>NC_085046.1:83163611-84514472 GCF_963662255.1 Cinclus cinclus | reverse complement strand
AGATAATAAATAATAATAATTTATCACATTTTTAATTGAAATAATAATAGTCTGATTTTGTAAAATGAATATTTTGAATTGCCGAGGCTGAGTAAATATTTCTTAAAAATCACTTGCTTGAGCTTCATTATTCAGAGAGAAACAAAAAAATATAATTCAGATTATGTGAGTGCTAGTCTGAGTCCCCTTATAGCTAATTCAGAGATACGACCCACACTTTTTGCCATGCCTTAAAACGGTATCCGCTATCACATGCGACATAAGGCCATCCAACTATGAATCCTATTTCAAAGAAGGGTGCAAGCATAACGAATGGCAGATGAACATCCTCCCTGCCTTCAGCTGTTTTCTGTTCACAGACTTTGTAACCAGAAATAGTTTTTCCTGCCCATTTACTCTTCAGTCCATGGAACTGTTAGACATCTATAATGTACTCCAGCCAACAGCTGTACATCTCATCTGCTCTTTGCGTGAAGAAGCTAATTGTGTTTGTTTTGAGTGTGGTTTCTCCTGCTTTCCCGTGGTGCTTTCAAGCTTTTTAACCACTGAACTCTCACCAATCTCACCATGCCAGATATAATCCTATAGATTATTGTCATAACTCATCTTGGATGTCACTGGTCTAACATGCAGTGTCCCATCTTAATCATTCTTCACACAAAAGACAGAGCAATATCTTTGATCATCTTGGCTATGCGCTTGTGAAGTTCTCCAGTTCTTTATACCCCTTTTGAAATATGACAGTACGCAATGCAACAATTCAAGGTGCAAGCTAGCCATGCATTTATATCAGTGGCATATTAATGCTTTCTGGTTTGCTTTCTACATTTTTTTTTCTGTCATTCCCTTCACTTTTTTGACAACTACCAAGCAGTGAACTGACATTTTCATAGCATTTGGTATCCAATCAGTCATAATCCATGTTGTTGACAGGGGTATCAGAGATAACCTGAAAGGTGATGGTGAATGCAAGAAACCATCATATAACATAAAGTCAGAAAAGCTTTTTTCTATGTTTATTACTTTATAAATGTTTACATTGAATTTTACCACACATTTTCTTTCAGTTTCAAGAAGTCTTTCTGCAATGCCTTTCAGCTGGGCTGCAGCTTTTGTCACCACATTTTGTGTCCACTTCTAGTTTATTTATAAATTTGTTGAAAAAAGAGGGTTCTCAATTAGGTCTCTTTCAAACTTTGTGATTTCTTTCCCTGCAAAAAAAAAAATATGGCAATTTACTCACTTTTTTGGGGGTTTATTCACCCATAATTTTTTATCTAAATGAAGTTTTCCCCTCTTTTAATTTTTAACTATCATATTAATTAAAACACTCAAAAACTGCTAAGAAAAGAGAAAAGTTATATATGATGACTAATACTGAGTTTTAACAAAGTTTTAATCCGCATTATTAGAAGTATATATATTTATATATTATTATATAGAATATATATAGAATACTATTATTAGAATTTATATAGACTATATTATTAAAAGTATACTGCTGACAACCAAACTGTGGTGTTTTTTTCCCAACATGGAAGTGCCTCCTTACTTCACAGAGTTGGAAGGGATCTTAAAGATCACCCATGCCCAACTCCCCTCCCATGTGCAAGGACATTCATCATTAAGAATTAGTTTATCAGTTCAAGGGAAAGCCTGAGGTGTCTAGAGTAGGAAAATGCGTTATTTCTACATGTTACTCTTTAGGCTTACCAACTTTAATATATTTACCTTTTGCTGTGAAATAGAATTAGGAGCAAAAGCAAAGCAGGCCCAAAGCTTAACAGGGGATAAAGAAAAACTTGATTTACAACACAAAGGAAAATAATAATAAATTCAGAATAGATCTTCAGACTACCCTCTCCTTCCCCTTTTTTTCACTTTAACAACATACAGAGACACTTCAGTCAATTCCTTACTTAAATAATCTTTTCCAGTTCACTTTAGGGAGAGGCGCCTCTTCTTTTCAGCTATAGGGATCTTTTTAAGAGAGGAAAAACAAAAATAAACAGTTCTGTCTTGACTCCACGTCTTTTTTTCATGAATACCAGCCACCCAGGATCTGCCATTATGAAACACCTCCCACCTTCACAGCCTTCCCAGACTGTGCTTGTGAGCCATGTTAAAGTCATGAGGTATTACTTTTAAGGATGAGCTACTCAAAGGCAAAAGTTCTCTTCAGCTCACTTCTCTCTGTTCATACTTCATTCCCAGGAACAGAGATCCCCCTCTTTTCCTTGGGGCAAAGGATCTTCCAAACACTTTAAACCTCATCCCACCCTACCCCATCCATGTCTTTCTCCATGGTTTAAAGGAATTCTTTAGCGTAGTACACTAAAGTGTGTAGTGTGCACCCCTATAACTTAAAAAATATTTTTTTTTCATTATGTCTCCTCATTCTCCTTCCATATAAAAACTTAGCTTTTGCTTCATTGACTTTGGTGTATCCTTTCTGTTCTTCCCCCTCTCACCCAGGGAAGGATGGAAAGTCTGTAAGTCTTATCTGAGCATTGGAAAAAAGTGAAAATCTCCCCCAGAAGTTGCAGGGGCTGTGCCAGGCCATGCCGGAGCTGTGTCAGGATCTCAGGGTGCCCAGGCCACGCCGGACGGGCAGGACGAGAACCGCAGAGTCCATTCAGAGGAGAAATGGGTGCCAAGGCCGTGTGTCCATGGCTTTCCCCCGGCGCTGCCCGCCCCCAGCTCCAGCCGCAGCCCGGGGGTTCTCCCTCTGCCCTGCCCAGCACACAAAGCCCTGGGGGCTCTCCCGAACCGGGCCCGGCTGCCTCCCCCCAGCCCGTGAGGGCGGCCGGGCGGGCTCGGCCACCCCAGGGCTGCTCCGAGCCGGGGCAGGGCAGGGCAGGGCCCCCCGAGACACGGACACACCGGGAAAAGGGCCAGGATCTCAGCAATGGGCTCGGCTTCTTTTGGTTATCGGGGCTCCTGGTTGGAAACGGGGCCCAGCAGCCTCCAGAGCCCAGCCCTGCCCGGCCCGGGCCAGGTCGGTGTTACCTTGTGAGAGGCTGGAAATCCAAGAGGAGCTTTCCTGGGGTTTACTTGCTTCAAATGTGATTCATGGAGCGAACCGACTTTTCCAATTGGTTTCTCAGGCTGTCGACAACTAAACCAACCTCCAATTGGTCCCATCAATTCACAGAGGAAATTCTTACGGAGAAAAATTTCCTAGTATGCCCACCCCCCAGGTGCCTTCCAGGTACAACCAGCACACTACATGAACAAAAAAAAAAAAAAATAATCCCCAATTAAATGTAGAAACTTGGGTGGCATTCTTCAAAGCATTGTCCTGATTGATGTGTATATGCAGAACTGAACACCATGAATAGCGGTGACTGCCATTTGGATAGGAAAGAGAGAGAACTCATGGACCTATTAAGTGTGTTCTTATATTGCCCTTTATCTCCAATTTCAAGATGAAAATATATCTCTTTCGTGCTTGGCTATGCCTGAGATAAAATTGCTGGCATTCTTTCATTGGGTCAATAACTTTGTAAGTAAGATTCATGTTTGCAAATGTGTAGTCTATACCAGTGATACAATATCTCTGACCATACTTGTTTCATCTTCTTGCTCTACAATTTTCACTGAATAGCAGTAAGATATGTTTACTCTGCTTTCAGCTTCATCAGTATTTAACAGAGATGGAATTCAGCTTTAAATAAATCCAAACAACTTTAGCCTTCATTCTTGAAGAATCTTTAAATTTAAATAGTTAGGATGAAATCATTACCATTTTTTTTAAACAGTCTTTGAAACTTTAATTTATGAGTTCAATTAGAAAGTTATTTAGCCCTTCACAGATAACTGCCTGTTAAATACAATCATGTTTTCATGATTAAGAAATACAAATATTTTTGGCACTAGTACATATTGATAGCATCAAATGATTTTGATGTATTCAGAACCTCCATGTTTAGATAACAAAGAAATCAGAAAATTGGTTTGTTCTTGAAACATAGAATCATGGAGCAAAGCAGGCAATATTCACAAGTATAGATATCAAAACAATTTTAAGGATTTAAACACTTAAAAGATTATTTTATAGGAAGCCTGGTTTTTGGGGATGCAGATGTTCAGGGGGTTACAATATGTTGTTCAACATACCTTTACGTAAAGAGCTGCCTGTGCCATCAGAAATGACAACTTGGAGAATGAGTGGTGAGCAGAAATGTTGAAGGAAATACTAAGAACTGAAGCATCTGACATATCTGTTTTGTAGGACTATCTGATTTTGGTGTAACATTTTATTAATTAATCTCAATTACTTAACTGTTCAGCCCATGAAAGAGTAAAACTGCAAGTGTAGCTGTACAGCCATGCATCACACTATGCACCTAATGAGTATAGTTTATCTGATTACCTGATACCAAAACCAGAGTAGGTAACTTTCTTTTGCAGAAACAGCACTCCAGAACCATATTCGATTAATGACTCTGGTGAGTGGCAAAGATAATGGAACACAAACTTGTCATTTCTATGGGACATGGATATATCACAATGAACACTCACAGGTTGCATATATTTAATAGTGTGTGGTGCCCAGAGTGAATGATATTCTTTAGAGCTATTAGATATGCAGAAGTACTTTGCTGCTTGCAAAGTTGGATAACTCTAAAAAGCAGTATTCACTGAAGGTATGGCACAGCATTTTTCTCTTCCTCACCCAGAAGAGCCCAGAGTACTTTTTTATCTCTGGCAGTCATATGGAAATACAGCTTTTATAATCTAAGGATCCAAAGGAAAACAATGTGCCCTACTAGTGCAAAAGGGAACAAACAGGCCATGTGTTCCATGTATTTGGTGTCCCCGTATCCATATGATCATGATGATACAATGGGGATGCAGGGTTAGCCCTGAAGCATGACATCCCTTGCACCATGGAACATGGAAAACAGCCTGTAGTGAACATACTGGGGAAAGGAGTAATACAGGTACTGGCTAACCCACATGGCAAATTGACACCCCGCTCCATTTGAAGCTTTCCTGATCATGCTGCCCATGAGACAAACACCAGAAGCTCCTCCAGGTCTTTCTTCACTGCAAAATGAACATGTCTTCCCTTGGAGACTATCAGTATCTATATGTATATTCCAGAGGCTGAAGAGTGAGCCACAAATAATTCATCTAGCCCTGTTGAACTGAAGTAAAATGCACCACTGAGAAAGAAAACTGTGCAAAATCTAATGGGCAATGATGGCACATGGTCAATAAGAAGAAATAAAAAAGGCAAGCTGCCCCATTATGTGTAATTTGTGAGTAGAAAAGGAACAAAGCTAGATGATTTAATTTACTTGCTTATAATCAAGGAGGCTTTCTAATAACTCAAACTATTGTGAAAATAACAGTTTGGAGCACAACATAGATTAATTAGTACTACTACAAGCTGTATGTTATATATCTTTCTGGTGTTTGCAAGGATGACAATCTTTCAATTATATTTTGACAGTGGGTTTTATGGGTCTTAATGCATTTAATTGACATGCTTTACACCCATATGGATCCATCACTTATTTACATTGCTCGTGTCCTCAAAACAAATATTTTCTGAACACATGGTTGTTAGGTTTTGTTTGATTCTATTCTGTAATCATTAAACAGATGACAGAAATTAAAGTCAGTTAGTTGTTGTTACTGTAATTACCAGCTAGGTAGGAGAAGGTTTGAAATTAATTTCTTATTTTCAAGAAAGAAGGAAAAATTATTTTCAGTTGCTGTCACACTGATATAGGTTCACTTAGCCAACAATAATAAAGGCAGTCCTATGCACTGAAGAAAAAGTAATGCAGAGATTCAGTCATGGGACAGCTGGAAAAAATACACTCAAGAGAAAAGAATAAGCTCCTAAGAGATCCATAGACTAGGGGAAGTAAAAATACAGCAAACTTATTGGTCAGCAATGGAAAGAGGTTATCAGAAAAACAAAAAGGAATCTCTAAAAATGCTTTATTGCTGAAAAAAGCAGGACTATTATTCTTGAAAGGAATGCTCTGGCTTAAAAGAGCTCTAGTACATTTCTGAGTCAAAAAGGTGGGGCAAAGAGAAGACAACCACTGTTCTTAGTTGTATTTAGGATATTCTGACCTATAATTAATTAATAGGCATTCCTTCAAATAAGTGTGGACCTTTTCTACACAGCATAAATAAAGCAATTTTCTTGTGCCTGACTGATTGAACACAATGTGTTCATTGATGCTCCTGATGTTTGTTTCTTCTGCTAATATATTATATATGTATATATTTACTGAGTATTTTCCTTTATTTTTGTAAAATAATTCTGATAATTTTGGGCTTTCTTGCATACACATACACAATATATACATATTTTTATGTGTGTAGATATAACTATACCTGGAAGATGAGTGGTAGAAATAAAGAGGAAAGAAGCAATCTCCTTTAAAATTTATTTTAAAGGCCTCACTTTTCTGATGTGGTACAATGAGCAGCAAATGAAGACTTCTGTATTTGGCTGTTGTTTAAACCTAAATACAACATCTTCTCATTTGGCCTGCTTGCTTTAATCTAATCTTTTCCAGTTTAGCCTTTTAGTAGAGTTTTCAGTTAGTTGAATTAAGGTGTTTTATTATGGAGAAGGGTTAAAAATAAATATGCATAATTTGGGTCTTCAACTTTGCAGACATTTAGACCTTAACTTGCATGAGGTTGTGAACTTTCAAGTTAAACCTGCCCTGAGTAAAGGGTTAAGCCACAATACCTTCAGAGGTCCCTTCCAGCCTCAATTATGCTGTGTTGAGTGATAATAAACCTTGACTTAATAATGCCAAGAAAGTGAAGATCATCCTTTTAATCTCCATTTTACAGAAATTATGATGTCAGTTATAATGTCTACTTAGTTATTGGTAGTGTATAAGGTAGAAGATGCACTAGTTCATTTAGCACTCAAATGAGCAATTAAGAACAGGTTACTTTCCCCCACTTTTATTTCCCTCCTTGTACATGGTCCCAGTATTTCCCTCCATGCCCTGCTTAATGTTGTGAATTAGAAGTGAAAGGCTGATCAGAGCCACTCAGCCTTACTTCTTCCAGTCATCAATGTACTTCTAGTTCATTATTTGCCATCGTTGTTGTTGTCAGGGCATTGGCATCAGCTCAGTCCATAGACAGGGATGTTCATGTTCAATTTGTCTTGGTCAGTTTCCTACATCTTTCCAGAGGAAACTAGGTACAAAAAAGAAATCTTGGCATTCTGCTGCTTGTATCACAACCACACCTGAGCTGAATGGCAGAGGAAAAGATTCAAACCCCTGGGGTTTTTCTACATCCAATTTCAGATATTGATGGCAACATTAGAGATGTCAGAACTTCTCCAAAGACTCCTGATAGCATAACATGTCAGGGAAACTTACCAGAAGGCCTCTACTGCATCACTTGATAATAAATAGACTAAGTTGGATAGATTTTAAGAGTCACTAAATAAGCCATGAGATGTCTAATTTCCTTTTTTTGTTTTTTTTTTTTTTTGGAGTTGGACAGTCTTTGAATGTTCATACATGCATTTACGCAAACATGAATGCACACAAACTTACACAGAAGAAAAATATAATATTCCCTGAGCACAAATAAATAATTATTTTTACAAGACTACTACATGGCTTTTTTACAAAATATTAATTGGTGGTAGAAATTTAAACAACAAAATCAAAATCACAAATAACCCAACAAAACCCAATAAAAATCCAGAAACAAAAGAAGCTGAGAATTCAAATGGAAATTTATATAACAGAGAACTTTCATACTGAAGCAAAAAAAAAAAAAAGGGGGATTTCCTGCAGATTCCAGAACATTACTTAAAGTATCCTTGCACCAAAAATTATCAGAATTTAAATATACAATGCCAAATTTTTTTATAGTCCTGAAACACACCATGTAAGTATAAAACTCAATGTGCTATTCTACAGAGGCTTTTTTGAGAAATCCAGAGATCTCTTCGGATTGAAAAAATATATAGCAGTAGCTTCAATAGCCAGTAATATTACTATGAATTATCTATAAGTTTATTTTTCACTATTATTAGCAAAAGTAATTCATGATAACAAATATAGGTAAGTACTGTAAAGACATTTTTTAAAAACGCAATACTTCCTAAAAAAGTATACTTTATACCATCCCATGGTAATGAATTCCCTGCCTATTTCACACAGCTCCAAGAACTCATGCGTTGTTCATGTATGGAAATTTGCCAAATGATTAAATGTAGAGTTTGCCACAGAACAATGTGCCATAGCATTGGGGAGTACAGGAACTGCTGAAATATTCCAGCATGTGTTAGCTGACTTCTTTAACTCACCTTATACCTACCTACCTACCTACATATGTACATACATACATATGTATGTTTCTGTGTGTATGTATGCACAGAAATAAAGCGGGAACATTAGACAGCAAGATCCAGTGGTATTCCCTCCAGTCTTTAGCCATCATTAACTGCAAAGACCATGCCAACTCAGCTTTCTGCATTTTATTACTGAGTGAATGCTGCTTCTAGCTGCCTGCATAACACTAACCCTTTTACTATTCTCTACGCTGTGGAAGAGCTGAAAGCATTTTAATGTCTGGTAACTAAGATGTATTGACTCAGTAGTCAGATAAATTTTTTTGCCATTTTTAACTGGTTTGGTTTGGTTTGGTTTGGTTTTCTTTTCCTCCATGACCTGTTACAGCCAGTGAGGCAGTCACATTTTCATTTGCACAAGATGTTCTTTTCAAAGTCTGCTGTCACAGAAGGTTTATCTAGCATACCTGGTTTCCTTCTCCTAGAGTCTGAAAGGAAACTTTATATCACCATTTAAAACACAAGGTCACAATTAGGTCAGGAAGATTAAAACAAAAAACAATAAAAATGATAAAATTTTTAATTTACTATTTTTTTGTGGTCCTTGGCCTATGGTTGCTTTCAGAAAACACTGCTAGAAAATATCCTAGTATGATCGTACTTATGTGGCATTTTTAGAGAATATTATTTTCTTGCATTCAGCAATTCATTCTTAATTGCAAAAGGGCTTTCAAATCCTCAGTATGAAAGCAATATAGAACTGCATAATATTATAATTAATAATACATGAGAAAATTAAATGTTCTGTGAAGCACAGGTAACAATATGTTTATATTTCTGTCTGTGCAACCCTTTTTTGCTAAGTTTCTGAAGGAGATTTTTGGAAGTGAAAAGTAATTTATATTACCAAGGTGTTTTCCTAGGCTTTTATGCTGTCTTTTCAATGAGCCACTTTTAGAAACTCACACTCTTGGAAAGGCTCAGCTTCTGTCCTATAAATGGCTGTGCAATAATAACTGTGAAAAGTGTGGTTCATGAACAATTGACAAGTTGGTGAAAAATATCTCAAGCTTATTTCCATCTCCTGATTTATTTAAGTTTTATTCTTTATTTTTTTCCAAGTCAAAATAAATACTATTTAAAAGTTATTGACTTTAGTAACATTTATATTTCAAAAAATATGTAGTTAACTTTTAGTTAACCAGCTAAGTAGAGTATTAAAAATTAATACTACATTCATTAAATTTTCCACATATCTTTATCATAAATGTCCATATACTTGACTTACAATCCCCATATTTTTTAAATTGATACATTCAGAAAAACGAGAGTCATGATGTCTTGACCTAAGGCTGAAAATTTGGATTCCATTATGCATATAGAATTGCCTTTATTCTATTTAAATAATTCTCCTTCTTATTTGTTCAGAAATTACATTTTTATATGGATTGTATAATATGAAACAAAATGACCTCTTTTTTTAACAAAGTTGGATGCTGTTTTTAATTTTATTTTATTGAATCTTAATTTGCCTTAAATGAGTTACTATGAAAAAACTGTATATAAGAGGGAGAAAAAAATTGTATTCAAGTGTTCTCTAAATTAAAAAAAAAAAAAAACAAACACTGTATGGATATCTAAACAGTAGCTAAAAGTAAAATGTTCCAGGAGAATCTATTTTGCTGTTTACAGAAAAAAAAAAAATCTAAATTAAAATTCTGATAATTTAAATACCATGGTATCTGAACAGAAATAATTGCAGTATACATTGATACATAAGATACATCTGTTCTCACTAAAAGTTTAAAAGTTAGGTGCTTAGGTCTGAACTAGCTTGGTTTAGACCTGTTTTATAATCATAGGAGAGAAATAGACATACTGTATTGATCCATCTTATTGCAGAATAAAAATTAAATTAGTTTAAAAGTATTCCCTCAGTAGGTCATGGAAATTGTATGCTTTCTATTTTTCTTCCTTTCCTGTAACAGGAGGCCACTTATTTTTATGACAAACCAAGACTTAGATATTTCACCTTCAGACATTTAGAGTTTCCAACCACTACTCCAAAAGAATTTTGTGATATATATATTTCTATCAATTATTTAAAGTCCTAGAAAGGCATTTCATTTTTGACTCTATCCCAGAAGTTTTAAAATGTCTTCTTGCTAAAGCAGAAGTTGATATAAGACTGTAGTGAAATACAGTGTGTACTGTGTTTGTCATGTTAGCTCACTATCATTAATGACCTAAAGAGAAAAAGAAATAACTCCTTCAAGGAAAACACGTTAGCTTAGATCATGTGACATTCTTTTCACTAAAATATGGCATTGACTACTTGCCACATTAAAACAATCACAGTTTAATCTTTAGAAAACCATTACAACTTCTATTAAAACTAGAACAAAAAATATCTGAAATAAAATCTGTACCTCAATATAAATGTTCTGTTCTGTATTCACACTGTGTTGTTGGTCGAGGTTGCAGCATTTAATACTGGAGTTATCTGAAAGGGTGACTTCACAGTCAGTCTAATTTTTAACAAATGCTTAAATGCAAATTTCCCAACAGATATGGCTGAAATAATATATATAAAGGGGTTTTATGAATGTCACTGGAATTATTTTAGCAACATGTACCTCTATACTTAAATTTTATATTCCATATTTTTGACTGTTTTAATATAAAGGATTTGTAAGCATTTATGTGCAGTGCGAAATTCTGATACCTCACCCTGAAAATTCTTAATATCTCCGTGAAAAAATTAAAAAGTGCTTTCATCTATCAGTTTTAGATATAAAGGTCAACCATATGGAAGATTTCCCACTTTCACTCAACTTCATGAACACAAAACTCATCACAGAACTCCGTTGTAGAAATAAATATTGGGAAGAGTTGTCCATAACTAATTAAGTTTCACACTCTCTCCTGCCAGAGTTCAGCAGCTCTCACAATAGGCATATTTTGGAACTATGCCAACTTTTGGAAAATACCACCTGTCTCTCTGCTGGAGACAAGGAGGCAACCAGCAAGCTTGATAGGTTGTGAATCCTCTAAACACAGTGAAAAGTTAAACTACAAGTTAAACTTCCTTACTCTGTTGTAATGTCCATCCCAGCATCTAATTCATAAACACACTCCTCTAATGGTTTCCAACAGATTCAAGTAGTGTGAATATCATCCACTGTTTTAATGGATCTCCTAGTCTGGCTCCCAGTTTCTCTGCAACATCAAGTTTTCCAAATCTACAGTTGCTTTTTTTTGTTCCTTTTTATATGTTTAGCAAAACAAAATCATAAGGATTCCTCAAGAAAGCTGCTCAGAAGTGGTTCAAAGGTCAGAAGTTCTTTTCAATCCCCAAAGGAAAGCCCCCCACACAAAAAAAAAAAAACAAACCCAAAACAAACAAACAAACAAAAAAAAAAAACAGAGAGAGAGAGGAAAGAAAATAAAGTTCTAATTCTGAATACAAAGTAGAGGTTTCTCATAGAAAAGAAAGTTACAAGTGATTTTCACCCCTTTGCCTACACTTTATTCAACGTGACATCAGCTGTGTGAGCTGTGAGTACTGCTGACAGAGAATTAGGATCAGCTTGAAGTGTCCTGGGAACTTTGCTGAAGGCGTCAGTGGAATTCCCTGGATTGGAATTGAGATCTCTAAAATGTCTGAAGGTTCTACAGAGTTCAACATCTTCTGCTCAGTCTTCTCTCTCTTAATTTACTGAAGACTCTCTCTGACTTCAAGCAGGGAGGATCTTCCTTAGGTGCCTTCCCCTAAGCAACAATCATTTCTCCCACATACCAAGCTATTAACGATACAGGGCAGTGAGGTTACATCATCAAACTGTGTTTTGCAAAAATGTAGACAATCCCAGGAAAATGTTTCACATTTCTGTCTGAAAGCCTCACTAAATAAACCCCAGCTTGAGGATTCAGATCATTAAGAAGTTGGATAAGTTGGTCAAGCCAGTGAAGATTTCTCTCTTGCTGTACATCATGACAGATCTCCTTTGCAGACACCTGGTACTAAACTTTCTCAGTGTCTCTCCAGTGAAGCCACCAGGGAAACAAGGAACATGTATGAACTTTTAACAGAAATTCAGGTGCTTAGAAATAAATCTTTTGCTACCAAGAAAATACAAGCAGAATTATTTATGAGACCTCCTTTTTTATCGTAAAAGGAATGATAAATAGATGTTTTGTAGACATAAAGCTGTTTCAAGCATGGTTTTCCCAATTCACCAACAGAGGGAATAGAAAACTCATTCCTTCTGGGATGTTATTGTACATTACATTATTTTTTTTCTGAGATATAATACATTCTGTGATTATTCCACAGGTTTTAAAAGGAGAGAGAAGAACATCTTGGCTTTAGCATTTTGACATATTGTAGCAGATTGCAGTTGTTTTCCTGTGCAAGAAGCATATGAAAAATGTTTCTCCATTTTAAAATTTTTAGACTAAAAATGTACACACTATTAATTACATCTGACCACAAGTGGTACTGAGGGTGGATCTGGGAGGGATAGATGAGATTTGGCTTCTGGCAGAACTTGCCAATATTATTGGAATATAAGCAATTAATCTTTGTCAACAATTAGTATGACAGGCAAAATTGGCTTAAGTGATTGATCTACTCTCACAGTGACATAACAGCTGATGAACCTGGCCATATAGGTTATAAAGTCAAAATCAAAATTATAATGAATAGCATGAAGAAAATCTATATAAAGTCAAAGAATGGGGAAAAATCAATTTGAATACTAAATTCTCTAATCCTTAAGAATGGTTGTTTTGATAAAAAGAAGTTAAAAGGGACAAATTAAATACCTTGGGAAGTTAACCCCTTCCTAGTTTTATCACAGAATGCTGCTAACAGGAGTAATAGGGACATTTGCATTAAAAAACAAAACAAAACAAAGCAAAACCAACTGATTTTCCCCTCAGTGAAACAATTTATTTGCAGCTGAAATGCAGCTGTGTGAGAACCACAGTGAGGAATAATGGTTTGGAAAGGATCTGGTAAAAATCTGGTAAAACTATTTTGTGTAAGAACTAGTTATGCATGCATGACATAAAACTTCTGCTCTTGGAATTGCTAATCCATTAAGCTTGGGAGTGCCTCCACACCCTGGAACCTGGCCCACCTCTGATTGCTCTCCAGCCTGTTGAGGGGTGAAATTGAAATATGTGTGAGCCTTTCACCCCATCATAGGAAAACTGTCCAGGCCTTGGGGACTGTGATTAAACTTAGTTTACTAGATAGGGAGAATGAAGGAATAAAAATTCCAGAGGCAGCACAACAAATGAAGTTTAAAAATCAAATCATTGAGATATGGCCTTGGATTTTGTGATCAATGCAGATACTTGTATTGCATGAAGAGTACTTTTTAATGTCTGCGTTATATAAGTCTTTGTGCTTGTTTACTTCTGCATTGAAAACACTAACCCCTGATGATTACACCCTAAGTTTATCAAAGGTAAATATGCTTTACATTTGCAAGAGGCACAGTACTTTTGTGACGTTTGAATCTGCTGGGAATGCACAGTGGCACTTCTATTAGTGAGAAGCTTTGAGCTGCTCACTGTATTCAGAAGTTTCTTCACTTGTCGTGGGAGACCTACAGCATTTTGCTTCCTCTAATGTCAGGGTAGGTAAGGCTGCAGTTGTGCTGGAAGTGTCTGCTGTGAGTGTTAGAGATTTTCTCAGCATTTTTACTCCCCTAGTAGAAAACTATTACAGATCTTAGAAGGATTCATAATTGACTGTGATCTCCCATTTAATTTTATTTTATGTGTAATCCAGTTTCAGTCAAAATTAAACACCCTTTTAAAGCCCTTTTAAAGGGCTTTCAGACTCTGGTTTGTATTCCACAGTTACTATGTATAAATTTATTTTGCATAAGTGTATTTTTTCAAGCAATGCAAAGCACTCAAGACACAGATCACGACACCATCCTGCTCAAAATGCTTACATTTTCTAAGATAAGAGAGCAGGTTGTCAGAGCAGTTAGCAAGAGTACTCCTTCAATTCAGCATTTCTAGAATTTTTCCCTAACACTTATCATTTCTCAAGCATAATCAGGAAGGAAATTATCTTGTCAGAAGCATCAGAGTTAGTAGTTTTGCTCTCTAGTGGCTTGTAAGTTTCCAGTGTTTTGCTTTTCCACAATGTAAATCATGCTGCCCTTGCCTTTTACTAACACAATTTCAAGAGAATTAAAAATAAAATTCAGTTTGATATGCATGTAATGTTTCAGCAGCAATTAAATTCTGTCTCGGAGTCATCTAACACTATATCCCTGGGGTTTTTTTCAATTGCTACCGTAATTAGTGTCCTACTTTCTTTGGTATTTTGGCCACTACTTGTACGTAGCCAATTTTTTTTTTCTTTGAATTCAGGGAGAAAATAAAAGGATAGAAAACAAAGATATAAAGTACTGTGATTTCATCTCGGTGAAAAAGCAAACCCTAGAGTCTGCTCTAGGAGGTCTAAATCGCTCAGTTACTGCTGTTTGTCAGAATTATTTCAATGGAAGAGAGGTCTAAAAAATTACTTCTTAAGTAAGGTTACTGACCAGGACAGCTAAAATAGCCTGGTAAAGGACTCTTGGATGGGGAATCAAGAGCTAGAGTACATTCCTTTCAGCTAGTAAACTCTGAATGGGCAGCAACATATCATAGCTCTGAAAACATGGAAGAAAAAAGATTAAGTAAAATATATTTTTATGTACTTTAAGAAATGTGCGTTCTCATAAAGGAGGCAAATTAGGGCCAAGGCTGCCAAAGATAATGTGCTTCAGTTAAAACAAAAATAAATAAACACCCAAAAACCCCCAAACAAACAACAACAAAACAAAACAAAACAAAACAAAACAAACCCACCCAGAAAATAACAACTCATAAGCAGTTGTAAAACAGGAGGAAGAAACTTGGACCCCTGTGTCTGCAAACAGCTAGGTTTCTATATGATCTCATTTCCTTAGTCTGGAATTAGGATGCTTCCATACCTTGCTTCACTTTGGTTTGTAAGGGCAAAAATTATATTTCTGTTTACTTTCTACTGGGTCTGCAAAGGGAAAATGAAAACAAAGCAAAAGGAAAGCCTGTACTGAGTTTATTGCATTTTGGAACATTCAGTTCTGTATCTAATTTGGAACTGTTTCAATTCCACATTGATGTCTGTGCAAGCTCTTGAGCAGCTCTCCTCCCCCTGTATACCTTAAGGTAAGAGAAAATTGCAAAGGGGAGATCCTGGTATGGACATCCTTTATGTGGGAAGGGGTATTATAGATCTAGTCTGAATATGACACCATACTTCTGAAGTAAAAAGGGTCAAAAAGTTATTACTAAGTTAATTACTTTATCACCTTTCTTAAAGGGAACATTTCTTTCTGTCCTCAGGTGATTCTTTTCTTTGCTGAGTTTCAAGTACTTTTAACTTATAAAGGGCATTGGCTGTATTGGTAGGTCAGTGTCCTCAAGCAGAAATGCTTTTGAAAGTCCAGCTTCTCCTGAATCAGGACAGAAATGGTTTTTGTCATGTTCTTGTCAGTCGCTTCAAAACCTATCACTTCTTTCTACTGGCCTCCTGAGCACTGAACATGCCAGATCCTGGTTATTATGCTTTTATTAAGACATATAGCCATGGTTGGTTGCATCATTATAATCTGGTCATGAAGTTCAACAAGTCTTCTACCATAAGGGTATGAGTTAAGAAGTACTGTGAAAGGTATTCTTTTAAAAACTCCTCTTTCTCTCATGCTGAAGGGTATAACAGAATTACTGACTTGAAGACCTAAATCGATGAAATTTGTTTAAGTGTTAAAAGTAGAAATAATATTTGTTCTTAATTCTTTTTAGAACCTTAAGATTTTAGATGTAACCTTTTCAGTCATTTTTACATGATCAAAGTATTCTAGTCTTCTGTTTGCTTGTTAATCTTAGGTGAAAGCCGAATAAAATATGAATCAGTATTTTGGACAATAGCCTAAAGGACTTGGAAAATCCTGGGTACATGCATCAGATTTTCTCTGATTAGAAAAGCTCTAGATTTTCTAAAAAAAAAAAAAAAGACTTCTAAATCTTTCCACAGCCTTTGTTCTTCACTTGTAAAATAAGGACTTGATGGGTTTTTGCCTCATGAAAGTTAAGTCTGTGAAATGTGTCAATATTAAAATCTCCATAGCTGATAACCTAAGTAAACAGCAAACAGTCTTTACTCTGGTAGCTGAAGCTTTAAGAAAAACACCATATGTTTTGAGACTCACAATAACACTATGAAACGTGTCAGGATGACAGTATTGGCTGTGTTTGCACATCTTCAGGACAGGCTCCCTGGAGAAAGCCCACGCAATCTTTTAGAGTGTCCTGAAAAAAAGATGCAAGGAATGAGGAACCCCCAGACATTTAAATATAACTGTTCATGAAGAAAAAAGAAAATTATTACTTTAGTTCAAGACTATTTCTGAGAAAGAATTTAATACAGTATATGAAACAAAAGAAAAAAAAAACAACTGGGAACAATGGGGCATTTTTTTCAGATGTTCATGCTGGGTCATCTCATGAAGTGAACATGAGGAAAATCATGTTGGCTTGTTTGTCTATTTTTTCACTCATGCCAACATGCTGGGTCGTGAAATGAGAAAGGATCAGTACTTTTTTCAACTTAGCCAGTGAGAAAGTTCCTCAGGAAGAAATACCTTGGAAGAAAAACTTTGTATTGTAGTTAGTGAGGGCTTGGGAGCTGACATTTGTTTTTAAAGTGAGCATAGTACTGTTCTCTTTCATTAGTTCATTATTTTTTCTGTGTCGCACCTTAAAAACCATTTTTCCTCTGTCTTTTGCATCTTTTCTCTGTGACCTTGCTCTCATCCCAGCAAGTGTTAAAGCTTGATGGGAACCTAGAGATTCCTGTTGCAAGCCAGAATGACTTTTTTTTGCTTCTCTGGTGGCTCTTGGCTGTGTCTCCGTGCATGCTCCCTCCCTCCCTCCTCCACCCAGACCGTCATTTCCCTCTTGCCATGCATCTTCCTCCTGAATTGACCTGTAAGCACTCCAGTAATTTTCCCCAGATGCACATGTGCAGGGGATCACACTTTTTCTCTTTTCAGCTCTCTTTCTCTTTTCCAGGATTTCCCTGACTTGCTGCCTGAGCCACTCCAAGGCACAAGGCAGTCTGGATCGCCAGTGCTCGCCCCATATCCCTCCTTATTGGTTAACACAGGATAAGCTGCAAACAGCTCTGCCTAATAAATTACACATCAGAACACCCAATAAGAAATGTTCCAATTTTTGCTTCCACACATCAGTCTAGCTTACTGAAGCCAAACAGAAAACCAAGAAAGTGCTTAAAACTTCCTCACATCTTTTATTTTTTTCCTAATATTTTGCCATATTCCTTTAAAACATAGTACATGCACTCTGATGTGGGGAATAACATGTATATTTTGAGGGCAAAGTCAAGAAATGTTATTTTGCAGGTTGGGTTGGTTTCATTTTCTTTATTTACTACTCTCCCAGTAATATTGATCATAATTCCTCAATAACCGTGAGATGCATTAATTAAAAGCTAGAAACAAAAGGAAAGAAGGAAGGCAGGAAGAAATATTTAGTTAAACTCTTATGTATTTATGCTCTCTTTGAGCTTTCTTAATAGTCATTAATTTTCATTAATTGATACAAACGTGGATAATTCTTTCAGTTAATGGGTTGTATGTATGAGAAGAAAATAAAGACCTCCTCTGAAACTTTGATCAGTCTGGGTACTTGGGTAGAAGCTCAACATATTGGGTCATATATTCAATGTATTGGATCGTGTATTGGATCAACTCAATGTATGATCACTGGTTCATACTCAGAGTGCCTTGTGCTTGTTGAATACACGTGAAATTGTTTAGCTAAAATTAAACAAAACTGTGAACTGAAAATCCTCTGATGTCTTCAACTTTTAGTAACCCATCAGTCTCTGGGACTCTGACAATACAGTGGGAAGCTAACACAAATGCAGAAGAGTAACAGAGTGATTCTGCAGACCAGTGTCATGGCTGTAATCTCTCCCTAGCATGGAGACCCTTGAATAAAAGGTGACAATCAACTTGAAGCCTATCAATACAGTGTGGAGTCATGGAAGAACTTATATGCCCAATGTTTCACACAAATGCTTACAACTTTCCTTCTTAAAAACTAGGCTTCTATGAGTAAGCTGCTAAGATTTTGTGGGTTTTCTTCAACAAATCTTCAAGTCATTAATAATAAAGGTCATGCAACCCCTCACTTTAAACTAAATTAACATAGTTGTTCACTTTCTAATACAGTAATTAATGAATATATATGTCAAAAAACAAATTCCATTAGGACAGAGATAATTTTTCCAAGTGAAAGCTCTCTTTTTAGGTTCAAAAAAGATACACCAATAATACAGAAAGTTGGGGTCATTACAGTGGACAAGTTCTGTGATAGTGATGAAATCCCAATACCAAAAATCAGGTATTACCAAAATGTTAATTGTACTTGTCATTGTAATCAGGCCAATGATCCTTAATTAAGAACCAGCTTGCATGATTTAATTACAAAATTTTGTTGAGGATATGCTGCTGGGGATATAACTATATCATCAAGACAAAGGCTTCAATTTGTTTGAAATTTTTTTACCCAGTATGCGTGTACTTATATGATGCAGATGGTAAAGTGTGGCTAATGTAGAGCTTGATAGCACTGTAGTATTAACAGTCATTCAAAAAACAAAGAACAAAAGAAAAACTTAACCCTGAAAATTTTAATACAGATTTAGGAAAAAAAAAATAAAACAACAAAACTTAGGCTGTTAAGAAGACTGGAAATAAAGCAAAATGAGAGAGGGTTAGGGAGAAAAGAAGGAAATTTATTCAGTTACATTATTGGTTTGGCAACTACAAACAAAGAAGTTGAGTTGTACCTTATCCTTCTAAGGAATGCTGAAAATAGTACAGGACAGTAAGTATAGGACTGCTCATGCAAAAACGAAGCAGTTTCTTCAGAACTAGACTTTCACCTTTGTCAGTTACTGGATGTATCAAGAGCCTAAATTAACGCAAGACAACGTTTTATAGATGAGGAGAAAAAACAAAACACCTGATATTTGATTTTCCCTGCAAGTGAAAGATGAATAATTATCTCATTACTCCTGTTTTACAGTTTAAGAGATGTTACTGTTAAATTTCTGTCCACCTTTGCCAAGAGGGTTTATCATCCAAAGCAGCCATCTGGGGGGAAAAAAGTGTGGTTTGGATGCTCTTTATAAAGTTCCTGTATAAAACAGCTCAGTTGCTAAAAAGTTCATATATAACATTTCAGCATGAACTAGTAAAATAATAGCAAAGTCCAGGAGTCATAAGACCCAAGGCCAAAGATGTCTTATGTGATATTATTTCTTTGGTAGAGATGGCTTGTCTCATGACCTTGACACCTGTGTGTCATTTGAAACAATGGCCTCCCTCAGAACCGTCAGTAAATGGATTTGCTCTTATTGCAAGATGAGACGTTATAATTTCTGCACAATATATAAGTGGTGATAGCATAGGCATCATCACCTTTAACATTGGTGCCTCTACGAGGTTTTAGCCTGCTGTGAGAATCACTGTCCAAATAAGATTTGTGCAAAAGCACTCCATTCTATCAAGTGCTCTGGGGACAAAAACTGATGTATGCATTTTTCTGGCACTTTCTCTGTAACCAGGGAAAGGGAAAGGCTTCCTACCTGCCACATAAGGTCACATCAACAGGAGTCTTTTCCAAAATAAGTTACACCTTTCCAAAAATAACAGTTCACCTCCAAGAGAGAAAAATATTCAGAGTTGATCCCATGAGGGAAAAAAAAAAAAAAAACAAAACCAAAAAAAACACCAAAATACAAGCTCTTAATGTTTTAGAATGGGTCTTAAGGTCTGCAGATAGGACCTTGTGGATGAAAATAAAATAGCTGTGAGATCACACTTTGAGTTGCTCTATCCTGACAAGAGCTGCCATATTCACCAATGTACTTTCGCTGTGACAGCTGAATAAAATTTAGTTATCTTGCTTTATAGAGAGTGATAAAAGTTAACAGTTTGTTGTGACTTCCTAAAGGAACAACTTCAAAAGCTATGTCCTTTTGCAGTACTTGAGAACAAACTTGTAGCAGGGTAATCAGCAAACTATACCACACCTTCTTGATTCAGGCAATTTATGAAATAGCTTTCTGACAGCTTAGCAACACACCAGCTGCAGAGCCAGGCTGGCCAGACCAAATTCACAGAGCCAGGACTTATTTTTTTACTGTAGGCAATGTGATCCATGTACTGTGGCCAGAAGCAGAACTTTAACTTTGAACGCAGCCCTACATGAAATGGGAACAGGAAGACAGGCTGGGCCCCACAGCAAGCAATTCTTGGTCCTTCTCACATGTGGATTTATTTTGCAAATGCTTGCACTGTCAATACAGAACTTTGAAAAAGAGGAATGGGGGTTCACTAAAAAAAATGGTAGCCACAGCAGAGCCGCTTGACAAGCCACTCTGTACCTCTGATGAGGCATTTACTTTGCCTTTCTAGAGTCTCCTAGAGACAGTTCTTTGGGAAGGAGACCACAGTGCTGTGACGGATTTGAGAAATCTAGCTAGTACATTTCCATATTCTGCAACTCTGCAAAGAACAGAGGTGCTTTTTTGATGTGTTGATTTTATAATACCTGTAATGAATCTATGCCCAGTTAGCCATTAAAACAATCTATTTGCCATGCATTTACTTTTGTTGACTGAAAGACAAAGGAAAGAAAGTATGCCTTGCGGAGCTTCTACAATTGTAAGTCTGCAATTACTGAGTTTCAGTTCTCTTACTACTTTTTAAACACAAAGGAGTTACGTAGAGTGTATGATAATGCCATGTAATAAAAAGGGTAGAAATAAATTTTCTCCTTAATCATATTGAAAAGTATAGTTAGCAGTACGTGATGGACAGTGTAATTCTTTATTTGTCATTGATGTTCTAATTATCAAAGAACAAGTGAAAAAATTTTATGGCTTGTTTTCCACCTAAAGAACTTATTTTAAGCATGGACTGTAAGAAAAAAAGCTAAGCCTTGCTTGAAATAAATTGTAAGTGGAAGCTTTCTGCGGCTGCATGTATATGTAAATTGATTACAAAAATATTTGTCTGTGACCATATTCAATTGGGAAAGGAACCAGGGTTGTCTAATATTAATTTATAGCAAGAGATCACAGACTGTAAGGAAAGAAAATTACTTGACTATATGAGCAATATTAAGTAGCCATAGGGTATGTCCTCTGGAATAAAACAAAACCTAAACCCTAGAGCAGGCTAGTTTATTGATTTTATTTTCTTCAAATTTTCCTCATTACCTGAGGTATTTGCAAGGAAAAGGTTTTGTTGCACTTGAAATTTGTCTGTGCCAGTTCTGAATAACAAGACAGACATCGAAAATCTCCAACATTTATATTTTCAGAAAGAAATTTTTGTGAAAAAAATGCCAATTCTGTAATAATGGGCATAGCTGCATCATCATTGCTGGCATCAGCAGTCCTACCGAAACCTGTTCCACCATCAATATTAGACATTGTTTGAGACAAGGTCACAGAGAATATATTTTATTAGATCACTCAACATTGCTAGAAAATTCTAACATGCTCTTTGATTATTGAAGACATCTTTCTGGTTTCAGAAGGGAGATCACATATCATACGTGCATTGCAGCTGTAACAACATTACCCCTTTAACCATATTTTGCTAAGTGACTGACAGCCTGAATCCTAATAACAAAAACATGCTTGAAAGTCACTGCACCAGAACTACATATTTAGTACCATTAACACTTTTTTTTTTTAAATTTAAGCAGTATTTGTTTAAACTAAAGCTTTGGAATTCACATCTGTGCCCTATTTCCACATTATCCCTTCTCATGGAGAGCTATAAATATGCATGTATCACATAGTGAACCTCAGTTAGTAGATAACATAGATGAAAAATAACCTTAAGAGAAAAACACTGTCTTATTTTTAAATCAGCTGTGACTATCATCCCAGAACATCTACCACCACAATTGAGTAGGCAGCGTGAAAACATGAGTAAGCGGGAAGAAACCAAGGTTAAGATTGTTTAAATTGACACTGTTGTTGAATGAATGGCTCCTGAAATTCTGCTCTGGGATCTAACTGCATCTTAGAGAAGCCCCCTCCTCAGCAGCATCTGCCATCACGCTTTGAAATACAAACATTAGTCTCACCAGATGAAAGTACAATTAAATTCCCAGTTATCCCAGATGAATTTTTCTTTTTTTTTTTTTTTTCAATCAGGATTAATTGCACTGACCCTTATAATGACTGTATTGGAATTTTTAAGAATTGGTGAATTTGTGACTAAGGGATGGAATTTATGTGTGGGGGAGGGGCAGGTAGTAAGAAATGTGTAGCCCCATGTTATAATCAACCTATTGCAGAGCCTGACAAGACCATGATGGGAAGTGGCTACTATACAACACACCTTCATCCTAGTGCACCTGAATCACAAATACTTCCCACCATATGGTGTGTCCTAGCACTCTTCAGGGGCATTTGTTCACACCTAACTCAAAGAAGATTACAATCTGTAGAATCATCTTTCAGTCTTTCATAAACAAGTAAGTAATCTGTGTAAAGCTTTCATATGACCAACTAATGTCTTGATTTTTCTACAAAGTGGTCTGACACTATAAAGTACAATATAGCTGTGGAATTATTTGATTAAATAAGAAATTGTGGGTTTGATATCACAATAAAATTATTCATTAAGACCAGCTTTATTTTCTGAAGAGAATAGCGGAAAAAAGATTTAAAAATCTGTCATATGGAGAAAGACCCATTTTACAAATAGTCAGAAGTAATGGTAAAAAAAGAAGCCAACACATGCGTGTACACACAGAGCCCTCAAAGACAATAAAATCAATGTCAGTACTATGCCTTGTTTCTAAGTAAGGGGCATTCCTTTGTTGGTATAAATCAGTGCAGCTTGCCGTTTTTTTGAACTGCACTGATTTAAGCTTTACTGAATTTCCAGCCTTCTTTCTGTTTCTCTGTAGTTATTCCTGGCACTGGAATATATTGATAAAGTTCAAATGAAGACACATTCTGTCCTCTTATGTCAAGAGCTACCTCTATAAAAAGCATTATGAATAAAATGACATCTAATGGAAAAGAATACTTTTGGGGAATAATGTCCCCTTTACTCAACTAGAGGTAAAAGTTGTTTTCTGGGATTTTAGTTTTAACTGCTTGTCCTTATCTGAACTTAGAGAGAGTGACTTCCAATTTACCAAACTAAGAAGCATATTAGATAACATAAAACTATTTCCTGTATTTTCATAACGTATGATTAAACTTCCCCTACTCAATCAGTTATTTGTGTTCCACACTTTCACCTAGCTCAGCTCAGTTATTTTTTGAATCTTTTAATTTGTGGATTTAAAAAGAAAGAAAGGTAAAAATAAAAAAAATCTCAGTCCTAGATTCCACATAACCCTTTGGAAATTTTTCATACACACATTGCTGTGTCACATCTATGAATCTGCTTTTCTATTACTGTCTTTCTTCAATCATTTAGAATAGTCATTCAGGAGTTTCAGACTACTGATTAAAAATCATCTTGCTACTTTCTTAGTGTTCCAGTGCCATGTAGCTGAGTTCACGTATAATCCTTGAAAAAAAAGGGGAGTTGTGAGCATTCAATTAATACTAAATGTCGTTTTTCAAGCAGATGTACCAGATGTTTTTTGACTTAGCAAAGCTCTTTCAATAGCTGTGTGTTCCTTGTATGCCTGCACCCTTTCCAAAATTAGATGATCATCAATATCACTGGTATTTTAAATACCTCGTCTAATCTCTAACCATCAAATCAAAATTTCCTTTGAACAAAAAAACTGCTGCAAATCTTTCACAAGGCAATATGTATTTGAATGTTCTAACAACAAATGCTCCTATGTTTGAAAGATAATAAATGAGAGTCTGTGGAGTAAGATATCCAAATAATATATAACTGTATGAATGCAATGCAGTGAGTCCTAAGCTGCATTCAATATGCAATGCAGTAACAAGCATTCAATTCCCCACATCTACAAAATGCTGCTTAATTAAAGAATTAAGCCCTTCACAACTCCCAAAATTTGGCTGCTTTCTTCTCACCTGTTATAACCAGTTAGCCATCTATTCACATGCAACCATATTTCAAACTATCAAACTTAAAAAGTAATTTTTTGACCTAAAGAGCTAGTTTCTAAGTATTACCACAGAAAGTTAAACATTCAAGAAGTAACAGGTGACATCTTCTCTTGGAAGACATATACAAAGGCTGGCTAAATATTTATCTTGGCCCAGAGGTCTTGAGCTAAAATTTCGACTTAGATCCATGGTTTTCAGGGATAAACATAGAGAAGAAGAAAAAATAAACAGTATTATTTGTTGCACAAGACCTAAATATAGTCATGGGTTTTTGACTTAATTTATGCTCAATTTTATTGACTGAAATATAAGAACAAATAAAATTATACAATGTTTTGTGAGCTACTGATTTCCCATGCAATTCTAGTCCTAGAATTTTATTGGTCATTGTGTTAAAATGCAGGCTCCTTGACACCAGACTGCTCTGGGATACTGAACAAAGGAGTATTTCAGATAACCTGTGCTATCATATTAGTCTAAAGTTAAGATGCTGATGAATAAGCAATGTAGAACCGGTTACTGGTGGGGGAAATAAGCAACTAAACCATGCAGGATAGCACAGTAACATCTCCTACCGTAGCAGAGCTCTCACTAGTTGCTCTCTTGGGAAAATCTGTGATGAATCTCTCCAATTTGCTGTCTGAAGAGAGTAGTCTGTGCACTTGCCTAGTTAATTTACCTTTCTGCTCCTGAAGTTATATTCTACTCCTAATTCATCACCCAGGTCATTATATTAGCCCCCTAGAATAAAAAGAAGGTCTACAATAGGCTACGAATATTATGCCCACCTCTGCATAATTTATTTACTTTCCCAAAGGGTAAAAAAAGGCCAGTATTTGATTAATTTTGTGCCAAATTTTCTTCTAAAATTATATAAATTTGTCCGTCTAAACTGTCTGTCTGGCAGTTTGGCCTGGGCTGAATGCCAGATGCCCACCAAGGTCACCCCATCACTCCCCTTCTCACCCAGGCAGGGGAGAGAACATATAAGGAAAGGGTTGTGGGTTGAAATAAAGGCAGGGAGAGAGCACTCACCAGGGACCATCACAGGCAAAATGAATTTGGCTTGAGAAAAATTAACTGAATCTATCACCAGTCAAAATCAGAGCATGATAGTGAGAAGTAAAACAAATCATGAAAGCACCTTACCCCCTCAACCCTCCCTCATTCTTGATCTTATGTTTTGGATTTGTGCTGAAAGCCATGTTGATAATATAGGGATGTATTATTCACTTCTGAGCAGCACTTGCACAGCATCCAGGCCTTTGGGAGAGGACTGGGGATGGTGCGGGGTGGAGGCAGGGGGGAAGAGGTGTCTGGAGTGATGATGTTTGTTTTTCCAAGTCGCCTTTAAGTGTGATGGACCCTGGCTTCCCTGGGGGTGATTAAACACCCACCTACCCATGGAAAGTGGTCCTGTTTTGCCTGTGCATGAGGCTTTTGCTTTACCTATGGAACTCTATCTTACAGAAGTTTTCATGCTTTTACATTTATGATTCTTTTCCCCCATCCCACTGGGAGGAAGTAAACGAGTGACTGTATGGAACTTTGGTGCTGGCTGAGGTTAAACCATGACAAGTAGCAGAGGGTTGTCTGGTTAAACATGGGAATTAAGTGCAGAAATTTATGTTTCTGCAGTGAAAAGTCTGGGTCATAAAGCTGATTAACAGTGCAAAATTTTATTTTTTTTCCCCCCAGAAATTCTGTAATCACTGTGGTTTCAATATGTGCAAAAATATGTCCAGTTTTAGTGATAGCTTTTCTCTGTACTTTACAGAAAAGAATTATAGTACTGTGTCAGATAAGCCTACAGTCCTTCTTAACAGAATCTTTAAAGCAAATAAAAGTACTTACAAAGTCTGATTTAAACTATCAAACGAGCAAGAAAACTGAGACATGTAGTTCACCCTTTGGTCTTGTGGTTACCTGTTCTTGATTTTGTTACCTTTGACAGTCAGTGTAGCATGAACCTCATTGGGTAACCTGAATCATTGACTGAGGCTAACCAAGGACCATTACATGCCATTAATAATTAGTGCATTTAAAATAGCAATCCATAAGTCCAAGTGACATATTTGTAATGAGATGTGAGTGTCAAGAGTCCGTCTTCCGGTGAAAGACAGAAGAGTCATTTGATCTTAGAATAATTTAAATATTGTTGTGTTCTTGTACACACCTTTCACTATGATTGTATCTTCTGGATTTACCTAATCAGACAGCTGCAGACAATATATATTCTATTAACAGAAAAAGTATGAAGAAATAATTTTAAATGGGAAATACCTATTTATTCGCATTTATTTCCACTTTTTGTTGTTTTTTTTGTTTGGTTATTTTTAATTGTGCGGCTTCAGGATAAAATGTTGACAAAATTGAAAACCATGTAGCAGCCGGTCTGAGACTGGTGAAATGGCAGACACAAGGTCTGGCATAACTACAGGTTATTTAATTAAAAGCAAAAACCTTTTTTTTCTTTTTTTTTGGGCAGAAAATGCTAGCTTTTAGGAAATCCAGGTAATTTTTTAGACCTGTTTCAACCATACATGTTAATTGTAGACAGAATAGAATTTTTGTTGATTTCTTGTAAGCTTGCCTGAAATATTGTTAAAGAATTTACATATTCGGATTAGAGTTTCCAGTCCAATTTACCATGCAGCCTATTTCTGAAGCTACACAGGCTTTTTACAACAAAGTTAGTCCTTCTCTAAGAACAAATATTTAATTTGCATCCTTGCTAAGAGCCTTGATTGCGTGACCTAATAATCTCAGCAGTATCAGAATTGGCCTGAAGTACAGGAACTAGAAGCTGTTAATTCCTGTCCTTTTTAATCAGTGTTCTTATTGAATAATCTTTTTGGTTTTGTTCAGAGCAGCCAAATAGCAGTTGTTAGTCTTTCCCTCTTCATTTATTTCAGCCTCTTCAAAACAGAGTTAAGAATGGGTTTTCATTCAGCAAATGGCTTTTACAGATGCATTTGCAACACAAATTTATACTTAAAAGCTGAGACTCTAGGCACATGATACTCAGAAAATTTTAAAAACACTAGCATGTTACTGATTTGTAGATTAGTACTTGTGAGTGGTTCAAACACAATCTCTGTGGTTCAATAAAACCCTTAAATTGCCTATCTGCAGAGGATAAGGACTAGATATTAAAAGAAAATATTGTTTATAATTCTTAGCTATTTCTCTTGGAACTTTGCTCTCCTATAGCATTTATTTAACAAAAAGAAAAAGATGCTTGCATGTGTTTTTTAAAAATCAGGGATTTGTGCTTTCATAATTAAGTACGTTCAAGTATCCCAAAGACTATGTTCTTGAAAAGTTTTAAAAGACAACTTACCACTTCAAAATAAAATTTTAATTTGGCCAAACCATTTTTTTGAACAACCAAATAAAGTACTGTTCCTTGGAGAAAGGTTTAAAACAAAAGTATATTAAACACAGAAATGGAGCTGATTGTCACTGATAGCTTTGCTGCTCTGGGATTTTATTTGTATGAGATTGAGGATAAATGTCTTTGTGCATTTCAAATTTCCTCCCTTTAGCATGTGTTCACCCATGCTTGCAAGCTGCATTCACACTCAGATGCATGTGCCAGCACGTGTGCACTAACACCATACTAAAAGGTCTGAAGTTGTAGGCAACCTCTTTCTCTTTCTTCCTCCATTAAATCCTTTCCCATTTCTGAATGAACAGCTGACAAACCCATTGTATATACTGATATACCTGACAAACACATTATCACCTCCCAGAAAATAATTTGTCTGTGGAATTGCTCTTCCCTCAACAGCTTTTACATAACTAAATACAGTTTTTATACCCAAAACAGTATTTATATCAATCTTTTGAATTTATATTAGAAAACAAAAAAAACAAACAAACAAACAAACAAAAAAAAAAAAAACACAAAAAACCAGAAAAATAAAATTTAAAAAAACCAAAAAAACCCATCAACAACCAAAAAAAACCTGACACAGGAAATCACAACAATATTAATGGGAAATTTCTACCCAGACAGACTTCTTTTATGACAAAAAGGGGGCCTCTGAAAGCTTAAAACACTTGGTTTGCATCCTGGCCAGTGGAAATTGAATTTATATATCTTTCCAAAACCTTGGAGACAAATTTAAAAGTAGCCTTAGCTTAACTTCATATTTTTTTTCATAATCCATTGTTTTCCCTATCTGTGTTGCAGAAGTTGCACTTTTCTGACCAGTAATATCTGTAAGAATTTTAACTGAGGTTTAGGTTTAGAAGTTACTCATACAATCAGTGTATATGAAGAGATGGTTATCTCATCGCAAGGTATATTTCTGTAATAAAGCATCATGTGGAGATCACTCTTTTCAAATGTCAATAATTATGGGGTGGGGTAAGAGTGTTCTGGGAAGCAAGCTGGCTGGATTAAGTAGAAGAGTTTTAAATTAGATTTGGCTGGGGAAAAGGATGCACTTCTCAATAAAAAAGAACAAGGAAACAACAAGAGTTTAGCAAGCAACAGGGAAATAGCAACAGATAATTCCCCAAACCATTAGGGAAGGACCCAGTTTTCTCCTGAGGCACCCACACAGGTGGGGAGGGTCTGTCTTCCAGCAAGAGCATTTGGTTGAAAATCCCCAGTCCACTGGCCACTCTTGCAAGCAGCAGCTTAAAAAGGGTAAGGAGGAACAGCAAGAAAAGTTCTGCAGCAGTGAGTCCTCTGGGCAGGAGAGGGGTCCAACACCAAACACCACAACTGTCTTCCCTCCAAGGCAGGCAAAGAGTGAACCACCTCCCGCTAAGACACTGTCTAAACCGCATCACTTCACTCCCCCACCCCCAGAGCCATTCCAGCTCTATGCCAAGGCACTGGCGACATCTTTTGTCTCTTAATCAAGGCCCATTTGCCATCTGCATGACAACAAACGGGGAGAAATTTCCCTGAAGAAGCCTAACCCATAAAAATCACACAACTGGAACACTACAACTGAGGGCTTTAAGCTTTTCAGAAGAGGCAGGCTGGGAAGGATGGGAAGTGTATTGCTAAGGAAGGGATAGATTTTGAAGAGCCATCTCTGAGTAACATCCTTGGATTGTTCAGAGTCTATGGGTAAAATCAAGGATGGAGCCAATAAAGGGACACATTGTGGTTGGAGTCTACAACATGTCCCCTGACCAGGGGAATCTGTTGACAAAGCTGCTTGCTTCAGCTACGGGAAGCATTGTACTCACAAGTTTTCATCCTGATGGGGGATTTCAACCACCTGGGTGCCTGCTGGGAAAAAAATACAATTGTCTATAAACATTCCAGGAGAGTTCTGGGGTGTGTAGAGAGAAACTTCGTGATCCAGATGTTAGACAAATCAACCAGAGAAGAAGCATTACCTGCTTCTCCCAAATGCAGAAGAGTTCACTAAAGAGGTTAAGACTGGAGGCATCCTGGGCTGAAGTGACAGTGCCCTGGCAGAGTTTGTGACCTGAAAGAAAATGGGCCTGTCATGGAGAAAATCAGGCCCCGAAATTTAGAAGAGAAACTTTCAGCTTTTTAAATAATTAGTGGATGAGACCCTTGGGAAACTGTCCTTAAGGACAGCATAGCTGACCAAATTTGGCAACTCTTTAAGGAGTTTTCTGATGTTGTTGACAAGCACCTCTCCATCATATTTGAAAAGTTATTATAGTCAGGTGAAGTCCTGTGTGACTGGAAAAAGAAGAACATTGTTCCTATTTTAGAAAGGGTAGAATGGAAGACCCAGAGAACTACAAAGTGGTAGAACCTCAAATTTGTGCTTCAGAATATCATGGAGCAGATCCTCATGGAAAAAATGCTAAGACCCATGCAAAACAAGGAGGTGATCCGAAACAGTCAGCGATACTTTACCAGGGGATAATCATTCCTGACCAGTCTGGTGGCCTTCTAGGAGAGAGTGACAGCAACAGTCAACAAGGGAAGATTGATCAATGGCACCTACCTAGCCTTCTGTAAGGCCTTCAACGTCATCACGCTTGACAGTCCTATGTCTAAAACAGGGGTGGATTTGAACAGTGGACTGTTGGTTAGATAAGGAATTGGTCAGATGGACCCAGTCAGAGAGTTTCTGTCAATAGTTCTACACCTGGGTGTAGAACTATTGACAGAATGACAAGAGCTTCTCTTCAGGGCTGTGACTTGGGACCAGTGCTCTTTAATATTGTCATTAATGTCATAGAGGGATCGAGTGCATCCACGGCAAGTTTGGAAATGGCACAAAGATGAGTGATACTGTTGACACAGCACAAGGACGAGATACCATCCAGAGGGACCTGGACAAAAAGGACCTGAACAAATTTGAGCAGCAAGCCCATGAAAAATTCATTATATAGATGTGTTAAATACAAAGTCCCATAATATCAAAAGAAAGGAAGGTACAAATAAGAAAAATGTATGTGAATGTTCTGTGGTGATTAGAAAAATAGGTATGTATGACCACCTAGATGCAGAATATGTTCCTAAGTGCAAACACTTATTTTTAGTTCCTTTGGCCTATTTATTACTTTAGTTCTTAAATCTTCATTCATGATTGTTCTAAAATAATACTTGAAACAGTAGGCTTGGCTGGCATATTTCCAAAATAGAGTCCTTACAATTAAAAAGTTTTTTGGACCGTGCTATGCAGCATTGTCATAAAATGAACAGAAACCTATCTGTGGTGACTCACAGTTATTTGATTGTTTAAATGCTTTTTTCATTAAAAAACAAGCTAAAAACATTAATAATTACAATAAACTTTTCCAATATGCAGTGAGAAGAAAAAGCAAAGGATTCATTACCCTATAAGAGCAATGTTAAAATTATCCTGTCACATCCCCATCTTTTTGTCATTGTATTATCTGACTTTTTTAGGACCTTTACAGGATCTGTTTTTAGAATCCAGTTAGCATTGAACATAGCTTCCAAATGAGACATTTTGCAGTTGTCTTTTGAGCAATAAATAACTAAAATAAAAATCCCTGAACCAAACCCTCAACACACACCAAAAAAAAAAAAAAAAGAAAAAAAAATCTTGGGAGGAACACTAGGAATTCCTCAGATTTTTGTTTTTCCCTCTCACACTGGTTTGCACTTTTTGTGCACTTTTTCAATCTGCTCTGTCCATACCTTTCCTCATAGTATTGAAACACTCCTTTTCCAAAATTACTTTATTTATGTGCTACCTTCCAATTACATATCTACTTTTGTCAGTGTCTGCGTTGGACCCTCTTCATCTAAGATGAAATCTCACAGCCTTTAGATTTCTTGCCCTCCAACACACTATTCATTTTGGATTAAGATATTAAAATTTAAAACCTCCTAAAATTATCACAGTCCAACAGGTCAGTCCTCAGTTCTGATAACAAGATTCTCTCTTCTTTCTAGAAGAATTGGAAGAAAAAGTAAGTATAACCTTCCCCAGAGGAGTAAGCAATCAAACTTCCTTCATGGCCAAAGCTCCCTGACCCTTGCAATCTTCTTTCATGCTACTTACTGCTTGCTTATCTACTTCTGCTAACTCGGGCATCAAACTATAATTCACAGTACCAGGCTGGGTGAGTGCTCGCTGTGCTTGTCACGTTCCCCTCGGTGGAATGGGGCTGTTGTGTCTCTCATTTGGGTGGTATTTTACTGAGGTAGGCCAGCCTGCCACAACCCTCGTTATTAGACATTAACCCCAAAGGTGGCTGACTTAATTAGGCAGTCCACCAAGGTTTCTCACCTGAGTGGCAATATCATACACAGATTTAGAGGTGAATAACTGAATCATGGTGCATCAATTATCTTTGATTCCTTCCTAGCAATATATATATATATGAATGCATGTATTCACATAGGACATTCATCAGCTCTGACACAGATGCATGATTGACTTGTTAAATGGGTCCTTTGTCAAACATCTGAACTAAATGTCTTTTATTTTGACTTCCAAAACCCTAATCAAATCTCTAGAGTATTTTCCTAAATTTTATAAATATATATTGAGGACCTCTGCTTAAAACAGTAAAAATGTCTCACCACGGAAGAACACTAATTATTATGGAGAATATTAGGAAGGGGTTTGTCACCAGGTTTAAATGAGTAGCTGATTGACACTGCAAAATATTGTTCTAAAAGCATGGTTACAGAAAGCTCACTCTCATAGTTCTTAGGGTTATTTTTAAACCTACTAAATATAAATCAGAAGTCAAATGAAAATATCTTCAAAGGCTTGTGATGGTTCATGCAAGTCTGAAAGGTATTTGGGAATTCTCGGTCAGGACATCTTAAATATCATTGCCACAGGACTTTAGAATCATGGTAAGGAGGTAATGTTGTTCCAGGAAGCACTAGAGTGACATATAGCATTTAATGTTTCCCTGGACTTCTCTTCAAAGGTTAATGAAGAAACAGTTTTAGATTCGGAGTCAATGTTATCACCCAGACTGATACAACCAAAACCAGAGGATATGATTCTAAGGGCCTACAGGCAAACTTCATTTCTGTAAGACAACTTTTTTGTACATCTCCTGAAGTACATGTATTAGAAAGGTTAAAGGGTTCTTACTGCTTGCTAAGGATTTATTTTTGAGATGTCCATGTACAGTTTACCCCAGAGGGAAATCTGATATTTTAGAGATTATATTCATATGCTAAAAGTGCCATAATTTCAAAGTGAAGAGTATGAAAATCAAGACTCATTTGCTGAAGACAGGAGTCAAAAATAAATAAATTAATAAAAAGACGAACTCCTCCAAAGTACAGAAATAAAACACCTATAAGACAAATTAAGGCAAATCAGCATTGATATGCTTTTTGATGTTTTTTAATTTTTCCAGTCCTTTTGAATAAAATGTAGGGATAAATGGCTGGTTTGCATAAGGAGTCAGGATTGTGATAATTTATCTGTGTAAATATATTTAGAAATCATCTTATTTACCCAGATATAAGTATCTAGTAATGTGATGACCTGCATTGTTATATTTTCAATTATTTTATTAATAAATAATTAGAGACATTTCATTTAGGATTTTGAATTTTATGGTGACATGATGTGTGATATTCGTAAACTAAATTATTGACTTTTAATACTTGTTGACAGTGTGATACTGTTAACAACGGTATTATTGAGGAGATTGAGACAGTGGCAGGGAAAAAAGCAGGATTTTAGAAATCTAAAATTAAGCCTATTTTTCATAGCAAAAGCATTTAACATGAATTTAATCTGTATTATTTTTTATGATATTTTTGTTACAGTATTACATCCAAAAATGATACTAACATACCAAATTCAAAATCTACATAGATTACAAAACTATCTTTTCATAACTCCTACTCTGAAGGATTATGGGTGACCAGCCATACAGATACTTATCTGCTCCCTAGGAACTGGAAAGGGATACAGTAACATCTGTAAATTATGTATTAAATTTGGTTTAGCAAGAATGTTCACTTGATTGAGGAGCATGTTCATATATGTATGTGTACACAGTATAGAAAAAATCCCACATCTACAGTGTTCCTTGTACAGACCAAAATGATCCAAGTTACATCCCATTATAATAAACTGAGGTAGTAAAGTGGTTTAGCAAAGTGTTAGGAATCAGTGACTGGTAAAAACTCTTCAAGTATATCCCCCATTCTCAAACAATCCCTATCCATACCACCTCAAAAATACAAGTTTTAGGAAATAAATACTCCAATAATCTAGAAGGGAAAGGACTTCCATTTAAAATCTATGCCGAAGGAGAATGATATTCCATAGCCTTTCTTTTCTATGTGTGTTATCTACACATACCTGTTAACTCCAATTGCTGCAAATTTCAAGTCTTCTGTACCAGTAATTCAAGGACTACGCACATGACATTCAGCAATTCCACTGTGGAATAGTATGTGAAGGAATTTAATTGTTTAGAAATCCCAGAAAATCACAAGTAAAACATAATCTAATACTATTGATATCTTCATTCACTGGAGTCATAATTTCTTTTTCGTTTTTTGACAGAAATACAAACAGTTTTACAACACTGTCTTAAATTTGAGAAATACATATAAAGAAGGGACAAAAATCTGACATACATAACTTCCATCTGTTGATATTCTTAGATAATCCAAATGTCATCCCTCAGCTCTTCCCAAATGGTCAAGGTTGGAAGGGACCTCTGAAGGTCACTCAGTCCAAGCCCTCTGTTTGAACAGGACCACCTAGAGCAGATTTCTCAGGACCAGATGCCTTTTTGTCTATTCTTTCTCTCCAAAGATGGAGACTCCACAACCACTCTGGGCAACCTAAGGCAATGCCCTGTCACCCTTGTGTTGATTAAGTCTTTTTGGATGAAGTGCTCAGGGGAAAGATCCTTCTTTCAATTTGTGGCCACTGTCTCTGGTCTTGTCACTGGGCACTGCTGAAAAGAGTGGGGCTCTGTCTTTGCCCTCTCTCTTTAGGCTTTCATAAAAATTTTTAAGATACGCCCTGCTGAGCATTCTCTTCTCTTCTCTATGCTAAACAAGCTATTTCTGTACAAAACCAAAAAGGATTTTATTTAATGTTTTCAGTCATAATCATTCTTAAAAATACTTCCATAAATGTACTAGTCCAATTTTAATCAATAACTGGGACATTGTATAATAAAATTTGCATTGCTCTTTTCAACATTGAGATTTTAAAGAAAGCTAAATCATAATGTTACCACTAAGAATTCATTTTCTAAAGGTAATAAATCACAACTGTGTCTTTTACCTTCAAATGGAAAACAAAATAAAACAAAACAAAACAAAAAAAAACCCAACCAACCAACCAAACAAAAAAATTAAAGTCATGCTTATTGCCAATCACTAAAATATTGAGAGGAGAAAAGGTGTGAATATTATGACAAAGATCAAGGCAATTTTTTTTTTAAAGGTGGTCAGAATGGAGAAACAGGCATCCTGGGTTAAATTTTGAATTGTCTCCTGAGGCAGAGAAATCAAATAATATAAAACGAGAAGGATTGATATGTATTGAAAAGCTCTTTAAGGACTCTGAAATGAGCTGCTTTCAAAAGAGAATTCAACCACAAAAGAACAACAGCAAAACCAAAAAAAAACAAAAACAAAAAAAGAGTGATTGGAGAGAGAGAAAGATAAGAGTACAGAAGATAAAGTAACACTTTCCTAATCTGAGGTTCCATCCTAGGACAGTCTATGAAAAGCAACAGTGAACCATATTCAACACTTCAGAAAAAGCTCTGTCCAGTGTAGTCAAACTGATTAATGGATAGGACACACAACTGGACTCAGACACACTGTCTCCATTCCTGTTTTTCAGACATTCAGTGTGTGTTTTGACCACAAGAATTGTTCATCAGTAATGTTTCAATTAATACCAGTGCTTTTGCATCACTTGCTGCATATATTACTAATTTTGCAAATTAAGTTTGACTGTAAGCCCAAGACAGGCTCTTTGCAGCACTCAGTGGCAGCAGAACAAGAGACAGCACACACAAACTGAGAGAAAACAGGTTTCGCTTATTATGAAGAAAATGTTATTTACCATGAGGACTGTCAGGCACTGTAATATGTTAACAAGAGAAGCTGTCAGTATCCAGCCATTGATGTTTTCATTGATGTTTTCAAGCAGGACAAAGCTGTGACCAACTTATTCTCTTGTCATATCTGACTCCACCACTTTCAGTAGGTAATGAAACCAAAGGCCTCCCAGACTTCTTTCTAAGCTGAATTATGCTCTAATCCTATGTTTCTACTGAAAATAGAGGTGCAATTTTACATCTGAGAATTCTGAACTGACACACCCTTTCTCTCAAAAAGGTTTATAAATTGGACTTGCTGCTATACCAAATGCTGTAAGATTGGTTTTTATCATTTTTCCACATATGAAAGTCAGAGCTCATGCATCTTATAATTTCATGTCCAGACAAATCCTTTATATCTCCATTTTGCCCCCATAATACGGAGTATTTTATAAGGATATTGTGAGGATACACCCTTTTTTACATGTGAGAAGTTAAATTTATGTAGCTATGAAAAGCTCATAATCATAAATTAAATTAACAAAATCATATTTATATTTTACTTAGTAATTATATGCCTCATCTGAAAAAAAGCAGGAAACTCCATTTAGTTCAGCAGGATAAGTCTAGTCAGGAAAATGGGAAGCTAAACATGACTTCACTTTGATTTTGGAAGAAAGTTACCTTGAAAGAAAATTATTGCTATCCTAGCATAAAGCACCAGAGAAGAGCCTGGTAATTTAAATGAACTCAAAAATGCCCACAGCAGAGAATAGCTTTGAGCTGAGCTGCATTTCTCTTTTACTTGTGGAGGCACCTTTTTATGGCATATAATGGCATATGGCATATGGCACTTTCTTCGGCATATAATACTGGGGAAAGTCCAGGGTGTGGCAGGATGAAAAAGATGTTCTTGGGATCTCTTGCTGCCCCTCTTAATTGAGTTTCATTCAAAATGGTTTAGTTTTTATCAGAGATTTCTCTCAGAAAAGCTATAATGAGTAAGTTAGAGGAGTCCATCTAATAGCCCAAACCAACTGGCAACTAATGAGGGAAGCTGCAGCTGCAGGCCCTCTGAAAGCAATGTTATCAGGCTCAGGGAATGTGCTCCATCCCCAGGGGTGGGATTTGCACTGTACATGACATGAACGTGTGAGAGTTTCCCTTGCTGCTGTCTTGGGGCCAACCTGCAAAGACTGTTTAGCCAGGCTATCAGCAAATCCTGAGTATTCACCATGTGCAAAACATTCCAGACTGCCCAGCTTTTAATGTTGTTCCATATTTCTCTTCCTCTAAGGAACAGAGATCTGAAGAACATCTCTTTAATTTTAGCCATCCAGAAGCTAGGCTTGTTAGGAAAAAAGGAGCCGCCCTCTGAAAGTGCTTTTATTTCTAGTGATAATAGGTAGAGTCTTGATGTCTATCTTACAGCTGGGAAAAAGGAATTGAACTGAATCTCCAACAAAATACCTGCCCATAATGGTCTAGAAATATTGTGGCAAATGTGGGAAGTGAGTGTCCATCATGGAAGTTCTTATCCAGTACTTCAATCAAAAGACTATGTTTTGTTGTTGACCACATGTAATTCAAGAAAGAAAAGAAAAGAAAAGAAAAGAAAAGAAAAGAAAAGAAAAGAAAAGAAAAGAAAAGAAAAGAAAAGAAAAGAAAAGAAAAGAAAAGAAAAGAAAAGAAAAGAAAAGAAAAGAAAAGAAAAGAAAAGAAAAGAAAAGAAAAAAAAAAAGAAAAGAAAAGAAAAGAAAACCCTGTTCCTATTATCATTATCCTGCTTTTTGGAAAGGATAGGCCAAAAATGGCAGTTGGCTAGTTGGTGCCTGGTGACTTCTCAGATCATTATTCTTAAAGAAATATAATTATAATATATTTTAAAAAAATCTTTAGGATAATAAGATCTATCTAAATTGTGTATGGGAAAGAAGAACTACAGATCCCTGTCTAAGGTTCTGCACAAAACATATCGATCTATAGATTCCTTTTTCATAATAGCTACATTATTTATTACATGAGATTTCTTTCTGCTACAGTGGTTCTTATAATAAGTTCCCCTAGTGATTTTTGAAACATGAGAAACATCTAACTGTATTTTGTCTAGCTGTTCAGAAAAATTAACAATGCCAGTGCTGAATTTAGTTTAAATAGAAGGTAAGGCTGAAGCGCACGTGCAGAAATCATTTGTATGTAAGAAGTTTGTGCTCTTGATAAAATGCCTGTTTAGGAGGAAAGACAGAGACAAAAAAAAGCGGCATCCTGTGGCATTGAATCAGCTCTCTTTACCAAGGTCTATTCACAGTTATTTATTTATTTTTACATTTTATTTCCCCTGCTCATTATGGAGGTTTTGTGTTAAGCTCTGTAGCTGCAGGGGAAATGCAGACACCAATTTGATCATGAAATTCTGTAGCTGAGAAACTTTGTATTTGATATATAAGTATAGATATTACACTAAGGGACTTCATTTATCCTGCTCAGATATTCTGTGCAATCTTCAGCAGCTAATGCTTTACCAGTTACTGCAAAACCAATAAAACTGGAAGTAAAATAAATTTTATCTCAGCATGTAGACTGCCACCCACAGGAAAAATTAATTAATCCTCAGAGTGAAGTTGCAATATGATGGTGAAATTAAAGCTGTTATTAACAGGAAGAGACCAAATGAGTACTGCTTCAGTCCTAGTTGAAGTACCTGCTCCAAGAGAAATATGAAGAATTTGAGGGAAAGACAAGGAGGGAAGGTTAACTTAGGCTAGTCACTGGAGAAAGGATAGGCTATATATCCCGTGAAAGAGATCCATTTTCTGACAAGTGTTAATAATACAGTCTCCAAACACATCAAGTCTAAGCAGTGCAGAGCAGGTCAGGGTGACAGGCAGCAGTGAGTGGTTTCAGTCTCTGCAAAGCCAGGGAGCAGGGAACCAGCTCATCATGGAATCTTTATATTCAAGACTCTTGGGCTTCCCTGCATTATTCTAGGTCCTTTGATCTATGTGCTACAAAGAATTTACAAGATGTGGGAAATACCCCAGCATCCTGTGCATACAGTAAAAATGAAAGCAGTATTTCACTGAACTTCTCCACTATGGTCTTATCATTCATGATTCCTCTTTTAAAACTCTTGTCATCAAACAATCCTACCCATTCCCTGACTGGCTGATTTTGATGTATTTTAATAACTTTTCATTATCAGTTTGAGCATCCTTTGCAAGACGTTCTTCAAATTGTTTTTTAGCTCTTTTAATTTCCTGCTTCTATTTGACCTGTTATGTATTATGGATCTTTTTTCTTCTCCTGAGCCGAAAAAACTTTCCAATTTTTAAATGCCAGCGTCTCCTGTATGAAGGTCTCTTTAACTTTTTTATTGATCATTGCAAGGGTTTTAGCTGAACTTTTTATCTTTTTTTTCTTCTTCTTCTTCTTTTCCTTTTTTTTTAGTTGTGTTTTATTTTTTTCATTTGTTTAGTCTTATCTTCTAATGTAGTATTTTAAACTCAAATTTTATTCTTTTTTAGATTTATCCTTTAATATTTTTGATTTTTTCTTTTTTCCTAACTTTTTCATTTCTATGTGTTTCTCTTTCTTACAACTGCATATCTGTATGCTACATTTGTTTCACCTATTCTTTCCCACTAAATGAAAAACATACTTGAGCTGTATCTGATATAATAGACTGACAGTCCTGGTAAAACCACTTAGGCTATACCTACTTCAAGGTCGAGACCAAAAGAGAGAAAAGGAGAGATGAGGTAAGAGGATAGGAGAGGAGGGCTTTCGTGGACAGATCTTGTGAATATGCTTTATCTTCACAGATTTTGTGCTGTTTAGCCAACAATCTCAATGACATAAACAGTTATAGGATGGTTTAACTGAATAAGAATTATGGGGCATAAAGCCTCATAAAAGTTCTTTTTCCATTTGTCAGTAAGTTTTTTTTCTTACATTGGTTTATATATCCAGTCAAGGGAAATCAAAGTATCATCTGACTTAGACAAGCTGTGCCATGTGTGGTTTATGATCAGCCTTCAGTAGTCAGTTCAAGCAGTTCAGATGCTTCAAAATTTTCACACTAACATGAATGATTAACTAGGAGATGTCTAAAGACAGAATTTAATTCAGAATGGTTATTATTTCTAATCAATTGTAGTGTATTAATTTCTAATTAATTACAGTGCATTCTTGACTCCATGGTAACATATCCAGTAGTTTCTGTCAGAGCACGTCATATTGTTCCTATTGCTTTCTTTCTATAGTGAAAAAATAGGAATAGCCTGATGCATAACAAGATTTAGGATATGTTGTTTCCTTAATATATCAATTTCTTATTTATATGTAGGTGATTTGTAGTCATTTGGGATGTTCAATTGTAAGTATTAGAATAATATTTTTACTGGTATTTAATCTTTAGTTTATCACATGAAAAAGAAGCTTAACAGAGACAGAAAGAAAATAATCTTTAAAAAAATCACAAAACAACTCCTTTATTAAAGAAAGATTACATCAAAGGCAAAAATTATTGAAATATATAATTAATTTTAAAACTGCTTCTTTCAGGGAAGAGGCAAAAGGAAAAAAGTCTGAGAGAAAAAGATTTTATTGTGTGACAGATTTTAGTAGATGTGCACCTCACCTGGCTTTAGAATTAATATTTTTTTTGTTGCAACTAACTGTTATAGGGAATTAGGCTAAATATGAAATTTTAACAGGTTAAAGCCAGATACAATTATATTCCTGATAAAGGTACAACTCTCTAATTTCTGTTACTATCTTTTGTTTTGATGGAAAATATCAGCAAGCAAATTCTTTACATTTTCATATAATCATTACCTAAACGAAAAAAAAAAGACAATATAATACTCCTGCCCATATATTTGGTGTACCTTACATTTATTTATAAACCCTTGTTTTTGTAATGTAAGGGAATCTTATGCTTTCGTAGGTTAATCATTGCAAGGCTCAGGAGAGATGGTATAACCTCAGTCTAAATGAAAGGAAAGGGCTACAGGAACACATATTTGTAGCTTCCTCAGTGACCAAAAAAAAAGAAAAAAAAAAAAAGTTGTGGATTGGACAAGGCTGTGATTGAGGCTGAAGAGAAGCAACAGGCAATACTGCAGTTTTTCTCCTTTTACCACCAAAGTTCAGATCTGACTTTCTCAGAGATGAACTCCCATCACTGGTCAAGTACCAGTTTGACCAGCCAAATTGGTGTTGGCTTTGGTTTCTAAAGGGCAGTGCAGGCTTTCAGGTGACTTGCAGAAATCCCCAGTGAAATGCAGCCATTTATAGTGGTTTATCAGATATCACAGTAATAAATAAACCAGCATGACTTAAGGGAAATGTCACCTGACTCCTACTGTTTGACTTTGCCAAAGAGTAGACTCACACAGGTTATGAGTTAGAGGGATTTGCCATGCCTCAAATGAAGAGAAACCACTTGTCAAAATGTGCTAACTCAAAAATTGGAATAGTATGAGATTACTGGGAGTTTATGATGTGAACTCAGTGTTCTTATGCTAGGATATGAGCCAGTTCTAGACCAGAAACCAAACAGCTGTTCTAATGTGGCCTGGTACACAGTTCTTGAAAGGCAATGGATATTGATTTAGTAGACTTAACTATTGTTTCTCAAGAGCTTCCAGAGTGCTCAGTTAAAACTTTGTGAGACTGAACTCACATCCATCTGCATCTTCCTAACAAATTTCACTTATATAGCTTTGTTAATGCTATAGAAGTTGGTGGCAGAGCAAGGAATTGAATCCTGATTACCAAAAGCAGGAGGTATGCTAGTGCTGGATCATCAGTCCCCCCAGTATTGATATTCATGAATGCCACCACTGCTCACACTGCAATTTGCTTTGCAATACTGATAGTTCCCTTGGCAAAATGGAAATCATGCAAGAGCTCATCAGTGTAAGAACAGGCGGTAGAAGCTGGCTTTTAAAATATGATCAAATGCTGTAATTTAGAGATAGAAGACTTATTGTTCCTGAATTTAGCTCAGAATAAAGCCAGTCTGACAGCTACGAATGACCAGCATGGCTGTTTTTTTTTTCCTGCTATGTTTTGTCATCTCGTTTTTTTGTTCTTTTGCTACGAGTGCTGTTGCTTTATTCCTTGGCAAATTTTGATCCAACAACAGTTTCCTTTACGGTACAAAAGCTATATTTTCCCTTATCTCCTCTTATTCAGCCTGACAATATTCATACCAAATCCCTAATAAGAATGTTAATAGCCTAATGCTCTATAAAAGAGTGGGTATTGATAATGTTCTCACACATCCTGTTGCCTAAAGCTTTTAATGTTCTATCCCCCTGTGTTTCCAAAATTTCTCCATTAGTTTTACATATGCTGAGGGATAGTTTATTCATATTTATGACAATTACCTTCCCTCAAAAAAATAAGAACTCTGGTCTATTTTCTCTGGATTTTATATTAGTTAAGGAGATTGGCAACTTGTATCTGTTAGAAATGTGTCTTAATAGAAAGGAGTTTATCTTTCAGAAGAAACTGTAGTTTGCTAATCTGAGAATCAATGTTCTTCTGCATATCCTTGCAACAGACTTGGCATGTGCAGTAACCACAGAAATATCTTTACATGGTTTTTGCATAACCTTCAGAGATTATTCCAGATGGGAGAGACCAGTTAGGAACTTCTGCAATGTTCCCAAAGCTCATTGACTCAGTTTGAGACCAAGCAGCATGTCAGTTACGTGTGCTGTTATCCTTTAGCAAGGAGAAATCAGTCCAGTAATTTAGCACTTCAAAGGTCTGACTGACTTTCAGATACTACTGATCTGGTCAAAATGCTGAACAGTAACAGACTGCACATCATACTACCAATCTCATGGGGTAGCTTGGGAAAAAATGTAATGTGCAGTTAAGGAGAAAAAGCATATTTTCAAGTGTCAATGGGGTTGTCAATCTTATTTTCATAATATTACTACTCAAAAATAAAATCAGAACTAAGCAAAAAAAAAGTCTGCCTGTTAGCATTCATTTTGGCAAAATATCTCCCAGTTTTTAATTTTGTGTTTAGTTAATTTAGTTTAATTACTAATGATACAAAGTCTTGAGTAAATAGGAAAAATAATGGTGCATACAACAGACTACAATAAGGCATACCCAGTATAGTCTTTAGGGAAAATTTGTGTCTTTCATAGCTTCTCTTGAAGATGGAATTAATTTTTCTTTTTTCATCCTCTTGCCAGTTAGCCATTTTTGCACAACTCCCTTAAGTAATACCAAGCTATTTGGTATTGAGATTTACTTCAGTCAGCAGCTCCGACTTACTGATCGAGTCAGCTTTCTTGTTTTTGGCGTGTTGAGCTCCTGTGTTTCAATTTTTCCTTCATCATTTTACTTCCTGTCTTCTCCTCTGCCATACTTTTGATAAAGTAGAGAGTCTTGTGGGGCTAGAAAGCCACTGAATCATCTTGCACTGCAACGATGGATCTGGATACTTGCCACGAGGGCAAAATGTCACTGGATTAAAATTGAGAGAGCTATATTTAAGTGACAGAGTAGTTCTAATTAAGAGACTGTACTCATGCTAGAAGGTTTTATAAATGTTTACAACTTTCTGGCATTCCTGCTGAAGAAGAGACAATTGTGAACCTGAAGAGATAAAATGAATCTGCTCCATTTACCCACCTTTTTATTTTTTTTTCTTCATAAGCATATGACAGAAAAAAAATGTTGTCCTAGATGTAGAGGACCAAAGAGAAAAAAGTGACTAAAATTGATAGGTTTATCTGGTGGGTGGAGCATTAGCAAAGTTCAGCATGCTCCATGAATTCAGTGTAATAATTGCCCCTCCATTCTATACAAAGACACTGAATAAAATCAGTCTGTACAGTAATAGGGATCAAAATAAAAGGGGATTGAGCCAAAATCAGACTTCAAAATAATTGTGCCTCAGTCAGTATTCAGTGTATTTTAATGTTCCTCTTGCTTAAGTTTTTAGTTCAATAAAATGATTTTTAAAAAGGTGAACTACAGTGAGTTCTGGCAAAACCACTTTGTTAGAAATCAGACTCTTTGGCCTTGACATTTTTTGGGAAAGTAAAATGCCACTACAGTAAATACTTTGTTTCAGATTTTTTCTTGATTTGGGACAAAAAAAAATCCAAAAGGTCTGGAAAGGAAAGAACTACAGCAAAGAGCTGAATTTACATTTTAAATAAATGTATGAAAATGAAATATTCTCTTTTCTGTCATTTTTAAAAATATGTGTGAAAAAACAAGGATTGACTGCAACAATAAAGTTTTTGTGAGGATTTCTCACATTTTTGAATTGCTGGACAATTTTTAAAGCAGTTTAATTTACATAAAGCATGAATTATTTGATTTTTCTTCCAAACTTGTCCACAGTTTTCACCTCTTCAACAGCTGGTACATTTTCTCTTGGCAGATAACTCCAAAATTTCAGCAGTTTGTATGACCAAAAGTTGTGCTGTATAAATTCACCATGTTTGATAGATGTCTTTTTGTTTTCATGATAGATGAGTTTGACAGTGCCATCAGCTGCCTCAGAACTAGCCAGATATTGTCTGGTATGTTCTCGTCAGGACCACTTTCCTTCTAATTGGTTATCTTTTAGTGTCTTACCTCCTGTTCCATGCTTTCTTCTCAGTTCCCAATCAACTGATGCATGATACTTCACTTCCTTCCTTTTTCGAAATCTATTTTTTTAATGTAGATTTGCTACAGGACAATCCTAAATATTTAGGACTTGGTAGACCTATTAGACTCAAATATTTAAAAGCTATTCCTAACTTGAGATTTGATTTAAAATTAGGTCCATTAAGTACAACACATTTTCTCTTTTCCTTTGCCATCTGGTTCTGAGCTTTTAAATATTATTTTGCAAATATATAGTTTTAATAGGAATTGGTTACTACTCAGACTTGAAAGATATTATCATGCTAATACATATACCTATAAAATAAAACATATATCAATAAAATAGACAATTAATTTGTAAGGCCTGCTAAATTTTTGTTCTATGTGGGTAAATGAGAGTTGAGTACAAGCACAGTCGTATGGTTAAAGCTCTTAATTTGTTCTTATGCTGGAAAGGAAAGCAATTTATTTTAAACTGGAAGTAAAGACTAGAACTGACAATGAAATTTCCGGAAATATACACCAAATGCTAACTTTAAGAAAATGTTTATATAATTGCAAGTTTCTATCTAGTTTAAGAAATTCACATGCAATTAATTCTAATGTCATTACAGTCTGTCTTACAAGTGTTCAAATAATCAAAAGTTTCTTTCTTCTTCATTGACTGTATTGGTTTGGCACAACCTGGCTCTTGGTAGCAGGGGGGCCACAAAGATGTCTCCTGTGGGAAACTGCTGGAAGCTTCCACCATGTCTAGCGGAGCCAATCTCTGATGGCTCTGAAGAGGGAAATGCTGCTGGCCAAAACTGGGCCAATGGGAGAGGCTGGTAATGCTTCTGTGATGACATATTTAAGAAGAAAATCTAAACATCATGGAGTTTTCTGCTTCTAGTCAGAGAAGAGGAGGAGGTGAGGACCTGTGAGGGAAACAACATGGAGACACCCAAGGTCAGTGCAGAAGGTGCTCCAGGCACTGGAGCCAAGATTCCTCTGCAGGCTGTGGTGGTGACCAAGGTGAAGCATCTGAGCCCTTGCAGCCCTTGGGATCTACGGGGATGCAGAGATCCACCCACACCTTGTGAGGGAGGTGCCCATGCTGGAGCAGGTGGATGCTCAGAGGAGGCTGAGATCCAGTGGGAGATCTGGTGGAGAAAGGGCCCAGCTTCCAGGCTGGTGAAGCCTATCCTTGGAGGTGGGCACCCCATGGAAAGAGGGACCCACATTGAAGCAGTTTTGGGAGGACTGTGTGCCCATTGGGGGAGTTTATGCTGAAACAGGTGCAGTTTGGTCACTGCTAATAAGAGTAGACCCATGCTGGAGAAATTCACTGAGAACTGTCTCCTTTGGGAGGGACCCCACAGCTTCACAGGGAAAGAACTCCTCTCCCAAAGCAGAGGAGGAAAATCTTGGTGATGAACTGACCAAAGCCCCCATGCCATCTCCCTGTGCTTTCATGGGGAAAGAAGGAGGGAGTGGGTGGGGAAAAGGTGTTTTAAGGGTTTATTTTACTTCTCATTATCCTCCTCTAACTTTGTTAGCAATAATATTAATTTTTCAATTTAAGTTGACCCTGCTTTTCCCATGAAATATTTCTCCTGGTCCTTATCTCACTCATGAAGTATTAGTTTTGTTTTTTTTTTCCTTCTCTGCCCAGCTGTGGCAGGGTAGGGTGAGTGAGTGACCCTTGTGGATGCCTGTCATTGTGCCAGTATCAAGCCACGACATCCACTAATTAAGAAAGCATCTAATACTTGAGCTTGATGGTAGAATATTTTTAGAAATTGACCATTAATTCCTGGTAAGAATTATTTTTTTAGGCAGAAAAGCCTTAGTCCTACATATCTTGGTTTCCTGTTTGTCCTGTTCCTGTGTCAAATGAGCTTATTCAAATCTCAGTTTTGTTTTGCATTTTTTACCAAGTGAAACGTGTTTTAAGATCTGTTTATAAAATATTCTTTGAGAAGGTAATGGTTGAAGCTGTGAAACTCATGCTTTGTTGTCTCTACCCCTACCTCCACTTCTCTGGCTCTTTATTTATTTTGAAATAAATGCTTGCATTCCACTTTTATGACAGAATAGTCCTGAGTTGCTAGCTTTACATTGCATGTGCACTTTCCACTGTGGTGTCCATGAATTTCTCACTTTTCATGGTTTGGCTGACAAGGAATTCTGCAAGCCTCTCACAGGAACTCCAACAAAGAAAACATACTCCCTAAAAAGGTGCTCAATGCCCCAAGCATGTCAGTGTTTATCAGGCATTTGGACAGTGCCCTCAATAACATGCTTTAACTTGGTCAGCCCTAAATTAGTCAGGAATTTGTATTCAATTGTCCCTTCCAAAAGTAGGTCCCTTCCAAATGAAAGTCTAGTGACAGAGTGTGACCCTCTTCCAGAGGCAAAAATGAGTCTGGCTTCCTTGCTCCCTGCAGGATTCAGCACCTATCTTTTCCTCTCTTTTATAAGTCTCCTTCATGTATACTGGAAGTGCATTCAGACTGCACATTCAATCCCTTCAGGACACGGACTGCAGCTTTTTTAAACATATAAAGTTTTACAGTATTCAAATATAATTTTGTGAGAGATTCAGGTTCTACAATGCACAGACTACTTGTGTTATCCTTTTGCTTCACTTTTCTCTCTCCAAACTCCACAAAAAGAAAATTTTGAAAGATGGATTTTTAATTCATTTTATCTTCTTTTCTTTAATTCAAATTCAATGTAATTTTACAGATTTTTTTTTTTTTTCAGTTACTGTTTTGTCCTGATATAAATGAAGACAGTATCATTGATCTCTTGAAAACACCAACAATGTGAAAAATGAGTGCTTAAGTCTTGACTTCCAAGTATCATTTCTGGGGATTTTTCATGTGAAAGGCAGTCTACACAAAGGAGGGTTGTGGAACAGGTAAAATACATGACAATAGCTATATTTCAAAACACTGCAGTTCACCAAGCAATACTGCAGCCTCTGTAGAGACATTAATTTCTTGCTTAGAGTAACTGACCTGTGTTATGTATTTGATCCATCCTAGAGGGAGGCCCACCAGGAGTCAGAGGACTCCCATGCCTCCCACTATCAGGCAATAGGAGGACACCTGGTAGGTGAAAGAGAGTGGAAATGGGTCCCTACCTGGGGAGGTAATAAAAATTCCTCTCCACCCTCATCACCTACCCAAGCGCCACTTCAGAATAGGTATGGGGCCCTGGGTCTAGAGAGTCAGCCAGATGATGTAAAAGAAAATTATCTACCCTCTGAACTCATTTACACTTTGTCTGCTGGGTGGATCACTACCTCTAACATTAAAAATAAAAGGCTAGTCATAGTGGGTGACTCCCTTCTGAGGGAAGCAGAAGGCCCCATAAGTCAACAGGATCTATCCCACAGGGAGGTCTGCTGCCTCCCTGGGGCCTGGGTATGGAATATTGCAATATCCCTGGGCTGCTTCAGTCCTCTGATTATTACCAGCTGCTGATACTCCAGGTTGGCAGTGATGAGATTGAAAAGAGGAGCATCAGAGAAATTAAAAGGGACTTTAGGGCACTGAGTCAAGTGGTTGATAGGGCAGGAGCACAGGTAGTGTTCTGTTCAGTCCCTTTGGTGGCAGAGAAAAATGATGTAAGGAACAGGAGAGCTCACATTATTAACAAGTGGCTCAAGGATTGGTGTCATCCGCAGATTTTGGATACTTTCACCATGGAGCAACTTTTTTGGCACCTGGCCTGCTGGAACTGGATGGGCTCCATCTCTCTGTTAAAGGCAGAAAAAATGCAGCTCACGAACTGGAAGAACTCATTTAGAGGGCTTTAAACTAGGTTTGAAGAGGGAAGGGGGTGCAGCTGGGCTCTCTGGAAGGAGGCCCAAGGGTGGTAAGGCAGAGCTAGGGGTGAAATCAGTAGCCCAGCTGAGGTGCATGTGTACCAATGCATATAGCATGGGTAGACAAGAGGATCTGGAGGCCATGGTGCAAGAGCAGAGTGTTGGGGGTTGGTTCTCTCCCTTTTCCCTCTGTGGAATTTTCCCCATTGTCATGCTAAGATACCTGTTGACTGGGCCCTGGTGGCAAGGGGGAGGGGAGAGAGGAGGGAAACCCCGTGAGATTCAAACAGCCAGAAGAGGAAGGGGAAGGCACTGGCTTGGCCCATTTCCCCCGTGGAGTTCAGACGAGAAGGACGATCGCCACCTCAGCCCCATACCTGCCATCCCAGTGCCAGGAGCCATCCTCACTGCTGTCAGACCCTGCCCTGCTGTCTTCTCACTGTAACCTGCCACCATCCAGCACTCTGCTGAGCACTGGGACCCACACCGTGAGCAGAGGGCTCTCTCTCCATCTCTCTCTCCCCCTGGGACAGCGCTGCCATCACCCCCAGCCCTCCTGCGGCTCTGCGGGACCCGCCCGCCCCCAGCACCGGGAACTGCAGCTCAGGGAAAAGGTGCCTGCAGCCAAAAAACACTGGGACTGAGTTACTGTTCTGTTTGTGGGTAATTTCATAGCTGTTGTTGTTCTTGTTTGTCTTGTAAGATACACTAGTAAAGAACTGTTATTCCTACCCCCATATCTTTGCCTGAGAGCTCTCTTAATTTCAAAATCATAATAATCTGTAGGAAGGAAGGATCACAGTTTTTTTCAGTCCAAAGGGAGGCTTCTGCTTTCCTTATCAAACACCTGTCTTTCAAACTAGGACACAGAGCTATGATCTAGTTGCCATCACAGAAACATGGTGGGATGACTCAGCTGGATTGCTGCCCTGGATGGTTATAAGCTCTGTAGAAGAGACAGGAAAGGGAGAAGAGGTGGAGGAGTGGTCCTCTATATTAGGGAGGATTTTGATGCCATGGATTTTGGAACTAGTGACAATGAGGTTGAGTGCTTATGGGTAAGAATTAAGGGGAAGGCCAACAAGGCTGACATCCTACTGAGAGTTTGTTATCTTCTACCCAACCAGGAAGAAAAGGTGGACAATTTATCCTGTAAGCAGCTGGAGAATGTTTCAGGATCACCAGCCCTTGTCCTTGTAGGTGACTTTAACCTATCAGACATCTGTTGGGAACTTATACAGCAGAAAAGAGGCAGTCCAGGAAGTTCTTAGAGTGTGTGGAGGACAACATTTTGTTGCAGCTGGTTGAGTGAACCCAGCAGAGGAGGGATTATATTAGATCTTCTGTGTGCAAATAAAGGTGGGCTGGTGGGAGATGTGGTGGTTGGAGGCTGCTTGGGGCACAGTGATCATGAAATTACAGAGTTCTCATCTCAATATTTGGTGAAACAAGGAGGAACATCAATAAGACTTTTACACTGGACTTCTGGAGGGCAGACTTTGGCCTGTTTAAGACTTATTCAGAGAGTTCCTTAGGAAGCAGCCCTTAAAAACAAAGGAGTCCAGAAAACGTGGGCGTGCTTTAAAACAGAGACCTTGAGGGTGCAGGAACAGATTGTCCCTGTGTGCCAAAAGGTGAGTTGACAAGGCAAATATGCAGCCTGGATGGGCAACGAGGTTTTGAAGGAACTTAGGAATCAAAAGAGGTTGTATCATTTTTGGAAGGTGGGTCAGGTCTCTCAGGAAGTATTTAAGGGGGTTGCTAGGGCACGTAGGAAAAAAAAAATAGGGAGGCCAAAGCTCAGTTTGAACTTAATTTGGAAATTTTTGTAAAGGATAATAAAAAACTCTTTTAAAAAATATATTAATGGCAAAAGGAAGGTTAAAACCAGTTACTGTTCTCTATTGGATGAGGGAGGGAACTTAGTAACTGCAGATGAGGAGAAAGCAGAAGTGCTTAACACCTTCTTTGGCTCAGTCTTTAGTGGGAAGATGGCTTGTCCTCAGGACAGCTGTCCTCCTTGGTTGGTAGATGGTGTCAGGGAGCAGAATGGTCCCCCTGTTATCCAGGAGGAGGCAGTCAGAGAACTGCTGAGTGGCTTGGATGTTCATAAATCTATGGGCTCAGATGGGATCCATGCCAGGGTGATGAGGGAGCTGCCAGATGAGTTTGTGAAGCCTCTCTCCATCATTTACCAACAGTCCTGGCTCTCTGGTGAGGTTCCTGATGAGTGGAAGCTGGCCAATGTGACACCCATTCACAACACGGGTGGGAAGGAGGATCCTGGTAATTATAGGCCAGTCAGCCTGACCTCAGTACCAGGTAAGGTGATGGAACAGTTTATACTGAGTGTCACCACACAGCACTTACAGCATGACCAGGGCATCAGACCCAGCTATCATGGATTTAAGATAGGTAGGTAGTGTTTGACCAACCTGATCTCCTTTTACAACCAGGTGACTCACCTGGTGGATGCAGGAAAGGCAGTGGATGTTGTGTACCTGGACTTCAGCAAGGCTTTTGATACTGTCTCCCACAGCACACTCCTGGAAAAGCTGCAGCCCATGGCTTGGACAGGAGCACTCTGTGCTGGGCTAAGAACTGGCTGGATGGCCGGGAACAGAGAGTGGTGGGGAACAGTGCTGCATCCAGCTGGGGATCAGTCACCAGTGGTGTCCCCCAGGGGTCTGTGCTGGGGCCTGTTCTGTTCAATGTTCTTATGGATGACATGGATGAGGGTATTGAGTCTTCCATCAGTAAATTTGCAGATGACACTAAGCTGGGAGCCTGTGTCCATCTGTTGGAAGGTAGGAGGGCTCTTCAGAGAGACCAGGAATGGTTGGATGGATGGGCAGTGTCCAGTGGGATGAGGTTTAATAAATCCAAGTGCTGAGTCCTGCATTTTGGCTACAATAACTCCCTGCAGTGTTATACCCTGGGGATGGTGTGGCTGGACAGTGCCCAGGCAGAAAGGGACCTGGGGACACTGGTTGGCAGCCAAGTGAACATGAGCCAGCAGTGTGCCCTGGTGGCCAAGAAGGCCAATGGCATCCTGGCCTGGATCAGGAATGGTGTGGCCAGCAGGAGCAGGGAGGTCATTCTTCCCCTGTACTCAGCACTGGTGAGGTCACACCTTGAGTGCTGTGTCCAGCTCTGTCCCCTCAGTTTGGGAAGGACGTTGAGACCCTTGAGTGTGTCCAGAGGAGGCAACAAGGCTGGTGAGGGGCTTGGAACACAAACCCTGTGAGGAACGACTGAGGGAGCTGGGGTTGTTTAGCCTGGAGGAGACTCAGGGGAGACCTTATCACTCTCTATAACTTCCTGAAAGGTGGCTGTAGTCAGGTGGGGATTGGTCTCTTTCACCAGGCAGCAACTGACAGAACCAGAGGACACAGTCTTAAGCTGCACCAAGGGAGATACAGGTTGGATATTAGGAAAAAGTTTTTCACAGAGAGAGTGATAAAGTACTGGAATGGTCTGCCTGGGGAGGTGGGGAGTCACCATCCCCAGATGTGTTTAAAAAAGATTGGATATGGCACTCGTTGCCATGGTTTAGTTGAGGTGTTAGGGCATGGGTTAGACTCTTGGCATGGGTTAGATGATCTTGGAGATCTCTTCCAACCTTGTTATACTGTGATTCTGTGATTCTCTGATTCTGATTTTACTGAATAGTGTTATATTCCTTTATATACAATTGTGGTACAGATGTTCAGCTGGGTTAAATCAGCATAATGTTATTGACTCAAGTGAGCTCATTCAAATCTCAAGTTTGTTTTGCATTTTTTACCAAAAAAACCACAAGAGTATTTTAAGGACCTGCTTATAAAAGATGCTATAAAGAGGTAATTGTTACAGCTGTGAAACTGGTGCTTTTTAGATACATACACTATAATTCTTAAAACACGTTACTTTTGTTCATATTTTCCAAAGCTCTACTCATTTTACTCCCTCTCATTTTTCTCCCTCTCTGCAGTACATTTACTTCCAAGGGCAGGCTTCATGGAAATATTTAGCCAGGCCACTAGAGATTAAACTGACTACCACTGCATTTAAATCAGGTGCATGTAGAGTTCCAGCAGCTTGTGAGGGAAAGCAATAGTCCCTGCAGCCTGCTGGCCCTCCTACCTGTTGATCAGTCCTCTGCCCACTTTGTTGCAGACTTTGATCAACTTAAGCATTGTCAGATGTCATCTCTCCCCTCTTTCCATACACTCACTTCTTCAGATAGTAAGCAAACTTAGTTATTTCAGGTTTTCCAATATATTTTTGGTTAAAATAAGTGTGTGCTTGAGGCTGAAAGATTAATTCAAATATAACACTGACACATTTCTACTGTTTCTCCCTTTTCTCCACAAGTTGCTTTCTGAGTGTTTTACGAAGTTTGGATCATTTCATAATCCTTCCAAACTTTTTGTGCACCTGCCTCACAATGACCTCATCTCTCTCACTTTCCACCAGGCTTCAGGAATTGAGAAGGTCTTGAACATCAAAAATTATACTATAATCAAGGTTGAACATAGCAGTAGTGTTAGGTTGAAGGTTGGACTTGACAATCTTAAAGGTCTTTTCCAACCTTAATGATCCTATGATTCCATGACATGTGGCATTCCATTTCTTCCCTTTTGTCAGAGAAGTGAGGCAAAGAGATTGTTACCAACAATCCTTGGCTGGCTCCATAGCCATCAAGTTAATGCTGCTTGGGACCCACATATTAACTCTTTATCTTCTTGGCTTCTACAGGGTCTTATAAGAAAATATTATAGACCAGCCCCCACCATTCCAACAAATCTGTCTCTGAATTGTTTTCCCCTGATAAGTAGCATTCCTCAGAGGGTGCATATTGGGACCAGTGTTGTTTTAACTTTTTTTGTTAAACACAAAATGCTTTCAGCAACAAGAAGAGTGAGATTGATTGCACCCTCAGAAAGTTTGACAATTTGACATCAAACTGAGTGGTGTGGTGTGGTGTGGTGTGGTGTGGTGTGGTGTGGTGTGGTGTGGTGTGGTCCCTTCCACCAGAGGGAAGGGATGCCATCCAGAGAGACTTTGACAAGGTTAAGAGCTCGATCCATGCAAACCTCAACAGGCCAAGTACAGGGTCCTGCACCTGGGTCCAGACAATCCCAAGCACAAATACAGGCAGAGCAGAGAATGGATTGAGAGTAGCCCTGAGGAGAAGGACTTGGGAGGTTGGCTGACAAAATGCTCAACATGAGCTGCAATGTGCACTTGCAGCCCAGAAGGCAAATCATGTCCTGGGCTGCATCCAAAGCACTGTGGCCAGCAGGAAGAGGGAGGGGGTTTTCTCCCTCTGTTCTGCTCTCGTGAGACCCTACCTGGACTACTGCATCCATCTCTGGAGCCCCAAAGATAAGAGCAACGTGGATCTGTTGGAATGAATGCAGAACAGGTACACAAAGATGATCGTAGGACTAGAACAGTTGTCCTGTGAAGATAGGCTGAAAGATTTGAGGTGGTTCAGTCCAGAGAAGAGAAAGCTCCAGACACACCTTATAGGACCCTTCCAGTACATGAAAGGGGCCTACCAGAGAGCTGGAGAGGGATATTTTGCAAGTTTACATAGTGATAGTGATGTATTCGGGCAACAGTAGGACAAAGAGTAATTGATTTAATCTAGAAAAAGGTAGGTTTAGATTAGATATTAGGAAGAAATCCTTTACTGTGAGAGTGGTGAGGCACTGGGACAGGTTGCCCAGAGAAACTATGCCTGCTCCATCCCTGGAAGTGATCCAGGCCAAGTTGGGTAAAAGAGGTGGTGAAGTGGTGGGCAAACTGCCTGTGTTTGCTGATTACCCCTACAGAGGAAACCAAAGTTGCATCTAGCTGTCTTGGAAGGCAAGTTGAAGCACTGTCATTTTATTGCTGAAAGTGGAAGGGTAGTGTCTGTTCTCAGAGTATCACGGAACAAAACTTAATAAGAAGGTTAAGTGTATTTTGAAAAAGAAGTCCCATCTAAATAACTAGGAACAAAGATAGAGACATTCTGAAGCTGTCATACTTCCTGGCTGGGATGATTGATCCAAATATGAGGGAATATGTTCTTCTAAAGCACATGGAATTAACAGAGGTTGAATATGGCTTTGAAATTTAGGCTTTGAGCACTGGCCTCTGTCACAGGGTATTTGATCCTTGTTTTACTCACAGTGCTCACACAGCCTGCCATGTTGGCCCTACCCCTATATTGTGGTGAAACAACAGAAATCATATTTAAGAGGCTATTAGAGGAATATTGACCCAATTATGGTACCTTTCCTGCATTATTTATAAAAATAAATGGAATTGCCTACTTGGCCTTACTTATTCAAGCATTATCAGTCCCCATTTTCATAGCATTCATATCTTACATTCAGTTAAGATGTAAAGGACGATAATAAAGGCACAAAGATTACTGCACAGTGTTGGTATCCCCAGTATATTTATTTTCTGGTGTTAATGAAAGAAGTATACAAGTACTTTCTCTGCTCGAAGATGCATCTCATTTACATAGTCAAACTATATGGGTGTACTGTGTTCTGAAAATTGTATAAATTTTACTGAAGGACCTAAGCAACAATAAATGGCATGGTTCATCAATCACATTTTCTCCCCAAATTCCAGTATTCTATTTTCATCCTATATTCTCTTGAAAGCAATATCAAGTCATAAACCATGAAGCAGAGCAGCTGAACAGTAATAAGTATTGCAAGTGGAATGTCAAAAAACTGCTGAATTAAAGTGGAAAGAGGCCAAACTAGAAAAACACTCTCTCTCCTTTCTGTAGACCAATCACAGTCCAATAATATTGAACCTAAAATCTTCCCTTACACATTGCAGTTCCTTCTATTTTGTATTGCTCTTCCTTTTTTTGACACTCCATCCATTCAAGCAACTGCCCCTGAACTCTGCAACAAGAACTAAGATAAAATAGGGCTCGATCATAATTCTAGTATCAGAGCTCTCTCTAGTGGTGGCTGTGCTATCCCATTATCCATTATTCATCCTAGCTAAATACAGGGTAGTATGAGTACATCTTAAGTGGGACACCAGTAAATTCCTCCTTTAGTGACACCTGGAGAGATTTTAGGCTGATGGACTTATATTACGATGGGAATACAGAAGTGTGAAGAGAAGGGAGATCGATTCCTAGTTGAGCTGGGACCCTGAATTTTGGGCAGATGAGGTAGGAATACAATCATCATGCCACCACCATCTGACTTAAACTAGCCAAAGGGCAGAACACACAAGAACTAGCAAGAAATTCACCACTTCAGCTTTCTGCTCTGCTGAAAACTGCTGTTTTCAGCAGCAGCACTGACAGAAGAGAAGGTCATATGGGTGTAGCTGGCTTAGGGCAAAGGCTGGCCAGTTATTTTTAATTATTAGGTTGATACTTTTGCTCTTCAAAATCCTACTTTGCATTAAAAGGACTGAAGGGTCAGCCAGCTTTTCTTCTGCTGGCTGTGATTTGTTGGCTGTGACAGGAGGAGTGGTTTGAGAGGTTGTAGTATAAACTTTAGTATAATTTTGGTCAAGATTAGTTGGTCAGTCAGTACCCCAAGAAAAGTAACTAGATCTGTGTAATTTTTCTTTTTCAATGTTTCTTAATTTCAAGAAGATATTTGAAGCAAAAGAGAGGCCTGGAAAGAATGCCAGATTGTGTAGATCTTGTTAGAGCACCATAAGAATAGCTGTTAAGAGGCACAGAAACATAGTGGACAGCACAAGAGCCTAGGGAACTAGTTTCTTTGTATGAAAGTATACCAAATTTAACAGAAGTGATTTACTGTTTGGGAGAATGAAGTGGTTATAATAATGCTGTGAGATCTCTAGATATCAGGGAGTGAACATATCCTCTTAGAGTTTAAAAACCAAAACAAACAAAACATTAAAATAATTCCACATAGCTCTCCAACTACAAAAAAAACACAGTCACTGAAGCAGAAATTAAAAGCTCTATATTTCCAGTTTATTAGAGGATTCATTTATCAGAGAGCCTGATAATTCTGCAAAGATAATGCAAGTCTGGCCTTACAGCAAGAAAGACCAAGATTATCTTGGACAGCATGAAGAAGAGTGCTTCTGGCAGGTAAGGGAAGAAATTCTTCACCTCCCTTCAGCCCTGGTGACACCACACCTGGGATACTGAGACTACTTCTGGGCTTCTCAGTACAACAAAGACATAGACTTACTGGAGAGAGTCCAGCAAAAGGCCGCTCACACATCTTAGGAATTGCAACATTTCTCCTATGAGAAAATGCTGAGAGGGCTGGAACCATTCAAGCTGTAATAAAGCAAGCTCAGGAGGACTTTATCAATATATGTAAATGTCTAAGGAAAGAGTGCATGGAGGACAGAAACAAGCAATGACCAAACTGTAGGATCAGTTCTCTTGTAGTTTTCAAAAGGACTGGTTTTCAGTTGAATATACTGCCTTATGTATGCAGTTCTGAAGAATATTACAGACTTTAGACTCCTCAGATCAGAGCTTTGCTGCATGTCATTGATACCATATGCCTTCACGTCATAAAGACTTTAAGTGGAAAGAGCTAAGTCTCCTGCCTTCTTGTAGTATACCAGACAGAGTCTTCTTGGTTTCTGTGAGGAGTTTATGAATCTAGGCAGTATGGCTGCTAGGGAGGAGGATAGGGTTTGGCCTTCACATCATTGTTATGAACATTCTTCTGGCCTGGTCCTCTGTATGGAAACATACATGAATATTCTAAGGTACAGAATAGGCAATAAGGGACAGAGTGAATAATTTCCCTCAAAAGATCTAAAGCATGAATAAAACAATTTTCATTGTGAAATTCCCATCTCTATGAACAATACCAAGTATTTTATTGCAAACTCTGTTCTCTGGGTTTATATTTATAGCCACTGAGCAGGCTTTTAATGGTGGATTTAAAAGACATACTGCCATCCGCTGAAAAGTTATAAAGATCTTCTTTACGTCTCCTTTTTTTAGATCAGTTTGGGGTGGTTACTTAGAAATAAATTGAGTCTCTAAATAAATCTTATTTATTACTTTTCAGAGATGTCTTTCCACTCCTCTTCTTTAGCAGTGACACCAACTGTTTTAATCTAACCATTTTAAATCATTTGATTCATACTGGTAATAGCAAATCCCTAGAAATTTAACAGTACTTGGATCTTAATTACCAAGAAAGCCATTGTGTGAATTAGATTGGAATATAGTATGCTTTTATATAGCCCTTTTCCCACATAAGGTGCAGCGGCAGTGAGAGGTTTATGATGAACTGAACAATGTCTGATAATAAAGCTGCATCACTCTACTAATCTGAAAGGTCCTAAGAGTGATAGTTTTTGTCAAAGTACCTTTACGGTAGGATTCTTCAGTCTGGAAGGCTGGCTGCTGTCAGGCAATATTTCATTTTGCAAGACTTGTTGCTTACATTTCTCAAGCTTGGCAAGGTAAGAAGTGACATGCTGAGTCAAAGTTCTGCTATCTACACCCAACTGTACATCGAGACTGACATAACAGCCTTTAAGATACACAGAGTTATTATAGTTAATAAGCATGTTTGTTTGTCTCTGTCAAGGAAATCTAATACATGCATTGGAGGATTTCACTTTCCATTGTCCAAAAGTTATATAAAAAAAATGCTGTATGAATACTTACCCTCCATACACAACAATAATGAAGAAATACTTCTGTTTGACCTTTATTTAATGAAACATAATTATTCTGCCATTTTTTAGAATAGTCACCATAACTTGAAGAGAAAAAAAAACAGTCGATGAGTCAAAGTTTACATATGTTTCAGTGAAAATTTTGTTCTGAGAGAATAGGAAAAGTAGTTGACTATAAAACACACTTATGTATACACTTTTGTCTAAACTGCAAATTATCCTGTCTCTGTATTTTTCTGTTATAGAATAATTTTTGTAGGCAAACAATATATTAATATATAGCATGTTAAACTTCAATATCAATTTACTCTGAAAATTAGCCATGTTTTTGCCTTGTACTGCGCAGCCTTTGCTCATGACACACAATTATCTACTCTTGAATTCCAGACAGGCAGCCAAAACTCTACAAGTGAACTGAATGCTTCTGATGGTATTTTAAGATTTGTCTATAATTGTTCGTATTTTTGGCCTGTGTTTTTTATACAGGCCATTTCTCACTTTCAAGTTGGAAACACATTGATCATAAACCATGCTTCGGTACCTCGTAAACCATATTTTAGTGTGATATTGCCAACAGGTGCAAACCTCAGATATGTATTCTCCATAGTAAGTGTCTTTGGTTAGTAAAACCAACACACCATGATCCAAAGGATTTTAATGTGAAATAGTTCCTACTCTAACTATAAATAACTGGAAGCACTTAGGTCCAGCCTCTGTAGTGGTATCTATTGCTTTTTTAGGTATCCAGGCTGCAGAGGCTCAAAGGCAAAGAGAGTAGTTGAAGAAGAATTATCTGCTGTACTTAATTTAGCATATAAGCAGAAAAGTTATACCACTAAGAACTTGCTTTACATACAGCAAGGAAAGTAAACTTTGCTATTGAAACCAAATTTCAACTTTGATGGATGCCTCAACCTCCAGTTCCTTTAGTATCATTATATGTATTAAAACAGGACTTGAAGATTAAAAAAAACCAAAAACCCAAACAAAATAGCCTTATTATTCAGGGTCCAGTGCAAAACACTATAACAAGAGACTGTGTTCCCACAAGTGAAGAGGTCTGGCAGAAAGAATGGCCAGAAATGGAATAGCTCAGATAGGTGGCATGAATTTCCAAACCTCAGACTTGAGTAGAAGAGAGACAACTCTCCTTTTACAGTTTTGTACCCTAAAAACAGACCTTTCTCTCCCCTACATCACTCTTGTGTGGTTGTCCTGCATAGCACATAATTAAAAAATGAGAAGTGAAAAAAGGACTCAGTTTTCCTGAATTCACAAAAATAAAAAGAAAAATTTCTATTCATTTAAGTGTTTCCAAAATTGTGCAGTATTTTTCACTGTAAGACATTACACTTACAGTAGGTCTTAGAATAAAACTAACATCTTTGTACTATGCAGTACAAATTAATGGAGAATAAAGATAAGACCTGCATGGTTTTTAGAACAAGTTATCATTATGTGTGTGTGTATATATATATATATATGTGTGTGTGTGTGTGTATATATATATATATATATATATATATATATATATATATATATGTATATATATGGACTAAAAATAAGCCATTTCTGATATACATTAATGGAAAGGAGGGATGAACACAGTCTTTGAGTTACAGTAGCAATGGTAATGGTCATGCATACTTTCTTGGTTTCTGTATTCTCATTCTGAAGACCTTCATCAGTACTAGCTTGGCTAATATTCCCCAAAATATTGCACATGAAAATAAACGGACATGGTTATATTATACTATTATAAACTATTTAACAATATATTAATTATATTAATTATATTATATTATATTAACTTTATATACTATATTGTACTATTATAAACAACCACTATTATAACCATCCAAGCATGTTACAAACAGAATAATCACAACAAAAAATTGAAACCCCCCCAAGAATAAAATTTGACAATGCGTTGTAAGAAATGATTAATTATTATAAATTCCTTTAGCTTCATAAATCAACATGTTGGTCATAATAAACATATTTGATCTTTAAGACAATATAATAAGAAGAAATCCTATTGGCATTTCTGCAACTGATTTGTAATTCACTGCAAGCATGGTAGCTGCCCCCTGCCGTTTGGTCTGATGGTGAACAAGGGAGATAAATATACTCTGACCTTCACAAGTCAACTGGCACTATGTAAGAAAGTCTAAAGGAGGAATAGGATTACTTAGAGATATGCTATGCAGAACAGGAAAAAAAGAAGCCAAAGTAATGGCAGAACTTTAGGAATAGGAATTTTAAGTCATTAAAGAGTGTTTTTCCCTTCCCATCATGAGAAAATACTTTCAAAATACATTCTTAGAAAAGTACACGACTTTCTTGGTCTGAGCTGCAGTGTCACCATATTCCATTAAACTGCTGGGCATTACTCTAGGGAATAAAGTTAAAGCTACAAGGAAAAAGTCAAAAATATAATTTTTCCCCTTTTTTTAATCACATTCATTGCATATTACTATTCTTTAGACCAGCTTTTCATTTGGAAACAACTGATCAGGCAATAAAGAGCATCTACTTCTATAGACCTCTGCAGTTAGCTACCAACATTTTAAAAGCATAACCTTACATGAAACAAATACCTCCCCTTCTCTGGACTCTTAACCCTTTAAGACAAATTTCCTGCTCTTTCAGCTAGACCCTTTCTTTTCTTCTGTGCTGAAATGGGATGTTTCTTCTACCCTCCACTTTGCTTTGCTTTCCCAGGGTGTTGCTGGTTTTCTCTATGTCCAACCTTACCTGCTGTGCATTTCTCAAATACTGCTCTGCCTCAGAAAGCTCTCTGCCGTATTCTGCCCCTTAGGTTTTTATTTTGCTCAGTTTTCAGTTTTCCCAAACACCCACTCTGTGCTGCACTTTACCCAATCAACATTTCTTGAAGCTAGAGGAGACAATTACACCCACATTTCTTTTGGCTGTTTAGGCATCTTCTAGTATCATCTCTCATGCTACCCTTGATGAGTGCTGGCTTCCTTCCCCTTAATCAGTTCTCGCTATAATTATTTCTATCCTTAATCAGTTGTCTGATTACTATTAACTCTCTACAAAGAATGATTTTTCCCATCATCTGACATTGACAGTCAGCCCCACCTTGTTCATACTAGAAGCTTTCACTCTCAATTCTTTTGACACCCACATACTGCTGCTAAAGTTAGTATCAACCTGAGCGTCTCATGCAAAATAGCCAGTTTGAATTTAGACAAGTGGTGGGAGTCTGCTGGACCACTTCCACTAAGAACATTGACACCCATACTCTTCTACTGAGACATTGATGGTTTTCAGAAAGTCAGTGGAGAACTAAAGTAAAGAATACTTAAAACAAAAAAAGTGGTTTTGTTTTGTTTTGTTTTGTTTTTGTTTTTTGTTTTTGTTTTTGTTTTTGTTTTTGTTTTTGTTTTTGTTTTTGTTTTTGTTTTTGTTTTTGACTGAACTGGTCCAGAGCTATCATTTCTGCTGGGAGATGCTCTGAAGAATTCTTCATCTGGGCAATCTGCAACTTGTTAACTACATCCATTTTTGCCCACTTCAATTAATAGGGACCTGAAAATGTGACTATGGCAAATACCTGCACAGTCTAATTCAAAAATAAAGAGGAAGCCTGAGCCTGTAAGATCTAAATGTATTCTGAAACATTATTTAGTGACAGGAAAAAAACCTCACATATTTATTGAAATTGCTATGAATACTAATAAAATACCAATTAGATGAAGATTATATCTGGGAATTTTAGATCTATGACATGATTACACATGGCTTTTCTTAAATTCAGCTGTTATGTTTTCCTCTTTGATACCCAACAGGATACCAGCTTTTCATGAAATAAATACTTACCATTTTAAAAGGGAACCTTCTACAATGTCTCATTTTGTTCAAAAATCACTGCTTGTTTCTGAGTATAGTGTCTATCTGTAGTTTAATTTCCTTTAAGAGCATTTGCACTATGTTTGCTGAGTTGTTTCAAGAGCGCTGATAATACAATGGTGGGTGGTGTCATGTTCCACTCCTAAGAGAAAGAGACTACCCAAGATTCATAGCTGTTTATGATCAAAAAGGAAAAAACAGAATTCAGAAAGGTCTGAAAGCACAAAGTCTTATTAAAGAATTATACACACAGCATGGAAATAAGTATTTTAGTCCCTTGACTTCTAGTAGTTAGTGAAATAAAAGAATAGAAGAAAAGAGGGGAGGGAGAGAAGGGTTAGGTAGGAGAGGAAAGGAGATTACCTGTCCTGGGTCTGTCATCAATCCGACCAACAGGGTGTCCAGGATCCTGGGGGCACATCCAAGGCTTTGTTGGTATACCTTTTAATAGGTAAGTTTTCCCCACCCTGAGGCAAAGTTTCTCACTTTCCATGAAATTGAGTTATCACGCACAGCTCATTCTTCAAGACCCTTCTGGAAATGGGTCTAAGGGCTTCAGGGGTCTGTGGTGTTCTCATCCCCCTTTCTTTGACCTCAATCACACAGTACTGTGTTGCACTCATCTGCAGGAACCAGAACGAGGACATTTGTCACAGAAAAGTGCTGCCACAGCATGCCATAGCATGGCCCCTTCACCAGCCACAGACTGTTTTTCCTTGCCTGTTTGCACAGCAGGTTCTTTCACAGCAATCCTTGGCTGGCTTAATGCCCGTTGGTGTTTGAGACATACTCCTTTTCCCTTAATTTTCTGGGTTTCTATAGGTACTACAGGGTTAGAAGCTGTAGTGATCTACTGGGTTTCATTGCCAACCATTTCACTCTTCCCTCAGAATCCCCTCCATTAAAATAAAAATTTTGTTTCTCAGAACAATGACAACCTCTAGCCATTTCTGAAAAATGGACAAATTAATATATATTTTTTGATACTTATCCACACTATATGGTTACTAACACCAGAAAAAGAAAGTGCAACTATTTTTTCACTCTCAGTTTTCATTCATGGTGGAGGAATGATTTTTAAGCATTATGCTGGAAATATATGGAGCTCTGAGGTGTAAGTAGAATCCAGGGATAGAGTGAATTCAAATAGCTATACTCAGATATTTGGGCTGGTTTTTTTTTATTGTCCCCTCTCCAGAGAGCACATACTTATGCTACTAAATCCATACTTGGTGATTCCACTAAATTTACCTGAGTTTAGAGATAACAATTCACTTCTAGTGACAGCTGGTCCTTTGTGGTGAAGACCTTTTAAATTCAGGCCATTAGAGATCAAACTCTGGACTTGCAAGTTTTCAGTAGAATAGAAAGGTAAAACTTCCTCCCAGGGCTCTTCTATGGATTAACAGCTAATGTTTACATAGAAGTAAGAAAGGCTGAAAATATTGGTATTAACATAATACAGGAAATGAGCCACACTTTTTTTTTTTTAAGTCATTAGTGGGAACTGTGCATCAAGGACCCTTCACATTGGATTGAACACTGTAGCTCATTTAGTTCACTTGTCATTAACAAAACAAGAGAGTAGATAGTGAAGCATTGCAGCTTGGACACAACTTGTCATAATGGAGTACTTCAAAAGATGGTAAAAATATTTTTAAACAATTAGTCATCCTTCTTTATTCAAGCAGCAGCCATCTGATCAAAGAAAAAATGCAAGCCAAGAACAAAAGCAGGGAAGAGAGTGAGGAGGTAAAGATCACTCAACATGGATCACTGGTTGTTCAAATTATTTCCAGATTGTTTGGCAGATCTCCACGGGTTCACTTCAACTTTGTACAGGTTACAGAAGGAAATCCATTTTTGCTCCTAACTGAACAATTTCACAGCATGATCTTCTAATCTTAAAACAAAACCAAGAAAAAAACCTCTTAAAATGGTTTGATTGTTCATTTTGCAGCTATTTCTTAGGCATACAATATTTTAATTTTTTTTACCATTCTTTGCAAAAAAAGAAAATGGAGACACAGCACTGGAAAATAGATCTGGAACTAATTGGGCAGGTGGGCAACTCTACTTTCCAATTAAATTCTCTGTTTTCTTATAGTATAATTTTATTCGGTTTGCATGACAAAGTTTGGGAGCACAGGGGTTATAGGTATGTCTTCTGTTAGAAGCTGTCAGGGGCTTCCCCCATGTTCAGCTGGGTCAATGAAGCTGGTTCCAAGAGGCACCCGCCACTGGCCAAGGACACACCCATCAGCAATGGGAGTAGCACCTCCAGGATAATGTATTCAAGGCAGGGGAAAGAAAAAAAAACCTCCTGCAGAAGAACAGTCAGAAAGGAGTGAGACTGCATGAGAGAATCAGTCAGGCAGATGTCAGGGTTGGTGGAGAACTAGGATGAGGAGGTGCTCCAGGAGCTGGAGCTGAGATTCCATGCAGTCCATGGTGCAGACCATGGTGAGGCCTATGGAGGCACACAGGGAAGGAGAGGTCCCCCTGCCACCAATGAAGGGACAGCCTCATACTAGTGCAGGCAGCTGTGATCCATTGGGAAGCCTGTGCTGGACCAGGTGCCTGGCAGGACCTGTGGACTGGTGCAGAAAGAAGTCCATGCTCGAGCACGTTTGGTGGCAGGATGTGTGACTGCAAGGGGGACCCACACTGAAACAGCCTACTCCTAAAGGGCTGCAGCCCATGGAAGGGACCCATTCTGGAGCAGCTTGGTAAAAACTCCAACCTGTGTCAAAACCACCATGCTCCCACGGGAGGGAGCCCCTGCCAGACCAAGTAAGGAATGTGAGTTCTCTCTCTAGGGAGGAAGGGAGTGGCAGAAACAACCTGTGATGGACTGACCACAGACCCTACTCCCTGTCCCTCTGTGCTGTGGTGGAGGAGGAGGGACAGAAAATGCAGAATGATATTGGGATAAAGGGAGTGAAGAAGGGAAGGAGTTTTAGAATTTGGGTTTTATTTCCCATTACCCTACTCTAGTTTGATTGGCAATAAGTTAAACTAATTTTACCCAGCTGAATCTGTTTTGCCTGTGACAGTACCTGGTAAGTGATCCTTCCCTGCCTTTATTTTGACCTATGAGACTTATATTTTCCCTCCCCTGCCCAGTTGAGGAGGAAAGTGATGGAGTGGCTTTGGTGGGCACCTGGCATCCAACCAGGGTCAACCCACAACTATGATTTTCTTATGTTTTTTTTCATCCTGTTATTTTATTTGCTTTTGCTTTGCTTTTGTCATTTATATACCATATTCCATCTGACATCTTCATATTTTATAACTTTTTCTTTCTTATTAGAGAGATTTGTAAGAGAAATAGTAAAATTAAAGCCTTAACTTGAAAATTTCTCCTTGTATTTTCTGTTTCTGCATTATCTAGCATATGGCTCTTTTCTGTGACCAAGGATATGAAATCCTGCATATGCAGTAACTTACAGAAAAGCAACACACTGCCTATAGAAAAACAGAAAAAAACCCAGTAAATGTCTTTCACAAATCTGACCAGAATACAAGGAGATAAAGACAATAGTAAGCTACAATAAATATAGAACAAATGAATGCACATTTTATTTTTTACAGAATGTTGTCTGACAAGGAGGTATATTTTTTGGACTTCACTTTGAGAATTTTTGCTTCATATTTAGTGTCTGATCTCTGAGTACCAACTTATAAAGCTTTGGAACATACTAATAGAACCAGAATGTCATTAGCTGAAGAATTGCTCTGGCCCTGTAGTCCCATCACTGAATTAAAAATAGCTGAAGTCCATTGGGGTTGAACTTTCCATGACCGATAGATAGCATGGGCTCTTTCAGCATTTGGAAGTTACTTCTCTTGTTCACTTCAGATAAGTGAAGTTTGGAGAGTGTGTTTGAAGATGTTTTTGACTTCTTAAGATAGTTATTAAGCATTGTGTTGCTACATTTTTTAAATCAGAGGCAGGCTGTGACAGCAATGGATGTTCTGGTTGTCACTAAAGTAATTGATCAAGAAGGTAAAGAGTAATATTATGCATAGTAACTGGTTAAAACCTTTGTAATCCTGAAAAAAATTTTATCCTTATCCTTTATTTGTAACTTTTGTTGCAAATTGATGACCAAATCCTCCTTATCCTTTCATACTGCAAGGAGAAATAAATTCACAGTAATTTCAAGTAAATATTTCCAAACCTAAGGTCAGAGAAATACAAGAAAGTAGTGTTTTCCACTTCTCTGAAAGCAGCATCTTATATAATGTCTCTCTCAGTTGGAATATTATGAACTTGGGTCATCTGGCAGATGCATGAAGGTGGTCTGGGAATACTGGAATTTCTTTTCACAGTACCTTAATGTGCAAGAGGGAAGATTTAACTGCAGATTGATTCCTGACAAGAAAGGAAGCCTGACATAGAAAAGTCATCAAATACAGCAAAGCACAAGAGTACTTTTTAAAGAACCAGCTTAAATTCTATTTTTTTAAAGGCATTCTTAATACTCCAATGAACTTTAATTGTGAGCTTGATATTTAGCACGTATCAGTAGAGAATTGCTGAAATTATATTCCTGAAAATATGTCTTTTAAGTCATTTGCTCTTTCCCAGGAAAAGGAAATCAGGACAGAGAGAATGATGCTGTGAAGCAAAAGTCAAAGAATGGAATCCTGGCAGAAGAAAGATGGGCAAGCATTGGCTTCTGTGTATCACCAAAATAAATTGCTAAACACAATAATTAGTATATAGTTTTAAAGGTCAACTTCTCAGCTTTTTGCAGAAACTCTGATTATCAGAAGGGTTACTTAAACAGCTTTCTTTTACTAATTGAATCTGTCATAGAAATGAAGTATACAGAGTACACCTAATGAGTTTATAACCTTCTGCTTTTTGATATTGAAAATTACTTTTAAAGATGTTTTAAGATTATCATGTAATGTTAATGTGTCTAAATACTGAGTTGTTTTGAACATTTACTGCTCACTGACAACGGTGATCATTTTATGACAAAGGAGAAGCAGATTAACTAATAATCTATAATAGTTTTATCTTGTGTCAATTGTGGTATTACATTGCAAACATCTCATTAAATCTATTTATCTTACAGTTGATTTTGCTCTCTCAGTCCAGAAAAGTAGGCTTCTCAAAGCTGAAGAGGTTTTCAGGTAGGTTGCTCATTACCTGGTAGAACATTTTTGTCTACTTATGAGTTTTAATCAAGTTGTCTGTAGCTAGGTTTTTGACTCTTTTTGTAGGAAATACAAACATATCTGTAGCCAGGATGATCATGCAACAGTGGGAAATACTGAGGAATCAGTATCCTGTGTTTCTCTTCTGGCCTGCTGATTGCCGCTTTCAATCTCCAGGCTAGATCCAGCCCTACCTCACTGCATGGGAGTCAATACTCCAGGTGCAGAACACCTCCTCCCATGTTGCCTTTTCCCAAGCATGTTCTTTTTCCTGGCTACTCTTCACAGCAGTCATGACACCAAGGGAAACCCTCTTAGCAGTGTCCCATGAAGAGATGTGTGTTGCCACAGGATGTGTGTCATATCACAAAATCAGGACAAGCTGGATATTACCAAATTATCCCTTCTCAGACCTGCCATCCATATCTTTGCTATGAAGGGAGTGGTTTCCTCTTCCCCTAGGGTGACGTGTCTTATTTAAGACTCTTTATTCTAAACCTCTCATGCTTAACCATGCAACATGATATGAATACTGATGACAATAAATCTAAGTCTCTCAAGTGTCTGTCTAAGCATTGCAGAGAAAAGTGCAGTGCATTGAACTGCATGAGAGGAAGAATCTAAGCTATGGGCAACAAGAGAACTGAATTTTAATTTACATGTAAAACAAAGACTTCAGTTATTTATAAAGAAAAGTCAAATAGCTTTGGAAGAAGAATGGAAAATTCAGTTTTTTCCTTCTTATATAATTGCAGTAGCATGGGTACTATATTTGAATAATAAAAGTAGTTGGAGCATAAAATTAGCAATTTTCCACTGACCTCCATATTCATTTAAAATTATTTTTCCTTGCAGACAGGTAAAGCTTTGCGTCAATTCTCATTTTCCTTAAGCTCTAGACAGTTAATCTAATCCAACAAATAGAAAGTGAACAAGGGTGTTTTAACAGGCCAGTAAGTCTCAAATGCCCTGTTAAGCAAAAGTTCAGGACTCACGTGGAGGCTGCATGTGCACATATGTGCAAATTTTTATTATATGACTCACACACAGAAAATAAATTATTAAAAAACAGTTATATAAAATTTGAAAATTAAGCCAATTTTCAGACATCCTCATATCTGTCATAAAACATATATCCTCCTGGGTTGTAGAACTTTCTGATAAATGATGAGAAACTGATTATAGATAATTCAGATAACCATAACCTAAATAATTTATTGAAAAACCTTAGCGTTTTTCCACTTAATTTTAACATCTATCTTAGAATAAAGAAGTGTGACTTTGTATAATATCTAGAAAATATAATTTCATTCAGTGTTCAAGTGTCTTCATTTTTCCTATGCAGACTAGAAATACATTAACTAAATGACATCTTCACTGCAATGTCTGGTCAGTGTTTCCGTATTTCCAAGTGTTTCTATCTACTATATACTCAGGAAGGTAATATTTTATGATATATTAAAGCCAGATCCATGCAAACAACAATGCATTGTAACTTTATTTAGATATATATGTTTTTTATTAATGTCTCTGTTTGGTTGATTTGACATGGTCTTCCACAGATCAAAGTGGAAAAGACAGGAATACCAGAAGAAATATGCATGACATAAAAATTAAATGGCCTTGTTTACCAATCACCTCTATTAATTTCTTGATCTTTAGATTAGGGTTCTTTGAAGGTTAAAGTGTAGCCTGTACAGTCATGATGAATATTTTAAATCAAAGATGAGAAATAAAAAGAGTTTAGAAATAAAAGTAGAAAGGATACAAAAGGACAAAGAGAGCTAAGAAGATGATGGTTCACTTAGACTGGTTTTATTGCAAACTAACATGAGCACATCTTAAAATGGTAAATTATAAAGAGAAAACAAACCACTTTATTATATTTCATGGCTTTATTTCATTTTTTCAAAGATAAAATTTTATGCAAGCCAGTTTGGATAGATGCACTTTGCTAATCAATATGAAACTAAGTATTCTTAAATAAAGATCCAAATTTATCACCAATCAAGTTCTTCTGCCAGTGGAATCATAGGACTGCTAATGTTAGTTCAGTCAAATCATACTAATTAAAATTCAGATGTTTGAAGAAGTCACTTCATCATCAAGGACTGTAAGCTCATTTCAAAACCACCTTGCCCCAATGATAGTTGTATCTCAGGTTCATAACTTACCCAACCCAAAAGACTCCCTCACATAACAGTAAGCATCTGATGTGCGTGTAATAATTCTGATGCTAACAAAATTTCTCTGGAATAGCCCAAGCATTTTAGTCTTAAGGCATTTCCCTCAAAAATTCAAGAAGTGGTAAAATTCCTACATTGCAAGCTAATTCAAAGATGACTGTTTTCCATTTTCTGTTAGGAGATATGATTTTTCTTGACCATAAAATATATGATTAAAAAAAAAAAAAAAAAACCCAAAAAAACAACTCATAGAAACCCTTACCACTAAATTTTGATAATCAGCAGCAGAGAAAATTGAATGAAAACATATGAAAGCACCTGTATGCACCTTGGTACAATTCTGCAACAAAATCAAGAGAGCTGTATCATACACAGACCTGCTTTTCTGAAACTGCCCATCCAACTGATAATCAGGCCTTGGGATCTTACAGCACTTTGAAAGAGTCGTCTTAAAAATTTATTTTTCACATTGGTTTTTCGATTTGCAGTTTTAAAGGAATCACCTACTTTAATATAAATGCTTGTCAGCTAGGCCCTTGTTAGAGCTGGGGTTTTTATTTCATATCGATCCAACATAGTTTAAAGCAGAAAGATGGCCAAAACAGCTGTCAGTGGTTTAACTGCTGGGCAAAAAATCTTCCCCTGAAGTGAACTATGCTTCCACCTGGAGTTTTCATATACAGCTCTCAAACTGCACCATTAGTATTTCTAGAAATATTGCAAGTATTCATTTGAGTAAATGACTCTATAATATTATATCTTCATTGAGTGCTACTGCTAAAGCATAGCTACTTTAGCATATGCAATTTTGAAACAACTTTTGAGGTACACCCAAATTAGTAATGAGTCAATTCTTGTCAATGCACTGCTATGAATGAGCTATAGAACATTGTCTTTACAATAAAAATGTTTCCTCTAAATACTGACCATAACTGTCTATTCTGTGTATAACTTTTTGTTTCAGAACAGAGAGCTTTTTAGACCATGCAGTTTGATATTCTATACATATACCTTATTTTCTGGCCAATTCTTAAGGTTTTTAATTGCAGTAGACTGTTTCTAATTTTTAAATTAGTAATGTGATAGCTTTAAAGAGATACACAATGCAACACAAAGACAAATGAGATCAAATAAAGGTGGAAAAAACCCTCAAAATTGTGTTAATTCTTTGTGTTGTTTTGGCTGGGGTAGAGTTAGTTTTCTTCACAGTACTTGGTATGTGGCCATTTTTGGGATTTGCATTGGAAACAGCGTTGATAATACAAAGAAGTTTTAGTCACTGCTGAGCAGCACTTGAACAGAGTAAAAGCCTTTTCTGCTCCTTACCCCACCCCACCAGTGAGGAGGATGGGAGGGTGGCACAAGAGTTGTAATGGCACACAACTGGGACAGCTGAACCCAGCTGACCCAAGAGGTTTCCCACACCCTATGCCATCATGCTCAGCATATACTACTGGGAGAAGAAGGAAGGAAGAATGTTTAGAGTGATGGCATTTTTTTTCCAAAGTCTCTATACCTGTGATGGAGCTCTGCTTTCTTAGAGTTGGCTGAACACCTGCCTGCCCACAGGAAGCAGGGAATGGAATCCTTGTTTTGCTTTGCTTGTGTGAATTACTTTTGATTTTTCTTTTGTACTATTCTTTATTAAACCTAATAAACATCAGTTTTCTCTCTTATTTTTCCAGTTATCCCCCCAGTGCCTCTTGGGGTGGGGAGAGAGCAAGCAGCTGCATGGGGCTTAATTGTCAGTTGGGGTTAATCCATGATATGTTATAATGTTATGGCACATAAAATAGTCTGAAAATCTTTATTTTTATTTTGCTGAACACAATTTTTAACTTTCAGCTGATATTTAAATTTTGAAATCACAAAATTGCAAAATTAAAAATGGAACCGCCAGTTTGAGAAACCCCTGTGTTTCTTGTTGTTATAAACAGGAAATCCAGCAATCAGTTATGTTTCTCTAAGGATGTGCATATGTTGTAAATTGACAGAGAGATTTTCAGAGAGATATTTCTGAAGCACTGAGTCCTACAGCTGCCTTATTTTGGAACAAATTTCCCTTAAGCAGCAAATAGTTGGAAATTCAAGTCTCCTTCTGGCTGAAAACATATGTGAAAAAAAATTCCATCTCAGGCAATAATCAGTTATGGAACACTAAAAAATAATAGCAACCATTGCAATAGATTTAGTAAGAAACCTAACCATATGATATCCAGCTAATGAACTTTGTGGGATATTCCTGAAGATGTTTTTCCCACAATGTTTAGAAAAGAGACATGGAGTAAAATCTGTGCAAAAGCTTAAATAAATGAACCCAGTCTGACAACTAGAACATTATTTTGTACTGACTGCAAAAACATCCTGCAAGGTAGATAATGGCTTGTGAGAAAATCTGTTCATTGACCAGTCTCCTCTTGGAGAATTCTGCATGTCTGAAATTAGGATGCATGCTGTGGAGGCAGCACACTGTCCCACACTTGGACCCCTATCCCACTTGCAAGGATGAGAAGCTTATTTTCCTTCCTTCTCTAGACAGCATGAGAAACTGAATATCTTTACATGTTCCTTCACTGCCTGAGATATATAACAAACACTAATCTGTAGGAAATTATTTTTAGTGCTAGAGAAACAGAGGGGTGCAAGGTAAACAATCAGACAAGCACTTTGCTCTGTCCTAGGTGCAATATTGTTGTGAACTCCCTTTCCATTCAAGTTCCTCTGCTTGAATATTCCAGATCAAAGTTGCTGATGCTCATAAAAAAAAAAAAATCCATATTGTGGGTATAATACAAATCTACACACATGGAGCACAATACCTAGCTAAATCTAGATTCAACAAAATTACCTGAGGGGGAAAAAAAAAAAAAGAAGCTTTATTAAAAATGTTCATTTTCCATTAGGGAAAAGTGGAATGTAATGAATTGAAAGAACCCTGCTTCAGGATTTATATCTGCAATGTAAGCAGAATATTGGTAAAAGAGAAATTGTTTAAATGTTGAACAATAAAATCTAAGAAGCTTGGGAATGCCTACTGCGTATACCTGCTTATATAACAAAAAACAACGACTTTATGGAAACAAAACACCTGCAAATGCCATGTGGATCCTCAAAAAAAAACCAGCTGAAAATATATGCTGACTTCAGTGAAGACAGTATTCATGCTATATATTGTGTCTAGTTGTCAGAAATAGTTTATCCGGAGATTATAAACTTTTTAAATTATGTTGTTATTACCTGGAAAGAAAACAAGACTCACAAGTCAGGAAATAACATGGCATTTTGCAGTCCTTCCTTCTACCTTGATTGTTCTATAGAATTCTAATGCTTTTTCTTTCTTTATATTTTACTTTCTGTTAAAGTTGGTAAGAAATATTCCTGGGTCCTTATACCCAATACATTTGAAGATATGGGTAATAGTATAGTAATGGTATAGTAATTCCAGTTTTTAAAAAAGCATCTCTGCTAAATGCCTGGTTAAACAAAAAGGATCTTCTAATAGAGACCAAAAACCAGTCTTCAAATACTTTAATTACCTCAGATAAAAATCATCTGTTTGTGTTTATTTTTGCAGTCTTGAAGTTAAGACCATGCCAGATCATTTACACACACACACATGCAAATAGTTGTAATGATGGTTTTAATCATGACCGTTTTTCTCTCTTTCTCTCTGTAACTGTGCATATCACAGACAAAACAATGATGTCATAGGCATCCAACTACCTGAGGTGTGTGCATATTCCATTTTCAGTTGTAGAGCAGCAGTGAAAGTGCTCAGACAAATAAACTGCAGGAGAAATCCAAGTCCAAATAAAGTTGAGTAAGTGGATATCAGCAGATTGAATCTGGGAAACCAGACCTTAAGGACTGTTACAACTGCTGCTTGTCCAGATGTCACAGCAAGACAAAAGATATGTCATATTCATCTGTAACTTGCTCAGAATCTGTGCCAACTCTTTAGATAAAGTCATTTTATAACCCCTTAAACGCAGTGCGCTTTGTGACCTTATAAACCTCTAAATTTTTTTGGCTATAACTCATATAGTGACTTTTCAAAAGATCACTAGGTGACCTGTGAAAATCTTTTATTCTTAGATTTTTATAATTGTTCTAGAAAGTTGAGCCAAAGTCAATTTCTCAATACTTTGGCTAATATATTGAATATGAAGTCATGAGGACCATTTATTCAGGATAACATATTAATATTTATCAAAAACCCTCCTTGTGAAGGATAACAGCATCAGTACAGGTTTTGAACAGATCTTTCTAAAGACATATAATTTTTTACTACATAATAAATCTGAGATGTGATAAAAAATTTGCATGCTGTAACACATATAAGAGAAGAATTCCAAGAGACACTCCTGGTATTCCCAACTTTGATAAAGTTGTGGGTATAAGTTCAGGTTACAGATAAAATAAATTTAATTTTCCATAGTACAGAGTAAATAGCTATTCACCAATCAAATCTTACCCATAACTGTTTGGACTTCAGAACAATTAAAAATGCCCTAATACACCAAATAATAGCATTTATTAAAAATAAATTCTAAAAATTATTTCATAGTTTTATAAATATAACATATATGTTAATATATACATGGAAACATATATATGTACACACATGCACACATAATTTTCGGAAAATCTATACAAACAGTTGTGTATGGATATATGTGGGTGTTTGTATGCATATATGTATTTGCCAACAAGTAGTTATGGTCGCATAGGGCAGAAGCATAAAAAATGCATGTGATAACTACAAATGTCTTTTCATTGCTAATTTGAGAGCCTTTCCTGCTTAAATGCCACATCTATGTCAATTTTTAATATAGTGAGCAGGTTTGTGTGTGTATGTGTATTTTTGCATATTTTTATAAATTCCTCTTTTAAATATATTTTACTAAAATTATTCATGGAACTTGAGCCAGTGTCTAGTAGTTTGATGGATACTTTGCAAGAAAAGTCACAGCAGAGCAATTAAAACAATACTGAGGTAGTTGTGCCTGCCATAGCTGACTTACTATTTCTTCTGTATGGATGACTGAGCATCTTGCTGGTTCAATAGTCAAAATTCCTCTTTAATAGCTTAAAAATGATCTGGAGGAACAAAGGCAGAGTACAATACTTTCCTTTTACGATTTTCACTCTCTCACTGGAGACCCTTCTTTCCACTTTTCCAAAAAATAATCTCTTGCAGGCATTCTGATTGTAGATATATCCTTCTAACTACCTCTTCTTTGTTAAACAAACACACAAAATTGTCCATGGCATAAGCAGCCTCCCATAGGTCCATTGTTTGCCTTGTAAAAATTTCTCTACTATGTTCACATCTCACTTGATATTGTCCTCTTTTAAGTCTAGTAGTGGCATTTAAAAAATTAATTTAGGCACACTTGTTTCTCTAAACATTTAGATGCATTTTGGAGACACTTAGCATCTGTTTATTTACATTTTTATTACTGGCATTAGGGAATTGATGCATTATATTATAATATAACTTCTGTGTACCATATTTAATGCATTTAATAGAGAAATTAAATATAGGCTTTGCTAAAATAAAGTCAGAACTTTTTTCTAACTTAAAAATAATAAGAAGTCTACAGGTGAGACATTATCCTAAATTTTATTAAATGCAGTTTTTAAAAGCATTAGATTCACTGAGTAGTTATACAACATTTCCCACTATTTGCCAAAATAGTTTCCTTAGTAAAAAAACCTAAACTTCTCTGTCAAGGAATGTATCCCAAACCCACCAGTTGCTGTCTTCCAAATAGTACTTAATTTCTAAATGTGCTAATCTAAACTTTGAGCTTTATCCCTAAATGCTGAGGAACAGTGAAAATTAGTTACAACTTCTGTCAAAGAGTTTTCTCAGCACTTTAATTTTAAGAGGCAGTTGTTAGCATTTAATTTGCTATTAATTGCTTAAGATCATTAATGATTTTATGATGCTCTACTTCAGTGAGGTTTAAAATATTCATCAATGGCACAAGTAAAATATCTTTGCTTCCTCTTTCTTAACTTTAATTTAATTTAGCTGGTTAACTGGACTGGATTAGTGTTATCTCACCATGGATTTCTAAAATTAGTATTGCCCATGACACCAGACTGGGAGGAGATGTAGACTCCCTCAAGGGCACAGACACCTTGCAGAGACACCTCAACAAATTAGAGGACTGGGCAATCACCCACTCTATGAAGTTCAGCAAAGAAAATGGTGCATTCTGCACCCAGGATGGAACAATCCTGGATACATAGACAGACTGGGGAATGAGGTGCTAGAAAGCAATGCCACAAGAAGAGGTCTGGGGTCCTGGTCAACTTTTTACCAGCAAGCTGAACATGACCCAGCACTGCCCTGGCAGCCAGGAGGGCCAACCCTGTCCCTGGGGGAAAAAGGCACAGCATCACCAGCCGGGCAAGGGAGGGGATTGTCCTGCTCTGTATTGGGGCAGCCTCACCTCCAGTGCTGGGGGCAGTTTTGGGTGCCACAATATAAAAAAGATATTAAACTATTGGAGAGCATCCAAAGGAGGGCCACGAGGATGGTGAGAGGGCCTTGAGAGGAAGGTGAATGAAGAGCTGCTGAGGTCACTTGGTCTGTTCAGCCTGGAGAAGAGGAGACTGAGGGGAGAGAGAACTCATTGTGGTCTTCAACATCCTCATGAGGGGAAGAGGAGGGGAAGACCCTGATCTCTTCTTTGTGATGACCAGTGACAGAACTTGAATGAATGACCTAAGTTGTGTCAGACAAGGTTTGGACTGGATATTAGAAAAAGTTTCCTCACCCAGAGAAGGACTGGGCACTGGAATAGGCTCCCCAGGGACATGTTCACAGCACCAGCATGACAGAATTCAAGAAGCATACGGACAGTGCTCTCAGGCACAGGGTGGGATGTCCTAGGAAAGGCCAGGAGTTGGACTTGATGATACTGATCAGTCCTTTCCAACTCATTTTATTCTGTGGTTCTGTGAAATGAAATTACATGGTCAGTGCTAGGAAAAGAGGAAATGCTTTTAAAGTAAAAGACAGATTTAGATCAGATGTTAAGAAGTTCTTTACTGTGAAAGTGGTGAGGTACTGGAACTTGGTGCCCAGAGATGCCATGGATGCCCCATCCCTTGAAGCATTGAAACGCAGGTTGGATGAGGGTCTAAGAAACCAGGTCTAATGGAAGGAGTCCCTGCCTATGCAGAGGGGTTGGAACTAGCTAATTTTTTGTGATTCCTTCCAACCCAAGCTATTCTATGATTCTTTTAAATGCTACAAATAAAAATTAGAGCTGTGGTTTCAGACTGTATGGCTACAGAACAGTTGCACATCTGCATAGAGACAGTGAAGGTTTTTTGAACTTTCAGCTACCTCTTCCATGGGGCATTTTGAAAGACTTAGCGAGGTTCTGAGCTTCCAGTTTTTAGCAAGACTTGATCTTTTCCTTTTTGTAGCTCTTCATTCTCCTTCTAGTAAAAATTCTCATAGATGCATCATGATGAACAAGCAAGCAATGCTTTAAAATCATCACTTAAACTAATTTCATGATTTGCAATATGCTCTTGAATGCTCCTGCCCAGCACATGCATAAATATTTGATATTGTATGACAACATAAGAATTAGGAACATAACATTAGTTTAAGAGTAGAAAAATATGTTTGTATACACCAAAGCCTTATTCAAATGCTAAATTGATAAATTTTCTGCTATTTGAAGTGGAACTGTAAATTATTAATTGCACATGACACTAGAGCTTGTGTTAGCCTACATTTCAATGTCAAATTGATCAACTTCTCTCTTCAGAATAATGACATGACATAAATGCATAAAAATGGATTGATGGTCTGTTGCACATAATTTCTGATTCATAGGTGAATGACTAACTAGCTGTTATCTTGAATCTGTGACTCTCCTAAATTCTATGGCAATAACCCTCTGAAAAAAAAAAATTGAGGGATTATTCTTAGTCACAGGTAAATATACACTATATGATAATCAGTTCAATATTTAGAGGAAATCCACATTTCCAAGTCCAAGATATATTTAGTAGTTTCAAATGTACCAGATGAATGTTTAAGACTGAATGCAAATTTTCACAATACTACCTCTTTAGCTAGTATGGTTGATTTTCCACTGTCAAAATTTTTGACAACCATCCACACTTAGCCAAAAACCTTAATAAAGAATGTATTTCAGTTTATTTAAAAAATAAAAATATTCCTTTTAAGAGAAAAGTCTCAATATTTTAGAGTGAAAAACTTAGTAAATTTAGCAACATTTATTTTTTTATAGATATATTATGATTTTTTTCCTAATGCATTAATTAAATTAATTATATACTGTTTCCATGAGCGTTTAAAGTATTTGGTAGCTCATTTAAATATTCATATTTAATACTGAATACTTAAAATTAATATATTAAAGTGTGTTGTTCCTGTGCTTTGAGTGAGTGAACTCAGTTTGACAATGTAAAGATATGCTTAAAATAAGAGCAGAGGAAAAAAAAAATCTTTCCTGAGAAAATAGTTATTCAGGGAAACACTTAAGAAAATATAGTTAAAAACCATTTTTGCCAGTGGGAAGCATAAATGCGGATTTTTGTGTGAAACATTAATGGCTGAAATCCTGACACAGATGTCAAATGTCTTTCTGCTCTCTAGTTCCTGTTTCAAATGTGAATCTACTGGTGCATTAAGTTTATCTCAATAAGTACAATAATCACTTAATTTTAATCTTTCAGAAAGCTGAAATATTAGGTGGAAGCGTACCAGAAAATTCATGCTCAGGTAAGCACACTTGAAATTTTTCATCAACAGATTCTTTTACTGGATTCTTATATTGGACATGTTCACTAAAATGTGAATATCCTTATAACACAAATAGTAAACATTTTATGAAAAACCTTTTAGGACTTTTTAAAAGCCCCTAAATTTAAATTAAGCGACTAAAATTAAATATGCACTTTAAGCAAAACTCTTTAAATAATGTTCAAGTCCTTAATCTAAGTAAAAGTTTATTTCTATCCCCATAAATATTTTTTACCTGCCCCATCTATGCCTGTAATCATCTTCAGATAAATTAAAAAAATATAGCACTCACAAATGAAGTGCTATTGCAATTCAATTTCCTCAATGTAGAAAATAATACATTTAACTTATCGTATGTGTAGTTGTATATTCAGGATTTTTCACAGAATTCACAGAATGACTAAGTTGGAAGAGACATCCAAGATCATCAAGTACAACCCATGCCCTAACATCTCAACTAAACCATGACACCGAGTGCCACATCCAATCTTTTTTAAACACATCCAGACATGGTGACTCCACCACCTCCCTGGGCAGACCATTCCAGTACTTTATCACTGTCTCTGTGAAAGACTTTTTCCTAATATCCAACCTGTATCTCCCTTGGTGCAGCTTAAGACTGTGTCCTCTGGTTCTGTCAGTTGCTGCCTGGTGAAAGAGACCAATCCCCACCTGACTACAGCCACCTTTCAGGAAGTTGTAGAGAGTGATAAGGTCTCCCCTGAGTCTCCTCCAGGCTAAACAACCCCAGCTCCCTCAGTCGTTCCTCACAGGGTTTGTGTTCCAAGCCCCTCACCAGCCTTGTTCCCTCCTCTGGACACACTCAAGGGTCTCAACGTCCTTCCCAAACTGAGGGGACAGAGCTGGACACAGCACTCAAGGTGTGACCTCACCAGTGCTGAGTACAGGGGAAGAATGACCTCCCTGCTCCTGCTGGCCACACCATTCCTGATCCAGGCCAGGATGCCATTGGCCTTCTTGGCCACCAGGGCACACTGCTGGCTCATGTTCACTTGGCTGCCAACCAGTGCCCCCAGGTCCCTTTCAGCCTGGGCACTGTCCAGCCACACCATCCCCAGGGTATAACACTGCAGGGGGATATTGTGTCCAAAATGCAGAACTCTACACTTGGATTTATTAAACCTCATCTTATTGAAATCTGTCCATCCATCCAACCATTCCAGGTCTATTTGAAGAGCCCTTCTACCTTCCAACAGATGGACACAGGCTCCCAGCTTAGTGTCATCTGCAAATTTACTGATGAAAGACTCAGTTCTCTCATCCATGTAATCAATGAAAAGATTGATTCATTTCTGCCTTTATGTTTGTCAGCTCATTAACAAACATATATAGAAGTTTCATCTCTACCTAAGAAGTATACAGACAATAATCAATTATATCTGTTCCACAGTTATCAAGATATTGTTGTTTTACCATGGTACGTTAATGTTCAGAGCATTTTTTTCCAAAATTTTATATATTGTGTATGACAATGGATGTTCTTATTAACTTTCATGAAAGATTAAAAGCCCTACAATTATGTTAAAAGATAATATGGCTAAGGAAATTTTTTCCTGCTCTATTACCCAAAGTTTTTGTTCCTTCTTTCCTTTTTACATGAAACTGAATTTTCATATTTTAATTTCTCAGCAAAAACCTAGACAATTCTACTATATCCAAATCATATATAATATTGTATAACCTAGATGTGATGATAACAATTTGTCTTCTGAGTCTTTAAGAAGTGCATTATCACTATAATAGCACACATGGTTATTTTGTATTTAGCTATTCTTTAAAAATCTATGAGCAGAGCTATCACTTAGATAAGTATTTTCTCTAGAAGGTGTACAATTTAAAATACATAGAGTACTACAGCACCATAAATCAGTGAAAAATCTATGGCACACTTTTAAGACAATTTAAAATAAATTTAACTTACAGATTCAGAGATTTGCAGAATATTCTGAGTTGGAAGGGAGTTACAAGGATCATCAAGTCCAAGTCTCAACAAGGACATGAAAAATCAAAGAGAAAGATAATCCAGAAACACAAGGCTGCAGGTAAGTAAGAGAGAATTAAAGTCATAAATTTATGTCTAGTGTATGAAATCAACATTTTGAGTTTTAAAGAAGAAATATTGAGAAATACTATATTTTTGTTAGAGAAGCTGCAAATAGTAAGTTAATGGGAGGAAAAATCATTCAGGTAAAAGTTCAAACAGGACTCATACAATTCTAATAAACTTTTGCTATCACTTGGAATGAACAAACATGTCATTTAATAGTTGAATCTTACCTCAAACATAATGCTTACTGGTTTTCTTCTAGTTTGAATATTGGGAATTAATTAAAATTTCCTACTCCCAGACTAATTTTTGTTGTAAATAAAATAGTAAATGGTAAGCACTTTTTGATGATTTATTAGCTCAAGAAATACTTTGTTATGATATCATTATATGATAAGATGCAAAGGAATAAAGACTTCTGAAAGTGAAATATTCAGGAGAGTCTTGGTGTGTAGCATGACAGAATCAGGTTTTTTAAACTTTGATCTGCACAATTTGCATACTGAGAACTATTTCTACATCTGCCTTTTATTTTTTTTAATATTATAAAATGTTAATTATCTGCAGAAGAAACTGCTGCTGTTTCACATTTTGTGTTGCATGTTAAGACCTTTTAAAGAGTTATGCAGGATCTGTTATCATAAGTCTACTTTGCAACAGCATCCTTATAAAATTTTATTGCCCTCTACTGACAGAGATTGTAAGTGTAACCTGAGAAAACAGCTTTACTCCTTGGGTTGACACTTTTGTTTCTCTTAGCAATGGCAGTAATGACCACCTCCAACTATTCAGACCACAAAACCCAGCTAGAGAGGGAAATGATGTTAAAATCTTTGAGAATTTCAGGAGAAATCCCACAAAGCTGTAGCTTTTTAAGGCCAGAGATGATAAAGGATCCATGTCTGTGGAGATGAGGAATCAGGAGTCATCGTTTCATTTACATATTTCCTTTCAGTAGAATACATGTTGATTTATAAAAAGCACTTAAAATAAATAGTTTCGATCTATTTCAACTATATAATCTCTCTGATATATGGTTGGCTTTAAATTTCTCTCTTGTCCCATTCTGAAGGACCTAATATTTTTAAAAGTGTTCAAAGGTCTTAAATTTAAGGTGCATCAACAGGTACCTGATTAGCTCTGGACAGAGTCTAATGAGTTGATTCTGAGCAATTGTAAGGAAGATTCAGGGCCCCTGAATCAGATTTCTGATATTTAGTGTTCTCATAACTCCTGCCTCTTATTTTAATGGAAGAGGCAATATTAATTGAGCCAGGCTCATTACAGAATGAACTTACAGCACTTTTAGCACTCATCATTGTATAGAAATGACTGTTCAGTCATTGCTTTGGTGCACCTATACTTTTTTCTTTCTAGTGATATTAATTGCTCTGAGATAAATATAATTAGAATGTGCAGGACATATTTTGCTATGAATAAAAAAATGACAAATATATATATATATCTCCTCACTAGAATATTGAACTCAAGCCACACTAAGAAAACAATCTTAAAACCTAAAATAAGTTTCTCTGTGTTTTGAGTCAGTCCTAATATTTACTGATATCCACTTATCAAGTGGACCTCGGTGACCAATATGTGCAAGTGACATATACATGCATGTATGTATATACATACATTCTTTCTATAAGCAAGTATAACAGAAAAATTAAATGAGAAGTAAGATTCTTTCTTAAAAGACTGGGGATAATTTAATGTCTCTACATTTCTACAAGTAGAGAAGATTATTGGGTAGATGTTAGCATTGTGTGTGTCCCTCATACTGCTCTCTCATTTACGGTCTCCCCATTTATTTTCAAATAAAAAAATTTATAGCCAAATATATTATAATTTTACCAAGCTTTTTGCACTCAGCACTGAGAATAATTTCTCTCAGATAATTTATATTAAAATTGCTGAATATTCTAACAAAACATCTGGGCTCTGATGTAGTGAACCCAGTAGCGTATTGACACTTTTGGAGTTTTGCAAGTTCCTATCTTCTGTGTTCATCTATGGTAGTATCAGAGAGAAATGCATTTCTCTTGACTAGGAAAGGAAAGAGCAGCTTGTCAGATATCATGGTGTTCTTTCTCTTCCTCTGTTTCCTTTTAACAGAGCTATACTAGTTCTTTGTATATAAGGGCAAAGGGATCTTTATGGATAGCAATAGCAGTGTTGGAAACAACTACTTCACGGAGAAATGTAATTACTTATTCACAAGCTTTTAAAATATGTTACTTTAAGTCAACAATCAATTGCTTTGCCCCAGTCTGAATTCTTGAGAGAATGCAAAGCAAGACAGCTACCTCAGATCTTGTTTAGGCTGCAGAGTTAATTAACAGGTTAAAATTTAAGATTCAGTATAAAAATGTTTCTTATACACATGATGTACTTTCCCCTCTCCCTACCTTCCCCCTTTTTCCAGCACCTTCTGGGCAAACTCATTTTGATTTATAAATCAATAGTCACATGTTTTGAAAACAGAATAGAGACGTACTTTAAACACCAGTTTATTTTTAAATCCCTAGATCCCAACAAAATTTTGTATGCTTAAAACTATTACTCCAATTCGACTGGTAATATCTTTAGGATTAGAATAAATTTTTGATGTACATCCACTATTCCAGCTATCCACAGTGAAGTTCTCTCTAAACTTTACAATGGCAAATACACTGCAATTGAAGACAACATAATGGCTCAGGTTCACTTAAGAGCTTCTTAGGCCCTCCATTCTGTATGCATATATCTTTTTGGTTTCCCTTTGTAGTTTGAAACATTTTTGTGCCATGTGAAATTAAAGAAATTATATCATGCTATTTGTATGAAAAGCATATTGAATAGGAATTTGCAAGCAAAATATTTGAATAAATACTGCCACTCTAAATGCACATACAGATAACTCAAATATTTTAAAATTTCAATTTCAGCTGAAGGATCATTGAAACACACCAGGAAAATTTGATACATTTTAATTCTTGAAAATAAATGTAAACATAATGAATGTGCTTGCATAGTTAACAAGATTAGTTTTCCCCAGGAGGAACAAAAGGAACAGACCTGAGCCTTCATCCTCAAAGGGGTTTATATAAATATTGAAATATTTTGCTTTTAAGTAGCTTACAGATTTACAGTAAGAAAACCATACTGGAATATATAAATTGAATGTAAAATTAAACAAATCTCATCTAATGGCTTACAATATTTTTCCTTGTTTACCATGATATTGTATGTAAATATCCCTTCACATATGAAGCAATACAACAATGGTATAAATGGGCTAGGGATATTTATTATATTATTATTAGCCCATTATGCTTGTTCCATCTATGTGATTCTAGAATAAGAAAAATATTTTATTTGTATATATAGAATAGGTAAACAAGTTGCAGAATTCAACACTGGTACATAGTATTAAGTCAAACACAGAAAGAGCAATAAAGAGAAAAATTGCTATCTCTAACACGTTCAGTTTACATGTGCTGAGAAAAATTTATCATGTCGTGCTGAAGGACAAATGCTATGCAGCCTAGATTAGGAAATTGTTGCACAAGTGTTATGATCCAATTATAAGTGGTGCCTCTGCTCAAATTAAGGTTCAGATGATACCATAAGCCAAAGTCAATAAAACAGAGGTTTTTTACGAGTAAATTTGAGGTAGAGAGACAGGAAAAAATAGGAAAAGAGAGTGGGGAGGGGGAAGAAAAAGTGAGCAAGAGAGAGAGAGAGAGAGACATTAAGCAAAATTAATTCCTGCAGTGTCCAGCTGGTCGTTCTTCACCCTGGTCTTCTTGATGGTAGGGGTCTCCGAGTTGTTTTTCTGGAGGTACCACTTTTATGCAGTCCAAGTCCTGGGCACCCATGAGGCATAGATGCCGCTCCCAAACTTTTGATAGTACATGTGCAAGCAGTTTCTTCCTTTTTCCCAGTTTGCGTCTCTGTGATTTTTTGTCTGGATAGGTTACTCAGATCTGCCTCACCAGGCCTGGAATCAACATCTTCCTTTTATTGCCATCTGTGCCCATCACAAGTTTTGTTGTGGTGACTTATCTTATGGGCACAGCATCCTTAAGTCCTAACAATGAGTATTTGTCATAGGGCAATTACAGCAGTGGCAGTGGCATTCTTAGCAGCACTTCACAGCAGAGGAAATCTGGAGAGGATCAGTCTTTGCAGTACAGCACAATCCCTATGTGTTGCAAATGTAAACCTAGATAACTATTTTATGCCAATTTCATGCATTCTGTCACTTTAGATATACATTTGCAAAATGTTCATGTGCAAGACCACGATCAAAATAGTGAAATATCAAAATTAAACCCATAAATGTTTTAATAAGGAAATATTTACACATGAAAATCTGATGCAAAGATGAGTCGGTATGTTGAGAGGATAATGCCTCTTGTATTTCCACAAACAAACCTGAAATCGATAAATTACCATGAGTTTTTGAATGAAGACAAAAGTAAAGCTAGCCTGGCTTGTATGTTTTTATGTGACACTGGCACTAAGACAAAATGAGAAAGAATTTCCAAGAAAAACTTTGACGCATAACTAGTTTCTAGGACACAAGAGAACAACACTAATAGAATAAGAGTACTTTTTTTGCATTAATTTCTTTTGAATATTTGTTTTTGTTAACACTTATATTGAATGAGAAATTCTATTTCCAGAATGTCAAACACCTATGCTAAGGTATTAAAGAAATAGCTAAATATTTTTCATTATTCTTTTTTCATAGCTACTGAAACATTAGTATGTTCTCATTTAGTAAGGTTTGTAGGTGATGAGACTTTTTCTGATATATTTGAATTCGTGGATTTGTTCTTATTTTCTTTCTAATTGGAACAGAAGTATTGTAAGGTGGAATTTCAAAGTCAATCTATCATTATTTCCTGTTCTCTGATGCTTTCATACCTAGGATTTTAGTCTATGGAAATGTAACATAGCTGTGATTTTTAAAATGAAGAGAGATGAATCAGCTTTTCTGATATATACTGTACAATTTCCCTTATGCTTTCTGTTAGTATTTTAATCAATAAATGAACTTAAAACAAATTATTATTGTCCTTGAACCATATCATAAACTGAAAATAGCTAGCAATGACTATTGCTCAATTGAAGCACTGTGAATGAGCTGCTGGGTTATGCAAGAGAACAACAATCTACTTACAGCTGGGGTGGGCCTCTTTAGGCCATTTCCATAAAAAAACCACTGTATTTCAGTTATTTAAAAGGGACATACCTAAATTTAAACTAATTACTCAACACTTCCTGTCAGTCAGCTGAGAGAAGTGAGTATACACAGAGCTGAGTAATTTGATTTATTTTAGATGTTAGTTGTGTGAATGACTCGCCTTCTTACAGCAGGTATTTAAGTCCACTGACTATAAGGGCATCCTAGGACAATTAGATCAGACTTTGATATCTGATTTTTTGATATTTGGTGTTGAGAAGGACTCATCTCACTGCCTATGACCGTAACACTCTTTCTTTCTCACCTTCCCCCCAGGGCTCAGCCATTCATGCTCCAAAGATCAACAGCACAGCTCGGATGTGGTATGATTATGTACCTTTGGCTCAGGCTGCCACAGAGACTCATAGACTGTGGGAAACAGCTGTGAGAAATCCTGCAGAGAAGAGCCTTGTAAGTTATGACTATAGAGTTACAGACAGAGATAGAACCATAAAGATGAAAGAGCACGAGTAACAGAAAGAATGAAGACTAAAAGACCAATGTGGAAAAGCACAAAATATGAAATGGGAAAAAAATAAAATAAAATACAGGAACATGTGGGTACCATTTTATTTGGTGGATACTTTCAAGTTACTGATACTACAGATCTGTTCCTGGGAGCAATGGAGACTAACTCTGCTCCTGGCTCATAGCTACCTGGCCAATAAAGACTCTGTTGTCCTGATAAGAAACTGAAAGGTCTTAGCAGTGGGGTGAGAATCTATATCAATTTTTTAGTAATCAGGTAAAACCTATGTATCTTTTCTATTTACAAGCAAAAAAAAATCCCAAACCAAACCTGTTCTATGTTTTGTATCAGAATTTTTTTTGTGCATGGTTCTAAACGCCCAAAGAAAATGGCCCAGAGAGGAATCATAGTAATATGATAAATTAATATGCTGTCTAAAGAAATGTGTAAGGCAGACTTTCTATAGTTGAAGCTTATTTGACACTTGCACTCTGAAGCTTGTCAGGCAGAAGTTCAGTGGAGTAAGAGGAATGGATGAAAATGTGCCAATATAAATGAATCATCAGAGCAACTCTCTTCCTGTTTTCAGACCAGGGATCTCCAGTTAGCAAACTGACATGAAACTGCTTCTCGTTCAAATTTCTGAGGTGATGCCCTGAGAGGCTCATAACTATGTCACAAATTCAATGTATATGACCATTAGGAAGAAAACAATTTTAAAAATACTCTTGAAGACCAAGAAATGGTGTACACAATACATACTGAAGGACTTCAATACACTTATCTCACTAGACTATAAAGACACCACATTAACATATTTTGTACACAGCAACTTGAAAGGTTCTCTATGAACTTGTTGATATGAAGGAAAATGTTCATGATATCTGAAGTGAACCTTGATGAAAATTCTACTGATTGCTCAGCAGTTTCCCTTCATAGTTTTCATCTCACCATTTTTTTGGTCTGAAGGATTTTTTTACATTTATAAGAACATGTAGTTTTTAATTTTAAATTCTTTAACACTTTATTTTATACCGTACTGCATTCTGAAAACTCGTGTGTTACCTTTCACTGGAGAGAGATCTTGGCGTGCCAAGCAAATGCATTTTTGTTGATTCTCAATACTTCCTGGCCATCCATTTCTTAGTGGTATGAAATCCTCCAAAGCCAATATTTTCTGTCAACACCCTGCCATGCTTTAAATATTGCACTCTTAAGTACTAAACACTCCACTTAAACCATCAGTGAGTGGAGGAATGACTTTTTTTTTTTTTAATAAGGCCACAAAGCTCACAATATTCTCTACATCACTGTATTACTATTTTATTAAAATAGAAATCCCAAATCTGGACTGGTTTGTTTGTTTGTTTGTAGCTTTGCTTGGTTTTGTTTTGGGGTTTTTTTGTGGGTTTTTTTCTTGTTTGGCTATTTATTTTTTTTTTTCTTGATAAGTATCAGTATGAGTGATTAGTTCTGTGTAGCAATACGAGCAGCAAGTCTTTTATGATTCACATGTTCAGCTCCTTTTGGAAACAATTAGTTTTCTGCTAATGGCATTAATACAAAAAAATGGGAACTGCTGTATTAACATGCTCAACTCTCACCCCTTTTTGCATTTGCTTAGGTTATTAGCAACAGAAATTTTGTCCCCTATTTTGTTGTTGACAACTCATGTAACGGCTTTATGTTTTGTTAGATTTTCATAAAGGAAAGAGGTTGTGCAATTAGAAATAGTAAATACTGAATGCTGTTACAACACTGTGAAAACAATAATCTGAGCTCATAGTCATGGTATGTCATCATTTAAATACTTAATTATCACAACATGGGGTTGCTGTTATTTTTTTAATTTTAAGAATATTTTTTTAACAAGGTCATATGAGACCTGTATCTTCCAACCTCATATTTTCCTCATTTAAGAGAAACATTAGATCACTTATCAGGATTGGTATTGTTTCTATATTACAAATTATTTCATTTATAATTTTATTTATTTATGAACTTCCTTTCAGGATCAGGAGGTACAGATGACTTGCCAGTGAATTTATTAATTTCAGCAGAGAGAAAGAGAGAAGCTGGAGATTACAACAGAATGTTTTTTAACATTGAAATAAGACATGATGGCATGTCTGTTCCAGGGACAAAGAGAGACTGATAAACTGCATACCCTTTTACTGTATTAGGTGTTTTATACCATCTGTACTTACTGTCCCTGGGAAATAAAAAATTATAAGGGTCAACACGGTACATCCCAGCTGTACTTCTTAATTATGGGAAACATTTTTATTAGTGTTACTGACCTTAGGTATAATTAAAATCCATAGCCCCACAACCAAGAACCCTCCCTAAATTCCCTAAGCAAAATTCTATCTAATCTGACTTTTATTATTGTACAGTTGCATTGACATTAAACCCAGAAGGGAGTCTCAAAATCAACAGATTCTGTAGGCATTCAGGGAAGCTGTTTGGGCTGGATGAGCATACAGAGAAACTTTTCATTCCCTTTTGTCTTAATTTTACCATCCTTTTCCTTTTTTCTTTTATTTTTAGCATTTCTTCAGAATTAATCCATTACTACAGCTTTATTTTTCTTTGTATTTTTTTTCCTACACAATATATTAACTTTTAATTTACTGTTACTTTTGAAAAAAACCTGCAAAGTCCTTGCCATTTTTTTCAATCACAGTCACATCAGCTTTATTAGGATGCTTAGAGATAAAGCAAAAATTTTTGGATTAGTAGTAAAATTCTGGTCTATTCTAGGTACTCCTGATAGTATTAATGCAGAGATGGCAATTTAGAGATTGTCATTTTAATGTAGATTGCTTTCACAACTGAAAAATAGACTTCTTTTAGATTTTCATTTAGATTTTCTTTAAAAAATATATTTGGCTAAAGATTATTGAAACAAAACTTATTTTCTATGCTGGTGAGAAAAAAAAACAAGTAGGGTAGCACTCATTACCAATTAATAGCAGAAGAAAGATGTTTGATAATGGATTAGTAGCTTAGTTTTGACTCCTTATGAACTTGGGTAGGATCCAACACTCTTGTGGAAGTGTACTGTAAGAATTTAAATGGTTATTAGCCAATACCTTCCAAGTCTAAGCAGTGGGCATGTTGCCAGAGCATGACAAGAGCTTACATCAAGCAACAGGCTCCCATCAATGAGTTGTGACAGCTGGTGGCTTATTTCTCATCTTGGCACTAGGTTTATGGTGAGTTGTTAGTGCCTAGAGCCTTACACTGGGAGGACTGTCACATTCATGTTGGTGATTTCTTCCCCACTCTGGGATCTACTTGGATTCCTTTCTGTCTTTGCTACAATGCTGTATGCTTTTACACCTTGCTGTCTCCTCACTGACCTGCAGCTCCATGTTATGTCTAAATTTAGTATATATTGTGCCTTTCCATGTGTCATGTTCCAATATTATCACTTTGTTCTCGCAAAGAACAAAGAAATTACCAAACCAGTTTTGCCCACACCTACATCTCTTTAAGCATACCATTTTTCTTTTTTACATCTCTGCGGCCCCCACTGCCACCCTGATATCCCACGTGTACTTCCTGTGCAGTGTCCTCTGTCCCTTCTTGAAAGGCTCCACCACTGCACCAGCTCTGTACCTCCAGTATTGCATCACAGTCACAAAACCATGGCAGCACCTTATGAAGATGAAAAAGTTAGCCAATTAGAAAATTAGAAATAGTCAATTAGAAAATTAGAAATAATCAATTAGAAAACTGCTGTTGCAGCAGCAATGAATAAACAAAAAAAAAAAAAAAAAAAACTGCAGGCAATTCAGTGGAAGGTTCAGGCAGAGCAGACCTGGCAACCTTCAGCCCCAAGGCAGTGCAAACTCAGTATGAACGTGATGGCCTGCTACTGTCATAGGGAAACACTGAGAGCAGAGCAGATTGTGCCAAACATGACAAAGGGCACTAATGTGGAGTGCTGGCCACTGCTCATGGAAAAGCCTGCTAATGGTGCAATGATAATTGGTATGTGATATACAAGATGGGACCAAAATAACAGCATCTTTTTGGAGGGCCAGGAACACTGAAGAAGATTATTTAAAAAACAGTAATTTAAAATTCAAATTAAGGTGAATGGAATATCTTTTTGATCTGCATTATGGTATAACATCTGGTATGTACTTCAGGCTGAGGTCTTCCTAGAAACTTAAGAAAATAAATCACACAAACTCTTCATTAAAATGACCTTCTGTATTCACTTAGATACCCAAATGTGAAAATCCAATATAAATGTTGATCTATCTTACATTTCTGACTTTTCACCTAAGCAGACAATCCTTCTAAGATGTAGAAGTATGAAGTATCCTTGAAAGCTAATGTTTACTGGCAAAATATTACTCTACAGTCCAAGATTTATTTGCTGCAAAGCAGAGCAATCCACTGATTTCAGGCCACAAGCCATCCTGAAAAGAGAACAGTAGAGCTGTCATTGCCTAAAGATGTTGCAGACACCCCATCTCTGGAAGTCGAGGATAGTTTGGGTGAGGCTTTGAGAAACCTGGTCTAGTGAAAGGTGTCCCTGTTTGTAGAAATTTAATCATTTTAAGATTCTATGATTCTATAATTAGGACTCCAGTGAAGAAACACTGAATAATCAAAGTAGTGGAAATATTAACAAAGAAATGTTTTTTCTAGGCAAAACAAAGGGTAGATTTAATCTCTGAAGCTTTATTTGGAAGTAAGGGCAATTTCTGTGTAGTTTCTCAGGTTAGGAGAAACACCCTTTAAAGGGATGTTTCTCAAGCTGCACATTTAATATGTTAAACACCATAATTTTGAGCAGCTGCCACATAAGTGCAAGAAAGCCTCCTTGTCCTGAATTCTTATTATGACACTAATAAACAATCACAAAACCACAATAAATATCTACTTGAGAACTAACTAACAAGATAACAGAAGGCTAGACTCTTCTATTAGACTGTCCAAGTAGAAAAATATAATGCCTACAGGGAGATATGAAAGGGTCTGGTAGCTCCAAGAAGGCCACATCTTTCCTCCTTTTGCCTGGAAAAAGGAAATATATTATTTCACAGCTCTGAGTGGTACAGAGCTGAGGCTTTCTTTCCTACCTTGCACCTCCCAGAGTGTTACTTTTGCCTGCCAGAAAGGGAGATGAGACATAAGCCTTAGCCCTTTTCCATCTCTTGCATTACTTCACTCTTTTTCTCATAGGAAATATCACACTTCTATGAACTGTCAGACTTCATTCTGTCAACCCAAGTAATAAGGAGAGATTTTACCCCCAAATCACTGAGCATCCAAGGACACACCAGTCCTAGCTGCCACAAAACTCTTTACTAGAAAATAATATGAAGTAGCAGCTAGAAATAACTTTCCGGATAGATCATTTGTATCTACAGAATCCTAGAGCTTCACAGAATAGAGCATTTATCTTCAAATAAATAAAGCTATGCAGAACATCTTGTAGCAATATATAGCAAAATAGTAAGCAGTTATTTTTCTCCAAAAGCGTTTAGTTTATGACTTCCAGCTGCTTATTTCTTTGCAGCAATAATAGAGTGCCAGGCTTTTATTTATGGCTCAGCATGCAGCTTTTAGCTGTTGATAAACAGCTATTAATAATATTTAAGAATACACAAGCATGTAATATACACATTAGTTTCTACCAGAGAAAAGGTGGAAATACCACACAACAAAAAAGTGATTTTGTGATAAATGCTCTAGAAAGATTGTCTGAGATCAAAGAATGAGACTGATTCTGATTTCAGAGTGGTGAGCCTATGAATTAACTATATTGGAATATATCACTATCATTCTCATGTCAGATAAGATCAACAAAAGCAAGTGCACCAATATTGACAAAAATATCATAGCAGTGTTACAAACCAAAGAGAAATCAAGAGAAGCTCTTAACACTTCAGCCTTAAAGTATTATTTTGTCATACCTAGAATGCTTTATGACCTAAACATTACATTCTAGGAGTCATCAAAAACTGTAGCATTAGCTTATACATTACCATTTTGTTTGAAATTAATTAAATCAGAACTGTTGGACATTCTGCAAAAGATGCAGCTAAAATAAATATTATTATGTACTTAAACTTTAATGATCATACACAGAGAAAACAGAAGTTCCAGATTTGATGAAGACTTTTTTTTAATGTGCACATGCATAAGCAGCTCTCTATATAGATTTTATAGCTGGTTTTGTACTTCTGTTATTTTTAGATGAGAAAGATACAGGCATCAGGCATCATTTGAAATTTAAGGCATATTAGACAAGCATGTGAAGAAATCTCTTCTTAACACCGTGGCCAGAATTCTCAGCTTAAATTCTTAGCAGTTCAAGAGACAAAAGTTTCGAGATGGCCTCTCCGAGCCAAACAAAATATAATGAATGAAGAAAAAAATCTTCCTTTAAACACCACAAGCAGTAAAAATTGTATTTTAAAGCACTATTCTAAAATATTTGATTGTAAAAGTATGAAGTTTTTGCGTCTCTCAATGTTTTCCCATACCCTTCACATGGACTCAGATTTTCATCCATTCCTTGTTTTCAAAATTCACACTGAGAAAGAATTTCATTGCTATGACAATTTCTCTCTGTGAGAATTAACTCATTATGAAAGATCAAGAGGGAAACATATATAAACCAATCCCTGGAGGTAAAAAAGCTGTATCACATCAGCAGATACTGCCATACACTACTCAGTGTACAGTGTGTGGTAACTGTACAGTGGGCATTAAAAGGACCAAGGCTCCAATAAATAAATAAGTGAAAAAAATATAAAATATTAAAATTTATTTTAAAATAATTTAATTAAAAAACAACACAAAACAAACAAAAAAAAACCCAACCAAACAAAAACCCCACACACCACTGTGTGAAAAGGCTAACAGTATGGATTCTTTGGAATACTACAATCATGGTAGCTGTGCTGCATAGGTATGCCACTAGCAAGAAATAGTGCACAAACTGGATCTCTGATTTAGCAGATAATCTGCCTGGATAGCAGATGTAGTCTGGGGACAGCTCTGGTAAAGAAATGCTAATCTGTGGAGGTGATTAGGGTTGCCACAGCAAATTTGCAGCTGTAATGGAAAAAGAGAAAGTTGTACCTTTTTTTGCTTTAATTCATGTGAAATGCTGTTTACTACTTAGCACAATAATCCATCAAGTGATCCCTGTAGTATTTTCTAAATCTTCATTAAGTTTAACATGCAGAATGGTTATGAAGCTTGTAAACAGTTATGTTAATTCCCTGACAAGGCACTGTTTTCTTTGCAGAATCCTGTGAGAAGCATTGGTGCTGCACCTGTGAGAAGAAAGAGAGATGTGGAAAGGTCAGTTCTCAATGCCCAACAGTTGGCATCAATTATTTCCTCCAAACATTTGAACAATGTGGGGAATAAAGCTGGTAGGGGAACATTTTTGCTACCTCAAGTTTGCTTCTGGTACTTTTTTATAGGGTTTTCTACAGCTGGTTTAAAAACTTGCCTCGGGAATGTGAATCCAAAACTGCAGGCCAGAATCAAATGTGTATTAATATTCAAGGGAAGCATTATGTCCTCACAGAGAAATTGAGAATATTCACAGATGACCATGAAAGGAGCGAATTTCATTACTTTTCTCAGCCACTATGATTTTGTTTCAGTTAAAAATTATGAAGCATGCACTGCTATTGTTCCTGCCATTCAGAATCAACTGCATGGAAATTGTTAGACAATATAAGGATTTCAGAAAAATAAAAGGAGTGTTTCTTTTGAAAGAAATACAATTGTAAATGCTTCATGGAACAATAAATATGCTATTACTGGGATATATACCACCCAATCAGAATTACACACATCTAACACAACACAAAAGAACAGCTTTTTAAAAACTATGAAAGAGCAAGTATATTGACCAGCCAAAAGTAAAATTTCCACTGTAAGCAAGGACTGTGATAGCAATTAAATTATAAGTAAGATTAGACCCACTGTCAGAACTTCAAACAGTTGGAAGAAAAAAATTTGGAATTTCCCTAGACTGTAGTAACATCAGCAGGTAAAAAAGTTATGTGAAAGACACAAAACTAGAGCTAGCTCAAATACAATATGTTTCTTAATAACTGCAGTATTCTATTAAAAGTAATGCTTAGAATACGGGAATTTCAGGAAATAGGTTTGTGAACACAGGCAGGATTTGTGGCTCAGAATACAACAAAAAACATGTTCCAAGTGAATGGTAGGGGCCTTACCTGATGTAGAAAGTTTAAATACCTCTCATGCTATTTACTAGATATCAGAATTCCTTAGATAAAAAGCCACGTGGGTCCCAAAGTAATTCCATTTAATCTAATCTAAGTTCATTTCATTTTATTTCTTTGTAAGATTTCATTTGTCTGTAACCAGGAAGATAAGTTGAGCCTTGCCTTTATCTCTGCTGGGACAGCCGCCTGCTGTTTTTAGCTTTCCCCCAGGAGGTAAAGAAGAGCACCATGTATGTTCCTTTGACCATTTCATACAGCCAGAACACAGAGGCAAGCTCATGGCAAGTGACCAACTCGTAGTCAAGGGGTAGAGGAAACTGGACTGGACTTCTGTCTTTGTGGAAAACAGCACAATACATGAGACCTTATAAAGTGAAAGCTAGTGAGTTACAAGCTCTTTCATTTTTTGGTAGTGCCATTAAAAATAAAACCCTAAGATGATTTGTAAATATCATTACAAATTCTGCTGTCCATGATATTGACTCCACTGAGCAAAGATGTGAAATCCAGCATCATACTGGAACATCTCAGCTAAAAATAAAATTTGCCAATATTTACTTATCAGTATTATTTCCAGCTAAGAATTAAAATTTACAGAGTAAATGAAAGTCAAGATGAGCATTTGAATATCTTAAGGTTGCTAGATAATTTCAAGGTTCTTGCTGTGAAATCTGGTCTCACTGAGCACAACAGCATAATGGTTCAGAACACAGCCATTCTGGATTGCTGTAATACACACTGACACCTACATGGGGGATGACAGCTTGTCACACTGACAGTGCTGATGACTGCCGCCAAGAGAGTCTCTATTCACAAGCAATCATTAAATCCAATGGGCGGGCCAGCTACTTTTCTCAGGGCCAAATGGAAAGAGCAATTAAACCCACAGAGACACACATATGAAATAGCAGAAGCTGTATTAAAAAAAAAAAAATTGTGCTCGCTTCCCAGCTAAAACAGGACCTATATGAAGCCAGCTTATATGGCTGCTCTATGGAGCAGATATGTGCAATGTATTGAAGGATGAGAACACGGAATGTCATTACAGGAAAGGATATTAAAAAGATCTGCTAAGAACAAAACATTTTCAGAAACCTTTTAAGGCAAAAGGAGGAAATCATGATGGAAATGAATAGGTGGTGATCTTCAGGAGCAGTTTAAAATGTGGTGTGCCAGGGGAACCCTAAAGAAGATAGACTGTTTAATCTTTCAAGGAACTCCTGAACCTTCAAGGTGTAGAATATGAAATAGAGCCCTGTACCTGTTATTCTTGTTCTCTGTACCTGTTATTCTTGTTCTGAGAAAGAAGATAAATCACTGCTACTAAAATACTGAGGTTTTAGTGGCACCTTTTACTTGGAAACTGATTTCTTATGTTTAGAAAACATGAAGGTGTTAATAAGTCATATTAGAAAGAGTATACTTCAACCTAAACTGAGACCACAAGAGAAGAAAAAATTTACAGACTTAAATTCTGTTCCCCGTATTACTGACTATTGCTATAGATGTCAGGTGTTATCAAAACTGATTCAGTACCAGATTTTAGGCATCTATGCTCCAACAGTTTCAACACCAAATACCTTTCTCTTCTAATGCATCCCATGTTGATAAAGTATGTGCAGCCTCAGCATTGCATGAGCAATACCAAGCCTGTTCCCATTTAGCTGGATTGAATGATGCCGCTGAAAACGTGTCAGTGAATTGGAGTCTCCTGGGTAAAAATGGTGCTTCCCCACTGCTGTAAAAATATCAGCCACAAACATGCTCAGCCCTTATTTTGGATTTAGTTCAAACAGTGGCTAGAAAAAGAATGATGTATTTGAGGAGGTTGGGTTATTTTATTATTATCTTATACTGCTAGCTGTAGAAGGATGTAGGGCACTAGGAATGAGCCATATCTGCAGTATAGTGAAAGCAGAGGAACATCAACGGGGCACACACAGCTTGGTCAAAGAGATAGCTAGTTCAGAACACAGGGTGGCAACACAGATGGGAAAGCAAGCTCCCTTCTTGCCTGGCTCAGTTTTACCCCTAGTATTTTTTTTTCCATCCTCCCCTACAGTGGCACAGGAGGATCCAGTCAGTTCATCATATGTTGTCTCTGCCAGTCCCTCTTCTCTGGGGGGAGGACTCTTCACTCTTCCCCTGTTCCTGCATGGTGTCCCTCAAAAAGTTCTCTGCTAACTTCTCCAGCATAAATTTTTCTCATAAGTTGCAGTTCTTCATGAACTTCTTCAGTGTGGGATCTCTTCCACAGGTTGCAGTCCTTCAGGTACAGTCTGCTCCATCATGGGACCTCCATGGCATCATGAATCCTGCCAAATAATCTGCTCCAGCCTTAGTTCCTCTCTATATCCATATGTCCATACAGGAGTCTGCTCCAACACAGGTTTCCCACTGGGTCAAAGCCTCCTATGGGTATCCACTTGTACTAGCATGGGATTCTCCATGGGCCGCAGGTGTATCTACACCATGAACCTCCATGGTCTTCTCCATAGGCTGCAGGGGAATCTCTGCTGTAGCACCTGGAGCACCTTCTCTCAATCATTCTTCACTGACCTTGGTGCCTGGAGGGCTTTTTTTCTGACATACTCCTACTCTTCTCTCCAGCTGTAGTTGCACAGGTTTTTTTTCCACTTCTTATATATATTAGATGTGGCTGCTCTCAGCTGTGGATAGTGGTGAGTCCATCTTGAGAATGTCTGACATTGGCTTTGTTAGACATGACAGAAGCTTCTGGCAGCTTCTCACAGAAGCCGCCCCTGTTACTCCCCTCCCCCCTTCCAAATCCTTGCCATGCAAACCTAATATATAATCATAAAAAGTATAAAAATGAATTTTCTCCACATTAAAAATAGAAAATTATTATTTTGGATCAGTAAATATAGCTGGAATGAGTTCACACACTGGTACTTGGGAAAGTTGTGCAGCATGTTTAAAGGCTCCAAAGAGTTTCTTTTAAACTACTGTAATGACTACTTTTATACTGTACAGATGTATAAAATAGAAAAAAAATCCTGTCCAGAGAAGCAACTTGAAAAATACCTATAAAAAGCATCATCAAAAGAGATGATAAATCTGTTACTTATATCTTTAAATATACACAACAAAATCCTTAGATCCAAAAGTGAACTCAATGGTCTCAGACTGGCAACTAATTTCTTATGTAAGAACAAGCATTCTCTTATATGATAAACAAATAATGTTGTGGAGATATCATAATTAGTACAGGAACAAAAAACTGTAGAATATTTGTGGGATTCCTCAAAACGTAGTTCTAAAAACTAATTTTTGATGACAGGAGACCAAATTGATTATGCACCTCTTGGACTATATCTAGCAGGGAAAAACAATGAATTTCTGGTTCAAAACAAGAAGTTTACAGCTCCAGTACTGACAGGCAGTTCTTTTCATTAACAAGTATACTTAATTTTGCATCTAATTTGCACTCTTGAAACTCTTTTTTTACAAAAGAAAGACCTGAATGCACTTGAAAGAATGTGTCATTAGAAATGCCAAAATGCTAAGCTAACATTATAAGTCCTAGTATAAGACATTATCTGGTAGTCTTGTACAATAGTCACAATCCAAATTGAACATGTACAAAAGGTAAAGCAGGATATTTAATGTACTATTAAAAAGACTCATTTGAAATGAATGACTTGCTGTAAATAAAAGATGATTTACAGCTGCAAACATTGATAAATAAAATAATACCAAAAGTGGCTCCATGAACATGAACTCCTTGATACTCACAGTCTGTACATGTTAAGTCAACTCTCACACTGATCTCAGAACAGTCCAGTTACCTTTCTCTGAAATGGAACCTTAGAGTAGTTAAAGAGTATGACAGTTCAGGGAATTTTCAGTTGCCAAATGTTCATGACTAGTTACAGAAAACTCCTCTTGTTATTTTAGATAGTCTCTCAGCAGACAATATTCTCCAGTCCCTTCCCAAAAAAAATTTAAACATTTAGGGAACGATGTAAGGCTAGGAGCAGTTCTGTCTCTATTTCACCCATTGTGGATGGGCTGCATGGATGGGAAATGAAAGAGCTTTGTCTGTCCTGCTGTATGGCTATCAGCAAAATTAAGGTAGCCTACCAGGATTCAGGTGCCATGGAGGACCATGACAAGTACTATCTGGCCCTACTATGATATGCAATGTCTTAAACTGTATGTAATGTCTTCTCAAGAATGTTCTGTGAAGCCCGTGGTTATCCATGAATCACTAAGTCTGTGTGTCTACTTGAGCAGGGATCAGGGAGGAGAAATATGCAGAGTAAGGTTATCTCTGCTAATGGGCTATAATGACTCAACAGCACCAACATAATGGGCAGTTGCAACAGCCATCAAGGACTCCAAAAATATCCTATGATAATTACAGGATTATAACATTCCACTGTGAAACTCCCTGGCCTGGGGGGAGATACTGGGCATTCCTGCTGAATCTGACCATATATAGCCTTGAGGTTTGGGAACTTGGACCACCACGACCGACACCATACAATGGACTCAGAGGAGAACCAGACCTATAGGACCACTGCTTTCGACAAGACTGCAACCATCACTTCAACAGAATTGACTGCAACCACTGCTAAATCAGACTGCGACCACCACCCTGAGGAAGAGAGTGCTACGTTGTACTCTAACTTTGTGGGTTTAAGTCAGTTTTTCTGTTCTGCATTTATTGTAATCTCTCTATCAAATTGTAACTCCGACCTGAAATATCTCTCAAGGTATTTGTGTGAGATTCATTTCCCATGCTGTCTTCCTTTCGAACCTACATAATGTAGTAGATAAGGTAAGGGTCCATCTGTGAGCACATGTGAAAAAAATAGTGAACTCTAGTGTTGAGGGTTAGTTCTTTCTTTTTTTTTTTTTCCCTCTCTGGAATTTTCCCCATTGTCATGCTAAGATACCTGTTGACTGGGCCCTGGTGACAAGGGGGAGGGGACGGGAGGGAAGAAGCAAGCCCCGCGAGATTCAAACAGCCAGAAGAGGAAGCGGAAGGCTGGGCCTCGGCCCATTTCCCCCGCGGAGTTCGGACGAGAAGGACGATCGCTGCCTGTGTCCCATCCCAGCGTCGGGAAACCACCATCGGACCCTGCCCGGCTGTCTTCTCGCTGTGAACTACCACCATCCAGTACTCTGCTGAGCACTGGGACCCACACCGTGAGTGGAGAGCTCTCTCTCCATCTCTCTCTCCCCCTGGGACAGCGCTGCCATCACCCCCAGCCCTCCTGCAGCTCTGCAGGACCCGCCCGCCCCCAGCACCGGGAACTGCAGCTCAGGGAAAAGGTGCCTGCAGCCAAAAAACACTGGGACTGAGTTACTGTTCTGTTTGTGGGTAATTTCATAGCTGTTGTTGTTCTTGTTTGTCTTGTTAAATATACTAGTAAAGAACTGTTATTCCTACCCCCATATCTTTGCCTGAGAGCTCTCTTAATTCCGAAATTATAATAATCGGAAGAATCATATTTTCTTTCACTCCAAGGGGAAGCTTCTGCTTTCCTTGGCAAACACCTGTCCTTCAAACCAGGACATCTAGACAGATGAACAAGGTTATAATACAGTTCTTGCCCAGATCTACAGAATGGACCCATGTAGACTAAAACAAAGACTTCTTAAAAGAGGGAAAAAGTCTGAAGACTAGAGAAGAAAAATAGAAGTGAAAAGGGAAAAGAGAATGTAGAGAAGGAAAAGAAATTAAACACAAACAACAGTCAGGAAGGTGGCTGGATAAAGGGATTAGGTAGAACAAACAACAAATCCACATCTAAACAAAATGTTCTTTTGATCTGTGCATAGCACTAGGTTTGAAACAAATGTAACCACACCACTGTTAGCCATGATCTTTATCGGACCCCCAACAAGGAATTAGACTGCACCCTTTAATCACCTCAAACTACATTTTCTACTGAAAAATAAACTGAATTCTCAGTTACATCAAGACCTTCATTCCAACATGGGAAAGCCTTCTGACTTTCAAAACCTCCTAAATGTAAAAATAAAATAAAATAAAATAAAATAAAATAAAATAAAATAAAATAAAATAAATATATATATTTTTGCATTTAATCTTTATCTGATGAAGACAAAGTTCATTATCAAAATCCCATTTGTGAAAACCATCTATTTGCAAAGACAAATTTAGCCGGTACAGGCAGCATAATCAACATGAATACTTTTCAAAAATATTACTGGAATTACCCTGGGAAACTAAATATATATGAATATCCACCTTTACAATTTCTATCAAGAAGAGAAATATGATTAGTGTTGTCTACAGTAATTCAAAGCATTCAGTAAAATGATGAATTTTTCAATGCATGAAATTTTTTTTATTTGATGTTTCTAAAATAGTTTGACAGAATGAGCTAGCAGGGGAATAAATGCTAATTTTGTTATTTATTCTCAGTTAATGCCTAAGAAGATTTACTTATTTATGAGATTATGATTATACAAAGATATTTAAAATTATTTAAAGTCATAGGTGCTGTTGAAAATGGAATCAGACTTTGTGTTTCCTGGTGGTGGAAGGAAACTGTTAAAATGCTCTGTGTTTTATTCAAATTCTTGGTGGTAAATTACAACTAACTACTGCTAAGTTCAATATCCTGTTGTATCTCATTAATAGTCATAAGTGCAGAGAGACATCAGACCAAAGATTATGCATATATGTAACTTATCATCCTAGGACATCTAATATGCATCTAATAGCACAACCAAAGGCAATTGCAACTTTGGGTGTAACAGAAGGACTCACTCCATACTGCAGAATTAACAGTTTCCACTATGACTCCAGGTTAGTGACAAAGGGAAGATGCTTTTCCTTCTGAATGTTTTGTTACAAGGAGGAAATAAATGTAACGCAAGGAACTGACAGAAACATAAAAATATTATCAATATAAAGGAAGAAAATAAGATATTAATTTATCTTATTAAAAAAACATTTAATATTTCTAAACAGTATGAACTAGTGGATTTTACTCAGTATACCAAAAAAAATTGTGGGAAAAATTAGACAAAATTAAGGAAGAATTTTCCCTGATTATTCAGAAAATATTGCAGAACACAATATACTTGAGGACATAAACTTATATTTTAAGTCATAAATGAGGAAGCATTTCAGAAACTAAAGTTACCCACATAAAAACTTTAGAGAAGATTCATTAGGGACCAAACAATAGAAGAAAGGCTCAGGGGCATGCACAGACTTCTGAAAAACCCGGTGAGGGAAGAGAGTCCTAAAGGACACTTATCTTCAAACAAGGTAAGTGGGCAGCCACAGAGTACCAGCTACATGTTTTTTGTAGTGCTGAACTTAACTGCCTGTTGGGGATTGGTTCTTTCCCTTTTCTCTCTGTGGAATTTTCCCCATTGTCATGCTAAGATACCTGTTGACTGGGCCCTGGTGCCAAGGGGGAGGGGAGAGAGGAGGGAAACCCCGTGAGATTCAAACAGCCAGAAGAGGAAGCGGAAGGCTCTGGCTCAGCCCATTTCCCCACGGAGCTCGGACGAGAAGGACGATCACCGCCATCAGCCCTACCCTGCCATCCCAGCGCTGGGAGCCATCCTCACTGCTGTCAGACCCTGCCCTGCTGTCTTCTCGCTGTGAACTACCACCATCCAGCACTCTGCTGAGCACCAGGACCCACACCGTGAGCGGAGGGCTCTCTCTCCATCTCTCTCTCCATCTCTCTCTCCCCCTGGGACAGCTCTGCCATCACCCCCAGCCCTCCTGCAGCTCTGCGGGACCCGCCCGCCCCCAGCACCGGGAACTGCAGCTCAGGGAAAAGGTGCCTGCAGCCAAAAAACACTGGGACTGAGTTACTGTTTGTGGGTAATTTCATAGCTGTTGTTGTTCTTGTTTGTCTTGTTAGATATACTAGTAAAGAACTGTTATTCCTACCCCCATATCTTTGCCTGAGAGCTCCCTTAATTTCAAAATCATAATAATCTGTAGGTAGGAAGGATCACATTTTTTAATTCAAAGAAAGGCATCTGCTTTCCTTGGTAAACACCTGTCTTTCAAACCAGGACACTGCCCCTCAGGATAGGGTGAGGATTATATATTCATGATGGGTGAAGAGGGGTGGCATTACTCTCTTAGACAGGGAGACTGTGGTGGAACACAGTGTATTTGTTTAGAATACAATAATCCATGCTTCAGAGCATGGACTTTTGAGTTACAAATTTTTACTAATTAATGTCTATAGTTAGAGTCTTGCCTTTTTGAGTTATTTTCATAGCTTCAGAAATGCATAACCAAGAGTTAATTTAATTGAGTTGATATATAGGCATAAAATTATATGTCTATCGTAATGTATAAAAAACTTCGTGCTAATGTAAAAACCAATGCTATTATGCTAAATTTGTTGCCTATATTTCAGTTAATAATTTTAAATATTTTAGTGTAAGAGTAAATTTCCTTTTCTTTTAATTAGCTTTGGGCTATTAATGAAAAGTTATGATTGGAAAATGCATAATGTAGAATAACATTGGTAAAAAGGGCTCATATATTTGACACTGAAAAGTAGAAATATTCATTCTGTTAGAACACTAATTGTAAAAAGACAAATAATGAAATAGATTTGATATTAGAGAAACAGGAAAAATAAACATGATACAAAATACACAGAGATTGTTGATGGTTCTGAATGTTGCAAGTGGAATTCAATAGATGAAAGACCTAGATTTCAAGGCAATTATCTTCACATTATCTTTTGATTCACTTTCAGAAAAACAAAGCTCAAAAAGAATTTAGAATGTGCGGAGAAAAAATACAGACTTATAAAGTATTAATAATAAATTGTTTGAATGGTGGAAAGATAGAGCAACTCCTGATCAGTCTATGCAATAGAATAATGTCACTTCTAAATTTAAGGTGATCTCCAAATTTTCCTGCAGAGTGAAGAAGGTGACAACATCAGAAACTGTCCTCTTCAAAATGAGTGCAACAACAAAAGAAGATATTTCAGAGTTCAACAGAATTTTGGGACTCAGCCAATGATTATAAAAAAGCTCATTCTGACATTAATTGATCGGTATTTTCCTGAATGTATCACTAAAAATAGTTAAGTTCTTGCAGATACCCTGAAACATTTTGATGCAACATAGTTCCTTTGGTAGCTATCTAATGCCTGTCCTGATTACACTCCACTAGAAGTTTGCTTTTTTTCTCAGTTGTAGGAAAAGAACTGTAGTATTATGAGCATGCTCTGAATTGTCTGTGGCTTGTAAAGCTGTTGAGGCAACACAAGTTCCAGAATCCTACCTAATCTTGTAGCATATGTCAGGATTTTTCAGGAAGGAGATCACCAGCTCAGTGCTGCAGAAGCTGTGGTTATAGATAGGAGCAACCAAAATTCACACTCAAAGCTACCTTTCTATTAGAGTATGCAACTGGCTTACACTAAAAACCAATGATCACAGTTCTGCATTCCAGAACCTGTTCAAATATTGCTCTTTGGATTCACACAGAATACAACAAATCTGCTGTTGATTTATTTTATGTACCGATAGACATGCTTTATTATTCTATCTATTATTTATTTATTTATTATTAATAAAGCCTATTTCAATGTTTCCTTAAATATATGGGGAAATTTTTGCTCCACTGAGATGAGGGAAGAAGTGAAGAAATGTTCTAGACTGATTTGAAATTTCTTTTTCCTGTATTTTCCTTATTTTGATAAAATGCTAGATTTCTAGTCACAAGTCAAATTGTGACCTTTTCTCCTATCTGTGTGTTCGTAATGTTTCATTTATAAGGAGGTAGGATTCAATTTTCAGAAAAATATTCTCACCTTTTCACACGAGAAAATGCATAATATTAAAATCCAAAACCAATAAAAAAAAGATCATACAAACCACCCTAAGTCCTGCTGGTTTGTTTGGTTTTGGTTTTTTGTTTGTTCATTTTTCTTTTTTCCTGTGCCTTCACAATATTTCAATGATAGTTGTATCAAAAAAAATGCGCAAACCATTTTAATTCCCAACCCTTTGTTGTACCACAACAGGTGGTATGTCAACTGAACTAACAGGGTTAGTTCAGTTAATTCTGGATGCACTTGTTCATACCAGAAAAGGAAAATTACTATCCTTGCAACTTCAATTAAGGGAAATAATTTTTCTTTGTCTGGGCTTGAACAGGACCGAGGGGCTGGGGGAACTCCTGTCCCTTTTGGGGGAAGAAGCAACATACTGACAAGAAGTGAGAGGAGCATGAGGGATTATGAGATAGAAAAGCCAGGTGTAGGGTGGTGCAAAATGCTGGGGTTTGTGCTTGGTTTTGTTTTTCCTCTTACAAGAATCTTCCTGTTACTCTGAACTTTGAAAGTTTTGCTCTCCATGGTCTAAAGGACATCATAGCACGGCTATTGGCAGTGCTCTGTCTCAGTGCAGAGTTCACAAAGCAGCACCTGAACTTCCATTGCCTCCAAAATCTTTTTCTAACTTTTGTGATAAATTGAAAAGATTATGATCTCAAAATCTGGACCATACCTAACATTATGCTGAGATTTGACAGAATGTATTTTAAGCTTACTTCTGTAAAAGGTCAATTTTCACCTCTTTGCTATTGTTACTACATAGCATCCACATTTTTGCATACCCACAATTCACAATTTTGAGCAAACTTTTCTTAAGAAAAGCACAATTTTTTATACTAAAATACAGCAACAGAAATAAGAGAGAAATTGGCATAACTGATCTAATATTAAGAGTATTAGATAGGCAAGCAGTAATGTTAAGGCTGTTGTACATTACTAGGTCCGAAGGAAATTTCAAGAGAACTACATAAAGTAAATCTACCCTACTTGATGACTCAAAGTGAAGATCACCCAGAGTATTCTATAAATAGAAGTTTTCAGACAAAAGACCATGAAGCCTGTAATAGCAAATAAGTTTCTTCTGAAAAAAAGTAATTATGCACTCTGACGTACAAGCAGATTTTCTCCAGCTGAAAGAATAGAAGAGGCACATGAAACAATGTACAACATGTCAGCAATTACTTCCATCACAATGGTATCCTGCTATAGCAAAATATCTCTGAAAAACTGCACTCACTGAATGTTTTGTTTTAATATCTCAATACTAGTACTCTGCTATTAAAGAGTAAACAAATGAATTCTTGAAGTAATTTCCCTAGCAGAAGTAGTTTGAAAAGCAGTGCTGTATGACTCTCATCCTGACAGTGTTAAAAGAATAACAAGGTTGAATTTTAAACCATAGAAAAAAGAAATAAGACCTTTTACTCTATAAGCTTTGATTATTATTTTTAACCATAAAGTTATTTTCATTCTTGAAAAATGGCCATACACAACAGAAATTTGTCAATTTTGAAGCATATTAAGATATCTTGAAGTACATTATCTGATCACTTAGAATCAATTAATTCAACTAATCAGTTAGTGCTCTGTCACAGTTCCTCAAAGAAATTTATAATGTTTAAAATTAAAACTGACATTTAGAAATGTGATCAAGTGGAAAGATTTTGTTTGCTGGCCTGGTACTACCATGATTCACAAATCATGGACTTATATCCACTTTTATAAAGCAGTTTCACACCTGAAAGTGCAGTTCCCTATAAGCATAAGGTTGGCACACTTGTTTTCATGACTCTTTGATTTCAGTGCTTAATGAAAGCCCTGTGTTGGCTTTCTTTATGGAAATGTTTGTATGTCTAGGTAAAGGATGGTGTCCTGCACTAATAATGAGAAGGTATAAGGATGGCAGGAGACAATTTTAAATTTGAACCTGTTAAACTTTAGGTGAAGAAGACAAGATCAGCTGTTCTCATAATTCTTTTTCAAACTTGGTGAATTCATTGGAGAGTTTCACAGAGAGCAGACAGAAAATCTGCCTAGCAGAAATTAGGGATCCATTTTAAGACCAGCTAGGTAAAAGAGTGTCTTATTGGTATGTCACTGGTGAACTTTCCCTCCCTTTGAAAAGTCAAATACTTTGACTTGGAAAAAATGAATTTTTGCTGAAATAGTCAGAATAACTGCAGTTTAAAAAATTCTCTTCTCTAACAAAGATTTTAAGCTGTCACAATTTATGAAATAGGGTGAATAGTTATTAATACTGTAAATAGCTTCCATAGGTACTGTGCTGGTTTGTATAAATACCCTCAAATAATTCCCTGTCAGGACCAGGGCAGCCTCCTTTGGACCTAACCAGGACCAACTGGTGTCAGATTTATAATATTGGTACATTATTATACCAAGGAGAAACTTTATGCACCTTTGTGAAGCACACGTGTAAAGACCAAAATCCCCAGGAAAGCCCTCTTTCCCTGCTGGCCACAGTACAGGTCACAGCCTGGCCTGGCCCCTCTGTGCGGCCGTGCTGGTCGGGGTCGGGGGTGCTGGCCCAGCAGGGCTGGGCCCCAGTGATTGCTAGGGCAGGGGGACTGGAGGCCATCAGACACTGAGATCCTAGCTGCTTCCCCCTCCCCACAGCGTGGCCAGACGGGCCCATGGCGTGGCTGGAATGCTTCCGCTGCTGGGTTTTGCCAGAAACCACGGGCAAAGGGGAGAGGAGGCCATTGGCCTGCAGGTCCTGCCTCTGAGTTGTAGCCTGGCTGTTGGGATCCTAGCCCACCCTCCCCAAGCAGCCCCTGCTGTTCTGGCCTAGGTCCCTGCTGTCCTGGGCCGGGCCCCCAGCTCAGCCACTGAAAAGTTTTCCATTGTAAAATAGCTCCGGCCGCAATCTGGAGGGATCGTGTGACCATCTGAAGGCCTAGGCAAGGTATTAATTCTTTCACTGCCCAGAATGAGACTTGTGGACACTTTGTTCTCTCTCCTGTGTGAAAGAAAAGGACCAAGATGAAGATATGCACAGAAACAGCATGAAAATACATGAGGTATACATGAGGTCAGACAAATGGGAGAAATCAAGGTCCCAGATGGATGGGTTTGATGGAGATGCCTCACTCTTGGACTGAAATGTCTCTTTTTTTAAGCTGTGGAAAAGAGACTCTTGTTTCCCTATCACTCATAGAAATGAATTATGGGGTGGATGAACTGTAGAATAAGCAGATGTTGAAATAGCCATGATCCCATGAGAAGTTTGAAAAGAGAGAAGACCCCCGTTGCCCACCCCAGGAAGAAAAGAAGAAAGACGTCTGTTTTCAAAGACAAAGACAGCTTTTGTTTGAACTGTTATAATCCTTACAGTGCACCCCGTAAGTTAACATGATCCTCAATAACAGTTGTGGGAAGACTGTTAATTAAGGAAGGAATTTTTACATAGTGATCAGATTTTCATTTTCAGGCAGCTGATTGCTGTGACATTGAGGCTACGAGAAAACTGTTTCTTGTGTAGAAATCTCCATAGACTGAAGTCTCCTCTCCCAGGTGAATTAGTGAAAGACTTTTTTTAGAGATGGTCAACTGGCTGATTTGTTTCTGTATGTAGTCAGTGTGAAAGAAAAGAAGTTGGGGGGAAGAAGTGTTCTGAAAGCTTTATTCTGATTCTTATTATTTTTCCTTATAGTTTCTGGATAAAAATTTTTTCTTTGTTCCTTTTAAAGTTTGAGCCTGCTTTGCGTTCCTCCTAATCTTATCTCATGGCAGGAAATGAGTAAATAATCCTAGTGTGTATAGTGAAAATTTGGCCAATGCTAAATCCATGACAGGTACTGACAACTAGTGTTTCTGTCAGTTGCTAGTACAGTTCCACTGCTGTTATCACATCTACTCAGTTGACCCTGTTGTCCTTCCATGGCATTGTAATAAATATACCTTTTGTCAAGTTAGACTAAGCAACAGGAAGGCACTGATCCAAAATTGATTCCTGACTAATGAAAGGTGATGGTGTTGATGTCAGAGATGCAGAAAGAGAAAAGGAAGAAAAAGCAACTCTAACTAAAAATTAGTTTAAAAGCTCTAATAAAAATATTAACTCTGGCCATTAGCACTTTAAACTCATTAGCATTACCTATATTGCCTGTCCTAGACTAGACATTATTCCCTAAGCATTTGCCTGATAAGTATTTCTTTCAGAAGCAATAATAAAAATCATTGTCATTAATCTTATTAGACTATGAGAAGACTGGGCAAGTAGATTCATCTCAGTGGCCTAAAAATTAACCTCCTCTTCCAGGTAAAGTCTGTAGATAAGAAGCAGAACATGAAGAGGTCCCTCATTAAAGGTATTCTGTCTAGTCAGATGACTAGTGAATGCAAACCCTCATGGACAATGAGATCTATTAATTTAAGGCAGAAACTTGTAATGGAATGGTTGACTTAATATTAGAAACAAACTAAAAACTGGAATTAGGATCTCAATATCTTAAAGAGATATTGGTAGATTAAATTCCTCATAGTATTAAATCTAGTTAAACCTAGTAGCTGAAAAATTTTTCTGAAAGTCAGGAGGATTCAGAGCCAGAGCATGAGATAATTCTAAGCATTTCAGTATCAGTGAAGCTTGTACACAAGAAGTATACACAGGCCATATTCATGGACATATATTAGAAATTGGAAGGAAAGTAAAAACATAGAAGGTATCACTCTCACTGGTGAGAAGAACAAGGATTTTTTATTACGGTGATAAGGCAAATGAATGTGATTACCTGTAGCAAAGACACCTCCATAATCAGAATGGTGGTATCAGCACTCCCCTAACAATTTTATGCTCTAGAAGGAAAGAGCCAGGCCTTGCATGACCAACATTCGAAAGTCTACTTCATCCATATCAGTCTGGTTCTTTGTCTCCAACTATATCACTGAAACAGAAGCTCAGCACTTCATCATGAAAATGTATCCATACTTGAAGAGAAATACTTGTTTCTATAAGAAACAAGACTGTCCTGGGCTCAGAAAAAAAGGAGCTGGCTTGCATAAAACAATCTGTCTTCATAAGGAGATGAAAACCGTACAGAAGGCTTGGCATACAGTGTTCTACCTACAACGCTGGAAGCCCTGCGCACAAAACCAGAGAATAAGCTTGATTTTGGCATAGTCTATGCCCTTTGTATATATTAATATTTAAAATGCATGGCCACTGATTAGTCAGTCTGGAGTGCACCTTACGAAGAAATAAGTTTCAAGGCATAAAAAAGATTTATTTATGGCAGAGCTGTGTAGGTGACACTGTTATTTATATTGTTAGAAAATCATATTCTGAAGAGTGTAGAGAAAAACCAGAATAATCAGTTGAAAGGAACCATGTATCTTGAAAGATAATGAAAGAAGGAAACCTTCAGTTTAGAATTTTCTGGCATTATTGCAGAGGTTACTTAATTACACTATGTACAGAACTGCAAAACCCAAACCTGTGAGGATTAAATAACTGACCACAATGGCAATGCTGTCTTCCAAGCATCTGCAAGTTCAAACACACTGAGAAAACCATATAGTTGCCCTCTGACATTAATTCAGACATATGAGTATAGGTATTCAGTCTGGCATCCTACAACACTGATGCTACAAATGACAGAGGATTTTTATTTTTAAAGGGAAACACATTTATTGCTTATATTTGATCTGGCACTGCCTTTGAGCCTTGTTTGCAATGTAGCTGTAACAATGCTTAGGCAACAGAATGGAGCCATTAATATCTATTTATTAAGCATAAGCTCTTACTGAAGCCTCAAGGGGACACTGTCTTTTCTAAAACATGGAATAATTTAGTTTAGGATTAACCTTCAAGTTCATCTCATTCAACCTCGCAATGAAATCAGAGCTTATTGTACTAATATATTGTATTAGCATTCATTATGTCATGTATGGCAATAAAGTATATGTTTTCACATTTACATCCTGATGTTTTTTAGTTAGAAACTATACAAGAGAGAAACATGTTTTTATTCTGATGCTTGCACAGCTGGGGCTGTTGTAATAGGACTTGATCTACAACTAGGACTTCTAGATACCACAAGAATTGAAATAATAGCGTTAAAGGAAGACAAATAAACTGGGCATTTGACAGGTAGTCTAGTAATCCAGTTAATGCTCTAGCAATTCCAAGTCATACTGCCCTTGTCTAAGAATAAGTTGGTCCAGCTGCATAAGGATGCAGTGAAATTGTCTTTTACCTCCTTGGGAAGACCAAAAGTTCACATGCTACTACAGTAAAACAAAGACCATAAAAAAACTGCAGTAAATGGTAAAGACATTAAAATTTAATTGACATTGAATCAACTCTAATCTTCAGCATAAATCTGTTTTCAAACAATCTGTGTCGATGCAACAGACCAAAGATTTTGTGGATGATTTTTGCATCACACTCTAAGACATAAAAAATTTACTTAATTTTTATTAAGTTTTAGCTAGTTACCAATTGCCAGCCCACAGATAATTGCAAATACTGTTGACAACAGTGGTCAAAAAGCCATGATTTTTAATTCAGTTGTACCTTTTTTCTTCTTCTATTACACTACTGGTAGAACTGCTTCTTCTTGGCTTTTCTTTCATAATTCTTCCTTTCTTCTGATATTTGCTAAGCTAGACAAATAAAAAGAGCACATTCTTCTGAGAAAGGTTATGCTCACACATGAATGTACTCTAAGCTTGGAGAGAATTGGAAGCTATGTTCTGGACTGAAAGTGCAATTTTTTCAGCATTGCTGCAAAGAGAAGGCTTTTCCAAGCTCATTTAGCATAAATTCTCCCATGAGCACCAATGCATTCATGTCACTTCTAGAAGACAAAACCAGAACAAGAGCCTTCTACAGAGACAGCAGCTTCTGGAAATGGAGTTTCGTTGAAAAACTTTATTTTATTGTTCACAGCACAGTGTATTATTCAAGACCAGTCAACACTGTTTGCAAGGTACCTTCCCCATCTTTGTCATAGGACAAGGACACTTGACAACAGCTCCTCTAAGTCAGTGTTCTCCAGTTCACGGAAGAATATTTATAGGATAGACAAAAATGTTTACTCCTGAGAGCAGCACCAAGTGGTTTTCAAATTAGAATACATTCCCCATCTGCCCTCTTGGTCAAGGAGGAATATGTTATGAATATTGTGAAAATGAATTTTAATGCTCCTCAATACTGTCAAGTGAGACTGAAGGTGAGGCGAGAAGGTTTATTAATGAAAGGAAAAGTTTTATATATAAGAAATTTAAAAAATAAGCTTTTATAATTCCTTATTTTGTCATCAGCTTGCTGTAACAAACAGTACTGTGTGGGGCAGAACTGACCAGATTATTAAGTATGTCATCATGAAGAGCAATCTCAGTCTCCAAAATGAGAAGAAAACAGATGCAAGTGACCATGACAGGAAATGAGAAACTGCAGCTAGTGTAATGCTCCCTGACAGCAGGTGATCATAAGCTGCCTTCACACATCATCATTCAGTCTAACACTGTTCCAAAGACATATTTTTCGTAAGAGGAAAAACTGTTCAAATGCAGGAAAAGAAATGGGAATATGAAGAAAATAGATATTTGGCAGTGTAGCAACCTGTCAAAATGGCATTAAGTGCTGTTTATAGAAATGTACTCACAAAAAACTAAAAGCATAGAAAAAATTTGGTACATATGATACCAAGAAATCTGCTTATAATTTCAGATTCATGAGATGAACCTCAGGATAACTGTGTGAAAAAATAAAAAAAATTAAAAATTCACCTGAAATTAGATGGAATCAGCTATTGCTAAATGGTTACACAGATAATAAATGCTTTCCCACCTACCCAAGTGAATTAAGACCAAAAATTTACAGCCACTTGGTACGTTCTTTAAAAAATATTATTTCTTTAGTGTGCTTGACAGAACAGGTGCTGACATTCTCTTGAATGGCCAAACGTAACAATAGGACTCTGACACCAAGATTGGTCAAGAGAAAAATTTCCTCCTTCCAGTATAGCATTTGACAAAACTTTGTCTTGCATCTCTAGTAATTTAATTCTTCTCTGGTTTTAGCATGAGAAATCTGTAGCAATTAAAGATTGAAAATAAAAAAGGAATTAAGCCTACAGGATTTTAGCAATCACATTATAAAAACCTATTGTGAAAGATTCTCTAATTTTAATACTTTGATTTTTTTTCTCCAAATTAAAATAAACAATTTAAAGAAAATTTAGAATCAAGTAACATCTTTCTCTATATGTTCAGTGTTTCTGGTAAAATAAAAAAAAAAAGTGAGAGAAAAAAAAGGCAAAACACCTTCACAGTTGTACTGAGCAAGGGCAAGAAATACATCTCTTCTATTGTCCCTAATTTTTACTGTACAGACTTACATTTCCAATGCAAAAAATGCATACAGAAGAGCCATCAGCAAAATCAGAAAGTTTTCCATATGTTCCTTTTACTTCAATTTCTTCATAGAATATTTTTAAGCAGTGTTTGCAAGAGAACTGAGAGAAGTTCTCCAAGACTTTTTAAGAGAAAATTTTCTCCAATAAGGCAACTTTTGTGAAACAAATTAAAATAATTACTGTATATGAAAAACACATTGGAAGAAAAAGCACTCTTAAATGAAGGATTTTCACTAGAAAGATCATCATAGAGTAAAGAGTAACCAGATATGGAAACTATTTTAAGCAAAATTACATAAACACCTCTTTCTTTTTTTTTTTTTTTTTTTTAGCAATGTACCCCAAGAAAAGTGGACAGAAAATTCAGTTAAGTGCCTGAAATTAGACTAAAGCTAATTATGATTAAGGAATAAACAAAACCAAAACCAACTAGTCTAATTTCACAGTTCTGTTAAACAAAGGCCATTAAAAATTAATTCTGTTGTTTCATGATAAAAGCTTATTAGTTTTGAAATAACTAAGTTTTTCTTAGCTCATATAATTCCTGGAATTTTTGCACAAAATTTGTAGGTTTGCATATGCATTTATTATGTTGCTTTGATTTTACAGTTAACAGTTTTGTGTGAGGACTAAAAATTAATTCATCTTTGCTATTTTTTTGCCATTCCACAAGACCCAAATGAAAGTTAAAAATTATCTCAGAGGATTAATAGCTATTTCTGTTCTTTAAGATTCCTTTAACTGTAGGGTTCTTCATCAATAAACCTAGTTTCAAAACGGAAACTCCAAACAATACAGCCTTTGTTTGAACAGTTAATCCTACTGGAAAAAAAAAGAAAAAAGAAAGAAAAAGCTAATGATTTTCCAGTCTTGCTTGTATTCTGATGCATTGCCAGACTGTGTTTTACATATCTCAGCTGATGAATGTGTATGTGTTCATTTGAATTTTATTTATATGACAAATGCTTTCCAGTGCACTATTACGCAAATGCTGCTCTACTCAGAGTGATCTCTCCCTAAGAGAAATTAAATGTTTGTTTGACATTATTTACAAGACTTTCATTAGGAAGCACTGGCCGAAGGGAAGAGTAAATCAGTGCACAGATTTCCATGCTGTTGCAACCAGACATCTTTTGGTATCCAAGCAGTATTATTTTAAAGCTCATGCCTTATAGTACATTGCACTAGGGAACAAACACCGCTAATCTTAATATATAAACAGAAAGACAGCTTCTCTTAGCAGATAAGCCAAGAACATGTAAAAGTCTTCCAAGATGTTCCTAAACATGATTGCACAGCAGTTTGCATAGTCAGACAGATGAAGAGTTTTGTGGTTTCATAATTTGGTAGCACTGCAGGTAAAGTTCTCTCAGCTAAGTACTTCCCTATACAGAATGAGAAAGACCAACATACAGTATGGTGGCTTAGTCCTTCTGTTCCTAATGCAAAAGACACCAATGAAAGTGGAAGGCATTTTCAGAATAGGAAGAACACTGATTTGTCGAAAAAGTATGCTTTTCACTCAAAAGGCAAAGCGTCTAATGAAGAAGCCTAACTAATCCAAAGTAGAATAAACACTGTATGTTGAAAACTAAATGTAATACCTTTTATTTTCCCCAGTTTAAGCTCTTTAATGCTTTAAAATACTTTTCTAGATCCAACACAATGTAAGAAGGAATAGCCAGATCCTTCCATCCACCTGACCTGCTTCAGACAACTATAGAAGAAAAACTTTTACTCCCAGAGTGCTCTGCTAACAATATGCAGTCTCATGGGATAGTTGGGCTACAAAAACGACAGAATCCTTCTGTTTTGAGCAGGTGACTCTGTTGCAACACTAATTTGAATTCCTTCTCTAGCATATTTCTCTTAAATTTAAAGCAGACAGATGAAGTGGGAATGACCCCTTGGCTTTCATCTGTGCCTTTGACAGCTGTCACCACCCTCAAGGCAAGAGGGTCAGATCTGCTCATGAGCAGCCAGTTATCAGACTAACTTATTAAGCTAAACTGAATTTCAACATGGTTTTTAAGGTTTTCAAATAATTTAAAGTAAGCAGAGAACATATCTGGAATAATAATATTAAGCAGTGAACTAGCCAGCTGAGAATGGAATATAAAGAAAATTGAAAACAGCAGGGAACAAAAGCATACGGCACTGAGTCTTCTGAACATGAACTGCAATAATAATTTTCCCAGTTAGAAACTGTTCACAATCAAAAGCATGCTATGTTAGATTGGCTATAAAGTTCTTTAAAAAAATCCAAGATTTTGGACCCTGAACAAAAAAGATGGTGGAGTTTATTTAATTAATGATGGATATCATTTCAACTTCACCCAATTCTTGATAAATGACTGAGTTTTCAAAGTGTTAGAGAATCAATGGAATTTTATCTTAAAGATCAAAAAACCTAGTTTTAAATTAATTACAGTTATGATTGCACTCTCCAGAGGACTCACTCTTGGTGAGGTTATATAGAAAGTGTTTCAACTCTGTTGATAAGTGAAAAAACATTGTTTTTTTTCCCCATCTCTACAGGATTACACTATGTACATGACAGCAAATTTTCAGATGAGATATGTTTAGTGCAAGTCCCAAATCCATCGGTGTTCTTCAATAAGAAAAACATGCTTTATTTAAAAAAATTTTGCTATGAAAAAGATAGTGTTTTGAACCATAAACCAGATGGAAATTACTGTCACACAGTAGGCAATATGTGTTACTTCCCTGGTTCATGCTAGTAGATGCCAACAGTGGTGTATCACTGTCACTGCAATTCTCAGTAACATTCATCCATTGGGTCATGAAACCCAATCCAAATACAGCAGGTGATAGGCACATAAGTAGCTGTAGACAGATATTCATGATTCATGCCATTCTATTTTATAACAAAAGTCAGTCATTCAGGTTCTTTCAGTGCACTCTACAGAACCAAACCAATATAAAGACCAAAAGATTAAAGATAGATCTGGTCCTGGTGCACTTCCACATCACTACCTGAGTTTTCTTCCTTTTTACAGAAGAGTTTGAAGAGTTATGACAGAGGCAGGTAAACTGATTATTTGAGGTTGCTGCATATGCATCCTGTTCTGTGATGCTCTGTAATAGGCACATTTCTCTCTGATTCAAACAAAATAGGTTCATAAGCATCAGGTACAGATAAGTGTGGGACAGAGCTTCAAAGGCAGGACACATTCATCATGGGGTCAAAATTCAGCCACTGATTTACTGCCTTATTTTCAAATACATCCTGCTGCAAGAAAAGTGTTAACGTTCCTCCATGAAGAGGTTTTTCATTCATCAGCTGGAAGGAGTCAAGATTACTTCAAGATGACAAAATGTCATATTTCAGTAAATAAAATAATTTGTAAGCAGACTGTTAAGTAAAACAATACTTTGGATCACAACAAAAATACTATGCCAGTGATACTTCATTACTAAGGATAAATATTTACTGCTTTGTGTTGTTACATGCTCTTGTGGAAAAGTTTCATGGAAGAAAATATAGTGCAGTTCAAATTGCTCAATGCAAAGCAAAGCTTTATTTCATATAATGTGTAAGGGTACACTTTAGCAAGGGAGAGTAGAGAGTGTTGTTGACCATTCCTCCTTGCTCAGGATGTACAAATAAAATGCAATCAGCTGCTTGTAGTAAAGAAACCTCAGCTTGACTACGAGGATAATATAATTAAATTATTCACCAGAACTTCCCGGAAACTATATTGACAGACTCTACCCATTGACAGCTACAACTGTTGAGTCAGCCTAGAGTTACAAAAGATGTCACCTTGTGGAAGTTGCTACTACAGGAAAAGTTACACTTGGTGTTTAAACACCACAGGACATGTACTGACATTTTCAGCACCAAGATTATCCCAGTTCTTCCCACAATGTCATGAGATTTTTTTCCTGAGAGTTTGTGAGAAGGCGGGCCAGTTGAACTGAGAGCCTGGAAATTAGACTTCAGTAGAAGAGTAACACTGTCAGGATGGTAGGCTTACTCCTACTCAAATCTTGGAGTCAGCACTAAAACTTAGCAGAAATATGAACAAGCATAAAGAGCCTTGTATTTTCTATAAAACATAATATCTCTCTCCTAAGAGCTTTAGCCAGGATAGGAGCAGATGACTCTAGAAGCAAATTTGCTTTCCCACTAAGGAAGTGATTTCATTTTACAAAACAAAAGAAACAACCAATGGCCAAGACAGTCAAATACGATGCAGGGGTGTAAGCCCTGAAAAGGTAATCTCACAGTGCAGCCTGAGGAACTATGATGTCTCCATTCAGTTTGCCATCAATAAATACTTTTTTCTTTTTAATTGGTTGCCCTTTTGAGTTCCTTTTTTTTTGTTTCTTTGCCTGTTTTGGTTTCTTGTTTGTCTGTCAAAGCTTTCATTTCAGTAAGCATAAACAGGTCCTTCTGAAGAGGTGATAGAAAAATGCATGCTTTGGGTGTAGCCTATCATCTGAGGAATTTGGGTGTGAAAATTAAAATTCCTGATACAGGTAGTCTGCACTCTAAAAGAATCAAGGCAAAAGAAGTCATGCTTTTAGCTGTGTCTATTCTCAGACTTGGGAAATTGCAAGATTTCATTCTTTGCCCAAAACTTCCTTCTAAACCTAGCACTCCCATGCTTTCTTGGTTATTCCACAACCAAACTTGCTCTTCTTAAATATCTTAAAACTGAAAATGCTGTTGATGTAAGTTGAGTGACTGTGGTCCATACAGAAGACATTATGGTACATGCAGCGCCCAAAAATGAGGTTGTCTACATTTTTAATATTGCATTTGTCTTGAGATACAAGGCAGGGTGTCATGTCCAAACTAATTGCAGTTGCATTCTTTAAGTGCCTAAAAATCAGTGGTTAGTTTCAGCTAGACTATCCGCATGTCATCCAGGCCCCTAGCTGCAAGATTTTAATTTGGTTTTGGCAGCATACAAGTACACTTATGTTACCAATGTTACACTTATGAACCAATTCATTCAATCTTGTCTAAAGCAATACTACAGTTCTGTAATGGAATAAAATTCAGTGTAATTGATATGTCTGCAGAATTTAACAGCACCTCTTCAGGTCTCCAGCACTGGAGGTTAGCTGTGGTGCTGCACAATTATTGCAAATGGAAGTTGGCGCTCCGGGTTCTGTGGTGGTATTTGGTGAGACAGTTGATAAGCATTTGATTGTGAAGGGAAAAATCACTATAAATATGGCTTACAAGAAAATTCAACATAAGTAGTGTCCCCAAAATTCCTGCAGTATTCTATGGAAGCAAGCTGTGAAATTGCAACAGCCTACACTGATACCTTGGTACAGCCTTTGCTCTTCTGGTTAATGAAAACAGTGGGTGTGCTGAATACCTGCATATGAACATTTTATGTTGAATTGCTGACCTGTGTTCAGATGGTTTTTGTTTGTTTGAATTAAGGTCTTATTCAGATGTTTGACTGAAATGCCAACAAAGCAAACCAAAGGGTTATGGCCTACTTCGTGTTTGTAGTAGCTGAAGTTGTAAATAAGACCTTGTAAGCAATATGGGACAGTATTTCTTCCTCTCATATTTATTTTCACATCACACTGCCTTCAAGTTTTCATTCAAAGGAAACACCTGCGTCTCCACAAAGCACAACTAAAAAGGCTTCCTAGACAGTTTTTCATCCACACAACAGAATTAGTCTAAGACTGTATCTGGAACATTCTTTTCCTGAATAATATAATGCTGTCCAACACTGTGAAACAACTATTACCTACAGAAAAATAGCTGGGTCAATGTAACGGTTTAAGGTTTGCCAATTGTAATATATGTACCTTTTGTGAAATAGGATTAGGAGTAAAAGTAAAGCAGGCCTAAAACTTTTAAAAGGGAATAAAGAAAAATAATAATAATAAAAGACTACTTTATTAACAACAGAAAGAATAATAATAATAATAAATTCAGTACAGATTTTCAGACCAGTTTCTCTTTCTCCTTTTGTTACAGCTTAACAACATACAGGGACACTTCAGTCAATTCCTTACTTAAATAATCTTTTTCAGTTCACTTTAGGGAGATGAATTTCTTTTTGTTTAGCTGTAAGGATCTTTCACCAAGAGAGGAAATCACCAGTTCTCTGTCGACTCCACTTTTTCATGATTAACAGACCCCCAGGATCTCCTATCATGATTTTCTTCCCACTTCACAGTCTTTTCAGAACCGAGTTGCAGGCCATGCAATGGGGTATTACTTTTAAGGATGAGCTACTCAAAGGCAAAAGTTCTCTTCAGCTCACTTCTCTCTGTTCATTCTTCATTCCCAGGAACAGAGATCCCCCTCTTTTCCTTGGGGCAAAGGATTCCTCAAACACTTTACACCTTGCTCCACCCACTATGTCTCTCTTTTTTTTATGGTTTAAAGGAATTTTTTCATGAAGTACAGTCCACCCCTATAACTTACAAAAAGCTATTTCAGCCAACCTTCATGGCATCTCCTCATTCTCCTTCCATTTAGAAACTTAGCTTTTACTTTACTGACTTTGGTGTGTCCTTTCTGTTCTTCTCCCTCTCACCCAAGGAAGGATGGAAAGTCTGTAAGTCTTATGTGAGCATTGGTAAAAAAGTTAAAATCTCCCCCAGAAGTTGCAGGGGCTGTGCCAGGCCATGCCGGAGCTGTGTCAGGATCTCAGAGTGCCCAGGCCACGCCGGAGGGGCAGGACGAGAACCGCAGAGTCCACGCAGAGGAGAAATGGGTGCCAAGGCCGTGTGTCCATGGCTTTCCCCCGGCGCTGCCCGCCCCCAGCTCCAGCCGCAGCCCGGGGGTTCTCCCTCTGCCCTGCCCAGCACACAAAGCCCTGGGGGCTCTCCCGAACCGGGCCCGGCTGCCTCCCCCCAGCCCGTGAGGGCGGCCGGGCGGGCTCGGCCACCCCAGGGCTGCTCCGAACCGGGGCAGGGCAGGGCAGGGCCCCCCGAGCCCCGGACACACCGGGAAAAGGGCCAGGATCTCAGCAATGGGCTCTCCTCCCCTTGGCCACTGGGGCCCCTGGCTAAAACGGGGCCCAGCAGCCTGCGGAGCCCAGCCCGGCCCAGGCCTCACTAGAAGGGGCCCCGGCTAGGCCAATGCCACACTGTAAGAGGCCGGAAACGCAAGAGGGGCTTTCCCGGGGGTTTACTTGCTTCAAATGTGATTCATGGAGCGAACCGACTTTTCCAATTGGTTTCTCAGGCTGTCAACAACTAAACCAACCTCCAATTGGTCCCATCAATTCACAGAGGAAGTTCTCATGGAGAAAAACTTCCTAGTGTCCCTCAAAGTAAAACCAGCATAGTCAAATACTGCTAAACTAAGATATATGACCTTTCTAGCTAAGGTGAGTAATGACCATTTCTACTTGTTAAAGGGCCTTTGCCTAGCCTAAGTAGACTTTCAGACATGGACCTCATCTTTCCTCAGAAATATAATTGGTATACTGTAGAGGAGACCAATCCCTCTGCAGACAGCCCTGCGAGGGCTCCCTGGAACCTCTTTTGAGATAAGAAAAACTACTTGTTTAGAATGACTCATGTTTGAAAAAATGTGAGCTCTTCTTATCTTTTTAGAATATTATTGGTTAGGTTTGATTCTTTATAATTGGTTGTCCCAAACAAAGAAAGATAATGTAGCTGGCCAAAATGTGTTAACCTTGTTTTCCATTGGTTTACTTGTGATCCCCCCAAACCCTATAAAAGTGTGTGATCCCCCATCTTTGGATCTGTAGCCTGACCCCTTCATGGACGATAATAAAGCCTGTGGGAAAAGTCTGAGCTTCTCTCCTGGTCTTTTTATGCCGGCTGGAAACTACAGGTTTGTGTGAGAAACCATGAAGCTGAGCACCTGAAAGGCCAGCGCTCACAAACCTTGTAACTTTCCCCTGTCCAACAACAACAGGGCAGGGGACACAACAAAAAGTTACAGTATACTTCAGTCATCACAGACTCTGACTTTGACCTTTTTTAAAATGACTTTGTTTCCCCAGTATCATACATTCCCAAGATTCAATTTTCTTCCTTGGACATCCAAAACCTAGCACCAGCTCGATAGCTAGAGAGACGAGGGAGATTTCTGGGACAAAGGAGAAGCTGCCAATGAGCAGCTTAATGAGGCAGCTTGGCAGTAAGTAAGCAGGATCATCAAGGGAAAGAGGTGGCTGATCTCATTAGGCTCTACACCAAATGCAAAGAGTATTCATGTTAGTCCCAGCCAGACTGGGAATTACAAAACACATGGGCTTCTCACTGTGCCACAGAGCACCTGCCATCAATGCCAGTGAGGATGATGCAATTATCTGTAATTGACATGAACACACAACAGGAAAAAGCCCTTCCTGTTCATGAAGAAACAGGGCTGGCCTCAAAGACCAGGGCTGCATACGTTAGACAACTAAACCAGCCAGTGAAATTCCTCCTCACCTCAGTTCTTTCATTCTTTTTTCTGTTTACCTGTACTCATGCATCAAACACCCTTAAAACAGGAAAAAATCTGAAATGAGACTCATCAGATACAAATATCTGACTGGAATAAATGTGCAATTCATTACTGGCAATTAGAAAACCTTATGAATAGCTATCTGGGGTGAAAACTAGTGACCGAATATATGGCATACAAACTCATACAATATAGCTGTAATGTGTGGACATTTAAGAAACTAAAAACATGATCTATTACTTGGAGTACTGTGTGTGTAACATTGTACACCATCAGTGTTACACTCTAGTTTAAAGCACGCCATAAGCTATCAGCCTTCAAATACAATTTACAGATAGTGGGAGGACTAAATAGGCCCATGTACGCTACATGCAAGCCACAACTTTATGGAAAATTAATTCCCTGCTGAGCCCACGTGGCTCCTTAGAAAGAGTCTTTGAAAACAGGGGAAGACAGAACACAGGTAAGAGCATGGTTGTTTCTTTTCCTACGTGTTGCACTACTCAAAATAGCTTTGTGGTATTCCAACAGAAAACCTGAATTCTGTCATTTCCCACATGCTGCCAAACACATCCATATGTCCCACTCAGGGTTGCAATACACTTACGTTTTTAAAGTGAACCTTTTAGAGCTAAGACAATTCTACTCAGATTCAGGACTCACCAAGAATATTCACTACCTATTGCTTATAAGAATCCTACTCCTTAATCCATATAACTTAATATGGAGCCACAAAAAGTTTCTTTCTTCCAGCTGCATCACTTGGCCACAGCTAAAAAATCCAGTTATAAACTCCCGCTGAATTTCAAATGACAGATTATCTAGTAGTTATCATATGATTAACTAAGTCTAGCAACTTTATAGAAGAAAAGAAAAGCAACCTTGTGTGAAGTTTTGTTTAAGTTGGGAAGGTTCTCAAAAACAGTCACCAGAGAAAGGTGCTTCCATTTAACAACTTCAAACATAAAGGCTTCAGGACAAGACAGTGGAATCAGAGCAGAATAAAATAAATTTCAGGCTCTCAAGCTAAATGATTAATCAAAACAAAAAAGTTCTTTCTTTACTCCAAAAAATTTTGATATAAATTAGCCTCTTTTACATCCTACAAAAATAGCCCCCCCCCTCCCCCCCAAGTAGTGCTTTTTCAAGTATTCATCAGGCAAAGAACTTAATCAAATCCATCCAAGGATCAATACACCAGAAATAACTTAATATCTACCTCTATGCACAGTGGAATTAAGGTCAGGTCTGAACCTAAATGGAGCAACCAGCATGATGGACAGAGGTAATGGGTGAGGGTTCTGACTGAAGCTGATCAGGGCAATTAAGTTGTCCTAGCTTGAAAGAGAGGTGTTTGCTAAGGAAAGCAGAAGCCTCCCTTTGGACTGAAAAAAACTGTGATCCTTCCTTCCGATTATTATAATTCTGGAATTAAGAGAGCTCTCAGGCAAAGATATGGGGGTAGGAATAACAGTTCTTTACTAGTATATCTAACAAGACAAACAGAACAACAACAGCTATGAAATTACCCACAAACAGAACAGTAACTCAGTCCCAGTGTTTTTTGGCTGCAGACACCTTTTCCCTGAGCTGCAGTTCCCGGTGCTGGGGGCGGGCAGGTCCCGCAGAGCCGCAGGAGGGCTGGGGGTGATGGCAGCGCTGTCCCAGGGGGAGAGAGAGATGGAGAGAGAGCTCTCCGCTCATGGTGTGGGTCCTGGTGCTCAGCAGAGTGCTGGATGGTGGCAGGTTACAGAGAGAAGGGAGCAGGGCAGGGTCTGACAGCAGTGAGGATGGCTCCCGGTGCTGGGATGGCAGGGATGGGGCAGATGGCAGCCATCGTCCTTCTTGTCTGAACTCCGCGGGGGAAATGGGCCAAGCCAGAGCCTTCCGCTTCCTCTTCTGGATGTTTGGATATCGAGGGGTTTCCCTCTTCTCTCCCCTCCCCCTTGTCACCAGGGCCCAGTCAACAGGTATCTTAGCATGACAATGGGGAAAATTCCACAGAGGGAAAAGGGAAAGAACCAACCCCCAACATCAATGGTGGAAATCATGTCAGGAATGAGGGCAGGATGAAAAGGGCATACTGCTTTAATATAAAAGCTAATATCCCTTTTATCTGTCATGTCTGTAAAAGTAAAAGGAGATCATCATCAGGAGAATTTAGAATTGAACTATGAAAAAAAACCAATAACCCAACTTTGCCACTCAGATGGAAGGGATGATAGTTTATAATGTTTCACTTTAATTCCAGAAACCATCTTCTTCAAAAAAAAGGTTACATTTAGGGATACAGATATGCACAGTGTTAAATTGGTGCTTCTATTTCTATCAGTAATTTTTCACATTGAATAAAAACATAGCAGTGACGTAGCAGAAATAACCTGTTGTCTTGGTGGTTTCATAAAGGGTTCAATACTTTTATCCTGAAAAACATATGGAGTTAATATTTGCAGTGAAACGAAAGAGCAAAAATTATCAATAACTGCTACAATGAGATACAGTAAGATATACAAGTAAGCAGAGTTTGGATTTCAGAGAATTTCTATTTTTGCAAAGAAAAAAAGAAAACAAAGGAAAAAAAGAAAAAAGAGGGAAAAAGAAAAAAGAGAAAAAAGAAAAAACAAAAAAAAAAAGAAAAGAAAAAAAGAAAAGAATCCACTGGTACAACATGTTATTATGATATTATCAAGGCTGAAAGCCAAGGACACAACTAGCAAACACTGTCAATTGATATCATACTGACAAATGTAAGAACTACTGGCTGAAATCACGCTATGACAAGTCTAAACACACTTCTGGTGGGAGAGATTTTCTGTTGTGATGTCCTAATTTAAAAGACAGTTTTACAAAATCAGTCCCCCATCTGTAGGTGAGTACCAAGCAAATGTGTGAAAAATATTAGTGAATTTATATTTAATAATGCTTATAAAATAAAAGAGAAAGTCCAAACTTTATCTGGAAGAACAATTTTGGAAAAAAGAAAAAGGAAAACACATATATTTTGTAATGTCATTTCAGCTATGAGACAGGAATCAATACTTCTGAATAGTCTGTTCAATTATTTTAGTTTAAATTTATAGTATAAAATTTTCATACAAGTCTCATTTTTCAGAAAGATGTTCAGGAGCTAAATATGCTTTTGCAATTGGGGAAATAATTAAAAATATGCTTTAAATGCTACAGAATGAAAAAATTCTAAACACTTCCTCTAAATACACAGACTTTGGTGTTTATTTAACTTTTGTTAATAAACTTTTGTCATCAGGTTTAAAGAATTTTATGTTGTTTATTTAAAATTCAATTTTTTTTCAAAAGTATTGAGGTGGTTACATTGAATTTTAGTATCTAATGATTCTTATCATAATACTTGACCTTGAGGAACTCAATATTCTCTTTGAAGTGTGTGAATTAATTATTTTATAGAGTTTGAAACGTATGTGATAATTAGTTTAATTTAGAAGAAATGGTGAAATTTTTCTCTTTTTGGAGCATAATTTCCCTTCACATCCTTCATACTATTTAAGACACAGAAAAGGTTCCTATGGCTGTGTTGTTACAAATGTTCTCCGTATGGAAAATACCAATGAGACTTCAACTACTATTCACATCAGCACTTAAAATGTACTGTGAATTTGTACATGGTGTGAACAGTTTCCAGTAACAGAGCTAGAACCAAAGAAGAGATTTTTAAATGGTCAACTCAAAATAATTTCAGGACCTATTCCAGCAATCTATTTAATCATCTAGATTTAATCATAAATACCTTTTATACTTCTAGCAGGAAAGCACGTGCACAGAATAAAAAATTATTCTGTGTTTCTCCTGTTGTTGTTCAATTTTACTGTTGGTTGTAAGAGATTAGAGTTCCATGTTACTATTATCCTAAAATGAGCCCAGTAGCTTCTCAGTTCAGAAAAATCAGCAGAAATTCAGAGAGCAGATAGATGTTGTATACAATGTCTGTTACCTATGATTTTTCTCCCAAACTTAATTTCTGCACTTAGTTCTATTTACAAAGAGAAAACCTTAAATCACTGAAAAATGATAAAAAATTATGGTATGAATCTGAATTTAAGTTCTGAAAGACCCAAAGATGAGTTTATTTCCAAACTCCTTAGATTACTTGGAGTGAGTAAATAGCAAGTACTTTTAGTTATTTTTTTTTATTTCTGGGTGCTTTATTAATAGAAGGTAGTATGTTGTTATTACAAGATTTACTCTTCAGGCTCAGTGAGATAAATATATATACAGTATTCTTCAAAATCTTATCCTACTTTGAGGTAGCAGTAGACTCATTACTAAACACAAATGTTTTCAGTTTTAGTTGGTGCTTTGGTTTGAGACAGCATAAACTGACATATTGCCTCCCCCCAACACACTAAATTTACAATATGAGTTTTGTTCCTAAAAAGAGTACCCTGCTGTTTCATAAGCTTTTCCATTTTTCCTCATATGTTTGGACTCACTGACTAGAGTATTGATTTCTAACTTGCCTAAGGACTAGAAGAAAGAAAATGTCACCTCAGTCTTCAAAATGGCAAGAAGGAGGACCCAGGACAGCACCATCCAGTCACCTCAATCCTTGGAAAGGTGACAAAACACCTCATCCTGGAGGCCATGTGGAAGCACAGGGATGACATGGTAATCAGAGTAGGCAGCATGGATTCTCTAAATGTAAATCATGCTTGATCAATCTGATTGTCTTTTACAATGAAAAAAAAAATACCTGGAAGAATGAAAGGAGAGCAGTGGATACCATCTATTTTAACAAGGCTTTCAACACAATGTCCTCACAATGTCCTCATAGACAAACTCAGAAAGTGTGCGCTGGATGTGTGAACAGTGAGGTGGATTGAGAACTGTCTGAATGGCAGATCCCAGAGAGTCACAGTCAGATATAGGAACTGGAAGATCTCTCTTATGAGGAAAAGCTGGGGGACCTGGGCCTGTTTAGTCTTGAGAACAGGAAATTGAAAGGACGCCTCAAAAATGTCTGCAAGTATCTGAAGAGAGGATGTTAAGAAGATGGGCTCTTGGTGGTGCTGAGCAACAGGACAAGAGGCAATGGGCAGAAACATGCCCAGGAAGCTCGACCTGGATATGAGGAAGAATTTCCTTAATGTGCATGTGGCTGAACACTGCAACTGGCTACCCTGAGAGGCTCTGGACTCTCTTTCCCTAGAGATACTCGAGAGACATCTGAACATAATCCAAAGTAACATGCTATATGGGACCCTGCTTAAGTAGTGAGCTAGAACCAGGTGACTTCCTGGGGTCCGTTCCAACCTTATCCATTTTATTATTCTGTTGTCTTTTCACCAGTTCTGTTTGTTGTTTTACCTCCCACATCAAAATACTTAAATTCTGTATGCCATTTATAGAGATTATAGAAGTATGTCCTTGGAAATAATTTGTTTGCTTTGAGTTTGCAATCACAAATTCAATGCAATGAGCCTTGACACAAGTTAGAAATCAAAAACTCCAAGATGATTAATAATACTTGAAAAGGTGAGTTGTTATTACATTAAGGATGGATCTGATTGGCAGGTCTGGCTGCAGTGTCCCACACCTGGCAGAGCTCAGAACATTGCCACAAGATGGTTTGTCACAACCTAAAACAGAATGCTCAAGTTGGGACCATGACCATGCTGCTGGGCTGGACCATTGCCCTGTGTTCAGAGCAGCATTCTGTCTCCCTTCACCTCTACTCTTCTATCTCAAGGGAGAATAAACCATGGTAGGGTTCATTTGATGGCTCTGATGATGCTGTGAGTGCATGTGTGAGCATGAGTTTGAGAAGATGATCACCTTTCCTCAGCCACACTCATGTGGTCTACCCAATACATTGAACTTCACAAGTCATGTTATTTGGTGTTCCTCTACCTCCCTCTTCTTTGACATCCCTGTCTGCATTTTTTTTTCTGAATTTCCTTCATTAGTTTGAAATTTTTTCTGTTTAGAGTAAGTCTACTTCAAAATACAAATTTACAGCTGGTATAACAGATTAATGTTGACAATTCCAGGTTTCTTCTTTACAACTGACATCAAAATCCCAAGGGTGTTCTTTGCCTCCAATAAAGATGAAGTATTGACATGATTTGATTAGCCTGTGTATTGTTTTATCATCAATCCACTGCAAATTTTTAATGTCTTATATAAATAACCAGAACAATAGTTAATTTTTTAGATATGTACAAAATAGTTTTACATTAATACTTCTAAACAAGAAACTTCCAATTTAAATTGTAAAGACATAAACCAGTCTATGCTAAACAACATTCAGTAATTGCAAATGCAGCCAATGACCTGAACCACAACAAATTAATGCAGACTGAGAAATGTTGTAGTTAAAAATACTTAATGAAAATAGCTTGCCGTTCCTAAATTCATGCTTAAAAAGATCTTGACATTTTTCTAAATGCTTTTTTTGCCCATTCTGTACTTTTTTTCCAATATACATTCTTTGGGTAATGAGATCAGCTCAATTGGTTGAGTATGGTACTAATAACAGTAAAGTTGCAGGTTCAATCCACATACAGATCATTCAGTTCAGAGTTGGACTCAGTGATCCTTGTGGATCCCTTACAACTCAGAATATTCTGTTATTCTGTGAAATTTAGCTTATTTCCAACTGTTTTCAGTTCAATTACATAAAATTTGCTGACAACTACATAATTAAGTGGAACTAAACAGCAAGCATCAGGTATCATCTTTAATGATGGTTGTGGCTCACAAGAAAAAAAAGTTTGTTAATGTAGCTTCTTCAGGAATACAAAGATCCCATGGTGGTTACTGCACTTGCTAAGGGTTGCCTCTCGTGTAGATGTGAAGTCATGGGCTTAAGTTAACAGACAAGTCTTTCTTTATCAGATATGGCCTGTGGAAGTCTCTTCCCCTTCATAATAGCAGGAAAAAGCAAAATAAAATGAGGAAACATTATCTCATTAGAGTGTAGCTAAAGTGCTAAATTGACAGTGATAGGTCACACCTGCATAAAGACCTAATCTGTGATCTAAGCAAGGAAAGAGGAGAGGATTAACAGGAGAAAATTTACTTTGGTCTGTGGGTAGAATTTGAGATAATTTTGCAAAACTTTTGAATTTCAACCTGTCAAGTTGTACATTAAGTCTGTCTTTTTTAAATAAAACAAAATTAAGCATTTAAAAATAATTTCTTCTCCTAACATTATTTCGAGTCTGAAGAACTACCTTTCCCCAGGTTTATTTTCTGCTGAATTTATAAATATCAATATACTTTCTCACAGGTACAACAACTGAACTGCTCTCTTTTCCTGATTGTTTTGCTGATTAAATCATCTTGTTGGTGAATTTGGTAACTTCCTATAACTAAGGATTACATAGCTAAACAACTCAAAGTCTTGGTTTTGGTTATCTTTATTTAACACAGCTTTTTCAATTGCTTTCTAGAGTGATACATACAACAGAAAACTAATTTTGAAGCACACAGAACAAAATATATTTGAGTGTTATACAAATAGGCATACTGACTTATCAATGAATGCTTAAGGTAAAATAAAGGACGTGCTGGTTTAAGTCTTCTTTAGTTTAAAACAACTTTATTTTCTCTATTATGTTATACAGGTAATGATTTTTGGATTTTTTTTATTCTGTATTGGGTTTTTGACAGACATCTATAACCTGTATAATTTTACTCAGATCTCTAGTTAGTTTATCCATATTTGCACACACATTTATGGATCAACTATCATGTTGTTTAGTTAGGAATATATTTTCTCTCTTTTGCACATTGTTAATCTCTATCACAAAATAGTTTTTTTGCATTAAGTTTTGTCTTTGATAAACAGTTTGGTCAGTGGATCAGTCTCCAATTGCTTCAATTTTAAAGTCAATAACCACCCCCTGAAACTTCTCAGTGCATATAATATCGACTAAGATTGTGATTTTATTTTATAATACTATGATTTTTATTAATTTGGAATAAAGATTTTCAAACTAAGAGGTTTTTTTTTCTCTTAGGAGTAATAAGTATTTTTTACAAAAAGAGAAGAAAGGTTTGCAAGAAACTACAAATTCATCTTTCAAGATGTGTGAATTTGCTGCTCAAACAAGCAAAAAGCCAGCAGTTTTTGGCAATTACAAGGAAGAATGTTTTAAAACAATATGAGTTTATTTTAATTCCTGACTTTCTAAAGAACTGCTTGTAGACTATCATGAGTAGTTTGTAAAACTATCATGCACAGTTGTAAGAACTGATGAAACAATGATTGATAAGTACCTCTAAGCAAAATTCCCATTGTCTTTAATTTCAAAAAGTGTTATTCTAATTTTAAAAATCACCAAATTAGGAATAAAAAAATTAGCAGGAAAACTAAGTCTTGCGCAAGTGAAAAGATGGGTAAAATCATGTTTTCTTAAAAAAAAAAAAGGCAAACAATACACTAGTGCGAAAACTAAATTGAAAGAAAATATGTACATCATCGTCTTTGTGTTTTTAATCATGTAAGAATACGAACAATATGTTAGAAAGAGACAAAGAATAGAGTTTGTATTACTAACTAGAATTAATCACTATGCAGTCCATATCAGTTCCTGCAGGAGGATGTAGACAGACTGTTCTGCCAGACAGGATGCACTTCTTTGAACAAGTTTTGGGAAGCAACAATCAGACTAAGCCTTTTGTGCTGCACTCGTGGATATGGTCTGAAATGAAGGCTGAGCATCTTAAAACTTCTTTCAATATATTGGTCTTGACAAATATGGACAAACTCAAAGCATCCAAATATATTGAAGTTAACAAGAGATTCTAGGCTGCTTCAAGACAGTGTGGCCATTGAGTAGGTAGAAGACTTCAGAATGGTGTTCTAATGGAATTTACATCTTGATCTGGATTTTGTTTATACACAAAATTGCAGGAAATACATAGCTGATGAATGAGTGTTTAATAGCAAGATCTGATCACTGACATTTCTGTATACCCAAAATGTCTATAGCCTTTATAAATATCTGAATAGTTATTATAGCTTTATTACAAAAATATTTCATAAGAACTTCAGCTTCTTTGGGTTTTAAAATTAATACATATGTAAGCTTGAAGAGCACTAAGTGCTCATTTGGTAATGCTTACATTCTTCTGAGATAGCTGGTGTGTATTGGTCAATAAAATCCTAGGAGTATGCAGGAAGACAATATGGAAAACATAAATTTTAAAAGGTTTATAATTTATTTTTATTCCAGTTAAGATGAATAAGATGAGCTTAAAAAGCCTTAATTTTAAAAAATTATTTGAAATATTTTTAAAAATCAAATGTTTCTGTACATTTATATGAGAGATTTTTCACTGGTCTCAAAATTGTTGAAACACTTTGAAAACATATTGAAAAATACTTGCTTCTAACAAAACAATTTACTTGAAGTGGAAATAATTTTTGCAATCTCTGTCTAGTTATAAAAAAAGAAATTTCTGAAATGTGAGAGCTTGAAAACCTACTGGGAAATGTTCACAGATAAAATAATTAAAAAGCTTGCTGGTTACATATTTAGCTATTGCTTATTTAAGCACGGGTAATTTAATTGTTTTTAGATAACAGAAAAGTGAAGTTTAGAAAAAAGCATGTGAATAGAATATTTTTTGAAGTGAAATGCAAGAAATGAAAGAAACTAAACTTAGAGAGAGTGGGCGTGAATAATTTTAAAATGTTAAGTTAAAGTATTGGTGAAGTTATTATCACACTACACAAACTGGTCAAGAAGCTTCTTAATTAATGTTGGACAGAAATCCAATAAATAAAAATAACTGTTTTCTGTTATGCGGTAAGATAAATACAGGTACTCTCTGTTCAGGAAGGGATTAATATATGTGTATTGTGTCACATACGTTTGTATTGTGTTAGCTCCTGGGCCAGCCAACCAGAGAACAGTCAGTCATGTTACTTCTGTATGGGGATTATCTTGAATTTCCAAACCAAGCTTGAAATTTACTTGAATTCAAAAGTTTTAGCTGGCCCTGAAATGTCCAACAGCAAGAGGAAATTGACTGTTCCCCAAGGACTGCTTTCTGAGATAAAAAATTGCACTCCGCACATTTCTGTGAACAGCAAAGTTTCATCTGCCAAGGGTCTTGCTGGTAGCAAGTAAGTATTAGTCTGGTGGCTGGCACTTGCTCCTTGGCTTAGTAGGAAAAAAAAAAAGGAAGGTGAAATACAAAAATAATATATAGAAAAATAAAAAGAATACATGGAAATACAATCCAGATAAGACAAAGTAAAACAGGAATATTATTAAAAGATGCAAAATTTCTAAAGAGATACAAGCAGCTGTAAGGTCAGGACTGTCAAAGAAATGGATTTGTATATGTTTGGCACTGCAAGGTAAATGGAAAGCTACTCTCAGCACTTCTTTCTGTGTAAAGTCCACAGATCAGCTGAAAGGTTTTCTCTACTAGCCCCTGTGGCCCATGACTGTCAAATAGGTCATGTACGCTCTGTGCCTAACAAAGGATTTCTGGTACTTCACACCCACATAAAGTTTTGAATCAGTGGAAATGTGTTCACATTGTTATTTTCATATCTGGTTTCCTCAAACCAGAAGAAAGAAACTCAAGTGTATAAAGTAAAACTGCTGAGACCTGAAGCAGTATGAGACAACTGGAGATTATTTGAATCCATGTCAAAGGACTCAGACCACTGATCTAGATGAGGAAACTGATTCTTCTGTGAAGGAAGCAAAGAGCATGTTAATTGAAGAGGACGCTGTTGAAGTTCTGCTAGGTGCTGAAGAGATATTGATTAAAGAATAAATTCTGGAAATGTTATGGTACATGTACTGCCTCATTTAGCATCCTTTGCCAAAAATGCTGTTATATCTTTTGTCAAGAATAAATTGGGAGACCTGGCAATAGAGGAATTGGAGCTCATATCAAGATTACTGTTTTGACTATCAGACACTTCTTGCATTAATAATTTTAGTTGAAGACTTAAAAAAAAATATCAACTATATTTGAAATTATGTTAAGTGAACTCTGAGCACATTCAATAGTACTGTGAGAAAAATTCTGAAAGCTACTTTTCCATTCTGATCACATACTGCTGATCATAAGACTTAGGAATTCTCTTCAGTTTGAAGATCTGATGGTGAGAAAACCAAAAATCTCTAACATGTAAGACATTTAGTGTGGCTAAAATACTATTTCTCAGATCTGTTTAGTGTACAGTATGTAGAATTGTTGCCACCTGAAGTATCTTTTCAAGTAAGTAACTTGTAAGGGTGAAGACAAAATAAGAATCACTACTTTTGGCAAGGAATGTTCCATACTTGCCTTAAAGTTTGAACTGTGAAATATGATAAGAAATTGCAGGCATTTTAGTCCTCTTGGAACAAAAATCAGTCATTTCCCTGCATCAATCAAATCAAAATATTCAGTATTCTGAACATGACTTGTGTTGAGACTGGTTTTGCAGCTCGGTAAGCCTTTAGTGGTGCTTTGATCTGAAGAGTCTGCAGTATTCTCATTTGGTGATATACACATAAAAGTGCTGGTAAATTTGAGTTAGTTCTAAACTTGATTAGTTCAAAACTTCTAATTTCCATTTCTCAGGTAACATTTTTAATATAAAATGTATGCCTATGAAGCAGAAACTTTTTATAAATGCTATACATCATGGAATTTGCAAATTGACTCAGGAAAATACTTGGCATCTTGTGGGAAGATTTCACACTTTGTTTCCACAACACCATCATAATGTACTTGTTGAAGATTGCTTGAGAGGCAGATAGTAAAAATTAAAAACATCATCACCTTAGAGTCATTCCTCTTGAAATTTTTATTTCCTTTTCAAAAAGGCCATAGTCAGCACTCTCAAATACTTTCATCAGTGCAGCTGACTGTTTGCTAGAAACTTTGATCTGCTAAGTGACAACCACAACCAAAGCTAGTTGTATGCTTTTATTTGATTTACACTGGAGAGTACAGATTTTTTCCTTTACAAACCACCACTGCATATAATAGACTACAGCTATGTCACCTTTTTTTATTTTGACCTGTTCAGAAATGTGAAATTATAGTTACTGGAATTACAATATTTATGTCAGTCTCTAGCTGTTACAATAATTTCCTTCTCATCACTTGGATCACTGCTTCCATCACTGATAAGAATAGGGGATTCATGAAATGGGCAACAACTCTTTTAATGCAATTAACAAACCATTTTGTCCAGATGCAGAATTATTGGTGATGTTACTGTCCAAGATCATGGCTTTGTAAAGTGATCAAGTACCTGCTAAAGGAAAATTCTATTTTATAAGGAAAATAGAATGCAATATCTCAGTCTCAATAACTGTCCTAAATGAAAAGCGGATTTATCATCCTAGGAAAAAAATGGATATACAAAAGGAGAGTGTCGTCTTTAAATGGGAAGTAAAATGCACTCCTAAAAATTTCAACTGGCAACTGCAACATAACTCTTAATCCTTTTTTTTTTTTTTTTTTTCCCACAGTAGTCAGTAATGGAGAGCAAATGGTTTCTCTGTTCCCATCCATGAATGTTTTGTTAATATTGTTACTGCTGTTTGTGCTGTGTAATGAAAGTCACTGATTTCTCAAAGTTTATTTGCTACATATGGTCTACCAATGCTTTATTATTTGAAAACTCAAGAGATAAAACATTGTCGTAAAAGATTACTTGTAGAAGAGAAGAGAGAAGAGATTCTCTACTCAATATTGCAGAAGACAGCAGCAATTGAAGAAAATCTTGGTATGAAAGCAGATTCTGGTGAACTTTTGTGCCTCTTTTAGGGGTGAGACAACATTCTATTTTTTGAGGGCTTTGAAAATTGCCTAACCACATTTTTTTATACAGTATATTGCTATTATCTTCATCATAGAATCATAGAATATCCTGTGTTGGAAGGGACCCACAAGGATCATCAAGTCCAGCTATTGGCCTTGCACATGACCACGCCAAAAATGTGCATGTGAACATTGTCTAAATGCTTTGTGAATCCTGCCAGACTGTCGCTCTTACCACTTCCCTAAGGAGCCCGTTCCAGTGATCAACCACTCTCTGAGTAAAGAGCCTTTTCCTAATATCTAAGCTCAATCTGCCCTGTCATAGCTTCATGTTATTTCTTCTGGTCCTGTCACCAGAGAAGAGATCAGCGTCTGTGCCTCCATTCACACTTGTGACTAAGATGTAGATTTCCATGAGGTCTCCCCTCAACCTTCTCTTTTCCAGGCTGAACAGTCCAAGTCACCTCAGCTGCTTCTCATACAGCTTCAGCTTTAAGCCATTTACCATCCTTGTGGCCCTCCTTTGGACACTCTCTAACAGCTTTATATCTTCTTTAAATTCTAGCACCCAAAACAGCACACAGCACTTGAGGTGAGCACTCCACAGTTCTATGCCCACACAAGCTATACCACTTTCTTGTTTTCCTGATCTCTAATAAACAGGAGTATTCCAATAGCAAGTTCTAATATGAAAGATCTTTGCTTTTGCTTTACTGAGATCATGCTTTCCACTGTAATTCTGCACTTCAAATCTTGATTTTACTGAAGGGAAATCATGGAAGGGAAAGTATCAGAGGGAAAGCTAGAGGAAAACAAATTTAATTATTAAAGCCTCCCTTGAGGCTGTGTCTATTCTAGTAAATTAAGCATTACCAGGAACATTTCTTAACAAGAGAACATTAATATTCTAGGAAATTTTTCTCTTGCAAAACTTTTTCCAATCCAGCTAGTACTTTCCTTAAATCCAGTTCATATTTCAGGAATATTTCTGTTTACTAAAATAGATATTATTATATCATTTTGAACTAGGAGTCTGTTGCTACACAGGGTGTCTTTCAAGTTTATGTGTCCCAGGCCACACCCAAGGCCTCACCAGACACAGGCACTATGCTATAGAAGTGATTTTTATCAAGAGATAGCAAAGATGCCTTTCCACATTTTTTTTTTTTTTAATCATGCAGGAAAGTAGACTCAGTCCACTATGGTTTAAGAAGGCCACCAGATGAAGCATCTGGGGCTCTGACCACAGGGAAACAGCACAGGGCATACAATTGGCAGGTTGAGTGCAAATCACTAACATAGAGTAAAATTATCTGTTAGGGTGATATCTATATGTGGAAATAAATAAGAAGCATTGTAGATAACAAAAGATTTAAGAAAGCAGCTCAATAAACTTGCTGACCAATGCAGAAGATAGTGGGGTGACCATAAATAACAAATAAATAACAAAGCCAGAGACAATGGAGAAAGATTAAATGGCTGTGGGATGTTAATTTGGAAGAGTGTAAAGTTGAGTGCGGTTGAAACTGTTTGGGGATATCTTTTAAGCAACCTTGCACCTGATGAAGACAAATAAGAAGAAAAAATTCTCAGGCTACCTGCATATGCCCTTCGCTGTCAAAGGAGAACAACTTGTTTCTGAAAATGCTGATTAAAGAATACCCAGATAAGAATGACTAAACTTCTTAATAGTACCCTTCATATCAAAATAGTGTGAGCATCGATTACCTTTCTCAAATGGAGGAATTTGGAATAGAGACCACTATCAACAACTTTTTATGATGTATGTTGATCTCAACTTCTTTTGTGGTCCAAAGCACCCATTGACTTCTTCTCTTAAGATATTCAGACACTTACTTCAGTCTATTCCAGGTTACCTAAAGAGATAAAAGGTAAAGCGAGGCAGCTGGGCAGATGGATACCTTGGTTTTTTCAAGAATAAAGATATTCTCTACTCATCATGTGATGATACTGCCCAATGAAGTAAATGGTCCTAATTTTAGCTTCCCACTCTGAAAACATCTGTGCACTTCTGAGTCAGACAACAGGACCATGAGCTTCCTGGTTCCTGTCATAGCCCTGATTAGAAAAAGACTCAAATTACATTGAATGAGGATGCTATTGGTGGGGTGTGGGAGGTGTTATTTAAATTTTGAGCTTCATATTACTTTTTTTGTGCTGAAATTAGACACCATACCATCATTTCTGCTTAGTTATATGTTTGCTTACAGCACGCACAGCATATAAAGTGACACTGAGTGTAATCTTGAACAATTGTATGTTACCTTATGTGAACCCTAGAGATAGCTGAGAAGATCAATGTTTTCCAGAGGAAAAGACAGTAAAGACCAAGAAATCTGACAATCTTTAGAGGTGAGAAGTTTTCTTTGCAGTATAAACAATGGATTCCATCCCAATTGCAGCTATTAGTCTCTTTCACAAAATTATCTGTGTTCTTATTCTGAGTTTGCCTGTGTGCTGGTTTGTATTGATTAATTTTTTTGTAAGGAAGGAAAGGAACCAGTTATGGAAATAATTTCCTGTAAGAACCTTGGCAACTTCCTTTAGACCTGACCAAAACCAATGAGTGGCTGACTTTTAATATTGACACATTGTTATACCAATGAAAAAGTTAGATGCACCTTTGTGAACACACGTGTGAAGTCACAAAAACACTGGGAATCTCTACTTTGGTTTTGGTTTCTCCACAGGTAGCTGGTCTGACTGGGACAGGCCCTGCACAGCCCATGGTGGGGCTGGGCTGAGCTGGTCCCTGCCTTGGGTTCGGCTGCTGAGCTTCACCAGAAACCCCCAGGCAGGGGAAGGTGAGGACATTTTCCTGCAGGTTCTGCCTCTGAGTTGTAGACTGGCTGTCGGAATCCTAGCCTCCTCCTCCCAGAGCAGTCCCTGCCGTTCTGGCCCAGGTCCCTGCTGTCCTGTCCTGGCCCAGCCCTCCAGCATGGCCTGAAGTATTCCACCAGGACTGCTCCAGCCGATGCCCAGGCAAGATATTAACCCTTTCAGTGCACAGATGAGACCAGCAGACCTTCCATCCTCTGCTGAGTGAGAGAAAAGGACAGAACAAAGACATGTAGAAGGCGACATGGAGATACTGATGTCACTAAGAAAGAATCAAATCCCAGATGGGAGGAGAAATGAGGATATGCCTTAGTTTTGGGCTGAAAATTTCTCATAAAGCTTTGGTAAAGATATAGTTGATGCATCAGACTTTCTTTGTAACTCAATGAATGCATTTGGGGGGGGGGGGGGGGGGGGGGGGGTGAAGCATTTGAATCGCAGCCATGAGCAGAGGCACCAGTGCTGAAGCAAGCAGATGTTGAAGTAGCTGTGATTTGATGAGAAGCTTGAACAGAGAGAGAGAAGAGTGATGAAGACCCTTTTCCCCAGGAGAGAAGAACTCTGTTCCCAGAGATGAAGATTACCTCAGAGACAGATGAAGAGAACCTTTGCTTTTCAACAGCTTATCCTTAACATAGTACCCCATAAGTTGTCATTGCCCATGAAGTCAGCAGTAGGAAGTCTGAAAGAGATGGGAGAGACTTCAAAATTGCAGTTTTTCGCAGTGGCTGCTATTTGTGGAAATTGTGGAAGTTGAAACCACGAGAGAGCTCTTTTCTTGTGGAGAAGTCTCCATAGCATGACGAGAGATACTCCTCTCCCTAAGTGAACTGAAGAAACACTGTTTTAGAGATAGTAAACTGACTGATTTGTTTCTGTACATTGTCAGTGGGAAGGAAAAGAGGGTGCAGGAGGGAGGAGAAGTGTTCTGAACATTTTACTTTGATTCTTCTTAATTTTTTTTTTTTTTTCTGTTGTTTTTCTTTATACTCTTTAAAATTTAAGTCTGCTTTGCCTTCTTCCTAATCTTGTCTCCCAACAGGAAATGATTAAATATTTCTAGTGGGTGCACTGGCAATTTGGCCAGCACTAAACCCACCACATAAATTGGTGCATTGGGTGGGAAGACCTTAAATTGGTGAACCAAAACCATTACAGGCTGCTAGCTATATTAACTTCCAAAGTTGCTACAAGGTTATTTTCACATTTGATTTAGTAGAATAGATGGTAATAATTTGTGTTCAACATGCAATATGGGTTTGTAGTCTTATGTATTTTCCATGATAAAACTGGCATGATAAGAAAAATATATGATTTATGATTCCAGAGGAACTACTTGATTCTATTCAAAGCTGCCATTAGGTAAGCTGGGAAAACTTCCTTAAGTACTCTGCATCTGCTAATATAGTGCTGAAAAAGAGATGTTTGGAGATTCATGGAAACCCTTTCCAGCATCCTACAGAAATTAATTTTCTGGGTGATATTGCGACTCACAGACTAAATTCAGCCTGAACATATAGACCATGTCAAGAGTAAACATCTCACTTTAGGATATATATGCATGGAAGACCAATTAAAGTTATGATCTGTTCTTATCTATTGTTGGGTCAACCTGATAGTTAACGGTTAATTTGATAAATATTACCACTTTATTTTACTTAGTACTTCTTTAAAACAGACAAGTAAAGTAACTTCTTTCATTTTCTTGTGCTTATGGGGATGGGAAATGTGCTGATTTCCTGTTACAGTGGAGGAAACATTTACTTCTAACTTAGAACCAATACCAGTAGCATTCTATAGAAGGTTTTTTAAATTTAAAATGCAGGTACCGTGTTTTGGAAGGTGTATTTTAGTTGTTCAGAACACCATTTTTAACTGCTGTTTTCTCTTCACTTTTCATTCAGTTTGCATCATTTTTCCCCTTTAAAATCTGCCCTTTTACATGCTGCTGTTAGAGCCCTACTTAATAAATATTTAGAACTCCTGTTAATTTCAGTGGGATTTCTTCACACCAAGGCTTCATCATAATCAAAGTTGTCAGTGTAATCTGTTATATATACTGGAATTAAAGAATATAAAATATACAGCTTCTGCCTGTAGTGTGTGTTCCACTGTGAAACAAATTTATTTTCTTTTACCAAACATGCATAATCAGGTTTTGTATTTTTGCCTGTTTTGTATTACATTATTTCAGAACCCCACAGTCATCTATTACAGAATAAGCAAAAGCATAGGTGAAAAAATAAATGCGGTAAAATGAATGAAAAAAAAATCAATTCTGAAAGTTTCTTTGTAATGCTACAAGTTCTGTGTTTCCACATAAAAGTATTCAAAATACACAGGTTACAACAAAGTACATTTAAAGTATATGTAATACACACAAATCAGAGCTATTTAAAGTTATGGCAAGAATCATCTAACAAATCATATAAAATGATTGTTGAACAAAACAAGTTCAATTGCTCTACATTAAAGGCAAAAAATATCATAAACTTTATTTTGAATGGCATTCCTTACATTATATGGATTGAAGAAAGTTTACATGGGTCACCACATTTTGTGTTGCATCTGATGGCATGAATTTGTATACAAATATTTTTCAAGCCAGAAAACTAATGTGACAGACCTAACCTTAAAATTAATACATCCTAAAGTTATCTGAAAAATTATGATAATATTTATATCTATCTCTTCAGCTTTTCTACACTATTGCATAATGCTACCTTGTAGTGGCAGTTCTAGAACAGGGGAAGTCAAATTATGAGGCAAAATAATCATTAAGTGGTTTCTTAGAACCATTATAAAATGGAAATATCTTAGAAGCAAGATTCTTGACTTACTTGCTGACATAGACAATCTAGTTATTTCCCACATTTTAATTGATTTTGTTGCTTTTCTCTTGCCAAGAAAACTTCAAGTAGGATTATTTTCAGCTGTATTGATATGAGAAATAGAGTTTATCTATGAAATAAGTGAAATATACTTTCTTAAAGAAAAAGAAGAATCTTTCCAGTGCACATACAATTTCACTGCTTCCTGGGTGACTTTTTGCCTGCCTTAGTACTTCCCTGCCAAGGCAGAATATCTGATCAAGATCTTTAAAATACAACTGTACTGTCTACATCCCCATGTGTTTTTCCATCTTGCTTTTGCATAATCTTGATCACTGCCTGCCAAAATTCCCTCTAGGTCTCTAAGTCCTTCTCTTAGCATGCTACCTGTATTTTGTCTTAAATATGAAAAGTTTATGTGATGGGAAACTTCAAAACATGTTATAACCATGGTGTCTCCTGTAGCCAGCTGAATTCTCTGCTGAAGGTTGGTGAACCAGAGATTTTATTCCACTGAGATCCTCAGCTAAATAACAGCCATGATAATTTCAGGACAAACAGACAGCAAATCCTTTTTACAGAAATGTCAGGTTCTCTCATGGCAAAATCTGTTCAACCTTGATTTGTTGAGATTAGACAGGAAATGCAAACTAGTGCATGAGGGAAATACCATTTTTATGTGCAATTTGTTTTACCTAAATGGTAAGGCAATAGGTCATCAGAGGTATAGTCAAGGACAGCAGGTAGAAACCACTCTTCCAGAGGGATCTTTAGATATCTTTTACAAAGTTATGGGAATGATCCCTGGTATTGAGGACAGAATAACAGCAGGAAAAGTGTTCTCACATGAATTTGCTCAGTTGTAATTCTGAATAACCCCTCTCAATTGAGGGATAGATTTTTGCTCTCATCTTTTACATTACACCAGTCTTACTCATGATCTAACAAGAAGTACAATAAGCACAAAAAATAATCCTTCTCTTGGTTTCTCTGAGCTTCAGAATTAGGTAGCTCCACTCTTTAATAAGAAGTTGGTATCCCCTGACAGTACAAGTCTTTTGGCTACAGCTTTAAAGATCTGTGTTTGAGGATTGGCCAGACACAAGACAGCAACAATATGTGTCTATCTGGCCATCTATGTACTTGCTTGATTAGCAAATACCTTTTGCTACCTCTGTAGGTCTTATTTGTAGCAAGGAACAAAGGGACTTTAAAGCACTTTGAAACTGTTGTCTCGTTAAGGACTAAACAATTTACTTCTGAAATAATTTGTGGTGGAAGTTCCATAGGAAGATTAACGTGTGGTTGCCTTGACAAAATCAAAATATTTGCCTCCTGTTTAAAGACCATTATATCACTATTGAGTTATCTTTTCAAAATAATAAGACTAGTTAAACTGCTCATGTTAACATTTGTGTACAGTTCTCAGCAATCAGTTTTGGGTATTTTTTCTGTGTACATCTCTCAGAAAGAAATTTATACTCCTGAAGGCAAAGAGACTCTCAGTAGCTATATATCCAGCTGTGTATTCGGTGTGGGATTACTCAGCAAATGTGCTTCTTCCATGAACAGGACTAATGTTAAGATGAAAAAATATCATTTCAAATAAGATTTATAGCTATCTGAGAAATTAAATGCATTTAATTTTATGAGGGCGGTAGCAAACCTACTTCTAAAGTTTTGCTATTATCACATTAGGCAGATTAACAGCCTTGACATGAAGATCTTGAGTGGCCACCGTAACAGAACTATGCCAGTCATTGACCTAAAACTAAAACTTAGTCGGCTTGACAGGTGGGCATGGTGAGCACATAGTAATTCCTTTTCTGCAAAAACACACGTGTACACCCTACATTCAGACTGGAACAGCCTACAGGGTTCCTGGTGTACTCATGGCTTTTGAGTTTTGTTTTCTTCTGTCTTCAAATGTGTCGTTCATTACGTGGTGTGAAGAATTGATGAATGTGCTTCTTACATTACATAGGTTACACTTTTGAGAAATGTGATTGTAATACTAATAAAATACTAGTTTAATAAAAAAACTATGAACAGAATAAACAAGCAATGCTCCCCTGCTCCCCAACGCCTTTTTTTTTTTAATTAAGCCGAGTAATTTATAAACAATGTTGTCTAAAGGGAAAAATTAAGTTCTTCATTGTGAATGCTTATTTTATTTCTGGTTGAACCAAACTTCTTGTGTCTGAATTCCTTTAATGAATGCAGCTTGATAATTCAGTATTAAAGACTATTTGCCAGGAGAGAACATGTGTTTACTATGCACAGCTTGCAAATTAAAGCAATATCAAAGAATTGTATAGACTTCTTCTCATCAGAACTTCAACCTCAGGAAGGCTTCACCTTCTCCAGTTATGCTGAGGCTGTGTAAAACAGTCAGATAATACTGTTCTGGGCTACAGACACAGCATAATCATGTAAGACCTATGGATTGTCCTATAGGCCAGTTAGAAACAATTTTGTGTGAGCACAATTTTTTCTGGAGTACTGACATCTAGAGCTCTCTGCCAAGAACTAATGCTTTCCCCGTGTCATTAGCTCGTCATGTTGCAGACACCTGAACCTCTCATGAGAACTGTAATAATAATGTTCTGCAGCCTCTTTTTGTGCACCTATTCTGACTTCTGACAGTCATTAATCTCTCTGGGCTGCAGCAGCCTACTGCTGAAAGAGTGGCAACTTAGGTGTCTGAGGCTGTCAGTCAGTTCCCCCTCATACAAAGGTACCCCTGGGGAACACTGAGTCACACAAACCTCCATCCTGATGCCAGTTGTCTGGACCTATTTGCAGGTTTTGCATTCTTGTCCCCTGACCTTTCACTGTGCATACTAAAAACACTCCTGCTCTGTGGTCACACAGTGGTTGGATACAATCAAGGGAGATGTAATAATTTAATTTATAGCTTTATTGTCTGATCCCATGACACCTGTGTTTGCTGGAAAACTGAAAATATGAGGGATGCTAGCAACCTCATCCTCCTATATGAATCAATCAAATCTCTTAACAAGTCTAAATTCCCATATGAGTCCTGAGAAATGCTGTCTACCCCATGCTGTAGGCATAAGCTCTGGACTGCTCAGGTCATATGGGTTGTTCAACCTGCTAAAGGATGGATGAAGTGTGCATTTGGTCACCCCACTGCATAGTCAGGGAATGACATTATGTTCTATCATATCCGATGATATCAAGGCAATTTAATTCTGCCTTTTCACTCTGCGAGGAAGTGAACTCTCTTCCCAGGCTATGCTCATTAAAACCAAATACTTAAACTACAAATTTTCCTCTCTCTATTATCTTCTGCTAGCAGTCACAGTACCCAGGATGTCATAAGCTACTGATGCATTTCCCTCTTAGAGGAATGTAGGTTGTACTAGAAAGCTCAGCCATTTTTCAAATGTCCCTTATAGTGGTTTAACGCTACTCCTATGATCCTTTGTCTCAGTACAGCTAGGACTACAGCTACATATTTTATTAGCAAGCACTTTATATTTTCTCTGCATGCATCTGAGAGAGCACTTGGCCTTGTTTGCTGACCTGTTGCTTCACAGATTGCAGTTCATTTCATAACCTGCTATTCCCATCTCAAGCAAACTCCTAGAAATGAGCATGTGCTATATAGATACTCACCACTAGGACTTAGCAGTGCCAGCATGGTGTTTAAAGTGTTTTTTTTTTCCTCTGACCTCTCCATGTGTAGAGACAGAAGACTCAAGCAAATTCTGCCCTTTGGTATGAATCTGCTATATGATGTTGTTGGGGGTTGGTTCTTAAAAAGCTCCCTTAATTTCAAAATCATAATAATCTGTAAAAAGGAAAGATCACTTTTTTTTTTTTTTCAGTTTAAAAGGAGGCTTCTGCTTTCCTTAACAAACACCTGTCTTTCAAACTAAAATAGATGTTGAGCTCATTCACAACTGAGAGCTTGCTTGGGTTTAGGATCACTTCACCATTTTTTGGGATGCTTTGAGCTCTTCCCTTTAGTAACCAGGAGCCAGATGAGAATGAACACATGTTGAGATGGAATTATGCCTACATCTCCAGCCAAACTCAGGTTTTAATCTGCTGTTCTGTAGACATTTTTTCAGCAGAGGTACAGAGATGCAAGTTAACACTGATGTTGCCAGGTTGACAAGGACAGATTGCTTCCTTCCACACATTGTCTCACCACTTGTTGCCTGGCTTAACACTCTGCCCTGGTTTGCTAGCTTCCCAAATGAAGAAGAAAGACACAGATGTCTGCTGCATTTGCAACCTAAATGGATAACTGTCTTTTAAAGTTATAAAAGGAGACTCTCTGCAAGCTAAAATACTTTCAGCATCTGGGACAACTGTAATTGGTATTAGTACTATGTCATGCTGGCTCCCTTCACCCTTTAAATCTGCAAAAGGGAATGGGTGATTTTCGTTTACTGTAGATCCTTCTGAGGGTCCTGATTGCTGTTCTGAAGAAATATGTTACACTATGATACCAATTAATCTGTAATCGACAATTTCTTCTGTCTTAAGGGTACAGAGGCTCCATAAAATGTATACAATCCAGAAATAAGTGTCAGCTGTGTAGGCTGCTGCAAAAGAACCTGTGTAACGTTTTTATGATGGCATCCTCAGCAAGTTCACTAAATAGATGCAATATTGCCAGAATTATATATATCTAATAAAAATATGTATACCTATATAAACCTCAAATAAGTGCACACCTCCACACAAGCTAACATATGCATGTTTGCAACATAAGCTGTTAAACTTTTAAACTTTCTTTTTCATGGGTGTAAAATATCTTGCTGATGTATAAGATTTCTATATATCTCATGATCTTGTTGAAATGAATCTTTTTTTTTTTTTTTTTGCTATGAAACTTTGTTATGATTATAGGAAAGTGACCTGAAACTAAGTTGGTTTCATTATCTTGCCAAATACAATTATGCTGATAAGGCTTGTCTTACATTAGGCATAGGTATGTAGGACCTAAAGTAAATTACCAGGTCAATAGCATAGCATCAAAGGACAATAGGCTCCTCCAGAAAAGAGACAGAAGAAATTTCTGACAAGCACGATACTACCCAATAAAAAAAGCATAGTACCTATCCAAGGGACTGTTCAGTGATTTTTGTTTTTATTTTTTTTGTGTGATTCAGTAAACAGGCATATTTAACACCAGTGTAAATTACTAAAACGCAGATTATATTTTGCTATAAGTATAGAATATGTGATCATTAGTAACAGTTTCTGCTGCCCTTATCTTTCTTTTGCTGTCATCTTGATTGCCTAAAACAACACCTCTTAGTGTAATGGTGTTGCAAAATGCTGTCAACTGACACCTTTGGTCTGTGTTGCTGAGTATCTCTATCATTCTTGCAGAGCTGTGGGACAGGCTGCACTATGCAGAGGCTCACAGCAAGAGTGCCTCATGTTATCCTCTCTTTACACATGTAAGTTCCAACCATCCTGCTGTGCTTCTCATCTGGAAGCAGAGAAAGATACTGGTAGTTTGTCTTTCTAGGCTGGAAGTTACTTACTAGCATGCAGTTATCTCAAGGTGATTGTTGTGTGGGTAGTATTTTGTTATTTTCTGCAGAGGTGCCTGCTCAGGCATCCACTAGGCAAATGTATGTGCATCAAACTACTGAGAGTTCATATTTTGTTAATTAATTCAGCAAAGACCATTGGTAAATATGTGACTAATTCAGTGTGTTTATTCAAATGGTAAAAAAACTTCAAGGTAACCAAAAGAAGTCTGCAAAGAACCATTCTGAGAAAGCTCCAAAAGTAAAATAGCTGACATCTTACACTGCATGTCATCAAGTGTATTTATGTTAATATATTGATGGAGGCATAACCAGAGTAAGTACCAAAACTAAGAGTGCCACTGAGACAACCACTGTGATGGGGGAAAATGCAGCTTTTCAATACAAATGGACCAGATAGTTAAATGTACAGTATGTATTGCTAGATGGCATAAATCCCAAGCATTAACAGACATAAAAATTCTGAAAGAGAGCAGACCTTAAAAATAGTAACTTGACTTCCAAAGTAATCTGAAATATGTAATAATCACTTTCCCCATAATGTGTAATGGAGAAACTTTAATGCGTTGTCTAGCATCACACATGAATCACTTCAGGGATTAGTGGACATCAGGGTATCAAGAGGAATTATCATCAGAGTGTTTATACATGCATGTCTCTTTAAATGTTCCATGTTGGAATGGTGGGATATCATTGTTGTCATTGTACTGAAAATACTGACAAATCAATACCTCAAAAAATTAATGGCTATTGTTACTTTATTAACATAAAGAGTCTCTAATATTTAAGGCAACCTATTAAATGCTTTTCTGCTATACTCATATTTGTTATTTAAAAAACCCCATATCATTAATTTGTCCCCACAAAATTCTAATTAGTTTGTATTTGTCTATCACCCTAAATGTCATTGTTAAAAGCATTTGGAAAACCAGAAAACCAATAAGTACTTTAAAATATATAGTAGTAATAAAGAGAGGATCTGGAGGATGTTCAGTAACATATAAAGTTGAAACTGTCCTTCAGTCACACTTCCATGTTTTTCACTTCTTTTTAAGGAAACAGGAAAAAGCACAGGCAGGGGCTGTAAACTAAACATTTTTTCATTTTGGGTGTGTTGCCCATTTAGGAAATGTTTATGAGGTTTATTTGAGATATGAAAAAAAGCAAATGCAGAGGTTCCAAAAAAGAAATTTACATGCACCTGCTGCAAATACTGATGATGTTGTACTGATATGTTCACAACACCTTCAACAATGATTAAATCACTCTGACACAGATATACTCAAGAACAGCTGGAATGACTGGTGACAGGAGAAGTGCTGCCTCTAACTTTTGGTGACAAATTAAAAGAGCTAACCTTGCATAACCACAAATAAGAATATGCCAAAGCCTATTTTGCTCTGGAGTACAAATAGGTGAATAAAGGGTTTCACCTATTGCAAATGTAGGTGTAAATTGCTCATGACTAACTTTATTTCTGTAATTAGAAAAGTTTTCTAAGTATTCAAAGCCAGTTGGTTTCAGAGAAACATTCTAATTAACAACAGGGTAAAAAAAAAGTACAATTAGTATCCAACTGGAGCTTGGTCTTAGAATTTGCCAATTTAAAACAATGCTTATCTTAAAACTTAAGAAGCAATGAACTATTTAAAGTAAATTAATCCTAAAATTAGCTAGAATCTTTGTAATTAGACAGTTTGATGCAGAGTTACAAGATACACTCAAGTCCCTAGTCTAAGGTACAAGTAAAAGTACATATTAAACCAATGAACTTTATCAGACAACTCCTTGGCAAGCCTATTTCAAAGATCATTAATACCTTGGAGAATGGATAAGTTTCACGTATTGTCATCATGCACTCTACTGCATATTGTACTTTAGTGACTGATAGAGCTTATATCACTAAGCCCATTTTCTCAAGAAAAGGGATGCAGTTATGGAAGTAAGTTAAACTACATATTTCAAGGTTGGCAGAGTTTTAAAAATTGAAAGACCTATTAGCAATGAGAAAACTTCCCAGCAGTATTGGGGAAGCAGATCTCAATAACAAATATGGAAGGAATCACAATATCTTATTTAGACAGTAATGAAGTTTCTGCATAATTCTGATAATAATGTGATGAGGTTTTCAGTGTTCTGGGGAGGGAAAGATATGTAGAAGAATTTTTGGTTTAATTTCATTGTTTGCATTCCTTTTGATGTGATCCCAGACGTGGGAAATAGTGGAGCTTTACTTACTGAATTAAGACCTGAGATGGTACCAATATAGTTCCTATGTCTTATGCAAGGAAAATGGAAAACTCCACAATTGTTTAATAGTCACCATGTCTCTCTGTATTATTCAAAACTTTCAACCATCATTAGAAGCAAAGTCTTTCAAAATCCTGTTTTGACTGAGGTTTGCAATTGGTGCTGCTAGTCAGCCTAGGTGTATGTGATTATTCATTGCAGTTGAGCCTTCAGCTGAGTTAAATAAAGTGCACTTAAATGCTCCCTCTTCCCCTGTCATTAACAGTTCTTAGGCAGACTCTAGTTAGGTCCTATAGATCAATGTTTCTCAAACTGTGGGCTATAAAAGAACTCAAAGGGGATTTCCAGCTGTTAGCAACAGTCAGCAGCAGTTCAGTTCCCTGTCTGCAGTAGATCTTTTTTCCCAGTAGTGGAGGAAGAGGAAAATATTACATACTGGCTGCAGACATTTATTCTATCCAGGAAACTGCTAGCTACCTTTGGCTGCATTTAGTGCCTAATTTTCATTAGAGTAGAAAGTACATAATAGTGGGTTTTCAATCTCTTGCCATGGAAGAACTGATCTGTTATGAACTCCAGTGATTATATTGAAACAGTAAACTGTAGATACTCTTGACATATTTTATGGAGTGTGGATTGTAGTACCAAAGGGTTTGGGAAACAATTTGGCCTTTAAATTATTCTTGGAGAGAGTGCAACTCCCCCTTTGTCTACCTTTCTCACTACTACTTTCCCCATTTGGATGTCTCAGAAGATATTCAGATGGCTTCATGTTTGTATATGAGTATTCAGAAACTTTCAGGACTTTTCTCTTTTGTTTCATTTTCTTCTTCCTGTTTTTCACAACACACCTCCCCTACACAAGTGTCTTTGTTACAGCATGCCGTAAATAGACCACCCTCCTTGACTCACAGGGCACCGCTGTACAGGATTTTAATATGGTCAGAAACTTTTTTCTTTTTTCATACTTGAAATGAGCTCAGTTACACATGAACTTATTCTTTAGTCACCTGTGATTCTGCCAGTAAGTGCATATTCATTTTTGGTGAAAAAAGTAGTGCACTGAACCTCTTCCTCAGGAAATTTCCAGGCTGAGATGACTGGCTGGGCTTTCTTCTCTCTAGTGATAAATCCCACAGTTCAGGTTTCTCTTTCTTTCCTCTAACTACATTCACCTGGTGTATTAGTCTACAATTCTAAGCAGACACTAAAACCAGATATGTCTTTAACCATCATGCTGCAAATGAGAAAATGCTTATGACACAAAACTTCTTGAATTTTAGTACTGCAGCTTTTAACACTCAAGATGATGCACAAGGTGAAACCAGCACTGCCTGCACAAAGAATAAAAGTCTGTGGGGGAGTGTGGCTCATAAGATAAATAATCTGTTGTGACTAATAGGAAAAGGTGGAGAGAGATGGTCTTTAATTACTCTTCCTGAAAGGAGCCACCTGTGGGTTGAGCACAGCGTGTCCCCATTAGAAAGCGATCACAGTGGGAGCAGGACACCTGCTTCACTGCTGTCTGGAACTAGATCATTTGTCCTCTGCCAAGACCAAGACCTGAAACAGTACAGGGCATCTGGGGACAGCAGAGGGATTTGAATCAAACTAGTTCCAGATGAAGCTGTGAGGTTAGACATGGAGTGTTAGCAGAGCAGCAAACAACAATCAATCACAAGAGCTGGCAGAGTCTGCCCGAGCTGAGCTGTGCCCTCTGCCATCCTTCAGGCTCCAAACCTTAGCATGTCTTTCCAAGCGCTCGCAATTGCCTAACCTCTGGTGCCCATCAGTCTTTGTACTGTGGGCACGCTGGTGCCGTAGGTGGCAGCCAAGTGGGGGGAGGAGATTCGAGCATGACCATGATACAGCTTTATTAGTATTAGAAGCAAAAAGAATTGAGAACCAGCATTAGGCATTTATTAATGTCAGCTTCGCTCTATCCAGGGAGTTGATTAATGTCCTAATTATCTCAACACAGCAGGACTCCACTAGGATTCTCCCTCCTGCAGCTGAATAGCTTTCACATTATTTCAAGGTTTCCTGTTTAATACTAGAATTTAAAAATATTTTTTTTTCCTCTGTCAAAGAGAAGGCTATTAACCTAAAATCCATGCTGAACACAAAAGATCCCTAAGAGGTTCTCTGTATGCATTCTATAATTCTTCTAATTGTTCTGCCGGTGGGATCTAGGATGGATCTTGTAGGTTTTTCTCAAATAATCATACTGCTCTTTAACTCATTTGAAAAACAGGGGGTTTTCCTTCCAAGGAGTTTCACCAGTTTCCTCATATTCAAGCTTGAAGATCTGAACATTCTTTTATTTTCATTATTCCAGCATTGGAATCATACACCAAAAATATTTAGCAAACACAGGAAAGTTTTTCTAGGTTTTCTTTTGCCACATTGGCATGTGTGGTACTTCATTCTTGCAGTCTAGTTCCAACATTCTAACTATTGTTTTGGATTACAAAATTTTTTCCTAAAGCTTTCATTTCACTTTTCTGGACATGGCACAGGAAACTGTCAAAGAAAAGTTGTTTCTTGAAGAGAAAGTAATGCAGTATACCAGTCTGGATTATAAGAGTAATGAAAATGTCCAACTTCACTTTTTAAGTAGGGTGAATTATTGCAATATTTTGGTTTTCTTTATTTAAATAACCCTGCTGTAAGCTTATCTTCAGGTTTGGTTTGGTGTTTTGGGTTGTTTTCACTTACAGTGAGATAAAGTGAGAAGCCAGATATCACATTTTTCATTCTTGCAGGGGAAGATGTACAATATCGAGAACTGATTTTGACTGTAAACCTTCCACAAAGTAAATATAAATTAATTATGTTCCTTAAAATGGTTAAAGCAAATATGGATCTCTTAAGATTTTTTTTCAAATTACAGTTTTCACTATTTTTGCTAGATTTTTTTTCTAATTTAAAGCAGAGCAACCCCTTAAATTAAAGAGAAAAATAAAATTCAAAACTGCTATACAAAACCCACAATCCCCCAAACAAACAAAAAGCCCCATGAAAAAACAATAAAATCCAAGCAAAACCCTCTCCCTCACACAGACATACAAAACCCCACAAAAAAGCCCCAAACCCACAAAACTTAAGAAAAAAAAAGATACAAATGTTTTACCCATGTAAAGGTGCAGAAATGTAGTTCCTCATCCTAGTTTATTTGGCCTAAACCTTGTTCTGCAATCTTGTTTTGCTGAGTACAATAACCACATGTAGGATTATCAATCACTTTAGGATTACTAATCAGTGATCACAGCTAATCTTTTATAATTTATTTTGATGGGTTTTCAGAATTAAGATATTAAAATTATTTGACTAATGAATTTTGGATCCAACCTTTACTTTACTCTTCCGAAAAAAAGACTGATTGGTGTACCCAGAAAAGTATAACAGCAACTTGTGAAGCAGGTTTATTGGATCCATTATCATGGATTATTGTAATAGTTACTGACACCAAAATCGATTTAGATGTATGCTCCTGGTTACTTTGGGGTGCCTGAACGGTCAGAGGCATCTGGTCACTGTAGTTTATCTTTCAGCTACTTCTCTTTTTGGAGATAAAGACCTTTTCCTGTTTGTAGAGATACCCTGAACACTTACAAAACCAGTCCTGTGTTTGGATTAGCTCCTCAAAATTTTGCCCAATAAATCATAACTATCTCCTGTTTCACAGGGAATCTCAGTTTTCTCTAACAGATCTTCAGTTTCACTGATCTTAATTCCATGCTCACTACTCACTCATTTTCTATTCCTCAAGTTGTTTTACATTTCTCAGTGTGACACTACTGACTAAGAGCCCCTGTGAATCCAGTGTAGAACCAACCTATCTTTATAACTCACTCTTCAAACAATCTTAAAATTATTCTTAAAAATTACTGACAGCATTTGACATTAGAACTAGCAATATTAAATACATGGAATTCATTCTTCTGTAGTTTGTATGCTTATGGTGCAATGGAAGCCATAATGCAGTTTGTTCTTGTGATCATTCCTGCCTATCCCTCACCATATATTTGAAACAGAACAGCAGCCTACAAGCAATTATGTGCAAAGCAATAAGAAAAAAAAAAATCACATTTTTAGCTCCAGCAACTACATGGTATTATTACAAATAGCCAGGGTTTCCATTCAACAACACTGAAACCCTGCTGAAAAGGATACAGTGATGAAATTTTGACAGTACTAGGACAAATATTAATTCATGCAAACAGATTCAGGCTGCATCCATCAAAGGCATCCTGGGTAGGACAAAGACATGATAGAGCAATTCACTGCACAGAACCCTTCCAAAAAGACTGGTAACTGAAAGTCACTGCCCTCAAGGCACAAGTAACAGACCATCATGCAGAGACTATAAAATCTTACAGTGCAGACACTGACCAAAACCCTCATAGTTAATGGCCCAGTTAAAGCCTTGAAGATTTGAAGACAGTGAAAACTGACTTGCACAGATGTTTAGAACAGAATCAGCATCAGAGCAGAAGCCTTTTTATAAGGCTTTGCCTTTTTATATTTTTTTTTAAATTTAATAAGCTCTACATGTGATGTCTTTTTACTTAGGCTGAATTTATGATGCCCCAAATCTCCCTAGCTCTTAGCCAAATCTCTTTCAAGTTATGAGGAGCACCTGGTTGTTTTTTGCTGCAAATGTTTTATAACTCACCATATTGTCAAGTCTAGAGGCCTCTGCAGCCCTCAGTAATGTTTTTTGTTTTTTTTCCTTAGTATGGCATTGGGTGATGCAAGTCGTAAGCTGAAGAGGAAAGAAGGGATAATATGGAGATGAGACTGAGCCAGAACAGGCATGCAAATATACACAGCGTTAGCTAAACTGCTAATGGAAATATTTTTTGGCATGTGCTGGGAATTGTATTGGAGCTTTCAGATGCATCAAACTAGATACAGAGAATGCTGTAACCATTTATAAGCAATTGTCTTTCTTGTAGGCAGGAATTGGACACTGTTTAATTTACTACTTTAGGAAGAAGCAGAGGAGGCTGATCATGTTTAATTTACTCTGAATATTTGATATTCTTTGGTGTTGACACATGATGGTTACTGGTGAGACAAATCAGATGTTATCCTGGATTAAATGTCTTTTCACCTGATAACAAAAACTACTTTTTGTGTTGAATCTAAAATGCCTTTTTAAACATTTTTGAAAACATTCATGCTGATTATTAATACCTTGGATATTACTTTTCCTCTTCATGTAAAAGACTCATAATATTTTTATAAGCAATTTGTCATTTTAAAGGAATGTTTGGTACAAAACTTGTGTATGGAGCCAGGCATGATAATTCTGCATGTGGCATGCTGCAGAATCTCTTCACCATAGCAAAGAACCGTATGAAATTTCACACCCAGGATAAGAAGATGAGAATTCTGCCTGTCTTCAGCAGCTAGCTCACCAGAAGTTAAACCTTAATTCAACTGAAACAAAAAGTGTGCAGGTGGATTTTTTTGAAGTTTAGTATGACCAGCTGACATGATTAAAGTTTAGCAATGGGAATTAGTATATTGTTGAAACACAGCCTCAGGGGATTAATGGGACATCCTTGATGATCTGTCGTTATGTATAGAAATACTATGGACGATTCATTACTTGTTTGCCCTGCTTAACAAGAAAGAGAGGATAAATTTCCATGCTAGAGATCTTTTGGTTTGATGCAGTACAAACTTTATTATCTGACATCTTGCAATAATTAAAATGTGTATCAAATGCACAAGCAGGTTTTTTTTTCTTTTTCTCCTAAATGCATGAATTGGTTAAGCAATGTTTCTGTACTTTAATTAGACAGTAGAAATCTATGAGATTGCCTTCATTTGGCTTTCAGCTGTTTACTTTGCGTCAGTAAAATCCATACACTTTAAAGGAGATCTCAACTATAATTAAAAGTGTTATTGAACTAAACACAATTACCAATGTTTATCTCATTATGTAATGCTGTTGGCAGAAAATGTGGAATTCAAACGTGCTTTCTCTTTGGCATTGTTGCTTTGCAGAGTTTAAAAAAAATGCCTGTAATTTAATCAGGTAATGAAAAATATTGTTGTCATTCTTGGGGAAAATTTGGTGCTCCTTAATTTCATATGTTTCATCTACGCTCTAGATATTGAGGCATGTTGAATTCCAAAAAAGCACAGAACTGGGAAATGAAACCTAGAGATATTTTTCCCCAGTATATTTTTATATTTTCTAGTGGAATTTGACATATGGAGTTTTTATTTATTTGTACAAAAGGACAAAAAAAAGCCAGGTAATTTTCTGGCTGCTAGAAATGTTTCACTGAATTTTGCAATGTGAATATATATATATATATATACATATATATGTATATATATGTATGTATATAATATTGTATGATGCATGAAGTTCTTTTATTCTCCAGAAATCCATAAAAAATTGCATGATAAACATATAGGAATATACAGAAAGTAGAAGTCAGGTACCTGTTCAATACTTTCCTCTTTCCTCTTGTGCTTACAATGCCAAGAACTATAACAGATATTAGATAATATGTAGAATACATAAAGTTTTCCTCAAAATAGACATTTCTTGATTTTCAAGCTAGTTTATTGTATATACAATCTCCAGTGAATGGAAGCATTAAAATCCAGTGATACATGTCTAACCAAGGTCTTCTATAGATACAACTTCTGGAGAGGATCATCCTGATGGGGACCTACAAACTTTAATTTCCCTCATTCTCTTCTCCCCAGTCTGTTCCAGTGCTCAGGGTTGCCCTGCGGGTTTTCCTGCCTCACTCCAACTTTCTCACTTCTTGCTTATACCTCCCCTGTGTAGCTGGGATATTACAGCAGCTGGCACAGCCTACATTGGTCCCTTTCCCCATGCAACAGGCCCATTGCACAGCAGCACTAGGTACAGGGAAAGTTAGGACTTAGGTAGACCAAGGATATTCCCCATAAGAGCGTTTATCTTGTCATTTGACAGAAGATGCACTTCACAAATGCACTTCTAATCAAGTAAGTTGTGAGATCTTGAGTCAGACTTAAGAAAGACATGCAGACTTGAGCCTTACCTCATAGGAATTCTGGATTGCACTGCACACCTGCATGAATACTGGCAACTAGCAAATCATGTTCTGACATGAGAAAGTAAAAGGTAAATGTTTTCTCTCATATTTCTCAAAACCTTTTGCTTCTCTTAAGGCTGTGCTAATTTTTTGTCCATAGGTTGTTAGTCCTGAAGATGTTATGTACATCTTCACTGCTCTAGCAGACCTTAAAATTGGCTTCTACAAAGTTTCCCTTATGAAAGAAATGAACAGCTCTTACCTAGTTGTGCATAGTGCAGTTAAGGAATGGGATTGAAAGATTGTGGAAGCAGATTTAGATTTTGATTAACTGAGCTCAAAACATTTCAAGTTCAAGAAAAATGAAGCCTGGTGAAAAGATTGTTTGAGAACAAAAGGTGGCCACTTGGACCCTGGCAGTTATATGTACTGCAGAAAGTTTTGTCACCAGCTACTGACTGCCTTGGGGTGATTTTATGATGATACTTTATTCCCTAATTGTCTGCTTTATGCCCAGAAACAGCTGCTGTAGCATTAAGATAAACTCTCTTGCTTTAGGGGTGAGACAGGGAGCCTTGGGCTCCCACATGGTTTGGTTCAAACTCTCTCTTTCCAGAATGCTCAGGCTGCAGTGCGAACCAGGATGTTGCATTAGTATTTCTGTTGGGCTACACTTTTTGCAAAGTCCCATTCCTCCTGGCCTGAGACAGAGGGCAGCCACCATCTTTGCCTCCTAGCTATGTGGTCAGGTGGGGGTTAAGGTTTAGAAATTCCAATATCTAGTAGTTATTCAATCCCTTTCTGTGCCTTGTGGACTTTTTTTTTTGTTTGTTTTGTTTTGTTTTGTTTTGTTTAATAAACCATTTGAACCATTTGGGTATTCATTTCTCTCATGGGTGAACGGGATTATTGAACCCCTTCTCTTTAGAGGAATTCCAGAGCATTTTCTCCTAAATTTTTTCTCTAAACTGAGACACTGACATGCTCCAAAAGAGGCTGTGGTAAGAGTGACACTTAGTTTCACAGGCCAACCACTGCATGAGAAGATTACTTTTAAGAGAGAATCTGTTCTCAGCTCAAAGTCAGTAGTAGTCTTGAACTAAAAAACTATAAGATAGATAAGTTATGCTGTTTTCTTACGAATGTATCTCCAGAGCTTTGCAGACACGGTGAACTTTATTAAAGGACCTCTGTTAACATGTCTCAGCTGCCTATATTAATTGCTATATATTGTGTAAAAGGTGTACTACCACAGTGAGCTGAAATCTTACAGAAGCATCTACATCATTTCTCGCTGGTATTATATATACTTCAAGTGTAAGCAATACAAGAGCCCTCCATGTAAGGAAAAGATAGAACTGCAACTTGAGCTCATTGAATAATCTGCACAGACAATTTGAGAATTTATATAAAGTGTTTAATGTGAGGGAACATGCATATTTCTCATATTTAATAATACGAATTCTCAGGTGGATTCTGACCATCCCTTTTTTAGATTCAGTTTAGATGCACTGCTATTCAAAATATGATTAAGGCTCTTCTCTATGTGGGACTCACTGTCCTGCCTGGCTTATGGTCCTATGGTTGCCACTGGTTGTTTGTGAAGTATTCCATTATTGTCACATAAGATTTTGGAGTTTCATAGATTATTCATATATCTATAACTTATTCCCTGTGAAAATGATACTTTAATAAACATTGAAGAAATTTAGAACTGTGTATCTCTTTTGTGAGGAATGGATTTAAATAGTATTTGTATTTGTAAAAAATATACTCCACCTGATGTTAGTAAACTGAAATAGTATATGGGGTTCTGTGACTTTGGTTTTTAACCAGTAATTGAAATTTCCATTAAGACAATGTGTGAATGTAAGTCAGGGACTTATTCATACATCAGGGACATTTTTGACATCAATTTTTAAAGTGGATTTAGTATATTGGTAAATAATTTGTTTCAACTTATGGAATTCATGTTATGTTTTGTGTGTGTGTACATATATATATATAAGTGTCTGTGTGTGTGTGTGTGTGTGTGTGTGTGTGTGTGTGTGTGTGTGTGTGTGTTATACAAGACCTCAGAGTGACTTTGTCTTTTTTGCACATAAGGCTGATTATCCAAGCTATCTTTCAGAGAGAACCTGTCATGAAGTGGAATTTGTAAAAGCAGGTAGTTTTATCTGAATTCTTTAAACTGTGCAGAATTAGAACTTCTTTTTTTTTCTTCAAAGTAAATCTTGCCTGGAGAGCTGAGCCACCTTTTACCAGCAGGGAAGGGTCCTGCCCAGATGCTTTAATGGTACCTAGTGGAGAAAACAAGCACCGAAGACATTGCTTTATAAATCTTTGAGCCTGAACTTTTGTCATAAGGTAGTCCAGTTACTAGACAGTGCAAGTGTCCCTCCACATATATCTCATCTGGGACACACATGGTGCTAGGCTCCTCAACCTCAGCCCCAGGCTGCCATTCCGGTCAAGGTTAGGGTTTAGACTACCTCCAACCTGCAGCTGCAGAGAGATTGGGCTGCAAAAGGCATACCAAGGGGATCAAGGCACAGTACAAACATTGCTCCCTCTACACCTCTCTCATTTAGTCATAATGAATGCTAGATATCTCTCCTCAAGGTTCCTCTAGGGTATGTGTTCACTCTAGGATTCAGAGAGACACAGTCTACAGCTCAAGGTGCATTGTGGCAGCAAAAGGAATGCCAAGGGTATTGAGGCACTCCACCAACATTTCTCCCTCCACAGCTTTATCATCTGGACCACCCAAGATGCTGGTGACCTCAGCCTCAGATCCCAGCTGACATTAGGTTTAGGGTTAGAGTTCAGAGAGCTACTGAGCCTACAGCTGCAGGGACCTGGGGGCTGCAAAAGGCATGCCGGGTTTGGTTTTCTCCTTCTTCCTTTTGCCCATATTCATTCTACTGTTATTTTCATTCCATTCAGTCAGTAGCTTTAATGATTGCAGATTTTATGCATTAAGCTCTGAGAGGACAGCTTTTCAGGATGGTCACATGCAGGTATAAGTAAACCTTGGAGACATGTTAGAAACTCAGGAAAAGAAAGTAATCATCATAAGCATTAAAACTATTGTGCTTTTCAAACATGGTTGCTTCTTAACTCCCTTGCCCTGAAGTTTCACAACCTGGGTGTCATTAATGAAGGCACACCCTGTGTTCTATTTCACCACTAACCAAGTTACAGAAAGGCAGGATTTGGAAGAAGGCCAGTACAGAAATGCTTTTACTGCCAGGGAAGAAAAAACCCTGGACAGTTGCTATAAAGGAAAAAATGGTTCCCAATAAGAGGTTACCTAGTGGGCTGGTTCCCTCAGCAATTTGCTGACTGCTTTCAACTTTCAACGTCAATGACAATAAAACATAAATGGTGTTGAAATAAAGGTTCAAAATAGCACCACAGTCTTTTTCACAAACAGAAGTAGCAGAAAGGCAATAAAAGATTTGAATAAAGGCTAGGTAATTCTGTATAATTAGAGACATAGATTAAAAACTGCAGTGAAGGTTGGGAACTGGGAACTACTTCACAAAAAATAGCCTGTGGAAAAGATATATACATATGCATATATATACATATGTGTGTGTGTATATATATATATATATATATATATATATATATATATATATACACACGACAATAGACTATGTCTTCACACCCATCTATTTATCTCCTGCCTTATCAGTTGTGGAAAAGTAGATATTTATCCTCAAACCATTTTGGGAACAAGGGCCAAGTAAAGCCCCTCAGGAAGAAAAAGGAAGGGAAAAATTACCACCCTCAAGACAAATATCTTCAAACTACAACCACCTTGTTATCCAGTTTGATCTTGGGAACCAGTCAAATGTCTTCCATAGGATACAGAGTGCAATGCTTTTACTAGTAAGAATCTTTTTCATATATACTTTCTACTTACAAAGCTTTAAAAACCTCAGTTTGCTGTGCAGAAACAAAAATCAGTACCAAGTCTGAGGAAACAGCACTTCAAAAATAATGAGCAACTTAGCTACATGGTCCATTCACCATGTTGCCATCTGAGGGGCTATGAGTCTCCTAGTTGGAACTGTGGCTTTAAAATGAGCATGTGAGATTTAGGATGTTTATCCATCTGTCCTGCCCAAAGGAAGCTCAAATAAAGTACAAATTGACTCAAAGCTGCATTCTATGAGACACTTGTTTTATTCAGCTTTTTAAAGGCCTCATAACTATGGCCCAAGAGTATGGCTTACAGCAACAGATTGCTGTTTAGCCTGCTGGCTTCAAGATTTTTATTGTACTGAGAATTAAGATTGAAGGGTCTTTCTTCAATTCAACCCAAGACCAAAGGCTACTCAGTTGCCTTTTCAGCATCCAAGCAGAGTAGCCCAGTGCTGGAAAGGATAATAGTAGCAAAAAACTTACCTCTGTGGCTTAGTATTTTAGAGTGGGAACAACAGAGATATAACAGCTTGGGGATTTATTTGTGCCCACAGCTAGAAGACTCCTGAAGAGGGAGATAGAGGTCTCAGTGTTGACTGACACACCTAGAAATTAAGCCAGGTAAAGGACTAGACATGCATAGAGTTAGACATGTGAATTGATATTTAGGATGTTGAATATAACAGTAGGCAAAGAAATCCTCAAGCAGAAATAGGCAGCCACTACAGAAATTGATATGTAAATTTTATATGCAGGATGCTCACATTGAAAATCAAGTCTTTCCAGATTGTAAAGTCCTGTCAGACACATCAGTGGGACTCCATTAAAAAAAAATAAATATATATATATATATTTCTTGTCTTGATACCACTAGGCAGACTATGATGAACACTGACATACTACAATCGTTGACAAGGAGTTGACAATATGTTTCATGCTGAAAGTACAGTATCCTAACTCATGCCACATCATGCCACAGACCCTAGAAATGAGAATGTAACTCAGATATTAGCTGTCAAGAAGTTTACTGCACAAGCCAGGTATAGTATCTGACACTTGAGAACCTTTGTTATAGACACAGGTCTTCCTTGGTACTCAATGAATTTTGTATATTTGTCCACCTAGACTCTTCAGATATGAGAAGCAGGAAGAATTACCAGGGAAATATTTACTTGCACATTTACTATGTGCAAGTTAGTACTTCTCGCTGAGGAAATTGTAGCATTCACCACATCTGGCCACTTACCTGTGGTGTCTTTTATCTCTTCTTACAACTCAAATTAGATTCTTTTCCATTCACCAGAGTATTCCTAACCTACTTCATCCTGCAAATTGCTAAAGGCCTTAAGTGGAAAACAGTGATCAAGAGTGTTTTTAAATGTTGAAAGTTGTCCAGAAGTCTTAGTAGAAGTCTAGAAAGCAGAGGAATGAATCTTGTTACATAGAAAAAACACACTCATGAAATATGATTAGTAATTTTAATAAAAGCATTGAATCTACTGGTGTATCTATTAGACTTTTCTCTAAAATGTTTAATCTACTTTTGTACAAGTACAATTCTAGTATCTGTAAGATGTCAGATTTTTATTCAGTAAGTACTTATAGATCCAACATACCAGAATTAGATATGGTTTTAAAATTCTGTAAATGTATCAGTTTTGTGTGTTTATTTCCAACAACTCTATATTTTTTGTTGTTGTTTTAGATAATAAAAATTGATCTGTTACATTTCTACAAGTAAAATAATTATGTGTATTAGTAATTTGTTTTTGTAATTGTCAAAGAGTTCCTTTACTTATAAAAATAACATCTTGTGTCTGGTTGACAAATAAGTTGTACATAACATAACCTGTTTAAATCATGTTGAAATTCCTATAGGATGTACCTCTCATGGAGTTTTTATATTTCATGAGCATAGCAGGAGGTACCCAGCATGGATATTAACCATGTTCAGATCTTTTGTTTCTTCACTGTATTTCACCCTGATTGTTGTAGTTTGTGAGAAATGTGCCCTCTCTTCTATTTTCTTTTGTATTCTCAAAGTATTAATTTCTTCTAAAAATTTCTTCATTCAACATTTGCATTGTGATAACTTTGATGTCATACTCAGCCTTTAAAGTCTTTATTGTCACAAGGGCAGGGAGTGATGGCTTCTGGGGAGAAAATATGGGGTCCTGGGCAGGATAAAGGAGTCCTAGAGGAGGAGGGCAGGGACATGACAGCCTGTAGCTCACAGGGCCCTGACAATATCTTCTGGTATGGTTTAGGAAGCTCTGTATTTATAGCTTCCATTGCAGCCTTATGAAAAAAAAAAAAAAAGGCTTTATTCTTGAAAATTTGCAGAGTCTGCATGTTTGATTAATCTTTGTTGTTTCTCTCTGCTCCATAAAATAATCTGAGCAGCTGTCATACTGTGATTTAATGTCAGGAAGGAGAATTGACCTAGAATTCCACAACTTTTTGGTTTATGCACAGGTTCTTGTTAGTTACTTTTCATGTGAAGGGCAAGTGGCCATTGAAGACACCTGGGTAAGACTTTCAGCTGAGGATGTCAGCATCCATGTCTGGTAAGAAGGAAACCAGAGCAAACACCACCACCCAACTCTTCAGGGAGGAAACTTCATCAGCCCACAGACAGAACTGATGTGACAGAGGAGTTTGGCAGCTTTTGCCATAGATTGCAGAGAACCCTTGGGTGTCCCAATGGCCTCAAGGTGCTAGGGCAGGGGGAAGTCCTTCTGCAGTCACTCTGTGAGGGACATCCATGGCTTCTAGCCAATAAGAGAGGAAAATCATCACCAGAGCTCATAGATCTTTAGGACATGATAATACCAGAATGCTGAGTGACAAAGACCCAATTCTGGCAGAATAAAAGCATGTTTAGTTGGGTGTGCAGAATAAATGAAGCAGATCATTTCCTGATACGGACTTTTTGTGTTCATTTTAAAACATATAGATGTTGATTAATATCTGTAATATCCTAATGTCTTACAGAACCTTCACCATAAAGCCAAGGTTTAAATAGAGATAAGTAAATGCTGCTAATTCAATTTACTTTTTCTTCTTAGTCTTATTTTTTATACCATTCCAGTCTATTTTAAAAAAGGGAAGTTGAGTTTTTTAATCTTGAGAGATCTGTCTTGGTCTGGAAATGATTGAATTTTTCATAGACCAGGAAAGACAATTTTCAATACCTATGTGAAAAATTTGGTTCACATAAAATATGTCAAGCTCCAAGTATTCAGCATTTGCAATCCAGATCCCCTAAAGAACAGAATAAGTTAACAAAATGAGAGTAGGGTTTTCTTTAAAGCTTGGTTATATTTGCCTTCTTTCTTTCCAATCTTTGGTGTAAATTGATTTATATTTGCAATATTTTCTATTTTCTAAACCTAGGATTATAAGGGTATGAGTATTTATTTTATTTTAAATAAACCAATATTTTTAAGTATAAAATCATCCTTTAGGATACTGTCTGTTCAATTTCATGATCTGCTGTCTCACCTAACCTAAGGAAGAAATTGCTATTTTCAATATGAATTCAGCTTCTTAACATAGGCAGGAGCTTTTTCTTATCCATATTTCAATACTTACCAGAAATGTAATAGATATTCTGCAAATAGGAAAGAAACAATTCCTGAACTGAAAATCTTACAGTATTGTTCATTTTCCAGGAGTCTGATAGCATTTCCCATTAACTGTAATGTCTCCTCTTCCTTTAGCATAAAGGAAGATAGCATAGTGGCTATCCCTCCTTTCATCTTAGATGAACCTTGCTAATACACATTGGTTCATAAATAATTTTTTTTTTTTGCTAATTCTATAATTGCCTCCAGGTGATGCTTTCTTCTGGATAGCTGTATTTGTTTCTCTTTGCTGCTGCTATCTAACAATCCTTGTGACATTACTAAGGAATGTAGACATGCCAAGAAACAATAAAGAAGGTGTCAAATTATAGTTTGCTACACCAGCTGCACACGTGTTATCCTGTTTAGTTCAACACATTGCTACCTATCTAGCCAGCACCAGGAATTTTTATCCTTAAACAGGTAACACTCAATTCTCTTTCATTAATTTCTCAAGATTAGATATACTTTGCTTAGTTCATATTCTTGGACAGAAAAATAGTAGATATATTTTAAAAATACTTTTAAGAGCATCTTTTAGTGTCATGCCAAAGTGGAAGGACCCATACTATAACTCAGTAAATGTTTCATTTCAAATAATCAATCAGAGGGATTTACAGCAGATTCACGTCTCAAAAGTATTTAGTGGTACTATTCATAAATAATATTTAAAATGTTTGGTTGCTGAAGCGGAGAGATTAGGTAAGTTTATTGTCAGTAAATATGGGAATGTAAAATAATACAAATATGTATTTTACCTGTGTCAAGTTTAAAATTACTGCGGGTGAGCTAAAAAACCACAAACTTCCTTTATTGCTGTTGAAGCATTATATAGCAGTGGATGTTAATATGTGTTTATCTCTTCCCATTTTTTTTTGGTATGCATATAAATATTATGTAATATATGAGTCTATCTATAGTACCTTGCAAATTATTTATTATTTATATATTTGTTCATACAAATATGTATGTATTATGTATGCACATTCATAGTTGTTCATACAGCCTCAACTTAAATAAAGTGTCAAAAAGACAACCAGTACTTGATTCTTTTTTATTAATCAAAACATATTTTCATTTTATTTTATGCCCCTGCTTCTGTAGATGGATCTGAATAGATCTATATTGAGATGATCTCAAAACTCTACATTGTTTAATTTCTCTACTATCTGTACATCTAATACGTTGGAGTCACAATATAACTGTTCAAAACATTTGTCTTCAGTATGCAATGAAACTTATAAGAAAATTTATATGAGACTGAAATTTTACTTAACGAGCACCTATGAAATGATCATATGATCAAATTAAAGTGATTCCACTAGCATAAATTGATGCCTTAAGGTTTAAGTTTCTCTGTTCTGCTTGAGTGCGTAGCTTTTAGTTTTATATTAAGGGTTCTAGGATCTTTTCACAGGGTGGTTAAGACAAAACAGTTCTATTCCAGCTGGGGGCTCAAGGACAATTTCTTCAAACTTCAGGCCTAAGCATAAACAATGTGAAAAGAGGAGGGAGGGCAAGCAAAAAGGCAAAGAGGATGAAACATCATGATTTGAGGCTATTAATTGAACATTTGACTTCTGACATTTGACTTCTGTATGCAAATGGACCAAAACCTATAAAAATATGAGATCTTCTGACTAAACCCTATTTTGCTTCCTTCTTGGAGTCATGCAGGCAGGGGCCACATCTGTGGCACTGGTACTGCCAGGGTATGGCTTTTGAAATCCCCTCAATAAACATCAATTTTATTCCTCTTAACTCTGTCTAGCCTCTGTTCCAGCTCCTATGATAGTTCATAGCTGGTAGAAAAAAGACCCTATGAAAGCATGTACTTTGTTCACATTTTCCTTTGCACCATTGCCAAAGATTTCTCTTCAATGTTTCTTATACTGTTGATGTAGAATTCGGACCCTTTATATAAGTAAATAAAAACCTAAAGCAGGCTTTGTATAAGGCTCTGCATGTACCCAGAGGACACACAGAGGGCACCCTGCCTGTGGTGAATTCTCTGTAGCTTGGCCCTCCTCTTGCTTACAAATTCTTGCAGTTCAGCAGGGAATGGATGACTCTGAGGCAGCACCTTCAAGGTCAGCATTTGGGAGGCAAGACAAAGTTGTGGGTAGCCTTACCAGAAGCAGAACAATGCTGCTGAGTTATGAGGAAGCAAACCATGGGATTCATTGAAAGGCTCCAGCAATTTGACTCTACGTGACAAAGAAGAAAACACTGCAGAGGCTCGAAAGATAGTCTTGCTCTATTGCTTTCTAAATTTAATATAGGCACCTTTGTGTCATTTTTTTTTAAATTCAAAATTGATGTCTTCATGCCAAAAATTCTCAGGAATACCTTATGTAAAATAAAATTGTTTTTATCTGACAGTTTTTAGTGTAATATGCTGTAGATCATCTCTATGGGTGTCTATGGGACTTTGAAAGTAATTGTACTGTAAGTATCTCAAAATAAGGGTAGAGGATAAGCTCAAGATTAAACTTCTGAAAATTATACAGTTTTGTTGCTAATTCCTTGTTAAGGCCATTTAGAAAAAATTCTTTATAACTTTTTAAATTTTATTATTAATGCAAATACTGATTTGAAAGTTGAGAACAAATATAAGCTTTTTCCCATTAGCAGATGTGGTAAGGAGAACTATAGAAACTTTTTAAATTATTAAACAATGTACCATTGGATTTCTTTTTTTAAAAAAATAAAAATATTTTGGCCTAGTTGACTACATTTGCACTTGGAATATTACTCCTGTTGGTTTGAATTATGGTTTTGAAAAAGACACTAGCTAGTGACTCTTAGTTCTTTTAATGAGTTATGCTGAGGACTTCCCAACTTTTTGTTAGTTTCCACTTCTTTTGAAAACCTGATCTTGTATTAATAATTGTGAACTAGCTTAAAATTGTGTTATAAAGTTACATAGCAAAGTTTGTCTTAGGAAATATGTCCCAAATTAGATAAAGAACCCCTGAGTTTATAGAAATCATCATCTTAAAATATTCTATGAAAGAAACCAACCATTGCTCCAGAAATTGCAGGGGATTATCCTATAATGATCACCCTTTCTTGCAGGTTGTACTGCGCTATAAGTTTTCTCAATTTAAAGGCATGTCACAGGGAAAATGGAGACATTATGAAAATTAAACAAAATATCCCTTTATGGGCTTGTCCTGAGGATGATTTAAATTGCATTTTTTAAGATAAATGTTGTATGAAGTAAGTTTCTATCAGAATTAAAATATTTTTTGCAATAATTTTATTAAATCTTCATCCAGTATGATTCCTTAAGTGATTCACCATAAAAGAGTTTCATTCCAAGTGCATAGAGATCCAGCTACAATTTGCAGTTTTCTGATTTTCAGTAAATCCTTCAGCCTTTTCATACTAATTGAAAAATGAGATGCTGATCTCAAGAAAGGCATCATATTTTTCAAAAAGCTTTGGAAAGTGACTGAACTTAAAATTCCCATTCTCTAAGAGTTTAATCAACAGTAGATTGAAAAGAAAAGTGGGAAGATGTCTGGGAGTGTGGATTTTCTAGCTAATTATCTATATTGATGCAGCAGTAGGACAATTAGGTTTTCCGTAAACATGACAACTTTCTGTTGTTTGTAAAAAGTTTTTGGTTTCTTTATCTTCTTCCTCTTAACTGCTTTTCTCCCCTTATTTTTATTTTTTTTCAGATGATTAATAAACATAAAAACTGATCCATATTTTCCATGCATTTTTTGGCATGGGAAATACAACTATTATTCCAACAGGATTTTTATGTCAAGTAAACTGTCTAATCAGTAAGACACAATGACATGGTGCAATTTCAGTGTGTTAAAAGGCTCTTTAACACATTTAAAGAACTTACTCAAGAGAATGATGGTCAAATGATGTGTTTAAACACTGTGGCCAGAGATTAATAGATTTCCATCTCTAGTTAAGGGAAAAGATCAGGAAAAGGTCCAGAAGCCATCAGTCATAGCTATTATCAGTAGCTTTCCCTTTTTGTCGCTGGAGGTAGGAGGCAGAGGAGATAACAGGATAACATTGAATTGAATCATGATAGTAGATTTATTTTTCCTTTCCTTTCCTTTCCTTTCCTTTCCTTTCCTTTCCTTTCCTTTCCTTTCCTTTCCTTTCCTTTCCTTTCCTTTCCTTTCCTTTCCTTTCCTTTCCTTTCCTTTCCTTTCCTTTCCTTTCCTTTCCTTTCCTTTCCTTTCCTTTCCTTTCCTTTCCTTTCCTTTCCTTTCCCTTTCCCTTTCCCTTTCCCTTTCCCTTTCCCTTTCCCTTTCCCTTTCCCTTTCCCTTTCCCTTTCCCTTTCCCTTTCCCTTTCCCTTTCCCTTTCCTTTCCTTTCCTTTCCTTTCCTTTCCTTTCCTTTCCTTTCCTTTCCTAAATCGGTAGGGTGTCTAAAAAAGGTATCAAAACTCCAGGTGGGTTTTTATACTCTGAAAGATGCAAAGAGGTAAAGGAGAGAAGAATGTCATTTTAGGAGCTGTGAGGCTAATGCCAAAAAGAAGAAACACCTCTTTAGAAGCAGAAGAAGCAGGTGTGAGTCTTGGGGGCCAGGGCAAATCAGTATTGTATGCGCTTTTCAATGCAACCTCTGTAGGATGTCTAAGGAAAGCACATCAAATGAAGGTCCCACAGCTGTCCAGATGTTTGCAGTTGACCTCCAAGGTGGGCCAGGGCTGCTGAGGGGGAGACCAAGGGAGACTGTATTTGATACCTCTGGGCAAAAAGCACTGTATTGCAGTACTAACTCCAAAAAAACGTTTTTACAAGCCATTGCCAGGAGGGAGAAATGCCAAAGGAACTTCTAGCAAGTGAAAGCAATTTGCCCTGTGGTGGCTTCACTGTACAAAGGCCATCCGGAATGGGAAGCAAGAAACAGCTTGGTTATTTCTTCTGTATATTATATAAATTTTTGACAATATTAATTTAAAAAATCATCCAAAATATCTTGCAGTTATGTCATTAAATAGTATTATGAGTAGATAGTTCCTCCAATTTGTTAGAGTGGGTGTCTATACCTCATTACATGAAACTTTGTAGTGAAGGTTTTTTTTTCTTTATTTATTTTCAACTCCTGAATATGAACTTTTTGTCTCAAAAAGTGATGCTTTTTAAGGTGCAGACACGAACTTTACAAATTATAATTATTATTACTTTTACTATTGCTAATCATAATGTCACACAAAGTAAGGCTTCTTAAGATATATATCTGTTAACCATGTGGTTTGTCTCTGGGTCAAAGAACTTGTGTGTAGTAAGTACAATGCATCATTCCAAAGTCTGGGGCAAAATTTTTCATTGTATTTCTCTGACTAGTAGCTGAAGTTAAAACAGACAAACAAACAAATAAAAAAACAAAACAACAAAAAAATGCCCCATGATCATTCTGCTATTATGACAGCTCTAATGACATTTTTTACAGAATACTTTATCTTCCTTGCTCTTCAAAAATATAGAGTGGGAATATTTGATTGTGTGCAATTGCCTGGAAACTTGAGTTTGACTTGCCTCACTTAGTTGAAGAAATTAATATGTTTTACATTGACCTTTTTAGTTTCCTACCAAGAAATGGATTGCATTCATTAATGTTTTGTGTCTTCAGAGAATATAAATTGTTGTTTTAAATGTGTTTCAGGAGCAGACTGATAGAATTAATCTTATCTTGTCCTTCCATTATCAAAAAACTTCATAAGAGAAATAAAAGAATGACATGAAATGCTGTTAATGAGGTTAGCTGACAGTTTAGCATCAAGAATAGAGAAAGATATCTGTTCCTGTGCATGAACTGCAGAATGCAGAAAATTAATTGTTGGATTAATTACCTATATTTGAGAGGTTGGTATCAAACCATTCCTTCCTATGTATTACTTGGATGTTGTAAATAACTAAAAAGTTTCTGCAGGTTGTAAATAAAAGTCTCATTCAAAACTCTAATTTTCTCAAGCATGATAATGATGTCTCTGAAGGAAGAAGGTTCTGTTTCAATTCAGAAATGCTAACAAAAATGCATATACGCATAATCATGAGTTTTTTTCATTCCTCGCTGACTTAGAATTGATATATTCATTACATATGATGCAAAATATCTTTTTCTTTTCTAAATGCCATTTTATATATTTAGGTTATTTTACTCTCTCCAGGTAAAGAAAAGGGTAGATGTAGAGTGGAGTTGTAGAGTAGCTGAGTGAATAGAGTATGCAGAGATCAAAAAAGTTATCCTACTCAGAAAATTTTTGGAGCTTGTAGCATGTTTGATCAACATGAGTAGCTACAGAATAGCAATTATTTACTTTCTCTGAATCTTGAAAGTATTTCCTTTCTGCAGGTGTTCTCATTTTGCATGGCAAGTTCCATTGATTAAATTGTCTTCAGAAAAATTCTTTGGACTCTTGGATATTCTGGTTAGCTTCAGAAAGTTCTTAATGCATAGTGTTATTTTCTACATCCCAGTTTTGATTTTTTTTGTTTCTTTTTTTTTTTTAAGGGGTTTATATGCTTTAGTTATGATAACTATGAAAAAAAAAAAAGGACAAATGGAGTAATTTTCTTTTCAAATTATTATTCCTTATACAGATGAACTGCATATTTTAAAAATAATTGTTCTGAGTCCTAGGTTTGAAATGCCTTATTTGAGACCTATAATTATACAGAATCTGGTCATTCCAACATATTGATTACGTGTGAAATTTCAAACCTTATCAGTTCTGAAAGCTTTCTCCCACAAGTGCAGTATACAAATTTTACTGTGTATCAAGTGAAGAAAATTTATGAACCTTATAATGGCTCCCATTTAAGTTATCAGACCATGATAGAAGTGAATTGAGCCTGCTGATGATGGGATGTAATAATTAGGATCTGTGGCCTCCAGCAACTGGAGAGCTTTCAGAGTACATGTCTGGTGTTCTGCTTGTTGTCAAATAGACTCCAACATCTGATGTTCAGCTGCATCATATCTCCAGCTGTTTCCTTCTCCCTTTTTCCTCTCTCTTGCCCAGCTCCCTCTGACTCCTTCTCCCTATTCCTAGTTCCCTACCCCTCTCCTTCTTCCTATCTTTCTCATTCATCTTCCTTAAGAACACTTAATACATTCACATTTTATATATTTAAATTGTATAACACACGGAATTAGGAATTAGAGGGTTAGGAATTGCTTGGAAGGATTTGAGTAAAAGGAGCACAGAAAAAGTTGGGTAACAATGCAAAAAAAGAGACATTAAATATTTAGTAATTGCATATCATTGTTCTTGGGTCTTTTCCCCCACAGTGACGGTAAAAGAGATTATTCAGAATTGTGAGGAGTGAAAGTAAAGGATTGTTGGCAAAAGACCCTAAAATAAGACATGAGAGAGATTTGTATAGGTTGGCTTTACATATTTTATCAGTATGTCACACTGCTGTTATGATAAGCAGGGAAGAGAAAGGTAGAGAGGGAGATGTTTTCCTTCACAATGAAAATGAGCACCGCACTCAGGTGTCCATTCTGATCTGGTTTCTGAAGAAGCCCTTCTCCTTCCCTGACTCCAGAGAGCACCTCTTGAGTTTCACTCTGCATCTGAGTTTGGTGCCTAAACTGTGTCTAAAGATGCAGGTTGGAAATATTTCTTCACCAGGAGCTGCCAAGAATACAGAAGATATCAGGACAATGAAAATCTCTGCCTATTCTTGAAACACAGGATTAAAGACATATAATTGGCATCTGTTATAATTTTTTCTCTCTCTCTTTTTTTTTTTTTTTGTGTATATATGAATTTTGCACTCCTACCATTGATTTAGATGAACCCTTCAAAAATAATACAGGAAATTAATGTAATTATGATTTTTGGCTAGTAACTATCCAACATGTGTTGCTAGGTTTTAGCAGCAAAACAAGTTATTCCTTGTTCTGTTGCATTGCTAAGTAGGGAATGGTAACACTGTTGGAGCTCAGGGACTGGCTGGGCATCAGCTATTTGGTGGGGAGCAACTGTTTTCATTTTTTGTCACTTGTTTTTCTCGGGCTTTATCTATTTATCTTTGTTGTTTTCATGTTCCTTGCAATATTATTTTCATCATTATTATTAAAATATTAAAATCCTTACTTTAGCCCATGAGTTTTCTCACTTTTGCCCTTTCAGTTTTCTTCCCCCATCCCAGTGAGAGGGAGTGATCAATGTGAGTGATTATCTGGTGTTTAGTTGCCAGTTGGGGTTAAAACACAGAAAAAGAAATATTTTAATCAGGACTATGCAAAAGGAAAAGTTATGCTTACTGGTCATCTATGCATGATGATGCAGGGGACAAGACATCTGTAAAAGAGAGAAAGCATATTTATATTAAATAGGTTCTGCCACAAAGAAGCAAGTTTTGGATTGTACAGGTCCTTGTAGAAAGCTACATGATTTTTTTCAATCATCAGTTACTAGAGAGGTTTCTGTTAATTTTTCAGACATCTTCATGGATGCAAAGGATTGCATGCTAGGATTAGGAAAAAAAAATGTCTACAAGTGAGAAAGGAAGGAGAAGAGATTTCATTTTCTTACATTTGCATGAAATTTTCAGAAACTCATGATTTTCGTGCTCTAAAAGGTGTTGACTGGACTTTGGATGTGGAGTATGTTGAGAAAATATTGTGTAATATAAACATTATGGCAAAAGGAAAAAACTAAAAAGAAAAAAATAGTAGCAGGAATGAATTGAGAGGCTGAGACTTTGAAGTTGAAAGAGAACTCATGCCTCATCATTGCTTTTCTAGAGAATTTTATCTGAAGCATCTCTTGAGGGATAAAGGATGAATTCAGTCTTTATGATTTTTTTGCTTTGTATCCACATTGTATCTGACATGCACAGGTACAAATTAGAGAAGAACTTCAAGTTTTATCATTTTAGTGTTGTTAAGAACATATCACAGGATGAGATCTTCAAAAGAATTTTGCCACATCTCATTTGGAGTACTTTTGATCTATGGAATATTTTTTATTATTTCCTTTTTAAAATATTAATCAACAATAATTATTTTCTGAAACTCTTCTGTCTGTGTGGGTTTATTATTTTTTCCAGTTTTCTTTCAGCATTCTATGCAAGATTCACTTTCTCCTTAATAGTCAAATGCATAGTTTACTTACTGTGAAAACTACTGGAAACAGATTGATTTGTTCTTATCACATCTTATTTTTTAAAAAACAATATTTTCATTGGCCTCAAATTAGTCTAACTTTTTTTCTAGAATTTGTGCATAAAATTGCAAGCTTCCTGGTTTAGTTTCACAGTAATTATAGAATAATTACAGCTTTTATCAGTCATTAGTCATTTTCTTACATCAGTGACAATTTTCTGCTTGCAAATTCATAAAATGGAAGCATAGTGCATATCTACTTTGAGTTGCTGGGTTGGGGTCCCTTCCAGACTTTGGGCCCTAATTTAAATAATGTTTGTTTTTCACTGTCACAAAAAAAATGGAGTTCCTCTGCCCTGCGTTGGTGGTAAGGAGCAAAGCCACAATCCAAAGTATATTTGGAATTAAGAGGATTGTGTATTTTTCCAAGAGAATAATTCTTAGGCTTACAATAAACACTAATAATCTGCAAAAGAATACAAATCATGTTTCTTACTTCCAATGCCACTGAAATGTGTGCTTGAAAATAAGTTATTTTTATTCAAAAAAGCAGGAATTAAACTCTCAGGTTTTGAATATATGAAATGGAATTTTTTTCTAGTCAATTTCACTACTTATATATGTATATTTTGCCATAATCTGTTAGTGATACAAACATGTGTTTGCTTCTTTCAATAAGTTTTACTACTTCAGAAAAGAGTGTGAATAAAATTATGGTTTGTGCCAGTTCATGCATTACCAGTAATTGCTAATTTAATTCCTTTGTTCTTGGTATGTTGAATCATCCAATAATAAGATACTTTGAATTAGAATGCTAGGTTCAGATTTTGGAGCGAGCTTTTATTTATTTTTCATGTTTACACAAAACATAATGTCAGAATTTAACAGTATTGAAACACAATCGATATGTAACTCTTCATTAACATTTTAACTGGAATTTTAGAAGGCAAAAATACTATTTCAAAGTTACATTTCTTACAACAGTTCAGAAGGGCTCACTCTTTTGTACAAAATCCTTCTTCTAGAACCTTAAGTAGAATCAGCTTTATAAAATTATTTTCCCTCTACCTTCTTCTTTCCCACATTGTCATTTCAGCTCCTATCAGGAAATCAGACTTATTTGTATCCATTTTGATTTCTGTGGGGCAGATTAAGCTTTGTTTGGCATTGTTCATATTAAACTTCCTACTCATTTATCCCTAAAATATACATTTTTCCATCTTTTGAAAGGACTTGCAATTTTGAGGGGGGGAAAGTCAGGGTTAAGTTCTGATATAATAGTTTAGTTACTCAGATGGTTTTTCTTTTAAAGCCAGAATTTGGTATCATTTAACATAGGGCTTTCATACACAGGCAAGGTAAATCATATAGAGAACAAAAACATAGAGTAGAGGAGTTTTGGAAAAGTTAAGTTACTTGTCCTTGTATACATGTAAACTCACAAGGGCACTTTCAAGATTTAGTGGTAATCATACAAGAGTCAGTGATAAAAAATACATAAAATACATAAAAACACATTTTTTTCCAACTCTATAAACCTAGTTATTGGCAAAGATTTCAAAAGCATCCTATCTTGATCTAGATGTCTTTTCAGACAACATCAATAAATAACAGTATTTACCAGCCTCTTTCTTTTTGTATAACCTGGAAATTTTAAAGTGTAACTTTTCCACTTATATATACATAAAATATTGTTTCCCTCTGAAATTGTAATTTCTCAGAGTTTTTGTATGTTCAGATGCAAATATAACTCCATTTGAAAACTTTTTATTTTAAATGTGGTTCATAATCCAACACAGTTAGTTCAGTTAGTTAGTTCATTTCCATTGACATATATTTAATTAGCACAGATACTGTAATATTCTGCTTCTGAATGAGAAATGTTCAGATTCTGTTCATCTTCTGTAACATGGAAGTGAATTGTGATAGCAAGCCCTGAGATAACCTATTTTTATTTGTAAGTTATGAGTATATTTAGAAGATGACAGAATAACAGCCTAAAATGCATAGCACTTAAGGATAGTTTCCAGTTAGGCCTGATTTAAATAATTTTATAAAATTGAAAATAAATCATTTAAGCAAATCTGTTCTCTAAACCCACCTGATTCAGCAGAAGCAATATTCACTGTGCCTGTTTAATCAGGTATATTTACTTGCATATGTGCAACTCTTTTGAGAAAGGGGAAAAATTGTTTCAACTGCAAATATCTCACTTTTCCACCACAAAACCTGGGGGAATGATGTCTAAAGACCTGCCAGTGGGACTGTGTTGAGTCACCTGTATCACCATTGCCACTGTGGCAGCAGAGATACTGTATGATCCTCCAGATGTAAATATGTGTCTCTTCCACATCTGGTAACCTTGAGTACTTTTTCTGGACAAGTTCATGCATTGTCATGTATTGTGTTGTCTTTTTCTCCATAAGGTGCCTCCTTTATGTGCTGCAGCATGCCCTCAGGGAAGGGTATCCTAGGAATGGGTACCTTGGCAACCATCTTTGCCTTTCTCTTGCCGCAGCAGAGAAGGACTGAGAGTGCACCTACAAATTTGGAGGTTTTGTCATTACCAGAAAATCATTTTTAAAAAGGGAAAGTAAGTATTTAAATTCTTGAGAGTTTCCAGATGTTAGCCTGCACTGTGAGTTGCCATTAGCTATTCCTCTCACAATGCCTAGGCAGGACCCAATGCTTCACCTTGTTGAACCTGACAGAGTTGCATGGTAGAAATCATCCTGCATCTTTCACCTGCTTAATGGTCTCTTTCTGATACTTTTCTTCTTCAGTCTGCTTTTTTCACACTTCATCTACAAGGAGGAGACTTACAGTAGTTCAAAGGACCTTGGGGACCTGCTTGTGTCCTGGAAATCATCAGAGAAGGGTTGTTCTCCTGGTACACCCTGCTTGCAGTAGGGTGAGAGTAGATGGTTAAGGACTAAGATTAGTGTCGTGCTCAGTGGCTGGAGATGGAGTCACTAGTTAAGGTAAGTAGATTTGTAATATCAAGTGGTTTCTAAGTGGGTGTAAGGAAAGAAACAGGATGAATGAATGTCAAATTTGTACAGTGGTCTCCTCTTAGCAACCTCTTCCCCTGCTAAGTTTGAGTATTCGAACTGGCTGGCTGAATCCTCACATATCCTCACACAATAAACTAATCAGTCTTCATATAGTATCAAGATGGACAGGCAGATCCTGGTATCTCCTAACTTCTCCCAGTCTTCAGAAGTATCACTACTTTCAGCTCTAAACTTTAAGTATCTTTTCTTGACCATCCTGGCTTCCCATCTACCAAAATGACCAGGAAATGACCAGAAAATCTTTTAGCATTCTGCTAACTGGCTATGTGATGATGGTCTATCTTGAGATGTAAGGCTCAGCAGGATTCAGATCCACCTACTCTGTGTACCTAAGAACTGAGTCAGAACTGGATTTTCATTTTATATATATTTGCATGGTTAGAAGATTTCTGATTTTTAGTAATGTTATTCAAGAACCAAAATCACATTAAATGAATGGGGATAAAGAGCTCAGATATTAAAAATATTTCTGTTTTGGACTGTACAGAGCTCTGAGGTGAGAATTTAAAGTCGGAAACAACTTATGCAATATAAATTTAATTATTTTTAAAAATAAGTTACCTAACTTTTGTCTTATACACATAGATTTCCCACTTTCTAGGCTGTATGTAAAACCTCAGGACATGGTGGATTTAAAAAAATATACAAACACTATTGCATGTTTTAGCATCAATGGAAGGTGTTCATGATTTCCTAATTAAAGCCCATTAATCAATTGTATAAGTTAGACATTTTTTAAATAAAGATGCTTCCAAACAGTACACTTCATGCCTACAAATTCGAAATTTGTTCCTCTCAACCATATACTTATTCCAAACAAATTGTAAGCTGATGGTTGCATGCAATACTATTCTTTGCTGACTGAAAGAACATGCCCCTAGGAACTGTCTCGCACTATGAGCACAGCATTTGAAGCATCACACATTACATCATTCTAAAGTGTCCTTGTTCACTCTCTATGGCTTCGATCTCTGCTATAGGGCAATCTTCTGAGACAATAGATTGAGTTCAGACTGAAAATGAATAGTAGCAAAGCAATATTCTGACTAGTTAAAACATAGACCTGATTCTTTGAAAGGGGCAATTTTACACAGCTGAAAACAGTTATGGACAAAATCAAGAGGGAGGAAGTACTGAAACATAAAAGCATGAATTATGATTGGGAATTACTTAAAAATACTTTATGAAATATCAAAGGCTTCCGCAATTTTATAGTCGTGAAAGACTGCTTTAGTAAAATAACCACCTTGGTTAAAATGAGATGTGAAAATGGCAATAAAAACATTTTTTTAAAAAAAAACTACAGCACACAGAAAAAAGAGAAGCATTCAGAAGAGACCAAAAATTTTGGAATGCTGTAGCATCACCACAGTCTATGTATATCCTTTAGAGTTAAGAATGATATGAACAAATTTTATAAATTTACTGAGAATAAATGAAATGTAAAACCTGCAGTATCAAAAGCTGGCATTAAATAAAAATGCTAAAATGACTAAGCAAAATTCACAAATCATACAACTATTGTGTAAATATTCTACTTTGCTCCTTAAAAACATAAGGAAAAGTAAAAGTGAATATGTCAGTTTTAAGGAAGGTATAATATCTGAAAGCTGAGAGAGCTGATAGCCAGCAATATCAAGAAAATAGGACATTGGTCTCTATTCATTAAGTATGTAGGCACCTGACTCTGGCAGGTCTGAAAAAAACAACTAAGCTCTCTATTGAGAGCAAAAGAATGGGTCTGTCATCATAGAATAGAAATCAGAAAAGCTTTAAGTTTGTGTGATTAGCTGCCATAAATAAGGTAATAGATACTGTTTATCTCATCAACATCAAATCCTCTGGCACATCCAACACCACTGGAAAATGCCTTCTATTTCACTAAAATAGTGTCAGGGTGGAGTTTGGGATTTTTTTTCACATACTTTTGACATATTTTTCAAGACCCTGGAAAGCAGCTTTATTTTTAAACCATGCTTGGAAGAGTGACCACAGTAAGAGTTAGGTGGCAATATATAACTACTTCCCAAACTGTGTGGTTGTTTTATATAATGACAGTTTAGTGTCAAAACTACAAATTACTTCTGTAAGGAAGTTTAGATTAAGGATCTTCTTCCTTTTTGGTAGACCATTTTATGCATTATTTTTCTCTCTTCTTACTTCCCAATTGACCTGTCATTATTTTATGCAAAGATGTTACAAGCAACTTGACCTCTGTGTAATTTCTATGTTAATTATTAAGGGTTTAATAATAAAGAGTTTATTCCTTACAGAAGGATGTCTTTGTTTACTGTTTTTGGGGAAGGAACCTTTGTCTAGGCCTATACTGCTTAATAAAATAGGCTCAAAATGCCTGGTTCCCAAGGCCCAGTGAGTGTATTGAACTCACATCTGCAAGTTCTCTTTCACCTTCCTTACTTCCAAAGCTGTGTGGTTGCATTTATGGCTCAGTGGATATCACATGGGCTTTTTATCTGTGTGCACAAGTTTGCACCATGCACAGCTTTCATGCAGTGTGCATAGGACAGTCAGCACCCACAAAGAGAATAATGCCTTGTTATTCCCTGTTTAGGTTTCCTCATAGCAGATTGGTGCTGGTACTTCTGTCATTTCTGTGACTTCTTTCATTTTTGTCATGTCTACATTTGCTGGTAATGTTCATGATAGATACACCTTTTGGTGCTACTGCTGGCCTGTTCATTGGATGTAGGGATCTGAGGGTCTTCCTTTACAGATAATGTCCTTGGCAGGCTGCCTGGAGGCATGATCTGGGCACAATTTGGTGTATGTCTCCCAAATTTTAAGGACTTATGGTCCTCTGAAGACAGGTGCACATCAGAAAACAAGTTTATCTTGGCAGCACAGTGCTTTTGGTTCTGGAAGAGGGCCAGCGTGCGCAGTTTATACTGTAAGAAAATCAGTACAGTCATAACACTCCTTTGCCATATCTTCTGCAGCCTTCTGTGTAGTGGCTGTGGGTTCTGTCTGACTGCACATTAGATGTTCTGCGATGTGGTGTTGCTGCCCAGACACACAGGGTGTAGTAATGTCCTCTGCCATTATTACTGAGATGTTACCTGCTGCTTTTGCTGAAGAATAACCATCTGAGGTGTTGCACACCGGGTGCCCAGTACTGAGTGGATGTTCACCACACTGTCATGAAAGCCAGTCTCTTTCTAAAAATTCAAACTGCAGAAAAAAACTTTCAAGCTGAACACCTCTGTCCTGAACTCTGCTTGTTCATGAAGAACTGAGAAATTGGGAGGTGTAAGGGGACAGGGGGCTGCTACTTCATGGGTAACCATATGACTGGAGCTGATATAGAATGTTAAGGATATTAAGAGAGTTTGGAAGTTTTGGGCAAGAATGTGTCATGGATATTTGCCAATTAATACAATCAAAATCCACTCCTAAGAGCATATCTTTCATTGTAGCAGTGCATGGAGGAAAGAGTTCCTCTTCTGTGCAGCAACTTATGTACCCTCAGATGGATCCAGAAAGGATCACAGACTCCTTTCTAGCAGTGTATGGCAAGAACATTCCTGCTTGGCAGGATGTATGTGCAAGCTGAGCAGCAACAGGTGTATGAGAATTAGAGATAAGAGACCAACTGCTTTTTTCTGAACATAATAATATCACTGTCATAGCTAATGTGATCATGTTCCCCAGAGATACTGGGAAAACATTTTTGTTGGTGATGACTCTTTTCTCCAGAGGAAAGGCTCAGTGACAGTGGCAGGTGGGAAATGGAAGTAAGATGCCATATTAGTAGATACAAAGTGGAGATTTTTGGAAGACAGGATAATTCACCACTCAAATGATTTTGCTGAAACATACTATAGATTTTTAGAGACTCTTCAAAAAACTAAGGCTTTAAACAACTATGAGCTTCACACAGAAACTTCTAGATAAGATGGTCCAGCATGTAATAGGCAATTAAGCTGAATATATGACCCTAAAGACGCATTTAGGTTGTAAAAGCTGAGAAGGCGCCTCTTGAAACTCCTTACTTGCATCCAGTGGTCAATTTTCATCATTCGTGTCAGTCAACGAAGGTAGAAAATTAAGCTGCCCTTTTATGAGAGTTTTATCTTAATACCTCATCAGAATTTTATGCATTAGAAATGTTGGCTTCTCTACAGTCTCCTTGTTCTTTCTTTTATATCAGAGTTTAATAAAAGGAGAGGTAATATTGCCCCATCTCTCTTTGACCTCATTATCACAGGTCTATAATTATTCTTGCCAACCTGGGGGATTAGAAGTGATCAGCATTTCTGTGGCTTGCTACAGTTGAAACATCACACACTTAACTCTTTCCCTTTGCTTTAATCATAAATCTTCTCACTTCTATTAACAAAAAAAAATATTAAATTGATGTAAAGCTACTGAAGTTGATAATTTCTTCCAGTTGAATCATGTCATAATTAGGCTGGTCATATGAATACAAAAATTATTCCTTGTATTTCAGTCTTCATTCAGAGTTTTTATTCAACCATGAAAACGTCTGTTAGACATCTAAATGTTTCCTCTTTGAGCAGAGAAGTGATTTTAGGAGTTTGCAGATGCTTGGGACACACTCATTCTTTTAAGCTGTGCTTATCAGTATGAACAATGATATAAAATACAAGTTATCTTCCAAGGCTCAAACAGGAGTCCACTATATACAATATAACAAATTCTTCTCAACCTTCTGACTGTAATTTCATGGCTTTGTACTCATGGAGGCCAATATTATGTTTCTTTCAGAAATAACAGTCAATGACAGGTGTGGTTGTAAGCATAACAACTTTCTTCAGGAGAAAAGCAGAAAATACATTGTTTGTTGAGTATAAACTCAAATACCAAACTCATCATCTACCATCTCTCCAGCTGAGAGCTTCAGACGACTTAAGGATTGCTCCACTTTCCATCTTCTTCAGTCAGCCACCACAGTTTGGATGCAGCCCTGGAAGCCTAGTTAGTAAGGAGAAAAAGACCATAACATGAGATTTCTAGAAACAAGTTCAGGACATAAGTTATTGCTGTAGCTTCTTTTCTGTGTTCTGTTTATCTATGTGAAACAGGTGGCTGAAAACCATTTTCTAGTGCAGTAAAACAAATATGTAGCAACAAATTCAGTGCTGCAAACTCACTGTAATGTAAATACAACATTGTTCAGCTTGTTTTCTGGTAGTGCAATGAGGTTTTCTACCTCAAGGTGCCTGGTGTCTTCTGGTAACCCTGACTAAATCTCAATTATTTTTGTTATATCATTATCTTTTTACATTAACATAGGTTAATTCGCAAAGCAGTTCCCACATATATGCACAGCTAAGTTTTACTGCAGATTAAATTCAAGTATATAGACAGTGCAGGCCTTGAAAATGAACTTAAGGGATTGCTCATTTGAGCAGTGATCAGAAACACTATTCATCTGTATCTTTGTCTTGTTCACAAACTCCAAGTTCAAAGGCAGCTATTGGTCTCCAGGGAATACTCAAACATTGCATTAGAATCATAGTGGCTGAAGAGTTACATTTTTCTCTCAGCCTGTTACTATTGCTAAAGCAAATTCATTAAAGCATTCAAGAATAAAGTGAAAATGCCCTATCTACACACAGAAGTTGTGCTCTCATGTCTTTTATAAAACTGACATATAACAACTGGGTCTGAAGTCAAATAATGGAGACATGCAGAACTTAGAGCGCTTTATTTTTGCAAATACATACTTTGTTAAGGTGAAAGGCAGAGAATATTAGAAACTACATTATTTAAACCATTTCTGAAGGGCTGATGCCTAAGCAATTCCCCTATACCTACATTTGTCCCATCCTGAATTAAGACTGCATTGTTTGCAAATTCTCTGACCATTATTTGACATTATACAAATTTGATAGATTGAAAAAAGTGTAGAAGAAAAACCACAGACATACTGGAAGAAAATACAACACATTATCTTACACATTGCTCCATAATATGAAATATTAATCTTCTTTTAGGTTTTTAATAATACAAATTCTGTTTATGTAGTTTGTTTTATTCTTCTTATAACAATAGACATTTGTAAGTTAGTCCATTCATGGTTCTGAGCATCTATTTTCCAGTTCACTGCTATTCTCAATTCTCTCTGCAGGCATCTTCCAGGCATGCTACACATCTTCTGTCTTCTGCTGTGAGAATACAGTAAACACGAACAACAACAAAAAAAGAAATGGCACATTTGTTCTGTATTACCAATCTTTGCTTGATTTTTTTAAACTAACCTGAAAAATGAAATGGCATTTGCATTCTATAAAAATTACAACGTATTCATTTTCAAGGTTCAGTTGCGTATAACCTGCTAAACACTTGTTAAGATATCTAGTAGTCTTGCTAAGAACTTAGTAGTTATGAAACTTACTCTGTGCGGTTAGCAAAAATAATTTTGTAGTTAAAAAAAAAAATTGTTCTAGTTGTTTGCACACTTAAGGGCAAAAGCCAGCTTGCAATTGTATTTTGATATTTTATCTACCTATGTGGATTACACAGCCTGCAACTCAAAAGTTAATGAACCACAAAGGGCAGTTAGACCACCAATGGTCCATAGGAACTTTAATATATTGTACATAAACCATATAGTTCCTCCTAATTAATTTACTTTTTATTCTCACAAGTAAGGTATTTCTGCATTAAGCAGAACCTAAATCAGCTGTGTATACACAAACTTAAATAGATATTTTCAAGTAAAATAAATAAATATAGGCAGCATAGCTAGATGCTGAAAACATGCAGATGTGAACTCAGAAGGAAAAAGCTAATGTATTGCCATGATGCAAAAATACTTTTCTACCTGTGTTCTTCCCTTCTGTCTTAAGAATCAAATATCCATCAGCTAGCTGTGTTAAGCAATATGTCCCAAAACTAGGATATCTCCCTGAATGCCATGAAGGGATGGAATAAAACTGAACTGATAATAGCTGATGGCAGTTGTTTACCTGTAGGTTTAATAATTGCTTGAATAGATGTTCTCAGTGTCTGCTTTAAAAACTACTTGGCCTTCAGAGCCGACAGGAATCAACAGGAATTTTAGAACTTTGAGAACAAGCTGTTCCAGCATACTAAAGTAGACTTAATAAATCTCATTTCAGCAAAAGAAAGCTCTGCTTCTGAGTTACAATGAAATCCTGCTTAAAAACATCAGAAAAAAAATGGTTTTAATATAAAACAATTTTGACCCTCAAAGATTTTGAATTATACAGTTTTTAGTTATGCCCATTAAGCAAATGTGATTTAAAATACTTTAAAAATTCTATCATATATATCAGTATGTGTGAACTTACTGACAGCAGCAATATAAATTTGAGTTAATGTTCAGTATAAACTATTGAAAATACAAAGAATTCAAAATTTCTTGATGACAAAAATCCAAATTTAATCGAAATTTCTAAAAACACAGGCCAAGTATAGTAACTTTGAAAGCCAAGACATTCAGATTCTTAAACCATAAAGATTTAAGAGAATTCTTACAGAACTACCAAAGTAGATAGCTAATAATAACATAATGGTACAAAAAAATCACAGTATAAAGAAATATATATAATGAAGTACTGTACAACAGATCTCTACAAAGAAGTTCAACACATTTTGTAGACAGGCATTACACATTTTAACAACTAACAGTTGGTGCTAAGACTGTTGAGCCAACACAGACTGAAAAGTAATGCATCAGAAGTAGACTTAAGTGGCTGATTTTAAGAAAGAAAATGTTGCACATTATATGCACTTTTATACAAAAGTAAAGAGATATTTCTTTGTTACCATAAAATAAGGTCATGCTCAGAGAAAAAAAAAAAAACAACAACATATTAAAAAAATAATCTTAGCAGCATTTCCAGTCCAGGTAATTTTTAATTCAGATTTTGGATACGACCACTATATGCTGTTGTGTTGTTCTTAACTTAGTTCCTGTTAAATCTTTGGGACAAAGCTTTAATTATGACACTGAGTGAAAGTTTACTGACTTACAGCAGCTGTCTGATATGTTACTGCACCTTTGCTCAAGTTCTCATTTCTTTGCAAATAGTTGGAAATTAATAGTAGAAGCATTTTTTTTCATTTTCAGAAAAAAAAGGACAGCATTTTTGTAGAGTCCAACCTAAGTATAAACAGGGCTCTCAGCTGTTCTTTATTTTTTACTTTCATTTTAGAAAAATGTAAGGAGCTTAGATTCTCAATGCCTTGTATTTCATTTGTATCCTATTCTCTCAGCTACTTTACTCTTCAAAATAAACCCAAGTAAATATAGTACAACAATTCATGAGCAGAAATGTATGGAACCTCATGAAAGCTGCCTGTGTGAGGACAAGTATTATTGTCTGCATTTTTTGCTCGATGAGTGAAGTACAGAAAGATGAAACTACCTGGCATTAATTCTGAATAGCAATAGCGGTCTGAATTTAAATGTGATTTGCAGTCTGATGACTTTTAGACTCAAGATACTTTTGAAGAAATACTGTACATAGATTATTTTTACTATTTAAAGATTGTCTGTTACTTTTAGAAATAGAGTCAAAGATGAAGATTGAACTGGTTCTTGGAGAGTTTCAAAGAGGAAACAAAGAGTTGGTAAATTTAGGCACTGACACTATTTTAGGAAGAGACACTCTACATTTTAATTCTGAGTTTCCACAAAAATGTTGAACTATGAAATTTGGATTGAAATAACTATCTGGTTTTCCTTTATATATTTGCTCATATGGTGCAAAGACGACATGATAGACTGAAATGTTTATGGCTAATATCTCAAACAATTGGCCATTTCCAAAGCAAGAGGGTGCTTTGCTGATTATGTGCAAGGAAACATACAGATGCAGAGGGGGCATGCACTCACCACTGAAGCTATAAACTGAGTTCTGAGTCAGATAAGGAAAGAGGAAGATAAGATGCAGATCCTGCAAAGTGGAATAGTTCTTTTCATTAAGCCACTGTTCTCCCTTAAAAACTGGCTTTCTATAAATCTCCCTCTACACCCCAGGGGAAGTATCAGGACAATGATATACAGGCCTGAAGGTGTTCACCCCTTCTGATTGGGCACAACTAACTCGACTATGCTGGCACGAAAGGTAGTGGTCATAACTTACAAGGGGTCATAAACCATCACATCAAAGAGCCCTGATAATACACTCCTATCTGGGCCCTTCCACCAGAGGACTGTGCATGATCCACATATGTAGCAGACCGTGTTAAACTGCCACCCCTCAGGTGCTCCCACCTGAACATGAGCATTTATTAACTCACAGAACTTTGTGTTTCATAGCCTTCTCCCACCCCTACTGTATCAAGTCTTCAACCATCAGTTCAACCAACTGACATTGAAATTTCAACAATCAACCCTTGTCTTTGGGTCCACAGCTGATGATATCTTTTGTCTTCTCTATCCTTCTACTCTTATCTCTTCTTTCTCTCTCTTTCTCTTCCTTATACATTTTTAAGTGATATTTTGATGTTTTTATATTGCTGTATTTCTGTAGATAATAACAAAAAAGGGCTACATACCTCATTTTCTTTGCAACTGAATTGTTCTAAAATAGACCCTACATGTATGTATGTGCATATTTATGTAAAGGCATTGGTCATTCAGCATCTAATTCACTCTAATATGCCCTATCTAATCTGATCTATTAACAAGCTCGGTTGCCCTTGCCTTTAGGGGCAGGTTGTAACACAAATATTTCAGATTTAAAAATCACAGAACAGGACAAGTAAAATGCGGCTCCTTTGAATTTATGTGTGTACCAAGGTTTTCTTTGACACAAACATACTCAAGTCCACTGAAAGATAGAGGCCACAAGTTGCTTATATGTGGAAGGACTAGCTGCGTCAAATCTGGTTTAATACAAAATACTGCATTTTGCTTCCCTGCACATGAAAACAAAGATCTTCATTTCTTACAGCAGTGCACACATTGGGTATTTAATATTATTTAAAAATGTCCAATCCTCTTATTTTTAATCAGTGTAAAATTACAGGGATGTAAGATGACCAAGGCAAGACACAAACAACAAAATTTCTACTACTTTACCGGGCCTCAACCATTATTTGTTTGTGTTTAAAAATACAGTCATGTCATATATTTTAAGCATATATATTTTAAGTCATATATTTTAAGCATAGTGTTTCATGACAATTATGACGACCTGATGATATTAATTTTCTGATGGTTATGCAATAAGAGTGATCCGCTAACATGTCGGAAAAGCTTTTCCTCACCTTTGCTCCCTACTCTGGCCTGCACTCCCACTTTTCTAACAGAAAAGGGAAAATTGGCACATGATACCAGCCTCCCTCCTGTGTCTATGCTGGGAAGCATCTTAGGAAAAGAAATATCAACTTCAACTTCAGACTTTGTTTTATTGGAGACTGCATTTTCTTAGATGGGAGATTCATCCTCAGAGATGCACAAAGGAGTACAGCAAACTTCTTGACCTACTTGCAGAAATAGGTGAAGATGTGCAGCATGTATGTCAATAAAAACATTACCCTGCTGACCAGGGCAAAGGGGCGCATCAGTGGATTATTCAATCCTCAACCCGTCTGTCCATTAGGGTCACTGGGTTTTGAAGTGGTGTTCACTGCATTAAAGGCTTGCAGGCACTCACTCACTACTTTAGATACAAAGGTACAAGGACATTCTTCTAGTCCTTTTCAGTTTTCATATCCAAGTTTTCTTCAGTTTTTGTATCCATGCTTAGTCACAGTCCTGCCTCCAGCTAAAATATCCAAATCTAGAAAACTAGATATAAGGGCTCTAATAGCTAAAAAAAAATGTACAAAGATTGCTGCCACTACATAGCTGAAAGCATCACATTGTTGCTGACTTAGAATCTCTGGGTCAAAGAGGCTAGCCTGCAACTGCAGGATTTGAGATTTGATAATTATCATGTCCATTTCAGTCTTTTATCTTGTTTAGTATGCTTTGCCAATGGCACCAAACACCATTTATTTTTTTTTAGAACAGGAAAAAGCTCCATCAAATCTTTGCCAAATAGGCAGCATTCAGAAACAAGAAGGGTAAACCATTAGACATATTGCAATGAGGTAGGGAAACTTTCTCTTACTGCCCACACCTCGTTGACTTTGAGAATAGTATTCTAAAAGGCAGAATTTAACAATTATATCTCAAAGGGTAATTTTAAATATTACATGGATGGGGTTGCATGGAACTAATAAATATAAGAGGAAACAGAAATGTTCTGGATGAACTTGGTTTTATTGCAGGAAAAAGGTACCTCCTTTTCCCAAGCTATTTAGTAATTACCTTGGAATACATTTTTCCTTGGTAGTCAATTTCTAAGGAAAATCAGTTGCTGATTTTCAGTCTTTCTAATTAAAAAAAATTCAGGTAAAAGACAAAATTGCTAAATCAAGGAATGGCATTGTTTTCTTTTTTTACAATTTTCTAGAAATAAAGCTGACAGTGCCTTGAAAAGTATACTTCAGAATAGAAAAATATGGAAAAAAGTTAGCTCGCTTTCTCAGGTCTTTTCACAGTACTATGACCCTCAAAGTTAATTGTCGCAAAAGGAAAAATAAATCTGATTAATTTATGAGAGTAAATAAGAGTGAGATGTTATAATCAGTGTCAAGAGAATGGAGTGATTTGAGATTTCTTGAAGTACAAAGTGTATACTAGAATATGGAAACATAGGTGAGCCAACATATTCTATGTACATGGAGGATGTCTCTGTGTATGTATTGAATAACAGGTTCACATTATTGTTCTATCCTACGGAAGGAAATCTCTTTCAACATATTCCCAGTATTATAATTTCCATGGCTTCAGACCTTGAGACTTCTTTTTTGTTCTCGGCATGAAGTTCTACCTTCACAGAACTCTTCAACAATGTTTTCATTGAATCTATGTGCATTACACAATGAAGAAAATGTAGTCTGGAAATGCCATAAGGATATTAGGGGGAAAAGAAAAATCCTAATGCCATTGGACCATTGAGATCAGAGGTAGATGTTTTGGTTTTTTGGGGTTTTTTTTTGTTTGTTTACTTGTATGCAATTATGCCTGAAGAACTATTTTTATATTTTTAGAATCCATTTTGATGAGCACCTTATCAGTCAGACTGATCTGTCCAGCAATGTTCTAACAAACCTTAAGTTTGTTTTGTATTCCTTGCTCTTTGTATAGATCTAGAAATAATATAAATAACATGCACTCTTGGCAATTGTGGAAAAGTGTAGCTGTATGTTTGAAAGTTGAGATCTAAGTACTCTGTAGTTTAACTTTTCCTTGAGATGACAGTAAGTATGTATGTAACAAATATTTTCAGATTAACAGAAAATGATTCTAAACTTTTCTGCTTAAAATTATAAAAACCTACAATGTTGGCTTTTTCTGTTTAAATTTTTTTTGGACTTGCAAAGAATTTTTAAAAGAGCATTTGTTGTCTACATGAGCATATTCCTTTTTGTTGTTAAATCAGCTGAAATGATATTCAATTGCACAAGAACTTAAATTTCAACACTGACGAAGCTGATTAAAACCTATTCAATCAGGCTGTAGTGTGATCAAATTTGGTCTGAAAGGTCAGGCTAAAATAGCTTCCTATCTCTCCATCTGATGTTTATAATCTCTTAGGTTAAATCCATCTGAGAGAGATTTTGCTTAGACAGAATGACATGCATATGGAATGAAGAGGGTGGTAGATTTACTTTCATGAGGAAATGCAAAGAAAGGAAAGAAAGGGGCTTGGAGTATGATTTTGTTCTTCAAGACATGCAGAGCAAGTGAAAGGGAGAAAAAAAAAGCTGAAATACTCAGGGGAGGGAGTGAGAAGAAAAGAATAAAACAAAAAAAAAGAGGGATAGAAATGACAGAATTAAAGACAGCTGGTCAGACCAGTTATTTGCAATGTGCCAGCATTTTATTTTTGTATTTAGTTTCTTTTCTTTTTATTCAAAGTAATCTTTTTTTCTTTATATCTGTCTTCATAAATATTCCACCATTTCTCCCTCTGTTTTTGATTTTGCTTCTAAATTTTCTATGTCTTTTTGTCAAAATCGATGTTATTTTGAAAGAGAATCTAGTCATGTACCTTATTCTTCCTGCCTATACAAAAAGCCCCTGGAACCTGAGGTTCTTGAGGATCTTCAATGGTTTGAACCTTCCTTTGATCACTAATACTGGAAGCATATTTTGATTTAGCAAGGAGTATTAACCTAGTAATTTACCTACCAGGAATAACAGTTTGACCATTAAGGACAGGAAAGAGATATTCCCCCCCCACCTTTTTGTTCAGTGTAAATATCAGTATTTTTCCATGTTTGTTTTGTAATGGCTCATTGCTTTACCCACATCAATTTCTACCTTTTCCTGGAGAAATGTTCTCCTCTCCTCTCCTCTCCTCTCCTCTCCTCTCCTCTCCTCTCCTCTCCTCTCCTCTCCTCTCCTCTCCTCTCCTCTCCTCTCCTCTCCTCTCCTCTCCTCTCCTCTCCTCTCCTCTCCTCTCCTCTCCTCTCCTCTCCTCTCCTCTCCTCTCCTCTCCTCTCCTCTCCTCTCCTCTCCTCTCCTCTCCTCTCCTCTCAAGAAAACATTAACATAGGTTACAGAAATACTTTTAAAATAATGCATATTTCCTCTATTGTCATCTCTGGTTTTGTCTGCAGTGACTTTTTAAAATTTATCCACAAGTATAATTGCAATTCTTCTGTCTATCTTGATCAGAAACTATCAGCAGTATGATGGTGAGATATTTTAATGTTTATTTGTTTGCATGTCTGTTATGTAATTAAGCCTTTGTAAATTCACACTGAATACTTTGAGAATTAGGATCAGGAATTCTGTCCCCAAGCTATGTGGCTCCAGCCCCCACCTTGGAGGGACAGCTAAATGTCAGAGAAGTCTGTTAACAGCAGCTGAGCAGATCCACAGGACTCCTCTGCTTTGCCAGTAGCTTAATCCCCTGTGCAAAGTCTTTATCAGGATTTGTGTGAGAGACCACTATTTAGCATTCAGTAAGTAGACAAGGCTGTTCTCCTACAGTGATGACCTCCCTGACCTGCTAGAGGAAACCAAAAATTACACTGATCCATTAGAAAGATTAAGACAAAGACAATAATAGCTGCTGTGATTTATCTTTCTGTTTTTATGAAAAGTTCACAAGTTTGCCAAAAATGACAGACAGGAATAGATAATCTTTGCTTTTTATCACTCAGATCAGACAGCCTTAATGTTACCAATGAAAAGACAAATGCCATGCTTCTCTCTGTGGAGGCTGAACAAAGGATAGATCATTCGTTTTCCCCTAGGAAACATAAAGTTAAAATTCTTTATTTTGAGGACCAGAGTAATAATTTAAGCAACATTTGGCAAGGTGAAACAAATAGAGAGTTATTATTACTAATGTACATTTGTTACAGTATTTGACACAGACAAGGTCAGAGGGCACTGACCATTTCCTTTACAGAACTTCTGCAGTCAATCAGGGTATGTGACTTTCAGTGAAATCTCTACTGACATGGGGATTTTGTAGGTGTTATTAACAGCAAAATTAGATGAAGTTTTTTTTTTGTTTTGCTTTGTTTTGTAATTGGCTGGAAATTCATTCATAATTTTCTTCTGTCAAATCAATGGAGTCTGGTTATAGAGTTATCTGCTGCAATCATCACACATTTGAGGAACATCAAGGTTGGGTAATTAAAAAGCAAAACTGTGCAAATAATTTGTCAACAAAGGTGAAATGGTGAAGTTTTGATTTAACCCACTTAGCAAAGAGCTTTAAAAAAGTGAATAAATGGTATGGGATTTTTAGGGGGAGGTCGCTGACTTTGTGATTTTTTTGGGGGGGTTGTATTTGTCTCTTTTATTTTTTTAATTTGCTGCAGAGTTGTGAATTTACATAGCTCAAGCCCATGGGACATGACACCCTCCATGATGGAAAGATGAAGGAAGGAAAAGTTAATATTAAACATGAAATCTCATGTAGTCCCAATCCAATTCTTATCAGGACTATATGGGAGCAAGGAAATATTGTTTTGTGGTAATATTTGTAGCATTAGAAATGATCTTTCAGGTTCTGTCAGAGAACAGTGTATTAATCTATTGCTCTTTTTTTTTAATGTAAGAGCCCATAGTTATTCAAAAATATAATATGTTTGAGTATGTTACCGTTAATTTTTTTCATGAAGTGTTCATCAGGATAATTTACAATACTATTACTTAAATCCCTGAATAAATGAGGTTGGGAAGTCTAGTCTAAGCTTTCTGCTCAAGGTCAGCTAGAGCAGATTGTCCAGGACCATGTTAAATTGTGCTTTAAATATTATTGAACATAAGGCTCCAAAATCTCTCCAGATAACTTGTTCCACATGCTTTTGAATATCAGCACATATTTTACCCTAACTGATTAAAACATGTGATCCTGACAATGTGATTGAGATGGATCCATGCCTGAATTCTCTTTTTTCATTTTGGTGCTGGACACCTACTTTAAGAGTACTAAGAAATTTCAGCAAAATGCCTTATACCTCAGTTAATAGTGGTATGACAACAAAAGAAACGCATTTCCTAGCATAGTAGAAATCTTGAGGACAGTCTAAATTTTATTTTTATAAAATTTGAAAAAAATAGTACTACAATGTTCTATATGTATATATATCCGTATTGGTGTTTCTTCTTTGCAGAAAAAAAAACAAAGCAAAACAAAACACAAAACCTAGTAATAGATCACAGAGAACTAGCTTACAAGCCACCTTCATTTGTTGTTGCAGAAAAATGAACATAGTTGACCATCATAACTTCAGGAAGCTATGTTTTAAAATATTATCCTTTTGACTTCTCCTGTTGTGGTTTGACCATTCTTTGAATGTGGAATGTGAATCATAGGATGGGAATAAGTTATAGAATCAAAGGATCATAGAATGTCGAGTGTTGGAAGGGACTTTAAAAACAATTTAGTTCAAGCTCCTCTCCCATGGGCATGGATATCTTCCACTAGATCAGGTTGGTGTCACAGGGCCCCATCCAACCTGGTCTTAAAGACTTCCAGGAATGGGGCATTAACCATTTCCCTGGGCAGCCTGTTGCAGTGCCTCACCACCCTCAGAGTTAAAAAAATTCCCTCCTGATATCTAACATAGACCTATTCCCTTTCAGTTCAAAGCCTTCATCACTTGTCCTCTCACTACATGAACCTGCATGAAGTCCCTATCTACATTTTTTATAGCTTTTCTTGAGGTACTGGAAGGTACTGTAAGGTCTACCCAGAGCCTTCTCCAGGCCAAACAGCCTGAATACTGTCAACCTGTCTATATAGGTGAATTACATGAAGTATTCTGAGACAAGTAAGTTGAAAGGAAAAAAAAAAACAACTTCTGAGTAACATTCTGTGATATCTACACAATTATTCTCTACCGAGATCATAAAAGTGCTCTCCTGTGCATCACTGAACTTGTTTGAGGAAGAAGAAACAAGAAACAGTAAGAATTGCAGGTTCCAGATATTTGTTTTAAGAGAAAAATACAAAGATTAAAAAACCCTAATGAATTCTTTGAAGGTTCCACTGAGCACTTTTTCTTTATTTAGTCTTATTCAGCCAAGAAAATTGATAGAAATAGCAACCCAAAACTACTTTTGTATAAAATAGACCTCCTTAATAACATTTCTGTTATAAATTTTCACTTACAGCAGCATAAATAACAGGAACACATACTATACATTACACAGAATTAGTTTGCAATTTCTTATTCTCCTTACTACATCATATAGGGAAAAAATCCTCAGTGTGGACAAATAGTGTAAAGATTTTAGCATTCAAAAGTCAGAGTGATTTCTCACTTCTGGAAGTAAAACAATTCTGAATTGTTTAATACTCTAGAAAGAATTTGTTTTTACTTTATTATGATAGTACTTTAAAACAAGAATGAGGGCGTGGGGGAGACATGAACTTGATTCCATACATATTTGTCATAATTTAGAGGAGTTGCATGCAAATCCAAAGACTGCATGCAAATCAAAAAATCATGAGGGATTTGGGGTTTTTCTTTCCCTGAGTCTGTCTTCTTGGAGAAAAAACAAGTCTGTATTTATTTGGCCTGTTATTCACAGTACAGGAAAACAAAGAGCTAAACCATCTCCTTCAAGACACTTTTATACAGTCTTAGGCATATATAGAAGGTAGTTCCTGTCTGTACAAACAAGAAAGAAAGTTCTATTTAAAGCACTCTGTTCTCATGATCCTAGGTTTCAATCACTCAGTTCACACTAGAGACAGATGAATTTTTGTATCCTAAAATTAATTCTGCAAAATGCCGTAAGGATTTTTTAGTTCAGACCCTGCTAACTTTTACATGCACGAGCTCATTCAATCAGAAAGATTTCTTCCTCTCCTACTACACAATGTGTTCTTGATCATAAATGAGCAATCACTGAAAGAACTGAACAAAATCTTTTCAGGGAGGGTGTACTTCAGTGTTGCCAATGAACCATGCTAGACAACCACTTTTATATTTTGAAATTTTTATGATTACTGCTAGAGAAATCAGAGCTGTAAGGGATCGTTGAGTTAAAACATCCCTCCTTATGAAAAGAAAAGAATGGGGGGAACAAAGGCTCAGGTAATGTATACCAGAGAAACAGCTTTGCGTCCTTTTAAGTTGGAACATCTCTGACACTTACTAACCCTGGCTCTCAGTGATAATGAGTACCACAAAGGTGCCAAGGTTCAAGGGAGCACAAAGAATGGAATATTATTCTATTTTTCACAACATTATACTCCTTATTTTCCTGTATGTGGAATGTGGGATTAGCCAGCAATGTAGGTTTTTTCTGTCCTTTAGCATAAACACAGATCATTCATCAGTGTGGGCTCCAGGGCACTGCACAAATGTAATAGCTCTATGTGCCTTCCCCTCCCTTAGCAGGATTAATGGCCAGCCCTGAACAACTGGAATGTGCAGGCAACCTTACTGCAGGCAGACTGCATTAGCAAACAGTTTGTACACAAGGTAAACTACAGGATTCTCAAATTATATCTAAGAACCTTGTATTGTGCCTCCAAAAGACCCCGTTGAAACTTCTTGATCTATTCTGTCCCCTATATATGTTCTCCAGGCTTCCATTTATTTTTCTTTTCTCTTTAAAATCTTTTCCTCTTATGGTTTTCATACCAGTAGTAAAGAGTGAAGGTGAAGGATGATGCCTGAATCAATGCCACTGTTGAAGACCACTCTTTAAAAGAGCTGTGAAAGAGACTTTCTCAAAGTATGAAATACAAAACCTAGAAGATAATTTAAGTGACAGGCTCCAACTTTCCTGGAGACAAATGGCCTCCCTAGCTTTTCATATAATGAAATGGTCTTTTATTAAAACCAAAGATACATAATCTGCAAATATTTTTCTAATTGGGTCATGCAGTCCAGACAGCTGCTTTGATTTCCTTCTTTGAGTGTAGGGAATAGGTTGAAAGACACGTCAGAGTAATTTTGGTCTATTACATAATATGATTCATTTGAGACAAGTTCTGTTTGTAACCTATTTTTCTCCTAAGAACTCAATTTTTTTTCTCCATAAGCTTAAAAGATCAGTACTGTGACAAGTACTGTTTAATGTCTTCATCAATGACAAAGATAATGGGATCAAGTTCATACTTTGTAATTTGACAAATGACTCCAAGCTGAGTGGGGCAGTTGACACACCTAAGTGATGGCATGCCATACAGAAGGATCTGGACAAAATCAGTTAGTGGGTTCAAAGGGAATTTCATGTGGTTTAACAAGTCCATGTGCAAGGTGCTACACCTGTATCAAGGCAACTCCCAGTACCAACACAGGCATGGGGGTGAACGGAACAGAACAACAACAACAACAAAAAATTAGTATCATAACTACTACACTACCAAGTTTCACCTTGTTTTCTCTTCGTTCTAGAAGTCCTACTTATGAAAAATAAAGCCATGTAGAACATACTATGTCTTTGTCTCCTGACTCTCACATTAAGCTAAATAGACCTCAAGCTGACTTTTTTACTTTTTAAAAAAGGTAATCCCTTTAGATGATCATTGTTAGGTTCCAAGCATTGGTCCACTGAAAATTTTCAAGCAACCTTGGTGTCTTAGTTTAAGGAAGTTTAAACTACATTGCTTTCACTATATATCTGGAATAAATAAAGGGATTGATAGTAATAAAGATTTTTATGATATCCTCATCCTGAATCTTTTTAGGCACAAAAACCTTCTTTTTTTTTTTTTTTTTTAAAAAAAAGCTCTTTGAAGACACAAAAGATGCATTACACTTGCAGTGTCCTGTAAGCTGCAGTTTCTAATCACAAAAAGATTTATATCCTATGATCTCAAAGATGTATTGCTTTTTACTGATGCTATTGCAGCCGGGGAGAAGGGGATGGTAAATGGTTTTCCACTTCTATAAAAGAGAGATAACTGGTTTGCTAAGTATTTTTGTGTGCAAAGTAATGGATCATATTAATCACACCTAAACTCAAGGTAGAAATTTAAGAGGACTTTCACCTAATATATATTATCAAGTATACCTTATCATTTAGTGGTAGGACATACACTAACATGAGCTTGTATGTGTCTCTGTGTGTGTGTGTGTGTGTGTGTAGGTGTTGGCACATAGATATTCACATATAGGTTTGGAAGCAAGAGGGTAAGGAAAAGAGAGTAACTAAGGACTCTCTTCCAAGCTATTTTCTTCTATTCTGTAGGAAAATATTCACCTGCTCATTGCTCTCTGAAAACACTGAATCATTTTAACTGGAACAGAATCTTGCATGTATTAACTACATGCTCAGCATCAAATCTCATTCAGCCTTGGGAATGATATAGGGTTATTATGAAATCCTTCCTTTCAGCACTGTGCAAGCTTTCTGTGGTTATTTTTTTTTCCTTTAAACAGAATTTCCAAATTGAAATGATGTAATAATGTGATAATGCCATCATGTTTTTAAAGGGTTTAACCCTAACTGGTCTGTACAAGAGCTTCCTTTGCAGAGGGAAAGGGCTTTCTGCAATTACCGGTGGAGCCTACATAAAATTTGGGAGAGGGGCATACTGTCACTGAACTCTTAATTCTGATGCTGGCAGTTTTCTCAGCTTTTTGGGGTGTCAGTCTTATCTGTGGCTGTATGCAGAAATTCATCTTAAAAGCAGTAAATAGCTAAGATCAAGGCTGGGTGGCAAGAGGAGGACAAAATGGAAACATGCCAGACTCAATGTAAATGGAAAGGTGATTTTTGGCTAATATTACTATCCAGATGTCTGCAGGAGACATGTGTCAGATAATTGAACTGAGGTTTTAAACTACTTTGACAGCAGAAGTGTAGATGTCCCTGCAAGACAGAAATTCTCTTTCTCCTAAAACCTCAAAGTGTTTTATTAAGCCTCAAATAAACCTGTCTGACAAATAATTTCAGATGCTTCCTTCTCAATTAGCTGCAAAGGTGCCTTGGCTGGGTTTTGTTTGGTTGGTATGGTTTTTTTTTTTTATTTGCAACACTGAAGTAATTAGGGAATAGCCTTCCTTATTTCAGTGCTTAAGATGTCAGGATTGATCATTATATATTTGCGAGCCATTTGTATTTTTGCTCTCTACCTGATTATTCCACAAGAGAAAAATACTTCTAGGAGGGGAAATGAGAATGGAAGAGGAAAGGGAGATGAAAAGTTCAGGGATGCTCACCTGAGTATCTGAAAGTAAAGAAGAGTGTTCCTATTGCCACTATAACTTTCAAGAAGATTTAAGGATAGAAAGAGATTTGGGATCATTGGAAAAACACATAAACATTCCAGCTATGAGACTTCATTTGTTCCACTTCCCTTCTATGACAAAATAGGTCTCTTCTGTGGTGTTAGTAGTAAAAATGCAACTTTTCCCACCAATCAAGCAATCTTTACAGTCAACTTAGATTAAGAAACACTGCCTCAAACTACATTTAAAAAGTGAGATTTGTAGCACCTAGCTGAAATCTTCAAGAGAGACCTGACTAGAATAATGATTTTTTCAGGCGGTACATTGCATATTTCACATTTCTCACATATTTCGCATTTTCACATTCATAATATTTTCACATTTCTCACATATAGAGGAACATATTTCATACTAAAAATACAAAGGATTACTTTGAAAGTGGCTTGATTTAACTTTTGTAAGAAACTAAGCATAAAGCCTGAAACTACTAGTTTTTCCTATTTTTTGTCTTCCCTTCAGACCCACACTGGAGTTCTGTAAATTTATATGGCTATATATTGTATTGTCCTTTAATGGGTAATTTTTTTTTCTCTTCCTCCATATCCAGTCACTAGCTTTTGGATTAAAAAAGCACAAATAGATACATAGCAACTATGAGTCAGAGCTTTGTCTAAGTACAGCTGAAAACTAATTTTCTCAAAACTTTCCCTAAACAGAAACAGAGGAAATGAGATTATGTAAAAATACTTTGCTTTAAGATAGCTCTTCTCTATGTTTCAGGAGGCTGAAGTGGAGGTGTATTCATTACTTTCATTCTTTCTTTCCAGAAGTATAATTTATATTTCTATAGAGACAAGACAGCAAAGATCTGTGAAAGATGAGATTAGCAAGTGACATTTGAAAATATAGAATAAATTTGAATGAAGGGAAAAAAATATCAATAATAGGGAATTAGCCTTTTAAAACAGTTTAACTTGCTAAGAGAATATAAAATACAGTGGAGGAAATGTCAAAAACTTAGCTGAACAAGAGATATGTTATGTGAGCTTGATAGTATGACCCTCTCAGTTGTTAAAGTCCCTCTTAGGAGCAATATCATACCTTATTTTAGTGATATAGCCAAGCAAGAATGAATCAAAAGTATAGAATTGGTGTAAAAGGATGATTAATCTGTGTCTAAATCCATGTTTGTGATATATTCTTATATGCAGAATTTGAAATCTACATTCCTCATAGTAATATTGTTGCTTAAGATTAGAGATTTACAAACTGTCTTTGACAAACATACATGATCAAAAACAACAGATTGATGTTTGAACTGGTCATACACCATGTCACGCTACTGAATAATCCCTGTACTATCACAGTATTAAAACTATTGTTTTAATTATTGATTATTGATCACATTAACAGATTCTGCTTAATGAAATAAATCCCTAATCTAGTAAAAGTTTAAAAACTGGTCATCTTGAGAGGTTTGCTTTCCACATTTCCACTTGTTTACACACAGCGTGTGCCTCTGTCAGAGATCTGACACATTAGTTACACTTTCACTTTGAATATAAACAGTATCAAATGATAAAATGCATATTATGGATTTCTTTCCATTATTGAGATCCTTATAGAGCTACATCTAAAATTAGTTTTGTTCTGAGGCTGTTGGCATTGCTTGGATTGTCTTTTTCTGTGGTTTTGGGTTTTTTTTATTGTATATTTAATAAGGATGAAAAAAAAAAAACATGTATTCTCTAAGAATGCCATGCAATAACCACAAATTCAGGAGTGGGGCTTTCAGTATTTTGACTCCAGGTCACCTGAAGAAACTGATTTTTAAAGTTTCAATACTTTTGGGCTTTTTAAACATTTTATTCTGAATCATATCATGAGAGTGTGCAGTTGATTATGCATACTGATTAACTACATTGACTAATTTATTTAAAACATGATCAAGAATTATGTTTTAATACATTTTATTGTAAAGATATCTTGTGGGACAGGTTATCTGTGGTTCTTAGACAGAACCTAAACAAGTATTGACATTCCTTCTGAGAAAAAAAATGTACCTTTCTAAAACATTTTCCAATCTTTATACACTTTTTTTGGCAAAGAAATATCTGCCAATGTTTATGTTTGCTGAGAATCGAGAATAATTTTAAAGCTTCATACTCAACAAATTTTATTTCACTGCCATTTGGTATCCTAACTAAATTCAGTATAACAAATTGCTAGCATCTTCTTCTCTTTATACCTTAGTTTTTCTCACCTGCAAAGAGCAGATATTGAAGCCTTTCTACAAGAAGTGTGAAATTACTACCTGTGATCGCACATGGAAATACTTAGATGTCTGAATGCTGTTTATTCAAATAGCACTCTTGTAGATGAAAATAAATCCATAAATTTAATTCTTCTGAAAATCTTTAAATATAGTAATTAAGTATTCAGACAGACGATTTCAGAATACATAGAATGTACTAAAAGGCCACAAAGTGGTAGATATGACCTACAGTCAAAATACTTCACAAATCAGAGTTCACAACACTGAGAAGATAATTTTTGTTTAAGGAATGCTCGGAGAAAAACTAGTATTTTTCCCAAACAATTGGGGTAATTACAAGGCAAGACAGTAAAAAGGGAAGATGTCCAGATTGCTGGAAATATAATAGTGGACTACTGAAAGAATGGACTTGTGCTGGTTTTGCATTAATTGCCATCCACAGAAGTTTTCTCCTTGAGAACTTCCTCTGTGAGTTGATGGGACCAATCGGAGGCTGGGTTGGTTTTTGACAGCCTGAGAAACTAATTGGAGAATTTGGTCTGCCTACTGTGAATTCACATTTTGAAGTGAACGAACCCAGGAAAGGTCCCTTTTCTCTTCCAGCAGGAGTGCAGGTAACAGAGCCTGGGCCTGGCAGGGGGCAGAGCCAGGTCCCTCTGTTTTGGGAGGCTGGCACGTCCTGGCAGGAGGAGGGGTGGCCATGGGCAGTGGGTGCTGCTGCTGAGCCCAGGGAGGCTGATGGAGATCCCAGCCCTCCCACCCCGCTCCCTTTCCAGAGTGGCCACTGGTGTTTTCTGGCATGGGCCAGACCCTCCCAGCACAGCCTGAGTGTCCCGAGATCCTGGCACAGCTCCATGGTTGGGCCACAGCCTCTTCATCCACCATGTGAGATTTTAACCCTTCCAATGCTCAGGTAAGACTTGCAGACCTTCAATCCTCCCTTGAGTGAGAGGAAGAAGAACAGAGAGGATACACCAAAGTCAGTGAAGCAGGAGTCAGGTTCCAAATGGAAGGAGAATGAGAAGATGCCATGAATTAAGGCTGAAAATCCTTTTGTAAGCTATAGGGATGGACTGTACTGCACTAAAAATTCCTATGAACTGTGGAGAAAGAGATGGGGGGTTAGAGTGTTCAACTTGATAGATCATAAGCAAAAGCACGTGCATTGAGGATCCTTTGTCTCAGGCGAAGAAGGGGATCTCCGTTCCTGGGGATGAAGCATGGACAGAGAAAAAGAGAGATGAAGAGAACCTTGCTTTTGAACAGTAAATTCTTAAAAGTAAATACCCCATAGTTTAACATGTCCCATAAGCACAGTGTCTGGGAAGGCTGTGAAGATGGGAGGAGTTCACAATTGCAGATTCCCAGGAAGCCCCTGTTCCTGGAAAGTGAAGCCCTGAGAGAACTTTTTTTTTTTCTCTCTTGTGGAGAATTCCCTATAGCCTGACAAGGGGAGAATCCTCTCTCTAGAGAGGAAAAAAAGATTATTTTTAAGTTGGTAACTGACTGAAGTGTTTCTGTATGTTGTTGTTAAGAAGAAGAAGAAGGTATGGGAGAGGGAAGGAGGGGTCGTCTGAAGGTTTTATTCTGAATTTATTATTTTTTTAATGTTGTTAATAAGGTTTTTCTTTACACCCTTTAAGTTTTAGACCTGCCTTGCTCTTGCTCCTAATCCTATCTCACAGCAGAAAATGAGCATATTGAAATTGACAAAACTAAACCACTACAGGACTGAAAGAAAGTTTGTAGGAAACCAGTCCTAGCACTATCACTAACAGGAAAAACACCTGTTGATCAGAAAAAGCCAATTAATCATGGGGGAAAAGCAAACCTTCAATTGGATTATGCAGCATAATCTCCATGACTCTTTAGGATCAGGTGGATAACTTTAGCAGAGACACCACTACTTTATGTTTTATAAGATTGTCTGTGTCTTATCTCCTCTGCTCCCTTCCAGTGGCATATTTATGATGTTTTAATGTGTTTGGCCTTTTATTCTAAAGATCTTTAAGTATGTTGGCAAAGAGAGGATTTCCCTGTGGTTTTAGTCGGTGGAGGGAAGGTTTTCTGATCCCAAGGGTGAGATTTATCTTGCCTAAAAGCCTCTGAAGCTTAATATTTAATCCAAGTCAGTCATTAAGGCTCCTTTTATCATCAGAGGTGAGAGATTTACCTGATTTTAGCCAAGGTTCTGAAACTGGACAGACTTATTTTCTGGAGATCTTCCTTTCTCATTGACCAAAGAGATCTGTGATTAGATGTCATTTTAGAGTAAATACTTAACTTTCCAGTGTTGGAAATTATGACATTATGAATTTGGACCAAAATTATGAAAGTCTTTCTGTGGAGATGTCTAACAGCTATTTGGGATCACAAAGGAGCAGACTGAGTGTCAGCATCCATACCAACAAGCTAAATGTGTCATGAAATGATTTCTGTGTCTGAAGTCTTCTGATACCCGCATGAGTGACTAATAAAGAGACTAACAGAGATTTTATGCCAGAATTAGTGTTCAAAACCCCACCAGCCCATGTTTCTCTAACTCTTCCTGTAACCCTGTCATTTGCTCTACAAAAGATGTCATCACACTCAATCACTACCAGCACTCAACACAGACATTGTGTTGCAGAGGAATTGCAATCAAATAATGGTTGAATTTGGTAGGAGCCTCTGGAGCCTCTGGTCTGGTTGAATCCTTTGCTCAGGCAGGGCCATGTAGAGCAAGACCATGCCCTTATAGTTTTTGTATATAACTAAAGACTGAGACTATATCCTCTCTGGGCAACTTGTGCTGGTGCTCTGTCACCACCATAGTGAAAAAGTAGTTCCTTTTGCTCAGAAAGATCCTCTTGTTTTTGGTTAAAGACCATTGCAAATGGTTCTGCCACTGGGCACCACTGAAAAAAGTGTGGATCTGTTTTCTTTGAACCCCTATTTCATGTATTTATGAGCATTTATAGAAATCCTCGAGTCCTTTTCTTTAGGCGTGACAAGCAAACCATTTGAAAGAAAGCTCAGAGAGGTGGGAAAGGGTGATGATCCCATGAAGATCAGGAAATGTGTGATATATAAAGGAGATATATCAGCTATATAAAGGAGACAACTTCTTCCCAATAAAAAGGGGACCAAACATATCTTTTCTTTTAGAAAAACTGCTGTAACAGTTGAGTGGGTCAACAGGTCATACAAATATTTCTCCCTGAGTTCATTGATTCAAAACAGTATGAATACCTCCCTGAGTAACCAAGACCAGCATGAGAGGAAGAGTATACTCCTTTCTGTTGAAAGAGAACATCCAGAAATGTGGTGATGAGCATATTCTATGATACAGTAGTAAGAGTTACATTCACATTGTGATTGAAATCTGTATTGCAATCGCTATAATTTTCTATGTGTAACTTAAATTTATGTTGTTTTTTCACAAGGGTTAAAACAGAAATCCTGGGACATCAACATTCTTCAGATAGGTAAGTCTCATATTAAACATCATACTCTGTATTTCTGAAATACCTAAAACAGCCTGGTTAGAGGGCTTTGACACTAGGCTAAACAGTCTCAGGTCTCTTACCCTTTCCTTATGTGAAAGGTTGTCTTGTTCCTTAACCTGTAAATGTAGAAAACTGCAGTGCAGTAATGGAGGCCTGGAGTTTCCCAATCAAACATATTTTGATGGTTGACTGCAGTGTTATGAATTGATCAGGCAGACTAGATGACACTCAATCAGTGCCTGATGCACAGCCTGAGCTGAGGACATTGGCAAACCTTTTCATAAGCACTGGATGCAGCAGGGTCCTTTATGTCTACCCGGGCATCAGCCCCATTTTGTGATCTGGCAACAGAGAGGGGACAGACAGGAAAACATCCACCTGTGATGGCTGGGGTCAGAAAGCCTTCTGTTTCAGCCCTCATAAACAATAACTGCTCTAAATATGTTGTCATTTTTATGTGATTGTGTAAAAGTCTCTTAGTAGACTCTAGATACAGTTTGTTTGGAAAAGGCTTTGGCAGGAAAGGTGAATTAACGTTCATAGAAGTATTTGGTTGATTGGATTACTTTGAATTAGAATTAATGTAGCATACCAAAAATATGTTACATTCTCTTGTCTCATTTGATTTCTACATTGTACTAAGTTCTGTTCCATTTTTATATAGTTATTTTCTGTAATTTCATTTCTGATTATGTAATATTAGCTTTGCATATTTCCCTAATTTCTTAAGTAAGAAAAGCAACATAATTAAGTTATATCTCCCTATAAAAAACAAATCAATCAACACTCATATCACAGGGGTTTTAATAATTTTAGTTAGGTGAATGCTGTGACTTTTGAAAGTATGTATGTATGACATTCTACTCACAAGTATTATGTGTTGTACACCCATATTACATGTGATAAAAAAGTATCACCCTAAAATTATAATGTCTTGGTCTATGGGTCTACTTTCTATACTGCGATTACCGAAAGCCTGAATTTTTTTTTTCCTGGGGAAAGTTACACACAATAGTATAAGACAAATCAGCCAAAATTTAAATCCCAATAATAATTGCATTTTGCTCAAAAAGACAAAAAACTAAATGGGATGGTGAATTTTTTCAATAATGAGTGATGCAGAGACCCCAGGCAGGTGCAAAGGAGTGCTCTTTATTGCCAAAAACCCGGTCTTTTCAAGCAGTTAGCCAGTTATCAGTTTACATCATTTCAAGGCACAACAAGCCCAAGACAACCAACCACCATACACCGGGATGTGGACATGAGGAAGTCACGCAGCACATCTCTCATGTGTCTCTACCCCTATTCCAGCTGAGCCACTCTCCCATAGGTCCCCTTTACTTAGCCTAAGTATCAGGTCAGAGCCCTGTTAACAGGCCTTCCCTTTATAAACCCTTACCAATCAATAACAATTCCCTGTTCTTCCTTCATGTGTTGCACAGTTGAATCTGTCTGCACCAGTAAAGCTATTATCTTCTCAAAACAACTATTGATCATTCATTGCACATGATATAAAATACTTGGAACTCATATCACAGTCATTAAGAACATACCGAGGATGACTATGCCATACATTACAAAGTGTTTAAGCCATGAGACATGAAGGCACACCCCCTTAAACTCCATTCCCGATTGCATACTATACAACTGAAAATAGGAAAGGGAAAGTTGGAAGAAAAATAGGAAGAAATTATCCCCAAGAAATTATCTTGGAGAGAATGAATCAATAAAAAGCAGAAATTGCTGTAAAACTTCTTAATTCAATAAGTCAGGAAAGCTTAATTCATATCAAAAATACTTATTTCAATGTAGGGAATCAAGGCATTGAAAGGCCTTATTTCCCTGAGAATCAGGTAATAAAGAAATAAGCGTAATAAATTTTAAAAGCAATTACAGAATCATTTTCCCACGGATATTATAAGTTTATAGTTTATGCCCAATAAATATTAACTTTCAAGAAGCTCAGCTTTAGGAAATTTAAGGGAAAGACTCAATGTAATTAGTAAGAAAACTAGACTAATGTAAGTTCATTTTCCTGAACTGGGTGAGCAAGGAGACTTACCGCAATTGCTCCAGCACTCTGGTACTACCCTGTATTAGTGCAACTGGACTGAAGTTACTTTATTCCCTGTAGATTTTCTTCCCAGCACAAGGATGAGAACAGCAACTACTCTGAAAGATAAAAAATGGAAGTAGGATTTTTTTCCCATTTTTATTGCAAATTACTGTTTATGGCCAAGGTAACCATACAAAATTCAGATTTTTGGAAATTAAGAAGAATCTTGACTGGAATATGCAGTAAAATAAAGGACTGATAACCTGGAATGAGTGAAAGAATGCTCGGAGAGGCTAACAAAGCCATCATCATGAGGAGCATACAGGGTCCAGAAGATTTACACATTAAAGGCCAGAGAAGAGAGGGAAATGGAAGTTCAGAACTGATTGTAAAACAAATGTAAAATGGGAAGAACATCCCTGCTTTTTGAAAAAATATCAGGACTATCACCATTAAATGGGTAGTCTTTAGTTTTTGAACCATCTCTAAGTCAATGCATGGCTTTGGAAAGATATTTTGTCTGTTGCAATACAGAGGAAACAAAATTCCAGGATATCCATCTTCAGCATCAAAGACAAACAGATATATTTGAAACTACTCAGCAAGACTTAAGAAAAAAAGGATTTTCCTTGTTTCATGGACATACCTCTTTATGTTCATGTTTTCTGAAAGAATAGTTTCATTCTTTGCATAAGTCTGATGAATCCCTGAACTATGTCAGATATTTTATGATAAACTTATATTCTGAACTATCTTGTAATTATTTCCAGGAATTCCACAGCCAAATTGAACATTATTGAATCATATGACACAGAGAAATCTCTGCAGTTTTCCATCTTTAGTTATGCTTCAAAAAGAAAAAAGCAGGCACATGAATCATCTCTGAGTTTCTTAAATTCCACATGTAGCAAAATGATGAATGCAGTACTAAGATTCAGCTTTTTCACTACTCAGCTTTCTAAAATGCTGATGCCCTAGATATCACTTCTGCTCTACTTTATTGTGTCCCTCTTTCTGTATGTGAGTACTGATTATTCATTAGATCCAATTTGGTATTACCAAAAACTCTGTGGAAAAAGTGTCAATCTCTTTGAATTGTATATGTATAGGAAGAAAGATTTCCTGATTTCAAGCTTACAGTTCCTCTTTGGAATACCACTTACATGAGGAGGTTATGGTTTGTTCTTTTGTTTTACATTGCTCTTCTATCTCCATAATTGTTCAAAAGCCAGATGCATACGAATCTGTAGGAGAAGAAAATAAATGTCTATGAAACCAAATATATTGGGGATTGTTTAAGAAGAAATGTAAACCAGAAACACAAGATGAACAGATTTATCTTACTTCCCTGGTGGCTGGAAGGAAGCAAGAAGGTAATCAAGGCAAACAAGCAACCTTCATACTTGCAACCTCTTCTATACCTAAAAATAGATGGGTGGACACATACTTTTTCTTTCTCAGACAACTTAATTGGAAATGAAAACTTTCTCAGAATTGTGATATGAAAAGAAAAAGGCATGTGTATTGCATTCCTGAGCAAAATGTATTTCTTCTATACATTCTCCTGAATTTTGCAGAAAGTTTCCACTTTCAGATATTTAGTAGCTCATAAATTTGACATTTCTGTATCTTTAAAGTAATATGATATATTGTGCATTTTTAGCTTGTGGTTTACCATTAAATGCAGTATCAGCACATCTTAGGGCCTTTCTAACTTAAATTATTTCTAAAACTTACATTACAGCTCCAGCGAGTAGATATTGCAACCTTGAGAAACTTATTGGTCTCTTCCTGAAATTATTATTTTTCCAGCAGGAAAAGGAACTTCAACAGAGAGTCTTCCTTTATTTCTGTAGTGAATCAAACCACCAAATTTATCAGAAATTCAGTGTATGAAAGAAGACTACAACATCAGAGATAAAACTCATCACCATACTGTACTGCTCGTAAGAGCACAAAGTTCAACATAAAATGAATATTAAATATTTTGTAATTAAGTGATATCCTTAGGAAAGTTATATAAATCTGAAAGGATATCTTTGGAATTATTTTCATCATTCTTAAGACACAGATATCATAAGAGTAAGAATTGACCATTAACTGCCTTTGAATCTTGTAGAAGAATGTCCCAAGAGAAATGCTTTATTAATTAGCTTAAGACAAACTTCACTGAAAGCAGAGACCTTGGAAAAATATATTGCAAAGAGGAAAGAAAGACAGAAAAAAAAAGAATGTTTAGACTGGATTGCCTAGGGCTTCTGCTGTTTCTCTGAGTAACGATGAATGTCATTTATGGGTAAGCCCCAAGCTTTCTCAGCAGCCGCAGATGTCTGCATACCAGAAGCTAAAGATTAGCAGGGGAAATACCTATTGCTTTCTGTGACTGATACCTGTTCCTGTAGGATATCTGATAAATATAGGCAGCTTCTAAGGGTGAGACATTCATTCCAGCATCTGTCTTTCAGCTTCTTTTAAAATCAGGCATACTCGATCCTCACAAGGAGTTCAAAGGATCACTATTAGATTTTAGAAGAAAGTTTCTCCAGAAAACCTTATTGCAATATGTTGTGTGGCCTTTTTCTGCCTTGTTCTTGACATGCACAGGGCTTATCTAGAAGATTTATGTTGTGATGCTGCAATTCTGGCAGATGATATTAGTGATTTAGGAAGGACCTGTTGGGGACATAAAAGCTCTCCACTCTTAAACTGAAAAATCAATACTGGTGCAACTCTACTGGGGGTTTCTGGATGATTTATTCTTACTAATTATCAATGTTGCAGCCTCTATTTCCAGTTGTTTCCATGGCTGAGATTTCACCTAATGTTTCCCATATAGAAAAATATGACTCATAGGAAAATAGCTAAATATCATGGTTTTCTACTTGGCATGCAAAGGATTTGAACAGCAAAGGTGGAAAGATGAAATGTGCACACACAATAAAGACAAACCAAAAACTAATTTAAAGGGCAGAAAATTAGTATTTAACATTTCTCTAATTCTTAACCCTGACTCACTGTGACTATGTTAATATGGATGAGCACCACTCACTATCAATCCATCTCACCCAATTTATCTAATTCATAGGATAATAACTGGACATATATTTTCAAAAGCCATTGACAAAATGAAAAACAAATGAATATTTCTTAAAATTCATGGCAACAGAACTCAAATTGTTTAGAGAACAGTCATGCAGCTAAGTACTTTCTGACTCAATTTACTGAATATTACGTCAAAAAATTATATGCATTTCCAAAATTGTGTTGGAAAGCTATAATATAAAATAAAATTTTTGTGGGGATTTGTTTGTTTTTTTTTTTTTTAAGGGGTGTGGGGGTTTTTTTGTGTTGTTGTTTGTTTGTTTTGTTTTCTTTTGTTTTGTTTTTTCTTTTTAGTCCAGGGACTGAAATAAAGTAAATGGTGGAGGTTTTTTTATTTAATTAATGTTACAATATGCACTTCCTGGAACACAAGTGTTCACATTGAAATACCTTCATGTAATAACTAAGATAGAAACCTGGGAGTGCCTGTAATTTAATATTGAATTACATTCTTAAGAGACATCTGTACTTTTATTTTAAATGTCAATCTATTCAACAAATTATTCACAAAATTTATTAAACTGATTATTCACAGTTTTCTGGGGAAAATCAGAGGTGTCTTCCATTCTTTCTTGATGATTGACTCACTTGCATTTCCAAGTTGCAGTTACAATTGCACAAAGAACTGTGTGCTGAAGAGAAAATATGCTATGTTCACACAGTCTAAACCAAGAAGACACATTTGACTTAATGGTAGTAGTTCATGGGTCCTGATGAGGTGCAGCCATGAGTTCTGAAGGAGCTGGCTGATGTCATTATGAGGCAACTCTCAATTATTTTTGAAGGCTCCTGGAGAGGTGCGTGAGGACTGGAAGAAAGAAAATGTCACTCTTATCTTCAAGAAGGGAAAAAAAAAGGAGGATCCAGTGAACTACAAGCCAGTCTGATTCATCTTGATTCCTGGGTAGCTGATAGAGCAGCTAATCTTGGAATTCATTTCTAGACACATGAAGGACCAGCAGGTAGATGAGGAGTAGTCAACCTGGTTTTACTGGGGGAAGTTATACTTGACCGACTTAATCATAGAATCATTTAGATTGGGAAAGGGTCATTCAGTCCAACTGTTAGCATAGTACTACCAAGCCCACCACAATATCATTTCCTTAAGCATCACATCTACACGACTTTATATATCTACAAGGACACTGATTCCCTACTTCCCTGGGTAGTCTGTTTGAATGCTTGATAACCCTTTCAGTGAAGAAAATTTTCCTAATCTTCAGTGCAGACCACCTGGAGAACAGCTTGACTATGTTTCCTCTTTACATATATTTTGTTACTTGTGAAAAGAGACCAACCTCCTCCTCACTGCAACCTATTTTGAGGAAATTGTAAAGAGTGATAAGATCTCCCTGAGTATCCTTTTTTTCAGGCTAAGCAATTTAGTCCCCACAGATGTTCCTCATAAAATTTGGGCTCCAGACCCTTCACCAGCTCTGTTGCCCTTCTCCAAAGACATACTTCAACACCTTAATCTTCTTGTACTGAAGGGCTCAAAGCTGAAAACAGGGTTTAAGGTGTGACTTTCTCAGTGTTGAGAACAGAGGGGCAGTCACTGTCCTATTCCTGATGGCTGCACTACTTTTGATACAAACCAGGATTTCACTGTCCTTCTTGGCCACCTGGACACACGCTGGCTCATTTTCAGCAGGCTGTCGATACACACCATTTTCCTCTCAACGGTTTTTCTGCCACTCTTCTCCAAACCTATATTGTTGTGACCCAAGTATAGGATACTTGATAAACTTCTATGAAAAAATTACATGCTGATAAGTGAGGCCAAATAAGTAGATACTATTTACTTGGACTTCAGTCAGGCCTATGACCCTGTCTGGTAAGATCCACTTGGAGAAGATGACAAAATATGGGCAGAATGAGCAGTGAGGTTAATTGAAAACTGTCTAAACAGCTGGGCCTGAGGGTGGTGATCAGTAGCACAAAGTCTAGTTAGAGGCCATTTCTGGTAAGCCTCAGTACAAAAGAGACATCAACATATTGGAAAGAATCCAACAAAGGGCTACCAGGATCATTAGGGGACCTGAAACTTCTCACATATGAGGGCAAGATGAGAGAGCTGGGACTTCATCTTGGAGAAGAAAAGGCTTAGGAGCCTTCTTAGGAGAGTGAATCTCATCAAAGTTTATAAATATATTGGGTAAATACTTCAGGGAACGGTGCAAGGAATAGAAACTTAGACTCTTTCAAGTGGTGTCTAAAGGCAACAGGCACAAACTGAAACACAAAAAGTTCCTTCTGAACACAGGAAACACTTTTTCAATTTTACTATGGTAAAACACCAGCACAAGTTGCCCAGAGAGGTGGAATCTCCAGAGATTCAAAAGCTGTTTGGATGTGGTCCTGGGCAATCTGCACTAGATGGCTCTGCTTGAGCAAGACGTTCAACCCAGTGACCTCCAGTTTCCTTCCAAGTTCCATCATAATGTGATCCTGTGGTTCTATGAAAGTAGTTTCTTGAATGGTTAGCAGTGTATAATTGACAAGCAGTCTATGCACAAGAATTTCAAGATCAGTATCGGCAATATAACAGATAACCAATGCTACAGAACATTTACCATGAGGAATCTCATGCAAGCTACCAAACATTTATTGTAGATAACTCCCAAAATTATATAAATAAATAAATAAATTATAAATCACACATAAACACACTCATGGCAGCTGCGGGAACTCTGCAGCTTGGTAAATCCCTTGGAACTCTTTGATCCTGCTGATGGTTGCCTTCCTCTACAGTATTGTCAGTTTTTAGGCATATACCCTCATATATAGGCAGTTTTGTTCTCCAGTTAAATGCAAAGGTAAGATCCTGTTCCTGTCCTACCTTCTGCTAGTACTGAAGCTATACATGCAAGATTGGAACATGACAGCTGCTGACAATGTTCATCCCTTATTGCATCTTCTGTGGTAGCTTATCACAACTTGCATACTCTTCATACAGGTATATATTCCACAAATAAATAGTGTGACTGCTTTCCTTTTTTTAATCAGAAATGAGCACTTTAACAGAACACATAAAGCGTATACACTGAACAGGACAATTGATGGAATCAGTACGCAGTAGCAGGAACAATAGACACAGCAGCAATAATTTTCAGCTACCTGAGACTTGTGTAGGCGAGGTCCAGGGTAGTAAGATTCTACTGTATTTTCTGAACTGCCTGGGAGAAGAAAAAAGATGAATTCCCAAGGCCAAGGCAGAAGCAGCTTTGATCATCCCTCTCCCTAACGAGGTTTTTAATGAAACACTCTATGGAAAAGTGCACCAAAAAAAACCCCTTTTATACTATACCCTTTTTAACCCTACTGTTTAGGGGGTTGTTTTCTTGTTGCCATTGTCTGACTTGTAGCAAAGCCATGGAAAGCAATGGCTGAGCCTCACCATGTATCCTTGATCAATAAGCTCAAAAAGAATCTGAAAGCTGTCTATAGTGTCAGCATGTAATATTTAACCCACTGCAAACCCATCAAGGCCAAAATCCTATAGCTTGGGATTCCATCTAGTAGGACTGCTAGAGGTACACGTTATTTTTCTTTGCTGAAAGTCTTAACCATAAAGTTCTACAATCCTCAACTTCAGTTTTAATGACTCCTGTCTTGGAAGACAAGGGCTTTGTCTCCTTTGTCCGAAGCACACCGTGGCTAACAAAGTTAGTCACCTACAAAAGAGATACACAGTGCCAGAGTGCTGGGCAGGGGGCTGTGTGACTTGACACAGGCAGGCAGTCAGAACAAGCAAAAAACCACGGCTGAAATGTGAAGAGAAAATTTGTTTCACTACCTTGTTGAGCAGAGGATCCCAGAGGCGACACACAAATGCAAAGCAGGCACCAATAGGCTCAGTAAATCCTGACAGGGAGTTGGGCATGCTATTTGCACAAATTCATCAAAGACCCACACATGTAACTTACCACCAAACTCTCATATCCTCTTTCATGAGCCTTTTTATGATCTCTGAGCTTTGATCTTCTCTCTCCTAAGACAGGGAGCTCAAGAATGTCCATGAGAGTGCCTCCAAGTCTCTCCAAACATCCATGTTACCTATACACAAAGATTTTACTTCTCAAAACAGGGAATGCATAAACAGCAGTAGGCATACCATATGGGATTTTCCAGTTATTCTCCAGGCTTCTGCAATCTCAGCTGCAAGGTCACTTGAACAAATTTACCACTCTCTTCACCATGCTTCTGCTTTTAACCCCTTCCTGCCAACAGGGTCCCAGCAAATATTCAGTAATGAGAACTGCTGGGTACTTTCAGTCTTATTGTTCTTGAGTACATGAACCTGCCTGGACTGAGAATGCAGCAGGCAAGTCTTCCCAGAGTCCTTTTTCCAACCCTCACAGAAGAACTCTGGCAATTTTTTTTTAAGCCATTATTTAAAACATGAAGACAATCTGTCTGGGTTTGCTGCTTTTTTTCCACTCACTCAGGGTATGAAGCAGCCAGATGTAATTAGTCCTGCAAATTTCCAAAGTCTTGAAGAGATATAGATAGAAATAAAATGTCATAGAGTAGACATGGATATAAGATGAGTAACACAAGCTGTGACTGCAGGACTACTCTGAAGGTGAAGTGTCTCTCTGGCCTCTGCTACTATCAATACAGTGAAAATTAATCATTCGATAGAAGCAAACTCTGACTCCTCCCAGGCTCTCCTTTCCCTATCTGAGGCTTCGTTACTCATACCCGGATGAATAATTCCATGACTTCACATTTATGGACTTGTAAGCCACCCCTCACTCCCCAGATCTACTGAAACATCTCTGATACTTCAAAAGATGTTGCAAAGGAGGGGAAGGCTGAGAAGTTACTCTGGGCTCTGAAAGCACATCCCTATATATGGTTTTAAATTGACATTTTTTAAAAAAAAAAATTAGTACTAAGTCACTATCCCCTGGTCAAAAAATTTCTGGGGGCAAAGACAGAATCAGCAGATGCTTTTATACAAAGTCTTCAAGTTCTTGCATCAGAACTATGTACTTCTCGTCCATGCATATTCTGGAGAAAACAGATTTGTATGGGAAATACTCTTAAGAATCTCTGAAACCTGGAGACACAGTAGTAAACCTTGTATGCTACTCATGCTTTGACTTCCTCACTGTGAGATACCAGATATACCAAAAAAGCCTGACAAAATATATAGAATCAGAGAATCATAGCATTGTTTAAGTTGGAGAAGAACTTTGAGTTCACCCAGTACATCTGTTAATTCAGCACTGCCAAGTTCACCACTAAACCATGTCCCTCAGTGTCCCATGTACACAAATACCTCCAGGGATGGTGATTCATCAACTTTCTCAGGCTTGACAATCCTTTCCGTTAAGAAATTTTCCCAAATAGCCAATCTAAACAGACATTAAGCTATTTCTGGATCTCTTCCAAAGATGTTATACATAGGTTTGTATTCCAGAATCCACATCATTTCATTACACAATGGCAAAATGGAATTATGTAATCACAGATATGAATTCCATTTTAAAAGCTAAATGAAAGGTTGCACTGCAGTAGACTGCAATTTGGAAAAATATACATGCCACTAGTAAAAAGATAATAGTGCTTGGTGAAAGCATTAGGCTAATCTGATTAAACTTAACTATATTGGTTTTAGGAAGTAACATAAATCATTTAATCCTACTCAGAAAAATAATAGTGATTTACCAAACACTCTTGATGGTTTTCTAATCTATTTTTCACAGAAGAACGTAAAAAGAGAGGTGAAAATAATTTTTAAGGATTCCTGTCCAAAGATATGTTTGAAAAATACCTAGGAAAGTAATCACCTAAATTCTGGCAAATATTAGGTAAGACTGATACTTTCCTTGCAGTTTAGATAAATATTTGCCACTTTATTACACTTCTGTCTGACAGTGGTACTGCACTGTAACAATGATGGATGATAGCTATCTATTTATTTATCCACTGGGAAATATAGACTTACCAAATTGTAGTCCTGGGACAGGGAAAAGAATAAAAATACAAACTCAAGAACTTTATCAAATGTCAGACTCAAAATTATAAATTTGAGAGCCCCTTTTTTTTTTTTTTATTTTTACAACTCTACATTGGCATGGGACAAATAGAAATGTATGAACAAACTTGAAATGCATATATTTTGAAAATATCTTGTTTTGTAATGGATCGGATCAATTCTCTGAAAGTTTTCCCTTATAGAAAACATGCCAAGCACAGCCGACTGTGGGAGGTGCCATGGCAGTGTGAGAATTTCACATTCAAAGCATCACTTTGATGTTAAAACTTGGAATACAAAACTGAAACCAAAAAATATACTTCCCCCTCCCCACTCATGCCCGAAAACCTTTCAGGGCATTCAGAGAGACAGCCAACATCAACAAGCACAGGCAGCAAAGACAATGCTGCTGACATGCATATTGCTCAGAAGCACATGAAATAGGAAGAAAAAGTCTGGAAAACTCTGGATAGTATATATGTCGCACTGGTATGTCGAATTGTTTATGTATATAATAAAAGAGAACTCTTGGATATGTTTCATGGCAAGTTACATTCCCAGTATTCTTGTATGCTAATTGGAAATGTTTTTAAGTAGTACAAATTTCTTATATTTTCATTAAATTAGCAAGTACCCAGCATCAAAGCCTCAACTGTTGACAGGAAAAGAAGGGTAGCTGTAAAAAGGCCCAGTATGAAGGCAGGACACAACACACAGGGAAGTCTGCTGTCACCTAGGAGCATGGATTAGGGACAAGGACTGGAAAACTCTTCGGTCTACCAAGGCCTCTGAATACTATTCACTATTTGTTGTTCCAACTGGCAAGGACAAAATAACAAAAACAAGTCCAGGGGCAATCAAAAGAGACTTCAGGGCCATGCAATGATTGGTAGAGGGATCAGGAAGGAAAATCATAGGTGGTGATTTTCTTAATTCTTCAGGAGCAAGGAATAATGTTGGTAGGAATAGGAAGACCTATCCAGTCAATGCATGAGTCTGAGGTTAAGGTTGATGGAAAAAAATTGGGTTTGTTGACCATGGAATGATCTATTTAACACCTGATCAGCTGATATCTGAAATTATGCACCTGCTTCAGAGGAAATAAAGAGTTCTAGCACAGGAGCTAGCAGGGCTCATTGAGAGAGCTGCTAGATAGCTTGAAAGAGGGGAAGAGACAAAACCAGGCTTGCCAGCGATGAGTGATGGCATGGTAAGCCATAATTTGAGGAAACAGGAACTGATGGAATCCCTATTTTTTTGTTGTTTTTTTCATGAAGTGTTGGCTGTGTTGACTGCAAAGTACCATGCCTGAAATGTTTCTACACCAATTCATGTAACTTGGGGAATAAACACGAGGAGCTCAAGGCTTTGATCTGGTCCCAGAGATATGACATCACTGGCAATAAGTGAAACCTGATGGGATGAATCCTGCGACTGGAGTACCCTGTTGGATGGTTACAGGCTCTTCAGGAGAGATAGGGCAGAAGAGGTAGAAGAGTGGCATTGTATGTAATAGAAGGGGTAGAATGTATGACGCTGAAAGTTGGCAGTGGCACTGTTGAGAGCACCTGGATAAGAATGAAGGGACAAATAATACATATGTCATGGTGGGAGTCTAGTATAGACCTCCTAGCCAGGACACTAATGCTGACAAATTATTCTTTAAGAAGCCAAGGCCCACTTTGCAGACACCAGTCTTGGGAATCTAGAGAAGTCCAGATAACTGGAAGCTGGAAAACATTGTCCAGATTTTCAAGAAGGGTGTGGGGGAGGACCCCAGAAACTACAGGCTTGTCAGTCTCACTACAGCGACTGGTAAACTTGTGGAGAAGATTATTCTGAGAGGTATTGAAAAACACCTGGGAGACAGTGCAGTCATTGATCACAGCCAGCACAGCTTCATGAGAGGAGAGTACTGCTTATCAAACCTGACCTCTTTTTATGACAAGAAGCATTTGGACCATGCTCAGTCACATTATGTGACTTTTGGGGATGGTACTTTGTAGGGCCAGGACTCGGACTTCAATGATCCTTGTGGGTCCCTTCCCTGTTGTGAGGAGCGACCGGAGTCAGACACGTATTCTCATAGAATTAGGGTGAATGCTCTATTTATTATTCAAGCTGTTGTCTTTTATAAGGTTCTAACATATGTGCATGTGTTCACATGCCTAGTGCTACTATTTTATTGGCTACAAACAACTGTTCACGTGCTGCGACTACCTTACTAATTGGTTTCAGCATCTTACGTTTTTGTTCTACTTCTTGCTCTTGTGATTAGCACATCCTGGCTTGCTTTCTTTTTCTGCCTCTTGTTTATCTCTCTCTCTCAGTCCAAGGTCAGTGTGTCCTTGCTAGTACTGAAATAGCCCGATTTATCCCAATACTGCAAAGCAAGTTCTCCATGGCCTTGCTGGTCCAAAAACTCCTCCACACTTCCCACTCAACTTATTCTGGGATTCTAAAAATTTGTGAAGTAAGCAAATTAAGGGTTTTTTTAATGCTTGCAGATGAGGATGATGAATAATGTTATAGCAGTACGTATAAGAAGGACATAAAAAAAATGAGGTCTTATACAGTGTATAATGTCTATTTTCTCTTTTTTCAAACAGCACTGAGTTTATGGTATAAATTAATAACTTTTCAGACATCATATTTTTTTTTTCAACTTTGAGTCCACAGGTTCTTAGGAAATGTCACTACAAAACATACATGAAGTTTGAGAGTTCTGAACTATTCTAACTTCACTTAAAAACTTTATTCATAGTTTCCTTTCCTAAAACAATTTTTGGTCTTATAAATGACTATTTTTCTTCTAATTAATCCCAGGCAATCTCCTTAAGTCCTTTGTTTTAATGTGTAAATTATTTGTCAGAGGTTTCTTTTTCACTTATGCAGGTTTTTTAAAAAAATCCTTTTTATGCATAATGAGCTTTTATAATCGCCTGTCACCTTAATTGAGAAATGATAATTTTTAACATTAATGTTCTTTAGGCAAAATTGTTCTGAAGTATTACTCTTGAAGAGAATATGTTTTAGTCCTGTGTCATCTTCTGATTTATCATGGCAATTTTAAGTCTTGCATAATTGTTTGGCCTAAAACTAGAAAAAAATATGTTAATGTTCCCATTGACTAGACAGTATAGCAGTTCTTGCAATGTTACTATACATATCTATATATACATAAATCATAGTAATTCTACTTTCTACTCGCTAATCGTGTCTGGCTGGGGGTTTAAGTTTGTCATTACCATTTATAAAATGTGTACACAATCATTTGTGTATCTCACTTGCCTTTTTTCTGTTTTTTATGTCCCCCTGTATCTGATAAATATGTTGATGGATACACTGTATACCATTAAAAATTATTGTCAACCTGTTTGTAGACACCATTTAAAATCATTGTCAAACTGTTTGTAGATGCATGCTTCCCAGTTACACTAATTTCTTCCTTTTTCAAAAAGCTCTTTTTGCTTCTTAAGCTCTTAAAAAAAAGTACCTATGTGGAATTCAAACCTGTTTGTATTGGCTCTTAAGTACCAACGTAATACTAAAAACAACACCATCATATTCATTATGTCATTATTATTTAGAGAGTGCTGAACAGAATAATGTGAATCTTTTTTTTTCTCTATAGAAAAGTTAGTTTAAAAGGAGAAAGGAATATTTAAGTGTGAAAAATGATCTCACAAAGAGAGAATTTTCAATTATGCTGAAGATTCTTTTTGTGGATACTTTTATTTATTTTTTTAATATTTCTGTTCTCAGATTGTGTAAGAAAGGCACATAAAACAATGTTAAAATACAGTAAAACACTATTTAATTTTTCAGTCAGGTTTTATTTACACAATCTGTAACTGCTGGAATGTAATAACAATTGTTTCCCACTAAGATCCCTGGAATTTAAACCCTTGCAAAAACAATAATTCCCAAAAATGTGTTACAACTTATTCTTTGTACAAAATATTCTTTTGTTGAGTTTATCAGAAAATTGTTTAAAAGGCATAAACTGATACAACATGTTCAAATTAAATTAAGTCAGCACACAGACCCCCTGTGAGGATTGCAAATGACTTCCAGATAGCTGTGCTTAACAGCTCTGTTACCAGTGGGGTCTCAGTTAAGTCAGAATAAAACTTACCATTCTTTTTGTGTTGTTCAGTAAGGAAACATAAAATAAGTTTTACTTGATATTGTATGCTTTTTTTTAAGATAACTTACTGGAGATTGGGAAAAAATTGCAACTTCAAATATGAGTCTTATTCTTCTTATTTGCACAAGGAAGAGGCTTTTCACCTGTCCCCACCAGCAATGCACAGGTTGAGCCATGAAATGGATCTCAAGAGGTTTTATGAAGTGGTCATCAGCAGTGAGGAAACCACCAGTATTCTGGGCTTTAGTGACGTGACTTGTTGATTAACAGAGTTTGGACATTTCCAATGAAAGAATAATAACACTAACTTCTTTCTCAGTTCTATTTTTCCTCATGTTCTAGATATTTTTCTCCAAAGTGTGAAAGAGAAACACTTTTTTTCCATTCTCTGAGATTTTTTGCCGTCTCATAAATTTCTTTCTTATTAAAGTTCTTGTACCAGACAGTAGAGCTAGATTATAGAGCAAGGCTTATAGCATGAACACTTTATGTGGTCAAACCCAAACATTTTTTTGGGAACAAATCTGGCAGTAGAGAGGACCCTCCAAGCCGTCATTTATCTGCTAAAGTGGGTCCTGTCATAGGAGCAGATTGTGGTCTTCTTTTTATCCTGCATGGGCATGTATTAAAGCAGTACACTGTGGCTGCTACTCAGAAGAGGAGTGGATTGTTTTCCTCCTGTGAAGACTGGGGAGCAGGAAATACTCTAAGAGTAGTGCATACCACAGAATCCTAGAATCATTAGGATTATCAAGGGACCTCATCTAATGGACCTTAGAAATCATCTAATCCAACCTCCGTGCCAAGGTAAAAGTAAAGAAATTCTTCCTTCATGCTGAGGTAGAACTACTTGTGTTTTAGTTTATGGTCATTGCTCCTCATCCTGTCGCTGCGCACCACTGAGAAGTCTTGCACCATTCTCTTAACACTCACCTTCAAGATATTTATTTGCATTAATAAGATCCCTTCTCTCTCTTCTCTAGACTAAACAGTCCCAGCTCCTTCAGTCACTTATAAAAGAGATGCTCCAGATCCTACACCATATTTGTGATCCTCTGCTGGCCCCTCTCTCTTTACGTCTTTTAGTGAGGGGCCCAGAATTGGACACAGTACTTCAGATGTGGCCTTACTCAGGCCAAGCAGAGGGGCAAGATCACCTTCCTCTGCCTGCTGACCACTTGCATGCTGCTGCACCCCAAGGCTCCATTGACCCTCCTGGCCACAATTGCACTGCTGGCTCATGGGCAGCTTGAGATGCACCAAGACTCCCAGGTCCTTTTCTGTTGAGCTGCTCTCCAGTAAGTTGAACCCCAACCTGTGCTGGTACTTGGGGTTATTTCCCTCCAGGTGCAGAACCCTGCATTGGCCCTTGTTGAACTTCACTGGGTTTCTCTCTGTGTAACAATTCAGCCTATCTAGGTCTTGTTGAATGGCAGCACAACTATCAGCTGTGTATCAGCCACTCCCCTGACTTTTGTACCATCAGTGGATGTGCTCAGGGTACATCCTGTCCCTTTGTCCAGGTCATTGATAAACAACTTAAATAAGAGTGGAGCCAGTGTTGATCCCTGAGAAACATCACTGACTGCACACCTCCAGCTGGAATTTGCTTTGCTGGTCACGACACTCTGAGCTTTGCCATTCAGCCACCCCTTGATCCACCTCACTCTCATTTAATTGCATTTCCTAAGATTACCTTTAAGGATATTATAGGGGACAGCATCAAAGGCCTTCCCAAAGTCAAGGAGAAAATATACTGAGCTCTGTAGTACAGCTATAGATTGAAAGACCAGAGAAAGCACAAAGAATATCCAATAATTTCATATTGGCTTTGTTTTTTCGGAAGGAATTTCAATAAAATGTCCTGCTCTTTGTAGCAGTGGTTTGTGAGACAGCTGAAACCTGACTGAGATTAAGAATCCTGAATTGAAATGTCAAAGCAGAAAAAATATCTATATTCATTAAACACTTTCCCATTCCTCTCCATGGCATTTTTACTAAGTACAGCCTCTTCCCCCTCTCAAATGATGACTTTTTTTTTTTAATTGAATGTGTAGACAGTTGATTTTTTTTCCAGTAAAGGGAGTCCAGCTTCATCATTCAAGGTAAAAGTCTTCATTAGGGAACAAGGGTTTTGTCAGGTGATGTACAGTGGACACCAACATATCTATGAGCAAACTCTGGTTGTAACCCAATATTCTTAAAATAATTCCAAATCCTGACTATCCTGACTTAGTTCATTATAAGGAAATAGGTAAAACCAGTAATATAACAAAGCATGTTTGGTATGCATATTATATTTGCTTGCAATTAATGGGAAACAATTGATTTAGGATGGTGACTTGGCTCAGTGGGGGATGAATTTTCCAAACATATTTTTTTATTTAACTCTTCTGATGACACTTAAAGTGCAGTTGTGCAGTACTCCAGCAAAAAATAATTCATAATATTCTGAAGCATTTTTAGATCTTCATTACACACGTGGTGGTCAGTTTGGTTGTAGAATAACCCTGTCAATTCTTCTAATAGTGTGATGTGCAAAAGATTACATCTACAGAGGAATGGACACTTTGTGGGACTCTGCAGCCAAGTTGTGCTTTCAAATTTTGTTGTACCTATGTGCTTAGCTTGCTTGCCTATGGTTTCCTTAGTAGTTTTGATAATCCAATGCATAACTTGTGTTTTCACTCAGTATATTTCTTCCTTACTTCTAGCTAGAAAAGATAACTCATGATTTTCTCTTTCCAATAATGACAGAGATTTCTGTGTGACCCTGAGAAAGAGATTTTTGTTTTGGCTCATCTGCTTGTGTAATAAATGTCATAAATATTACATATATTCAGGAGAAAGTCAGGAGAACTAAAGTGAAAAAAAAAATTATTTTCATTTTGTACTTGAAAAAATTTTTAAATTGTCAGTATTTTTTTCTTCCTATGAATTTACATCTGGAACAGAAATGTGGCTATAATGAATAACAATCTGCATGCACATACATTGCTTCTATGAGAAATTCAGCTTTTAATGTTGAATTGTGAAACTGACAATTTGACACATCCCAAAGATCAGATATCTTTGCATCTCATTCTGGATTATATTTCTCTTACAGTAGCCAATGAGGAATGTAAACTGGGAATATGGAAATAAAATACAATACACATTTTTATAACATAAGTAATATAAATTTAAACAGTCTTAATTGCACATACAGTAGTAATGGCTGCAATTTGATGTGAATCTTCCCCGCAGTAAAAAACATTTTTGTGAAGCACTCAGTGAATTATGTATATTATTGAGCATATTTTACAGTTTTGTGTTCATGTCCAGAACAACAAAAGGAAAAAAAAAATCAAGTCAGTTATTTCTTTTAAATCAATTTTTCAGATGATTTGCAGGCTTTCTAAAGATGGAACTTCTGATATTTTTCAAGAAAACATATTTTTTTCAATATATTTTTATATTTAATTTTACATGGCATAGAAGGACTTCAAGCATATTACTTACAATGCAAGCTGTAAATAAGAATGTGGTGATAAAATTGCAAATGGATATGTGGGCAAGTACCACTCAAACTCATCCTATACATATAACTGAAAAGTTGTGGGATTTTTTCCTTAAATCAGGTTAATAATGGATATTGAAGTGTACCTGCAAACTTTTAAACTTTCCGTAGTTATGCTGGAGTACCTAGGTATATATCCCTTCTTTATTCCTTTTCAGTGGTTAAATGCACTTTCTGTTGGCTCTAAAGCACAAACAAAGTGCAAACACACTTCCTGAAAAGAATTTAGAGATTCTTTGTGCTTTCTTTTTGAATTCTTGAACAGCTGGACAACACCTGAACCTCACCGCAGGTGCAGCTGCAGCATGTCTCTAGTCCCCAGCTCGGAGATCTGGGTCCCTTCCAGAGTTATGTACTAACATCTCTTCCCTGAAGGAAAAAGTTGGCATAAGGATGGTGTGCAACTGTGTATTATCTTAATGTGGAGTGGAGATGTGGCATCTGGCTTGGGGACGGAGACGTAGACCATTTATGCCTGAAAGAACGTGTAGAATTTGAGAAGCAGAAGATAAAATTTTCTCTTTAAAGAACTGGTGAAAACAGTGGGGAAGAGCAAAATATAAGGATTGTGATTGCCATCAGGGTTCATAATGTATGTTATGTATAATTGATACATTCTTTAAATTATCCAGTATATACCTCTGCATTTGTAACATATTAGCCAGTACAGAGAAACAGCAAATGCCATGTTTCTTTGAAATTTTGCAGGCAATTCAAATTCTTTTGGTAATTGATTTATTCAATTAAAGGCAGAAGAGTACCAAGAAAAGAAGAGGACAAGCAATTATATGTACCACCCTACTAAAATAAAATCAGAGGATTAAATAAAAATTAAAGATCCTGTATTTAAAAAAGACAGAATTTTTCAGCTGACTTTTATTTCTTGAGGGGTGACAATTCTGTATAGAAAGGTATTTTTGTAAAACTCTGATAAGGTTGTTATAGGGACAGAATTAACCCATCCTTGTAATAAATGCGTACAGCTTCTGTATCTCTTTTGTTTTTACTATTATCAAAGATTTCAAACTAATTATAAAATGAGCCTCTGAAAATTCTTTGTAGCTATTGCTTTCATCTCCCTGTTGTTTTTTGTCTGCTTTGAGGGTGAGTAGTTTCCCTCCCTCCATTTTTCTCTGATGCCCAATTCCCTGAAAGCAGTCCAAGGGGTCTGGGAGCCCTGAGTGGCAGTGAGCACAGCAGCTGGCATGGCAGGATGGAGAGGGAAGCCCTTCTGCCTGGCTACAGAACCCAAAGTTCTCACCCATGAAGATTGCACCAAACTCAACCATTCTCTGAAGAAGAGATCGGTGAGGGAGCTCACAATCAGCTGATGGCAGTGTGCAGCAACACGTGGGACCTCCACCCCTCAAGGTTTGGGGGTGCAGGGGTTTTCCCACCCGCAAGTTTGTGGGTTCTGGGCAGCTGCAGGGGCATGTGCTAGGGTGGAGAGGCCTTGGGAGCAGGGTAAATGGGACAATACATCCTCTCTGGAGAAGGGACTGGGGCTTCTGAGCCATACCTGCAGTGAGGCAGTCTGTGAGCAAAGGGAATGCAGAGCTCTGAGTGCATCTGTTGGATCAGAGTCTGGGCGGATTACTACTAGAAGAATATTAATAAAGTGTGTTTGCTAACATTTTGTAAGAGTCCTGTGGTCTGATTTATCCACAGAATTGCAGAAATTGATCTTGAAACTATTGTTCACTGACTGCTTGCTAATTATGCGCTATTCATAGATGCAGAAATCAAGTTCTGATGTTGACTGGAGTCAAACCATGTAAGCTAAATATTTTTTCCCTGAGATTAATGTCATCTTAGCGAATAACTTCTCATTTCTTTGACCCTTTTCTTTCTCTTCTTCAGCCAGCCCTGCCTGTTTTACTGAAGCCATGCTAAAACTCTTTTTTATTATCTTTCTCTTTTTAAAATAAGGTACCATCAAAAGGACTTTTTGTGCAAGTTGCAAAGTCCCTTCTCATAAAGCATGCAAAGCTGTGCGAGTGGATGTCAATTTCCACATCTTCTAGAGACAGCTAGGATATTCTGTCTAAGAAGATGGTAGCTGAATCTCCCATCAGATATCCTTTCCTTTAAATATTTTCTTTCTATTTTCAAAATGGAGCTCCATACCCCCTGAGATGATGCAAATGAGAGAGACTTGGAGAAAGGAGTGTATGAGCTAAAATTTGGCAAAAGTCTTTACCATTTAAGTATCACATTCTTGCATGACCTAATTATAGTCACAGAAATATCTTATTGTCAGAGACCTGCCTAAAAACAATGTCAAAAAACCCTAATAATTTCTTCTCGTGAGTGAGACAGGTACATGGCCACAAATGCAATTTTGTGTGCAACTTGATAAAACTAGTCTGCAAGTACATGCTGCAAGTAGTTCTGCAAAAAAGAACATCCATACTTGCTCTAAATACACATTTAGCATCTAAAAATAAATCCTTTTCAACTTTGGTGTGTGAAAACTTCTCACTAACTGTCCTTCCAATTGTACTCCTAGGAAAACATTGCTTCTGGATCAATCTTTCTCACTTAAAGCAAAGTCCATAATATGTATGCATAGACCACAGTTCCCAGATCCCCAGACCTTGACAAAAATATTTTCTTCCTAAAACAAGGCTGCAGATTTTTCAGTGAGGCCTGTCTGTGACAAATTTCAGCTGCCAGACCATGGCAGTTCCAAGACTTCATGCATAGCTTTAAATATCGAGTTGTTTATTTTACCTATCCATTTCTATAATGAATAATACGTGCTGAAATTCCCAGAGAAAAAAATGCAGGAAATGTCAGCCACATTGTCTGAAGTTGTCCACAAGGTTAATAGTATCTGAGGCAGGTTTTAATGACAAATTTTGCCAATACTGCTATGGCACTTAAGAAAAACCCGTGGAATATATACATGTAGTGCATAAGCCCTGTGTTTTTTTCCAGGAATAATTTATCTCTATTTCTGAGAGTACTTCTACATTAGCAAAAGATTGGTCTTGTTAATGTGATCTACAACTGAGCGTGTTACATGACACTTTATCACCAATGACGTATTAATTGGGAACTATAACCTGAAAATAATGAACACAGGAGTATAGCTCCACTACCATGCCATAAACTCTAGAAACTATTTTACTTTTCTCTGCAAGAATTGAGTGACCTGTGAATTTAATTGCTATGCACTGGTTAGGCTTACATTTTATTTAACCTTCCTCACATGTTTACTTTCATTGACTGCTTGCTGTGTTTTAATACCAAGAGAAACTATTTATTCCACTCAAATATTTCCATTAGATTCTCATTCTAAGTGGCACTATGGACAATTATACCTCCTAGTAAGGCAGGTACTCATTGTTAGAACAATGTCTGTTGTCACAGGAGCACAAAATAGTCTGTGTGGCTCATGAATTGAGGCAGATTCAAAAAGGTTTTTAATTGCATTGTAGTTCTTTAAAGTTCATATTAATTTTTTTTTCATTATGTTAGATCTGAGATAAATCAATTTCATTAAACTCACCAATATACTGAATTAGCTTAGGGTCAAATCTCATCTCTCTCTCTTTACTTGTTTGGATTTCTGATAGAGTTTTTTGTTATATGTTTCCTTTTGCCAGGTCCTTTATATTTTTTCTGAGTGCTGTTACCTGACAAAGCAATCTATAATTTGCAAAACATATCTAGCAGTTTTTCTAGTGCTTTACTCTTCTTCTCCCTTCTTTTGGAGAAGGCTTTGAGCCTCTTCAGCATGAAAGACTTCAGTGGTGAAAAGTCTCTATTTGCCTAGTGATGATACAGCTGTCTTGTGATCTTACACAAAATTTTCTCCTGCTCAATTGCCATATTGCAGATATCTCACACTGAGAAAATTAATACTTATGACTAGAAATAATATTATTCTTGGTATCCAGATGTACTTCATGAAGGGAAGTAATTCATTACTAAAAAAATTATTACTTCAACTTTACCCCAAGGGTCTACTCCTTCTTAGGCCATCTAATAAAAATTATGTTTCTTAATAATAGTGACATAAGGGATGTCTGATCCTTTTCATTTCTAGAGGCTTTAAATGTTATTTTAGCAGCTTTGACTACACTGGGTTTTTCTTTTCCGTTTTGAATTGGGCAGGTCATTCTCCCTTGCTAGAAAATTAAATTGCAGTAAGATGTCATAACAATATCTTTCCCAGGTTATTTTCTTTCTGGTTTTTTTTTTTGTTTGTTTGTTTGTTTGTTTTCTTTTTGGTTTTGTTTTTTGCGGGTTTTTTTTTGTTTGTTTTGTGGGGGGGTTGTTTTTCCTTTTTTTTGGGGGGGTGAGGGGTGCTTTTTATTTTGTAAGTGCTGAAAGGCTGAATTGCAGGAACTTCTTAGCTTATTACTTCTGAAAATACAGCACTGCCATTAGACATTATTTTAAAAATTGAAGCCTCATAGTAAAAGGCTGTGGGAAACCAGTGCAGGCATAAAACAGGTGACAACACAGAAACAATGCTGCAAGATATGAGTGTTGTGTGTTTTTTTACAAATATATGAGAAAGGAAACAATGGTAATCAGAGAGGGTGAAGTATGCTTTAGTGTAGGTGATGGATAATGAAGTTTTGCATTGACTTTTCCATAGCATGTTATTCCTTCTGGGGGATTGATGTGTGATTATAATTACACCCCATGAGAAATGGTTTCAAGCTAGCAATCTAGTTTGCTTTGTGTTTGTCATTTTGCAGCTATAATTTTCAGAGGCTGTGTGTTTCCTGTGACTGTTACACTTAGAATAAATTACATAGGTGGAAGAGGGATGCACTGTCAGTGCTCCGTGAAGAGTAATTTGCCTGGCATGAGCTCACAAGGCATTATCTTACAATGTTATAATTAATCAAGTACCTTTTGGCAAGTTAGTGTCAGCTGCAGAGCAAAAGACTGCTGTCACATCATGACTTGCTAGTCCTCATTAGCTGTATAATAACCTTTAAAATTGTGGGGGCAGCCTGACATTACTTAAACAACGCAGGTTCTATCCCTGTGTGCACAAGCTCAGCTGAGAAGACCTAGTAACTTCCAGAAATAGGTACTTTGCAGTGTTAAGAAAAGATCCATAATCTGGCCTCTTAATTGTTAGTTTTTTGTCCTGAAAGGCATGGCTGTTCATAAGTTGCAAATTTTATTTCTCTTGTCTCCGAATATTTAAGTGCTAAGTGGTGCAGAACAGCAAATTACTGAATGAAGTAAATGTAAGAAATATACCTGTTTTTTACAAGAAAATGTGGTTTCATGACTCACCTACAATTTAAATGGCTGCACATTGCACAACAGTATGTACTCAAGTCTGACTTGTATACAGCTCAGTATACAACAGATTACATATCTCCATCCATCGCTCCACAGCAAACCTGGGAGGGATACTGACAGCAGATACAAAGTGGTGAAAATCAATCACACCACACAATAAATTCCCCTTAAATAAATAGCAAAGGCAAAGAGATTCTGCATCTGCATTTGAACAAGACATGTGAAAGAGATTCACAGGATTAAAAAAATCTGCATTAGAAAAATCCCTGCCAATGCTTCCTTCTTTTCTTGAGCAGAGAGAAATAGCAATCACATTGCAAGCTTTGAGCGTCACAGCTTAGTCTTTGGTCTATCTTTGATTTTGCCTGCTTTCATTTTCTCATGCACAAATAAAAGCACCTTTAGGTGATCTAAGAGGCATATTAAGGCCTCTTTATGAGAAGAAATGTTCAAGATTCTGAAAACATGGTCTTCTGAGGAATATCAAATTGAGTCTTAAGAACAGAGATGTATGAAATCAAAAGATATTTTCAAAAACTTTTATCAGTAATTTTGTCTGGTTGCCAGTTAATCACTAGAAGAATATCTCACTTTTGCTTTCCAGGTGCTCTCTAAAGGGACAAAGAAAAAAAATCAAAAGAAGAGCAGTGTATTTTGTGAAAAGGAAATGAGAAAATTAAATCTCAGTGAGGTATCTGTGACTAGTATTTGTTTTACAATTCTCTTACATGCATCTGTGATAGCTCCTTAATTTTAATGAGCTTCATCTTTCCTGTTGGATCATATCTACAGTCATTGACAAGATTTTTCTGGGAAGTAAATAAGTCACTTGCAAGAAGTATGAAGAGTGGCACTCAGACCACCTGTGGGGTAAGACCAGAGAACCACCAGGACAGAAGAAAGTCTCTACTGCTTCACCTGGGGAAAGATGAGCTGTCACTGTCTTTCCACCTCCACTTCGGACTCATGCTGTGTGGATGAATGTGTGTGACAGTGCCTGGGAGCTTCCCTCATTGTCTTTAAGGAGGTGATGCTGCTCTATGACACCAGGACACCTGTGGGAGCTCTGACATTGAAGATGACTTGGCATATTTGAAATGGTATTTTCACATAAATATTTCAATATGCAGTTCAACTCAACCTTTCTGTAAACAAGAATATCAGAAGGGGTTGCACACAAAAAAAACCAAAACAAAACAAAAAAAATCCCCAAACATTAAAAAGAAGCTAACATCACAGTGCAATTCATAAATACTGCACAAAGCTATTTTCTGAAATGCCTCTTTCTGTAGATAAAAATAACCCAGGTCTATCCTGAAAATCTGAACACCAGAGGTCAACTAAAAGGAACTCAAATTTAATTCCCTTACTGTATGCTTTTAAGAATGTTGTCTATATCTTAATTTTCAGTGTTTGCAGTGTTGATCCTGCAGTTTTATTAACTCCCAACACCACTGGGTGGTGAAGAGGTAAAGCAAGATTTGAGTGAAAAAGGGGGTTGAGGGAGGAAATAGCTTTAGTATTCCTAAAGCACGACAGTCAAATAGCCAAGAGGGAGCCCTCCAGAGATCACAACCTTGGTATATTTATTTTCTTCAATTTTATATTTTGGAAATTGAAGTTGAACAGAATGAAGTGCAGGGGCAAGGCAGGTTAGTAAAAAGGGCATAGGTCATTACTGACAGAAAGCACCTAGAACATTTTCAACCACTTTTCCTCATCTGTTTTTAAAAAGAGAATGTATTTAAATATCTATTTAAATTAATGTATAAAAATGTATTTAAATGTCTGAAATGTTCAATTTACAGTCTGGAGAACATATGGGTACACATTAACGGATACTTTTTCAATACTTTTTCAACACTTTCAATATTTTCTGACAGGTTTTTTTTCCCATCAACCCAAAACAAAGGTGTGATTCTTATACAGGTTAAACCAATAATGCATTTTCTTTTTTAATGACATAACATCTGTATTCTTTGTTTATGGAATCATATAATTGTTTCTCTTTTGTTCTCTCTTTTTTAACTAACCCTGGTAACACATGGTGTTTAATTTGCCAGAGGACTAAATTCAGAAAAGATTCTGTGATATAATGTCAGTATAAATTCCAGATTATATTTAGTAAATAGAATTGTTCATTTTTTCATCATAAAAAATCCACACAAAGAAAAAAAAAGAAGGAAATGACAAAATATCAGGTGAGGAACTGTGTTTGTATTCAAGTTATGAAGCAAACGTGATTTCATTCATAAACAAGAGCTAAAAACTTGTCAATTTCTACCATTAATGAGCTAATAGAAGGGAGGCCTCCCATGGCATATAGACAAGTCCATGTGACAAAACCAGTGATGTGAAGTTATCTTTGAGCTGTGAACAATTTTTAATATTTGTATGTGTAGTGGATTTGTTTTGTATGCAATATACATCACATCATAAATGATTGCAGTACCTAGATTTTTCAGGAGTTTTTAATTCCTAATGTCAAAACTAAAACCTATGGTAATAAAGGGAATTTTATCACTGATACTGTGATTCTGTTATCAACTCTTTGGCATGTCTTAATTATTTTGCAAAATTTTATGACTGTGTAATTTGGGGGTTTTTTTTCAGTGAATAAGATAGAGGTGAAGAGTACATGCTTATCTCACAGCCATTGTAGATTAACAGATTTGTACTCAATTTGGAAAGTCTGATATGTTCAGTGTTGTGTTCACCTCAAAACATGTGGATTTTTTCAATTTTTTTTTTTTTTACTTTTTGTACATTAATATTATGTGACATGTGATATGATTACTAAAGCCTTTCAAATTCTGTCCTGAAGTTTTCCAGTATATTGATGGTTTCTATGGTTACTTCAATGTAAGTATTAGTAAACATATTCTGACAATTCTATCTCAGCAGAAGCAAACCAAACCAAAAAAAAAAAAAAAACAACAAAACAAAACAACCCCCCCCACACACAAAGAATTAAACAATTTGATGTATTTATAGAAAATTTTGTATCACTGATTTAGCCATTAAATGAAACTGAAATCTCATGTCGCTGCACAATAGAGCAAGGCTATATACTATGCTTGCAAGATACTCTCAGGATGACCCTTTTTCACATACTGTGATGAAACAGTCTTCACCATCCCTCACCTGTGTATAGACTAATTTTATATTTGATCAAGCTGAGCTGTAGTGGTCAGTGCTCTGTATCACAATGTTTGGTCTTCTCCTTTGACTCATTTACCCACAGACAGTACCTAGGAAGGACTTACCTGTGTAGAAGTCTGAAGAATGCTTTCAGCCACTTAGCCTTCTACAGAGATTTTAATTTCATTCTTGTCCTTTTCTTCCTATTTATTTTTTTAAATTCCTACTGTATTAAAAAAATAGTGTTTGGATTTTATTAGGTTTTTGTTTGTTTGTTTTTGTTTTGGTTTCCTTGTTGTTTTTTTTTCCCCCTGTTTTGCCCTTACTTCATAAACACTGGACTTCGAAGTAAACTTTGCAGATGCTAATGCTTAAGTGCAGATTAAGACTCTCATTAATTTTATTCCCAATAGAATATGTTGCAGAAAGCCAGAAGGTTTAATTGAGATTAGGTTAACTCAGAGACTGAGAAGTGTCAACTAATTGCACAGGAATATTTTTTCAGTGTACAGTACCCTGGCTTTGGGCTGAATATTGTTTGCATCCCTAAATTGTAATTCTTCTGTTTATATATGAACCTTCAGAAACTGTAAATCCCTTTACTGATTCATAACTATCCACAGTATTCACACCAAGAGAATACCATAAAAACATATTCGCTGCATCATCTAACAGGCTGGTGATTTTAAAAGAGCACAGCAGAAATCCATTGATTTAGAAGAATGCCTAAATATATCTTGATGTTGAAGAAGCAGATTTCTGGTACTTATATGATAATGAAATAAAACATGTTATCTTTAATGATGACATTTATTTCAATGTCATTCTGACTTTAAATTTACGGGGAAAGAGGATATATATGGTTAAATTTTCCAGGTAGGTAGAAAGAAGCTGATGTGCCCATACTAATGACACACGCAAACTCTAGTTTCATATTTATGTGATTAAACCATACCTGTGCTTTCTTCCTACATTTTATATGACAGGCTCAGTCTTAAATATTCTTCGTCTCTTCCATACAACTATGGTAGACAAAATAAATTGTAGTAAATTTGAATAAATTGGACATAGTTAAAGATACAAAATTATAGTATAAAGCTAATGCAAAAGAAGACTGAGAAAATCCTCTTACAGAGGCCTACATCAGAATTACATCAGAATTCAACTCAGTGAATACCCAACATGCCATTGTTGGTCAAGGTCATTGTTCTCACAGATTAGATAGATATTATTAGGACTGATATTTTAAAATTGGTCTGCCTTATTAAAATATTAAAAGCTGAAGATAAAATTTTGGAAACTGGAAGTCAAAAGTTAAATAGTTCTAGAGAACTGTAAGTATTTCATATTCTAAGCACATTTAAGAAAAATAAGGCAGCAAGAACGCAACACAGAAAACAAAACACAGGATAGATTAGCCATCTAGCTTCTGCTTAGATCTGATATAATACAACCATTTTGTTTTAAAGCCAGGAATTAAATTATGGCAAAATAAATAGCTCTATTTCTTCTATTGCCATTATCTGCAAATCAATATCTTAACACTGCAAAGTAATGAAAACCTCAAATTCCCTTGATTCCACCATTTCAATGAAGCAGTCCCTGCTTACATCAGTGGTTGCCAGCCCAGTAAATGTTTTTGTGCAGGGCTCCTGAACCTAACTAAACCTGAGGCTCAACTCAGCACCAAAGTTAAATTTTCTCCATCAGATTGTCTAAATAGGCAGCTGTACAATCTGCCTCCTGTGAAATATTGAAATCTTTAAAAAACATGCCTACATGTCCAAGACAGATTTGTATATTTTCAAATACTGATTTATGGAAAAAAAAAAAAAACCAAACAAAAACAACTGCTTTCAAGATCTATGCCATATCAAAGAATGGATGACTGTTTTGAGATTTCTTATTTTTTTTCTGTCAGTTCTATGGGATTTATGAGCCTGTAAATAACTGCATCTGAAGAAGGGACAGCAGACTGGAAACAATATTTTACTGATTTCTTATCCTGTTTTTTTAAAGGGCCTGTAGAGATGGAAGGCTGTTCGTTCCAGGACTGAAACTAGGAATGATAATGTTTTGTTGGTCTACCAAGCTATAAGGATCAATACAGCCATTCAAGTGATCTTATGAGCATCACATAAGCCTTGCATGTTATTCTAGATGGGGAGAAAGACACTCATGGGTGGTGGAACAGGCCTCCATCTGTTTTAGCTCAAAATGTAGATGCTCAGACAAGTACCGAATTTCATTGTAATGCTGGAAAGATATTTCATCCAAACAAATTAGGGAGAGTGCATGACATAATGGTTATGAAAAGCAACTCTTCTGGAAAGTGTAGGATGTCATATGGGTGATAAAATATCCCAATCTGATCTGCTGCAGTATAAGGAATAATATTATCATAAAAAGTGTATTTATTCTTAATGTGGTGAAAACTACATGAAAGCTTAATGTCTTTAAGCAGGTTTATGGGACTTCAGCAAATTTGTGTAATGCATAATTTCTTGGAGGAGAATAACTAAAAGTGTAATTGTTTGTTAAATCTTTTTCCAATAGTCCACTACAGTTTTGGTATTTCTGATTTTCTGCTCAATAACAAGATACCATTTAATGATTGCAGGAGAAATATAAAGCGCTTTTTTTTAAGTAAACACAAAGAAAACTTTTCTGAAATTTACTTGAACTACCTATCTTTGACCAATACCTTCTTTTTTCAGCTGCAATCAGTCAAAAATCAAGTATTCACTTGCCACTACCCACCTCAAGTGAAATATTTCTTCTGTGACTTGTGGGATATTGGCACATTGGCTGTTGTAACACTATTTCATACTGACTACATTTGAGTGAATAATTTACAAAGAATATAGTATTCTTTTGAGTTAGTTTCTTGCCCTTCTGCAACATGTTCATATCCCTGTCATTCAGATGTATTTTTCATCTGAATACATTTAAATATATCCATATGCAATTGAGCACCTTCACTTTGAATTGGTCATTGAAAGCCAACCTGCAGATGCTGTTTAAGAGATCAGTCTTAAAGCTTTGATGTGTTCATTATGTGGTCATGGGAGTACTTACCCACTACCTTATCAATAAATTCGTCTCCTGTTTTTCCACTAATCCAGCTTCAGAAAACTCAGGTTTCTAATTAAATGTAGAATAAACCATTCTCACTTAACATTGCCCTGTTTGTTTATTATGAATTCAATGGGTCAAGAGTTTGGGAAGCACCTGAAGGACCAAATTCAAGGACTTTCTTAGATTCATAGACTTAACCTGCCTTTTCATGAGACAGTCCAACCACAGTAGGCATTTAAAATATATCCCTAGATTTAAAAGATACAAATTTAACCACTGATTTAAAGTAAGAACATCTCTGTTTTCCTGTTTCACATGATGGAGCTAAAACTATTTTCTCTCAAAGGCACCTGTTTCCTCCATCAAATTTAATACAACTCTAGACTTTCATTCTATGCACTAAGCAAGCTAAAATGTTGGAGTAACCCAGCATAACTGTGGAAATTGGACATTGCTCAATAGATGGAAACTCAGAAGTGATCATCAATAAAAGAATATAATAGAAAACAAAAACTGTTTAGAGCAATATTCGTTCTCTGTTCTCAACACCAATCTTGTTTTCTTAGATAGAATCATCTTTGTAAAAGATGGGGGCATTTCATAAAAGGCATTCCTTGCTTGAATACTGCTTTTTAGCCTGAAACATAGCCCTGGGACAATGTCAAGCCAACATCCATTGTGAGTGAAAAATTGTTCATCGCACTTCTCTTTGTCATTAAATCAGAATAGACTTGCAGCCTTCTGCAGGGGGAAAGAAATATTTTTTTTTTCATAGATTGAAATCCTCTTTTCATAGACTGAGAGAGCACTTTATAAGAGAGCTGAAGCTACCAGAGGTCAAGCAAAGTGTGATATGAACAACTACTGCTTTTGATTTTCTAAATCATGTTTCTATAGTGCTAAAATAAAGTTTTCTTGAGTCATAGAGTTTTATAACATCTGTCAGTCCTTCCTTTGAGTAGTAAGACACTACAACCATATTCTTTACAGGTATAAAAAATATTGACACTACTAAAGCCTTAAAAAAAATTGTTTTAATAGTGCTAGCCTTTGACTCTTCTAGCCTTCAATATGCATTTACTTCCCAAGTTCCGCTTGGTGTTTTGCAAGCTGAATTCATACTCATACCTTTTTACTGAGAGTATGTGATTTAGACAGACTAAATCCTTTCTGCATTTCCCTGGTGAGTTAGTAGGCTTATTTTCTGCCAAGTGACCATTTTCTTTAAGCACAAACAAAATTGAAAAGTTCTTTAATTAAATAAACATTGCCAAAAAAAAAAAAAAGAACAAAAAAAGCAAAACAAAGAAACAACAACAAAAAATGCAAAACAAATAAAAAGACATAAAACCCCCAAAAAACCAACTAACCAACAAAAAATAAAAATAAAAAATTTAATAATTTGCTTACTAGATGAAAACTGACACTTTCTCAAGGCTCATTTAAAGAAGAAATAAGCTTTCATTGCTGCAAAAAGGACAAACCCCAGTTATACTGGTTTCTAAGAAACTTCCCCTCTCAAAGTGAACCCAGAGACAGAGAATAGCTCTTCCATCCAGAGAAAATTGTATCAAAGGTCTCAGGGCTCGATGTCAGGCCACCCAGTTTTGGATATTCAAACCTGTAACAACTTTAGGCAACATCTTTTATTCAAGTCAGATATCCAAAAGGGAATGTCAATTTCTCCAAATGATCAAAACAGTACATTTCAGGGCAGGCTTTGGGTCCCCCCTGAGCACATCACCTGGATGTCTGTTTGCTTTAGTTTGGTGGAAAATTTTTTGGAAGCATGGAGGAAGACAGATCTTCCACCCATTCAAAATTCAGTGTAAAACTTATCCTGTCAGTTATCTAGTAATGAAATAGCTATTAATGGTCACAGACTTGTCTAATTTTTAAAAAGGTTGGGAAAGGCCTTCAAACCTCATATTACTTTTATCATGGTAAACAAACTATATGAGTTAAAAAGACACAATAAGTAACTTACAGAAATTTCAGCCTTTTGCCCTACATCTCATGTTAACCTATGTTTAGTTTCCCACATTTTTATGATTTTGCTTTATTTAATTTATTCTAAACATTAAATAACTCATGCATTTTCTTATATTTATTCAGAAATACCAACAATATTTCTGTTTTGAACCAGATCTGAATTATTTTTTTTTTAATTCCACAAAATATAGTAATGGCTATCTTATGCTTTTATACGTAGATTCATTTCAATTAAACCACCCTGATATGTGAAAAGTATTGTGGCATTTAATGCATACAGTTTCACTAAAGGAAGAAATATTTTTCTGTCCTATCTCAAATATATAAGGAAAAATTATTGAGGTGTTGATCTGAAGAAGCAAAGAGTGCAGTATAATCTGTTCAATTCCTTCATTATAAACAAATGGTAAGTTTTCAGTATTTTTTCAACTCTAATATGTTTTTGCAGCTTTTCTGTTTACTTATAATTACAAAGATAGGTTAAAAAGGATAAGATATAATTGTTGAATTTATGGCTATTGAAAACTACATACACTGTACATGATTTAGGAAATTATTTGATATTTATGAAGTCCCGATTTTCTATGAATATAGAAATTCAATAATTATTGCTGTCACTATTTGCTATTTCTAGGCAAATTTGCTTTAATTTAAAGGAATTTGAGGTTTTTGGTTGCATTTAGAAAGTGATGGATGTTTATTAGTTATCCCTCTGGATATATGCTATTGGATATTTTATTAAAAATAGGAATGAATCTATAATTTTATATATTTCAAATATTTTTAAAAGTGCCTGATTAAGCTGATAGTATCTTATTCCCAGTTTTCTCATCCCACCTATATTTATGTTATGCTACATTGCATTACACTATATTATACTGTATTTTTCCTTATTCTTCATTATTTCTTAAGAAAGACCATAACTGGCGATCACTACTTAGACAACTTGCTCTTTCATTTTCTATCTATAAAGTTGTTTCAAATATTTAGTCGGGTGGATTCTTCAATCATGGAATTATTCTACTCCTGCTGTCTCCCCAGTCTTGGCTGTGGGATCTAACAGGGCTTCTCAGATTTCAGGTCTACAACCATGTTGTCTTATCCCCACAGGAAGATGAGGTCTGGGCTGACATTCCAAAGTTAGGTCTACACACTGGGATGCACTTCAGCTTTTATTTTTCAAGTGGTGAATGATGGGCAATTATTTTTCACAATTTTCCTTCTTAACTGTGTAAATCAATTGCATTTTTTGAAATGACATATAAGTAACTTCTCAGAAAGCTGTTGAAAAGCTATGAATAATTTTCTTTTGGAGCAACACTTGTTAGAAAGACAAGTACCTTCATGCCAGTGCAGGAAAGAAAAGCCTGAATTTCAACTTCCAAACTTATGCATGAAGGGCAATAGATGTTCACACAATTAATGAGGTGTGTTTCATTGATGGCTTTGATATAAGAAGGCTTTTAAAACTGTCAAAAATTATTCAAAGAGTATGTTTTACAACAAGACCGTGACCTAAACCACACATCATATGTTAGGTTTAGTAGGCATTCTACACCTCAGCTATCAAAGGAACTATATATAAACTGAAAATAAAGCACTTTTTCTGTATAGGAAACTGACTTGACTCTAAAATAAACTCATGAAAGGGAAGATATAAAATAATTTGAAATATAATTTTATAATGGATGAATGAAATATTCAGTTGATTCGCTGTCAAGACATCTAAATGTTCATGAAGGGACTTACTGCCATTTTATACTTAGGTATGTAAACAATGTGTGGCAATAAGATAATAATTAAATAATACTAAAATTCTAGCTAACCAGCTAAGAAGCTAACTGAAATAATGCAGACCAAAATTGCAACAATTTCTAAATATTGTTCTTAATCTATTTGAAAAGTTGAGTTGGTAAATCAGGGCAGGAGATAGATCACTTTATCTGTTCTAATTTCTGTCCTGACAATCTGAGATCTAATGTCATCTTTAGCAGCTCTCTGGGGTGTCTGAAATGACAAAAAAATCAATAAATCCACCTCTCCAAACAGACATGGATCGATCCAGCAAAATATTCAGGCAAGTCATCCAGTAATTCTACTCTTACTTCATTAGTTTATGAGCATGAATAAAGAAATAGGATGTATAACACCATGCTGCTTTAATACAGATATCAGTTATATTTCCTGAAACATTATTTGATCTAATATTCAGAGCCATCTTAGAAAATATGTTTACTTTGCTACAGGTATATTTCTATATCTAGAAAACTATGAAGCAACAATTACAATTTAAAAAAGCAATATAGTCATATTTTATGCCTAAAATTGAGGCGATTATTTTCTACCAATTTTTTTTTTTGTCTAAAAGAATAGCCTGGAAAGGCTATTTTAAAAATTGAGTAGTCATTAAACTTTTATATCAAAAATACTATCACCTCTTCATTTCAGTCCTTTAGATGAATACTGATCCTGAAAATGTATACAGCTTCTAGATATCAACAAGCAACATAAAAGAAACATTAGAAAGTAATTATTGCAATCTGAAACAATTTCATTCTGTGGGTATTTTTAGATTGGAATAAACATCAATGTTACTTTTCCACAAAACTTGTCAGTGAATGAGAAACTGTATGTTTAAAAATAACTAACAATTAATTTTGTATCAATGTGTGAATGTCCTCATTATACATAGACATTGAAAAAGGAAAAAGAAGTTTCTGATCTCTGTTACTAACATCCCTGCCTGTATGCACATATGTGCTTTTTAAAGTGGGGAAGGAAGATGTGGAAAATAAATCTATAGTTATTATTTCCACAATGCTACATAGAGGAAACAATCAAAATTATATTTTCTTTTCTGTATTCACCATATAAATTTGGATTTGTGGTCTTATGTCTACCCACAGAAGACAGATTTAAAAAATCAGCTATACAGGGATTCTGTGATGAACTTCTATGATAAAGGATTCTTATCAGAAGTCTATGTTTTGAGAAGGATATATCAATAAAATTTTATCAAAATAAAATGAAAATTTATAGGGTGCCTCCTGAAAATGGTACTTTTAAAAAAAAATTCCACAGCTCACCCAAACTACTCTCATCAAAACTTCTTTTACACTTACTGTTCTCACAGTCAGACTTCCAGTCAAGTTTTCTGAGTGGTGAAGAACATATTGAAATCAATGAAAAATTTTCCGTGATTTTCTTTGACTTCATTCACTCAATCAGGTTTAGTAATCCTGGAAAGGAAAAGGCCATCTTCAGAGACAGTCACAACCTGAAGATATTGGACAATGGCTAAGTGTCCCAATGGACACTGCTGGCAAGTGCCAACCCTCAACGGTCTGTACTGGGAACAGTGCTCTGTAATTGTCTTCATCAGAGACATAGAAAAGTGACTGAGTGCATATTCAGCAAGTTTGCAGATGGCCCCAAGCAGAGAGGTGAAGCTGACATTCCTGAAGGACAGGATGATGTGGACAGGACAAACGTAATTAGTGGGGAAATGGTGCAAGGTGCTGCACACGCACCAGGGTAACCCCCACTATCAGTAAAGACTGTGGTATGAAGAGATTCAGAGCAGCCTTGCTGAGAAGGCCCTGGAGCAGCCAGTGGATGAGAGGCTGTACATGACCCAAAAATGTGCACTTACAATCCAGAAATTGTGTCCTGGGCTGCATCCAAAGCAGTGTGGCCAGCAGGGAGAAGAGAAGAGAAGAGAAGAGAAGAGAAGAGAAGAGAAGAGAAGAGAAGAGAAGAGAAGAGAAGAGAAGAGAAGAGAAGAGAAGAGAAGAGAAGAGAAGAGAAGAGAAGAGAAGAGAAGAGAAGAGCATCTAATTATATTAGATATAAGAAAAACCTTTTTATTTTTTTTTAATGAGGGTGGTGAAACACTGGAACAAGTTTCTGTTGCTCAGAAAGTTGGTGGATGTCCCAGCCCTGGAAACATTCAAGGTCAAATTGAATGAGATTCTGAGCAACCTGATCTGTTTGAAGATGTCCCTTTTCACTGCCACAGGGTTGGACTGGATAACCTTCAAAAGATCTCTTCAAAATCAAACTATCGAATGACTCTATGATTCTGTAAAAGAGGTGTATCCTCTGAATAAAAAGAAAATATTTCCAGTGGTATAATTTTCATCTACATATTAGTTACATAGCTATTTCTGCTGGGCATCATTTTCTTCTCTCTTTACCTTTAAAAGCATGACAATATTGGAAAATCAAACAAATACATTTCTCAGGTTTCTGCCCCTAGTTTATGGGTGTGTAATAGAGCAGGGGAGAATTCCAAAAAGTTTATACTGGTACACTTTAATACTGATTTTTGTAATGGAGGAAACTCAAGTTCAGACACTGGGAATGAATTGTGATAATTAACAATTTGAGTTTTAATTTTAGTATAGAAAAGATTTCTAAATCTGTTGGAACTTCTATGAAGATTACTGAGTTTGGAAAATGGACCACATATTATGAAAAACCCTCAGACATTTTAAATTTCTTTATTTTCTTTTGGATTCTTGGAAATCGAATAGTTTTCAACTCTGTTGGATCAAGAACATACCAAAAACAGAATTTCAAAAACTGCTTTGGTATTCTAATCCTTTTGGGAACGGCAAATTTTGAAAATGTTTGCTTTATGTTTTTATGATTTTCTAGAGATTATTCACTCAGGTCTTATAATTTCTCCCATTTATTGTCGTAACTAAGAGAGAATTGATAATATTATGAGATCTTGATTTGGGAAAACGCCTAAACTTGTGCTTAAATGTAAATAGTTCCACTGAAAACATTATTGCATTCTAAAGGGATGAGTTACATTATGAAAAGGAAATACACATTTTAAACTAGCTAGGGCATCATCTCAGCAAAGAGTCTTACTTCAGAAGGACTGTAGTCCCTTTCATAAAATCATATAAATCTCTCCAGAAAAATGCTGCTTGGTTCCATTCCTACAATTGCTTTTGTCTTTCTCTGCACAAAACCAGACACAGAATGATTTCATGTGTATTTATTCTCAACAGAGGAAAACAGAGTCCATCAGAGAACAGTGTTGTTCATTATTTAACTGTCTTGGACAAATTCACAAAACATTTCTAAACTCATGTTAAGAGAAAGTGATTCACCTTTTTTTTTAATGCCCTACTTTCTCGGGAAATTCCAGTGTACAAAATGTCTCAGCTAGGCAGAGAGAGGGAAGGAAATGGAAATGGAGAAAGAAAAAGAAAAAGAATGTTTCCATCTGTCGCTTAGAGTTTTCTTCTACCACCTGCTGGCTTGACTAATGACAGTTTGCATAAATATCATTTCACATGTGTTTGGTAATGTTCTTTGTTTGGACTGCCAGTTGTCTTCATGGAGTACTCCCAATGGTGCTATTCAAGACCATAAGCTCCCTATGTGGAACATTCATTCCTTCATTGCAAATGAATTTTGTAGTTTTTTAATTTTCCCTCTGAAATTTCCGCTGCTGGAAACCATAAATACACCAATAGTATCAAGTTTTCTTGTGTGCAGAAGTGCCTTTTTGCACATATCAATTCAAGCATTCAAGAAAGCAAAATGGTTAGACTGACATCCAAATTATTTTACCAGTGTTTTTTAAAAAACAGATTAATAAGAACCAATGTACTTCATCATAGCTCTAATCCAAAGCTCATTGAATAGACACAATTATGCCTTGATCTACCAACAAAGATACTACGTGTACTGATAAGGCATTCTCTATCCAATTAAGATTTATTTCTGAGCACAACATTTTAATATCAAAGTAAAAGCACTCTTAGTGATGACTGAATCATTCCTTTGTGTAATTTTATAATGTTTCTAATCTCCTGTGAGGGAAAATTTCCCATATTTCTGATCACACAGGAAGTTAACCTGAAGTCACATTTAAATTCTTTACTCACTGTCCCATTAATATTTTTACCAGAGTATCTCAGAAATATACTGTTTACATTGAGCTATCTAATTAGAGTTCCTCAGGAAGTATTTTGACAGTGTAACAAAAAAGCTATAGCATCTTTAACCTTTTTGTGTTCCAACACCTATTAGCTGATTAGAAAAAAAACAGTTAAAACATTCCAAGGAAATAGAAAAGCATAGTTGTCATGACCATATTACTCAAAAATTCTGGTTTTCAGGACAGCAGAACAATTTGTTGGTTTTTTTGGACTAACACAGCGTTAGCAAATTAGAATCAAATTAAGGGGGAAAAAAAATCATAAAGTAAAAGGTCATTTAAAAGCTGTTTTCTTCAGTATCCGAAAAGTAATACAAGATACAGACACATAATAAAGTAGCAGTATTCAGCACCTATGAATTACAGATGAGTTTATTAAAGATGCATGTTGGTGTCTAAAAATTAAGGAATTTTATATAAGCTGAGGTACTGAACAAGTCTAATCAGATTTGTTCTGAACACATTGTCTAAAGTAACTTTAAAAATTCTTTAAAAAATACTAGGTTTAAATTTTGTAAAGTGTTTGTCTGTTATATATTGAAAACATTCTTATCAATATTAAAATTTATGCAGAAGGAAAATGTAGACATATTCAGAGGTTAGTTTTGCTCATAATTTTCTCCTCTTTGTAGATTCTCAAGTCACCCTCATCACTATAACGCAATCACTATCCAGTAGAGCTTTAAGCACTCTGATAACATCTGTCACATATAGTTCATGATCCCTCTCATCCTCTCCCTAGGGAGTATGTGTAGAGCACTGAGTTATTTTGTTGGAGTTTGATTTGGAGGAATTTATTTCTCACACATTGCTATATCATTACTTAGGCGTGTAGGCAGTCTGATACAGAGTCTTTATCTCATGAAATGATGTGTATTTAGTAGTTTACTAGATGAATATGAAGTATGTTTTATTAAGTATGTTTATCTATTTTAGGGTAGTTGCACTGTAGCTGTTACAAAAGTCAATTGCTCAGCTAATGTGCTCAACAATATAAGAAATGGCTGGAAGTCTTTAAGAAGGCTGCATGTCTCTTAGCACCTTTGGCATTTTTACAGTGCAGAAGAGTGATTACAATATAATTCCAGTGTCCTTTGACACTTTGTTCACTATAGTTCAAGTTGATTAGCTTTCCTGTCTGGGTTACTGGTTTCCCTCCAACTTTTATGGTATTACTAGTGATGCCATCTGTTCCAGGTATTCTTGGTCTTTAAGATTTCACAACTTTGTCTTGTTTTTGAAGGCATAAGATAAGATCTTTTTCTTCATGCCTCGTTATGTCATAAGAGGTAGTGAAACTTGTCATGTTTGTCTCTATGTATTCTTGTAGAGCTGCTGGTAAAGCTCATCTGCTCTCTGCAGGATGCAATCTCTCCCTCTGTAATTACTCTTTCATCACTGTCTGAGAGGGACATCTGGTGTCAATTATCTGTTTTCTTCTCATCTTGCTACAGCTGTTTCTTTTAAGAGTATTTTAAATCTTTTCTATGTTGCATCATACATTAGAATTCGTTGTGATCTTCCATTTTCAAGGTCATGTAGAACTTGTAGTTGCAAGCAATCATCCTTTCTCTCTTTCAATTCAATTTTTATCATGAGTGTCCTATATGCATTTGTGTTACTAAACTGATCATGATGAACCACTGTCCTGATATCCAAAGGTACAGTTATGAGATTTCTTTATAGAATAAATTCCTTGACAATACTTTTCCCCCAGTACAGTATGATACTTAATATCATTATATTCTTGATGCTTTTTTCTAGTTTCATTTCAGTAGCAATACTTATGTAATGTAGAAGATAACAAGGTTGAAGGCTTTAGTCCGAAAACAGGTAAAATACACTGAGTGTACATGGAACCTGGTTCTAGCAGATTGTCCCTCAGACATCCATTAGGAGAGCTGGTACTAGTAGACCAGATGCCTGTCCTCTATAGCTGGTCCCATCTTCTTTATGTTAAGTGTAGGGTGCTAGCCCTCTGCCAAATAATGCTGATGTATCTTACCCAAGTCCAGAACTCTCTTACACAAAGTTGCCAGGAAATTTAGACAAAGCTAGTGAGAGAAAACCCCAAATCTAAAGCATTTTTAAGATTTCATCAAAACAGGGGTTTGGATCTTGAATAAAATTCTGCTTATCTTCAGTGTGTCATAAATTCCCAAAGATAGAAGGCATTCAACTGTTCCAAGCTACCTGTGCGGTTCCAGGAAAATTATTACTGAAAAAAAAAAAAAATCCAAGCCTCTCCCTTAGACAGATTATTATTTCCTTTTTGTTTTCTATCTAAATGAGGAAGCTTAATATTATTGCTTTGTTTGTCCTTTTTTTTTTTCTTCTTCTGACCTACATAGTGCCAAGGACATAGGCTGCTCATATTTCCTATATTTGGTTGAAGTGTTATATAATTGCAATGCTGAATATGTCAGGGCAAAGAAGAAATATTTATTTATTTATTTATTCCAGGTAAGGACCATTTGCAGTCCTTTGTGTACCTAGAGGAGAATGATCAATATCTGAGGGTATACACAGTCTCTGGTCATGAGAAGAAATGCTGTGGTGACCAGCGACAAGCTTGAATAAACATACATATTTTCCCAAATTGGCCCTCTGCTGAGAGAAGTAAATATGCTTAGATATCTCAAAGCTATTAGTTTTGGGTTTTTTTGTGGATTACAGAGTGTTCTTTTATCTGAACTTTGGTTCTTATTTGCAGGGTCCTACTTGCATTTTAAATCCAGCAAACACAGACTTTCAAGATATACTGATTTTGGGAGGGGTAGACATAATTTTTATTCAGAGTAGCTGATATGGGGTTACGTTTTGGGCATGTTCTAGAAACAGGGTTGGTAACACAGAGATGTTCTTTTTGCAGCTGAGCAGTGCTTACAGAGGCTCGAGGGCTTTTCTGCCTCTGACACCAACCCAGCACAGACTAAACACTGTGTGCACAAGTAGCTGGGAGGGAACACAGAATGCTCCAACTGACCTAAGGAATGTTCCATATCATACAATGTTGTCTTCAGCAAATAAAAGATAGGGGAAGAGTGAGGAAGATGTTTAGAGTGATGGCATGTGACTGTTATGCATAATGGACGCCAGAATTCCTAGGGATGGCAGAAAACTTTCCTGCTTCTGGGAAAGGAAGAATCAATAATTCCTTGCTTTACTTTGCTTGTATGTTCAGCTTTTGCTTTTCCCATTTAAAGGAGTCTTTATCTCAATCCCCAAGTTTTCCCACTTTTACTCTTCTGATTCTCTCTCCCATTCCACTGGTAGCAGAGCGAGTGAGCAGCTGCATGGGGCTTGCTTGTCACCCAGAGCTAAAGTAGAACACAAGACACTTCAACTAATTCTCAGAAAGTTGAGTGTCCCTATGCGAGAACCCAGAGCACTGATCTGTAACGGTGCAAATGGTTGCACCTTTACTACATAGAAACTGGAAAGAGCTGGATTTAATTGAGACTTTTATTGACATATGTTAATCTTAATTTTATTCTGTTAATATTGAAATCAAACATTTAAAATTTCAAGAAATTGACTTCTCATGTAGGGGGTGAGCAAATTATTTTTCTTCACTTCAGAAGTATTATGCCACTTGGTTCATGTATATTTTGAAAAATACTCCTCTACAAACACTCCAGTTTGTTTTGTTTCGTTATTGTTGAATACTTCATGCAATAAGAAGTCAACTTCCTTCTAATTTCAGATTTCTACTGCTTTGTGTGACATGGGATTCAGTGAAATCTGTTCTATCTGTTATACAACAACATGATTATTCAAGTTTTTTTTGGCTCAGATTTTACTGGCATTCACTCTTCCCATGTCTCCAAATCTCTGGTAGTAGAAGAAGAGCAGTTTCAATATAACCTGAGAAACCTGAACACGCACAAGTCCATGGGACTAGACAAGATGAATCCCGGGGTCTAAGGAAAATTGACAGATGTAGTCATTAAGATACTCTGTCACATTTGAAAAGTCACGGCAGTCAGGTGAAGTCCCTGGTGATTGGGAGAAAAGTGGATATTACAACCACTATTAAAAAAGATAATGAAACAGACTGTGAATTACGGTCTTAATCTCTGTGCCTGGCAAGATTATAGAACAGATTGTCCTGGAAATTATGATGAAGTGCACAGAACACAGGGACAAGGGATTATCCTTCAAAGGTTCATACTGGAATGAATATTATATAAAAGCTTCATCAATGGCATTTGTAGTAAAATTCTTCATCCTTAGCAAGTTTACAAATGACACTATGATAAATTGCTGCACCCAGATCAAGGCCATCCTTCCCCAATATCAACTCAGACCAGGGGATGAATTGATTGAGAACACACTGGCAGAGAAGGATAAGTTTGTTATAGTCACAAATTCACACTAACTTCATACCTTTTTTTGACTAAAGCTTTGATGATTCTTTAAACAGTGGAAAACACTTGTGTGACAGAAGCTTCAAGGGTTTTGCTTTTGTTTTTATTGGTCGCCCAACTATTCTTTGTGCCCAGTGGGGTCTTTGAATCACAGATAAAACACAGAAAAAGTTGAATACCCCTCCTCTTATGATGGGATACCTCTTACGTTTGAAGTAGTCTTTTATCCAAAGCCAAAGCTATATCTAATCAAATATTAAGATAAGTTGATCTCAATAAATATATTCACCTTCTGTAGTCTCAACCTCCTCTAGAGCTGTGGTTCAGAGTGACCATCTTAATTTCACAAATGTGGAATTAGGGCACAGAAAGAAATGAACGTGTTTATCCAAAAAACACCAGCAACAGAACTGGGAACTGAAGCCTGGAGTCCTGAAACCTAAGTGAATGCTTGCCAAAATTCAAGATTCTAAATTACTTTTGTAGATTCATGTCCATAGCAATACTTGTGATAAAAAATATAAAATATCAACCATAAGTATGAAATTAAAGCTAGAATGAGAAGTGAAATATCCCTACTACATAATGTGGATCTCAGGATGTATTTCATGTGAATGTTATGGAAATGAAACAGGGAAATATATAAAAGAGAAACAAAAATAATCTCTTTCAATCATTTCTAAACAATTTACATTGTAACAGACAAAGACTTTTTAAAGCAAAATCATCCAAAGTTCAAGATCCTTCTTAGCTGTTTTGCACAGTAACCTCAGGCAACTAGGATGTTATAAAATTTAATTTCTATTTAAAGAGCTAGATTGGAGCCTCCTGTATCACCTCCCAGTTCAGCTGCTTTAAAAATGAGGGTATAATGTATAAATTGGGGAAGGTCTGCAGAAACATTTAAGCTCTGCAAAGAGAGACCTAAATTTCCCATTACAGAGTGAATTCTGGAAGTAAATGAAAAGCAACCTAAAAAGACAAATATTTTTCACCCTTTTGGCAGAAGGTGTTATTAGTAGTAGTAGTGAGTGGGTCACAGCGAACAAATCAGACCAGCTAATTTGGGTTAGCAATATTTCTATTTAAACCTTAAAACATTTCTTATATAAATGTTTTAGAAAGCTTTAATCATACCACTTGCCTTACAGACATGAGGTTGGTGAAGGGAAAACCTCTGAAGTACTATTATAGGATTTCAAAATCTGAAATTAAACTAACCTAATTGAATAATTGGGCTAGTTTTCACTGCATGAAAGTGTTCATTTTTTGAAACGTAACTTGCTTTGAGACTTTCCTTCTCATCCCAGTCACTGTTCCCAGCCTGGCTTGACTGTTGGAGAATGATGCATGTGTAATTGACCTGTGGGAAGAAAAGAAAAAAGGGTTGGGAGTAGCATGGCTGACAAAAAGTCTTATGTACAGAAAGTGCAAAAGCATGGAATTTCTGGGATGGCTCTTTCTTGAGATATTATGGTGGTGCTAACTGAAACCATGCAGAGAAACCATTTGATGAATAGTAATTGTTTTTAAAGCCAAGTTGTTTTAGAGAATGAATTGAAAATAGTAAACAAGTTCAGTAAGCACAGCAAGGGCATTTTCAGCCCATTTGGACACAATATTTGGGACATCTGCCTTGGAAAGAATGGGATTGATTCTGCTGTACTGGAAGTGAAGGGCTGAGAAGACAATGGGGACGAAGGGGAGAATGCAATGGGAAAGGGAGCTAAGATACCCCAATCAACATCTGACTTGTCTAAAACAGATAAATAAAGCATCCTAGAACAAGGAAATAAACTGGGTTGTGTATCTGTTTTCTAGTGTGTCTACCAGGTGTTGGGACATTGATATTCATCCCTGCCCTTGCTACACTCATTGTCTACTCAGGGATAATAGATGCAGCTCCATGTTTAAGGGGAGGAAAGGGCTAGACAGGAAAACAGGAAGTCATTTATCTATACAGCTTTCTTCTGTTACAAGGCCTGTATAATTTCTAGCTCCCATAAAACCTTCAGGGAGGCTACTAGTATGTTAGATGTGTGTTTTTTGGTCAGGAATGTAAGTTTAGTAATGTAAGTTGATAAACACCTCTCAATCTGTCTCCGTTCGACTGAATAGAGTCAATAGGATTTCATAGCAGTAAATATCACCTGTCTCAAAAGCACTTAATATTATGTCAGACCAGCTCTTTAGTGTTATATTACTGCTCTCTTAATCTTAGCTATAGTGCAAATCCTCATAACACAGTTGAAGCTTACGTTACTAGCATTTTTGGGATTTGAGGCAGAGTTTGGCAATTTGATTAGATCAAAATTTAATTACTCCAACCTGGTTATCATCTTTAAGAAGAATAATTGAATAGATACTGAGAATAGCTTGCTATTCCACACTACAAGACTTCCAGCTTTTTGTTTACTTTGAGTAAAGTTTTGACATTTTTCCATGGAAACATTATTTACAGATTGCCATGTTGCAAAACATAGATGATTTACTGACCTATTAGAAGCATGAGAAATGTGTATCAGAGTACCTACTAAATGGGGATTTTTTTCCCCTTATCATTAGTTGCTTTTCATGCATTATGTTTTCTTTAGGTTACAGTTATATTCAATTATGTCCCTTCTTAAGAGAGGCCTTTTTTACATCCCATTATATAGTGAGGTGATACATCTTCTACAATGTTCCACCACCAGTGCTCCCCAAGTATCAGAAAGTCTCAATAATGTGAAGTTATTGCTTCATGTCACTCTGAATTATCTCACAGTGGGTGATAGACATCTGCACATGAACAGAAACCTCCCAAAGGAAAATCTTTTCATTACATCTCCACAGCCTCCCAACCTCCATCACTCTACAAAGCAAAATTCCTGTTTGATCATGAGCTCAGCTCTCTACAGGACAGGGCATACTGCAGCACTATTGCATAGTGGTTTAACCATGTTGTTGTCAGGAGCACTTTTGCTTTCAATATGTATTAGAAGAATGTTTTGTTTTGTTTTGTTTTGTTTTTTTGTCCTGCAGTGCAAAGAGACATTCTTTACTTTTAATTAGTCATCATCTGCAAATAAATACAATTTTGAGAGGTGAATGTTATCTATTTTCAAAGGACTCTTTCTAATCCAGTTCAAATAATTAATCCTTGATTTTAAATGAACATTATTGATCAACGTATAAATGTTCCTTTTTAGAGGGCTTTTTCGATTCAATTAGATCTCTGGAGTAAATGAGATGGCATCCAAACACTGTTTAATCTGTTGTTCTAATTCTTCACTTGTCATCCTCTCCCTGTCATCCACTTTTATATTCAGATAAATTATTAGGTTATGCTTTCCTAAACATCATATAAATGAGCATAGATTATGTAAGATATTTGATTCCATTTTTTTGAAAAGCCTTTTTAAAAAGCAAACCTGTAGGCATGAGAGAAAGAAGAGGGGGGAAAGTATTCAGAATAAATTAAAAGCTTGTTTCTTGGTTTATTTCATAAGTTGGTTTTATAAGTTGCTCCTTTTCAAATTATCAGAGGTAGTAATGCAGCTGTTTCCAATTTGCTGAATTTCCATTTCTTCATAACAACACATGTTTTGATCACATAGAGTGATAATTATCTTTAAAACTCTTCCTCCAACCCCAAAGCAAGTAAATTTTTGTCCAAAACTAGTCACCTAGACTCCTTTCAAAATCAGTGAAGTGATAACAAAAGCTCTGAGTCTGATTCATCCTACCTTGCTTTGAAAACCATCTTTTGGCAGGATGAATCGCTTTCAGGAGGACACCCTTCTTACTCCATGTAGAATCCCAGAACATGAGAGGTTAATTTGTATGACTCAAACACCCACAACCAGATGACTGTGGAGTCAACCAAAGACTGTTGTAAATAACAGACAAGAATTGTTGACAATAAGAAAGGATGTTAATATTAACATGATGTGAGAAAGAGCAAGGTATGGCTGGAAGGGGGAGTCATGCAGAGATAAGGCAGTACTATCCTGGGGCAAACATCCTTGTTCTAGTCCACAGAGGAACAACAAATAACAAGACAGTAGAACTGTAGGAATGAGACCAAGAAGTGGGAATGGACTGTAGAGGGATATCAAGACCACCCAAGAATCCCAAAGCCCTCTCACTCGTTTCCAGAATGGTCTGAAAGAATGGACTTCACATGATAACTAGTTTGCATAGAAAGCAAGAAAACTTATCTTCAAAGCAGAGAAACATACTCATGAAAATGTACCACACTGAGACTGGGTGGTGGCCCCAGGACCCTGCACATTCCATCAGTGGGACTGATGCAGCTGGATCCATGCTGAAGTCAGGATTGACATCCAATCAGCTGGATTGACACTGAAGCCATGACTGACATCCCATCAGTTGGATTGACACGGGAACCAGGACTGGTGATCTCTTTTTTTAATGTCTATTTTTTCACTTTCTTTCTCTTTTTCACTCTCCCTCTTTAGTTCATGTTTTCCTTTCTGTCTTCCCTTTAACGTTACTCTTTCATACAACACTCACTGCAGTGTGTTTATATATGTGGCAGGGACAAACATAGCAATTTCCATTCCAATTGTTCAATTTACTAAAAAAACTTTCTGATTGTTTTTGGATCGTCTGACTTTGTCCTTCCTTTCAGCCACAAGCATTTATGAATCTTAGGTACTTCCTCTCCTTAAGTATGGGACATCATACTCCATGTAATTGATCTTTGAACATATTTGGCTAAAGGACATGGAATTAATCTTGCCTACAATCACTGAAAATAAATGTTATGGTGTCCTCAGATTTGCTGTGCAACACCTCAGTGTAGTGCACAGCCCAGTTTTATGTGACCTAGATATTTGACCTTCATTTAGCCTTTTTGAAGTATTGCATTATAAGAGTTTCACGGAATCACAGAATGGATCAGGTTGGAAGGGACCAGTAGGTTGTCTGATCCAACTTCCCTGCCCAATGATTCTGGTCATCCCAGAGCACAGGATTGTGTCCAGACAGTTCTTGAATATCTCCAGTGAGGAAGACTCCACAGCCTCTCTGGGCAACCTGTTGCGGTTCTCAGTCACCTGCACAGGAATGAAGTTCTTCCTCATGTTCAGGTGGAGTTTCCTGTGCGATTTCTGCCCGTTACATCTTGTCTTATTGCTGGGCACCACTGAGAAGAGCCTGGATCCATCCTCTTGACACACATCCTTCAAATATTAGAGGGATATTTGTAGATGAGAGCCATGCAATATTACAAATGTAACCTTGCAAAGATGGACACAAAATAGTTGAGATAGTGATAATCGTGCTCTAAAAGACCTGTGACCTGGAGTAAAAAAAAACACATTGACATAGAAATTCATTAAAAAATGAGAAACAAAAGAAACAGAATTCAAAGACACAATCAAGCAAGATTAGGTCTAGCTCCCAAAAAATCCTGAAGAAAGTCAGATGGCACCATCTTCCTGAGACTGTCAAGCACAAAGGCAATTGCCTACTGCAAGAGATCCAACCTATGTGCTCATGAAGCAAATCTGCCTCAATGTCTTTGAACCAGCAAACATTGGAGTAATGAGAGTGGCTTCCTATGTGAGGATGAGTTTACAACACTGATTTGCAAATAGCTGTTTGCCATGAAATAATGGAGGTGTGGAGGTTAAATTACAGCATTGGCTTACTGAGAAGGACACTTAGGGATCAGTCAGGAGGCTGGAATTTTGTTCTTAACGAATTTACAAAATTTATCCCAGCATGGAAATGACTGAACAAAAAAGAAACATTAGGAGAAGAAAACAATGCTTTCAGTAAAAATATTTGAAGAAGCATGGGAGAGCTGAGAACTGTTGTCAACACCCATGGCTGCTGGAAGGTGCCCATAGATCTGTTAAAAATTGCATAGCTGATGTGCTAAGAGGAATGATCAGAAGAGAGACAGAGCTAGTCCCACAGTCTCAGGGATCCTCAGGGACACTTGGATTTTTTTTCAAAGCCTCTGCCACTGTCCTGGATGCATGCAAATGTCCCTTTTCAGTGCAGTTTATCTTCTCACACTTTTCCTTTGCATAGCCCAAAAGGTGCTTAGATTTGAGGCATGTACCCCACTGTGTTTTGGCAGTGCACAGTGCTGCTTCAGTAAAATAAATGGCTGGCATATTCTTTCTTACATAGCATAAAATCCTACTGTAAACTTACATAAAGTTTTAATTGGGTCTGGAAAGTTCTTAGACCAATAGAAAAGAAAAAGGTAATTCCTGGCAGTTTCCTACGAGGCAAAAAATAGCTGTGGATTTTAGACATACAATACTGGTCTGCTTGGACTTTTCCTTATGGAGTACATTTAAGACTGACACTGATAAAGTATTTCTACTTTTATCTTTGCAGGTTGTTTTATACGTTCTCTTTTGTGTGTAAGCTATCTAAAATCATAAGTCTTTGAGCAGCTTTACTACTGGAATGTTAATTCAGGAATGCAAAAAATACATTGACCTGACTAAACAGAAATTAATTAATTTATTATTGAGTTTTTAAGTCCAAAAAAATACTGAATACAGAGAGAATTAAAAGATGCTACAGGATTTTGATTAATCTCCATAGTTCATTATGTGTGGGGGTGGGTTTGGAGAGGTTTTTTTGGGGGGGGCGATAGTTCTGGGGTTTTGTTTGTTTATCTGTTTTTAATGATAGTCTTACTGAAATTCCTCCAAGAATATCCAAATGCATATTTGGTTTAGAGCCAGAGGATGCAATAGTCCTGATTAAATTTTTACATCAATTTTATGCTACTAGAATCCCAAATTACTTAAAAAGAGTTAGTTACTGCATGCAGTGGAAAGCAGACTCAAGTTCAAGATGTATTCTATTGCTTCAATAAAGAATATATTAGCAATGAAAATTATTAAAAATAACTTCTGTGCAGTGCTATTACCCATGCTATCTGCAGCCCATTTCTATCTTTGTATTGTAAGTGACCATTTTAAATCTTCTTCAAGTCTTCCTGTAGCTATTCCTCACCACACTTTTAATAAAAATATTGAATGCTTTCTGAACTTCAGCTTATTTTTGCTGCACTATTGTATTCAATCCACAAAAGATTTTCCTTTGATATTTTTTATTTTTATTTCCTAATGTATCTTATACAAATAGATGGCCTGATGCTGTTTCACACTAATGGATAAAAAATAATAAGGAGACTTAAGACATCAACAAAGAACTGCAACACCTGACATCATATCTTTCCTAACCACTGGTTAGATTCCAGGTGAAAAACCCTCACCATCAGAAATAGCACTAGATAGTTAAATGTGGTTTAGTTAAATGTAAAAAACCCAAAGTGAATGATATACTTAATGAAAATTCTATCATTCTTGGGAGCCTCAGTATCAGTTTTTTTACTGTGTTTATTAATTTTTGTCTGAACTACTGCAGAACTACAATGGACAGTCAAAACACAGTCACTTCTTATTACTTTGAGCAAGGTAGCACAGAACTGTGTTCACTAAAGTGAATTTTCACTCATTTTATACCAGTGTAATCATGAACAGAAGATGTTGTTGACATTAGAGGGAGTGAATTGTAACTCAGAGCAAAACACAATCTCAATTTGATTCATGCATGAGAAAAGAGTTTTTGACCAAGAGAAAGCAGAGCTCATACTAGAATGGCAGTTCTTGATGGATCTTGGAGCCAGGAAAAAATGGACATAAACTATTTCTTGTTTTCTTAAATGGGACTTCAATTCTGAGCACAGAAAGAAAACAAGTATATTAGATGTGTCATTTGTTTCCCTCACCAAAATAAATGTATAGCAAATTGGGCTAAACAAAGAAGTCATTCAGATGCATAAATCCTTACAAACCAGAATGGAGCTTGCCCCTTTCAAATATATAATTGGCATCAGGAAATGAATAAATTTAAAAATATCACTTTTATATGAATTGTGATATCACATCAGCTCAGGAAAATAATGTGATCTTTCAATGTTATTTGAAATTTTACACCTGTAAAGGATTGCAGGCCCATAATATTTGCCATACAATATTTAATTCCCTGAGAAGTTTATGTTGAAGGTCTGGGATAATGGACCTTTGGAAAACCCATGGAGATAAAATATAATCCAAATTAAGACCACTTGGGATTTCTAAACCCATCATACAGAAACTGTCTTCCTCTTTTTAGCTGGACACCAGTATCCTAGTTACCTACCCAGAAATTGCAGCCTCGGATGAATATATATATATATATAGGTCACGTCTTTTTGAATGTTAGCTCTGTTGCACTTTAATTTGGCAAAACCCTTTCTATTTACCCTGATCTTTCCTGCCAAAACACTATTTTATAGTGCCTGTGGAAATAAAACAAACTGTTTTTTGAGAAGGTGACTTTTGAAAGTATAACTTTTGCCTTTATAACAGCGTATTTTTTGCCAGCAGATTCCAGATTACAAAAGGCAGGATAAAAAGCATAGGACAGAAGATTTTAATCACAGTCGATCAGTCATAAAACTTTTCTGATACACAGCATCAGGACCATCTAAATGTTAATAAACTCTTATTTGTACAAATACTACTGGAAAGCTGTCCTAAAGCCTCAATGTTGTGATGATCAGAAGCTAATTTCTGACTTGCTGTGTACTTGTTTATAGCCTTTTTTCTTCCTTGTGTCAGTCACCCTTTATTGTTCTTATTTCCCATTTTGGAAATCAGACCTGTCCTTTTAATGCAATATCAGATGCTATACACAGATATATTTTTAATATAATGGTCTATATTTAATGTTATATATTATATTTAATATTTTACTTATTTTCAAATTATTTATAAATCTTGTATTATTTTTTACTTCTTATCTTAAAATTTATAGTGAAATAATACTATTAGTCATCAAATACATGTCCTTCCACAAAAAAGTCACGTCATATGAGACAACTTTATAGCTTTCAAAGCATCCTATTCTTACTGTATACACCTCTTCTCTGTAAGAATGGTGCCTTCAAACATCAGAGAAAGAAACACTTTATTTTTTTACAAGACCATCAATGAAAACTTAACTAAAACATACTGCATCATGAGTAATATCAGTACTGATCACCTGCAGACAAACCTTTAACTATTTTGTAATTCTTGAAAAAACTGATGCTTCTCAACTCTGATTTATAAAATTTATGCAATTTCCCAGCTCGGGTAGTGTGGGTGAGACTGCCAGAGTGGCTCCTGGATATGGAGGAAGTTTCTTTAATACTCCATGAGGGTCTGACATGTTGATGGTAAATGACACAAAACAATTGGCCATTTGCAGAGACAGTAGTAACCTTGGCTGGGCGAAGATTTAAACTTCCTGGCTAAAGGAGAGGACAAGAGGTTTTGGGTATGTGATGGCAAAATCTCTGATCTGCATAAGGCAGAGGGAGTGAATGCCCACCACCAGAGACTACAAACTGGGTTTTTAGCCAGATAGATGGGTCTTGAAAGGACAGTGATTTTTATCATGACAATACTCCCTAACACAGCTGGTTCAGCTGCAAAACTCCCCTCTGGCAGATACTGAGACATCCACACACAGGCCTGAGGGTGTTATTCCTTTCTGAGGGGACATAACTGGTTCAGCTATGCTGATGTGAGAGGCAGGTTTCATGTCATTAAAAAGTGTCATATACCATCAAAGACCCCTGAAGAGCCCCCAGACTGATTTTTGGGGCCTTCCAAAGGAGGACTGTGCATGATCCACAGATCTGCAACAGACAGTGTAAAACTTACCCCTACAGGAGTTACCTGGGAGTTCCCTTCTAAACCTATGTGTATGTTAACCCATTGAACTCTGTATTTTCCAGGCTTTCCCCCACTCCCAAGAGACCAAGACTACGACCACCACTTTGACCAAAGGACATCTGAATTGCAACAAGGAAGTCTCGTTATGAGATCCATAGATGGTGATGTTGTTCTATTCTTATCCTTTGTTTTTTCTTTATTATCCTAATACATTCAATGTTATTCTTTGTGTCCTTAAATTGCTATATTACTAAATATAATAATAACCAAAACACCAGTCATTCAGGCTCATTTCACTGTAACACGTCCCAGTGGATCTATAAAAAAGAACTTGAGTTTCCCTCACCCTCGGGGGCAGGTCAAATCCTACTCTTGGCCCCTTCTGGTTCTTAGGTAACTTTGATGTTAGATATTTGGCATGGCATCTGATATTATGCCATAATCTGTTTGAAATAACACTTATAAACGAAGCACTGAATGTTGAGGTACAATATTTCCTCCTGAATCTTAGCACTCATTATGAAAAATCCATTTAAAACCAATGAAGAGGTGGAGGGATGACATTTAAACACATATTATATTTAAACCTTGTAACAAATGCATGCTGAATCAGTGATCTTATTTAATAACATTTGTATCCTTTCTGTTCCTGTTTAATGATGATATTTAACCTAAAATTTAATAGATAAATGCCTCTTAACTTCAAACTTTAAGGTAATAAATAGCAAGATTACTGACCAAGGGAAATTAAATTTTAAAAAATTAGATTCACTGCACTAAGTATTAATTTAAACAAACTTTTTCTACAGTACAAAGAATGTTTTTTTAAATATATTCAGATAAAATTCTGAAATATCAAGCTCTTATTTTCTCACTTTTTGTTATATATCGATCACAATTTACTGCCCAATAGGTCATGAGGGTTAATGATGTTATATTAGTACAATACATAAAACTGAAGAGTCTGGTAATCCAATGAGATATCCAGTAGAAAATCAAGGAATGTGCAAAACCAACCTTATGCAGTATTACAAATGGGGGAAATCTGGTACTGAATAGAGAAAATTTTATTGGAGCCTATCTTATAGCTAATTTCTTTTCTACCTGAGCTTCCACAGGAGAAAAAAGCCAAAAACTTGGAGAACTTCAAATGTGTTCAAAAATAAAAATTCTGTAGACATTATAAAATTAAAAGAAGACATCAATATTAAAAATTACTTTTTGGTCCTCTCTTAAAAGCTCTTGGCTAATGAGTCTTTGGCACCATCTTGACAAGTACGAAGAGTTCCTTTAGTGTAATAAAATATTTATTTCTATGGGTAAGCCCCAAGATGCAAGAGTGCATTACCTAAAGAATTTTTAATTTCTGGCATATAGAAACAAGGTAATGAGATGAAGAAGAAAGAGACTTTATCCAGAAAGCTGCTCCCACTTCAGAAATTGAGGCAAACCAGAGTAATTTAAGGACAAAATGGAAACCAGACAGGTATTTTTTTTCCTCAAGCAAGCCCTATAAGAGTACACACCAAAGCATTTTAAATAGAGGTGTTCACAGGGCCAAGGCAATGAATATCCAGCAACATGAAAGGTGTATCACCTTGGATGTCTAAAATTTATCAGATTGTATCATATCACATGGAAGGTATCAGAACATATTAGATTTAATTGTTCACTATTGATTTGTAATGGAAAAAAAAAAGTTAAGCATGTGAGCTCTGTCAAAATGATTGGCTGAATCTCACTTGTATGCCAGAACTTGAAAGTTCCAAAACACGAAAAGCTTTTTCAACTAAGAAAAGTAAGAGCCTTATTACTGGTTTCTTCAGACAAAGCTTAAATACTTCTTGAATAATATATGTGACTTACTTTCAGTAATATATTTTTACATACTCACACTTAAGCATACACATAAAGACAATTTTTAAAGTTCTGTTAGCCCACAGGATTTGCATAAGCTTCAATACCAGTAAGGTTCCCCAAAAGTACTTTGTCATACAGTATATTTTGAGCATAAATCTTAAAGTTTGAGCTAATGGCTGTAGTCACATTAGTGCTGAATGGATTAGAACAGGACAAAGCGGGCTAATTTCATGAAAGATTCCTGGACTTGTTCTAGGCTAAAATGGACACACGAAAGAGATTTAGTGTTATTGTAGAAAATAAAACTAGATGACAGTTTTGCAGAATGAGGAAAGGAGCTTTATTTCAGCATTACAGACATGAGCACATGGTGGTTCTTCTGTATGAATGTGCTCTCACTTTAATCCAAATGAAAGTATTTTCAGAAAAAGTAAGCCTATAACAGAAGTGCCTTTGATTTGACAAGTGTATTACAAACAATAAATGCAAAAAAGGCATTTGGCATATCAAAGTTATCTGCTGAAATGTGTTCTTTTGAAAAAAACAGAAGAGCCCATTAGATGTTCACTCGAGGTTAGTACCCCTCTAAGAGCTATCAACTGAAATTGTTTTAACTCACTTTAAAAATACTGTACTAAATAGTGTAATGAGATTATTAGATAACTACTCTGAAACTTTATACAAAAACTTTTTCATAATTCATTCTTTGAAGAAAATCTGTTTAATATTAGTTTTACTCAATTATTTCAGCATTTTGTTAGCATCCTGATTCTGTGACAGGTACAGAATCAGCATATGGCTGACGTTTCTTCATCCTTAATCAATGAACTTCAGACTTTCATCAAACAACATCTACCCCTATCAATATTTACTCTCTTCTGCAAACCATTATTTTCTCCAAACAAAGTTTTATTTTCTCTGTTTCAAAAATAACAAGATTTTTATGTTAAGAAAGCCCTCTTTGGTGTGGAGGCAGCATCCAATGTATAAGAAAGATAAGAAGTCTTTGCGGTTGAGATGTAAAAAAAACAGAACAAAATTATACTTTTCTTTATTAACACCAAGAAAACTTTGTGAAAGATTATATGTTAATTTCAACATTAAAAGTGTTGAAATAATTTCCACCTATACAGTAGTTTTCCTTTAAATCTGTCATCACAGCAGGGAACAAGAAACCCTTATTGAGACAATGTCCCAGTTCTTTCCTTTTAACCTACTAGGTTTTGACTCCTCCCTTTTTCATCATACTTATTGGTCAAAGCAAACTATTTATAATATTGAAATTTTAATATATCATTGCACTTCATAAATCATTTATTTAGAGACACAACTTTAGCAGAGGATAAATGCACACAAAATTACTGATTTCAGAAGACCTTTCTAAATACATAACTAATGCAGATTACTGCTTTAAATTTTAGAGAAAAATGCTTAGATAATTCTGTTGTAGTGGGAGATATAGTAAATCTGAGGGAAGGACATGATCTTCCTTGTCAGATAAATAAAATTGTGTCATATGTCCCTGGAGTTAATGTATGAAAAGAATATACTTTATAGAAAACTCAAATGATGAAAGTTATTTGGTAGAGTTTTGGTACTTCATTTGTAGCAAAAAATCTGAAATGTAATGTCAATGCATGCACTTTTTTCTGACTGGTCCTTTCTTTTTAAAGACATGTTGCAGTGAAATGTATTAGAGATAGAGAAAAATTGGTGTTTTTCTAAGATGATAAAACATTAACAAAATAAGTTCAAGAAAACATATTGCTTATTCTCAATTATTTTTCCTGAACTTTATAATTCTTTCAATTAAATTCTTTTAGTATGTCAGATAGCTGTGATATTTTATGCTGAAAATTTGATTTTTGAAAATACAGAAACAACTAGAAAAATAGACATACAGAATATGAGTGGAGCTCTTGATCCTAAGATTTTTTTTTCCCCTTGAAATCTCTGTAGGTTCCAGGGAGGATATTTTCAAAATGCCTAAGGCTCAGGTAGTTATTGTTCATGTGAGACTAAACTGGTACCTGAAAAATTCAGTGTAACCACATACTATTCAACTGAAGAAACAGCAGATACAGAATTATTGGAAATGAAAATTACTGCTTGCAAAACTACTCTGCAGACAAACAAACATGCATGCTGCAATATTCTATAACAACACACCAAAGTGTCAATAGCTGATACGGAAGTAGTTAAAAAAATGTTAACTATTCTTTGTCTAGGATCAAGGAAGGTAGAAGACAGCATAAAAAGGATATTTTACAGCAGAATATTTTTCTCTTTCATAATATATTAATGTTAATATTTGTTTCCTCCTGCTTGCTGTTGTGTTTTTTTGTTTTTTTTTTTCCCCTTAATTCTTGATTCTTCTGGCCAATCCTTTGAAAGGCAGATAATTTGCTTAGTAAAAATTGATGCAGGATGAATAATTTTTTGCTCAAGCTATGATATCTCAGATGTTTTGTATTCAGGCATTTTGTACTTCAATTACTACAAAAACCATCCCTCAATAAGGTATAAGACTTCATTGGTTCAAAGTTTTACTAGATTCAAACAAAGGGGAAAAGTCCTTAGAAATGTACCTGTGACATATAACAATTATTTCCAGTGGATCTATTTCAGAAGAGTAACTGATCATGAAAGTTATGTATATATCCTTCCATATATCTACATCATTCCATATCAAGAAAATGCGTTATCCTTGTTAAAAACTATGGAGGATTGTACAATGAAAATACGAGTAGTGAAATTATAACTAAAAGTAACAAATAAAGTAATTTTATAATTGTAATGTCAATTTTTACAAAATGCATGAAGTTAAATGGTTTGCTTGCTACTTAATGTTTCATTGTTACTTTGCTATTACTGTCACACTTCCTCTTTTTGTATAAGAGTAAAATCCTCTAAGGTTACAGCTTCTGCTGCTTCAAAAAATACTGCATATTAAGTGAAATTAATCCTGGTTTTCCAAGAGCACACTAGCCCAGAAAAAATATTGTTATTTTCACTGCGGTTAAAAGTGAGTTCCTTTCACAGGTATGCAAGGAATTCAAAGACTCTGATGCCTCTATGATAATTTGCTTATATGAGGAAAGAGAGATTTCTATGTTTCCATAATTTGTTTTAAGCATAAAGAATGTTGTTCCTTTTTCTTCTAAAGCAAGCCTTTTTGAAAAAAAAATATGCCAAGGACCCCACTAGGTAATTTCCTGAAGAAATTTTTACATTATCCTGATCTTGAAGCTCAATCTATACTCTAATTTTGACTTTTTGGTGACTTATTTGAAAGTATAATATTTAATTAAATCTGTGGTGTGATATTTGCTGGAAGTCCTGGTATAACAAAGTTGCCTCTATGCTTTCACACATTACAGAATAATGTATTGCAAAATCATTCATAAGGCATGAAATTATATTACTGTGTGAAAATATATCACATCTAGATAAATAGATGAAGTTGTTTCAGGAAAAAAATTCACTAAAATTTCTTACAACTGCACTTACAACCACATATTTTTACATGCAGATAGAAACAGACAAACTCTTTAAGTATGATCCTGTCAAAAATAAATAGTTTCTGCTTTTATAATTCCAATGACCTTTAACATTTTTATCCCAGTATACCATTACACAAAACTCAGCTTTTGATCCTTTTCCAATCACATGAATTAAGAGATTTCAAGTTTCATGGAACGTTCATGTATTTCTCCACTTATATTGTTGAATCATTGATTGTTTTCTTACAACCTTACAAAGTCCTTTTCTCTAGAGTAATATATACAAATTTCAAAGCAATGGAGCAACATGCAAGTATTCTTCAGCTGTAGTTTCTCATGAGAGATGGTGTATTATAAGAAATAACTTCTGGCAATGACAGCAACATGAAAAATATTTCTGCACTAAAGAGGAAAGGAAATTAGGGAAAGGGCAAGTTTACTGTTATGTATATGTTAGTTCTATATACCACTATTTTAATCAATGTTTCTATTTATGTTTCACAGTGAATTATTATCAGAGAAGTCATTGGCATGGCACCTGGAAAAAAATTTATTCAAGGTACATCTGTCAAGAGCTGCTTTTCAGGTGACATGTTACATTAACAATATGCATCTGTAGTAGACAACTCTGTTTCATTTTATTGCCTATAGATCCACAACAAAAAATTGTAGTGATTTTTCCAACTATACCTAACAAAATCATCTGTGGTGAAAGATGATACAATGAAGCAAGAGACAAAACTCTCATTGATTTTCATAGAGTTCCCTGACTTTTTCATATTTCAGCCAAAATAAAGATTTTTTTTTTTCCCAGACTCAAAGCAGAGCAATGCCAAGTCAATTCTTTTTATCAACTCAATGCATTCCGACACGAATTACTGTTGCCTTTCAGAGTCCCCAAGCTCTTAGTCTCAAATTCACTTTCTTTTCATGCTGTACTTCCTGAAAGTTACATTATTTGCCCATGATAGCTCCAGGTCTCAAAGGATTTAAAGGACTTATGACTTCATGCAGCTTTTTAATAGAAACAATTCTCAATAACCTCTTAGTATCTGTGAAAGGACTCTTCCAGAGTAGATTCAATCACTCTTTGAAAAGCATTTTTATAATTCATGTAGAAATGCTAATGCTGTAGCACCTTCCTTTTTCATTACTACTGAAGTCATATAAAACTGTTGCTGAGGTATGTCTAAAAGAGTTTAATTTTTTTTTTTTTTACTCTGATGCAAATTTTGAACAAACTAGGAATAAAACAACAAACAACAGCTGGAACTTTAATTCTAAATGAAGTCATACATCAAAGGATTAGTTTAGATTCTCAGTTTCAAGTTTTCATGAAAGAGCTTAGAAACCCATGTCTAAGGTATCTGACTTTTCTTAACAACTGTTAAATCTGAGAAGTTCTAGGAAATAATTTTTTATCTGTGCTAATATTACATTCAAACAAATTCACTTGTTTATTTTAATTACTAAATTAACTTTCTGTGTCTCCATATAATAAAATAGCTACAGCATCAGGTATATGCATGAATTCCTAACTACTATAGGTGTTCAAAACTGCCTAACACTGGATTAATAAAGTTTATTACCAATTCATCAAATTTATTTTAAAAAATTATTATTTTGATAAAGAGAGAAAAATATTCATTGTCTCCCACTAGGTAAAATTTACAGAGCTGAAGCATAGGGTACTGTAATGCTCAGTGTCAACCATCTATTTTCCCCAGGTACAGGAAAGCAAGAGTTTGCTATTGCAGTGTCATTTGTGTAGGTGATGGCCTGAGGCTCTGTCACTAGGGTGGTGGTTTCTAAAGCAGAGCTGTCAGCCACATCTCTTACTGTGTAAGCCAAGGAATGGCAACCATTTGAGTCTTTGACTCAAATAACTAACTAAACATGCATTGCCAGCACAAAATAATTTGTACTAAAAAAAATAAATTTTGCAGTTTTCTAAGTTTGTTCCAATATGCTTTTATAATTTTCAGGCATATTCCCTTCCATATCACCTTTTCACTATGGTTTGAATATGATATTTGTACTGTCGTGTGTGTACGTATCCAGGAGAATGAGCAAGAAGAAACACTGATTGTAAGAAGAGACAGCATGTATTTTTGTGTCATTTTACCATGTAGTAAGAAAACTCACTTTCCTAATGTATTCAGCCCACTAAATAACCTTGTGGGTAATTAAAAAATGCTATCTAACGTCCTTTGAGTCACAGCATACTCGACAAGTTTGGCAGATCCCTTGTCAGTTTGCTGAACCTTATAGAAGAGCAGGTAGTCCCAAGCTTACGCAGCTCTAGTTTTATAACTCCCAGAGTCCCTTTTCCCAAGAAAGATCTATGTTCATATCCATTCTAACAGCTTTAACAGCTTGAACACCTGCTCCTTTTAAGTCTCCCATCTAATGTCATTATTTCTAAATACTTTGAAACACAGTGTATAAATCATTGTTGGTGTTTCAGTGAAAGACATTTTTTTAAATGCCATAAATACAGAAATAGGTGCATTGAATAATTCCTTGAAAAATACCCTCTCTTTCAGTCATCAATAAACTGAATTGGAAAAACAACACTTTCAAAATACATGTTTTTATGCATTAATATAGAGATTTGTTTTGCATGTCAGCTAAGTTTAATTAAAATTTAGGGGTTGAAAACCATTATTTATCTCTGAGATTTCCTGCAATACAGAAATATTTGTTGACTGATGATTAGAACAGCAAACCCATTAAGTAAATTAATAACCCAAATAATTTAAGATCTCTAAGATTTCTGGTGGGAGTTTTAAGCAAAGATCTATTACATCTGTTTGACTTTCGCACTGTTGCTCTCATTATTGTTCTTAGAAAAAAATCTACTTTTCCTGAGACCCAGCAAACAGCTGTTATTAATAGGGTGAGAAACAAAATGTAAATTAGATGGTTAATATCCCAGAAAGTGGTGCCATTTCAAGTTAGCAAATGCAGAAAAAGGATTGTTGTATTCTACCCACTTCCAGGGTATATGGAGTGTAGTAGCATCAAGTCATAGCAAACTGAGGGCAGTGTCTGGACAGAATGATAGGAACAGAATAGTGCTTGGTTTATTTTTGTGGCAGAAACTGTTAAAACTGAAATGGGTCTCTGAAAGAATGTCTTTGCTAGTAATTTTCAGGAAAAGATGGAATTTAGATTGCTGTCCACAGACAGAAAATTCTGTCTGTGTTCTTATCACTTTTCTGGCTATTACATGCAGCTACAGAGAAGCCTGTATTCTTATTTACCTTCCCGTGCTTTTAAAAACATAAAGCATGAAGATCAGCAATTGCCAGAAAACAGGCCACAAAGGACAATTTTTTTGTCTGCATGAATTGCCTCAGATCTAGGAAGGCTCAACACCATCAGTATCTCAGGCCACCCAGTCCTGGAGGTAGCCTAGGGAAGACAGGGCAGAGTACTGGAGATGAAGCTCATGGAGTCTCATATCAGCTTTCTCAGCATAAGGAATGAGCTGGGAAATAGCAGAGGCAGGTGAAATGCTGACAGCATGACTTCGTAAGGACAGCAAGCACCCGGGTCCAGCAAATATCATCTATATCTCAATGTGAACCATACAGCAAAACCCAAATGCACAGTTGAGAAGGGTTGTGGGGAGGGTATCAAAAGTTACTCTTTAAGCAGATGAAATCAGTTCTATTCATCATATTCAGACCACTTACTTTGGACCGAGGACCTTGAAAGGCTTTGAATTCCTTTTAAATGTGTCCATTCACCTAGTTATTTTGATACTCAATAAATGAGATTTGGCAGCCTACCTGAAACCAAGGAAACTTACAGTGGTCAGCAACAGCTACAATGAAATTAAAATCTATCCCATTCTCCATCTTCATTATTATCACAAGAATATAGTGTCATTATGACATTTTTTTAGTTAAAAACCTTATTCTACTAGCCAAATAAAATCTACATTAAAAAACTATGTTTTCTGATATACCATATGGTTTATTCAATCAGAAATTATTTTGAGAAACTTGGCGAGAATAGGAGTCATTTATATGTTTTTATGTTCCATAAATAACTAAGAACGGTTATCAGATTTTCAGTATTAAATCCCACCAGAATGAAATATCTAAAAGATATTTTTCATATATAATGAAATATCTTTTCCATATTTTGTGACCTTTTTAAACAGTTTTTGTCTCTCAAAATAGACATAATCCAACTAATATAATATGAAATACATTCTAGTGAATAGGAGCTTTCCACCAAGTCTTTTCCAGTTCTTTAGGTCCTTTCCATTATATTTAAGAAAACTACTTATTTTCCTTTTACAAAGCACCAAAAGAACTATACATTTTCATAATCAATTTTCCACTGGAATTCATGTAGCACTTTGTTTAAAATTTTACCCATTTTTAAGACAAAAATTTACTTTTAAGACACATGTCTAATTCTCCCACCAATATACATAAATAGATAGTCTTTCAAAATCCCTGGTGCCTATAAACCTGAACAGCAGGTGAAGTTTATGGATGAAATTGCTGAAGGAAAATCCATAAATAACTATGTGAATGATCCCAGTGTACCCCTCCAAGCTGAATTTTCAGCACTTTCACAAGCTGTCAATAGGTCTTTGAAAACCCACTTCTTTAAATCCAAAGACAATTAATCCTCCAGATGGTGTCTACTGAATTTCATGGACTGGAATTTTCTATATTACAGTTATAAATTCCACATTTTCAAACTACTTTTTTCTTGTGTTAGATCTGGTTGTTGAATGTAGTTGAAAATTTTCTAGTACTATTTCTTCTGTTAATTAGTCAACATATTTTGTGAGTTTTTCTGAAGAATGTAAACTGGGATACAAGTAATACTGATAACAGTTTTTAGGCATAAGATTACATCACCAATTTTTAGTTTTGTTTTTTTTTTTTTACCTATATTATAGCACTGTTTTGTTTCAGAGAGTTTGTCACACCTGTAAGAAAATATCTCTGAATGAAAAAATAGCATTGCCATCAGAAAGATATGACCTGTGGTCTAGTTGATTCTGCATGAAACAGTTAACCTTGAGCTTCATAGTAAACCAAATTAATAATATATTGAAACTGTGTAATAGGCCAAGATTTCTCAGTTACTCTTTTTGGAAGTTTTTAAAGCAAACTGTTCTTGATTTGGAAAATCAAAACAAAATCAACTTTCCCTGTTATGTGTCCTAGTTTGGGGTCAAATACTGACAATAAATGATTAATCAAATTTTGTGGGCTGGTAATTAAATGTAGTTGCTTATAACATAAAAACTTCATGTCAGCAAGATAAAACCAACTTACCTTTCCAATAGAAGTAAAATAATTTTTAATGAAACCAGGGAACATGCATAAAAATCCATTTTCTTTGCTACACACTGTGCTCTCCCAGGCCAGGGCTATAGCTAGGAGATTTTCTGGGTCAAGGTCGCTGGTTTTTAGGACTTTCTCTAGACCAGTACCCAAGCAGGGTGTGAAGACTCACCAGTGTTTACAACACAAGGTCATACAAAGAACTGACCTAACTAGAGTGATCTCCATCTTCCCTTAATTCCTTGTCCCTACCACTAACCATAGCCTACAGAGTTAAGTCCATCACAAGGATCATATTTCCAGACTCTCTTGGTAACATACCCTACCCTGTTATCCATGTTTGCCATTAACACCATCAATGTAATACCTAACTTCAGTGTTCTCCTCTACATCCTGAATTACGCTGACTTTTATTGGCTACCCTTTTGGGTGGAATAACAGATATAACCATCAATTTCAGATGAAGATTCAGGTGACAATGTCTGAAACACTGGAATTTCCAAGTAATGCAAGGATAGTTTCAGCCCCGTCCATTCCTCTTACTTCTCCTTACAAAGACAAATATTTCAGAGGGTATATGTGTATCTTGAACCATAAGAGGAATGCAAGTAAAATATGGTACATGTGTTAGATAGAAATCTATGTTTGTCCCAAAGCACACAGGGAACCAAGTGTAGAGGACAATAAAAATGGTCAGAAAATAAAACATTTGCAATTTGTAGAAGTTTTTGGTAATGAGATATAGCTGAAAATATTAATTATAATTAATTATTAGTTATTATAAAATGTGCTACTGTGCCCAGCACCATTTTTACATATATAAATGGTCCACAAAACACTGTCATTGGGTGTGCATGCTCTTTTGATTAGTGATGTCTCTGCAAGGAAAAGCAAGAGAACATTGATTTCCAGACCAACACATAAATATAGATGTTTTTAACAAGTATTTGCAACAAAATTATAATTTTCTTCTTTCATATAAGGTTTACTTAATGGTTTATTCTTTAACTGCAGTTGGGGAAAAAATTTCCACTTCATCCTTGTTTTCTGATAGTCTTTACAGATTTCAGTCTTTGCACATTTCAAAAAAAAATTAGTTCTTGTCTCAGGGCTACTGCCTGCTTTAGAGAATTTACCTTTGAAATGCTTTTGAATATAAAACCCCTACTAGGAATGTTCCACCACTATTATTATCTTTCGCTGATTTCCTCTATTTTTTTTTTAAATCATTATTGAAAGGAAGGACTTGTTTATATATACTTATTTCTCTTGCAGAAAGGGATCCCTGCAAGTACATTAGTGTCAATAGAACTAATTAGCATTACATTAATTTTTCTTACATTTACATCCACATTCTAAATTAGTTTCAATACACTGGAATTTACATGCAGTTTCCAAAGGATCTCAGCAAATCAAAAGTCTAGTAAGATTTTGCTGTTAATTTGGAGGACTCTTTATTGGCAAAATAATAAAATGCATCTGATTTCTTTACTTCAGATTTCAAATTCTCTCCCTTTCTATCCCCTTTTCCTCAATTGCTGTCTGTTTCTCATTTTAGTTGTTCCTGTGGCTTATGTCAGATATATCAAATCACTGCAAGTCTTTTTAGACACTATGCTGATTTTAAAAATAAGCAGGGAAATTAGGACTCAAACATCCCCCTCTTGATAGTGAAGGGAAAAAATAAAGAGAGATTACAGATTGGAATCACAGTTTACTGAAGAAATTGCAATAAACACAACAATACTAATAAAAAAATGTGTACAAAAGAGAGAATGGTTTGCTCTCTGCTGAGTTCACTTACTACCTGGCCACTGTGCTGGTGGGGGTGTGGAAGGAGGAGCAGGGACTAGTGGGGAGGAGGGGATAGAATCTGTGGGACCCTCTGTTGGAGCAAGAGAGGCAAATAGAAATGGTGCACTTCTGATTGTGTGCCCCAGCTTTTCCTGATGAAAAATCTTGCCCCTAACTGTGATGTAGGTGATATTGAATAGCCAGCACTGAAAAAGTCCACCCCTTCTCTTTTTAACTGTGACAGACACCATGCATCGTAATATGCAGAATATTACACGTTAGGGGTCTGAAGGCATTCCCCTGGGGGCATCTAAGTGCCCTGGGAGAGGTTTTGGACAATTTAACAAGAGAGTATGGACTGGGGATATGCATTTAGGACTCCCTGCTACTTGGCACTTGGCAAAGTGCATTTCAAATGTAGTATGAGATCCCAGCACTGGGAAAATACTGTGCCGAACAACTGCTGTGGAGTAATGATACAGACACAAAACAGAGCTGCTGGGCTAGTTCGGTCAAAAGCTGAGGGGTTCAATACAGAATATTGCATCTTTAAAACATCAAGCTGTGAGTCCAGCCTTTGGGTCTGCAATGTGATTCTCTGCATAACAGAGAGGAATATTTCCAGGTGTCAAACAGGATCAAGGAACTAAATGGGGAGTCAGTTAAAGGCCTAGAGGAAAAACTGGCTTTAGAAATATGCAAAATGTGTTCAAAAGCACAAGAACATTACCTTAGGTTGCTAAAAGGCACTTACCTCAGATGAGATTTCATGATTCTGAGCTCATAGTTCTCAATGTATGCCCCCTCCATACATTCTAGACACAGCAAAGGAATTAGATAATTTCCTAGGCAGCTTCATAGTTAACACAAAGTTAACAGTAAACATCTGTCAGTAGCAGATCTGAGGTCTAGTCTTCTTCTTCTTTAAGCTATTGAATCTATTACATTTTAATACTAATTTTTAATTATATAAGTGATAACATCTTAATCCGGGAATATGGGACAAGACTAAGGGGCCTCCGTAGGGTTGTTTAAAGGCAGGCAGGGAGGATATTTCTCAGGAAGATAGAAAAATAACTAAAGTAGAAAGAAGTGAATTGGATTCCTCCTGCTAATGAGTTCTCAAACCACAGTGTTGGATGAAACAGCACTATCATTTATCACAGGCAAAGCCAAGCTCAAGAGAGTCAGCAGTGAGAGCGCACAGATTTGGAGCCTGCAGGTAATCTTATGGTGTGAATCACAGTCATGTTTGAGGAAGAATTAATCATTTAGGTGAAAAAAACACTGCTTCTGGGTGTGAGGGGGAACATACCTTTAGGTAAGTGGAAAAGATTCCCAGCATTTAACTTAAAGCAAGAGGATATCTATCTGCACAGAGGAACAGGGAATAAATACATCCATCAGATCTCTACTTTGACTCTAGCAGGGAAAAGCAGCTATATTTAAGGGACTTCACAAGAAACTTGCAGGCATTCTCATCTCTTTGCTATAAACTAACTCCACCATAAAATCAGGCTTTGTTTGTAGCACCTAGATCAGATACAAATGGAAAAAAGGATTTTTCCAAGTGAAAGGAGGATTCTCATCCCAGGGCTTGATCAGTGCATGACAGGATGCACAGGGAAAGCTATCAGCAAAAGCTTTGGTGCCTCTAGATTTTAGATATATCAGTGGATAAACAACTGACAAATAAAATATTTCTGGGAAACTTGTGCATAAAACATTGCTGAAATTAGAGCTTTAGATATGAGAAAAAGGTCCTGTGTCATTGATATGGATTCTGATATATTTGATTTATAATGTAAAGTGTATGGAAGAGCCAGTCTCCCACACCACAGGCTTTTAAGTTATTCTTCATGTACAGGATGGTCTTTCTCCTGTGACACAGGACATTTGGTAGGTACCTAGAGAAGACAAAATATGTCTTGTCTAGAGAAGACAAGTATATCTTCTACAAGGAAAAAAAATCTGACAGACAAACAGATGCGGAGCTGTGTAATTAATAATAACATCAGTTATGGATTTAAAAGATTTAATTGTTTTTTCAGAGCAAACCCACTGCAGCTGAAAGATCTTGCAGAAAATGTAGGAAAAAAACTTCTGTGACTCATACTTCACATAATATCCATCTCCAACCAAGATGAGTGAGTCATAAAATAATTTAGGAAAAATTCATTATGATTCAAAAACTCAGACAGAACCAAGATTGTTTCTTAAAAATCAGACCTCAGACATATTTCTTACTTAGCATATCTGCTCCCCATGGCTACTGAAGTATACATATCTGATGATTTATCCAGTACCCCAAAGTTTGTACGAGTCCCTTCCTCCCTCCCTTCCTTCCTTCCTTCCTTCCTTCCTTCCTTCCTTCCTTCCTTCCTTCCTTCCTTCCTTCCTTCCTTCCTTCCTTCCTTCCTTCCTTCCTTCCTTCCTCCATTCATTGTTCAGGGGCTTGACAATCTTCACTTCTGCTGCTGAACATGTGCTGTGGGCACACCTGAATGACATCTTCAGGCATAAGCAGTCTCCCATATAGTCCTGAATGCTGGGAATTGACTCACCACTTGTAGAGAGAGTGAGTGTTCAATTTAGAAGGGAAGTAGGCTGTGAGTCATTAATACAGGATCAAAGTGCAGTCCTGTTAAAGTCACGCACTTATTCATTATTTTTGAGTTCCATATTATGACAATATATCTTTTCACTGCCTCTAAATCAGGAAGATGATACTTCCAATCTAATAAGGTAAGCCAAACAAGACTGAAGTCAGTGGAGATTTCTGCAAACACTTCAGCAGGCTTTGGATGCAGTGATAATGTGCATTACTCAACTCAAGGGTAAAAAACACTTCAGATTATAGACCAATTAAAAGAGTTCTAAATGTTTTTTTTCTGTCATGTTGATGGTCCCACATATGCTTTCAAAGTGTAAAAAAGTGCACGTATAGATAGTGGCATGTATAGATAGTGTGTGTTAAATCATATATTTCCAAGTATTTGACTGTTAATTACTCAGACTTTTTTTGCCTAGTTACTATGATTTTTATTTATTATTTTGCTGCTTCTTACTTAATTGGTGGACTAATTGCAAGACAATTTGTATTACCAATTATGATTATTGCAACTTAGAAAGAAACCTCAAAATAACCAGTCTGTTAGTTTTAGCTATGTACACTATGGCCACTTATGTATTAAAATAACAAACTTGTTAAAGCAGCTACCCAAGTTATTAGAAATGCTTCATTTACTTAAATATTATTAACCACAAACCAAGAATTATTTAACAAGGTTGTCTGTAAACATTAACTAATAAAATACATCTTGGAAAATTTCCATTTTCTTATGATTCAGTTTATGAAAAGGAAAAAGAACGGTTTAATTCATCAAATAAATTGTTAATCAACAACTATTTGCTGAGCTCTGTTAATTAAGCAGTTGGTTAATTAAAACAGAATTATGGTTGAGGGGACAACTAGGGATTCCTGCTTGTGAGTTATGTCCTGGGATTGAACAAAGAAGTGTTTTCTCCTTCTCTCATCATCTAAGAGATGCTGTTAATTATTCCATGTATTGAGCACTGTTAGAATTCAAAATCCAATAAAATACCAAGGAAAAGTCTTTCCATTAGATTTTGTCTTTTTCAATCAGCAGTAGACTGGGAATCCATGTAGTACCTAATCATTCTTGTTATCTATTTTTAGTTTCCTTTAAGGTGTTGTTTTTCTTCCCTAAATCAATTAATAGTCAAGCCATTGCACCCATAGGTAAATGTAGGTCATCCTAAATAAATAGGGAAACTGCTTAAAATACTGGATCAATGTCCATTTTTGAAATGCTTATCAAATGGCAGTACACTTTGCACCTTTCAGACTGTCAAGGCCAGAGTTTTAGGCAAGATTCCTAAATGGAAGCACACAATTATGAGTTCAAGAAGCTTAAAATATTTTGTAACCTCACTCACAGTTCTTCTTATCTGCAAAAAGAAAAGTGAGCAGGTGAATATAATAGATGAAGGTATAAATCCTTCAGAAAAGGGTTACATTTCCAAAAAAAAGATTGTTAAGAGGTTAATGCTTGATATTGTTAGCAGAGTTTTTTAACAAAAATCTAACTCTGGCCTACACTATCACATAAGCAGATTTATATGCTTCAACAAACACTACCCACTGTGTGCACAAGATTTAGAGGATATGTTCTTTCCATTATCTTCTTTCCAAATGAAACACATTTGTCCATTTTGACTCTTTAATCCTTTTAAACTGTTAAATAAGAAAAGTTATGCTTTTTTTTTAATGTTGTGGCTAAATCCAGAAAGCCGAGTACAGACATAACCTACTGACAGTCTTTTCTGCTGACAGGGAACAGGGAAGACTTTAGTTTTGAATTCTTTCCATAGGAATTATGAGAAATGTGTGGAATATTTAATATATAAAAATACCAGTAACAAGTACAATGTCTTATTTTTTTCTCTAATTTATCTTCTTGTTGGTGGATAACATGGGAATTGTTTTCTGATCAGCTAATGCATACAAAACCTTCTTTGCTGTTACTCGTAGCTACGCAGCCCCAAATTGCATGAGAAATTACTTTTATTAACCTTCAACCTCCTGTTAATGAACTTTGACCTGACAAAGTTTTCCTGCTTCTGTTATTGCAACCACTGCAGCTACCTGGGTAATCTGTATAAATGTCATGATTTTTCATGCTGTGGATGATGCTTCTCAAATCTTTAATCAGTATTAAAAATGTCACCGGTATACTCCTCTTTTGTACATTTCTCTTTCAATAAAGTATTAAATCAGACTTTTTTCTGGACTGAGACTTGAAGAATTCCAGGAATTCCCATAAACTACCTTCTGATGCCATACTCCACTAAAAAGATATGAAAAAAATCACATTTTTCTGAGTAATACATGGGGGTTTTCTTTTACATCAGGTTTATTCAGCACCAGTGATACTCTTCTTACTAATGTGATCTCCTCTACACCAATTCTGGTCTTGAATGTAGGGCTACGATAAATCCAAATATTATGGCAGCATTCTCCCATCCTCTACATACCTGGTGCACTCTTACTGTTACTTCCAGTTACTTACTGAACTTCCTGTTCACAGTCTATGATCAGAAATAGTCTTTTTTTTTTTTTCACCTGAAGTTCCCAGTCACTACTATTTACTGAATGAAGAGCTCAGTTGCTTGTTTGGTTCAGCAACAGATGCAAGCAGAAATCCAAATTCCCTCCAGAGCTGTTTGGTACACTCCTGCTCCAAGTGCTCTTTCTAAATAGAATGGAATGCTGTCAAACATGTTTATGAGCAGTGCCACCATGGATGAATGAATGCACTGACAATTGTAATGAGAATAAATGCTGATCTTTACATGCATTTAAAATAAATTAAGTTGATCAGAAAATATTATATATTGTAGTCATTAATCTTAATTTAAAGATAATTAAAGGATACTGAGATCCCAGACAAGAGCCACAAGACCTTTATTAATTAATCTCATGAGTAGCCCTCATGCATACTGAGTGATAACTTTCTCTTTGACTTCATTTTGCCTCAGAGCAGCAGTGGCTTAAACTTGGTATTGAACTGCATGCTTAAACTACACAGAAGAAAACCCAGACCAACTGCTATGGGGTTTAGGATGGTTCTGCACTCAGATTATTTTTTTTCTTTATTGGTTGAAAACTATTATTCTGGTCTTCTGGCAAATGAAATAAAACCATTACTCATTTCACAGATGTCAGGGAGCTTCAGTAACTCCTGCTCAGGATTGATAGAGATGGATTTAAATAATTCACCTCAGTTTTTCTCTTAATTTCTCAGCTAATTGGTCTGTTCAAGTATTACTTTGATTCTCTACAAATATCTAGATATTTGAGCTCCTTTTACATGCCTCAAATCAGTAGTACATACTATTAGCTTCTTTACCTACTGCCAAATATTTGAAAAATATTTTCCTTTTGTAACCCTTCACATCTCTTTCTTGATGCAATAACATTTTATTTCAAGAAATGAGGGAATAGAAGAGAAAGAGAAGCTGCACATTTCAAAGATTTACCTTTTAGAAGAGGCCACTGAAGACCACTAACAGAAAGAGGGATATGAGCTGTATAATGCATGCCCTTTTTTCATGAACTGTATTTACTCTTTCTGTTACCCTTGGAGCTTACACAGGGGTCAGATAGATGAGCTTTAATGTAATGAAGTAGTGAAATCAGTATTAGGTCTTCATGAAAGTGTAAAATGTGTGAACAAAATGTGTAGAAAAATGCTCCTGGGTCAACCACTGGATCATTTTTTACTTCCTTAAATATAGATCCTTTACCTTCCTTTACTCATCTGAATTGAAGCCAATGCATTGGTAGTTCAGAACTAGAGCTCCTGGTCTCTACTGCTCAGGATTTCCATGGGTGCGCTCTAATTCCAACCAAGTGTGGCAGAATCTGCTCACACTTTTAGATGTGCAGTGCTGGCATGTGTTAAACAAAAGGCTAAGCAATTCTTGTTTCAATAGTGCCTCAATCCTTTTTCTGCTGTAAGCACCTTTTGTATCATCATTCAGAAATCCAAAGTGATTCTTTCTTCTGGCAAACTTCCTTGTCTGGAAACTGAGCTACTTGGTAGATACAAGTGCATTAAGGTGATACTGATGAAAGTTACATCAGGAAAAATTAAAAACAGGTTCTGACACATTTTCTCCACTAGTCCATGGACTACAGCATCTGTACATTCTAGAATTACTTAACTTTCAAAATCTTATTATAAGATAGATTTGTTTGCAACATCATTCAAAAGTGATGAGAAAACCAAGCACTACTGGCAGCTGTAGTCATGCCCTGGTTGAATCTGTCTGTCATTTACAACTCAGTATTCAATGAAATTTGGACTAGCTGCTCTTTTTCTAGTGTTCATATGTTCTGTATAACTAGGTCTCCTCTGAATCCACACACACAAAGTCTCTTGCCATCTCTTTCTGATCTTTTGGCATGGAAGTTTAGTTTTGTTGCTCCAGATCATTTTATCCTGTGTTCCACCTAATTGGGAAGGCAATGAAAGAAGACAAACTACTATGCAGTTATTAGATAGCAATCAAATTTTATTTGGATAAAGAAAATTTGACTCAAAGTATATATTTGACTCAAAGCTTTGTGGGTCACAGATTTTTCTGTTTCCCAATCCTTTGAGCCTCACAATTTTCTTTCTTGTGAGCTGCTAACGTCATCTGCCATGAGTAGGTGAATTTTGTTTCTTATGCTGTTCCACAATGAGTTTGAATAAACATTCATTTATTATTCAAAATTAGACATCAAAAACCAATACTGTCATTTCCTCATATTTTTCCAGAACCATGCCAATAATTTAAAGGAAAAATATAATTTTGCTGATGTCAGTGAAGTAATATTGAAAATTATTGTTTTTACAGTTTGATGGTGACTATTGAATTTAGTTTATTGTCCTCATTCTAGCCATTCCCTTCATTGATTTAAATGAAATCAGGACTGATAAAGCACAACTGTGAATTCCTTGCACTTTCCAAGCCTTTGGTGAGAACAGGGCTGTTGCACAAGAGAAAGTTTTATGTTCCATTTGCAGCTAATTGTTCAAAAAAATTGACACAAAGCTACCTATTAATTGGATTCCAGCTTCTTTTTAGACTACTACAATGTGAGTTTTTATATAAATAAATAACTACATATTTAGATAGATAGATAGATAGATAGATAGATAGATTGATTGATAGATGCATATATATATATCTCAAAATGGTTTTTAGTGTATATCTATGCATATATATCTCTTTGTGTGAAGATTTACTACGTTTCTTAGGAGTACATACATTCCAGCTCTGGAAAACTGACTGAATTCCCTTTTCATAGAGGCATTACTGACAGAATTGTCAATTATTTCCAGCATGGAATCTTAATTGCCAATATGTGAGCTGGAAAGAACCCAGCCTTGTTAGCAGATTCCAGGTTCAGTTTGCATATAATTGACTAGCAAAGAGGGTACATCACTGTAGCTCAGACTGTCATTCTGAAAGCTCTGTGGTTCTTTCTTCTGGTCTGATCTGTATTAGTTGTGCTGACCATCATGCAGAACGATTTTCAATCCCACTGTTACAGCATTTTCCCTGTCAAACCATGAGGAGACTATTAATACCTCTCTGCTGGAAGCACATAAAATAACCATGGGAACTGTTTATGTTAATTCAGATTAACCCAGGCTCCTTTTTTGTTTTGGAATAATTACTGGTTCAAAATATCAGCATGTGTTAAGAGATCAGGATTAATTGTAAGAGCTGAATGACAATATTTCCAATGGTTTATTAAACACTAATTAGATTTAAAATGGTGTGACTCTACACAGACTTATGTGCATCAAGAAGTTTAAACATCTGTTTTATAAATAATGTAGGTTGTAAGGTTAGAAAGTTTAATATCACTGGGGGATATCTTACTGTATTTGATAACAAGTGACACATTCTGTTCCGTATTTTTTCAGAACTGGCATAAAAGATTTAGGGTTTTTGTGTTTTTGGTTTTGTTTATGTTTTCTTTTGATTAAACAGTTATTTTAAACGACATCGGGTTCCAATCATCTATCTGCACTTTAAACCTTATAAATGACGGGATTTCCTTAAATGTCTGCCTGGGAACTAAGACAAGTGAGAGTTCTCCAGTAAAGTGTAAGACAAGAAAGTGTAATACAAGAGAAAAATAATTATTTTAATATTAAAATAGTTGGATTAAAATTTGAGTAATTTATTCCTGTGTCAGTAGTGCAAGGTACAGAAAATAAATGGAGAAAAAAGAAAGAAAGAAATGAAAAAACAGAACTCAAAAATCCTAGTAAATCAGCTGGAATGCACAGGATTAATTGAAAGCAATAAACTTGAATAATACCAACTACAAATCTAAATGTGTAGCACCTGAGAAGGTTATGTGTTAGCTTAGCACCTGGAGTATACACTGTATAACAAAGCCCAAGTTCAAGTCAAAGATAACACCAAAGACATTTCACACTGCAGTTATGTTCTGGACTGACATCTCAGGGCAGCCCTAGTTAACTGCAGATACAATGAAAAGTTGAGCAAACAAGAAGCTTCTGAAAGTATACATGTTTGCTTAACTTTTTAGAAGGTTGTTCAAACCCAAAAATATTGTGTCCATAACGACAAATATATGTTCATGATCAGAACACTGACCCTTTCTTCACGGCTTATGTGAATTTAGCAGATTGGGTGCAAGGTCCAGGTTCTATTTGTGTCTCATTCCCTTGGGTTATTTTGAAAGGCAGAACTATATTCTAGCCCGGCTTTGTCAGCAAAATCTGATGTGAAACCTTCAGTTTTTAAAAAAATAATGAGGGTTTTGACATTTCTGCAGGACCAGGGCTTACACCAGTCTAATCTATGCAACCTCTCCCATAACACAGGTTTTGTTCAATGTTTAATCTAGTTATTCCAGTTCCCAGTATGCACTATTTTTTTTTTACCTGTTTCTCAGCTTTCCTTTTTTTAAAGTTTTTGTTTGTTTGTTTGTTTGTTTTGTTTGTTTTTTGGTTTTGATTTTTGTTTTGGTTTGGTTTGGTTTGGATTTTTTTTTTTTTTTACATGTGACTTGGTCAGCCATCAGTGACATCAGCCACTTCCTGCAGAAAGCCTGGGCTACTACAGCTGTCTGATGATGAGAAAACTGCTCGGCAGCTCTCTTCCAAATACCAACATTGTATGGAAATCAGATAGAAATTAATTTGCAATGTTATACTAATTAAATTAAAGTGCACTGTGTGGGCTGTCCTAAGTACAAATTTCCTCCCACAACTGAATACAGAATGACTGGTACCAGAGATCTGAAAGTATACTATTCTGAGAGTGCTACTCAAGGGGAGAAAAAAAACATTCAAAGAGTTTTGCCACTAATCTGCTGTATTATTTGAGTTTATTAAAATTGCTTTGGTTTTGCTTTTTTTCTTATAACTTCTACTTGCAGATAGTCACCAAAAGTAACAAGCAACATGTGCCCAAGCCTGTATTTGATCTGACATTCACTGGTGCATCACCCATCATTCTCTGCTTGAACTTTTAGGATTAAATACTAGATTTACCTAGGTTTATGTGAGTTTTGTCATTATATTCCCTAAGTCAAGAAATTGCCCTTTAATATTTCAGCAATATACAAAGCTAAGGGGTAAATTATGGGACAGGCTGAATGAAATCTTGATTCTGCTGAAGTCTGTTGGCATTTTGCCTATGAGCTCAAGAGAGACAACAGGATACATTTTATAAACAGAAATTGTCTGCAATTCTGCATTTCAGTGTGGCAAGTTAAAGGTGTAGAATTTACAAATGTTTAAATAAAACTTTGCATTCCATTCAGAATATAGCTGATTTGTCTCAAACTGAGCTGTATCAAAAAAAAAAAAAAAAATCCTGTAATGACTTAAGCGGCATTTAAGTCTTGAAGTGTACCTTCAATTTCTAAAATTACAGTTTTATTCTAACATCACACTGGATATCAGTAACCTGAGTTTTGATAATCTGTGTGTTTTATTCACTTACTTCACTGTCATATCATTCAATGTGCATTCCGTGATATCTGGCAGGTATCTGTCTTCACTGGAGCTTGACTAGCTTAGCTAGGGTCATTGGATTATTGTCACACTCAAATTGGTTCTCTCTGGCTCCATAACTGGTCTTGTCAGATCTGTGGGGTACAGCATCCCACTGAGGCCTACCCTATATCTGGATGTGATATCAGTCAGTATTAAATATATGTTAGTTTAGCTAAAACACATAGAATTCAAGGTGTTTAGGGCCCTTAGGGCGACTTGTAGTATCTGATCACTTATTGAAAGAGACAGACACAGAGATTATAAGAGAATTTTTTACCATCAAGAAAAGCTTTTATTTAATTAAAAATTGTAAAAAAGAGTGCAGATAGACTTTTCATCCAATATCATGTGACCGTTGGACTATTTGATTCATATGCTACCATGTATCCTAAATACAGATTTATCAAATTTTCAAGCCAAAGTCACAGACTACCTTGGAGAGGTGGTGCTGTTTTTCATCAAAGCTGTTCAGGTGTATGCTTCAGTTTTTGACTACTTTAAATTTTTATTTCTAATTTCTCTAGATGTCCTTAGGATTAAAATATATTTGGTTCCATTTTCCTTCCATTAATACTACAGAACATTGTGACTTCCAAATTGTTCTTTTCTACTACAAACTTACTCTAAATATTTAATCACAAGTATTTAATGTGTGAGTTTAGGGGATTTTCAGTTTAAATAAATTATTTTCTGTGACATTTAACAGAAAAACTACTAGATTAACTACTAGGAGGTGCTAATAAAATTTGTGCATTACTATAAGTAAATAGATCTGGAAAAAAACTCCAAAAATGATCAGTTCATAGATAGAGGAAAAAAATCGTCTTCTTTATTCCTCAGAGTAAAGTATAATTTCATAAGGTTTCAAAGCATGTTATACTATAACTTGCCACATTTTCTATTAAGAAACCACATATTTTTGTGAAATAATTTTAAAAATTATAAATAAACTATGTTTATTTTTACACCCTAGAGTATTATATGCATAAAATGCCTTGTTGTTAGAATATATTTAGTCATCAAAACTAGTAATTAACAAGTAATGACATTCAGTGGCTGATTCAAAGAAATAATTTTCAAATAGTCAAAGAGGATGTAATAAATCCATGGGTACAGAATTGCAGTTCTGAAAATAATCTCACAGGAATGTAATGAAAGTATCAGATAATGCCTCAATCAGTAAAGATGTGGATTGTAGATTTTAGGACAAAACTCATCAATATTTTTATGAGCTAATGAACAATATTTCATCTTTCAAGAGATCAAAAAGAAATTGATGGAACAGTGTTGTATTCACAATATAAAACGGAGCTGGAGGGGCTTTATGTTTCATAGGAGAAGACTTTCAGCTAATTAATTATGAATTTCTACAATGCTAAAATTAATTGGCACTTCATAATCCTTATTAAATTCAAGGCCAACTCAAGCAATTCTAACTAAAGAATTGCATGACCACAGTTCATAGTCAAACCCACAGTTTCCCATATATTTTCTGTCTATGCATCAACTTTATGCATAGGCATAAAAAGGATTGCTATTGTCAAGATTCTGTGATGAGAGAGATGTATTTTGATGCATACACGATCATAGAAAAAAGAAAATGTCAGTATGCAACAGGGAATAAATTGAATGTTTATGTGACATGGAAGACCAGTTTAAATAGCTCATACTTTTTTAGATTTTGTGGAAATTCTGGCCTCTCTGATAATAAACACTACCCATATAAAATTGAATAAGTGTGTAATAACTCATTATCCAATTGATACTCCAGCCAATTCTACTCTTAGGAACTGGAAAAGGGAACAAGCAAAAATTACGACATTTTCAATCCACTGCACTATGGTTTATATTGGTTTTATCCCTCTGCAATATATTTTGGCACAGCGTGATCATGTATGGAGAGACGTGAACATTTCAATTCAGCTAATGAATTTAAAAAAAAATTGGCATCCAACACGCTATTTTAAAACAAATTAAATATTTAAAACATTGTTTAGTATGTGTATTGCAAAAGAACCAAAAACTCCATGAATGTACTCAGTCTACATATGTTCCTGATAAACCATAACACTTATTTTGCTAAAAAGCATAATGAGACGAACCATTCCACTCTTTTTATGCACATCAAATCCAAAATATTAAACTTAGAAATCTTTTCCCTAAGAAATAAAAAGAAAATCAATTCCAAACACAAGTATTTGCACTGATTTCTTGGTTTCTGATCCAGGGTTTAATTGCAATAATAACTTTCCTACATTGTGAATAAGCCATTATAAATCTACTTTATATTTCAGCATTTCAGAGTAATTTAGGTCATACTCCATGCCAAGTAACCTTTAGAAAAGACAGTCACTTTCTAGACAGTGCTGGGGCCATTTTATTTGTAGAATCATAGAATCATTACAGTTGAAAAAGACATCCGACATCACTGAGCCCAACCTTTAAATAAACACCTTGAGAGCTAAACCACAGCAACAAATGCCATGTCCCTGTTTCTAGAATAATTCCAGGGATGATGACTCCACCAACTCTTTGGGCAACCTATTCCCAGGCTTAACCACTCTTTCAGTAAACAAAATTCTTCTTGATGTTCAGCCAGAACATCCAGTGTCAGGACAAGAGGAACAGTAGCCTGGGAGAAGTACGACCCCCACCTTGCTGCAACCTTCTGGAAGTAAAAGAGTCATTTTCTCCCAGCTGCACGAGGGACTGTAGTCATGAAATCCATGTTGTTTGGCAAGGCTTGGCTTTGTTACACCAAGGATAGCCTGACATAATCTGTGTCGTCGATAGTGGTGGCCATGGCTACTTGCTTCTGCTATCCCTAGAGGCAGTGCATGTTTCTGATATGGGACAGACAGCAACTCCCATAAGTCTGGTGTGAGCTGCAAGCTGGAGCTGTCCTCAGCAGGGGCAGGATCTTGCTGGGCACTGAATCCAGGTCTGGGAAACTCCAACACACCCACAGTGCCATCTACCTCATCTGTAGATAACCTGGACCCCCCTTTCTTTCCTCTTCTTTCTCCTCTAATGGCTGTTTGATAGTTATGCAGTACTGGTAGGTGCCCTGGTCACTGAATCTGGAACAAGCATGAACTGAACTGCAGCTGCACTTTGCAGGATCAAACCCATTAATTTGTTCAGAGAATTCCTAGCTTTGACACAAAAATGGTTTGTGAATGAAAGTACCCCCTGGGTTTGGTTTCTATGGTTACTACTGCACTAAAGAAAACAGCAATTGTCTCATTTTTTATTGATTTATTTCCTATTAAAATGTTTGAAAAATCCAGAGACTATCACTTTTGGGATGATGTCACAACTGTTTTAATTTTGATGTTTTTAGATTAAATAAATACCAGTAAATTCTTCTTTCATGATTTTATACAAGCCAAAACCTATGCAAGAGAGTGGATCTCTCTATGATAGAATAAAGGTATTTGCTAAATTGATTAAGCCTAAACAAATACAATAGAATGTAATTTTAATGAATATGTAGCATTATGGGTGCTTTCATGACAAGCTCACCTTGTGTCTGCCTGACTTTTCATTGACAATCAATTTTAACTCCCCAGAAGGGAAAGAAGAAATAGTATGGTTTCTGTTCATCTGTCCACAGCTTTTCTATTACTATTTCACCCAATGAAATATAACTATGAATAAATATTTCTTATTTTAGAAATAAAGTTCTTACCTTATTTGAATTTTCCTTGAAAAAAAAAATGAGGTTAAATGTTATAAATTGATAATTACTCTTAGGCTAATCCTTAGTTTCCATCAAGGTCTCATAATTCCTTGTGTATGGAACATGACATTGGTGTGATTTTTTTTGTTGTTGTTGTTGTTTGCTTCTTTCTTTTTTTTTTTTTTGTGTGTGTGTGTTTTGTTTTTTGTTTTTGTTTTTGTTTTTTTCTCCAGGTAAAATAGTCCTTTCATAGTCAATTGTTCCTCACATGGAAGCAATTTTAAGCTTTTTTGATCTTTCTTTTCCCCTGAATCTTTCCAATGTCTGGTATCTTCTTTCTATTAGATCAGAGGACTGCAGACACAGAGTATCAAAGGAGTAGGTTTGTTGATTTGCCATGGATTTATTCAGTAGAATAATTATTCTGTTTTATTTTCTGTTTGTTTTTTAATACTTCTTATCATCTGGAGTGCTTGTTTTTCAGGCCTGCTGAGTTTCATTGCAGATACTTTCAGATGGCAGATTGTGCTAACACCAATTCCAGAATGGAAATTACCGTTTTAAGATTTACCATTCCCTGCACAATTTTTTTCCTTATTTTCATTTCTTGACCTTCACCTACTGTGAGTTTCACTTTCCATTTCTCTGCCACAGCAACACTCCTGTAAGTTTCTTCTACAATTCTTTAGCCACTGCCATCATATCTACTACTTCCAACATACCATTCCATCATTTTCCATTCTTCAAGAATTTGGCTGCATTTTCATAAATCTGTGGAAGTGAAGGCCTTTGTGTCGCATGCCATTTCCCCCATGTTAGTCCACAATAACTGAACAAAACAAATATGTGTGACATATTGTATTCCCCCATGTACAATACAAAAATTTGTAATTAATCTACCTTAGGTACAGTGACTTCTCTTTAGCCAGAGAGAGATAAAAACTTCCAGACATCATCTTGTTCCTTAATTTTAGACATCTGTCTGAAAGTTCAAGTTTTCTGCCATGATTTCTTGGAATCACCTGCAATATACACTGAGCTCGGATGACTTTTGGGTTGTTAGCGATTTGAGGATCATCATGAAAGATGAATCCTGTTTCAGCTGAGTTTCTCTGGTTTTTTAATTGGTCTGTAGGATGCTGAGATATCAGCTTTGAATTCTTTTCCATTTAAAACATTTAATTTTCAGACCTTTCTGGGGTGTTGCTACTACATTCAAATGTTATGTTTGTTTCTACAGACTCCGCAGTTTATTTATTGGGCTACAGCTCGATTTTTGGTGAAAAACTGCCTGATAAAATAGATCACAGCTTTTCATTATAGGTAGAAGCCACTACTCATCTATAGTGTTAAGTAAAGGCATATCTCAATTCACAGAAGAGCTGAACTTAAATATAAGCCAGTTGGTTTCAAAAAAAATCAATAAAAATTTCCATTTCAAAGATAAAAATCATCAAGTGATCTATTCTTAGAATTCTACTAAATATAAATCATAGAATCATTTTAAAAGGCATTTAAATTCAACAAGTAGCAAAATGAGAATGTTAAAGAGATCTAAGAACTGGTCAGAGCTCCCACAATTCTTATGAATTAGTTTTCACCAAGACAGAGGAAAAATGCATACCTTATCTTAATGGAGTTAAATTTCTTGTTCAACCAGACAACTGGGATGATGCTGAATAAAACAACACAGGACAAGAGAATTTATCTGTTATCTATAGGCATAGAGTAAGAACCTCAGTTATTGTTAGAATGTATGCTTCATTTCTTTTTAAGGACCTTCATCAGTTTATACCAGAAAGAGATTAGTCTCCACATTTGTAGTTTGAACTAAGTTTTGAAGGCCATTGTGTGCTTGTTTACAAGTTTTATTTCCATCCTTAACTAATATTTTTCTATCTGGTGATGTTCAAAAATTAGCAAATAAAAGGCCCTTAGAAATTAGAGGGAAAATCAGCTCAGACTCAATACTATGTCTCAGGTACCGTGGACCTTGAGAAAACAGTTAGATCAATGAAAAATAGTTATTGAATTAAAAAAAAAAATAGAGGAGATGTTAGAGGAGACAAAACACAATTTTAAATTAGCTTGTCTAATTCTCCTTCAGCTATCAGCAAAGTCATGGCTTAGGTGATGCCTTGTTTCTAGTTGCCTTTAGCCTAAGGATGAAAATTACAGGAGGTATTTCTTCTCATGATAGCTAGCAGCTTCATTTCTGGGGAGCTAGATGAACATTAGTGTGGGAAATAGAAAAGGTATGAAACTCTTAGAAAGCTGTGTGAAAGCAAATTTCAGGATGGAGAAATGCAAGAATGGTGAAGATATAAGGACAAGAAACAATAGGGCTGTGAACTATATAGAGACAGGCCCCAGGAAAATGTTAATCAATACAGTAGAAATATGTAAGCTTAATAATAAAGCTTTACCCATTGTTTTAGGCTATTACAAACAAGCATTGTTCAAAGCAAGATGTACGTGCAGCTTTATTAATTGGTCTGAACAAATGCTTGTCAGCTCTTAATATTATGCTATTGGCTAGAAAGTTGTTAAAAGACTTTGTAACAAAGAGAACTTGGTCTGCTGCTGCGGCCGAAGCCGTTTCCACCTCCCGTGACTGGCTCTGTAAAACGAGACTGATGATCGTGGTGGGATAGAGGCTTCGAGACAGCTGCTCCAGCAGGTGTGTCCTGTTGTTTGTGTATATAATGTATGTAAATACAAGACTAGAGCAAAAATATCCCAGGAACCAATACATTAGAAACTCATCTTTTACAAAAGAAGGCTGGGCAAGTATGTAGAAGAAACACATGGTTGAAGAAACACAGATTGCTAAGCAGACAGGCCATACCTGAATCAAGATGTCTTGATCAGAAACCATGCGTTTGGTGGCTGAGCAGCAACATAGGAGTAAATATACTTTTACTGTTCTCACTGCTCTCTGCACATCCGTTATGGTTAATCATGATTTGAACAGCATAACCATTCTCGTAGGGTTTTTAATATGCAACTGAAAAATATAATTACAGTAGGACTAATGACCAAACAAACAAATGGATCCACTGTATGGTCTTAAAAGCTCTATGCTGAAAATTTAGAGCTCCAGACTCACTTCCATATTTAATTATAGCTTTTGAATTTGCTCATGTGCAAATCACTGAACTTATCTCCCACCTCGGTTTCCCATTCTCTTAAAAGAAACAATGCTTCTGCATGTCATCAAGAGAAGACACAAGAAAAAAATTGCAGTACTGCTGCCTATTTCTTTATAGTTGACTGATGCAGACTGATTGTATTTCTGGGTAGCTTCCACAGCCTGGATTTGGAGACTCTGCACATATGTCCATGCTGATTGATCAGAGCTACACAGGAACCTGAGATTTCTCAAGGTTGATTTTTTTTTTCTCCTGTCCTTTCTTCCCTTTCTGTGCTCCATCATTACAAGATAGCACAGCATTATACTGTTTCACAAGTGTCTAAAAAACATGGCTTAGAAAGGGCAAACATGTTTTAAAATAGTCTATTTATTAACAAAATCATATGTCAGTTTACTTTAACATGGATTTTTCAGTGTCACCACAGCCAACCAATGCCAATACGTCACAGCTCCTGATGCTGACATGAAGGGGACATGAAGATTTGTAGGTGTCTCATGTGTCTACTTAGTATGATCATTGTAGTTATATACAAAACTTTGAACCACTGAAAAAAAATTGAGACAGAAAGAACGGGAGCATTCCTGAATTGCTCAATCTAGCAGCTAATTCAGAGCTGTAATAAAGTTTCATAGAAAGCATCTTTCATATGAGTATTTTTAGCAGACAATGGAAAAGGGCTTCCAGGGATTTCAGACACTATTAATCATTACCTGAGGCAAGAGGGATGGAAAGACTGTTAGACTCAAACCTTCTGGAATCATGTGTGTCCTTCATGAAAAGTTTAGCATGACTTATTATCAGAATGCCTGTCCCTCCTGAAATAAGAGTAGATGTTTATCTGAGCCTAATTTTGCATTATCAAATATCACCTAATGCTTTTTAACCCTGAAATGTTACTATTAGCACTTTTTTCAGAGCTGCACAAAACATCAACAATAAGTGAGGACAGCAAGAGAAGAAAAGTTGCAGCCATTTAGGCCCTGGTTTCCCTATTTCATGAGCTCACAAGCCTAATACCCTTGATCTCATCAAGTAAGGACTATCTCAGATGATACACATCGATGTTAACTACAAGGGAGTTCTGTGACTGTGACTAGCTGCTAATATAGGATGGATTTGTTAAGGACAAATTGCTTTGGGTACATAGTGATAATGATTGGTAGCAACTGTCAATGTGTATTCTTATTGAATATTGACAGAATAAAGTGTTTTTGAGATTCAAAATAGGCATGATCTATCAGTCTTTTAAAGGAGCTTGTCAGAACTACTTCTAATTTCCTAAAAATATCCTTCCTTGAAATGCTCCTGCAAGTGAAAATAATGAGGCTGCATAAGAAATAACAACTCCACCAACACTGTTTTTGTATCGATTCACCTTTTGGATTGGTTTTCCCAGCTCTCATTTTCTGTCTTGGACTCTCTTCTTGCATGTCTTGTCTGCAAAGTAGGTCTGAGAGTCTGCTTTTCCTCCACTGTAAAGCCCTAGCAGTCAAAACAATTTGTTCTCCTCTTTTATACATTTTCAATGAGATGTACATCACAAAATACTGATCACTGGGTGTAAAGGCTTTTGACAATTAAAAAGAAAGATTCATAATAGGATGCCACGAAGCAAAGTCAATAACGGCCTGTGTTTTGAACAGGCTCTACATCACTACTTTGTCCACATTTGAAACATGAGACAGTCTCTATTGAATATCTGCATTCTGAGATCCTAAATGCCACTAAATTAAGCAGTTTTAAATAGAATTAACTTGAAATGACATAGGCAAATGTGTCTTTTCTAGTGCACATTTCAGCTATGGGATTCAAATTTGTGAGAGATAGAAATTTTCTGCTTCACTGCATCATGGGAAGAATATTATCTAACCCATTCAAACTGTAATAGAAAACTGTGATTTACACACCCAAACCTCTAAACTATCTAATGATGGAAAATACGTCTTATCAGCATCATGCTAATTAAAGTGTTGTTGAGGTTAGGAAATGTTCTTTGTACTATGATAAGAGAAGGTGCAGGCAAATTGAATTTCATTTCTGATGGTGCTCAGTAAAAGATAATTGACCACTTGTTATGCCTAGGTGTCATGTAATAATAGGACAAGGAAAACCTAGTCTATAATAACTATATGGTCAGCAGAGATAGATTTCACCAAAAAAGAAGATATAGAAAGTTTTAAAAAAAAGTCATAAGGGAGAGAGCATTCTCTCCTCAGTAAAGCATTGCAACAAATATCCAGATTTACACTACATATACACACAAACAAACATGTGGAGTATATTTTATTCCAACTTTTTTTTTTAATATGCCAAAGGTACCTATATGCACAAAATATTATTGTACTTCACAGTTCTCAGGTGAAACGCTGTGATTTCTTTGAAATGATCCTAAGAAGTGTTGGTGTTATGACTGAAGTAACACTTTTTAAATGTATGTGAATATTGAAAGTTAGTGAGGCTTTATTTTTAGTTTTGAGAGTAGTAGGCAAAATTATGGGATGAAATAAATAGAAGGGAAACACACAAATGAGATTATTAATGAGAAATAAAGTCTATGTGTATAGTTCAGAAATATCTAAGGACCTCAATCTGATTGCTGCATTTTCTAAGGCCAAATATTCATTGAAGTGATTTCTAAGATAAAAGAGTTCAGTACTACCAGCTGGCATCATAGAAGAGTACACTAAAACTTTTTTCTCAAATGCAAATCTGATTTTTTTTTTAACACCATATAATGTTATAAATTGATTGAGTGGACTCTATAGGAATATGAACTTTTTTGGTTTGCTTTTTTTTTTTATGGTTTTGCTTCACACATTTAGCGATCATGTTCATTCATTGGCATGAGTTTTTTGCATTTTGCTGTGTGACAACGATGCATCCACTTGCCATGTCTTTGTGGCAAGGTCTCTTCTCATACTGTCTGTTCAATAGTATGAACAACATGATACCATAGGAGCTATGATAACGTACGTAGACAGTCATGCCTTCCATCCACTTACATTTTCTTTTGGTTAGCACAAACGTTGGTGCATACTGGGGATTCATACTAAGAGAAAAAGAGATGAAGCCACAGGAGACACTGAGGTCCAGCAATAGGTTTATATTCCCTGATGCATGTACCACATAGGATCTAGACATTGTCTACACATTCCCACAGTGTAATATAAAGTTTGTAGATTCTTCGTGCCTGTTGTTTAGCCAGCTTAAATGGCTAAAAACCCATTTGTTAATGGTTTTAATGTACTGTCAGTATCTTGAGAGAGGAGAGTGTTTTTAGTCGTATCTACCCCATCTTTTGTTTAAGGGTAAAGGATTCAAACACACTGATTTAATAGAAGTTTTTTTTAGGATTTCATAATAAATTATTTACTAGTCTTCTTCAGGCTAAAAACAAGCAAGTCAGTTTAAGTACCTCATTATGTTTTGTAATAATATATTTTTTCATCTGAAAAAAAAAAAAAAAGAAATAACCTGATGCATGATTCAAAAAGTTGGATATGAAAACACATTTTGTCATGAACTGAAAATACATTCTTCAGGGAATGGACAGTTAGAAAAATACATATTCACATATAGTCTACTGAATTGCTGCTGTATTTTCAAATAATAATAATAATAATAATAATAACAACAGTAATAATAATAATAATAATAATTATAATATTAAGCCAAAACGGTGGGGAAAGCTGTTAAATTTGTTTAGAGATCACTAAATTTTTCAATGTGGAATCATCAAATTTGAAAATATTGGGCAACATTGGTGGGGCTGCCTCTAGACTGAGCATATAATTCTGTAATAAACCTCACTGATCTGCAGAAGTGTCTGTCTCCTTCCTAAGCAAGAAGGCAGAATTGGCCATTGATATTTTATAGTCCACCAATACTTAGGCAGGTGTTACTAGAGAGCTGCATTATAGTGGTGTTGTTTTATTGGACTGGTGCAGTTATCTTCCTTTGAGGAACAGCTATGAAATGTGGTACAGCACACTGTATAGACAAAAAGGGAAGCCTAAGCTGTAATTTTAATGCATTTCTAGAAATAAAAGAAGACCAAGTGATATTACTTAATAGGTAGAATTAACACACAAGTTGGCTTATCCTTGTGTTTGTGCAAGAAAATATGCTTTGCAGGTGTGGGGTGACAGAAAAGTCAAATTTCCTAAATTTCATCAGTGGCTGTCTAAGAAAAGTTTGTGCCATAAGTGTGTTTTAGAAATACTGGTTTCCTTGTTGTCCAGATCCCCAGAAGAAGTCAGGGCATAGACAGTCTTGATGCATTGTGATCCCTGACTTTTAACAACATTTTTGTCACACTGGCAGCAAGTATGGGTAAGAGCTGCCAGACAGGCAGAACTGCAGGAGAGATGCAGCAGGGTCTAAAAGTCACCTTTACAGTCCTCTTAAATCAACTCTAGTGAATGTTCACTGGCTGTGGCTGAAGACTTAGTGCCAATGCAATTTTACATAGAAAATTTGAAGGGATGGAAAACTCTGCAAAGCAGTTCTTGCTGAAAACTCCTGTCTGGGCATATTTATACAATTGTGCACCAGAATTCCATATCTCCATTAGTGATTATAATTAGTCACTTATAACAATAATCTTCCTTATAAATATTGTCTCCAGGTACTTGTGAATTCTAGTGGTCCATGTTGAAATTTAGCACCAGCTTCAGGCAATGGTAAGCTATCCAATGTGTTAAAAATGAAAAAGATAGTATTTTGGCTAAAATAAATGTGTGTCTGTTTTGCAAGGTAGCTTTTTTCAAAAATGCATTATGGTAATATCTTTTTTTCAAAGACTTCTTTCCCTCCCCCCTTTAAACACACATTTTGATGTAACAATGAAGTAATTGCATGACAAATAGATGGCAGGAGGATTTAAGTCCCTTTCTAAGGAAAAAAAAAAAAAAAAGGAAAAAAAAGAAATATTTCTAATTATCTGGAAGGAAAAAAGAAAAGCAGTTACTGTGATAATACTGCAGTGAATCATGTCCTTTAAGTGCTGTCACAGGATCAAAGATGAGGGCTATACTTTCAATCTAACATATATTTTTTTCTGTGGAAGCTCCTGCTGGATGACATGCTACTCTTCAGCTACAAACTGATAGTTTGATCTTTTGTTTGTTAATTGTTGTGAGATCCAAAGATACACACAGAATTTTGTAATTTATGTATGATAGAATTTTAATGCTATGCATTGACATGCAGACTAAACAAAAATTAAACTGGATCTCTAATGAGAGGCAAAAATGAACTGATCATTAACAGCAAATCCAAAACTCCTCAGAGTTTCTGTGAGTCAGAAACCTGGTAATACCAGGAATGTTAGATGTCTCATTCCCAGGAAGATTTATACTTGTACTGGAAAGCATAAAATGAAGAAATTTTTTGAAAAGGCTCAAGTTCCTGACGTTCTCTAGGAGCTCTCTTCTGAAGATGTTTATAAGAAGAGAATATTCATTATTTTCATTAAGCTGCAGTAAATGTACATATTCCAGCACATCTACAGTCCCCCAAAGAAAATTTTGGCATCATATCTAATTTGGCCAGCCATACAATCTCAGCAAACAAGGTTAGTAAGGCATTATAAAAATGCTGATGAGTTTCAAGTGAATCCCAAATTGGCAATTATCAGAAAAACTATTAGCATTCAAAAATTATATAATATCAAATCAAGGTAGTTTTTTCCTTTCCTTTCACCCTTTTCTAGTGTTTAAGATCTTCAGCTTTAGGGATTCTAAACCCTATGTGTAGATCAACAGTCTTCTAGTAATAAAAACAAACATTTTGAATAACATTTAGGATCCAATTAAATGTTTGTTTTCTATTGCAATTTCTTGAACAGTTAGGATTCTCTCTCTAAACTCATTCTCTGACAAGGGCAAGAATTCATCTCATATTAAACAGTAAAGCATATAAATCCAAACTACTTATTTGGATCTTCTAGGCTTTCATCTACACTGTTAAGATTTTCAATCAGTATTCAGGATTTTATTATGTTTCTGCCCTTCAAACAGGACATTTAAGATGCTGTCAGTCTGCAGCAACTTCTTGCTGAAGGTGTTTACTTCTACTTTGACCATAATTGACAGTAAAGTAATTGAAGATGTTTAGACAGGCAGAGGACACCAGTTTCCAGTCCAAAAAAAGTAGCATTCATGAATGCAAAGAAAGTTACAAACTGTCTTTTTACATAAAGCAGTTACATGACTGTAGCAAGTTCCTCTTTTCTGTAAGTTAAAAGAAATTATTTAAAGCCATGAAGACTCCTTTGCTTCATAGTACATTGCCACTGTTATTGTTCCATTATTTACCATCTAAACAGCCATAAGCAGAATTTGTGGTAGATTCTTCTGCCAGGAAAGGTCAGGTTGTGCAAGCACTGAACAAGCATTCTCAGGGAGTGCATCATCCAAAGGCAAAAGTAATGGAGGAGAAAAATACAAGCTGTAAAGAACGGATTAATTGATGAATAGACTTAGATTCAAATTTAGAGGATCAGAAGTATCAATTACAAGATGCCATGTACTTGGTCTTGCAATTAATGCTATGCATTGCTGGATAAGTACATTTTAAAGGCACTTTTTTGAAAATTATGAGTTGCAATTAGCAGGTGACACATTTTTTGTTTATAAAATGCAGTTTTGGGCAATAAAGAGTGTGAGGGAATTTGAGTTTAATTTATAAGATTATTTCAATCAAGATAATTCTGGGGGAAAATGAAAGTTGCTTTATATTTGCAAAACCAATTCAAGTTGGTGGTTATTATTTAGACTTATTATTTGTAATATGTTTAGTTCTTATTTAATTTTTTATTTAGTTGACTAATCACTCTCTGAAAATAAAAAGTTCCTTGAAAACAAACTAAAATCTTTTAATTTAGTTCACTGTTATATGGTCAAGAGCAAATACCTTTCAATTTTTTCTTCCTGTGGGAAAGCTGAAACGTTGTTTCTGTTTGTCCCAAAGGAATTGTGACCATGATAATTTTAGTGTTAGCTTCACCAGTGAACCAAAACCAATACTTTGTTTCAATTTTTTTGCACTGCTTGCTCCATGAATCTGGTATTGTAGTTATTGCCAGACATTCTGTATCATTAAGTAAAATTGATTTCTTTTCAGTCTCTTGTGGTTTGTTCAGCTAGCCCAAAGCTGAAAAACTCAGATACACAAATGAATAGTGCATCTCTGAGGTGCACCATATTTTGGAGAAAAGAAAGGAAAAAATTCAATATCAAACTGAATTAATTCCTTACTTTTTCAAAATTTCCTTACTTGTACAAAGTACAGTTGTATAGGATCATTCAGAGTTAACGAGCAAATGAGTTTGCTCTCCCGATTGTCACATTTTTTGCATGATTTTTTCTCACCCTTCTCTTTTTTCATCTCAGTTCACTTTGGTCTTTTTTGTGGGGTTTGTCTCTCAGCTGGTTTCTTAATATTCCATGAACTAATACCACAATCTACAGCACAATCAAAAATCAAGTGCATCTAAATCTTTCTGTCAAGGAAAGATGAATTCATAAAAATGTAATTACATCCAGTCTGAAAAAATGCCCTGAAGTATCTTCCATCCTTCAAAGCTGAATTTCTGTATGACAAGTTACTGTAGATATTTCTGAACAGCAGAAACAGGGGAAAAGAAAAAGTAGTCCACAATAACACCTAAACAAAAAACAAACAAGCAAACAAACAAAACCCACAAAACTGTGGCTGCTTTTTGTTCTATGACATTTGTTTTTTGACATTTTCTTTGTCTTAACTAAGCAATTTCCGAACACTATCTCTTTTTAACAAGTGCTATCTACTTAACAAAATGAAAATAAACATGGATTTCTCAGTGTATGTCTGGAAATAGATAAGGCAGGAATTTGGATACCAAGAGATTTGATCTGAAAAAAAACTAAAACAAAACAAAAACAACAAAAACAAACAAACAAAAACAAAAAACAAATTCTGTGATATCTTAAAGAATCTATTAACTTTTCTTGGCTTTCTTGTTGTGAGATTTCGCTATACAAGAATGATTTTCCTTTGACCTACAAAACTTATGCTCGTAATGTTTTAGCTTCTGCAAAATCCACTACGAAGCAAGTTCCATGAAGCAGCTTTGACAAATTCAATAAAACTGTTGCAGCAATATTTTGCTTAGCTGAAAAAAAAAACTTCTTTCTTCATTTGTCTTTTTTAACCTGGTAAACATCATTTATCAAATGCATTTGCGACTGCAGCAGCAATGGTACAGAAGGATGCAAAGATACTGGAGGTCCTTATGGTATGTGCTGTTGTGCTTTTAGCAGGTTGATTGAGCAAATGTGGTCTGAAGTGCAATGCAGCATGACAGCACATTAAAAAACAAGGCTTTATTAATTCAACAAAAAGATGAGCAACAAGGTACCCTCTCAACCACCTACAGCCAACAGGGAACCATAAATGATGCCGAGGCTCCACTTGGGTGACAGAGACACTGGCTCATCTGGCAGCAGCAGCCAATGCCATGCGAATGCCTGTGGAATGTGAGTAAGAGTTGTGCTGCCCCTTGGCTCCACCAACAGTAGAGCGATATGAGGGGATGTGCCTGGTGTGGGTAGCACGGGAAGCACGAAGCCTTCGCTGCTGCTGATGTCAGCCTGGGCAGGCTGTCAGGAGGAAAGGGGTCAGCAGCTGTGCTGAGGGACAAAAGTAACATGTTCCTTAACAATCCAAGATGTGAGTTGTTGGACTGCTAGAATTATTGCACTTGAACAAGGTAAAGGCTGATGCTTTTCAGATCTGGTGTCACTGACAGGTCTAAGCTCTTGGTCTTCCACACAGCCAAGAAGGATCAGCTGGCTGTGCAGGTTATTGTCCTGCAGATCTTCATAATTTTAGGTAAATATTCTGCTTAGGGTAGAAAATGGACTTACAGAATTTCACATATTGTTTTCTTGACTACTTAATTCAGAAGAATCCCATTTCACTAAAAATATGCAGAAAGGCTTCTGTAAGGAGTAAGAACTGGAATATGTGAGAGCTGGAATACACATGCCTTCATTCTCCTTACAGGAGTCTGGGCATACATTCTGATGTGTTGCCTATGTTATTATAACAATACATCATAAGGATTAATGTATTAAAATCCTTCCTGAAAGTTATTGTAAGTGGTGTCACTGATGTGAAAATTATCCCATAACAGTGTAGGCATATGAATTAGCTTCATTAAAATGTTTTTTGTAATACTGATCCAATTTTTTATGTTGAAGGAATTTTTATACTTCAGCCATATACCTCTGGAGAGTTCTGGGCAAAAGTCTGTGAAGAAGAAGAAGTATCATGAAACTCTTATTCTATCCAAGACAGAGATCCAGTTTCTAGAGACTTCCCTAGTTAAACTCCTGATTACTGCTGGGTTGGGCCTGAGTCTGTAAGAGTGGTCACCTCAGTACATATGTGTGCTGCAGCACTGTTACTGCTGTCCCCAAGCCTTTTCAGTTTCCTGCCCAAAAATTTTCACAGTCTTTGTGAAAGGCAGAACAAAGCTTTTCCATGTAGTTAAAGCAGGCAAAGATTTTTTATACATAATGCTGCTTGCCTTGATAAATGTTCCAAGAAATATGTTTTTTGTATGTCGCTTCAAATCCCTCACTCTCCCCCCCCCCCCCCCCCCACAAAAAAAAAAACCACATTTGTTGAAGAGATGGGTCTGAGCCCTTCATTTTATGTCTGGTTTCAGACACTTCAAATGATTGTACATGTTTTTCAGGTTGATTGTTGCTCTGTTCTTGTTCTTATTTTAAAGAGTATCATTTAGAAGACACCAGCATGAAGAAATAAATGTTTTAGGATCAGAAACAAATACGCTCTCTCTGCTGTTAAATGCAAGAGAGTAGCTGTAATGCAGAGATTGGAAAGTGATGAAAAACAGTCAGATACAGTCTTTCTAAAAAAATATGTCTTTCACAGAGAAAACTGTGTGTCATATTGATAATTATTCTATATAATAAATTTATGTGGTTAAATAAAAAGATAATTCATGCAGAAACATCATTAGTAGTTGAACGTCTTGGCTTCAAGGTAGAAAGCAGCTGCAGGCTAAACAAATTTTTCAGTAGTAGTGTTTCAGTTCTGGAGAAATATCAGTGATATGAGTTGTTTGTTCCTTTTCAACTTGAACATAACTGAGTTCAAAATTGGATTTCTATGTCCAGCAATAGGTCTATGAAGAAATAAATCAACAAAGGTTTGCTGCTGTTTGTAATACTTGCAGGCTAAACTGTTGAGAAAATAGCTGTGTTTTTGAAAATATTAATTGTTTATGTTCACTAAAACTTGTCATCTGTTACCTGTATTGTGCCGTGCATATGACAACTTCCATTTAGGGCTTAAAAAAGCCTTAGTATAATGGGATCACTTTAAGAAATTAGTGTGGAAAACAAAGCAAAGATGAATGGTTTATTACTCCATTCTACATCTTAAAGACATCATTCAATACGTGGCAATTCTTCATGGAAGTACAGCCACAAAAGGCTATTGTTGAGGTCATACTTCTGGGTGCGCAAAGACTTGAAGATATCATGAAAGGGACTAGGAATAGAGCTGAATGAAAACAGCATTTTTAGATTCCTTAACACGCAGTGTTTTCATTTTCTGCTGTACTTCAGACACCTATGATCCTCACTGATTTGTATTGTCATGTGAGATTAGTATCAGCTAAGGTACATAATTTTTCTTAGACACAAAGAATAGTTTGAGAGATGTCAGAATATTATAGAATGTGCAGAGCTATACACAGAAGCATGTATCACACTGTCTTTTCAGCAGCAGTGAAATAACAAGATTTTTAATTACTACAGCCTGAAAGTTGCATATAAAAAGTGATCTTTACAGGGTCTGGGTCTTAACAAGCACATATATGATGGCACCATAAAGGCATTTTCAGTTATATTTTATTTATTCATTCCTGTTTTGGCTCGGGGGAAGGTTTATATCATAGATATATATGTCTAGAATTTTAAGTGACAGGTTTTGGGGGTTGTCTTTTTTGCACTATAAAAAAATTACAGGTCTGATTTATAAGCAGAACACAAATCAATGAAATCCAGGGCTCTGTGTTCCAAGACTTGTGTTTGATTTTCGTTTTGTTTTAAATGACCTTTGCTAGCTTATTTCTCAAAAATTAATTGGCTTATTTGCAGTTCAATCCATTTAAAGTGAAGACGCTTGTTTAGACATGCCTAAAAAATAACCAAAGTAAAAGTTATTGGTACAAGAATTATAGACACATAGTCACAGTAATATCAGTCAATATGCATAATAAACAGAAAGTTTCAGGTTTTGTTAATTATTAGCACTATTGAGGTCACATGATGAATAAAAATAGAATAAAAAAAAAGGTGAGGATCTGAACTATAAGCATCCTCTGTCTAAAACCAGGATTCAACCTTTCTTCCCTTTTCTCTCCTATTCACCTTCATTGCAGATTGGAAGCAACCTGACCTCAGATTTTACAAAGCTGAAGCAAAATGCCATCTCACAGAAGATATTTTATGACTGAAATAATGAGCTCCGTGCCTAATAGGCATAGGACGTAACAATTATTTCAGATATGTCTTAAACAAAATAAATAAACAAAATTATAGAAATGTGTAAACAGGTCTTGGCAAAATAATCAGTAAAATGGCATTGATAAAAATGTGTTGCTGATGAAATGCAACATTTCTTTACAAAAATCTGAATGCATTTTTTTTTTTCCTGTGAAAAATATGTTTCACACTGAGAATACTGGTAATTCAGGTTCATTTGTAGTCTTCAAACTTTGCTAGTAAGGAAACAATAGGAATATTAAAATAATTATTACTATTCTTTAGATTATGATCCCTGTTCTTCAGTTTCTAATCTAACCAGTGAGAATTATTCTACAGAGTAGCCAGTGCATGGATCTTGGGCACTGAAAAAAACCCCTACATTTATTTTTGTAGGAATAATTTTTCATGTTTATGAAGCAAGTCAAAGACAGAATGAAAGAACATTCAGCTTCTCATTGCTTCACAAATATTTTATCTCAGTTATTAAACTTTTTTTGAGATATTTTTTTTCCCCTTTTCACATGAGAAGTGATGAAAAATCCATGGACAATCTAGTATTGATTAATATATCTTGTGCTAAGCTAGCAACCTTCTTCCATTCTCAACCTCCTAATTAAACTAGAACAGCTATTGTATTGGGAGCCAGTTTATTTTCTTTGGGAACAAGGTAACCAACAACAACAACTACAACAACAAAACAAAAACAAAACAACAACAACAAAATAAAAAACAAAGGAAGAAAAAAAAAGCAACAAAAAACCCCAATAACAACAAAAAAATCCGACCAAAACTTGGTGACCAAGACCACTTGTTGGGTGGTCTTTTGTTTCTTTATAAAGGGAGGAAAAAAAAATAATTTGGTAACTGTAGTAAAGTAGTTTGGCCATAAATTGCATTGACTGCAGGCAGAACATGTGCCTGTGTGTAGGAAAGAAGTAAGAACAGGGAAAAGCATTTGTGGACAGTAATGAAACTACAGCAAAGCTGTAAATCCTCAGTAAACCATCCTCTGATGGGGGGGGGTGGGGAAAAAAGTTTGGACCAGACTCTACTAAATAGTATTGTATTGAGAAGGAAGTAATTAGGGCTGAGAATATGAAGGGAAATGAAGGCACAACAGAAAAACCAAGGAAAAATAATAAAATGTAGAGGCTAAGAAAGAGGTGCAAAGAAGAATGATGAAAAACAGAAAAAAAAAAAAGGTGCAGAGGGAAAAAGACCAAGAAAATAACTCAAATATCCCAAGTAAAAAAATTAGAATACTTTAGTCATTTACCCAAAATTACCTTTGAGACACTAAAGCAAAAAATCATTATTTGGCTATATTTATTCTGGTGGATGAGGAATGTTTTATATATTACATACAATTTTAAGATAAGTTTTAATGTATACTATTCCTCTTTAGATAAATATTTGCAAAACACATGCAGCATTAGCACATGTTTAGATTTAAATATGAATATCAATACTTGATGAGAAAAAAGACAGACTTACAATCAAGCCCTTCTGTACATCTCCATTTGAAGTTATAAGATATATAAAGTACTATAATTAAAATTTATTTCCTCTTCATTCTCTTCTTTATATCCTCTCAATGCCTTAATTTTTGGGCACATGACAAAACAAATGCATGTTTCTTTCTGTTTAACATCACCTTGTTGATCTCCTGATTGTAAAGAGAAATTCAAAAGGACATTGACATCTCTAGAAAAAAAGTAATCAAATAAAAATAATAGCATACGCAAAATTAAAAATATTTACAATTAAAAGGCTCTTATTTTGGACAGTTGATTCATTATTTTGGTTCCTTCATGCAAATTTTAAAGCAATCTCAATAGACATAGCAAAATTCTAAGCATGTATAATTGCGAGTATACACTTACAACTCTATTTATACTCCTGGCCTTTTTATTTTTTTATTCTGGTTAATTGTATAAAAAGAGACATGGATTTCTTTTTTCAAAACAAAAGGTAGCTTTGTTTCTTAGTGTTATTGGCTTTCAAGGTATGTTGAGAAAACTCTTTAGTCTTTTTAGGCACTGCCATGTGAACTAAAAATTCTTACGAGGAAAGAGATTAAATTTTTATGAGTGAAAAAAATGTAATATGTCAAGTCACAATAACCACTGATACTACAGAACTCCACTGGATGCTGGGTAACTTCTAGATTCCCTAATCACAAAACATGTCTTTGCCCTAGAATTTTAGTGGTCTGTTATTTTAATTATAGCTCTGTCTCCATGCCCTGTCTTTCAATTAAAGAATATAGTTCAGTTAGTCATCCTTCAGAGCAGTGACCACTGAAGCAGTACCACCGACAATCTGAAATATTTAAAAAATATAATCACATGAAATGTATGGAATTTTATACGACATTTGCACTCTCTGGCACATGTTTCAGCATTTTTTCTACATATATTAAGGAAAAAGAAAAATTTTGTCATCTTCTTCAGTCTATGGGGCCAGAGCAAGACATGAATAAAGGAAAATCAGAGCAAAATACACATATTTTTTTTAGAATTTGGCAAAGTTTAAATTAAAAATGTACTTTGTTGACATCCAAGTAGATGTCTCCATTGAAGTCCATCTGCAGGTCCAAAAAAACCTCAGCAGTTCTCATTGGTACCTTCAGAATATGAAAATGAAATGATTGGGAAAAAAGAATATCTTTTTATGTATACCCTGAAAATGAAGAAGAGATAAGAGAAAGTCATCCTGCTGTGCTTTAATGAACACACATATTTTATTTATTTTAGAAAATTAGTCATTCATTTAAATATATAAGAATGCAAAAACATAAATACAAACATTTGGTAAAATTCAACATCTTCCTGCTAATGATTGATTAATTTTTATTGTTAGGGTTTCTTTAGGCCATGCATCATATTGCAGATCTACCTTGAGATGAACATGACTTTAGTTTGCTCAGATGCCTAAAGTACATACTGTCTTGAATTCCATGGTGCTTTTCACCCTTGTGATGATATCATGAGTCCTGTGATACCTGATATTTAATTTAAACATTCAGCTCTTGGAGATGTAAGAATGTATCCCAGCTTTCACAAAGGTTAAAAGAAGGGTTAAGAAAGAGAGAGGAAAAGATAAAATATCACAATTAGTGCAGCTGAGTTACTAATATTGAGAGGGAAAGGAATTTTACAGCCTGCAAACTGAACTAAATATGACTATTTTTTCGAAGGTATGTGGTTTTCTGCAAAAGGAGTCACAAAGGGATCCTGCCTGTTAGAGCTTTTAAAGTGTCATGTAATCAAGATGGCTACAAGGCTGCAGAGGCAGGTACCCAGACAGGCTAAATGAAATGCAAAGCAGCTCAGTGCAGAACACTCAGGAGGAATAATAGTGGAATAATATGCCTGAGAGTCAGAGCAGAATTCCAGAGGGCAGCTATGTCACTTCCAAAGTGGATTAGTTAAAGCAGAATTGGGCATAGAGTAAATAGAGAAATAAGTTTTATGGATGAATACGAGGTATTTCACTATGGAAAAAGAATTCAGAAGGAGACAGTAGCAGTATATGACCTTCTATTGCTGTCATTACATGTGCTACCCTCTTTTTTGCAAAACGTAGTCTTACTTAAGTTGACTTTTTTTTTTGTTTGTTTTTTGGTTGTTTTTTTTTTTTTTTTTTTTTTTTTTTTTGTTTCTCCCACAGTTTCTGTTTGGCAAGAAAAAGCCCTCAATCTTCATTTCAGGGTAGAGTCATCTAAACATTAAAAAAAATATTTGGGATAATATAAATATATTTTGTAGATATTTACTCTTCACAAAGACGCTAGTAGTGAAAATTGATTGTTTCCAAGGATCTTATTCTCTCATTTTTACCCATTGAAGATAAGCAAGTAAACTGGTAGACTAAGGCTTTCAGGACAAAGCAACTGTCACTACAGAAGTTAGCTGGAGGACGGCAGTCACAGGTAAATGACTTCTAATAAACATGGTAGCCAGGTGTACTAAAGTAAAAAGATGTATGATTAGTCCAAAGCAACAAGCAACAGTCAAAAAAACTCATTTATCTTTTCTTATTGACTCAACTCCACAAACACTGAAGAAGTTTAGTGAGATAAAAAGCCATAAATACTCAGTTCTTGCTTGTACCTGCAAGACAGTCAATAAACAATCAGTATTATCTATCCTGTGTTTATTTTACCCTGAAATTCAGAGTTTGATCTTTATATGTTAGAAAGTTCAATGAAATGATAAGTTGTCTGAGCATTCTGAGCTCAATCTTCAATTAACAGATCACAGTTGCAGGTTTTATCTGAGCACTTCACAGAATTAGTACTGCCGTACAAAACATTTAGGCAATGAAAATATATTCAATTTCCTTTCTGAATTTCAACTTTTATATCTGAACTACATTATATGCTTCTTCAGAGGAGTTTAATTGCTTTTGTGACATGTCTTAGCCACATATTACAGGATTCTCTTTTCCCACGGGTTAGACATGAGAAAAGGTATTTAGAAAATTCTGCTGAAGTTATATAGGAATCAAGAGATTATTAATGATATACACCAAAGGGGACAGACAAGTTCTGCTGTGTAAAAATGCCCAGATTAAACTGATTAGCCAAGGCAATGTACTTAGAAGAAAGAACATGCATGTTATTCCTATAATCATCATTCCTATGTATTTCCCATGAACTGGTGGCTGAAAGAGCAGAGGATGACTTCTAAGCCTTACTTTATGCATTTTTCTCCCTCCCTTTTTTGGAGGGTGATATCATTGTGGACATTTCTCAGGAAGCAAAGTCAAATCACTTTAAGTTGTCACTCAGCTTTCCCTCAAGTATGTGGAAGGGAAGAGTGAAAGCACATTGAATTCTAAACAATACTGTTTAGCAATTTAATTTTAATAATTTGAAACACACAAACAAGTGGGAAGAGCCCCAATATTTTATATGTAATCTCCTTACAAGAAATATTTGTATTAATTGACTACCATAATTAGAAGCACTTCCTAATTTATAAAGGAGACATAATGAAGGAAATTAGGAATGATTTGTGTTCTCATGGAATGAAAACCTGATGGCCTTGCTGCAAGAGAAACCCAGCACAGCTGTTTCATAAATTCTGGGTGGGGAAATTTTGAGAATTCTCTTTCATGGTGTATTGATTTCTTCATAAATGTCATCCCAGTTTAGAGATACTTGTTTGAAAGAAAATGCAAGTGCAAAGCTCATGTCCGGAAGTGTGGGTTTTCCACATAAATAGAAATCTGTATTTAACATATTTTTTTCATTTTTGTTAGTATACTTATCAAAAGCAAAACACAAAGAACATTAATAAAAATACACTCTTTTTTTTTTTTTTTAATGATCATGCTTGCTTAGTCGTGCCTTCTTTCATATGGACTCAGAAAGCAACCAGCACTTGAAAGGGAAGTTCAAAATCAATGGCATCTCTTTTTAGTAGGTCTATTCTACTCTATGGATTTGTCTAGCTGCTTTATTGTTGCCTTCAAGACATGGTGCTGTCTTAAATTCCCTGGACTCTAATGAACACTTAGAAGAAACATCACCCAGGAGGCACTGCATCCTTCTCTTGCCTTTGCTCCATATAAGCTAGGGTTTATATGCCACTTCAACAAACATTCCCTTTCCCTAGCCATATGTACAGCCTTTTCTCATGGCCAGTGTTCTCATGGCCATGAAGATAAAGGAGAGCGAGATGTGAATACTTAGAATGGGGAGGTTAATCTTTAGTTGGACATCTTGTGACTATAGTAAAAAATAGCAACTGGAATAGCTCTATTAACTTCTCATGTGAGATGTTTCTCCCTTATAAATAAGGCTTATATGAAGGGAAGGACAACTTTTTACCTTGGTTGAAACAGTATTATTTTTCAGTAGAGAAAGGAATGAAAAAGAATCCTAATTTTGTCTCTTCAATTTTATTATTACGTTGAAAAATGAAAAATTCATTGGACTGTTCCTGAACTTGTAGAGGTAATATAAAAGGGATGACTAAAAACTGTGGCGCCTTCCACTCTGAGGACCAGACAGGTAAATGTTAAAAGTTTGAATTTAAGTGCTGCCATGGTTCTAGCCCTTAAAGGAAACATTGATCAGAAGATAGGTTGAAATATAGTTTATCTGAAACACAAGTTGATGCTGTAACCCACTTCATATTTTTCTTATTTTCACTTCTGTGTGATTAAGTGCCATGGTTTAAGGCAAATTTGTGAGTCACTCTAGGAAATTAGGAAAATATTTTTATATACCTTCATGTTGTTAAATTATGTGAAAGTCTTACACTTGGTAGTGGTGTCTAATTAAGTCTATGAGGACATGAATACTTTAGATTGATAAATCTTTTTAAGGGTCATTGTTTGAAAGTGTCTAAAAGCCTTAAAAGTATTGTCTTCAGAACCTTTAATTTCTGAATTGAGCTCTTGATGGAAAAGTAATTATGTAATAGAATTTTACTGAATAACTTCAGATTCTAATTTTATTTATATTCTGTTGTCTTTGAGTTAAATCTCTGTAGAATATGATTACCTAAAAATAATCATTTGGTAGAAATAAAAATTGATTATGGCTTGGTTAGTGATCCTGATAAGAGTGTGACCTTTCTAAGAAAAGATAATCTTTGCAATCACTCCACAATCTAACAGGTCACTGAGACACACTCTTATAAAATTTTATTAAATATACGGGTTATATTATGAATAAATGAAAGTAATCCATTTTAGAACACTGATGTTGGTTTGGTACGACCAACATTCCCACTGTTCAATGTGTGACCTTTGTGCATATCCACAAGTCACACACAGGACATTTTTGCACATTCCAACATATATATTTATCTATACACATATACATGTAAACTTTATTATATTATGATATTTTAGCTGAAGTTAATAGCTGAATTTTATTTTCAAATAATATTCTTATTTTCCTTGTCAACCATTCTTGATAGAGTTACAGACTAAATGACATTTAATTATATAACCCTTAAATGTTAGTCTTAATTTTTTCTGCTAATCTGTTGATGTCTTGACACATTTATTATCTATGTTAGTAAGAATTTATGACTTTTTACACTAGAAACTGCAGCTTACTAGAGGTGATACCTATAGATTAATTGCAATTGTGATTGGGAAGAATTTTGAGTATGTTTCCCTCAGGTCCTTTATGACATTTATTAATGTAATTTTGAGTCCAAGATATATTGCGTGAATATTTTATCATGAAAAAATAAGTCTAGGGTCTGCACAACAGGAATATAAGCAATAATCAAAAATTGAAATAATCAAATATGCAAAACTATTTCATAGGGTCCTGGGCTAGCCTAACTCAGACCTCACAAAATAGATTTGGAAGAAAACAAGTTTCTATAGTTGAAAGCAAGTAAGTGAAAAAATAATTAGCACTTTAATATCTTACTCAACCCCCATTTGAACCCTCCATAATGCCTTTCAATAACTGCAATATTATATAGTACTTGAGATCAAGATATGGCATTGTGGATCTAACTTTTGGAAAATAAAGCTGACTGGAGCTGGAGGGACCTGGGTAGATCCTTACACGCAGGCTGCTTTGACTGGTCCTGAAACCTCAGTTATCAGGTACTCCCATCTGGACATATCTGCCCAGAACAGACATTAAAAATATCCATGAACAGTGCATATATACAACAGGATGCACTCCAACAACACTATTTTTTGGATCTGTTTTCAAAATGACCGCATAACAGCTTTGCAAGCAGAGCTTCCACTCCCTACTACTAGAGGAAATTTTCTGCATATTAAGTATAGAGGCACAACAGGAATCCCAGCATCCTGCTCTGTACCTGGGCTCCTCTTGGTGCAGATAGAGAATTTCTGATAGTTTTTCTGTGATGCATAGCTACCTTTATATTACAAAGAATTATGGGATTTTTTTAAATCAATGGTAAAAGTAGAGATAGCTCTCTGAACATTCAAAACTGGCTATCAATCTCACTGTCATTGTTTTTGCACTCAAGCACTATTTCTCAGTCTTACCTAAGAATCCTATATATCACATTGTAGCATACCATATCTGGAATGCTAATACAAATTACCCCATTTTCTTTTTACTGTTCTGCAAATGGTTTCTAAAACTCTACTTATAGATTGTCATTAATCACAAAGAATATGTGAATAGATTCACATTCCAGCAAATGTGTAGCTTTTGTGATTTAATAATTTTAAAACCCTCCTTTTTCTCAGCTGAATGGGGTCATGCTACTTTAAGGGAAGATCAATCTATTTTCCAGATTAAAAATCAATAAAAGAAAACAACCCAGGAGCTCCAAGAAGGTTTCTCATATTAAGGGAAATTCTAGGCACTCTGTATTTATTTAGTACCAGGAAAGACAATATTGCCAAAATGAAAAGCAGAATTATTCAGAATAATTTCCTTAGGGTACCAGACATCTATCCTCCCCAATTTAAGAAGAAATTCTTCATCTTATATTCCAGTTTTGAACTAAGTATCCTGATCATAGTCAAAGTGAAGAGTGAAATTATATCTTGAGGAGACACCAGGGAACCTCTGCTGAGGGTCTCTACACCAAGCCATTCATAAGGCTTGAGCAGACTTGGAAATGAGTGTTGGGGGTCCAGTGGTCTCATGTACTGTTTCATTACAAATACTCATTTATATTAATGCTATCCTGACGCTATGTAATCTGATTACTAAAGTCCTGTAGTCTGTGTGACCATTACAGAAATTTATAAAAGTATCTCTACTGACAGGGCAGAAGTAGTCAGAGGATGCAAATCTCTCTTTTAAAGTAACTGCAGGTTACAAAGGAAAATATTTCCCAAGCAGAAAATCTTCTAATCAAAAATCAGAAATCGTGACTAAAATATTATTTTCTACTATTTTAGAGAAGTATCATATTCTGTCACGATTAATGTACACCTGGTGCCAAGGTATGAGAAAAGAGCAATTTGGTCGGATAAAAAACCAACAAGGATGTTTGCTCAAAATTTTTCTTACCCAATTGTGGTAAAATGTTTGGAAAAGGTATTTTAAAAAGTAGTTGATATAAAAGTAAAATACATCTTAATCTTATTTTAAACAGAGATTGATTAGTTAAAATAGTATAATCTTTTGTCAGTTTTACCATGCATCAGTCTTATGGGCATGTTTTATATTTATAAGAGGATTTCACTTCTATCTTTTTGTTATATGTTTCTACAATCTTTTCACTGTCATCTGCTGAACTTAAACCAGAATCTGGATACAGATACATCTGCTGTGTACTTAGCAGCTACTGAGATTAAATAAACCTCTATCAGCCCAAATGGCAGAAGCTTGTTCCAGTTTTTCCAGGTTTTTCTTTGACATTAATTTCTTATCTGGCTTAATATGGGCCACTTCTTCAAATTCATCATTTCAGATCTGATCCACCGTCATTCTTTGAGCTCTGCTCTTTACAGCACTCACAATCACGAGTCTTTCCTTCAAACCAAATGGAGCCATATCCGTGTGAAATTCCTGTAATTATGATCAGAATCAATTTCTAAACTGGAAATCCTGAGGGAACTTTTACACACAGCCCCCAATACAGTCTGTATTTTGAAGAAAGGTGTTAAAGAATTGCCAATCACCTGACATTTGTGTTCTCACTATGATACAATCTGCTACTCAACTCCACTGAGGACTCCAGGATGCGTTAATATCAAACTTGCTATGGCAAACAACAGATGTGTGGACAGCAAAACTTGTACTGAGTGCCTTGGTGACTTACTTGGCACAGTATGAAGCATGTAGTACAAATATTGCTGTTCAGTTAAGTCAATATGTAGCCAGATTTTTGAAGAGGTTGCAGACAGATGAACTCAGATATTGCACTCAAAAAAGGTAGTATTTATCCTGCTGCGTCTGAATCTAAAACATCCTGTTTCCCCTCCTTCCAAATAACAAAATGATATGGTTGAACACATAGACACACACAACTGAGGAACTTAACAACACCCATTTGAAGAGAAACAGGAAAAATATATAGAAATCTGAGTTCAGTGACTCCTTCAGTTATCTACAGTTGAGTAGAATTGTACTCTGGATAATCTCATTTACTTTAAGCTGCCAAAAGCTTTTATGATTTTCAGTTTATCCACATAACTTTTTAGAGAGTTTTGGTTACAAACAAATTAATTTTTTGATTAAAAGTCATCATACTTGTCCTTTATTCAAATAGACCCAGCAAAAACAATAAATAAAATTGGTCCTTTTTACATAACAGAGCTGTTTAGTTTACACTTCCCTTTATTTCTACTTACATATGTCAGTGTTCATATATTTTTAAAAAACATTAAGTGTTTGGGTTTTTTTTTAAATTGAGCAGAGCTTTCAGACCAAATTTATTAGAGCTTTTTCTGAAGATAACTTTTATTTTACACTATAGAAGAGGTAAGAGGACAACCCAACTTACAACAACATATGTGAAACATACATCTTTGTTATGGGACCACCTGAGTCAAAAAAATCCTCAATACTTTTCCTCACAGACTTTTACTTCCATGACATAGAGTAAATGCATTATCATAAAAAAAAAATGGCAAGCAAAGGAGAGCTCCACTGGAATCAAATGTGTTCATTCTGCTAAGGCACAGAAGGAACATGTGGCCCATATAATTTCCAGTACATTGGGAATTTATCTCCTTCATATTAAACCTACACAAGGACCTGCATCTCAGACCCTTATGTCTGCAGTCAGAGATAGATCCTGCTATCTAGATAGAACTGCTGGGTAGAGATAAACAAGATAAAGGTAATAAATGAAATGGAAGACATCGTCCTTCCTTGATAGCATTCTCACCAGAGGGTGGGCTTTTGTGAAGCACATGAATCAATACATAAACTTGTGCTTGCTGTTGGATGCTTGAAATATTAATGTTAACTCAGTTTCCTCTAACATCTATTTTAAAATATTTGAAACATATTGATGCATAGGGTAGGGACTACCTAACCTGACTCATTGATCAGAACTTGGATCTGGCATCTTGTAGCATATGCATGCAGAGCTTCATAGCAGGCATTACAGTAAGATTGGCTTCAGCACAGGATAAAAAAGTTAGCAAAACACTGCTGCTGTTGAGTTTAACCCTAACAGGGCTCAGACTGCTTCCACAGAAAAAAAAAAATGGAACTTGTATTTTTCTGCCAAATAACCTGGGTCAAACAGAAAAAGGATGCATGAAAGCCACAAAATTACTACTACAGGGAACAGTCAGATTCACCTTGCTGAGATGTTATAGCTGCTGACGCCCTACCTGTGAATTTGTTGATTTTTCTAACTACTGGATGGGTGCTTTCTGCATATTCCTAGATTTTATCTTTATGCTTGGCTGGCCCTAAGCCCTGTCTCACTACTTCGCCCTTTCTGCTTACAGGAGTTCTTACTCTCTTTGCTGTTATTCTGATAAGGTGTCTGCAATCCTTCTTTTAGAACAATTAATTGCACCTTTGACATGGGATTGCTTCTGTTATATTTCCAGAATGGAGCTTTACCGTTCTTTTTATTAATTGAGTTCATAAAAGGCTTTTGCATCTTATATTCAGGGTCCATTACCTCTGGGGTTGTTTGAAAGACAATTTCCAAATGCTGATTTAACTCAGAAATCCCTATGGAACTAGTGTTACATGTCTTCTCTTCAGAAGTCAGATCCTGCGGATACTGTTGACAATATCACAATATGTTTTCTCAGAATAAAGTGAAAGATTTAATTAATAGATCCTTTAGTTTATCTGCATTTCTATTTACTAAGCAATCCTTAAACACAGAAATCCTGCTGCCTGTCTAGAGTAATATATCGTTAGGACAATTGCAAAAATTTGACAATGTGTTTGATTCTACTATAATTTGGGACTCTGGTTTTAACTCACTTGATGTTTTTTGAATGCAAACACTAATCTGAAAGATTATTTCTTGCATAGAATGCTCATCAAAGCTGATTTTTTTCTCAATAAATTGATTATGGTTAGAATTATGTACAATGGTGCTATAATTAATGACTTTTCTTTCTCACTAAATATTCAATATGCCTAAATAGAATTTTTATCTCCTAACTCAACAATTTAAATAACATACACATATATGCATGTATGAAATGAAGCATGAATGTCTGCATGTATATATATGTTGTGTGTACATTTGTGTTAGGTAGATATTTCTATCTAGAACATTTCAAAAATCAGAAAAAATAATTGGAAATCTGATGAAAATGTAGGAAATCACATCTGTTTTTAAAAAATATATCTCCAGATGATGTGTGTGGCTTATATATGATTTAGCAGAAGGGCAATAATAACAATGAAGACAAAACAAAAACAGAATAAAATTTAAACAATTTTTAAAGCATATTCTGTTCATATGAAAATGAATTATAAAGGCAATTGCAAAAGAAATGTGAAAACAAAGAGAGAAGGCCTTTGATAGAATAGGAGACTACAGCAGGGAATACTTTGAAGAGGATTAAGGTTTAATAAACTCTGCCTATACATGCAGATTAGACAGCACAGAGGCTCCCAGATCTGATTCCTACGTACCTACAGCCTGGATGGGAAAGAACTGGTGAGAACTAAGCGGAAAAACTCATTTCAGTTTTGCTGTCTCTCTTTTAAACAAAGAACTGAATATTTGGAAACACTAGAGAGAAAAGGCCAAGATCTGAGCTGGGTGTAGAACAAAATGTCTGAGGAAGAAAAATCTTTAAGCCTAAATGCATTTAATCTATCCTAAGTGGAGCTAAAAAAATCAACTTAATTATATTGTTTTTACAACATCGCCAAAGGAAAAACACCCTGCATTGGCAAAGAAGCCTCCTGAAATATGCTCTTTAATGAAATAGTTTGTCTTGATGATGAGAGAATGATATCAGATAATAATGCAGTTTCTCCTAGAATTAATATCAGTGAGTTTGTGACTGTACATTCACACAGTCCTGCTAAACTGAATCAGAGAAATTAAGCTTGTCCCTAAATGACATTTTGAAATTTTCAAACAGAATTTGACAATAACTAATTTAGTTCAGCAGGAAGATATGCAGGGGTTAACTTGGTCAAGGATTAAGGATTGTCTGGTTGGACTTGATGATTTTAAATGTCTTTTCCTAACTAAATGATTTGATGATTCCAAATCAAAACCTATTAGAGCACAGAAGGGAAAATATAATACTTGCAATGTCAACCATTATTTAGTCAATTTGACGGACAAAGATTATCTTGTATAATTAAAATTGTAAAATATGGCAAAATTGGTTGAAAATGTAAAGATAAAATTTTATAGTTGTAACTGATCAAGAACCATTAACTTAATTTGATCTATCCCAATTTAGATCCTCATTTTCTTTAATATTCATGATATATTTGCTTTAACTGTCAGCACTACTCAAAGTATAAACAACAAATTCAATAAACAGTTCAGCAACAGTGCTCTTTTTCCCCCAAATAAATACTTTTTTAGAACATTGTCACTGATTTAAAAACATTTATTTTTGTTTTCATTTCCCCTCTTCTACTTTGTGGTAGTGAATTGGGTGATGTAGTTTTGCATATGATCTTCTTCAGCATTGCATCACAAATCGTTCATGGAAGAGTGCTTTCCTATAAAGAATAAAGTTGGGCTTCAGTGATTTACAACAGTCATTTAAAGAACTTTTAAACATTGGCTTATCCACTAGTGCAGACTACATTTTCCAGTTAAGAGAGAGCATCTACTGAGAGATGACAGTGATGTTTGTAGGCACCTGAAAATACTTCTTTCTTCATTCTGTGTGTGATACGGAACTTTGTGTGATCAGTTTTGCATGACCTGAAGAGCTTTTCACACTACAGAATTAAAGAACAGCTGCAGAATATACATTCACTGACCCTTCTGACTCAGAAACTCCTTTGTGTGGTCTTTTTTTCATTTGATCTGAAACCTCCAAAGCTCCTTTTTTTATTTATTTTTTTTAATCTGACAGAGAAAGATCTTTGCTGCAGGAGAATCTGTCTCTCTCAAAAACATCATGTTCTGGGAAGCCAATGGGAATTTTGGCTTTGGCCTCAGAGAGGGACTGCTATGAATTTCTCTCATCCTATTGTTCATAGGCTAACATTTGGAAATTCAGACAGTAGACACCCCAGCCTGGGTTTCCCAGAGATTTGCACATCTGTGGCTACTGATCAGATCACCTGCTCAGTTCTTCTGACTTCAGACCTTGAGGAAAGAGACGCAGGCTAATGAACTGCCGGACTTCAACACTCACTGATCAGGACTGCTTTCTCTGTGGCATCGCATGAAGCAGCAGCCGATCCTAGCCCAGATATTAGGATCGGTGGCTTCAGAGAACTCGGCAACTTTGTGAAGAAAGAAAACCTGACTCAATGGTTCGAGAACTAAAAAGCTTTAATAATACAAAACCAACAAACTGTAATCCAAACAGCTTGCATTGAATGAACTGAGAAAGGTGGTGCAGGGAGGGTAACTCCATGCATGAGGGTGATAGCAAAAAGCAAGGGCCAGGGCAAAACAGGGGTATTTATAAACTTGGAGGAGGGGAGAAATTAAGGAAGAGTTTAGGGAGGGGATCCAATAGGGAAGGGTGATTAGGAATATTAAATCTATTTTGCACCAAGAAAGAACCAATCACAACAAGAACAGGGAAGTTTCTGGCAATGATTAAATACTGAACAGGAAGATTCTGGGGGTGATTTTTCTACTCACCCTTTCTTTTGTACTCACTCTTTCTTTTCCTGTGGCTTTAAGCCTCGGTCATCTATTCTTTTATTTGAGCTTACCCCAAAAATCTCAGTATGTGCACAGTGGTAAGACACAGCTAGCAAATACCCTCTGCTTGCCCTAAAACTACTGGGGGTGTGGGAAGAAAGTACGCATGCCTGTGGGGAGGGAAGAGTTGTAGGTGGGGGTCAGTGGCTAAAGAATAATCCCAAACAATAGACAGAGCAGTCTTTTTCATCAACTCAAATGACTCACACTACTAATTTGATGTAGAATATTTTATTAGTTTCTCCAAAAAAATTAAAGGAAAACAAGAAGGCATGCTTTTCCAAAGTAGATATAAAAATATTCTGAGAGTTTCTCACACCATGTACTCTCTCATAATTTCTGAGACTGAAGATAAGGCACAGACAAATTAAACTGGAAATGGGAAATTTCTTTCCAATAAGAACATTTATTTAACATGAAAATACACTGAAGAGCAATTCTTTGCCAATGTTTTCAAACCTTCTCCTTAGTGCCAGACACTTCTGTGAAAACTGAACTCCACAGGCTGAACCCCTAATCACCTCTGAAGAGCTTTTAGAAAAGGTGAGGAGTAAATTGCATGATGCATTAGAAGTTCTGGAGGAATGTAGCTATAGAAATAACCAATGATAATTAGCAGCCTATGACCTCTTTAGTGTGACAGTATGTCTAATAGTTCATTAAGGTTTCTTGCTCATCCAATATCTTCAGTTATAGATTATTATTTTTAACAACAAATAGTGAGATAACATTCAGAGCTCACTTCATGCATAAACTACATCTACTTTCTTGATGAATTACCACCACAGTGAGTTCCTGATGCCACCATAAATGAGCAATTCTCATCCTCTGTGTAGCACACTGAAAAGGCATGAGGAATCCTTTGAACAACTCACCTCAGTAAGAGAAAGCTGATTAGGAAGACAGATATTTTGTTCCAAACAACAATACATATCCATTGTAGGTGTTGGCTGAAAACAAGGATTCTCTTTTGTTTTATTTTGTTTGACAGTAGCTGAAGAGTTTAAAAAAGTCATTACTTGATGGTTTTTTGTTTTTTTTTTTTCTGAATGCTCTCTACTCATGAAGTGGCTAGATAACAAGTAGAGGGAGTCTTGTTATGGCTGGTTTGCACTAGTTTAATAATAGCTGCTTCCCAAGATAAGAATTTTTTTGCAAGAAACTCTATAGTGACACCTTCAACATCATTTGCCAATGAATTAATCCTCCCAGCAGCACAGGTTGTAGTTTTACCAGTAGAAGGTGTTAAAATCTGATTATAAGATATGCCTCTGCTTGAATTAGAGTGCATACAAGACCATATGACAAAGTCAATAGTATGGATTTCATTTAATAGTAAATGCAAGGTAGAGAGAGAGAAAGAAATAGAAAAGAGGGGAAGGGGGAAGAGAAGGAGTGAGAGAGATCAAGCAGAAGACAGTCACCCCCTGTGGAGCCAGCAACATCCTGTTGGTCCTACATGCCATGGCTTCTAATGGTGGGGGGGTTCCTGAGTCTTCTGGGAGTACTACCTTTATATAATCCAAGTTCTGGGTGGTTACGCAACTTGAGGTGGTTCTTGTAACTTGAGGTTCTCTGGTTCTTGTAACTTGAGGTGGTATGTGCAAGAGCTTCCTTTTTCACAGTTTGCCATAGTGCAAATTTTTTCCTGGGTACATGAAACAGGATTTGCCGATCAAATTTCACCTCCATCAAACATGCAATTAGCACCACTTTTTCACATTTTTTTTTCTTACCTTACAGCAAATTTCTTCTGTGGTCTTAATTGTATTTGAGACAGGCAACTGCTCTTTAAGTCCTTACAGAAGGAACAGAAAGTATGATTAATTGCAAGATTAAACACTATTTTCTGTCATGATTTTTTTTTTGTGACACTGCATATACCAAAAATAGATTAACACATTTCTTTGTCCAAAATTCTCCTTGAAAAGTGTCTAAAAAATTATGTACTTCTACAAAGATATTTCTCAAAGATAACAAAGTGAAAATATCTGCTATACAATTAGAAAAACTGCACAAAACTATTCAGACTCAGCTTCAGCCATGCCACAGACAGCAGCAGCAGTCAACTCAGGCATGACGTGTCCAGGTCATTCAACTATAAACAATTTTACATCCATTTCAGAAAAGACCAATATATCTTAGAAATGGCAGTTCAATTCACAGAAAGGACTACAACTCATTAGTTCATGGTACTTTTTATAAGTACTAACAATTCTTGTCTGACTGTTGGATTTTATTTTCTCTTTCAATTGTTAATAAATGATTGCAATTTGAGCATTATTTCCTCATTTCAGATTTATTCATATTACAGAACTCATTGCCTATGAGAAATGAGTCTCAGCTTTTTTTACTTTTCATACAGTCTCAACTTCTTTTTTTTTAATATATATTTGTATCTCACTGAAATCTAGCACCCATCAGCGACTAGTTCTTATGCTTTTTGAACACATACATCTTTTTTTCCCATGATCAACTGATTGATTAGCTAAGCGGTCTCCCTGCTGTGTAGCCTCAAAGAATATAAGTGTACATGGATACTCATGAATTTATAAAAGATTACAGAATAGATGAGTTAGAATACAAGGATATATCGAACACTATGAAAAATTAACAAAGGGCTATTACCATATTGCCCTGCACACTGCTACAGCCCGGTATCCCCAGGATATTTACTGTGGCAAACGAGGTACTGGCATGTTGCTGGCCAGCAATAGATGCAGACATCAATGGTGTTGTATTTAATCACATTCATTTATTTCCTAGCAAATTTTCTGCAGAGTCCCACAGTGCCAAGTTGCCTTCCCTAGTTTTTAAACCACTAGAAGATATGAGGCCATTTATAGGTACCAGCAGTAGAAAGTTCATGTCAGGCACTTCTACTTTACATTGACAAGAAACACTGAATGCATAATTTTTCAGCAATAGCATCAGGTGTAAGTGCTAGAAAATGGATGAAAAATTACTGATGAAGACTGAGCATTGTCAAGAAATAGATTAAGCAGGCATGAAGGAAGAAACAAGAAAGTAACTTATCCATTGTCTTCAAAACTTCTTTGAGACAGAAGGGGATTTAAGAAAATAAACAAAAAACATACCTAGATATGTATTCAATTTATGTGCCTGTATACCTCTATCTAAATCTATATATATATTTTAATATATCTATATATGTAAGTAAATCATTATTTGCTTATTAAAACAATTGTTTATTTAAATGATATTTCAAAGTCACAATCTTATTTCTATTGTCTATTTTAATTTTTCAGCATTTGGAAATTCTGTGGGAAGATATTATAATAGAACTAAATTTATAAAGGAATAACAGTTTAGAAACAGCGATCCATCAGCTACTAATAAGAAAACACTTTGAACCTGAGTAATACCTATATCTATCTATCTATATCTATATCTATATCTATATCATCTATATCTATAATCTATCTCTATATGTATCTATACAATCTATATCTATATTTTATATCTATAGCCACACATGTACAAATATAGACATTTTATAATATGTTTCTAGTAATTGAAAAAACTAGGATATTTTATTTAAATGTTTAGTGTTAGCTGGTTTGTTTTCTCATTATTTGTAGCATTTAATCAGAAAGCTAGATTTTCCATGGAAATTTTAAAACACGTATGTCTATCTGAAAAGATGAAAATGTTATTTTAAACTTGTGGTGGCATCAGTATTTAGGATTTATTCTTCCTTTATTTGTGCGTTTCATCCCTGGTCTTCTTTTCCACCTCTCTCATTAAATCAGAGTCATTGTCATGCTTATAATGCTTAAAATTATTGTGAAAAGATTGTAAGAAAACATGTCTGTCAGCATATGAGTATAGAACCCATTATCAGCAGAGCATGTGGGAAAATGTCATTTCAGTTTATGACAAACTCAAGCATTTCAAAATTCCTCTCTAAGTGAGAAATTTTCTAGAAGTATGCAGAGAAGTTTCTCAAGACAACACAAGATAATATGAAGGAGGTCTCACTTTTCAGGCTGAACCATTTTCTACTTGAACCACTGAACAAGTCCTTTCACTAAGACTCTACCATAATGCTTTTTGGTTCCAAGAGCAAACACAGATGTTTTCACTAATAAATCTTGACTAAAATAAGTGCATAAAGTATGTTCAGACTCTGGTAAGGAAAGTTATGGGTTCTACTCAGTTTTGAATTTTAGTTACAGGATTTTTTTTTTTTTCAAAATTTCAGAAATAATTTATTTTTGTCACAATATCAATTTATGAAAATGAATATAAATTTTGAATATAAATTTTGAATTGCATCTATCCAAAAACAGAAATAAAATGTTTAAAATAAAACTTACAAAACGCTTAACCTACATTACTTCATCTGTGTTTATAAACAGATATAGGAATAGATTATACATATAGGAATTATATATATATATATATATATAGACATATATATGTATATATATATATATAGGAATGGACTTACATGGTTAAGGAGAGGTGTCCAGTGCAAATGGGAAGCTGGGATATCCCCATCAGAAGTGGCAAACATATTCTCCTAGGAGTCCTCACAGAAACCAGGACCCTCGAATGGCAACTAGACTTCTTCCTAGCAGGACCCAATTTACTCTTCCTCCACACCCAATTTACTCTTCCTCCACACCCATCCCATGACCACACTCTCACTGAATTTAAGCCTCTAGCTAGGATGGATACTCAGTTTATCTTCCAGCCAGCTTGAGGCTGTTAATGTGACCTTCAGCCTGGTGTTTCAGTGATCCAGGAGTTAGTTCAATTTTGTTAGGCTGTCAAAACTCGTAACAGGTAAGTGTAATTGTTGAGATTGACATAAGGGGCAGCTGAGGATTCTGGACAAAAAAATTCTGACATGAGAAAATCAGAATCAGAAGGTGGCAACTCAGCAACATTGAGGATGGGTCAACTTCAAGGCACAAAAAAAATCACATTCCTAATTCCTGAGGGCTGTCTGACCAACAAAGACTTTTTGTGTCTGGGAGGGGTTAGAATATTTATGCTTCAGCTGTTAGTTGATCAGCTCTAGTTGCTTTCAGTGTATATTAGCCAAAAAGAAAACCAGTTGATTTGTACTTTCAAATTGCACATCTACTCATAGAGCCTCTATCTACATAGCAAAAGTTGTCAGAGGTTAGTTTAAGATCCAAAGAAACTATATTTCAGCATTTCAAGAGCCTGCATGTCACATGAATCAAACATTTTAACTTCTCATTGCCTTCAGTAACTAAAAAAGGGCATTGTTTTTTCAGCTCAGCAATGAAAAGGAAAGAGCAAAATTTTTAGATATGCAGCTTTGAAAAGATTCATTGTGAAACCTGACTTAGTAATTCCAATAAGCTTCATCATAATGTGGTTAAAAACTGAAGAATAATGTCGTAAAATTTCTCCCATAGCTTTGTTCCTGGTCAACAGCTGGACTTCATGATCTTAGAGGTTTTTTTCCCAGCCTTAATGATTCTATAATTCAGTAATCTAACTCCAGAATAAAACCAAATTTAAGGAGATCTAAATTGATTTGGTAAAAGATTTTGGTATAAAACTAGTAAGTAATTTTAAAAGTAAATAAATTGAAAATGTAATAAAAGTGGAGGAAATTGATGTAATTTACATATTTCATATTTTTTCTTCCATATGCAAAAGCAAAAGTGGTTCTATGAAAAAGATTTTAGAGATCTTGGAAGCCATTTGTAGCAAGACACTGAAATAGGACCATATTTCAAATGCTGAATTAGTTATTTAAGAAGGAAAGTGGTTGCAATGATCCACTGTTTCCACAAGATAATTGTTTGGTCAATATGGTTATGTCCCAAAATAATCCTCATTCACTTTAATGTCACCTATAGAAGCCCGGTACAATTGGAAATATTGATTAGAGAGGCTGTTATGCCAAGATATAGGCTATGAAATGTAGCAAGAATTTCCTTGTATCCTCCTGCTTGCCTTTGTATGAATAATGGTCAAATGGTCTCTAACACAGCACACTCACGCTACCCATGGCATCTGCCCTGTTTACATCTGGCAGTTACTGACTTTTTTTGGTCTGTGCCACAATGAAAATTGGAAAAATGTGTAAGAATTAATTATTAAATAAGGCAAATATAGTCAAGTTAAAGGAAAAAAGAGAAGACCAGTTTGAAAAGTAGCATTCTGTTCTTGTTCCACATAGGTCCTGGTTAAGTAGATTGTTATTTCATGGTGCCTGATGTATATTTCAGGGTGTATTTCAGCTCAAAGTGTTGTGTCTAGGGGCAAAGTAAAAGCAGCTAGAAACAGACAGAGTCTAAACTATTATCAAGATATATTAATGCAATTTTCATGCTCAAATAATTTTCAGTTATTTGCAAAATGCATCTAATGTACTTGATAAAAAATACTTTTTTTTTTTACTGGCAGAATATTTTATTTACAGATTTTGTGATGTTTTGTGTTTTTGCTTTTCTTTTGCTTCTCTTCTGGGGATTTTTTAAATAATTTCCTTTCTCACAAAAAAATATATGGAATTTTCATAAAATGCATGAATCAGTCATTAAGACAGGACATTGATGAAGCCTATAGAGATTTCTTTGTCCATCATGGTCTATATAAATCTAAAAATACATACAGACAAAAAAGACTTTATCTTTTATTCTCCTACTTTTAAATCCTCATGTTCTTTCCAGTATTTAATTTTTCCCTTTTCCCCTTTGTGATTCAGGCATTCTGAGTACCTGCCAGTAGTACACACTCTCAGTGAGATTCATCAGATCTACATGCTTCAATAATTACAACTTTCAATGAACTTGTGAGGATAGGGGGTCCTAAAAAGAATGCTGCTGGTTTAAACTTATTTATTCACTCGTGTATTGACATTTTTACTTGAATTTTGTTGTATAGAACCCTTCATTTATTTAAGAGTTTCAGTATACATTTCTGCAATATTAAGGCATTGCTAAGGCAGCCTCAGTTGTAGATTCTAGCCTACAGCTATATTTCTAACTAATTGTATGCTGAAAAATGAATACATAATGTGTTCCTCCTACTGTATGTCAAACTGTAGTTAACTTTGTCACTTGTGAGAATGAGAGTGTTTAGAGTGTCTTAAATAGGAGAAATTGGCTATATACAATAAAGGAGAAATTCTAAATATACTTTAATGTGATATGTACAAGTCCTTATTTAGCACTTCAAGAGAATTTAGGTTCTGTATCGCAAAATCATCCCCGATCACATCTTGCAGGGTAATTTGATGGTTAGATTGCAGTGATTTCTCTCTTCTTAGTTCTTTAAATTTAGCTACATTTTCTTTGGCTTGTTGGTTTTTGTTTTCTGCAGATAATAGTACAAATAGGCATGAAAATAGAATTCTATCCTTAATGCTTAAAAGGCACCTGCTACTAGGCTGCTATAACTCCAGGAAGTAGTTTTTTTCCCCTAACCATACTTTAACTTGTATATCTTCTCTATTTATTAATCTGTATTCTAGAAAGAAAGTCACTGTATGTCATATTTGACTTATGTGTGATGAGGATGATCCTTGTTCAGCATAGATCATAGTATAGAAAAATATGCAATTGAGCTAATCAATTACACCATATATTGTATATTGTGCATAAATATAATATTGGAACATTTAGTAATGCATGAAAAGGCTAAATGGAACATTCTGAAACAGTTTAACAAGGTTTAAAAATATATTGATAATATTGATTTGGATGTACTGATGGTAAAGGAATGTGAGAGTGTGAAATCTTTTTTATGGGTGAATAAATATGTATATAATATACCTTTAATTAAAGGGATAATTCATGAGTGTGTACTCTGCTAGTTGACTATATGATCAGCAATTGCCTCTCCTAATATTTACCTTTCTTAAATGGCTGTAAAAAAATGTATTTATTGCAGAATAATACTTCCATTCTAACTGTTACATTGTACATTACTTTGTACAGTACATGAAATATATTAGGCTGGTTTGTAAAAAAAAAAAAAAAAAAAAAAAGACAAAAACAAACCGAACCTTCCAAGTAGAATAATTAAAGTTGGTATATTGCCATTTACTTCCTTTGAGTAAAATAAAAGGTGAGTTTTTGACAGTGTTTGTACATGAAATCATTAATCAATTTCCTTGTTTCTTCTATTTTTTCCCCCACTGACTCCAGGCAATCTTCTTTTCTCACTTTAATTGAATTTGGTATTTTTATTTACTGCCATTAAATAATTGGAATTTATGATAATCATTCATGTGGGTGGGTTTATTTGTTTGGATTTTGATATAGAGCATTTTCATGTTAGACATGATGGCAAATACTCATCAGTTTAAAAGTGCGAAAAGTGTGTTTCTCAAGAAAAGTCAAGAGTGAAAACATTAAAAATCTTGCTGTGATTAAAAATTCAGAACCAAATCCTTACATGGTGTATATGACTACTGAATGGAAGAAATTAATCCTCTCTACTCTAAAATTTCAAGGGTTGTCTAGTCAGTTGTCTTGAGTTAATGGAGAAAAAAGAAAAATTTTCATTGGTTGACTCTGTTTTTTAATATTCATCTTCCAATAGCAAGTCCATTAAAATGTGGGATCTATTCTACAATATCTCCCTCAAGCATACTTAGTCAATTGAACTCTGCCCACAAATTTGGGATAAAACATTCTTTAAAGCATGTCATTAGACCTTGCATGTAATAGTTTTGTATTTTTAACCCATGATATGAAAGACTCAGGCAGAGAGCTTCAGGAGTGCTAAAAGAAAAGGCAAGGCACTGCCCCCATAACCCAGCTGCTTTTAAATTCCTTTTAGGACATGTTGATATATACAGCTCCAAAGTCAGAAATGTTGGTTTCACTCTGAGAGGTGTTTGTTCCATTACAACATTTCCATGCTTTAAATACACATCATATCTGTTTAAAAAAATAGCTGATGGATTAATCTTCCCTGAGATAAGCCATCTAATGGAAGAATCAAAGTGAGCTGACTATCTAAACTAGTCAAAATCCACTAAGTTTTAATATCTGCTCTCTGTTATCACAATAGTTAGCCAGACAAAACTGAGTAAGAAACTTACAATGGGATTTGCAAGAAACATTGTATTTTACATTTCACTGTTATCCTATTTGCAAATGCTTGGACTTTACCTTGTAAGACAAGCAGCAAGATCATGAAAACTTGAATTAATTGTAGAACAAGGACTTTAATTTTCACAGAATTAAAAAATATTACACTGGCATTACACTCAGAGCATATCAGTGTGAGAGTTGAATCCTTTGCCTAAAGGCAAAATTTCAAAGAGAAACTAACCAGAGCATGAAAAATATTAGTAAAAATTAGTTGCAGAGAATGGTTATTTTACCTGGAGATCACAAACCAAAATATTGTGTATTGATTTGGTTCAGTGTGGAAATTGGCACTGTATTTTTCTACATAAACATATTAAGACAGGTATAGGTGGGAGTGTACAAAACTCCCTCACGCACTCTTTCAAAGCATATGTGCACATACACACATCTAAATTATAGCTGTAATCAAAGATTACATATCTGCTCACTTCACTGATTCAAAATTAGATGTAGAAGAGGGTCTTTGTCTCAGGGAAAAATAAAAATTCCCAGAAGTGACAACTGTAATATAGCTTGTCTGATTTTCATATTTTCAGAGTGGTTTGCAAAGGTTTGTAGAGAAATGAGAGATGATATTATCAAAACAAACAAACAAATAGTTCTGGCAGGGGATAAAGGCTTATTCTTTCCACTCTTTCTTTATTTTTTGCATATTTTCTGGACAAAAATCATAATTATCTGAAATTTTCCCTAAATCCTGTGACATAGTTTTGGTTGAAACTCACGAGCTTCCACTCTGCTTTTTTTTCATTAAAGGCATGCAGTCCATCAAGTGATACTTGTCAGTATGGTGCTACAAAACTTTTTGGCACTCATGTTTACCAGGAGCATATTACATAATTAAAGAGAGCTGCTGTTCAGCTGCCTGTCAAAGTCTCCTCGCATTCCAGTTCCTTGAAACCTACACATCACTGGCAAATATATTCTTCACAGCTTTTCATGAAAGCATCAGAGGTATATATCAGGTTTTGGTAGGTGCTACAAAATAAAACTTAGAGCTGCAAAAATAAGAAAAAATGTGCTACACAACCAGACTTCAACTTTGGCAACGGTGTATAGGACTGCAAAAAAAATTCTGTGAAACAGATCTAATAATGTTTTCATCACCTCTTCTGGCATACTGAGTAAGGGCAAGTCTGTCAACTGAGCGATACACAGATGTCAAAGTTATCCAACCAGGTGCCTATTTCAAGAGCAGATGTTCTAAGTTAATGAGAGCCATGGAAGGTTTATAGCCCATTTTTATATTGTTCACAAAATAAATATAATAATGGACAGTGAGGCAGTGAAGTGCTCATGCAAATTGGTTTGTAAGAGACTTAAAACAAAGCTTATGGAAACTCCAGAAAAAAAGTCCCTGAAACCTATACAGAGTAGGAAGCTGAGTATGCAAGCCACAAATCTTTCTGAAACTGCTTTGTGCGACTGCACAAAAAAATACTTGTGTGAACCAAGATGACTGTATATTGCACATGAACTAGCTCATTATTGATATGATTTGCTATACTGTTTGAAACTACATCCAGGAGAGGCACACCTCAAAAAATAAAAACCGAAAGAAAAACAGTATCAATATAAAAAACCCAGGGTGTTTTTGTGAACCTTTTCCAAATGAAGCTGTTCCTTACTAGAGAGATGAGTGGATACAAACTAAAATCTGCAATATAAATGCAAGTTGCAATGAATTATCAGAATTAAGAAAACTCCTTACTAGTTGAAAGACATGAGAAATCTCCTAATCCTCTAATTATTCAAGTTGAGATAGTGAAGATATTTCTGTGGGTAAAATATCTTCTTTTTTTTTGTACGTTTTGGTTATTAATATTGCTATTGTGCATTTTTTTCTTCCATTACTTTGTGCTTTCAGTAAATAGCTATTTCAACCCATAGTCTGTGTTTTTGTCCCTTTCCTCTTATGGGATGGGGTAGGGGAAGAGAAGTGGCCTGTTTGGTGTTTAATTTCCAGCTGGTGTTAAAACCACCATACATAATTTATGAAAAACATAAGTCTGTGTTATTTTACTTTTTGAAACCAAGCTATAAACCCAGCTATAATTAACTCTTGAATCTGGTAAAGTTTCTGGCTCCTTTCCAGAGAATTGACATTCCAGTTAGGAAATAGAATAGCTATTTGGTACAGGAATAATTTTAGGATTTGTTTCATGATTCCTGGGGGTTGCTGAACACAACTAACAATATTGTTCAGGGATTTCGAATCAGGCCCAGTGAAGGAGGTAAGTTCAGTGAAAAATTTCATAATGTCTCTGATTATTGTCACTCAGACTTTCAGTTTGTGACACTATCATTAACAAAAAGGAAATAAAATCCTAATTTTTGCTCTTCACAACTATTATGTAAACAAACTATTCAATGCAGTCACATAACAAATAAAATTAAATGCTTCTCAAAACAGGAAAAAAGAAATTTTTCCATGTTTAGACATTACACATATTACTAGTACTTTTTTTAGAAAACTGACTGCAACTGTAGAACAGAAATTATTTTGACAGATAAATATTTCATTTAGGCTACCATTTGAATGGTCAATGAAAGGAAAAAAAAAGCACCTGCTGCTAAGGCAAGGAGTTCACTGTTGATATTTATCAGAAAGAGAGAAAAGGTTAAGGAATTGAGATTATTATCTTGTTAATCTTAATTTTATACTCAAGACTAGCTTTAAGAAATGGGAAAATTCATTAGTTTGTTCTGTTAAGTTGCTCTTAATTGTAAAAATTCAAAACTTCTAATATGGTAAAATTATGCTGTGTACAGCAGTGATCATTTTGAAGCTGTTAGTGATATAAAGAAATGAAATTATTTGTTTTCTTTAGAAGCAAACCATTCAAGAAGGAATAATTAATGAATGCATTGGTGTGACCCTAACATATTTTAGACTGTGTTAGACTGTAAAATTTACTTGAGACTCATATATCTTGCATCAAAAATGGTAATGCATACTAACATACCTAACATACTAAAGGAAAAAAAATGTTTCACACAGGAAGCAATTATGCATCATTTTGCTTCTTCAGGATCTGATTCAGTTGAAAAAATATGGTTAGAATATATGAATACCAGTTAAGGATGCTGTAACCAAAGTATGGCACAACACAGATTGTTTTTCCATTGAGTATTTCCCTACTTCTTGTTGTTCCCAGCTGCATATATTTAAACTCAACATGCTTAAAGTACTATTTGCAAAACAAGGTCTTTATAGATGCAGAAAATATTATCTTTTTCTGTCATTGAATGGTCTAATACAGACTATGTCAGTTGTGCTGCCTCTGAGGAAAGGCAACAGCATCTAATCACCTAAAAAAAAGTCTTCTGCAAGAAGTAGTTAAAATGCATGAATGCAATGTGATATAATGAAGGAAAGGGAGCAAAATTAAAACCATACAGTCGCTGCAGGAAAATTCACGAGCAAGCATACCATTATTACCATTTGCCAGCTACTCAATTCCTTGGTATAAGAGAAACAAGAAAGGGCAGTTCCTACTTTCTTTACATCATCTTAAACGGATCCACAGCCGTGTTGCAGAAACAACACAAGGAAAATCCAAGAGGGTTAAAAATCCCACAAATATCAGGAAACCTTTCTCCAGAATTAACACCAGTATTTTCAGTAATCACAGCTGCAGATTTAAATTGTTATTCTTTCTCTCATTTCCATCTCTAAAAGACCTTGAGAATGACCATTAGGATTTCAACTGCTTTGCACAGATATTTCTCACTTGATCTCTGACTTTTGTACCTTCATAACATTACCTGAGAAAATCTAAATAATTTCTCCTCTGAATAATGTTCTGATTTTCTCTGTAATCTCATATTTATTAGTTTTGTTATAATTTTATTTAATGAAAGGAAATAATTATTTTTTTCCTTTTGTTTCTTTTTTTGCAGTCACTTGAATACATGAAAGTGAGTTAGGCATTTTGTTGAATGCTTTTGTTCACTGGAAAAAAATTATCTGCTGTGCATGCTCAGATAACAGTCAGTATTTGAATGTTCAAAACAAATACTTGAAAATATCTGTGTCCTATTAGGGAACACATTACTGACACTACCAGTGGCATAAAAAGATTTTACATGGAGATTCAACCTCATTTTTTCAAGTGTAGGTGGAAAAACAAGCACACACAATCCTTGTTTCTTCCTACATATTTGAGTACATGGCTATATATAAAACAGAATTTTGGGGAAAAGTCCACTGAAAAAAAAGTTACATTTAAATAGAATTTCTAATCATAGGTTCCAAGAGGGGTGCTTTCTCTTTCTCTATAGCTTTCTCTGCTATAGAGTGTTGTGTTCTATAAAAAACATACCAGAGAAGCTCTGTTGAAATTATACAGAGCAAGAGATGCTATTGTGCTAACAAATAAAGCTTTCTGCTAAAGGCAGTCTAGTTCTCAGTCCACAGAAAAAATACTTTAGAGAGGAAGGTTTAACAGAAATAGCTCCTTTTCTCAGAGATTGTTTCAAAATACCATCACTACGTTTTTTCACTGAAAGCATAAAGTGAGCCACTTTGTACCTCACCATATGATTTAAGAAACTATATATTTTTTAAAATTTAATATAAAAAAACCTCCCACCAGTCTTTTTTCCTTCCTTTTTTTTTTTTTTTATGGTTAGTTAGTGTTGGAATGTACCCTATGCAAAAAAACACACTTGTCAAAGATTTCCCCAAAACTTCTCCCAGTAGCTTTTTATATCAATCTTCTATTGTGTGAGTGTAGTAAAGTGGGAAATAATTTCTATATTTTTTGCAAAATATTATAAATCCTAGTGGGAAGACTAGACAGCTACTATATGTAATATCCACAGTAAGAGATTTATTTATCCTATTTTTTTTCAATTTAAATTGATTAGGCTAGAATAAACTTTTAAGAAAAAGGTTCCCAATAGAAGAACTAAAACACAGACTGTCACAGATCCACAAAAATATGTCTCCCAAAAGAGAAGATCTAGAAATTCCTGATTTCCTTGAAGGTGTAGGATACCTACCAAAACACTTCAAAATGGCCAGGTTTGTAAATACATAGACATCAGTGAGTATGCTGCAAAGATTTTACTTAAAGACAGTGTCCAAAAAGCACATGTGGCATTACTGAGAAGTCAGGAGGCGACTGGTGTGGCCCACAAGTGTGTCAACTCATGAGATGCAAGCACTAATGTGGAGTACCCACTTTGGCAGGCAATGTATTCATGCCTGGGTGCTCCATGGGATTAATGCAGCTCATACTCTCCATAGGACGATGATTTCTCTCTTGAGTATCCACTGCATAGCTTATACACAAGAGATAGAGTAAAAAAAAATAAGGGGAAGTACTATAATATTAATTAACCTGTATTGAAACTGTCACTGGGGTCTTTCTTGCATTAAACAGCATGGATGATAGAAATCTGATTGTACTATTCACCAGCACCAGAGAGACTGATCACAACAAGTTGGAATTTTGTATTGAGCAAGTCCTACTTGTCACCTACGAAAACCAGGAGGCATCAGATATGACCTGAATGAAGTAAAACATCCAAACAATTTAAAACCTTTTCTCAAATGGACCATTAACATGCATGACAGATGTGATTTAACCAAGATCAATACTGAGATTAGACAAATTATATGATGTTTCTGGAGTTGAAAAAGCAGAAGCAAGAAACAGTGTAGCATCAATTTGGTTCCCCCTCAACAGAACTGTCACTTTAAAATCAAATGGCAATAAAGCAACACAAGTTATTGTGGAACAGACACCAGCTGACCTCAATATCAATGACAGTAATAACACGAAATTAAACTGAGAAAAAAAAAAGTAGTATTTGCCACAGTTACAGAAGTCTCATGAGTATACACTGTACATCTTGCTTGGACACCAAGTACAAGTTGGAGCAGATCACTGCTCCTTAGAGAACATTACTGACAACCTGATGCCCTCTCTACTGAGAAGTCTGCAGTGCAAGACCACAGAATGACAAAGGTCTGATGTGAAAGTAATACAGAACTCCCGAAGTGAAATTCCTGTTACATTTTCCCTTGCACCATTTGCAGAGAAGGACAAAATAGAAAAAAAAAAATAATATTTGGATAAACAGATGCCTATGATATTAAAACCTTTTACAAGCACTTAGTCAGTAAAAAAGCATTCTCTGAACAGTGTTAATAAATTATAGAAAACCCATGAAAAAAGTTGGTCCCTGGACTTCCAGAAATCAGCACCTTAAAAGAGTTGTATGCGAAGGATAGATCAGCTCTAAGAGATGTATTATGATTCTTAAGTTTACCTTTGCTGCCATTCAGTATAACACAGATGGGTACAATTCCTATGTTTTTATGGAAGGAGGAATGGATAGCTTATTGCAAAGCTCAGGAAAAAAACAGAATGCACCTTATTCATGACACATCACACAAGGCTGACTCCAGATCCCAACACAATTAAAACCAACACAGGCACAATCATGAGATAATACTATGGCTGCAACTACAAAAAGTAAAGCTCCAGGTGCATAACAACTCAAAACAAGCAAGCTCACAAACATCCTAATACAGTTACTCAGCAGGAACATAGGTAATAACTACTCCAAACGACCTGTATTTACAGGAGGGATATTTTGCATCTCTTGGCAGTGAAATGGCAAAAACACTGTTCTTTTAAAAAAAGAAATAAAAATACCTCTGATACAGATTTACTGTCAGTCTCTCTGTTGACATACTCTGCTGAGACTGCTGGCAACACCATAGGTCTTTGAAACACCTGTTACTCAACCCACTTTAGTCTACACCATATATCTTGTTTAATGCCCACGTTTTGGAGTTGCTGTACTATTTGGTTTATATCTTTTACATTTTTACCTAATTGTTTAAATGTTGTAATGTTTTAATTGAAAACAGGACTAAAAATACTACATCACTCAGACAATTATTTCTGAGATTATTATCTTACAGTGTCAAATTATCAACAGAAACAAGAATGGAATCAAAATCTCATCTAAGAATGACCTTAATGTCAAGAGCTTTTCAGATATGATTGACCATCTTTTTTTATTACTGAGGTTAAGTACATCAAAGCTGTCAAAGACAATTTGTTGGAACCACACCCTGCATCCTGTCATCAGAGCGCCTTCCAAACAGGTGTCCCTCTTCTATGCTGAAAAACAAATATTCATCCAACATGTTTCCACTGTTCCAACAAATCCTTCTGATCATGAGAGCCTCTGACGGCATGGGGCCAGGAAACTGGGTAGGTTCTGTAAACACTTCTGAATCACTAGAGCATATTGAATCTGGCTTTGCTTTTTTGTCAGTACTTCTGACCTGTGTTTGGTATCTTCCCAGAATTTAATCTGTACCTTTGTTTGCCATTGTGATGTTAAATGTGATAAATGTGATATTTGCAGTGTGAAACAGACACAAATGCATCCTGAAATAGATTGCAAAGACAGGCAAATTGAAAAAATTCAATCACTGCAGCAAAGTGTACTGCTGTAAATATGATGGGCTGGATGGTTGTAACACCTCTAGGTACTCAAAGGAAGGTACAAGAAATACTGATGTTCTACTACTTGCTTTATTAAAGATAATATTCCCCCGAGTTTGTACTAACTCTACTCATTTCCCCCATGCCATAAACCAAGATTTTCACCATATAAGCAACAGAGATTTGAAGAAAATTTTATTACAGAAACAGGCATTATGTAAGTGTGCCTACTTTTGCTGTTTTTCAGCTAGGGAGTCTTCTCTACCCAGTTTCCTTATTCTGACCCCAGGGATTTCTGGCCTAATATAATTTAATGAATTACAGAACGTGTTTATAAACCTGTTTACAAGTAAGTGTATTTAGACTACAACAACATATGAAGATAAATTCAGACTACTTTGGAGAAGTGTTTTGTTCTTAATGTTAGGAAAAATATGAATAAAAATTAAACAGATTTTGATGAAGAATGCCAAGTTTTTATCTAATCATTAATGTGGCCTCAATATCACATATCTTGTGGGCAGAATTATATCTGAAGATTCTCATTTATAAATATATTGTTTATGTATGTTGGATAAGACTGACTGAGAACCATATGGGCTAAATTATCATGGGATAAGATAGCCCATGGATACAGCCTTACTCAAGTGAAATAAGGAGGAGGTTCAGTCAGCAATGAGTAATCTCAGTAAGAAGACACAGACTATTGCTAGAACTCAAGCTCTTTAAACCTCTACCTGAACTTGCCTTGCATTATTTTCCAGTTTAACCCTATGCAATATCCTGGCAGACACACTAATTCAAATGAACACTTGGTCTAACAAAAAATGCATGGGCCTACATTTCATTGCAAAACTAGTATCTACTGGAAAACAAACTTCTTAGAAAGCTTCTTCAGAAAAAATGTATTGAAAGATGGCTGGGAGTGCCTGCACAGGAAGGTGGTGAGTTCCCAGCCCAAGAGGTGTCCAAGGAAGGACTGGACATGGCACTCAGTGCTCTGGTCTGGTTAGCAAGGTGGGCATCTGTCATAGGTTTGTCTTGATGACTTTGGAGGTCTTTTTCATCCTCAGTGATTCTGGGATTCTGTGTTAGTGAGCAGGATAATATAAAGGCAAGGAAGCCTAGAAAATAAGGAAATTGAATAAATATTAAAATTATTTTTCAAGAGCTGCAATCACTTTTTGCAACACAGAGGAAAAAGTTGAAAGTTCTTCTTCTGACAAAAATCCACAGAGGTAAACACAGGACAAAGAAAATCTCTAAACTTGATTCTCATTTAAAAATATATTTTGATGCTGAAGCGTATCTTTATAATTTTACGCTGCAGGCAGTTTATGTCAACTTAGTACACTTCAAAGTATTTAAAAGATGACTTTCACCTGTTCAGCAGCAAGTCTCAACATTAATTTGTAGGAAATAACCAAAGTCATAAGTTGGAGGTTTAATAAAGTATGTACCTATGATAAGTCATCTATTAAGTATACATTTACAATTTGCATTGGGTGTTGGTTTCCTCATGAGGACATATTACACTACTATGATCATTCCAGAAATTTATGTCGTTTTTATTTTATATTTTCAAGTTAATTCATTTCCTATGACTTTCTCCTTCCTGGTAAGATTTTCTATGATATTTTATAAACATTATAATCTGAATTCAAAATTAGCTGAGGTTTTTGAATAATTCCATGATAAGTTGTTTTTGCCAATTATAATAATAGTGTAGAGATTTCAATTTAGAAAAAACTGAACTGCATACTAGATTATAATAAACACTAAAATGTCCTGCTTTGAAGGATCAGAATGTTTCAAGAACAATCCCTACATTGCTAATAAAAATAAATCTTCCCTTATTCTTTCCCTATTACTTCTTTATGAAATGCAGCAATATTCCTGAAGAAAATTAATATGCTGTGGGATGTGGAAGTTATAACACAAGAGATATGATAAAGGTAGCACAGGACTAAAGAAGTTCCATAAAAATGCAATGCATCACCACTTTTTCTATATAATTGAGCAAGATTATTCATATTCTCTTAAAGTTTCTGAGTGAATAGCTATAGACAATGAGCTAGAAATTAATATTTCTTTCCAAGCCGTAGTGAAGAGACTAATTTTCTTCAGACTATTGATAAGAGGTTGAACATGTACTAGATTTTCTTTGCCTGAGAACCTTTTGCTGTGTCTGTTTGAAGTAGAATCTAATGTCTTTTTTTTTCTATCCCCCATCCATCTTGACACTGGTCTGCCCTACAATGCAGCAGCATTCCAAATCATTGCCCTTCTTGGATGTGATTCCCATACTCACTTAAAGCCCAACTAATCCTATTCAAGTGAAGACAACCTGAGGAAGACAGAGTTAAAAACAGGCTTACCCAGCCAGATACTTCTATTTGAACTGCTTCACTCTGTTATGACCCCTATTCCAGGAACAGCTCTGCTCAGCACAAAATGTAGATGGTCAGATTCAACTTGTTTGGGATATAGTTTGGGAAAAGTTTGGGATATAGTATGTGGCCCAATACATTCCATCATTATTTTATCTTATGGTTTGTAAGACTGTATTGGGAAAATAAATTCAGTTCTTGTCTACAAATACAAAAATTATTTCAGGAAAAATATCAGACAAAGGTGGCTGGTGGCGGTTCCAGACATGGCTGGAAAAGAGAATTGGAGTATTCATCCTTCTTTCTTTCTTATCTTCTGGGCCACTTGCATATGTTGACCTTATTATCCTGTGTTTTACAAAGTAAACAATGCTTTCATCCTATTCTGTAGTTAAGGCATCTGGATACTGTCAAAAACCCAGTTATGGCACTATGAAGATATTAGACATTGGTATATAATCCTTACAGAATTATCACCCAGTTACTTCTTTACATGTATATAAAGGCTTCTGATTTAGTAAAACCTGGGTTTGCCTAACTAAACCCCTCCAATACTGTACTCTGCCTATGGTTGGAACCAATTTCATATGTTATCTGAGGATTATATCTGTCATGAACTTTAGTGCTGCTTGTAGAAAATGATTGGATGAGCCCCATCCCATGTCAGGCAAAAGGTCTGCAGGAAAGCAAATTGCTAGCAGCAAAAGAAAGATTTTAGCGAACTGCTAAGATGGAGTGCCAGTCTGTCTCCTCTCAGTGACAGACATGCTCCTTATCTGCTTTGTCAAAGCTTGACATGAATTTGTATGCCAGACACTCATACCAGCAAACTCAGCACAGGGTAGCATATAACATGTACCCACAGGTGACTGGTTAATATAATTTCCTTCATTTTCAATCAAGACATATTCACTTTAATTTAGATAACTGTTCCTTTGCTACTGGAGCTTGTGTCAAGCTTACACAGGAGATGCAGCAAGCTGTATTAGCATAGATATTAAAGTCACTCATTACAAGTGACACAGCAGAGCAAGCAATCCAGCACTTGCTCAGTGTCACTAGGTAAAGCTGTGTTAAACTTCATCTGAAGCTGCTCTTCTCTATCTGAAGATATAATAGTTATAAACTATCACCATCACCCCAGAGCAGCAACTTAAATGCATTATGTGTACTTGAGCTGGTACTTTTGCCTGCAGATATATTAAATATTAAATAAAGCTTCCTATGTGTTTCTGATGCTCAGTTTATTCTTCCTTAGCAAAAAAAAAAAAAAAAAAAAAAAAAAGAAGTATCTTTCTCTTTGTCACTGGAAACCTTCTTGCCTCCTCACAGAAACTTTGTTGTCATTGTGTACCATGGCCATAGCAAAACACCTCAATCCAGATTAGGAACCTATTAACTTTATACTTTACTAGCATCAAATGCAACTAACAAGAGACAGTCATGGCCTTAAAAACCTGTAATTGCAGTGAAGAAAACATTTAAGTAAGTAGGAGAGGAACAGAGTATCAAGGGGTGGAATTATCTGCTTGGAGTTGAAGAAAAACAAAGCATATCCAAAGTAATAAAAGTCTTCATGTCATCTAGTTCCTTATCACTAGGTGAAGATGTCCTCCCTCAGTGTGGAAAAAAAAAATAAAAAATAAAAGGCTTTGGCCTCCTGCTTTTAATGTCAATCCGATCAAACCATCATCCTCCAGCTTTTCCTGTTGCTCCTTTGTGTGGCAAGAGCAAACGATCTTCTGTAATATCTGTGAAAATGAGAGTTTGAGGACTCCTTTTGTTAGCATATATGAGATGAAATTATGTGGCACTGTTTACAGTTACATATTTTATAATACCTTGCAAAAGCTGGACACAATATTTGTGGATACTCCTGAAGAGTTCTTGGAATAAGAGATCCGAGTCACCACCATCCAGAGGGTCAGAAATTACTAGCTTTAGTAGAGTGCCCACATTTCACGTTAACAGGAAAACACTTGTATGTTTTTCTTAAATAAGCTACTTTCCGTAGAGAAACCCTCTTTATAGTCTAAGAGCTATCAAGAATGTAATGTCACTATAATTGAAGTCTTAAAATTCTAATAAAATTCTAATAATTATTGGTCTAGACTAATTGCCTATAAGTTAAAGAAAGAATTCTACAGTTAGAACGCTTTCATACAGGAAAAACCTCAGTAAGAAGAAGATGGTCACTCCAGTTACATTCATACTTTTACTTTTCTGTCTCTTTCCTGGGATGGTGTCCACTCTTCCCCTGCTTTTGTTCCTGAGGCCAGTGGTTTCATCTGATTGAAGAAGAGGGGGGAGAGGAGGGAAGGGGCGGGGTGGGAGGCAAGGAGGAGTGTTGCAATAAATTAACAATATCTTGGGTCATTCATCATCCCTGAATTTAGATGATTACCCCTAAAGACAGGTTTGTTGAGCCCCAGGTCTGGATATATCTGCCACTCTACAAATTTTCCTGCTGCTTGAAATTAGCTTTGTAGTGCCTAACAATTATATTTGATATTGCCAGAGGAATTTACACTATTTTAAGTATCAGAGCATTTGGACCATGATATGGAGATAGCTGAGCACACACATCAATGCAGTTAATTTTTTTAGGGAGGTGATCTATGCATCTGGTTGCAAGGGCAGAGAAGCTGTATTTTCCTATTTGAATATATAACTAAAGCATCCTTAAAATGGTATAAGTATCTTTAGGATTCCTTAAAATCAGTAAATGGTACTAGCAATTTCACTGAACTATTTTAATGATTTAAAATGAAGACTCAGGCTGCTATCTTCAGCAGGAAAAAAACCCACCAGACTTAGTTCTGTACCTTTTTCTTGATATAGTTGCATTTCCTTTTCTTATAAGGGCAAACTGCTTATCTGTACACACCAGATGGATTGTTTCCAAATCCTTTCCCAGGTGTGAATCTAGAAATGCAAGATGATAGGTCTGGTCACAGTTAGAAACTTTCTCCTTCCTGCTCTGCAGTACCCTCAGGAATCAACATATTGGCAGATGATTCCTTAGATCCAGCAGCAGTTTTTGCCCTTGCTCGTTCTGGTTGGGTATTTAATCCTCTTGTCAGTGAGACCAATTGAATGTGTTCTTGTCCCTTTTTTCTTCATGATGAAAGGGTTCAACTTACCAAAATTGTTTCCTTCTTTCATGTTTCATCTGACTTTTTAATTTTTGTTGGCAGATGTGCAAGGGAAACACAAAGCTGGGTCTGTAACACTAAACAAATCCTCTTTTTCTCTGCACTCTTAAAAATGTCAAATCCTAGAGGAGCGTGCATGTGTGCATGTGTGTTTTCCCTAAACAATTCAAAGCTATGTCTAGGTCACTGTGTATTTAGAAGTACATTTTACCAGATAGAGGCTTGGTTCTTCCTCCTTGGAACTTTGTACAGCAAACTGTAGGTACAGTGAATCCACCGGTCACAATTCATTCTCCATTCTTCTGTAGTGATTCCCACAAGCTGTGTTTTTGGGCTGTCAGAAGCTAGGACTTCTGTATTTATAGTGATCCCCCTGGTTCTGGTTTAGAAGCTTACTATATGCATTTAATCTATATTATTAAGGATTTTTGGAAGGTCTGCTAAACATCTGTTCTTGACATTTTGGGGCTTTCTTTCAAATGAAGTAATGAAAGATAGGAAGTTTTTATAAACAGTCTAGCAGGATACTAGCAATCACTGAACATGAAGGTGCATTACTTTTACAAGTAGCTTACAGATAATTTTAACCATTAAAAACTGGAAGAGTTATTGACTGACTATAAATGACTTGACTAAAAACTGACAAAAATTCAGTAGGCATGCACACTGATGAAAACTAGAATGATATGGATACTGAGTAATAAGTATGTTGGAAAAATTCAATCAGTTCTAGTCATCAATGTCTTTGACATATCAGAGAGAACTGGTGTCTGCCTCACAGTGGATTCCTGTTTAGAGATCAGCAGTTACTGACTCATAATTCTTCTATGCAGAATTTGGGCAAACAAACTGGCTAAAGCCTAACACATGAAGATGAGGAAATTTAAAATTTTGCTCATGCCAGTGGCACATTCTAAATACCAGTTCACTAATAAAGATTATACTTCAAGTTATGGGTGATAGGAGTCAAATAAAGAAGAAAAAGAAAGGTTCTTCAAGTGTGAGAAAAGTCAGGTCATCAAGGTGTATTTTTAAATCCTGCAGATAAGACTACCTGTTTCTCCAGCCAACATTGTAATGAAATCAACTGAGTATACAGAATTATTTTTTCAGATTATTTTAGGGAGAAATTCCTGTTTTCTGTAATGTGTCAAACAATATTTCTGTCAATTTTCTTGATAATAAAAAAAAAATTATGAAAATTGTGCTTACCCTGAATAATTGCAGTGCACCAATGATAAAGATATCTCTGAAAATTACAAATGTCAGGCAAGTTTATGCACACATTAGGGTATCTGAGTGACTTGGACTAGAGTTTTGGTATTGCAGGCTGTCCTGTGCCATATTGCATTATCCCCTGTTGCACAGGTACTTACTGGAGTGACTGGTACATCTATCCCTCTTCAACAGACATATGAAGTCATAACCTCTTCTGAATGCAGATATGAAAAAATCTAGAATAAATAAAAAAACACATGCTTCAAAGATATTTTGTATTACCCTGTCAATAAACCCTTTGTAGCCTGATTCGTGTTAGGATTAAATTACCATTGCTACTTTTTGAGAAGTAGAAAATCAATTCTTAAATGTTTGTGAGGGTTTGTTTGTTGGAAATTTTTGTTTTATTTGATTTTTGGATTTTTTTTTCTTTTTTTTCCCTAGGTATCCTGCATTATTATAGTATTTTTGTATTTTGTCTTTTCTTGTGAGATTTCAAGTATTCTGACATATCTGCACTCCTAAATCTCTCAGGAGAGACACGGGCTCTGGGACTTGCTTCAGAAAGATTCCACAGGGACTATAACTCCCCATGTCCATGCAGAAAGCATTTGAAATGTCAGACTGTGTGTTGGGACATGTCTTCTGGCATAATATAGGGGTTCCACAGACTTTATGTAGTATACACAGTATTTTTTTTAAATCTACAGTAAAAAAAAAAAAAAAGGAAAAGAAAGATTGTTCCTACTTTACATTCAGACAACAGTAAATCACAGTGAAACTAAAATTAAAATGGGCATACTTTTGCAACTTGGAGCTGGTTTTCTACACCTGAGAGAAGAAAAGGGTAAAGTATTTAAAAATAATATTATCCTCTATTTTGGATAATTATCTGTCAGCTGTGTCCATCTTGATTAATGCATCCATTTTGGGACATAAGGATTTCTGTACAATCTATGTACTTTTTTAAAACGTGAAGGAGAGTAACACTAAGAGTCTTCTCATGAGAAATTAGTGGGGAAGAGTGAGTGACTTGTTCAGCCAAGCTAAATAAATATTACAAGAGAAAAATGGTAAAAACCATTTATGGTGGAAAAGAAAGTTGAGAGTTTGTGTTGGGGTAGGATGCAAAAATTAAAAGCTCAATATGATGAGAATATGGTGGGACAGTAGGAGAATTTAGTAGTGTGCTAATATTCTGAGTAAAAAGCCAGAAAAGCAAAACCAAGATAAGGTAAATGAAGCATTGGGTTAGATGGTCTAGGAGGTTTATAAACCAGATTGAAACAACCATGAATATAGTTATCCTTCCCATAAAATAAGAAGGGGTAGACTGAGTCACTTCTGAAACTATAAGGGTTCTATGCAAGGAATAAGTGAAAATTATTGAACATGAATGTGAATAAAGGGAGGGAAAAGCCTTGATCCTGGAAAAATCCCGTTTCCTGGACCATGGTGAATTTACTCTACCTTTTTTGGGATATGTTAACATCTTAGCTGGCAAAAGTTAAGAAATCACTGAATCACAGAATCAGTGAAGCTACATGATGAATTTAAGGAGTCTAATGCATTTCCTTAGTGATACCCATTCTTTCATGTCACTGTTATTTCTTAGGGATAAAGTTAGATGCTTACACTCAGGGTAAGGCTTACAGCTCTGTTACACTGAGGGTGGAAAGTAGTGCTGGACATTACTAAGAACTGAGCTTGAGCATCCCTGAGCCAGAAGAGGAGCTTGCTCCCACCCAGCTCCCTCCCAGCCATCAGGGCCAGGTCCCATCATTGCATCTTGCTTGGTATCTACTACCAACACCTGGTCAGGAGTAACTACTCAGGAATAATAGTTGATATTTTGCTCCATTGTTTGTTGTACCCTTGTGTTGTGTGTTTTTAATCCCTGATGTGTTATGATTTAAACCTTCCAGATGGTCTACAATGTTCTCCAAATGAGCATTTGTCTACAATCTCCACAGTGACCTGTGCTGACAAATTGCTGAAAAGGGCTGCATGATGAACGCTGTAGCAGTGCGACAGCATAATGTGCAAGCAAGATGATAGAGCCCATGTTTATCTCCTTGAGTTGAAAAATTGAAAGTGGAAGTTCGAACAGCTGCACTACTTTGTTTAGTCACCAGCACTGAAGTCTTGCATGAATCTTTTTTACTCAAAGAAATATTGGGAAATGTTTGCATTTTTAGTTAATAGAAAAAAAAGCAGGGAGCATTGGAATGGAAATGGCACATGCTGTAAGGATTCTGGGTGGCACCACTTAGGAGTATGTTGTTAACCAATAATAAATAGAAATAGATATGTGATCAGTGAAGAATAATGTTATAAGTACACAGTGTAATATGCCTTGTTGCTACCCACTTAAAACTGACTTTAGCTTGTATAGAAATAAATATATATCCATTGGAACATTAAAGGAAAGACAAATAGTGATAAAGGAATAAAAATGCAAAGACAAAATGCCCAGTCCTAGTATACTTACTTGTGTAATAAGTTATACAAACTCGCTAGAACTAAAAGATTTTTGAACCACATTGGAATGTAATGCAAAATTTGAGAAGTTCCTGAATTAAGGAAATAATAGAATATTCTATTTTAAAATATATTTCAATAAATCAAAGGCTTCAATTTATCTGTATTTCCTTTGTGACATGGAGATCAGAAGGCCAGAAAGCCTTTACTGTTTTCCAGATCTTTAATGGAAAGGTTGAAAAGGTTGAAAGCAGGCTCTGATCTGAGAACCTAAACTCTGACCCTAATTACATGCACATAATCATCTTTAAACATAAAGAGTCAGGGAATGTTTCATAACATTGAGTCTACATGGTCGCACCCTAACTGCAATCAGGCTACCTAACTTTTGCCGCTGGATTTCCCCTAGAGCATAAGTAGTGACCAGTGGTAATGGGGCTGGGGGCATTAATTTCAAATGTATTACTGTATGAAATAATGCTAGCAGCACTGCTGCCCCCAGAGTGGAGTAGGTCTGGGATTTGACACCATCAATCTACATTGCACGCCTTGGGACATTCAAAAGAGTATGCTTGAATCTCTAAATTGTATTATGTAATAGTAATGGAGTGCCACACAAACTGGACAGCAATATAAATGTTGAAACTCGACCATACCATGTGTTATATTGGTCCCTTATCTGGACATCTCCCAGACCAACTACAGACACTGTCTCTAAAAATTTTAAATGTCGTGGGTACAAACAAAGGGAGGATGCAGTCGAGGAAAACTTCCATTGGTTCTATTAGTAACACCATGGTTGAGATGTCTGTGCAAGAATAGACACATGGAACTGTGTCATGGGGCTGTTGGAGTCTTCATTATATCAGTACATTTAACTGATATGTCTTGCCCTTCAAAAACCCAACTTTCCAAAACACCTTTTTAACCACTGTTCAAAAGGCTCATTGCTTGAGGAAAAAGAGGAGCTTGGGGCCATACAGAGGAAAATAATTTCTCTGAGAGAATCAGATTGCATGATAGGTAAATAAATGAAGTTGCTTCTACATCTTCCTCACTGAAGAACTAGGCAGTGACACAAAAGGTAGACAAAGCAGAGGTCTGAGGCTAAGTTCTTTCCAAGTTGGGGGTTGTTAGTCAACAAAATATTCAAATTTTTGTTGTCATAAATTCCCAGATGTTAGTGACCCCAGGATTATATGATGGGACTGAATCACTTCACTAGGAATATGTGCATTATTGCAGAGAAAAAATGTCTTTAATATAGAATTAAAGAACACAGAACAATCAATAAGAGCCTGGTCTGTATGTATACCCTGTATCTAATCCCTAAATTTTTTCTTCCAGAAAAAATATGAAGGTCATATAGATTGAAGGCTAGCAAACTAACTCAACAAACAACCAAAGGAAAGTTAGGAGGCATAGCAAATCATTCCCATCCTCTTGCACTTGCAAATAATAAATTCAACAGTAGTCAAAAATGGACAGGAAAGAAGCAAAAGCTTCATGAGGGGAAAGAAAGATGCAGGACTGCCTGATATTGCACTAACCATGCATCTGAGGCTGCTGAAGAGGTCATTTTGGGGGAAAAAACACAAACAACAACCCACACACAAACAAACAAACAAATATATTAGGAAAGTGTTGAAGGCCTTTCAGCTACAGGAATGCATTGGATACAAATGAAATTAAAAAACAATAGGAGGGACACTTCTGAGTATGTTGCTCTATTTTATTTCCCATTTGGGAGAGAGTTAATTCTACTCTTATTTACATTCAGTAGCAGAATTAGAATGGGATGGAAAACTGGTTATTACTTTCCTTTGGTCTGTCAGCACATTTGTAACTGTACTGGTTTTTGCTACCTGTCTTGGGAATGTAGGACTGGAATATTTATAGAAAGCAACCGCGTAATAAAAGTTGTATCAACAGAATCTGACTTCTACACTACAAGAAAACTAGAACTTAAAAATCCCTAAGACCTCATATTCCTTAGATGTTTCTCTTTTTCCAATTGTTTTAATGTGCAGTAGGAAGGACTGTGGATATGTTTGGAGTTTCTTTTGTCAGATCAGCCTGAGCTGTAAAAGGAGTGGTGGAAAGGAAGGAAGGAAGGAAGGAAGGAAGGAAGGAAGGAAGGAAGGAAGGAAGGAAGGAAAGGAAGGAAGGAAAGGAAGGAAAGGAAGGAAAGGAAGGAAAGGAAGGAAGGAAGGAAGGAAGGAAGGAAGGAAGGAAGGAAGGAAGGAAGGAAGGAAAGGAAGGAAGGAAGGAAGGAAGGAAGGAAGGAAAGGAAGGAAGGAAAGGAAGGAAAGGAAGGAAGGAAGGAAAGGAAGGAAAGGAAGGAAAGGAAGGAAAGGAAGGAAAGGAAGGAAAGGAAGGAAAGGAAGGAAGGAAGGAAGGAAGGAAGGAAGGAAGGAAGGAAGGAAGGAAGGAAGGAAAGGAAGGAAAGGAAGGAAGGAAGGAAGGAAGGAAGGAAGGAAGGAAGGAAGGAAGGAAGGAAGGAAGGAAGGAAGGAAGGAAGGAAGGAAGGAAGGAAGGAAGGAAGGAAGGAAGGAAGGAAGGAAGGAAGGAAGGAAGGAAGGAAGGAAGGAAGGAAGGCAATTTGTATGGATAGCAGAGCCAAACTCTTCCTCTTCAGGAGCCCAAGCTGCCAGTCATGTCCAAGCCTACAAGTACAAACAAAGCCACCAATTACCTGCATAACTCTACATCATAACAGTCAGTCCTGATGGATTTAAAAAGACCTTCAACAAATAATGGCAAAGCATAGATGAATTCTGACAAAATTTGAATTAATAATAACAACATCAATAGCAATAATGATGAATATAAAATGAAAAACAACATCAATAATAATAGTAAGACATTTCTACATTGCAGATGTAATTATTACGATGACTTAACAAAGCTGTGGTCCAGATTATTAGATCTTCAGTCTTTTTTACATGCAGATAAAAACCATGGAAAAAAGCATAAGAGAGTGATACAAACAAGTGGACAATAGTACTATTCCTTCTGGGATAAAGTACAGTTGTATATGTGAGTAGTAAAAATAGCATGACCTGGCCTAGTGTTTTGGAAAGATATGAGATCTTCCAGAATTTCTCTGACTGTATGCCTTCTAATCTAAATGTTTTACCTGAATCTTCTTTTCATTAAAATTATCAAAATGTAAAATATATAATTAATTTATTGTATTATTTATTATTACTGGCTTGGGATGGAGTGAAAGACAGATATTGAATAAGTTAACCGTTCCAAAATATAAAAATTCTATACAGTAACAAAGTATCATTTTCTCCCCTCTCATCTATTTCAGCCTAATGTTTGAGACCCCCTTCATATCCAAATGTACACAAAAGTCTACCCAGACAAATGAGCAATGCAGAACATTTTTTTTTTAATTTGGTTGCTGATGATCCTAGCTCAAATACATTTTTCATTAAAAAATATTTTAGCAGACTTTAATCAAGGATGGAAAAATTATTTTTTATTTCCATTATCCTAGCACAGATATCACCTTGAGATATGAATCGTTCCAGGTTGATGTGTTGCACTTATGCCAAACAAAAGTATTCATAGATACACTGTAGTAAATGCAGAGCTTTATTTCCTTACAAAGGAAATTTCTTTGAAACTGATTAATATGCTATATATATATATATTAGAATATATTATATATATAGCGCATAGTATATGATAGATATACTATATACATATAGTATAATAGATATAATATTATACATGGGTACAAAACCACAAAATTTATAGAACTCACTGACACGACTGTAGCTGTTGGCCTTTAAAAACATAATTTTCTAATATATTTGAAATCAAAAAGTTTGTTGGTGGTTTTTTTTTAATGTGTTTATAATTTAGAGATTGGAATATTTTCTGTTTGGCAATAAACATCTAGATTAATTTATTTTTAAACACTTTAAAACATTTTTTCATACTCCTTTTTTTGACATTCATTTTCAGACATTTTTTCTCCATTTAACTGCCAGTTTTTGTATGCCAGTGTTATACAAAATTTTCATACTTGTTCTTACAAGAAGAATGCATAAAAAAATACAGTTAATGTTGCCAATGTTTTACTTATGGTCTCAGTGATCTTTTTAAGACATGCTGCCATAAGTCCATGGCCCCTGATCAGTGTTTTAAGGAAAAAGTGTTTGATAACTGCAGTTTACTATCCTTCTATTAATTTTGGCTGTGCACTTCCATGGAGATTTTTTAATTACTGTTATGTTAGCTGTCTAGAAAACAAACCTAAGAAATGGTAGCTAAATAGCAACAAAACTGCACTTAACTGTGTGTATTAATTTATGAGTTTGTTTCAAATTGTGTTACCTTCATAGAACTTCTTACTCTCTACCTAATTTTGTACCATGTATTTGAAACACAGTGGTAGGAGGACAAAGTTAAGCAGCACTTTCTAGTTAAACAAAAAGTGATTTCATACAACAATAAAGGTTGCTGTATAGAACAAAATAAAAATAAAAATGAAAATGAAAATGAAAATAAATAATATAGATATAAATATAAATAATCTAAATCTAAATATAAATATAAATATAAATATAAATATAAATAAATATATATTTTTCTGATTAAACGTATAAGTTTGCTAAATTGTAACCGATAAAAAAAAACATGTTTTGGTATTTGCAAAAGATACTTCATATTCTGCTGTATTTTCAAACTAGCTGCAAAAGCTTTTGCTCTGAATTTTTACTTCAAATATGAAGCTGACATGCTCATTAAAGAAAAATAATTTAATATTAGATGATGTAGCTTCAGTCTTTTCAGTAGTCTATATTCATAGTGGCAAACTGAGCTCAGTCCTTTGACTCCAGTGAAACTATGACAAACTGTACCCAGGTAGTATCAAAGAGAACTCATATTTTTATTTTGCGATTGGTTAGCTAAAAAAGTTTTCTTAAATGTATCATTTCCTTCACTTCTTTGGTGTGATACAACAGCTATGTAACCTACCTTCTAACTCTGCTGAAGAAGCACAAAACCTGGTGTCACATAGGTTTAATCCCTTGGGCATCTCTCTGTGTCAGCTGTTATCCTTGTTCATGCAGACACACTAGTGGGAACAATGGAAGTATTTTTATCCCAGTATATCACATGAACTAATCATGCCATTTGATTTTGAGTAGCTGAATTAGTCCCATTTGCATGACTTCATATATTGCACAGCAGCTTGAGGAAATATCACTTGATTCCTGAAATATCTCTGCTTCTGATCTTATAAATGTATGTGTATTTTTTGTTCCAGCTCTTTCAAATGTACTAGTCAGAAGATTTAACATGGTGAAGCATTACTGTCACCATCACTCCTCTGGAAGTTGTCTTCACAGTGAGAAAAACTTAAAAGACAAGAAATGGAAACCTGAGAGAAGTTGAGGTTGTGGGAGGTTGTCATTTTGGGATTTTTGTGGGGGTTGTTTTGACTAATTGGATTTTTTATGGGTAAGGAAAAAATCTGTCCCTGTGAGTTATTTCAAAGAGCTTCTTATTCTTTTCCAAGGTTAAAAAGGATGTAACTAGCAGACTGCCCCATCTAGATATAGTATAACTTGTCAAAGTTAATAAAAACTTCATGCAGTTCCCGACATTCTGCAATCATTATCAACTGCATTTGCATTTCCCATCAGAGATACACACAAATGTGTGGATTTGGCAATCGTTTTTCAGAAATCTTTAAAAGTGAAATAGCCATGTTCCATTTATAAAATGAACTTTGAAAGACTGGCCTTGGATTATACTTTGCATAATCAGCCTAATGGATTAAGAAATTCATTTAACGATATAAAGAATCTAAAATGGGTCTGATAAAGCCTTGATTACAGGTACAGTTTCATCTGAAAGTTGGATGACATCTATTTCTGCCTGAGACTAAATCTATGATTTGTACCCTCTGAGTAAAGGAAGATGTTGTCTTAAAACAAGTTATAACAATGTGTGAGGTTGCTTTCAGGTTCTGTAAAGCTCCACAGATTGGAGCTCCTAGGAAAAAAAATCAAGAGTCATTGGTCTGTTTGCTTCATTTACCATTTACTCCTCTAAAGCATTGATTTTATTTTGCTTCATATTTGCTTGTGTTGGAAAGTGAAAGTACAATGCAGACACAGAATTCATTTGCATGAAATAATGAATTTCTATGTAACTATGCTACTATGTAACAGTCAAATTATACACAGGGGAATTTAAGGAACTTTAATTACTCATTATTTAAAGTCTAGTGAAATAAATGCACCTTGATAGACAAGGAAATATTATGTGCTTCTTTTTCTCTCTAAAGTGTTCTTCTTATAAAAAAAATATATTAAAAATTAGTTGTTTTAAAACATCTGGCATTCATTCTATTTGTCATATTTAAAGAACAATTTGCTGCAAATTGCATGTATATCCACAGTGCTGGGTCTGGGTTTTCTCAGGAGGTTTTCAATATCAAGCTCCAGTGAACACCAATCTCAGTTTTACAGGTAAACTTTCAAATTAAATTCTCCTTGGAAAAATTCTGCTATTCGCATATCAATATTAATCTGCATTTTAAAATTATATTACCAATTTTTGACATCTCTTATTCTCCGCTCAAGATACAGTCTTAAGGAAAAGAAAAGGGGCATAAAATTTTAATTTAATTTGCAGAGAAATAAACTTGTGTGACTTTTTGTAATTTTCCAAAATTTCACCTACTCAGAATGTTTAGTTTGTATTTGGTTTTTTTTCCCAATGAAACTGATCACTTTATTTCTTGATAATCGTTAAGAACAATTATAAAGATTTATTCTTTAAAAAGTTATGCTAGCCTCATGTCTCTGCAAGATGTTGTGCAACAAAGTTTGAATCCAGACACTCAAAATCAATATATGGCTGAAGAGAGCTTTTCTTTTAGCCATCAGATCCTTCACAGAAATTTCCATTTAAAGACAATGCAAGGGATTTTTAAGCTGGTTATCTTTGAATAAAATAAAACACATATACATCTGATGAAAAAAAAATCTTATTTTTTATATTCTTTAGCAATAGACGTTTTATTTCTTGTTTAAACCCTAGACTGAATTACTATCCACTGCCCTATTACCTATAATATCACAAAACCTTAGGCTAGACAGTCATAATGATAGACCAAGAGATGGGGCATGCATTTCATTTATCTGAACAGTCTTTCCTACACACATTATTGCTCAAATGACTCTTGTACTCATCATATCATGTACTTATAAAAAAACCTTTACATATGGGAAGTCAAATATTTCCTTAAAAATTTGCAAAAGTACACATGAAAGAGAAAACACTCAGAGAGAGCAGGGTACACCCTCCCAGTGGTGAAGAATTCCTCAAAAGGCACTGAGGAGTGGCCTGCAATTGTTACCCTGAAACACTGAAAGGGCCCTACAAGGTGCTAAAGATGCAAAAATGAGATTTGTCTCTAGTCATTTGAAGAACACATGTCTTTCATTAGCCAGGGATATTCTCTGCATCTTTCAAACTAGATCTGATGCTGATTATTGCTCTTACACTCTCTTTCCCCTTCTGTCATCTAAACAAAGAAGCCATGGTGGGATTGGCTGCCAAGATCTGGTAGATAAAAAAAACCAAAACATTGTGTTCAGTTCTGCTCATCAGTCCTGCTGTGCCACATGGCAGTTGGCAAAAAGCAAGACTTAGCATCTTTGGTGCATCCACGGAGGCAGTATATGAGCAGCTGCATAAGAGGAGGGATGTTTAATCAATGCTTAAATTTTTAATGACATCTAGTGGAAATAGGGGAGGTAGTTGGAAACAAGATTTTCCCTGATTCTGATCATATTCGTCTTTATGTGAATGCAACATTTCAGTTGAAAAAATATCCAAGCCTTAACTGAGAAAACACACCTGCCATTGATAATAAAATCTACATCTTTTGAGTACAGCTGGTCTTAAGGGCACTTTTTATCAACCAGATGTCAGCTGGAGGCCTGCATCCAAAAGGTGAGAAGCATTGCATAATAATCCTAGGTAGTCTTTGCAGCACACTTTCACATATGTCATCTGATCATGGCTCAACTTCGGCTTCTAAGAGTTGATTTGTGAGCACTCTGACAGGGATTATATTGAATACCCCAGTGCTCAGATAATTCCTGACCTCGCTTTGAATAAGTGATGATCAAAACCAAAAAAGACAGAGAAATATAAGAGACTGATATATCTTAGACCACAGTTAATATTTGCAAGACTTCATAAAGTGGGATTTTTTGGATTTTTTTTTTTTATGCAGTGATGAAAATGAGAGGTGATGATATTCCTCCTGCACTTCTTCATTTTGGAATATGTTTTCCCTGAGTCTGCAGAGGATAGAGAGATTTACATTTGGAAGCAATGAATTAGAACTCTTTTTCCAAATAACAGTAGAGACACGAATATATTTTTTCCTTTCCGACTGAGGTGTTAGAAGATTTTCATTCAGACAATAGTTCAAATTTGGTGTTTCACATACCTGGTGTACAACTGTGGTGCAGGAACTGCATCTACTGCTTTTTGCATTGCTGGGACAAATACATTGAGTTTTTGATTTTATAAGCTGGCTAAACCAGCTTGCTTGCCTTGAATCCTCATTCAAATCTAATGCAGAGTACAATTTAGCCTCAAAAACTCTGAATTTGGAGGCAGACACAACTTACAAAGCACAATGAAGTGTGCTCAGGAAATGTTCACATTGCAGTGCAAAAGTGCATTTTCTGCAAAATTTATAATGACTAAGTGCAGGAACATACTGTGAGCATGTCACCTGATTCAAAACATATAAGCAAGAAATTCAATATCTCCCTACTGGCTTCCTGGAAAGAACAGGAGAAACAACAATTTATTTAATTTATTGAAACCTGATGCCCTTTATGTGGAATTGAACTATACATATATATAACTATACATTATATACTCTAATAGCATACAGCATAACACAGTGTGACATGCATTTTTTACTACATAAAAACCCCATGAAAACCAAAATCACAATGATTTGGAAAGAAAAACAGAAACAACTCAGCAGGTGTTAAGGCTGTACTGAGCCAAATTTAAACAGAAATTTGCTCATACCTGGCTATTATATTTGCATCATAATGTGAGGAAAGTCTTCTTTCTTTCTTGTTTCCTTTTTCTTGTTAAATAAATAAAAAAAAGTTATTCATCACTTAAATTTAATTACGTATGGAATCATAAAGTTAGTTATGTATGGAATTAAGCAAGTATTTTCAAATGTCATCATAGGACAAAATGGAGATCTGATAACATAGGCTGACCTGTATCTCCAATCTTTAGTTAAGGTAGTTTTCAAAATCTGGAACATGTACCTATGCCTTCAACTTTTATGCAAAAACAATGAACATTCTTGAACCAAGATTAAAAGTAGAAATGCATAATTAAATCATACATTCCTTTCTCTCCCTTTATCCCTCTCCTTCAATTCCAAGCATTAAACAGCAGATTCAGCAAAGAATCGTTGGGATTGGTATTTTCTAATCTACTGATCAGTCCTTTTCTTTCAGGGACCAGACACTTTCAAACTTTCTTCTGTTCTACAGACAACCTGGTACAGGTCAGATAGTCACACGTTGATAATTTCCAACACAGTTCTTACAGCTAATCACAAATTAAAATACTCACTAGCTCTCTTCTAGGTTGGATAATGAGAGAGATTTTTACTTCAACAAACTTTATCCCTTACATATTCTGTCTGAACTGATAGATATTGAAGTAGTAGTTCAGTTCATAAAGACAAGTACTTTAAGCAATATTTTCCCCTTTGTTTTAATATGCATGTTAAGCCTGATGGAACTTTGGGAGAGATGTCCTAACAAATGTCTGCCATTGCTCAGTTAAAGGTTTTTGCTGTGTATTTCCCTCAAGGCTTCCAATAGTCATTCCTAGAGAGCTATAAATAATGCTTTTCTTGGTGGAAAGTGCAGAGACTTAATTTCTTTTGCAAGAGAGCTTTTGAGCAGAGTGGCTAACATCTCCATTCAGATTCACAGCACAGGCAAAAATAACTTCCCATCTCCATTCTTATGGAATCTACTTAGTCCTAGTTTCTTCACAGCAGACAGAGTGAATTGTTGCTGATAACGCTCAGCTGTAACTTCAGCTAGTAAATTTAATATATTTGTCCTTTTTACTTTGGAATAGTTGTCTGACTTCTTTATAATAGCAATAAAGTCTTTCTCCAATGGCCAAAAGCCAGTCCAAAGTCCTCATCAGTGCTTTCCTTTAATTATTGCCTCTCATGGTCTCAACTGTGGGCCATTTTTCCACTGCCTGCATGATCTAACAGCCTTGCTGAGCTCCTTGCTCTGCTATAAACTCACATACAAGGACTCACACACACATAAACAAGCACTGAGAGAAGTGTATATACACACAAGTTTCATTCTCTCTCTTCTTGATTGAAATCTTTTTTCTAAGAGATTGTGTGAAGAAATCAATTCCACACTCCTATCAAACTTGAGCAGCCATGCAGCAATTTCTGACAAGGTTCCATCTTCTCTGTTATGTTAATCGCACTGTCATTCATTTCATGGCTTCCATTGCTTGTTGGGACTTATATTTTCTTCTTTCAGTTTGTGATCCTTGGTTTTCTATTATGTATAGCTCTGAAGTAATTTTCCATATCCATCTATGGTGAGAACCTGCTAAAGAGAAGGTTATGCTGAGGGAGTTGCACCAGTTGGACTTACTTTTATTTAAGCCTCATTTTCCAGGCATAAGTTAATTGACTCTTTCAGTCTTTTATTAATATTTTGAATGTTGTGCAGCTCTGAAGTCAGAACTGTCAGATCTTTGCAGCATTACAGAATATGTGAGTGGATGTCTGAAGGATTTTACTTTTCTAACATGGATCAGAAAACTCTCTCACCTGTGAATCATTATTTTAGCAGTATCTCTACATATTTAAAGATTAATGCTTTTTTTGAGTTTTTTAATTATTTCTATTTTTTTTTTCATTTTAAAGAAGAATTTGAATGTGTCTATAGATATCTTAGTAGAAATTTTACCTTATTAAAAAAACCCCAGTAATCCCAGTTTTCCATTGACAACCAGGAAAGAAGTTTTCTCAGCATATGATCTGTAAATGCATTTCTTTGATTTTTAAAACAAGAGGGGAGCATTTCATGAATTTTGAGCATATGACATCAGGAATCTGTAATACAGTTCCCAACAATTCGTTGATTATTTTTACTGCAGTATCTGCAGTAAAAGCCTGACATGCAGTAAGTACAAGTGGGTATCCTTTCACTTCTATACTTGCCATTCCTTTCAGAGTGCAGACCTATCACTACAACCAGTTCAACGAAAAAAATCTGATTATAGAATCTGACTTCTAAGTGATCATTGTGGTGCTGCAGCCAAGCACTCTGCACTCATCACGTCCATGTATGACATGAACATTTTACATTGGCTTAACTGTATACTAAAAATGAAGACAAATTCACATAACTTATATTTTTACTTTCTTGGATGAATTAACAATTCTTCAGCATCACCATCCTTAGACATTTACTAAGAGAATGTCTCATATGAGTCACAATCATCACATTAGATATTTTTAGATTAGAACATGCTCTGAAAAAAATGCCCATCTAACTTTTTAACTTCTGAGATAAAAGGAAATGTTTCATGTGCTTGCCTCAGGTTGTCTGGTCAAATACAGTTGACTGCTCAGCAACAACTTTCTTGTGTAATTTAAGACAAGTCATATATATTAACCTACCAGTAAAAAAAAAAAAAAGTGTCATTTTCTGGGTTTTGAGAAGAGTCATAGGCTAAATCCATTAAAGAAGGCCAGACATTGAGTTACTTTGATAATTAGGGCCATATAAATACAGGAGTGTATAATTTCCTTTTCCCTTCTAATATCTTAGAGGATGTGGGAAATCCCCAATAAGACTAGATAAGTAAACAAACCAGTAAACGAACCAAAAAAAGTTTGTTCAAACAGACTAAAAAGACCCATATTTACTGTTCTGAATTAGAATATTTAATAAATAAATATTGCAAAACCTGTTAAGCCTCAGTCTTTAGAAAACAGAAAAATTCAAATTTTACCTTTCAAACCTTTCAGATTTGAGAAAACTTTGACCCAGCTGGTACTCTGTTGAAATTAACAGACATTCTTAACTGGCAAACCTCTTTTGTAATTTGCACGTGGGCACATTTGTTCTCTGTGCCATATCATAATGAGTTTCCTTCACGAGTTATTGACTGAGTCAGATGATGCCTGAGATTTCAGCTCATGAGAACTGAAATGACTGCAGCACATCAGCAGGCAGCTTGAGCTTCACATTGTGACTGCTCAGAAATCAACCTGAGTCAATCTTTGCTGTGGTCTTAGATCAAGGAAAGGTAACAAAAACAAGGACTGGTGAGTAATACAAAGTGGGTATTGACAAAGCTGTTGTGTAACCCCTGCCACGTTCCTGCTACAAGACTGCAAAACTATGTTTTACCCATTCTTTTCTTGTGGAAAATGAAGCAGGAGTCTTAAACAGATTAACAGGAGCTTCTGAGGTTTGTTCTTTCCTGTCTATTTTTCCTGTCATTTTATTGGCAGACGTGCCAGTTCATTTGAAATCCACCATGTAGTCCAGCCTGAAGATGCTGATGGTCAATAATGGATATGCAGGGGAGAACACAATGCCAAGGAAACCATGCTATAAGAACATTTCAGAGCCTCCTTGTTCTTTTGTACCTGTACAAATACTTTATTCCTCTCAATACCTGTAAAACATAGTTGCAATAATCCTTTACTCCATAAACAGTTTTTAATATTTGCTTTTTGTGGTCATTTCCACATTGACAGAAATGAGTGGGACTACTCAATTCCTCTTTATGTGGTAACAGGTTTGTCACAATTGCTATTTACGCTTTCAAAATGGCTGTAGCCACAACTGTAAAAACTTAAAAGATGAACTGTGAGTTTTTTTCAGCTTAGACGAGCGCATGTAAATACATATTTAAGTAGGTGAGGACAGGAGCTAGTTCACCTGAAGGCTAGAAAGGATAACTAAAAGTGAATGCTCAGGCTTTAATTACTTTACAAGAAATAGCTGTCTTATGAATGTCCTGTTCTTAAACATTAAAGCCTCTGCCTTATTGCTAATAATTTGGCAATGTTATTAATTAAAAACTTGTTTTTTACTTTAAGCCATGCCTCTGAAAATTTTCAACTAACTGTGGTAGCGAGGTAAAGCTGGAATTAATCTAGCTAGAGAATTTGAACCTTCTGCTTTGCATACGGTGTAGAATTTTGCCCAAAACAACACTGTAAATTACCTCTCTGACAAAATATCTAATTTTAATTCTCTTTTTTTCAAGGGACATATAGAAACTGAAATACACAGGAAACACTCCATAATGCTCCACACTGTTTAATAGTCTGTTAAAAAAGGAATGGGGCAGGTCTCCATCTCCTGATGGTTTTTCAGAATGGTCACTGATGAGAATATCCTCAAATCTAATTAAAGAATCTGAGAAAATCGAGGTTTAGAAAAAAATATTCTTTAAAAAACCTTGAATATATTTCTGGTGCTTTGAAAGACCTCAAGATTTAACCTTCCAGAAATGCAACATGAGGGGAGGATATTCATCTGCCTTAGGGGAAAAAAAAAAAAAAGAAATTAAAAAGTATGAAAAACCAGCTCTGTATATTAACCTTGACAAACAAATCAGAGGAAAAAAATCCAGGAGTACCAAATCAATCAAGTGTGTGGTTTGGATGTGTGGATATTTCTGTTTAGTGAGTTATTATTATGAATTTCTAACATAATATTTTCTTTCAGATAATACATAAAAGGATGTGTATTTTCTGGAATATAAATCCTATTAAAATGAAGACTCAAAAGGAAATTGAAGACAGAGCAAAACCCACCCATAATATATTAGCAGACAACATGAAGATTGTTTGAATATATGATATTAGAGACTCAGAGCACTTGTGTAAGGGTTATAAAAAATATTTCTTGAAAAGCTCCAATGTTCTCTGTTTGACAGTGTTCATCTCTGAACACCGTGTGAGTTATTGACAGTGTTTGGAAGCAACGAGGTTAGGTGAGTTTTCTCTGTGTATATGGGCTTTCTTCTAGAAAACCTTTTAGTGACAAACAGTTCTTCTTGACTATAAAATATAATCTCTCTCCAAATACAAAATATAGTCTTCTCCCAAAATATAATTTAGGTCATCAGTGGCCTGATATGCTGAAAATACTATTAAGGGAAATTGACTTATGCTGAAGAAGATACCTTTACATTCATAGGATTGTATGGTTATGTTTTTAGCTTGATAAAGAGGTACTGAATAATTTTTATTTGAAGATTTGGATACCTTCTATAAGCAAATTATATAGAATACATATGGTATATTTTATATAAATGCAATCCTCTAAAACAAATTCCTCAAAGAGTAGCTGGACATAAGCTTAATAAACTCATCAAGAGCAACTTACCAGATTGAGACAATATTAAGAAATAGAGAAATGGGGAATAAATGGGAAAAGAGAAAAAAAATATATATATTTTAAAGTAGAATAGCAAAATAAGTGCTATTTTTTAAACAAGTTACAAAAAAAGTCAGATACAAAGGATTACAACCAAATATTTTCAGCAATTTAGTAATAGCATCTTTGTGCTTCTGTAATGTTTCTAATACAAAGTGGTGATGAGAACATTCCCTGATAAAAATAAATATTATCAAAAATCTCTTCTGTCATTAAACATAAATTTCTTGGATAATTTCTGAGCAATTATCTTCTTGAGAGACAACATTTTATGTAATGAGTTACTAACTTTTACAAAATGTCTGAAAGTCAAATGTCTCTGTCAGTCTGAAAAGCTGATAAATCTTCATTAAGTAAATTCCAATTCTCTCTCAGAGGGGAGGTTAATAACTTCTTCATCTCAAACAGATGAATTTATTGTCAAAATATTTAGCTCACTATTACTAAGTTTCAAACAAGAATGAAAGGAGAGAAATCCCATGAAATCAAGTGTCTTGAAAGTGTCTCTTATAACATTTAATGAAAAATAGACTTCTAAGGTTAATAGCTGCAACACTGTAAATTTCCATTAAAGCATTTTTAAAGCATTTTTAGAAAATGTAAAAACTTTTACTTCACTGCTTCTAGTGCCTACAAAATAATAATTTAAAGTCAACTTAATATGCAAATTGAAATCAAGATTTAAGATAAGGCTCTAGTCATAACTGACATGAATAGCAAAAAAGAAAAAAATCTCTTTCCATTACCAAGACAATATGTCTTGCATAGACTACAGGAAAAATAACTCCTTCAAAGTAAAAAAAAAAAAAAAAAAAGTCATGCAAATGTTTTGGTTTTCACTAAGGAAATTGTCTAGTTTACTTTCCAGTGGTCATATATATGGGCAGAGCTGTTAGGGTTAGCTTCAAAATTTTCATCTTCATAAGACACGATGTTAGATGCACACACTTACATACATCTATCATGGCCATAACTGCTACCTTTAGTGCTGGATCAGATAATATTTACCAGATTCCAGGAGGAATGCCTGGGTTACCTCCCAGGTTCAGTTTGGGTAAAAACACAAACAAAATCCTATATCACCTTGACTCTAACTACTCCCCTTACATACTTCCACTGCTGTAAAAGAGAGATAGAAGCACATGGAAGACAAGGTAAATTCTGTGCTGCAGAAACTACAACCACTCTAGTGACTTCTTCTGTGGGCTAATTTACATGTTTATTTTTGAATAACCTTGGTTTGTTATGTATTTTCCAGCTAGGCTAACATGTGGCTAAACAGCATGTTATAAATAACTTGCTTGACATTGCTTTGCCTTGCCAATCATTACATCAAAATTCTATGTGTCCTGAAAGGTATTCTTTCAATTCATTAGGTAATTAGGTTGGATAGTTGTAAAAGTCAGAACAACACCAGCCTCTAGCAATGTTTGTTACATAAATGAGTCAACAGAAATGTATTTTTTAAAGCAAAAACAATTTAACACAACATGGCATTATTCCTTAAATTGAAGATGATCTCCAAAGTGAGTGTCTTCCCTCTATTATTTTTGTCTCTAGATTGCAGTTTTGGAGATGAGGGATGCATTGATGTGCCAGCTATATGCAGATACGCTCTTTATGTGAACTCCCCCAGTATTACATTTAGAAGTCAAATTAATAATAACTTATGTTTTCGCCAGGTTTTGTTGTATACAAGTTTTCTTTATGACCTTTTGCTGTAAGATTCTTTTTCTATAGGTCTTTCATTAGTTCTCCATTTGCATCTGCAAATATGTCCTGAATCATTGGATGATGGTTTTTGATTGTTTCTTTAGCTAGTATTCATTTTTCTATGTATCATTATGGTCTCTAAAGTCTAAAAAACAAACAAACAAACCTTTAAAAAGGATTAGATAGCCAGGAAAATAAGCCAAATTAATTTCTCAGCCTCTCCTGCACTTATCAAGTTACATTTCTATATCCTAGTGCTTGCCACAAGCTCCTTTTGTGACTTCTGTGCCTCTATATAGCATCACCAAATCAAGTGAGAATCCACAGTTCTTAGGATCCAATTTATTTTGGTTCTCTGATATGCAAGCATATGATGTCTAGTCTCACCAATGTTTTTTAGGTACATGTGAAAAACTTCAACATAATGACATAAATGCAAAACACATTTAAGAAAAATCTAATGCAAGACAAATGTCTAAGAAGGGAGCAGAAATTACTTAGTTTTCTTCATTAATTTAGTCCTCTGTTTTGTTCTGGTGTCAGGTCATTTGCTCTTAAAATTATTAATGCCTTCAGTCTTTTTGCTATTAAGAAAATGTTGAAAGCTTGAATTGTAGCCTGAAATAACAATATTATTAAACACGCTGTGTAGATTACTGCAGCTAGGCTGATTGCTACAAAAAGACTGATGCACTTAATTCACCTAGATTGCAGTCCATGACTTGTCAAAAAGTTTAGTCACCTTCCATCAAAACTGATATCTAACTCTTTTATTATTATTATTATTATGATTATTGCTTTAAATGCTCTTAAATTCCTCTAATTCTGCTTCTAGCCCTTCTCCAGAGTGTCTAAAGCCTCACAGTAGCAATATTTTATTCTCAAGTTTCTGTATTTTAATCACAGAATCATAGACTCATCGAAGTTGGAAAAGACCTCTAGGATCACTGATTTCAGCCTAGCACTGCTTTGTTCATTGCTAAATTATATCCTTAAGTGCCATATTCACACACCTTTTGAAAGCTTCCAGAGTTGGTGATTCAGTTTCTTCCTTGTTTCAATGTCTGACTGCTCTTTCAGCAAAGACATTTTTCATGATATTGGGTCTAAACCTCCACTGGCACCATTTGAGAGTTTCCTCTCATCCTGTCACTTGGGGGAAATGTAGATTTGCTTTAAAAAGTAGATTTCAGTTTTAATGCATATCACCACTTATTTTAGTTATTTTTTTCTAATACTGACATTGTAAGAGAGCTGTTTTACATTGTCTTATTCTACATGCTAGGTTTAACACCCAAAATAAATTTGTGGATGACGCTAAGCAGAGTGGTGTGGTTGAAACACCTGAAGGATGGGATGACATCCAAGAGACCTGGACAAGCTTGAGAAGTGAGCCCATGGGAAACTCATGAGGTTTAACAGGACCAAGTACTAGTGCTGCACCTGGGTCTGGGCAACCCCCAGTATCAACATAGGCTGGAGAGTGAACAAATCCAGAGAGGCCCTGCCCAGAAGGACCTGGGGGTGTAGGTGGATGAGAGGCTGGACAGGAGCCACCCATGGCACTCACAGCCCAGAAACCCAAACGTGTCCTGGGCTGCATCCAAAGAAGCATAGCCAGCAGAATCTGGTAGGGAATTCTGCCTCTTTGCTGTGCTCTGGTCTCCTCTGCTGAGACCTCACCTGGAGTGCTGCAGTATTAAGAAAACAGTGAACACTTGATAAACTATATGTTCTGCTCAGTCAAATTAATCTCTAGGGAGAACTAGAGACATCTGACAATTAGTAACAGTTCTGGTATACAGTTGTCTACATTCTAGTTTCTCTATTCCAACTCCATTCCAACAGATATCTCCTCTTTCTTATGTTAATATCTGGAGGTTGTTCCTGTGCTTGCATTCATTCAATACCTTTCACCCTGAGGAATAAATGGCATTCAGCATTCTTAAGGAACATCCCTTTTCCCCTCCCACTAAATATAGTGTCTTAGACTATGTATGTTGCATTCTATGATAGAAGCCTTGTTGGAATGAGCTTAACAGCTGAGAGAGGCAATGCTGGTACCTCCAGATTTCTCTGAGATTGCTTCTAAATGAGAAGTAAAATCCTCAATGAATGGTACAATCTTTTAACAGAGAACTTGGATAGAATATGCAATAACAATTTTCCTTGGGTATATTGATAAAGACTGGATTTCAAACTCCACTATTAAAAATGTCTACCCTCTCACATATGACTTGCAGATGCTTTTGATACTTTCAGATATAATTTTCATATTGATTTCATTAAATACATAATACTGTTTTTTGATTTTCTACTGTCAGGGAGAATTTCATAATCCCATGTTCACATTATACTGGCATAGTGATGGTTTACACAACTACAAAATTGTGATTCACTCTGATTCAACATTCTGGTCAGTTTTGGTAACACAGATATATTTTTACCTACGAGATTTATATATTTGTGGTTGAAGTTTAATATCAGACTATCATCATGAATGGTCATGGTGAGATCAAGAGATGTCAACATGAGGGATGTGTAGCATACTTCTGACCATATTTGTATATATACTACTGAAGGCACTTAAAAATAAGAAAGACTAAATAAATCATAAATTTATCTTCTTTGCATCCAAACCCACTAAAGGTTATATTTCACTCACCAATTTTTACCTTTCATATTTTATTTATAGCTGTATATATATATATATATATATATATATACACACACATATGCATATATTTATGTATGTATAGGGGAATATGTAGCGGGAAAATGTAGGCCATGATTTTCACTGAGAGTACTCTTCCTTTAAGAATAATTAATCAAAAGGGTAAAAGTTCACATTGTTGTGCTGCAGTGAGACAAATCTAATAGAGACCATGCAGCAGCAGTGACTGTAGGTAGGCACCCATCTTGCACAAATAGTAAAATAGCTTTCTTCACATCTATTAAGTCCTGACAAACTAACCTGTTATAATCAGTGAAAAACTGTTTTGATCTGAAATATTTAAAGGCATCTTTGTGTTTGCATATTCAAAACATTTATTTGCATATGCAATTATAATCACCAATTGCTTAAATTTTCATGCAATTTCGTGCATGCCATGGTCTTTGACCCATGGAAATAACTTGGAACCAAAATAGCTGTCAAAACCCCAACTCTGCATATTTTTTTTCTAGAGGTCACCTTGGATTTTCAAAAGGAAGTTTCTTTGAAGCCATTTTGGTGGTTTGTTAAAATAAAGAAGGGGCATTGATGCAAAATGACCTTCTAAAAGTGATTTTTCTTTTTAAAGAAAATCACATAAATCATTAAACATATAAGGGCTATATTTCTGTATACAGAGATTATATGAATAATAAACCTGCTAATCCTGTACTTTGATCCTGTTCTATTACCTTCCTTAAATCTGATGTTGAGAATTTCCTTTCTTGTTTGGTTGGTTGTTTCTTCTGGAAGAGACAAATGGAAGAATTTATCCCCTCCACTCCCCCCCTCACCCCTCCAGTGCCAGGCCCACTCCAACAAAATTTTAGTTACCTTTTCCTTTTTTGCTCAGATATGTTTCTGATATTGATTGAGCCATTAAGAAGGTGGAAATACTTATAGAACATTATTTGCCATATATTTTATGCCATTATTTTAGCCTAACATGCACAGAAATAAATATCCAGAATTTAAATAAGAACAAGAATCCTTTGTGTTTGGGAAAATATATGCAAAATTCTATATGCTCACAGAAAATGTTGTTCCTTTGTCACAATTTGATGTTAATAATTATTTATTTATTAGTTTATATAACCCACTATGATGCCCTGAAAGGGTACTCAGGGAGTATTTATTCAGAATCTCACAGCTACCCTAAGTATTGTTAACCAAGCTGCATTGTTTTCTGAATATCAATAATAACCTACATGATTTTAGCTCTCATTGTTATTAACAGAAGACAACCCACATTTAATATACACTCATGGTTTATCAAGGCTTATGAATTTTTTAATAATTACATCCAAAATTCTAAAATAATCTTAACTATAGGTCTGACAATCTGAACATACAACAGGGCGAATTTAACCAAGAAACACACTTAAAAAAATCTCATTTGCAGTTGATGTAATATACTTTCCTCTTGCCTGTGCTTTGGAAGAGCTTATAGTGTTATGACTGACATAACAGTGAAAGCTGTAAGCCTACTGAGGAAAAGCAATGTAAAAGTCATATTGTCCACAGGGGGTCCCAGTGCTTTGACCCAGGAAATGTCCCTTATTAAATATGCTGGACTGCTTTTTCTGAACAAAGTCTCGGTGCAATGAAAAAGGTGCAAAGCAAACAAAAGTTTTTCAATAAATGCTTTGAGCATTTGATATGGAGTTCAAATTTATTATTAGATAGCTTGAAGCGGGCTACCCTATACTTTTATGAGCTATTAGCCTTCTTCTATTGTTAGAAACAAGAATGGAGAAGGGTACTGAACATTTTTTCAAAATCACTAAATATTCTTCCCTGAGGGACAAGAGTCTTTTACTAGATCACTTAATTGACACAGTTAGAATTGGCATTTAACATAAGTGTTAGCTTATTATCTATACACTGGTAAACAAAAGTGTGAGGCCTTTTTACCCAGCAGAGCCTTGTGTAAAGAGAAATTACAAAGCTTATGAACTTTACTTGTCAGGAATAATGAAGCTCACAAAGGATTCAAATCAGAAGTGCATGTTCTCTTATCTTTGAAAGTGTACTGAAACGTCTTTGAAATTGCAGGGCTGATTGACTGGCAGTTCCTTTCCATTTTTAATTTCAGAAGATTTTTGTTTCTGATTTTATGATTAAAGTTCCCATGTATACATAATTGATAGAGAGTTCTTTGGGAAATATATCACTTCTTTTACTGTAGTCTCTAAAAACTTTGAGATACTGCTGACAGATCATGACAATTGTATTATGTTTGTAGACAAGCTTCTCCACCCACATAATTCCAGAATACATTAGCAAGGACTTCCTTAGTCATCATGTGCTGTGTAATATACCCTACATTTTACTGAAAATAGTAATATCATTTTGTGAGGATATATATTTATTACATTCCAGTTGCCTTTTAAAATGTTTCAGCAGCTTAATTTTTTTTTTTTAAATGTGAGCTAGCATTCAGTGATTCATTGTTGTTCTGATGACAGCCCATAATTTTTCTGGGTAAGAATTACACTATGTAATACAGTTAGAAATCTTTGACTATTGAGTATGATTCCTAAATAAAACCCTCATGCAAAAGTTCAGATTGTGTTACTTTATCTAAGGTGAAGGCAAATGAAACCAGGTCCTTCAGACTTAACAATATGTTTAAAACAGGAGAGATTTCTCATTGCTGTTCTTGAATATAGAGCTTTTCAAAATCAAGACCTGACAAAATAGGAGAATCTGTTGCAAAAAGTAGACTTCTAAAATAACTAAGCGTCAGCTGAGAATGATGGATATTAAAAATAACTATTTCTTTAAACTTGTTTGGAGTTATAAACAACTGTGTTGATAGTTCTTTAACTTTATTGCAAAGCACATAATAAGCAATTATATCACACATGATAAATTCAGCAGTAAAATATTATCAGTTGCAGCTGGGTCTTTTACAAACAGAATAGGAACATGAAAGGTACTAGAACTAACCATTTGTTGAAAAAAACTTCATTACAAATTTAGTAAAGCAAACCAAAAAGAAAATAAAATAAATTTTAGAATGCAATTTAATTTATACCTCTATATTAATCTTCTAAGACATGCTTAAGGAGTATATGAAGTAGGTGATGGATCGCAAAAAATGCATAATTGTACTCCTAAACCAGTTGGTTTTGGATTCATTGAACTTTAATCTTGATAAAGACTTATGCTTTCTATGCACACTGTCATAGATTGCTTGTTGACTTTAAGAAGGCAACCCATATTCATCTGGCAGCAGAATTTAACATTCCAGGTATTACCCAATATTTTTCAGAAGATATGTGAAAATATACACTGGTCTCAGTCTAGAGCAGGTATTCCAGCTGGAATAAAACCTACCATGGAGATCAGGAGAGGTAAGAATCACCACTGAGATCCTGAATTCCAGAGAGCTATCCTGAAATTTCCAGTGTGGAAAAAAAATTAATATAAAGGTCAATCAGCATATCTTCCCACCTTAAGAGAGCAGAACAATGCTGAAGATGGCAAGATGAATTTATATTTGGTTAAATGCAGCAGCTATAAACTTTTTTTTAAAATTATTTTATATTACTTATATAATTCAATGTGAGAGAAATATTGTTGCTGAAGAAAGGATTAATCTAGGGCAAGACTAAGGAGGCACATCTGAGCAGTACCATATCCTATAAAAATAGTGTTCAACCCATGGTCTTGATATTGAGAATCCTACCTATACGTATAGCTCTCTTTCCTCAGATTTATATTCAAGAGCCGAAGGCATCCTCATAATTGTCTCATTGAGTTGATGAAAAGTGCCCTCTGTGTATGTCTGAATTTGCTTATTCAAACCTTGCTCACGACCTTCCTAAAGTCTTGAATTTAAATTCTCCCTTGATTTCAATTCTTGGTTTTAGCTTTGAGATTAAATTTTAGCTTGATGCACACTTAGCAAGCGCACCTGACATTTACGATAAATAAACCCCCTAGTCTTTCCCAGGTCACCTTGTAGAGAATGCATGATAGTGAAAATGACTCACACTTAAATAACACATTTTAAAAGTCTCACTGAACCTGATAGTTCTCTTCTGAGGTCACTGTGCTTGCCTTGTACATGATACAACACTTCCCACTCCTCTTTCAAATAAAGCATGTATGTGTTTCATAGAGCAGCATGTAATGTTTTACAAAATATAAGGCTTTAACTTCACAATGAGGCAGGTTTTAAAATATTGTACAAAAATCTCGTCGGCTTCTTTAAGTTATGCTTCATGTGATATACTCACTTTTCACAATGGCATTAGAAATTTTCTTGAGGGGCCATTCAGAAACTATATAAAGAAGAGCTACCAGGTCTACATGGAAGGACTCATTAAATTACAGATCCAAATGTTCACTCTATTTATTGCCTTCATATTTACATATCAAACTAGAAACATCTGGAACTAATTTGCAAGGATATTGAGCACCCATAATTCCACTTGCAGGCAGACTGTTAGTGGCTGGCAAACTGAAAATTTGGCTTGATGCATAAAATTATCCAATCTTTCTCTAGGTTTTGTGTGACCAACAGTGAGTCTGCAAATATCCACATCCATTCAATAAGATCTTTGTAATGTGTTATGTGTCTTTTTTTCCTGGTGTGTCTTCATAAATGAAGTAAAAAATGTCTTAATTTTCAGCCAGTGCAGTAGCCTTATACTCCAGAGTGATGCCTAGCAAACATGAGAAAAGCATGGAAAAAGAAATGGGTTTCTACTCTAGTCCAACCTGATTTAGGAAGCAGCTGGAAACTAAGTAGGCCTTTTGTTTCTGTACTGCAGCAGCTGTCTATGTTTCAGCTCAACATAATCTCAAATGTTGAGCACCAGTGGCATTTCCTTTCTCTTCCCACTTACCTCAGGGAAGCCACACCTCCAGCCCTTCCAGCTTCATGATAAACAATAGTTCTCCTTTTGTGCTAAGGATAGCATGCCTCTGTAATCTAACAGATGAAGTATAGAAAGAAACCCCTAAGTATCTGAAACAAGAGTCCAAAATTCTGTTGACATATTTAATCCAGGTTTGAGGGGTTTTCTGATCTGTTAGTTGTAATTTGTGTGCAAACATCTATGAATGTGGTAAACACCCATAATTCTTCAGAGATGGATTCAAATGGTAGCTGTGTGCCTGTGTAAGAATAAATGCACAACATTTCTCTCATACCTGTAATGGGGTAGCTTTTTTTAAAAAAAGAAAAACAAAACAAAATTTTAATGTCTCTTAGATAATAGATTAGATAATAGATAATAGATAATAACTCTTTTTAAAGAAAGATGGTGCAATTCTGCCTCAGATAAGAGTAACTCATTTCATGTTAAGCATTTTTCTACCAGACAAGGGTACATTGTATCAATCAACAAGCCTTCTAACACCAAGACCCACCATTATCCACAGTTTTCCATTAGTAGGAAACTATCCTATCTCACTGTTAACACTTATGACTGAATACTCAGCCAGGAGGTCATTGAGGAGGACTAGCATCTCTTCCTTGTGTTGGGGAGTTAAAAAAACATCAGTAGTGGCATGTTTACCACAAATAGCAGAAGCTCCTGTAGAAGACACACGGCAGGAAAAGGAAGGTATGTCTTTCACAGAAAGTTTCTTAAGGTATTAAATTTGAGCAGACTTTCAAGTAATTCCTGGGATTTTTCACTGTCATCTTGTAGGAAAATTTCCTTTGCCTAATGGATGATTTAACTCTTACCTTGAAAACTTAAAATTATATGAGGAAGACAAGCTACAAGAGTTAGCAGCAAAACAAAATGTTAAATGCTTCCATAAGGATGAAATTTTAAATCCTGGTCTGTCTAGTCAGAAAGAATGAAACAATACTGTGTCCATGCCCAAATTGATGTAAATAAGCATGTTTTGAGCACTGAAAATGTATTAGGTTTTTCATACATGGAGTACATGCAGCTTCCACCATAAAATGCCAGCTGCTCTGGTAATGAGAATCCAGGAGAAAATGAAAAAGTTGTTCAGATGTGAATGACATTTTATGACTTAAATCATTATATTTGTTAGTGGTAAATTTTATTCTATATTCTATTCTATTTTGTTCTGGTTTTGCAGGATCTGGTATTCTATAAATGTCTAGACAGCACTTCAAGTTTAACGAGCCCAACATGTTTAACAATTAAAATGTACAAGAATTCTGACAGGGATGGGTCCTAGTACATCCTCAAACAGGAGACCAGAAAAACATGAATACTAAGTGCTCCCATCTCCTACTTTTACCCAGAGGTTTATGTAAACACACAGAACTTAAACTGACTTGAATTTTCTGAATTTTCTGTCAGAAGCTACTTTCTCTGACCTCTGACACTTAGAAGTTTGAACTGGATAGATTTTTTTTTTTTATTTTTTTTTTTACTAAATGCAGCTAATGGTCAGGATCTTGATTCTTTGACTGAGACTAAACCATTTGTCCTGCATAATGGCTCTGTCTAAAACAACTTGACCCTAAAGAAGAATCAGTCTTATTGATAATCCCACACTTCTGGACCAATATTGATCTCTGTAATTGCTTTCTTACCAGGACCTAAGTTGCTTGTATTTTATTGACATGCTTTTATTTAGAGAGAATTAACACTCTCTTGAAACCTATTAACTGTATATAAAGCAAAGCCATTAACCAGTGGGCATCCCTTTTCCAATAAACAATAATCAGAAACCTTGTTGTTAATTTCAAAGGTGACCTAAAGAGCCCACTGGCAGTGTGAATTTACTACTGGAGGTTCAGAAACTCCATTTTCATGTATTCTTAACACACTTACTAAGTAAAATTACCCAGAACCTAGTTAGTAGACTCTAATAGAGCTTGTGTGATGTAAGTCTGGTATCTTCATATGACCCAGACTGAAAAGCTGAATAGTATTGAGTTCAGATGGAGAGAATTACTCGTGTGTCCCTAAACATGCATTATGGTGAAGCCTGATAAATGTCTAGCCATGGTGTAGTCAGACCATCCACACCTATTCTTGTAATTGGACAACATTGGAAATTTCCTGTTTCCTAAGACATTCCTTTAAAAAAAATAACTAAGTTTTTTTCCCCAACCACCATAATGTTAATCAGATCAGTATATTTCAACACAATCTATCTATGATTATGGTATAGTACTCTACCCAGCATAGGGGATTTCTTGACAGAAGTAGCATTCAGATGATAAATCTGACCCTTCATCTGACAAAAAAAAAAAAAACACAAAAAACCCCACAAAAACATAAAAAATAAACAAAACCCAAAAAACCTCACACCAAACAAATAATACCCAGAAAACTACTGTTACAAGGGCTGAGTTACGAAGACTTATAAACATAAGTCTGTACTTACACAGAAAAAATACTAGACACCATTGACGGTGCCAATGGATAAAATAGTGTCGGATAGACACAATTTTAAATTTTGCTGCTTGATGTTGCATGTCTGTAATTAGGTATTTAAACATAGCCGAAATTATCTTGTCAACCTCACCTTATCGTTAGCACTTCCTTTTCTGCTTGTGGTCAGAATCCAATGAAAATGTAGACAGCTTGTAATAGATCCTAAAAGGTAGCTTTATGAATTCTGTTTCATACAGAATGAAATTCACAATATGTGAATGGGAAATTCCAAAAAGGAGATTGCCAGGTGAAAATATGTACATCTGTAAACTCAAAAGCATTAAAGTGCTGAAATGTAAACCCATTGAAATAGCCTGTAAATGGTTTTGTATACTTTATATATCACATGCACAAAATAACAATAGTAGTAATAATAACAACAGCAGAAATAGCAATAAAAATAGATTAGCAAAAAATCTCAAACTAGTAGTTTATAACAAATCTTCATTGATTTTATGAGCACATTCTGCTCAATATCAGCTTAGGAATTAATATATAGTCTCTCCTTGTGTCAGGAAATACCTTGCCTGTGCAAGCCGGATGTGTTTGTGTTTTGACTCACACCTTAAGCTCATTTATCAAAACAGAATCTTTGTTTCCATGCAAATGCTCGGATGGCTGTAAATGCAGCATCATAATAAGGAATCTAAAATTAATATGGGGGGTGGGGGGTTCAAACTTAACTCTTTAAATTCTAGAACACTTGGTGTCTGTGTTCTTAAGTTTACTTAAAGCAAAGACTCACATTTAAGTAACCATGTAACTGCAGAACCCCTTTTCTTGCTCCACATTATGGTAAAACTGTTCAGATTTCTCTTTAGCAGTCTTCAGAGAAACCCCAAGACTTAAGTACTGTTTAGTAGACCAATTCATTAGGGATCTTGTGTTGGATCCCCAAACTATATGTTTCTCTTCTTCATACTGTTATGGGATTCTGTTTTGCAAGGTATGTTCTTAAAGTGTTAATGGATACTCTCAAATTATGCAATGTAACAAAAACATCTCCAGCCTCTCCTCTAGGAGATATCACTGTGCTGACAAAATAATTAGCAAATGTTAGTCTCGAGAGGTAAAGCATGAACAAGAGAGATTATGAATATATTTCCAGATTAAAAGGAGATAAAAAGAATTAGTAGAAAAACAATGGAAGGAACAGAAAAACAATTGCACAAAACAGTTATACGGAAATCCCAGAATGTGGATAAAGTGCCAAAAGGAACAATTGGATCAAGAGTAGAAAAAAATACGAAAGAATAAACAACAATAAGTATGAAATGGACATTTTTCTAACACAAGGAAGTATACCCTCAGAAAACTGGCAGGTGACACTAAGCTGAGTGGTTTGAAAAACCTGAAGGATGAGATGACATCCAGAGAGACCTGGACAAGCTCAAGGAGTGGCCCGTTTGAAACTCATGAGGTTTGACAAGAGCAAGTTCAAGGTGCTGCACCTGATTCAGGGCAACCCCAGTACCAACATAGGCTGGGGATGAACAGATCCAGGGCAGCTCTGACCAGGGGGACCTGGGGTTGCAGGTGGGTGAGAGGCTGGACAGGACCCAGCCATGGCACTCACAGCCCAGAAACTCAAACGTGTCCTGGGTTGCATCCAAAGCAGTGTGGTCAGCAGTGCATGGGAGGGGATTCTGCCCCTCTTCTCTGCTGTGGTGAGACCCCCCCCTGGAATACTGCATCCAGCTCTGGGAGCCCCTGCACAGGAAGGACATGGACCTGCCAGAGTGGGTGCAGGGGAGGCCACTAAGTTGATTAGAGAGATGGAACATCTTTCCTATGATGAAAAACAGAGAAATTGAGCTGTTCAGCCTGGAGAAGAGGAGGCTTTGGAAGACCTTACCAGGGTTTTCTGAAGGGTGCCTACAAGAAATCTGGAGATGGACTTTTTACAAAGGCATGAAGTGCCAGGATAAAGGGAAATTACTTCAAGCTAAGAGTAGGTTTAGATTGCATATTAGGAAGAAATTATTTACAGAGAGAGTGGTGAGGAACTGGAGGCCCAGGTAAGTTGTAGACACCTGATCCCTGAAAGTGTTCAAGGCCAGGATGAATGGGTCCCTGAGCAACCTAGTCTAATGGCAGAGGGGTTGAAACGAGATGATCTGCAAGGTCCCTTCCAAGCCAAACCATTTTATCATTCCATGATACTGGAAAACTGGTCTTCTTTAATTCTGTCTGTAACTATGATATTAGTTGTTCTACTCACCAAAACTTCCTATAAGGTTGTTTCATGTTTTTCTCATCTAGATAAAAGGGATGAAACCAGACACATTTTCTAGGAAAAAGTGAAAGAAACTTGACATTTCATATATAAATAGTACTACTAATATCATAAATGGAGTTGAACATGAAGAACAAGAGAAAGAAAAAAACTTCTTATAATTATGTTGTCCAAATCATCATTCAAAAAACAAAGTAGATATGACAGTGAAAGTTCAGATATTGTGTTTGTATTTTCTCACAGCCCAAATAATAATGTTGTATTGACCAACTGTAGAAAGTCTGGTAGTGAAATACTGATGTAAGAAGTCTGAAACACTGCTCAGGAAAATACCTTTGTGTTGAAGATTTCATAAGGCTTCCCCAGTGCACCTGATTCTGTATTTGAAGAGGTTGTCTTACTTTAATGGTCTTTTAAGTTTACACAGGGAAAGAAAAAAGTGTAAATAATAGACACTCAGCCAATGCAGGTGCAAAAAACTGTCCATAGGATTGACAGAATGTCCTCTTCCACACCTTGTCTCCATGAACTTGTGTAATTTATTTGGCAGCACTCAACCATGACCCTTTTTAGCTTAACTTATAAATCCATACCTGCTTAACAAATGCTTTTTTTCCGTAGAGCTTAAGGCTCAAGGGTTGAGGTTATAAACATTGAACATCAATAGCCCTGTATTTAGTCAAAAAGTTAATTCTGTCTGAAATAAACAAGGGGTGGGAGCTGCAAGACAAAAGAAACTGGATAAGAAAAATTGCCAAAAACAAAGCTGTGGAGATGTTTGAGTCCAATCTCTGACTTTCCAAGATGTCCCCGGTTTTTCAGACCACTCAAAGAAATGAAGACCTTTCAGGAAAGACTGGAATATTTTAAACTAAGCTTTTATGTGCATGCAACTGTTAAAGTTAAATTCTGCAATTTCTTTCTGCTCAGAGTAAACAGACCCCTGCAAGGCAGTGGAATCATAAACCCCTGCAAAAATAAAAGTGAAAGAAAGTTATCTTGAGGTTTGGTCCTGAGCATCCAGAGGTGGTCCAAAGTACAGCAAAGCACCTTAATGTTCACCTTAATCTATTCATATTTGATGGAGAAACAGCAATGATTACCATGTCTCCTACTGTCTTCCAAGGTAATCAGTCCTTCATATTCAAGAAAAAAGGTCAGTTGTATAATCTGTTTAAATTAGTTGATATAAAAACTGTAATAAAACACATAAAATCATTCCCGATGCCCCAGACTGACAGAACAGCAAAACATTTGGATATACTATGTTGCACATGTTTCTGAGCTAACAGATTCTTCTGATGAATCAAATTTGTTCTTAACCATTTTTTGGTCAGTGAAGTTCCTACAAATGTCATCTTGGAACTAGACACTGAAAGGAATAGGATGAATATCCTTATATTTCTCATGGTTATTTGGGACGTTTGTGCCTTTAAGTAAAAACACCTCCATGTTATTCACAACATTACAATAATTTGAAAGAACTTGATATACTTTTGATATGATCTTGAGTACTGAATTTTGGAATCTAACGACTAGAGTCAGTACAGAACAAGTGAACTTTGCTTTCCTTCCCTAAGACTGGAGGTACTGCATAAAGTCAATTTCTGACTATAAATTAAAAGAAATGAGGCCCTAAAATAATCCTGAAAATACAGAACAGTACCTTGGAGCAGCATTCTTTAGACCAGTCTAGATAATATGGTGATAAGTGTCAGTCCAATAACCTTGGAAAAACATGTGGGACTGATTTTAGTAACTATTGAAGGATGAAGGAATGCAGGCTTAACTTAGTGCCAGTGTAGAATGTTTTTATAGTTTGTAAAACATAAGAATGCCAAAGAAACCTCTTCAGGTAGTCATTTTAAAACAGCCATGTGAAAAGAAGCACTAGGATTAAAAATAAAATAATTCCCCTACTGGAATAATTTTTTTCAAAGAAAAGCAATAAGACCAAGCAGCTTCATAAATAGAAGTTAAAAAGGGATTTATTCATAAATGTTATGTTTTGAAACATTTCTCAGAGTCCTAAACTTTATTAGCAAAAATAATATTTCAAAAAGTTCATCTGTAAAGATCCTTATAGTTGTTTTAACTGTTTTAATTAGGCTGCATGTATTATTGAAAATGTTTCCACTTTGATTACGTGTAGAGAAGTGTTTCTTTGCTATGTAAAGAAAAGAAATTGGCATTTGCTTCCTATCTCCTTCAGAGCATTCAGATAAGGATAATTGCATTAGTTCCTGTCTAAACAATGTTTCAGACTAAAGCCCTAGGGCCAAAATACTAGGTCTTAATTGGCTGCACTACCTACTCTAGTCATGTAGACAAATTAAATTAATTACAATATTTTGAAAATGCTTCAACAACAACTTTTAATCACAAAACAGGGGAAAAGCCTCAGGAATTCCACAGAAGCTTAAATATAAGCAGTCTTTGGAGAGCCAGCTATGGTACTTTACATAAAACACTGTTTTTGAAAATCAGAGGGGAGGTGAAAATAGTTCTGTTATTCCTGGATGATTTTGCCATTAGAACAGCCAGTTTCATGCTGGTTTGAACATTAGACTTTTGCATTTTGAGCAGTGCAATGCCCTAATTTTTTTCTACATCTCAACTAATTAGCCTATTCACAAGGCAAGTGTCGTGGTTATAGCAATCTGCACCTGCACACTTGACCATTCCTTTGACATCATAATTCTAAAATATGCAAAATAAATACCATTCACAATGCTGTCTAGTTTCATGAACTGAGTCTTTGCCAGAAAAGTGGCATGGAAAGCTATAACTTTCATGTAAAAATCTGGAATAGGGATTTTTATTTTTTTTCTTAGAAAACAATTCATGAGATATTTCTGAATATTATACCAGTAGATATCAGTAGTACCTGTACAAAAAATGTCCAGGTTTTAATCTGAAAACTCTTGATCCTTTTATTGTTAAGCTGTTTTTATTATATGCACCAAATGTTGCAATTATATGTTTAAAATTTAATTCTATTTTTAAATTTACTTAGGAATGTGAGACAATTTGATCCTGGTTTCTTATGGAAGCAAAATGTATGTAATTATCCTACATATGTGTAAAATCTTTACTCATTCTCTCAACATGTTAATCTGTTGGTGCATTTCAGCCAAATGGGACAACAGGATAAAAGCTTCATTGACAATAAAGCTACAAGTTTTCTAAAAGATGGATGAAAGCACTCAAATGTCAGACAATTTACAAGGGAAATAAAACTTATACATTACCTAACACAAAAATCCACAGCAGCCAGCTACAAGTACGATATCATTAGCATCAATACCAAGGGAATCTGAGGTGTGAGCCCGTAGGGCATGTGTTTAATTTGTTCTTCAGCTCAAGGAAATTCACTCTCTCACTTTGGTACCTTGTCAAATTAATGCATGCATGAATTTTCAGTAATGTTAACTCACAATATTGTTGTTAAGAAGATGACAGGTGACTACCAATCCTGAAAATCATATGTTTCTTATACAAAGCATACAAAAAATCTGTCTTCAAAAACCTATCCTGAGTTTGTTCTTTCCCAGAGAAATTCTCTCCACTAGCTTTTAGAAAACACTGTGAAAGGTTTTGAAGTACAAAGAAAGAAGGTAATAAAAGCACAATAACTCAAGAGGATTATGAAATTTGGTTATTGAGTCATAATAGTAGAAGTCTAAGCCAATAAGCATATGGAAAAGTGTTAAAAACCTGAGCTGCAGCCTTCTTATGGTACAACTGATCTAAAGATTATCGAGCTACAAGACCCTCAGAGAAGGACACCTCGATGCAGCATGACAAGTAAGCAAAAGTGAATCTGTGGTTTTAACATAGAACCCTGTTTTTATGAGCTAAAGCTCCTTTAAAAGACGCAAGTATGAAAAATTAGGGTAGCAGTTTAAATGCTTAAATGAAGTGAAGTAAATAAACAAGCACAGGAAAATATATTCTGGATAAGAAAAAAAAAAGAAAAGTGCATATGAAAAAGAGTTTTTATTTTCTTTTCATATTCTATTTTGCATGACGTACATAAGAAAACATTATACAAAGAGCTTCAGGCAATTGATCAAGTCTATCATCTTCCACTTTAGTTTAACTTGTTCACTAGTGATTAAGACCTAGTTCAAAGTTTAGAGGTGTACCATCATAATAATTCTTATCTTACTAGAAAGAAGTCACAGACATATCTTAACCTTTATTGCTTTTATTTCCAACACTAACTGCAATGGATGATTCCCAGTAGTGTCTCCCAGAAAGGTGTAACTTATCAGTTTTATAACAATTACAATATGTTCTTAATAGCTTTAAGAGGTAGGATTCTAATTCTACAGTTATCATGGGATCATAGAATATGCTGAGTTGGAAGGAACCCACAAGGATAATGAAGTCCAACTCCTGGCCCTGAGCAGAACTATCCCCAAAAGTTGCACCATGTACCTGAAGGCATTGTCCAAAGGCTTTTTAAACTCTGTCAGACTTGATGCTGTGACCACTTCCTTGGGAAGCCCGTTCCGGTGCCCAACCAAGCTCTGGATGAAAAACCTTTTCCTGATAGCCAACCTAAACCTCCCTGACAGCTTCATGCCATTTCTTTGAGATCTGTCATTTTGGTTATGAGAGTGAAGACATCAGTGTCTACCACTCCCCCTTATGAGGAAGCTGTGACTGCAGTGAGGTCTCCCCTCAATCTCCTTCAGGCTGGACAGACCAAGTGACCTCAGCTGCTCCTCATATGGCTTCCCCTCAAAGCCCTTCACCATTCTTGCTGCCCTTCTATGGATGTTTTCTGAAGTTTGTTTTTTTTTTGTATTTTAGGGGTGAGACAGCCCCAGCTCAGAGCAGAGCAGGACAATCCCCTCCCTTGCCCAGCTGTGATGCTGTGCCTGATGTCCCCCAGGACAGGGATGGCCCTCCTGGTTGACAGGGCACTTCTGGTTCATAATTAAAGTTCCATTGACCAAGATGTCCACATCCCTTTCATAGTGCCACTCTCCAGCCTTTTGTTCCCCAGTCTGTCTGTACATCCAAGGTTGCTCCATCACAGGTGCAGAATCCTGAACTTTCTCTTGTTAATCTTCATGTGCTTGGTGACTGCCCAGACCTTTAATTTGTTAAGGCAATTATTACGGAGAGCTGAACTCAAGCTACTCTGATATGTAAAGAATTCATATTTCAGTAAGCTTATAGTAATTGTTCAATCTGGCAGAAATCTCAGGAGATAACCAATCCAAATTCTGCAAAAACACCCATAAAATTCATTGCACCCTCAAGAGCTGATCACGACAATGAATGGTCAACAATGAAAATTTTGGAACTATTTCAATCCTGTAGTTCCTCTTCTGAGTGTAGAGGAGATTAAATTTATTAATTTTAATAGAACAAAGATGGACCCAGGCTACTTTCTTCTGACATTGTCATTTACCAAAAATATATGACACATAAATAACACAGTGAAAAGTATATGTCCTAGACTGAACTTCTGTGATCACTGTGGTTTTGGATGTGGATTTTAGCACTTGAAAGAGCAGACTGAAATTACTTATTTTCTGTATCATGGTGACAGGCATTGAAAGAACTTTGAACCCATATGTTTAGTAAGGGCCCAAAAGCTGTAATTATACTTGAGAAAGGTCTCATGTCACCAAAGTACACTTGTTTAAAAGTTAGACATCTAGTCTAAGTAATTGTCTACATTCTCTGAAATAAATCAAGGAAGGGAGACATACATTCCATTCTTTTTAAAAAAATATCTTAACAGGACAATAGCATTTCACTAATAAAGAGAAAAACTTAAATTTTGGAGAACAAAAGATAGATGAGATTGATATTACTTTATGTAGACAAAACAGAGAGCATGGCCATAAAATATTCTTAGAATGAAACAAAACAAAGATCTAGGGAGAAATAAAAATGTCTAACTTGAGGAAAACCATCATATTGAGTAAAAATCTGTGTCTTATGAAAAAGAAAAGAAATTATAGAAAAAAATGTGTGTTTAAAAGTGTGTATTTAAGAGGTTTGTTTACACTTACAGATTACTTTACTAAAGAAAATTGTAGTTACAGAAATACTTCAGACAATAAATTGAGGGGGGTGGGTACCGAAGTCCTAGGAAGGGTTTAAAATTATAATTTAAAGGAAATGTGGTAATTTTATATGATGCAATATAATTTAACACACATTATATTAAAAAATCCCTTTTTAAGGTATTTTTTTACATGACAGTGACCAAATTATATAAAACTAACACAATAACTCCAAATCATAAAGGAATAACTGTAAAATGGATGATACTGTTTCTGATTCCACAGATAACTCCTGGCCTCAAAATAAAAAAATAACCATGGTCATCAGGTTTGAGATGTTTCAGCACTTCTCTCATGTCATTTGATTTAGAACTTGTTTTATGCCTCTTAAAAAATCAATACCTAAGTATTTATCAGTATTTATCTGAAAATATTAGAACTTTGTGAGAGGTAGATTTCCATCTTCCTGCCTGCAAAAAAAAAATCTTGAAATGAAGAAACTTGAAGGTAAATAAATGAGACCTTGTCTCATTAAATCTTCATCATTTGTAATCCAGTCTTCTGAAATTCAGATGTTTTAATTGTGATTCAAATGTATGTGCAACTGCCACACTGACCAAATTTTTTTCAATTACAATCTTTTCCTACTTCTGTTGTAGGAGAATTAGAAATTCTAAAGGAATCTGATGGAATAACAAAGTGGGGCCTGGGAGAATGTGGATTGATTATAAATTCTAGTACCTGTTTCTTTAGTTGCTCAAACATTTTTGTCTAGGATTGTGAGCTTTGGAATCATCAGTTTTGAATCTCTTCAGGAAACAAAGGAACATAAATTGCCATTTTCTACATCCTGCATGCTTTACTAACTGAATGATGGAATACATCTGGAAAGAGACCATCCCCATAGGTTTCAATATGCATGTTTGTGTAGATCACAGTCTAGTATACTTATGTCTTCACTGATACAGGTTTTATAGCACCCACTAAACATTGAGATACAAATTAAAAACAAAACAAAACAAAAAAGAAAACTAGAACACTGAGCTGAAGACTCTTCTCAGATCCTTACTTTAGTAACCATTTCATCCAAAATTTTGAAATGCAAAAAAATCAGTATTTGTTAGATTTTACAGTGGTACCATTCTAATATATATAACTGGAGTATACAAGGTCTGGGCTCAGATGCAAATATAAAACAGTATTTATATATGCTTAACTGACATTAATTCCTTTAGGAATATCATCCATAAGCAATAAAGGATGTATTTGTATAGATAACAGAAAAATAGGAATAACAAGGTGTTTTTCTTTAACCTTTAAAATGAGATGTGTTCTCTTTGTTACAATCATTAGCAACAAGTAATGATGTAGTAGTCTCTGCTCATTTCATTGTTCTAGTCATTAAAACTGCAAAAGCAGGTCTAGCTATGTGTGTGCTTCTTATTGAACAGAGGATATTCTTATAATATCTATCTTCCAATTTGCATGTCTAGGTAATGATGTCAGTTTTACACTGACAGTTAACAAGCATAATGTGGTATTAATCAAATGACCTTTCAGCAATAAGTGATTGAAGAATTAACTTCTCCAGCCTTAAATCACATTTTCACTGAATAAATTAAGTGGAGAAATATCTTTCCTAAGTATCTTCAAGCACTGGAGCAATACGAAGAATTAAAAGATATGGCTATCTTGAGAATGAATTATTACTGTATTTTCTGGAATGGCAAGGATTTGAGAAGAAAGGGAAGCTAATTACTCCATGATCATTTTTAATAAGCCTAGTATTCAAAAAGCAGAATAGCATTACTGAAATGAATACATGTGTACACATAAAATCTGAGAAAAGTTTTTCAACCTGAATTCTTGCTCATTTTATTATAATGCAACATCATTGATATTTATTCATTTTCCCATACACCATTGTTGTAAATCCATTTTATTTCAAATCAGTAAAGTTTTGGTCACATCTATGGCACTATTTCCAAAAACTAGGCTCTTAAACAGATTAAAAGAAAAAAAAATTGAGAAAAAAGGTATCACTCAGGAGTAGCATATCTCAGTCTCATAAATGTTGATGCTAATGCTATTTCTTCCTAAACACAGTTTACAACAGAAAGAAGCATGTAGCATAAGCTCTTCCCTCTTATTTTTTATCCTCTTCCTTGGTCATTAAAAGTGAAGTTCAACTCACTTCCCTCAACTTTCTTCTCAGTTGTTTTCATGTGTTACCTGCCTGGTACTGACACCACTCAGTTCTGTTCTACATGAAACCATGATATCTGTAATAGATTATAAATTAAGTTTTCTAAAGAAATATCAGTAATATTGATTACATATAGGTCAATTTTTAGTAGGGTACTACTAATTAAGGAAGAAAGATTATAGCTATGAGAGGAAATAATTCTAATACTAATGAAAACGCTGGAAAAAGAAAAATGTATTAATATTGTGCTTTTCTATCTAATAAACCCCCAGGCTTTAGCTAGCAAGTGTAATTTTACTGTATACAGATTAAGAAAAACAGTATACAAATTCTACATTGACATAGGCAGATAATGCATTTGTAAAACATCATTTGGCCTAATATACTTTCTGTCTGATATGTGTTGCACAATATGAGTGAGATACATCTTGCCAGACCATGATTTTCAGTGTTCTCTAATGATTGTTTAGAAATAGCTTGGAAAAATTTTACGTGTTGATACTGTAACTTTTTTTATTCTTTCTGCTATCAGTTTCCAAAAATGTAAATACATATGTAATTTTGAAGTAATTCTGATTGTTGACAAGTGAGAATCTGATTTGGATCACTAGATATCAAGGAATAAAATAGATGATGTTTTTGAGTATACTGCCTCTATTTGTTTCTCTGTTTAGCTGTAAAAATGCTCATGCATTATCTGCTCATGCAGATAATGACATCCATGGAATAGCTGGAAAGCACTTTATATTTACCCTGAAAAAAATAAATTAAGGTCCCAGGAAGCATAATAGACATGGTGTGAATCATTAAAACATGCATCACCAACTCCCTCTATTGCAGAAAGCTGTCCCAGATTGCAGTGCAGAGTAATTACTTTTTGATTTTGTAATGACTAATAAACTGTTGTTCTCTTAAGCACATTTCTCAATTAATTATGTATACAGGTATTATAACATTTCTTTGTTTCTTATTTATCAAGGTTATCTTATATCTTTGGAAATGTTATGAAGAAAATGAGGAACTATTAATTGAAACAATTTCTCAACATCTTTAAATATCATATCAATAGCTGTAGGCAATGAACTTCGAGAAACATTGTTACTCTACTTTTCTGTCATTAATAAACTGTAGAAGGACACTATACTTTCAGCAACTGTTTATATCTCTGGACCACTCTCTTCATTCTTGTTCATCATTAACAATGTAAGTTTATAATTAAGGATGATCTATTCAAGGTCTTTTCTGCATATCAGAAATCCCAAAGCATAATTAATTGGAATGAACAGAGCATCTGGTTTCTTGTGATCTTATAGTTTCAATGTATATGATATTTAATTAAAATAAATTCCCTCCCTCCCTCTCTCATAGGGGAATTAGCTCATTAAAGTTTTCAAGAGTGAGAATCAGTCCTCCAGCAAATATTAACATTTGGTAAGGAGCAGAAGACTGGTTGGATAAAGAAAAGAAACCTGTTTTCTGTGTTATACATTTGTCCCCTGATGTTGGATGACACTGTTACTACTGCTCATTGATCTTAACCTTGAGGTATGAATCTATGATGTTCTCTCAAAACTAAGTTGTTTTACAAAATTTAAAAAAAAAAAAAACTTGTGTCATGGGTCTTTTTGAATTTTCCAGGTAGGCACACAGCGAACTACATAATTCTGCCAAAGCAAAATGGTTAGGTATCTAATAAGAAATATTAATAAATTAGACAATCTTCATCTGTCTTATGGCAATAATTTGCTCATTAGGTTCTTACCATTCTGTACTTATCTCCATCTAGGCAGGGACACCCTGTATGTTTTGGGGAGCCTGCATGCACATAGTCCAGATACATGTGGATGAGGGTAAGGTTGTGGATGGAATCTACTTGAACTTCAGTAAAGCAATTGAGACAATTTCCTACAGAATTCTCCTGGAGAAACTGACTGGTCACAGTTTGAATGGGTGTACTGCTAGGTGGGTAAAAAATTGGCTGGATAGTCATGAGAGTGGTGATGTTAAAAGGGTTGTCATGTATTGGTACAGGCTGCCCAGGAAAGTTGTTGCGCCAAGATTTTGGAAGTATTTAAAAGACATGCAGATGTGGAATTTGGGGATGTGATTTCGTGGATTTGGCAGTGCTGAGTAAACAGTTGAACTCAATTATCTCGAATGTCTTTTAGAACCTAAATTGTCTTATGATTCTGTGTGGTATGGGTGGTCTGAATTCTTACTAATACGTATGGATTTTACACAGCTGGATGGGGGTGGATCAGTCTGTAATTCTATTGAATACCTTGCCATGCATGGGAATTGTACATGCATTTTTATGCTGCTTTTGCTTTGTCAGCTGACACCCAAAGTGTCCTTTTCCTTTGTTCAGGATTGTCAGGACTCCTACATATTAGTCAGTATTTGAGATTTGAGGAACTGAGGGGTTCTTGTCCCTACAGACTCAGCTATAAGATGATCTTACAGATTTGACCTTGAGAGGTAGATGGGGGAACAGATGGTCATATCCACAAGCCTGTTTCTCAGATTTCATCTGGTATAGTTGAGGTAGTCAAGCACAGCACTCTGCATCCAGCTTGCTGTCATTTGAAATACTGGAGTGTTATACAACTGACCTGTCACACTTTCTGCTTCCATCTCACTGTGCCATGAAGTAAACAGACACACATATGATCAGTTTGACTTCATTGATATCAAATAAACTCAAAACTGATGTTCGGATAGATCTAATACAATATAAAGTGCAATGATAACAAAAGCTTTGCTCACTTTTGATTGCACTGATATGAACATGTCAGGAACATGTCATTTTCCCTCAGATTTGATGCAATAAGAAAAACACTTCATAGTTTAATATTTATATTTTCCCCAAGGTTCCTGTGAAATATTAAGTGTTAGGAATTGCTGAATCTGGTAACCTCATAGAGGCAGGACTGCCATAACCCAACACCCCAAGGTCCAGCTGAAGAGGAATTTCCAGTAAACGTTCAAACAAACACAGGTGCACATGGCCAACAGGATCAACACAGACACTCTCAGCATTTGGGCTAATGACACCAACAGCATCATCCCAGCCCCCTCTCAGGCTGGCCATGATAACACCCATTAGTGGGAAACATATATAACTATATAACAGATACCTTGGCTAACTGGCCTTAGGCACTCAGTCTACTGAGTAACTAGTCATTAACTACTACTACATATGACACTAGTAACATAGCCATCTCACCTTCAGCTGCTCCACACAGACTAACACACATAAAAACAGTTTTTTCAGGTTTGGACCTCCTTGTCCCTCCAGTAGTCTACCACAGACTACAGTCCATAGCACTTTTTTTCTGTGATTTGGGAACTATGTTCTATCAGAGCAAACTTGAAAACCCACCTCTACACAAATCTGTTTGGTAACAACTTTATCCACACCTCAATATGAAAAGATTTTATACCCTAGAGAAATTTGAAACCTTTTCTGAACAATTATTCATTATCAGTATCTGCAGTTGGGTCACCTTTATAATAGATATGATGCCTTTTTTCCATGCTCTCCACCTACCTTATCCATCTAGATACCTGACTTGAGTTGTAATTTCCAATAAGCAGTAGCACCTAAAAATTCAGTGATCTTAGCTGTGTATTGGTACATTACTTGCCTTTTATAAACTGGTTCTTAAGGTATGAAGAGGGAACAAGGAATGTAATAATGAAGTAATGAAGGAGAACTGATCAGAGATAATATAAAAGTCATATCAACTAGGGCTTTTGTTGAGTGGTGATAACCAGTTATTAAAAACATCACTCAAAACTTAATGCATTCTTTTTCTGAGATTTCAAGAGTACAGTAAATTTATCTGGTACAGTTCTCTGCATTTCTCTGCTCTGTCACAGCACCAGTCAGGAATGGCATCAACAATAAAGAGTCAAAACTGATTTAAACAGCATTTTAAACCTGAATAGAGTCTAAGTAAGATGTGAATCATGGCATTTTTGTGGTTCTGTTTTAGTGCACATGGTTGTATACCGTTTAGCATATGTACTCTCAGGTGCTGGATTATACACAAATATACTAAAAATATGCTTACTTTATAAAACCCTACTTAAATATAAATATCTACATCTAAACATGAAGATTTTGGTGACAAGTAGGACTATTTTGACTTTTTCAATCAGTAAACTGAGTGTGCTGACTTTTGGGATCTGCAGATCAATTTAAATAGTGATGAATCTATCAACAATGCACACAGCTATTATAACTTTGCCTTCCCCTTGTCTGTCATGAAGCTCTGAGAATTACTTCGGTAATACTTTAAGGAAGTTTCACAAGGAAAACTTTACTTCTGCCTAGACATGAAGCTTTAAAGAAAAATAAGAAAAGACTGCAAGAAGTTGCTGTTTTTCTAAAATATTCCCAAAACAATAGCAGAGAGCAATAAGCAGAGATTTGTTTCCTATTGTTTCAATAATTTTGCATTTACTGTGTATTCAAGTGTCCCATCAAAGTAAAACCTCACTGAAGATTGACTTCTGATTAATATTTAACTTCAATCTTTCAACATAGTTCATAGGGGAAAAAAATGCATTATTCAGTTGAACTTAAGAAATTTCAGACCAAATCTTTGTCTTTTTCAGGTAAATTCAACACCCCTTTTTTAACTGAAACTCTCTCTCTTTTAGAGTAATTTACAAAGGAATACTTTTATACTGGTTTACAGATTAATATTTTTTAATATCCTTAACTGTTGCACCAAAGCTTGAAAACTCATTCTTGCTTGTCCTTATTACTGCTAAGTGCACGCAATATAGGCTGAATGAAAATTGCTCTGATACATGCTTTGGGTCAGTTTTTGTTTGGTTGGTTTTTGGTTTTTTGTTTGTTTGTTTGTTTGTTTTTTCAGTAGAAGTTGAACAGAGAAAACAAAGTTTCTTTATAGCCATATGAGTACTTCTACTGGGAGAGCAGAACTTCAACTAGTTGAAAGGGCCCAGGTTCACTTGGCAAGCCCCAGAGTGCCAACTCCCCAACTTTTCACCCCCAGAGTGTACCTGGGACAACCCATCAGTCCTTTACATCCTGTTGAGGAAGGTAGAAAGGCTGAGGGAGCACATCAACATTTCCCCAAGTCTCCCTACAATGATGGGCTGCAGTGCAGTCCCACAAACACTCTCATCCCCACAAATGTAAGTGTATCAATCTTATCTCAGTATACTGTAATTGATATATAGTATTAAATTATCTTGGATTCTAGTTATGTACTGTCACATACTTTAATACATGCTTGTATATTAGGATCCTAAACTTCTTCATTGCAAGCCAGGTAGTCTAAGTTATCTATTAAAATATAGTAAATTTTACTTTACAGTCTCAAAAGAAACTTTTCAGCACTAGTTTCTCTCTAGAGCTAAAACTACTTCGAGGTGATAAACCACTGGCATTCCTATAACCTCTACTTTGCTTTAAAAGTTCTCAGTTAAAAGTTAAGGTTATAGGTTCTGAGTATAATATTAATTTCCTTCCATCGCTAATCATATTACACCACTAAATATGTATGTTTCAATTAACTATGCAAATACTGTAGTCCTGGGTGTTTTGTTTGGTGTTTTTATTACATTTTGATTCTACTAATTATAGACTACAGGGTGAGAATATTTGTAACATGTGAATAACTGTTGAAGACACAGAATAATAAGTTCACCAGCAGAGTAGATTATTACTTCTTGCTTGTTAAGCAAGTCATATACTATGTACATTCATATCTGCATATTTTACCAGATGTGGTCTTTTCCTTCCCAAAGACCAAACAATTTTTTGACAGGTCAAAAATTTTCCTTAATCAAATTGAATTTTGCCAGCCATCTTTCCTCCAAGGCAAGTTCATAGCTGTAAGTTGGCCATCATCTTCATTGCAACATTTCCCAGAGCATAAAATACTTTCCAAACCCCCCAGCATATGTTTTTCTGTTACATAAATCCTAGGTGATAGCACAATCTCTACAGTACAAGCATTAAGTGCTTTGATACATTCATAGTGCTGAAAAACTGACTTAAAAACAGTCACATAATGATATTATCAAGGACATTTAGAAGAGTCCAAAAAACTTCTCCCTTCTAAACTACATATAGTTCATAAAATTGATTGAACAGATACAGTAATACCTTTCCAGGTTACGTTTTCAAAGACACAGAACGGCTGCAAGCAATTTTGTGGGTGAATTTGGTACTGAGAAACACAAGAAAAAGTATGAGAAAGAAACTGCTTCTCAGAAATACAAATCAAATGACTGAGTACTGTACAGCTGCAACCTGAAACCCTATGTACTCTACATGGTTCTATTACTCTAGAAACAAAAGTGGAATCCTGAGACTGAATTCTGGTACTGTCCTGAAGGTTTTAACATAAATGTGTGACATAAGCACTGTTATTTGTGTTGATTATTAAGCTTACAGAGAAAAGCAAAGGGTGCACTTCCATTTTCTATTTGAATTTAAATTCAAATGAAAGTGTTAAAAACTATCATTTTAAAATCATACGCGTGGATTTTCTGGGAGTCCAAATAAAGGGAAGGGATTTGAGGCCACATATTCTCTCTGACAAAAGTGAAGGTTAACACTTTATGTTATAGGACACTCTACCCTCAGCATCACCTACAGCAGGTTCTTGTAAGCTAATATTATGACCAATTAAGGAAAATTAATATAAATGATATGACATATGGCAGACGTCTGGTTAGAATACATGATAGGTCACAGAGCAACCTGAAGTTAGCTAGAGAATTAATTTCAGTTAGGTACATTCTTATAACTCTACTGATTTCTCTGTTCAAGGTCTCACAGTTTGTACAAGTCTTATCAAACATACAATAGCAATTACCAAAGTATTAGGAAAGAGTAAATTCGGATGTTCACACTATGCTAGATCTGCTGTAACAGTAGGAGCCCCTCTTGGTACAAACAATTACTACTGAAAGTTTTTTTTTGTTGAAAAAATAGTAACTAATTCTATGTCATATTCAGTTTGCTACTGCCTCCTAGATATTACCTTTTTGGATAATTCATACCAGAAAATCACCAGAAAATGAACCAGAACTGACTTTTTTCAAAGGAAATCTTTGAATCTCAAAGGCAAAAAGAGGGAAAAGGTAATATTTTTTGGCCTATTGCTGAAGAAAAAGCCACAGGGTCTGCTCTGCTATCAAAATAATCTGAGAAACACTGTCAAAATAATCTCTGTATAATCTTTGCCCTGGAAAGTCCTTATTCTTTTTCTCTATGAAGGATTTTTACCACCAATTTTTTTCTGGTCATTTATTGCTCTCCAAAGTTAGTTGTGTGATACCATATTTCCATAGTTAATATTGCTATCAAGAATGGTCTTGGAGCTCTGCAGTTATAGACAGTGTTGAAACAGTTAATTTGTTGGATGATCTGCTTAACTGTGGAAAGTTCTTAGTACTTCAGAGAACTGCTTCATGTATCCATGCCCTTGCTGCAAATTGGAATGCCTTTTTTGTCTACTAGAGATTACATTAATAGAGTCTTAAAGTATTGGTACATTTTGGAAGGTGTCACTCACATTATAGAGAAATTTGAAACCACTTTCATTAAAACAGATGAAAGGCCTATCAGACATAATATCCATTCTTTAATCATAGCAAATGGCAGAAACTTGCAGAAGGCATTATGAATTGAGCAGGTAGGTAGAAATACCAGTTTTCTGGTGAGAACTGGGTTGCATCCATCTGCAGTTCAAAGATTCTATAAATCACAGGTCATATTTTTGTATTTAGAGGTCTGCTGTGGATCTTTTCCAGCAAAATTCAGCTGATTTTTGAAGTCTTGAAAATATGTAGCACTCACAATGTCCTTCAGGAAGGGTTTCCTTGCCTTACCTACCTACAGAGACAATAATCTATTTTATTTTGCTTGTTTTGAATTTACCTCCTGCTAGTTTTTGTTTTAGGTTTCTATCTTGATTGTTCTTAAATAAATGAAACACTGTCATGTTCGCATAAAACCATTAAACATAATCTTTTTGGCTGCACTAGAAGCAGGATCACAGCACCACACTTGTGGTGTTCTCAAAAAATATGTGCTTATTTGCAACATGGCTTGGACTCATAAATAATCATTTAGGTGCAAAGCACTGCAAGAAACATGTACCTCATTTGACCATAAATCAATAATAAATCTTGATATCTTTGATACCATTAAAGAGCTATCTTATTTTTTCCCCATTTCATACTTCAGCTAACAGGTTTCTGTTTTCTTACATACTATCTTTACTTCAGTGTAACCAGTTGATGGATTTGCTGTCCTTTCTTCTGATGATAACGACATATACTGATGCTGGCATTGCTTTTGCTAAGGAGATTAATATACATGAGGCTCTGTGGTTTGTCTTTACACTATGAAACTACTGAAATAGCCATCCATCACTGATAGATATCTAACATGTTTTATGGAGCTTACTTTGGATGTACCAATGCCTCAGTTATGCTACAGAGGCAGACAAATGATACACAGCATCTTTTAGCAACTGCACTACAGTTTTAATTTCCAATTAACTGGGTGCAGTTTTGTCTTGCTGATTCATAATTGATTCTAACCAGTGAAAATAGATCCCTGTCATTCCCAGACACATGTAAATCATCAGCACATGCCTTTTGTCCAAAGAGTCTTCCTTTTATAGTAATAAAGGGAATGGGAAGAAAGATGTACAGTGTTTGTATGCAGACATGTTTTCTCTTTTGTGTTTATTAAGCCTTCTTTAGTTCAGGAACTGCTCCTGAACTAAAGTGCTCCTGAACTAAGTGCTTGTTGGGTTTTGTTGGGATTTGTTGTTGTTGTTTGGGTATTTTGTTTGTTTTTTGTTGGCTCGGCTTGGATTGGGTTTTTTTGTTTTGTTTTCTTTATTTTTTACAGGCACTAGCAGGGTTCCCCAGTGCTTAATATTTGGGCCAGTCATGTTTAATATCTTTATTGATGATGTGGATGAGGGGATCAAGTTCACCTCCAGTAATCTATGTCTCTAAATATCCAATTTAGGGTTTTGCTCATCACTGCTGTGGAAAGGCATCTCATCTAGTCAATACAAGGGATAAATAAAGTAACCCAATTCTGTTATCTTTCACATGCTCACATGGTTTTAAAAACCATAAAAGTAAACCTTCCCACATATATAGAAAGTCTGTAGCAATTTCATGCTTAGATAGTTTGAGGGTTCTGTCTTTTGATGGAAGCTTCAAGTGAGACCCTTTCTTTGACCATGCAATTTTACTTTCTTGTCTTTCTTCTCAGACATGCATCTGTTCATCAGTTCGCTGCATTGATCTGTCAACCTTTAACGTTAGTTTTGGAGATACTTCCAGTAGTCCCTGCAAACTGCATGGTTACAAAAGCAGGTGTGTTAGTGTTCCCTTTGTTCAACTCTTTGCTTGCATCTTTTTGCAGCACAAAGGCAGATAAGAGCTTTAGTAACATAATTATATTATATGAACACTATCCTGCTTTAATTTCTGATGTTATTTTTATTCTACTTCATTTCCATACGGAGTATTTTGGGATGGCATCCACTACGAATCATTACAAGCATAGGGACATGATTTAACAGATACATAGTGTAAGTTCCTGGAATCAGACCTGCTTCAACCACCACCTTTATTTTCCATCAGGATACCAAAACTAGAGAATTACATATTTTTATTTTTTTCCATAAATTTAAGGAAATCAGATATCATTATGCATCTACTGTGAAATCACTTCATTGTAATTAGAGCCAGACATCATAAAAAAAAAGACTTTATTAAAGGCAATAGAAATGTGGAAAGAGATTACATGTTGCATGGGGGGAGGATGATGAAAGATTGATGGCATTTTCTTCAGAATGGTTTGGATCAAAACCAAAGAGAAGTAAATACTAAAGTGTACATTCCTGAAATTTTCTGTGTATAAACTAAATTTGCATTGTATTTATAATTTTTTTTTTTGAGAAGAAATGTGTGATTTTTTATTCCCTAGGTTCTCAATAAAATGTGCAGCTTCTCATGGAGAACTTTAAAAAAAATTCATTAAAATCAACAAAATATCATTAAAATCAACAAACCCAAGAAATATAATTTAAGATACAGACAATTTTCTGAAAGCTTGAAACTTTAAATATTTCAGGAAATCCATGATTTCTAATTCTATCAATTAGTAAGTATATCAATGAGCTTACCTGTGCATGCAGACTGTATTTTTATAACTAAAACCTAACCATAATGTGTTGAAACACATTTTAAATTAATTTTTATGCATTTCAGTGGTTTTATTATTTTATTTTGCTAGTCTGTATTTTTGTCAGGGGAAACCTGACAGGTTTCTCACACAGTATTTTTCATGCATGACAGTGCAAAAGCACCACAGATGTCAGAATGTTGTCATTATAGAAACAAATCCTAAAACTCCAGTGGAAACACCCCTCACCTATTTTTTTGCTCAAAACCACTGCCTGCTGTCTGCTCCAGCTTGCCCTGAATAATCTTTTAAATTTCCACTGTGTCTGAGATAGCTTTATGTCTTCACAAATCAGTGTGCTGAGATTCAGTACATTTTACCCTTGGCACATTCATCTTATAGCAACAGATTCCTGTTGTGAAGCAGAACTGAGGGGAACCATTTGTCTGTGTGCAGTTAAGACCTTGAACACAGACAGCACCACTCTCAGAGCCCTTACTTGTTTGTGAGCAAAGCCCTTGCTTCGCAAACTCTGACTTCTCTTTTTATAGTGTAATTTGGGAAAAAAAATATTGTTAAGTCACTTCTTAATTTATTGTACTTATTATATTCTACCACCAGCTGCCAAATAATTTGTAGAGATGCATTATCATTTTGTCAATGTGCCCTAAGAGAGGCAAATGTAGAAAGGCTGTTTGTTAAGTGCATGACAAAGAAAAACAAACACTGTCTTCTGGAAAGCAATTAAAATAGATCATCTCTCTTGGGTAAGGATTAATTAGAGAAGAAGTAAAAGAAGCATTTTTATTTAAACTCAGGGAAAAAAATCATTAATTAATACAATGCTCTCAGTACAACACAAATCAACTTAATGTTTATTACATATGTTAGGCATAGTTCAATGCGAAGTCTGCCTGTACCTTCAGTATTCAGATCCTCCTCCAGGACTGACTTTCAAACATCTGTAAACATTTCTATGCCCACAGTTTTGATTTAGACTCCTCTCGATTTCAGCTTCTTAATTCAAAGTTGGGCTGCTTCTCACCTGTATTTATCTCACTGATTCAGCCTTGGCACTTGGCACATGGAAGGGAAATCCATAGGTATTTCTTGGCCTAATTCTTCTGTATTTTATTAGACATCCCATAGTACATGCCAGGGTGGCTAAAACTTCTACTATTCAGGAATAAAAAAGCAGTTGTAATGTACTTTGTAGAACATTACAAGAGTACTCACTCTTTCTGTGATACTCAGTGATAGGAGAGGAACTCTGACCTTCTTTTCTTTGTTATTTCACATAAATTAGGCCAAGGTGCTTGCAGTATCAGTTTTGCAAAGATTGAGAGGTCTTCTATGATGGATCTCAACTAGTATTTGGAGAAAGGATGGGATATGCTCAATTCTCTTTAGTTCAAATGCAGAAACCTGTTAGTTTAAATAAATAGTACAGATTAAACAGCAGAATGGATGTGGATGTGAAACCACTTAAATCATTATGTCTGATAGCCCAAAAGGAAATCAAATGATGCTTACATGAAATGCATCTCCAGCAGAGCTTCTTGGAGAAATAGTTTTGTATCACAATGTCCAAGAGAGTCGCTCTGCCTTAAGAAAATATAAGAATGACTTTTTTTTCTGTTTATTTGAAGAAGTTGGTGCTCAATATTCTAGATTCAGATGCAACAATTTCCTTCAGATACAATACCAAATAGCATCACAGAAGATTAATATTGACAGCAAAAACCTGAAGTCATTGGAATCTGATATGCTTTTAGTTCAGTTGGACTTGATGTTCCTTGTGGATCTCTTCCAACTCAGGATATTCTATGATTCTATGAAAAATCACTTTGTATAAAGCAACTTTTTTTTTTAAATTTTGGATGCAAAGTGCCTGAACAAAGAGTATGCAGACTCCCTAATTAAAAGTTAATCAAATTGAAAAATTTATTTAAAAATTGTATTGTATCATTATTCATCAGTATCCAAATAACCTTCACCTAACACTTAAATCTGATTATTTTGCTCTAGGAGCCTCTGGTACTTTTGTTGTTCCACTGTTATAATAATGCTTATATTACTAACAAAGATCTTTGCATTTTAGGGAAATATCACATATATATGTATGAAAAGTATGTCATCACAGGGATGACTTTTAAAACCTAATCAGAAAATTAAAGCTAGAACAGATCAACTTTGTATTCCTTTTAATGAATTTTTTTTCTCATCATATTTCATTTCCATGGAGCCCAAATATAATGAGGGTTGTAAGAAGGCTTATTATCCCCAATATCTCAGTAATTAATTATCATAACTTTATTAGTGATGATTTCGAATCCATCTCTTTATTTTGCATCAGTAATGTAATTAGTGTCAATATGATTTCTGGCAGGTAATTCCAGGTTAGCAAACTCTTAACAGGTTTTTTTTGTTTGTTTTTTCTTTTAATAACTTAATATTCGCCTCCTTGTATTTCTTTACACACTTTCTTTTTTATTTACTTGATTGACCACTACAAAAATCAGAAAATACCCATTTAGATAGTTTATTTTGCTAATATGGAAATATTCCTATGACAACAATAACTTCATCAATGATCCATTGAAAATGAACTATTAACGACCTCTTGCAGATGGACTATTTTAGCTGTAATACTTTAAGTAAATATTCAATGCAATACTTTTTTGCTTGGTTATTTTTTTAATTTCAAGTCAAAAATAGATGCTGTTTCACAGTTATGTCTTCATGATAAAGAAAACAAGGAGGCTGATTCTCCCACTTGATATCCAGTCTGGGTAATTTCACAGAATTTCACAGAATGGCTACGGCTGGAAGGGACCACTGGAGATCATCTAGACCAACCTCTCTGCTCAGCGTCCAGTGCAGCACATTACTTAGGATTGCCTTCCAAGTAAAAAGGAGACAAATGCTACACTAACCAAATTAGAAAGTAATGAATACATTTGCTTAATTTCTAAAGTATTACATAATTATTTTTCTAATGAGGCACCTTTTTTCTTCCTGTACTGATCCATGAAATGAAGGAATACATTTGGAAAAAATCCACCATCATTTCTATGGCAGCAGTGTATCTCAGTAATTCAGCTATAACTTGGCTACAGTGTAGCTATTCTTTGCATGTAGCCTGTGTCTGCACTGGTGAGGTTAATAGTGTCAAGGAACCCATAAAAGGGCCCATGGCATGATTTTTGCCTTGCCCAACCAGCCTGGTCCCAATTTGCCTGCAAGGGGCAGGAGTTAGCCCTGGCAATGGACTTCCCTGTGGTCAGTGTGGGTGACACTGATTTGTCTTGGGGTTAAAAGGGAGCTTAAAATGATGCTGCAGTGTGAAACGTGGTCCCAGTATCAGATAATAAACATCTCAGTTAAAGTACCACTGAGCTTGAGAAGAAATCTTATTTTCCTAATTAGTTTAATCTCAGGTTCATCCGAATGCTTAGATAACAAAGAAGTTCTTGTTCTCTGTCCTGCTCTGATTTCAGTAGCCTGCATTATATACTCTTACTTTTCCTCCTCCAAAACCAACCAAGCTTAGAAATGTTGGTTTTTACTCTGCTATAAAGTAAATTAGAAAGTGTCAGTACGATTTCTTCTTGATGTATATGAATACCAAAGACTGAAAGATACCCTGGTTATACAACAATGTTTGCCTGGAATAAATGAATAAATGCTTTTCTGTGTAACATTATCAGTTTGACTTTGGTCTCACACCAAATCAGTGGAAGGCAAATCCATTGAGAAATCTGCAGGCAAAACCTGTTCATGACATCATGACTTATTGCACTTGTACCATTTTACAGGGTAAAAACCACTAGAAATATTTTTTTGTTCCGAGGAGTTGCGGAGGGTTGCGGTGTGTGAATTTGTTTGGTTTTTTTTAATAGCCATGTGTTGAGATGGAGAAAAGTAATTTACTTTGGTTGTCTTCTGTATTTATTAGTGTTTCTTTTTGCAAGTTAATGCAACAACATTCTTTTAAATACATACATGATCTGGACATACTGATAGGGAAAAAAAATTGTCTAACCAGGCATCATCGAAATGTAAGATAAGCATTTGTTTTTCCTGCATTATAGGAGAGAAGCCTTTCAAAGCAATATTGTAAACATTATGTATTGTGACCAATGTATGGTGACAAGCAAGGGACAAGAACAGGACAGAAAGAAGAAGGATGTTCGAGGTCAACTGCCTCTAGCATTGGTTGACTACCTCCTCTGGTCTGTCCAAATAAGTGTTCATTAATAAATTTTGGTTTTACTTTTACAAGGATATAAAGACCTTAAATGTTGCATTAGCTCCACATCTCTTGCAAAGGTGAATTTCAGACCTATCTTTGCACTTTTTCTGCACAAGTTTCTATTATCCACATATTGTGTTATTGAGACTTCATTTGTTTTCTCCCTAAAACAATATTGATTTCCTATGGCCAAGTTCTTCATGGCATATTACACTTCAGAATTTGGTTAATGTAATGCACAGAAACAGCAATCTGGCATTTTTACTATCTCTAAAATAAAAGTATATAGTCTATAGCAAAAAAAAAAAAATAAAAAAAAAAACAAAAACAAAAAAAAAACCAAAAAGAAAAAGAAAAAAAAAACAAAAAAAATACACTAAAACAAATTATATGTGGACACAAACAAAGACAATTATTGGCTGAGAATGTGGACAAAGAGCAAGATGAATGAGAAAAGGTCCTTCAACTACCTAAAGAGGAAAGAGGAATAAAAACAATTCCTTCAATCATAGCAAATTGCCCCAACATGGTCCAATTTTTCTCATTTTCACTGTAGGATTTTGTCACTAAGATTTCCCAGGACTTCAGATAATACAGATCTTAGCCTTAAAAAGTGAGGCTACAACTGCTTCCCATGCTGGAAGTTCAAAATAAGCCTCTTAACTTGTTCTGTCTAAAGACTGAATGACACCTTCAACTACAGTATCAGCAGTGTAAAACTGAACGAACAGCTATCACACACTATTGTTCCAGTAATGTGTGCTTTACTGTCCCTAAGGGTGTATTTATGGGGATAGGCCAAATGATTCCAGAGGAGCTATAACTGTCTTTTAAATCAATGATGCCTGCACTGAGGAGTCCCTAAGCTCTCATTGACACTGTCATACCAAACAGCTCCCTTGACACCTGCACTGAGGGAGATCTTCCATTTTCAATGGTAGACAAGAAACCTGGCCACAGAAACCTGGCTACAGGATTGTCCCATCAAGCTGCAGTCATCCTGATATTACCACTGAATGAGAAATTCTACTAGCAAGTGTAGATTCTGAAAAACATCTTCACTTCAGTATCTGCTTTGTAGTGCAATTAAAGGAAAATAAAATTAAAAAAATAAAAATAAAAATAAAAAAATAAAAAAATAAAAACACTAACACAAAAAAATCCTGGGATTTTAAATTAGGCAACATTTTAAAGATATGTCCCTCATAAGAGAAAAAATGCAATAATTTTTTTAATCTATCTTTCAAAGCAGGTAGAACAACTACAATTTTGCCTTCTTGGAGCTTATTAAAGCTGTGTCTATTCCCCCTGCTCTGAACTACCTTAAAGGAGCTAAAACACATGCACATGGCACATGCACAGGAATTTTTCCCCAAAAGACAAAGGCAGAAGAAATTAGATAAATGCATGTCTCCTAATGGAATAAATTTACTTTCTTTGATAAGATATGAGAATATGAAAGTGTGAAAAACATATGTTTACACAAAGGCATAAATAAAAATCCAGAAGTATTATATATAAAACTGCATTATGTACATTATGTATGTTTCTAAGCTATGCATATTTATTTCAGTGTTAACAGTGCAATTTTCAACAATACTTGTAGATCTTAGTAGCAAAAGCTGTAATTAATCACATTCTTCAGGAGCTATTCAGGAATATTATGCAGCTATAGCTGTGAAAAGAGTGGAAGAAAATTGTTGTAGTTGTCCATTTTACTTACGTTTTTATTAAATAAGTTTTTTTTACTTGTTTGGGGACAGCCTGTAGTTCTGCCTGTCAAATCAGTGTCTTGTCTAGAGCAGGGGATTGACACCTCAATGAAGGGTTGTGACTGAGCCACCATGGAGATCCCATTGACTTTGGCAAGGAAGCTGCTGCTAAGTCTGGGGAAGAGAGTTTGGCTTCCACAAGAACAGGCATGATGAGGACCCTGGGAATAGGAACACACCTGTTAAGAACACAACACATTGGAGGGACAAAAATCACACTGTTAAACGCAGGTATCTGCTGCGTACACATAATCTTGGACATCTCCGGTCTTCGTTATACTCAAAGGTTAGTTAATATCTCCAAAGTTCCAAGTGAAAGTAAAATATTTGGTGGGAGTTTTTTTATGTTTTGTTTGTTTTGTTTTATTTTGTGTTTAATATTTCTTTGAAGAATTTAAACCAGAAGTACTCCTGCAGGGAGGTCCTCATACAGGGCTCAGGTGTGCCATACTGCTTCAGGTGTTTCTGATAGTCAAATATTACTTTCTTTGTTAAACCAATCAGATATAATGCCAAGTCTGGAAGTGTGTCCTGTGGCCCCCAGGCTAAAAATCAGTGAATAAATTCCACTTACGTATCATTTCTATAGTAATTCCTGGGAGTTAATATCAGTTGTATCCAAATCTGAGCTTTGCACTTGCTGAAATTCCAAGTACCATAACTTCTTCCTTAGGTGACCCTTTGAACCAGTCCTGCTCCTTCACACAAAATGCACTGCCAGGAAAACTTTCATGTAAAAAAAAAAAAAAAAAGTAGAATCTATTAAATCCTTCCAATTTAAATCATAGACCCTATAGCCAAACACCTCCTTCAAGAGACTGAATAAGATTTTCTGAAAAACAGATTTGTGAGCAGTCTAAGCCTTTTTTACTGAAGGTACTCTGGCTTGTGCAAAGGCATAAATATTACTTGTGAGAGGAACTGAAGATTGAGAACCTATCTTCAAGGAGAATATCCTTATAGTTGGACTGCTGGAGCAGTCTTTGCCCTTCCATATTCCTAGCAAATATTTATCCTGCAAAGTCAAAGTTTTATACAGAAAACTTCTATGTAAACAGAATCAAACAAAAATAGTTTGATTCCAGCAAACAACTTAAACCATATTTGCTTGCTTACATATTGGTATAGAATAAAATATTTTTTTGAAAAGGAATGAATTGTTCACAGCATGAAATTTCCTTCTAGTAAACATAATTGTCTAAGTTATATCTGGAAGTTCTATTCATTATAGCCCTACTAAATCAGCCTCTTTTATGAATCACATACTCTCTAGTAAAACACTTGATATAATGAATGTTTGTTACTGTAGTGCAAGGAGAGGGTGGGTTAAAATCCACTCATTCAGGTCAAGAATGTTAACAACCCAGGAGAACTATTTTTCCTTTGCTTATGACAAATAAAAGGGTAGAATTATGCTTGCTACTTGCAGGGGACATCTAACAGACTAAACTAAAGTTCCTAACCTGGAAGATATCTTCCTTGGAATCTTATTGTGGCCAGATTTGGAATAAACACCAAGGCACTGCACAATGCTGGGTTGCTTTGTGTATATTTTCAAAAGGAAAATCCATTACTATATAGCGGTTTGGGGAAGAAAATGATAATAAAAGAGTTTAGGAATAAAAGTTAAACACATGTATATCTTGTTTAAGGGTCTTCAAAGGCTTTTGTCTCTGGCTTACCTGTGATTAGCTCAGGGATATGGGTATAAAATAGGCTGCTTCAGCAAACACTAAATGTGAATGAAAATCAAACTCGTGCCACTTGAAGCATCATATCTTTGGTTATTTACTAGCTCCATGCTTGCATTTCAGAACACACAATTTCTCTTGATGGAATTTGTGTATTCCACTTTTTTTTAAAAATGATATATTTTATTTTAGTTTCCCTTGAAAAACTCATGGAAGCCTTGAGAATTTATTTTGTTTTTTATCACCTTGGCTTGAGGATGAGCGTCATTTTAATTTCCTTTTCCTTTTTCTCATTTTTGATAAAATGATTTTATCTCTCAGGACTAGGCCTCAGGAAGATTACAAAGCTCATTTTCTCAGAGTCTGAGAACAGTGATATTGCTAAAATACAATGTTAACTAACTTTTTAAAGAACAATGCAAAGTGCAAATAAAAACATCTTTAGAGACTGTGAAGTCATCTTTCATTCACACCATCATTTGGAGCAATAAATCAGATTTAGGTTTTTCAAAGTTTGATGTTTTACTGGAAGTCCCTTTCAAACCAAGTTCTATTGTGCTCAACTCTAGACTGGGGAGACAGCCCATGAAGCTGAGAACCTTAGAAGGAGGGGAGAAAGCACCTTACAAAGGAGTAAAATTACCTTCCTTAACATGTATAACCAGTCTAAAAGTCCTAAAAGACATTCATGTCATTTGCATCCTGGTCAAGGCTGTACCCAAATATCCATTAGAGTTTTCATGATCATCAGCTGAGTTCAAGCACTGAATTGAATGAGTACTAAATGTAGCACATCATCCTTAAAGAGATATGCAGCAGTATAAGGAAAGCAAGTGTGCAGGTTTCAGCTGGGTAGTGTTAACTGTCCTCACACTGGCTGATATGGGGCTGTATTTTATATTTGTGATGAACACAGGATAGAATTGCTAACACAGAGATGCTTTTGTTATTGTTGAGCACAGTTTAGACAGAGCCAAGGCCTTTTCTGCTTTGGTACTGCCATATGGGTAAGGGAATTGGGGGGAATACTCGGGGGGTTGGGAGGAGACAGAGCCAGGATAGGTGGTCCCAAATGACCAACAGAATATTCCAAACCATATGACAATCACGATCAGAACATAAAGGTGGGGGGGGGAGGGGGGAGTTGGGGAGGAGAAAGGGTGGGGGTGAACATTTGGTGACAGTACTTGCCTTCCCAAGCAGCCATTATGAGTGATGGGATCCTTCTCTCCTGGAGGTGGCTGAACATCTGCCTGCCCATGGGAAAGCAGTGAATTAATAATTCCTTGTTTTCCTTTGGTTGTGTGCACAGCTTTTGATCTCCCTATTAAGCTGTCTTTATCTCAACCCATAAGTTCTCCAGCTTTTGCCTTTCTGCTTCACTCCCCATGTGAGTGACCATGAGGTTGCATGGGGCTTGCTTGCTGACTCAGGTAAAACCATGACAAAAAGCTATCAAATGTAACTGTGAATTTCTATGCTTTTGTGAAGGAAAAAAGTATTATACTGACATAACTCTAGATATTTTTTAAAGCTATCAGACTTAAACACAGTGGAATCATAGAATTAATTTCTCTCAGCCACTCATTATATGACTTATCTCTTCACTCTTCAGTGGCTTCGTTACCCTACTCTGGACACCCCCAACACTTCAATGTCTTTCTTAAATGAGAGGCCCAATAGTAAACACAAGACTCACAATGTGTCCTCAGCAATGCTGAATACAGAGTGACAGTCACTGCTCTGGCCACCTAAGCTCACTTCTGGCTTATATTCCATTCCAAACACCCTGTCCCCAGCCTGTAGGGCAGCCTGAGGTTCTTGTGACTGAAGTGCAGCACCTGCTACTCTGCTTGTTGAACCATTTTGTTGATAACAGCGCATGGATGCAGATGTATCCATGATCCAGAACCCTCTGTAGAGCCTAATTTCCCTTCAGCAGATCAACACTAGCACCCAACTTATGTCATCTGCAAACTGACTGAGCGTGCATTTGATCCCCTTATCCAGATCACCAATAAACACATTAACCAGGACTGGGCTCAACACAGTTCCCTGGGGATTCCGAAAGTGACTGGCCACCAACTGGATGCAATTCCATCCACAACCACTCTCTGGGTCCATCCATCCAGGCTGTTTTTAACACAGAGAATAAATAGCACACCTGTCCAAACCATGGCCTGCCAGCTTTTCCAGGAGAATGTTGTGGGAGACAATGTCAAAGGCTATGCTGAATTCTAGGTGGAAGAGGATTCTAAAATGAATGGCTTCTTGTTAACTATTATCTGGCTATTATAGATAATTGTTACAAAATGTTATGCTTAAAAATGGAAATAAGAGAAGTGTACAAATCCTGTAAGATTGTAATGGAGAGTAGGAAACTTGGAAATTCAAAGTACAGTTCCAAAAAGATACTGAAGTACACATCCAACTACTTTAAAGGAAATTATTTGGGTTTCAGAAATGGGGGGCTTACACAAAGCATTTAAGAGCACCAATTAATAAGCATTGATGTTGACCTTGGCCAGTGTTTAAGAGTTTAATAGTGTTTCTGCTCATTTATACAGTAGAGAAAAATATTCCTGATTTGATTTGGCTGATAGTCTTCTTGAGGGAAGACTGCTTCCTATTTCTAAGCGAAACTTATGCCATAAATCTTGTAATCTAAATTTAGCCCTCTAAGAGATAAGTATCTGGTCCAAGCTAATCAACCAGTCTGTCATACAGCCAGGAGAAAGTTTCCATTTTAATGATGATTTATTCTATTGATGGTATACCCTTATTTCAGTACTAAGTAGATATGAGTTCAAAAAGTCTCCTTCTCTAAGCACTGGCAATATAGAAAACTCAGATCATTCTCTTACTCAAGATATTTCCTTTTTAGTTATACAAAATGTGGAAGAATAAACCTCAGTTGAAGTAAGTAAAGGCTTTGAATTACCGTCTATTTTCGTTAATCGATCCATAAGTTTTATATACAACCAAACAGAGAATCAATTGCCAGATCAAAAATCTTTTCAATCTCCCATTTTTGTCTCTCTAAAACTATGTTTTATATGACTACTAAAAGCTCTTTCTCACCCCGATGAACAAAAGCCTGAAAGCTGATTCATTGTTTCTCACAGCAAAAAAAGGATAGCTCAGTAGGAATCATACCATTTTTGTGGAACTACTTTGTAAAACTTCTTTGGATGAGTTGGATCTTTCCTAAGTTCAAAGTTACTTTTCATGTAGTGAGATTTGGGCCTCAGAGACATTTGTAGCCTGGGGGATAGAAGAGGGATATGGAGAATTTGCCTTGCTTCACTGCTTTCCTCTCATTTATATCAAAAAGACTCACTACCGAATCTCTTTTCTGTTTGTTTGCTGTAGTGCAGTGCTTCTGAAACATCTGCCAGAGCTACAGATTTTGCAGCACCAGACTGATTCATGCCTGCATATTGCATTAAATGTGCATTGGCTTGTGCAACCTTTTCATCACCCAGCTACTTGAGAAGAGTCCACCTGTATTCCTGTAGTGTGTTAACTTGAAGGCTATTTCAGAATTTCAGATTTGGTCCTTGACTATCCCTCTCACAGGGATAGTTATGAACTATGAAAGCACAAACTAGTTTTCACATATTGCAGTTTTGGGGAATAGGAATTCTAATCTCTCATTAGAAATGGCAATTCATATAAGACCTAGAAATTAAGGATAAAAATTTTGAAATAGGACTACACTGGCATTTATGACATCGATAGCTCTTTGTTTTTTTGTTTTTTTTTTTTCTTTAACCTTTTTTGGGGGCTTATTTCAAAATATTTAAATAGTTTTTTGTGATCAGTTTTTATTGAAGTTAGAAAACAAGGTTTTCCACTCTTCAATTTACCATCCACTAAATGTGACACTTATCTTACTCCTTGATTTTTTTGTTTAAATTCTAAATACACATAACTCATTATTTGGTTTTAACATTGGCATGATTTTGAAGTTCTACACAGCTCCTATATATTTATTTTCTCTAGGTAAGTTTCACAGGCAGACCTAAAAATTCTATTGCTTTTTAGGATGGATGTACAATAACATATGGACATTAATTTCAGAATACCATTAATAACATTATGCAATCATTTTCATTGAAAATCTTCTTGTCATCACAATATTGTTCAGGAATATATTTTACTGAATAAAAAAAAATCTACTCTCAGAGAAATCATCTTGCTCTGTGGATGGATAATTAAATGTCACGGTCAATCTTGTCTTATTACATTTTCCATTTTAAATGGAAATTTAGCATGCCTATTGAATGAGATAACTTATTTTCAGTATCGAGTCTCAGCTGAGACCTTACAGATAACACTGTTGTTATCATTACTAGAAGTACAGCAGCTGTAAATTTTGGGTGCCATACAGTACCACCAAGAAGTCTAACTGAAAGAAAGACTTGGCATGGAGAACTTCAGTTGGCCAAAGAGTAAGACAACTTATATCTACAAAGTGTTTGCAGTTTGAGCAAATAGGGTTGGAAATCTTGCACAGCAAGTTACATACAAGCCTATCTAGTATCAAAGATTTTCACTTAACTGAGCTCGCTGACACAAACTGATGCAAACCAAGAACCTTCAGGAAGAATAAACATTAAACCCAGCTAAACACTAGATGTTAGAACAGTCTACATCTTAGGTACAAAATGCTTACCTCAGGAAATAGGCTGAGAGTGCAAGAGATCTACAATCAGAAAATCATTTAACTGTTCATTCAACTAGAATGATATAAATCCACCCACTATGATTTAACCCCACACTTAATGACCTTGTTTAACCAAAAACTAGGCATATATTAGTAAAGTAGACACTGGGGGGAAAAGTCATGCTTCTATTAAAAAAAAAGAAAAAGCAAACCAAAATGTTGCATTTAATGCAATTTTTTTTTCAACTGTTTAGGTCAGAAAAGGTAGAAAACAGTTCTTCAAAATACTATAATTTTAAACTGCTTTGAAAAACTAGGAGAAATGAACCACATCAGGCAGATCCTATTGCTTACTGAAATAAAAAATTGTGCTGCTCTACCTCTAAGAGTAGTTACCTTTTGAAACACTCTCTCCAGATCAAGTTACAGTGTAATTTTGTTATGACAGCTACATTTACAGCAGCTCATCATAATCTAAAGAAAAGACAAAATAAAGGGTACTGCAATGTCACTTTGATTACCTCTTTCACAGTAACACTCTAACCATGCAAGTATCTCAAGAGCAGGCAATAAGCTTAGAACAAAGACATTCTGGTTACTCTTAACTAAGGAAAATCAAAGGCAAAGAAAAAATTACTTTGTTTTAATCCATGAATACCTTTCAGGTCCCTTCCAACCCAAGCCCTTCTGTGATTCAGTGATTCTATATTTGATCACATCTGTTTAATGCCAAAACAACAACAGCAACAAAAACCCAACTACCAGCCAAAAAACCAACCAAAAAAAAAAACCAAAAATCAAAAAAACACAGACACACACACACACAAACAAACAAACAAAAAACCCACAAAAAAAGCCACATACAAACAAATGTAACATACTGTCCAATTTTACTTTCTACTGTCAGGTTTAAAATTGATACTACATAGCAACACTATGAAGATTCATACCTCATCTTTAGGTGAGAAATTGATTTGTAAGTAGGGCACAAAAGAGCAGTGCTAGCTTATAGTCTTTTTCATAAGCTACAGACTCAACTGCTGGAGTTATATTAGGGATAAAGAATCAGCTCACATTATTTCTACTTCTACTAATTTTGTGGGTGGTAGTAATTAGCAGAGGATTTGGCAGACAGATGGGGGCAGAACAGTAACCTCTTAAGTGGCCTTACATGATTCTCTAAAGCTCATTTGTCAGAGTCATTAAGCTTGTCTGTATAAAGACATCCATTAGCAGAGTCATGCCCTACTCATGCATCTTTTGAAGCATCTTTGTTAGAGATTTGCTGTCATGGTTCACACAGAGATACACAAATGAATTCTATTATGGCAATGACTAGGTCTAAAATTAAGAGAGCTAAACCCACATTCAGTGTTGCATGTTGATTATTCTTGTGTACTACTTGTTCTTTAGAGTTGAAATATAAGTGGTTTGGAGCAGGAAATGATTCTTCAGACTGCATTTATGAAATATATAGTACAGAAATGGTTGAGAATAACAACTGTTACCATTGTATAACAAATGCACTTAAAGTTATCAGTATTTTGCAATGCACATTTGCAAGAGAGAGGAGCCAAGAAGGCCATCTCCACCCCATGAATCCAATATTAAAACATTCAGATGTAGTTTCAGTCTATTCCAATATATGGATCACCTGTTAGTGAAGAAATGATGAGTGTAAGAGGCAACTGTTGCACAGGAAGTTCTGTCTGAACTTGAGGAAGGATTCCTTTCTGAAGCAGGTGACTGGGCACTAGAGCAGGTTACCCAGAGAGGTTGTGGACTCTTCATTGTTGGAGATATTCAGGAACCATTTGGATGCAATCCTGACCCATGTGCCAAAGGACAACCCTACTGAGGCAGGGAGGTTATACCTGTGGTATATTTACTGCACGTTCTAAAATCCAGCTACTGTAGAGTCAGGGGTGACTGCAATGCCTCCAGGTCTAGCTGCCAGAGGTTGGGGGGACAGAATGTGTATTCGTTCAGGCACTAAAATGTATAAGCAACAATGTATGGAGGTCAAACTGTGGGCTGCAGATCCCATAGGAAGCAATGGGAGAAACCAGTGTGATTGAGTGTTAGTGCAAGCAATGGGAGAAGGATCTACCTGGGGGCAGTGCTGCATCTCTGGCAGCCTGTATTGAGGCCGTGTTGGTGGCCTCTGTGTGTGTGTGTGTGTGTGTGCTGGAAGAGGACAATTCCCAGGTCCTAGAGTCTGCTGGGCTTGGAAATTCTCACAACATTCTTGATTAGGGTTAAATTATCTTTCCTTTATTTTTTCCCCCTGGAATCTCTTTCTAGTGGCAATATCAGTGTAACATCATGTCATAGAAAAATATATGCAGAACAGATTTTTTTTTTTTTTAAAGCAAGATACAAATCCAAAATAAAATCAGAGATTACATAAACCAAAATTACTTATTATAAGGCTTCTTGAAGCAATATTAAAGATACAGATACAGGTGAAAAATCACTCTAAGTGCAATTTAGCTTTTTTGAAATGTCAAATGTTCCTATTTCATATATCAACTTATTATCAATCATTTAAATTTATTTGATTTTTTTCTGTCATCCTAGCAAGCAAATACAAAAGAAAGCTCAAGATAAAGTCAGTCACTAAGTAATTACTTCTGAAAGTAAAAGTGGCATTTTTGTAACTATATTAATGTTTTCGCTTCCCATTTCAATAACGTAGACTGGGTACTTTAGAAAAATATCTGGTTGCCACTGATAAATATTGAATTATTGGACACTATTAGTGTACTCAAGGATTCAGTGCATTTCATTTATATCTAGATTAATATCTGCAATATGTAGTTGTTGTGGTTTTGAACTTTTAAAAATGAAACTTAAAAGGATTAAATCTCTCAGTTTCAGAGTACTGCCTCATAAAGTTCCATTAAATGTATTTAAATTAGAGGAATTTATCAAGGGGTGTAATTTCTAACTGATAATTTGAACACCTCATATATTAATTGCAGGGCACTAGTTCAGACATCAACTGACGATAGTTTGATTAACTTTTTGAGAAACACAGTCTTTTTTTGTAGTAAATTAAATAAATTGTTTCATTTTGAGGAGGGACAAAATGTCATTTTGAAACAATTAGGTGGTAAGTGATGAAATAAATTGATCAAGAATGTATTTGATCATAAAACATAATTTTCCATAATATATTGAAGAAATACTGCCAGTGGACTTAATAATTCATTATGGGCGTTGTATTATTTTTGATTTGGGAAGGACTGTGATGTATGGTATCTTTAAAACTTGCCATTTTTCTAGAAAGAGAAAATAATCTGCAATGATTTATATTCCCTTGGAATTGTCCATAGTATATTTGGAGTAATATTATTTATTTATTTATTTATTTATTTGATTAATTTAGTCAAACAAAGCAGCTCCAATTTTACAAAAGATGCCAGGACTTAATACTCGTTAACCTCAAGCATCAATCAATTATTTCAGAAAATACATTTTAAATTATCATTCCCTGATCTCATAAGGTACCAGCATTTAAGGGTATGCATTAGACTAATAAGTCTGTCTGTTGGTTGGATTCAGTACTATGACTTTTGTGAATCAGTTTCCAAAATTCAAGGTCAGGTTGGATGAGGCTTCGAGCAACGCAGTCTTGTGGAAGATGCTCCTGGTAATGGCAAGATGGTTGGAGTAGATGGTCTTTAAAGATTCCAACCATTCTATGTGTCAATATTAATGCTGGACCCCTGGCTACAAGCAAGACTCCGTCTCCAAATCCTGCCTGATCCTGACAAATCAGTCACAATACAAATCCTGTCAGAATGTTGGAGACATGCTATGGCATGAATTAGATCCTTGAAAAGTGGCCTTACCTTTCTTCTGTAGTTTCTGTCTACCTAGCCTCCCTAGGCAGCATAAAGGAATAGTAGTTTAGAATTGGTAATAGTTTAAAAGTAGTAATAGTTTAAAAGAAACATAACTGTAAGGGGAGATGAGTTTTCATATTTTTACTGAACAGTTATTTATTACTTAATATTAATGTCACACTCATTCTACTAAAATTTAGTCTGTTGACTAAAGCAGAACTAAACCAAAATCATTTATATCTATTAGCCATCAATATCATATTACAGTTTTCTGACACTCACTGCAATATCACTTTCAACTTGCAGTTTTAATCCAAATGTCTCAAATGTTATTATTTAATGTTATGCTAAAATGCAGCATTACTTTTTTGTTTCCTAAGATTAGAACCTGCAAGAGGAAAATTAAATACGTTGACCATTACTTGCCAAAATTCCTCCATTAGATGTGATTCCGGTGCCAAAGTGCAGTGCTTAGAGAACAAGGAATCCTACAGTTTAAGGAATTGAATATTCCTGGTACTGAGTTGATGGACTCATGTTATACCAGAAAAATGTGAAATAATAATAAATCTAAATAATACTAGATTTCTTTTGTATTCTGGGACATGGGAGGATATAGGGATTAGAGAATCATAAGAAGAAATGTGAAAAAAAATCTGAATTTTAATAGACACTGAATAACATCCCACTATTAATTTAGGGGTATCTTCAATAATTTTGTGGTGTCATTTAGTTAGCAGAAGTCTGAACCTGCCTGACTCTCACCTCAAAAACTGTCTGAAACAATCAAAATTATAGAAACACAAGATTCCCAAAGGTGCATAACCACCCCCCCCCCCCCCCCCGTCTTTCTTTTCATTGTTTTGAGACACTAGTGAGCAACCAGAGACAAATCAAAGTGCCCTGCTGAAACACGTTCTCCCACATCTGTAGCAGAGGAACAGAGAGAAGAAACCTGTCATGGTACACCACATATAAGAAAGACTTAAGCCAGAATTAGCTTAGAATTATAAAGGTTATCAAGGCCTATATCCTATTACTGTAGTAACAGCGACCATGTTATACAATGATTTTCACAAATCAAGTTCTGTCTTCAAAATATCTTAGCTTTTTCTCTTTCACATTCCTCCTGGAAAAGTCTTTCCAACACTGAACATCTTTTTCATAATAAAGTCAAATAGTTTTTTAAATAAACTGTTTTCCAGAAAAATTAGCACCCCTTTTTCACCCAATTTCCAAGATTCTCTCTAACTAACCAGACTTAATTTTCCTTGAAAACTTAAATTCTTACACTTAAGTTCAATATGTTTTAACTGCTTGCCTATTTGAATATTGATGTTTTATCTCTATAAATAACATTTACTTAAAGGTAGAAATAGATATTCATATATATTGGCCATCACCTTCCACTGAAACCCATCACTTAAAACTACATCCCTTATTGTCACATTTCCCCTTACCACACCAAGCATTGAAATACAATTTGTAGATTTCCATTCGATTGTATTGCATTAGAGTAATCCCAAAGAGGTGAAGATGGGAAATGTCTGAAACACATCCATAAAAAGAATTAATATTTCTAGCTGATTAGAACAAAAGCTGTTTAAAAATTGACACAATTTTGGAAGATTTAGATGGTCTAGGGTTGCTGTAGTTAGTAGAGTCTAGGGCTGCTGTAGTTAGTAGAGAAATTGTTCTCAAAAAGAAATCTGTAAGTTTGTAAAAGTTTGCAGAGGTGTTTCTACTGAGCACACATCAATAATATGTAATAAATATACATAGTAATAACACTGCATGTACTGCTATTAAATTTTGCATCTTCTCTTCTAATAGCCATTCCATATTCTAAATGATATTTTTGAGCAAGAACCTCTGCCTTCTAACTATTGTTACAGAAAATCACATCAATCATACCATCCACAAGGAACTTCTTGAACTTCATTGAAGAAAGTCTATTCCAAACTATTCCTATAGGTACGCATTTATAATGCACTCACCAATCTAATGTAGCTGCCAGCACTGTTAATTTGCTTCAAGAATAGAGAGTGATCCTATTACTTAAAGAAAAACAGCAATGGGGCTTCAGGATATTGCTAACAGACTCAGATATATTAAGATATAAAGACAGGCAATACAAAATACTAAAAGGCGAATAAATAAATTAATTAAATTACAGAAGCCTGTAATTAAGAGAAAATAAGATATTTGTAACACTCAAATATATTCCAAAGCCAGTCAGAACAGATCTAGAGCTGAAAATGAACAATCATCCATTGGAACAGATGCCCACTCTTTCCTCACTAAGTGTTGCACCATGTGATGTGGAAAAGCTGTATCTCATTGGTAGAAAATATTTCAACTTTTTGCATGAATAACACCAAATCTACCTTAGAAATGCAGGTTAGCACCATGATATAAATATGCCCTTGTGACATACTGCTGACACAGCAATCCCGGAAAGCCTTTGTCAAATGAGCATTGGTGGAACTGTCCAAACAAAAATAACTGGTGTTTTAAACTTGTGAAGTTATTGAAAAGCCTGATCATACTCCCTTAAATTGTTTCATAGCTATCTCTCTTCCTCATTGACTATCATGGTTTTGTAGACTTAAAAATTACTTTTCCCAATCAGTTGCACATCCTTACTTGCCATTGTCCCAGCTGAAGCATTTAAGACAATTAGGGCTATTTCACAGACCAGTTCTGGTGACAATGTGTTTCATTATCATGAAAGAAATGATGATGTCATGAGCGTTGAAGATGAACATTATTGAAAGAATCAGACAAAACACAGAGATATTTAATCAGCAATGAGGAGAAAAGTAATTCAGAAAAGGACACAATGTCTTCAAATGAGGCTTGGAAATTGCATTTTATTTTCTAAAAAGTGCACTGGAGTACAGAATCGTCCATTAAATAGAAACCTAGGAGAAATATCCCCTGCAGTTTATCTGAACAGACAAGTAAAAACAGCCCAATCTGACAATGAATTTCTAATCAGTGACCTGAAAGTTTGTTTGTTACTTGCCACAGATGTTTTTGTAGCATTTTCTGCATATTCAAGATCTGCTGTGTCTGTGATTTTGTGTATATTCACTAAAAACTTTTCCCAACTGCACTTCAGAATGGAACTTATGGAGGAGGCAAGAAGTGCAGCAGGGAAACAACATTTGCCTTGTCAAAGGTTTTTTCCTATCTTATTGATTAGAGATTAATCAAATCTCTTTTACACAATTAGCCTTTATTCTTCTATTATAGGACATGCTCAGTCAGGAGAATAAAGCTAAAATTCTATCTGCAGTGAGCCAGTCCTCATTCTTGGTTTGTCATGGAAGCTCATATGGGTTTACCTAAGCCAAATCAAGACCTTTTGATTCCTTTTAAACAAAAATTATTAAAAATCCTTCCAACACACTTTCTGAAAGATATATATGTCACTATAAGACTACAGAACACATTTTGAGTTAAGAATCACGCAGAAATACTTAGGTGGTGCTGAGTCCAACATGCACTTCAACAACAGGTAAATTTTCCTGTTTCAGATTCTAAAACAGGCTGTCTTCAAAATTGACACATTTTTGTTAGGCTATTTTCACTGTGTGAAAAGCAAAATATGTTCATTCTCCCTAAAAAAAAATGTATCTCTTATTTTTTTGTACCTCCACAGGCACAATACTATCTCTATTTCAATTTAAACTTTCAAACAGAATTAGATTCACAAACTTATTAATTAGTCTGGTGTGAGACTCCACCTGCTGCATCTAATTGGGACATTCCCACCACAGGAAGGACATAGATCTGTTGGAACAAGTCCAGAGGAGGCTCACCAAGATGATTAGAAGGATGGAGCACCTCTTCTGTGAAGAATGGCTGAGAGAATTTGGATTGTTGAGACTGGAGAAGAGAAGGCTCTGCGAGGACCTAACTGAGTTCTTCAAGTAGCTAAAGGGAGCCAACAAGACAGATGGGGAGAGACTATTGCAAAAGCATGAAGTGACAGGACATGGGGGGAATGGATTAAAACTGAAAGAGAGTAGGTCTAGACTGCGTACAATAAAGGAATTCTTTACTATGAGGGTGGTGATGTGCAGGAAGAAATCGCCCAGAGACAGTGTGGATGCCCCATCTCTGGAAATGTTTAAGGTCAGGTTGGATGGGGTTCAGAGCAATCTGATCTAGTGGAAAATGGCCCTGTCCACAGCAGTGGGAATGGAAATGGATGACCTTTAAGGTCGCTTCCAACCCAGATCATTCTATGGGTCTTTCAGTGATTAAATATAATCATCAGAATATAGTGAAATCTGCAAAAATCCAGACTGATCCTCAGACTGTCTGACATCTTTGTTTCTCTAGGAAGTATCCCTAAGCATTTTACTTCCTTCTAGTGAAAATAAACATAATAGTGTTTTCATATTCACAGCTAGACCATGCTTGCATGCCATTAAATTTTATGAAATGTTTTTGCTTTATCTTGTAAGACAACTTCAGGCAGTTGTGCTAAAGGTAATTAGTCAACATTTTAGAAGAGCAGCAAAACTAGGTTGATATACAGAAGAAACAGTTAGGTTTAAGCACCATTTTCCAACTATCTGCTACCTCCTGGGAGATTCCAAATTATTCAGCAGATTATTTTCCATTGGTGAAAAACTTCTATTTTTTGAAGACAACTAAACATCTGGGTGATATTTTTCAGTCCCGGAGAGAAACAGGAATTCCAAACAGACAAGATTTAAATGTTCTAGATTCTGTAAAGTAAAAAATGATTATTGACCTTGGATTCCCGGTTCCTATTGCTTGATAATAAGAAGTTCCTGCCTTTTTAATAATTTTTGTAAAACATATTTGTCCTGTGGTGACGGAAAGGAAAGGAAAGGAAAGGAAAGGAAAGGAAAGGAAAGGAAAGGAAAGGAAAGGAAAGGAAAGGAAAGGAAAGGAAAGGAAAGGAAAGGAAAGGAAAGGAAAGGAAAGGAAAGGAAAGGAAAGGAAAGGAAAGGAAAGGAAAGGAAAGGAAAGGAAAGGAAAGGAAAGGAAAGGAAAGGAAAGGAAAGGAAAGGAAAGGAAAGGAAAGGAAAGGAAAGGAAAGGAAAGGAAAGGAAAGGAAAGGAAAGGAAAGGAAAGGAAAGGAAAGGAAAGGAAAGGAAAGGAAAGGAAAGGAAAGGAAAGGAAAGGAAAGGAAAGGAAAGGAAAGGAAAGGAAAGGAAAGGAAAGGAAAGGAAAGGAAAGCTCTAAGACAAGGAGAATCGGGAAGCAAAAATTCAAACTAACAAGAATCTGGTTGGTAACTCTATCCTTCAAGGAGTAGTTTCAGCATACACTACAACCATTATAAGCCATTTAACCTGAAAATATATTTACTTTAAATGTATTTGACTTACATGCTCATCTGATCCAATGTATTCAAGGTTCCCTCCACCATTTTATGAGAATAAGCTGTACTAGTTAGTTGCATAGTGCAGAGTTTTATAATTTCCAAGGTTCTGTATTTTGAAAATGGGACTAGCTTCATGTGGGAGGTACACTGGTACTGTCCCCATTGCAGGAATGATAAAGGTTCTTATCATTCAACACAAGATGGATTGTCAAAAAATAATGTCCAATATTTTGAGTTAAGCTGAAATTGCTGTTAATGTACCTTCAAATATTACAGTATCCCCAGGAATTTATAATTTTGAACTAGACTCTTAATTCCACCTTGTAAACAATTATCTATTACTTTATTCTCAATGTGTGTATGGCTTGAACCAAACCTCTTCCTTTTGTTTCAGTTGTGTTAAGGAGTTCCCCCCCACAGATCTTTTGCCAAGTGTTGCACAAAGTTGATGGCCTTTACGATAAAGTCCATGCCCTTCATGACAGGATTCCATTCATGCTCAATATTACATGAGTGCTCCATGGAGTGAGCATTAGTCTCTCATTCATTCTACTTAAAAAATAAATAAGTTTTAGAGAACTGCCACAAGTAAAAGGAACAAAATTAAGCATAGAACACAGTCACAGTGTATTTTGCTCTTACATCAGTCAAAGAAAATATTCCAGACTAGCCTGAGTTTCTGTGTCTTAAAACCCTTTTGATCATACTTGCAGCAGAGCTTGGGTATTAAGCAACATAATGGGGACAAGTGGAGGACCAAGACCACAAACCAGCTCATGAACAGAAAGTAAATGAGCTTGATAGAACAGGTTTTCCCAGATGAGACTAAGAAAGTGGCCTGATCTTTTGATGAATGATTTGTATTTGTCAAAGTGAAAGGTGTTACCCTGGGCAGTTGTTTGTTTTTATGGTTTTTATTATTTATTCAAATCTTCCTTAAATGCCTCTGCCACTCTTAACTATATCTTCTTTCTCAAATATGACTCTTATTCTGAGGTTCTACTTAATTTGAGTAGACTTGACATCAACTCTTTACAGGCCATACATGTTTAAATGTGGTAAATTTAGCCTTTTAAAAAATTTCTTCACTAGAATAAAACTGAACTTTTTTTATAATAAAAGAGTGGGCATAATGCAAATTTCCCAACTTGGAGCGATACAAATATAGTATTCTAAAAGTGTGGTGTCAAACTGTCGTGATTATGTTAATGGATCATTGCTCTCTCCCCTTTGCTACCACAGAGACAGTCAGTGGACAGTCTGTCTAAGCAGGTTTGGCAGCAGAGTGACCTGGCCAGCATGCAGTGTCCTGCAAAGTCTGGAGGCAATGACCTGGCACTCTCTGTGTCCCATCCTGCAGATGCCTATAGCAAAGCCAGCCCAGCTCCTCCTGAAGGTCTCCCCTTCCCAGGCACTCCAGGTATAGCCAGCGGCATGCAAGAGGCTGCCAGCTTCACCCACATATTTGAAAAACAATTAAAGCAGAATAATTTTGTGAGTGAATAACCAGACCTGATCATAGCAAAAAATATCTTTCTGTGCATAAGTCCTTTAAAAGTCCTGCCTCCTAATTTTTGCCATTTTTAAAAATTTAATATGTGCATTTATGACATTTTCAGATGTGTTTAAGTCGGCTTTCTGTTACTGTGCATCATTCACAACGGACCTTATATCCAAACCACACACTTCCACATTTTACAGTCATCTCAGTGAATGGATAGAAATATACTTTAAGCTATAAATAAGGAGGTGATGTCATGGTTAAATAAATTAGTAGAGTAATGCTCTTAGTTCTTCCAGTTTCCATGCATGTTAAAATTTCTTGATCTACTTCTCTTATCTGTGAGAAAACGAACTTCTCCCAGTGGCAACAGTATATAAAAATTAAGTTGCTACCTTACTGGAGTATATATCAGGTATCCATAAATTACAGAAAAGTATCCAATATATCCTAGCAGGTATCAAAGCATACAAGTGTTTGAAGGCAGGAGGGTTTGGAGATTCACAGGACTGACAATGTGACCACCAAGAACAGATATTCTTTCAGATTAAATTACTTCTTGAATAGAATCAAGCAAAGGAACTTGGGAGTTACTCAGTTGAGGCCTTTGATCTATAAGCAACAATAGTTCTTTCAGAACCACATAAAACAACACCTTAAAAGGTTTAAAAATGTTATTTTCCTCTAAGGTTTTTACAGTACCTCACTACCCACATAATTCTTTAAATCCAGATTAAAGCTACTTGTCGAGCTACTTTTCTCAGGTAAACCTTACTAAAGGCTTGAAAAGTAATCCTGTGTAAAACTTATTAATAAAATACATTGAATATTAAAATATACTCTATTGTATTGCGTACTGCCATATAAACACTGTCAGTATACCATATGATGTTACAGTGTGCTATACTGACAACATTTCTAGTTTAAATGTTATACTTACTGTGATATAAAATCTGTTAAACATAATTAAAATGGGAAAATTAAAGCATAACATATTTTTGAAGTAAAAATTATATCTGAATAGGAAATCTGCAAGGCACTCTAGTCTCAAATAAGTTTCTGTAAGAAATTCCAAATGTGGAATTTTGTTCTGTCTTGGAATAAAAGTAAGTTCTGAACTCCTGAGTGGAAAATGCAATAATGAGTTTCAAATATTTCTGAAGAAGAATAATTAATCTTTCCCCCCGCCCCTTTTCCCTCAAAGTAAGACTTAAGAATCTGCAATTTCAAGATTGCAGTGTAAGCAGTGATATAACTCAGTTACTGTTTTTCATGAGCAAGAAAGAATATAGATTTTGAGGAAGAAAAAGGCCTGAATGTCCTCAGCCAAATTATTTTTTGCTATTCTGTAAAACAACTGTATGCTAAGACAAAATAGAAAGGTTGATTCTTGACCTTGTCAATACAGATTTAACGATGGATTATATAAAAAGTGAATTGGGCAAAATGCAAAATATTTTTTTAAGTTGGTAATCTTGCTTTTGAAATAACCCTCACAGATCAGTAGCTCAGAAACTCAATATTTTAATGCAGTACACTGTGAAATCTTAATGTTCTTAAATCTCACTGGAAAGTGTCACTGAAATCTCTGAATGCCTCAGGTCAAAGGAAAAAAGAGATAAAAGCAGTAGAGGGGGACAAGTAATAAACTTCTTGCCTATGTATAGCCAAGGTGACAGAACAAAATATTCAGCAGTGGAGAAAATGCCTATGAGACAGTGGAAACAAAGAACAGCACCTTAACACTAACCAATGTATCTGTACAGAGCTATGCTGGATAAAATTCATGTCAATCTGTTGCAAAATAAGAAGTTATAAGAAATAGTGAAATTGAACTATTTAGAAAGTTTTCTTTTTGTGTACACCCTTTCCTATGTTAGGAGATTGTTTTCATGTTAAAATACAACTATGGTTTTTATAGCACTTCAAAAGAACCTTATTTGATCTTTGCCAGCAAACTGCTGTTTAAAGAATCTTACTAAAAATCCGTAACAGATTTTGCTGTTAGTAGGTTATCATCTAAGTCTTGAAAGGCATTCCTGGATCTTCAGTCACACAAATGATACAAAACTTTTCAGACACCAGTGTTGTAGAAACAAATATATTTAATCATGAGTATATTTAAAGAGATTTAAGAAAATACTTTTCCCTTGGATGGTACTATCAAATTTGTTCTAAAAGTCTGGACTGAGTGGGGGATTTAAGCGCTTGTCAGTGAGAACAGCTTAAAATAAGTACATCCTTAAATATCTTGCTTAACTAGAATTTCTACTACCACACATCAGGATGTATTAGAAAACCACCTGCTATGTTTATGTATAAAGCCAAGCCCTTTCATTTTAGGATGAAGTGATTTTTTTCAGGCGGTCCTGTTGGGTGGTTGTACTGGGTCCAGCTAAGTAACCACACTGTGAGTCTAAGGCCTGAGCAGTCAAAGAAGGAAGAGCAATCTTTCAAGGCACACCAGCCTGGTGCCTCCATTAACGGGATGCAAATGGTCATCCACAATGTGTGCTTTAGTAGTGCAATTCTTTCTTCCTCCCAATGCACCTTTTCCTCAAAACAGTATTGTAAGGGTTTTGGAAGGACAGCATCTGTTCCTTTAAGGGTGTTTGGTCAGGGACTTTCTTTGCAGTGAGGAAGGACATAAATAAAAGAAGTCACAAGCAAGAACATGCAGGGACACAGACCTGACAGTGAATGATAAAGGAGGAAGTGGTGAGACCCAAACCTCATGAGTTGTATTAAAGGGATGACAGCTTGTGTGAGCAAGACAAGGCTTATTCCAGTGAGGTTATATAATCGGAGAACATGTCAGTTGGGAAATAAGGGTGAAAAGGGGGGACCAGAATCAAAATATACAGACATCAGAAAACAGACATGTAGACAATGACAAGAAACAAACCTCATCAGTCAGGCTTTCAAGGAAGGCACCACTTCCAGGAAGATCAGCCTGGATTTGTTACTGATAAGACTGTAAGCCAAAGACCTGGAGTGGGGGCGGGGGAGGGGCGGGGGAGGGGGGATATGCAAGGGGAGTGAATTCAGGGAGGAACGAAGCAAGAGGGAAAGCAGAAAAGGGTCAGTACAGTTGTCTGTCTGAGCCTTGCCCCTGATGAGCAAAGTCCTTCTATAATTTTACTCATTATTTTCTCAGTGATGTCTCTGAATAACTTCCCTCTCTGTGTATGAGCACGTGGGGACTAAGGGCCAGACTCCGGTGAGACCTCTTTGTGTGTGAGTGAAAATTGTGTGTGAGTGGAGTCAGAGCAGGAATACAGGTGTCCCTGGACCAATATCCAGCAACTGGGAGGAGCATCAGGAGTCAGGTGGGTGAGGTGTGTCAATGGTTGAGGCATGGCCACAGGTGTGCCTGTGTGCCAGCTGTCAGACAGTGACTGTATCTTCCACAGTCCCGGGCTGTGAACCTGTATTTGCTGGCAAACTTGAAGCTGGACAAGTCATCAAGTAGCTACATATCAGATCCAGGACAGAGTATTAGGAGGGTAGAGGCTCTGTGCCAGAGGACTTGTGAATGCACAATGCAAGAGAGATGAGTGTCTGTATGTGTGTCTGTATGTGTGCACTCTTGTCATGATAAGATGGATTAGCTGGCAGCTGGGGACCTGCAGGAAAGGCTGGGACCTAGGCAGGAGAGCCAGTCAAACAGATGGATCATGCCAGAGATTGTGGGATCGACAGATGTGTGTGTGTTCTGGGGGACTCGGAGAGCATCATGTCTGTACTTGCACTGGCCACCTGTCTCTGACAGCTGAAGAGGAGGGGCAAGAACAAGCAAGAAGAAACACCCCTCAGTGTCATGGTGAGAAGTGTCTCCCTCCCAATGGCCTTTGCAGGTGCATGTTAATTCCTTAAGTTCTATAGGTTTATATAATTGATGTCACCCCTGTTCACTCCAGTTGAGCCCGTTTCCCATATAGGTACCTTCCCTGGAATGTTCTTCCCTTTCCCGATCCCCATGGGTCCTAGTTTGCTGCAGTGCTCCACCCCTGTCACCCCACTGGTTTCCCTGCTTGGCCGCCCCACCTCTGCACCACTTTCCCCCATTCCCATTGTCCCTTGATCCTCAGATCCACCCCTTCTCCCTGAATTTAGTCCTGTGCTCTCAACTGCATCTGTCTTTGTCCCTGAACCTTCTTCGAGACCTAATAAACCTTCCCTTGGATTTCCAAACGAGGGCCCATCCTTCGCCTTATTCATCGTCAATTCAATAAGTGTGCTCTGGGCTATGAAAGTGCAGGTCACTTGCCAAGAAACCCATCAAAGCACATCACTTCAGAGGGGGACACGGCTACCTGTGCTTGTGTTTTATGAGGATCTTGTATGTAGGCAGGACAAGGTGGCTTCTAACATTCCTCAACAAGAATGACCTTCCACTGTCAGATCTATGCAAGCATGACATTGTGGTGAGCTGAAAGCCGCAAGGGCACCGTGACCCACAGTCTGTTTTAATCCATGAAGACAGATCTCAAGCTCTTCCACCACTCATGACTAACCTACAGGCTTACATCCCCCTAAGTCTTCTCAGTCAGGCAAAAATTGTGACATTGCATAGTTATGTTTTCAAAGGTCCTGAAGAGAAAAACTGGACATCTAATATAAAGTGAAGAATGAAGCTCCCACCTCTTGGGTGTTGAACACAAAATTTTTTAAAGTTACCAATTAAACTAAACTCCTCATTCTTTTCTAGATGATCATACCTATATTATTTTTTTCATAAGTGAGAATTTTAATGGTTGTTTAGCATTTTTGGGGTCTGCTCTTTTTTTGTTGGTAACTTTGTGTATTGAGAACATTGATTGGAATTTACTGTAATTAAAGTGACTAATAACTAAATAACATAGCAAACCATGACATTATTAAACAAGTGGCAACTTATTGCAAAACAATATATTAAAAGTGTGCCAAATTATGAATAATTATGCAGTTATTACCTTTGCTATTTTAAAACTACGTGAATAATTATTTTGTAAAAAATGTCACATCACATTGTTATCGTTCTGCTATATATTCTCTTCTACTCTTTTGGAAGGTTCACACCTCGTATTTGCACAGTGTAATTTCTAAAGGCTTTAGGAATAATTAAAAGCACAAAAAAGCAGACTTCTTTTAGTGAGGTTAGACTTGCTAGTGTACCCAGCTCTGAGGTTTCCTTGACTGCAAGGAAAACATTCTTGCTTTTGTAGAGGTTGTAACAGATTTACACTATTTGACCTTACTGGAACAACAGCAAAATTGACAGAGAAAATGAAATGAATAACCCTTTAAGAGTGATCTCTCACAGCAACACAATGATGTTAAAAATATATGCAAAATTTGCAGATTAACATACTGAGTTTTTTTCAGCACTAATAAAATTTTTCTGGCCTTTCTCAAAGTATTTGGATTCTACTTCAGCATAATGTGAGGTGTTGATCTTTAACACCCAATGGATTTTCAATGTTTATATGAATTATGAAAAGAGAAGTAGAATAGTAAATGTACTTTAAAAATTATTTTTTAATTCAGTCAAAGAACTGGGCAGTAAAAAGCTCAGGCAAAGGATACTTTCACACTAGTACTGTACATCTTATGTAACCCAATCTCTAAGTATATTTTCTGTGGACTTGATCCACCCTGTCGTGTATTAATGAACTTTAAATGAAATCTGCTAGGAAAAGGGAAGCTCAATCCATCACATTCCTACAAATTTGATATCAGAGACATCAAGAGATGTCCAGAGCCTAAAGAGGGATTGCGGGTCATGAGGACAACACCTGAGGAGCAGCGCACAGAAATTCCAGTCACTGCACACAGTAAAACAGATTAATCAGAGACCCAACTCAAGTATCAGTATGGAAACCCACTCAGCATTGGGAGTAAACAAAAGGACTTGGAGACACACACATGCACACATGCCTGCAGGGCTGTCATCTTATTGATATACTGGAGCCATGGTGGCTTTTTTGGTGGCTCCTATGACTGGAGGGGATGGATACAGGCTCTTTAGGAAGGACAGGCAGGGAAGATGAGAAAGAAGTGTTGCCCTCTGCATAAGTGCACAGATGGAGTGCATGGAGCTCCACCTGGGGATGGATGAGGAGATGACAGAGACTTCAGGATTAAGTGGAGGACAGGTGACAAAACTGAGGGTCTGCAATGTGTTAGCTAACCAGGAAGATGGAGCAGATGAGATTTTCTCTAGATGGATAAGAATGGCCTCATGTTCACAAGCCCTGGATCTCAAGCGGGAATTCAACCACCCTGACACTTGTTGGAAAGACAACACAGCAGGGCATGAGCACTCCAGAGGGTTCCTAGAATGTGTCGATATCAATTTCTTCTCCAAGTGATAAAGAAGCTAATAAGAAGAGGTGCTATGCTGAAACTTAGTATCACCAACAAGAAGGGGCTGTGGGGAATGTGAAGCTCAAGGAAAGCCTGGACTTCAATGTCCATGAAATCGTGGTGTTCAAGATCCTTAGGGCAGTGAGGGGGATGTACAACAAGCTCACTGGCCTAGATTTCAGAAGAGCAGACTTTGGCTTTTTCAGGTATCTGCTTAGTACATTACCATGGAATAAAACCTTGTCAAGTAAAGGGGCCCAAGAAAGCAGATTACTATTAAAAGATCACATCCTAGCTCACCTCCCATTTATCTCAACAGAGGAGAAGTTGAGCAAAAGTGCCAGCAGTCTGCATGGATAAACTAGGACAAGCTCAAACAGATAAGGGAAGCCTACAGAGGATGTAGCAAACACAGGTAACCTGGGAGGAATACAGAGAAATTGTCCAAGCACACAGGGATAGGATAGGAAAGTTAAAGCCCTGATAGGAATAAATCTACTCAAGCAAGTCAAGGGCAACACAAAAAAAACCTTTACAGGTACATCACTGAGAAAAGGAAGACTAGGGAAAACATCGATCCTCCCTGGAAGAAATGGAAGATATATTTATCGAGGACATGGAGAAAGCTTAGGTACTCAACCACTTTTCCATCTTTGTCATACTGCCTAAAGCATTCAGTGGTTCTATATAAGAAGAGACAACTAATTTCAATTAAATTTATACACATTCATGTGGTGTCAGATTATGTTTCAATGTGATATAATAATGACAAAAGGGTAATAGTGATCAATAAGCTGTTTTTTGAACTGTCACAGAACTGTCAGAGGAAAGCTGGAGTTACTGATCTCTAAATAAGAAAAAGGTGGGGATTCTGATGCTGGGAAAGAATGGGAGGAAGCTGAAATAATTTTCACTGATGTATGTTTTTGCTAAAACTGCCATTAGTACAATGAGAAGTGCCACTGGCAGTTTTTCATCATTATGTTTTCAACAACAACTTAAAATAAATTTGGACAAGCTTCTTTATTCCCACTTGTAATCATGTTTTCACATTTGCTTTCATGGCCTTTTCCTTTTTCACCAAAGTTTAGATGTTGCAGTATTCAATTCTAGAAAAAAATAAGATAAAAAAAATTTGGCATGAAATATTCTGAATTCTGAGCATAGGATTTCCACTTACTCATTCCTTCATACATATTGATTTTTTTAATGGCAGTAATTTAATTATTTATACTCTATTGATATCAGGAAAAAAAGTCAGTAATTTAACAGTCATGGATGTAAAGGTCAAGGTGTAACTTTACAGCAATATTTAAAAAACAAACAAAAAAACCCCAAAAACAAACAAACAACAACAACAAACAAAACCATAACCCTAGGTGAACAAAAAAGTCAAAATTTTAAAGAAAAGTTGTGTGTAAAATTTTTTCATCAACATGGTACCTGATCAGTTGTAGGAGGAACATGAACTCAATCAAAGGGTGCTGGATTTGACTCAGGGCCAATGCAGAAGTGCCATCACTGCTCTGGGAGCAGCACTAGGGATGTATAAAGAAGGATGTGAGGGCAGAGATCAGAAATGGAAGCTGAAAAACACTTACTCTTCACCTGAGGACAATGACAATGCAGGGTCAAGCATAAGAGATACCATCACAGAAATGGTAAAGAGCTGTCAAGAATATCTGACAAGCCAATTCCTGGACACAGACTTCTGCAATCTCTTTTCCTAACTCCTGTTACAACTGACTTTCTCTGCCACTTCATGCCCAGTACTTGATGTTCCCAGAAGTTCCCATATGCCAGGCTGGAGCTTGTTACAGAGGATGACATCACGTGTCATCCAAGAACCTTTTCTTGGCCTAAACAGGCATCTAGAAGATTAATTCCTAATAGATGTTTAATTTTTACAACAAAGAAATTAACTAGGCTTCATCTCTGCTTGAGCAATTTGAAGAGGTTTTGTGCCCGTGCCTTCACTGTTTATGTTGGCATATGTTCCCTTCTTTCAGCATATAAATGGGAAATAAGAGCTTAGATACTTCATATATTATGAGTCTAATCGTGTCACTAAATAATTTGTATTCCTCTTCTCTTTTCTTTCAAGACTCAAAGGTAGCAACAGGAAATCCTCGTGGAGTTTTTCCATTATTTCTATTTTTCTCCCTATATGAAATTTCTTCAAACCTTAACTTTCCTTCTTTTTTACTCCTTCACAAAGGTGTGATAATCAGTGAATGCTCACAACTCCCAACAGGGGCAGTGACATATTTATTGTAGTCCTTACTCTGCTGGAAATTACGCAGCAGATTTTATCATTGCATCTGATTCAAGATCATTGGAAACAATACAGACTGCAAATTTCTGTTGTAGAGCTGTGTTCCAATTTATTTTTGCTTACAGTGTACACTGTAAGGCATTTTTCTATAATGAAAATTTATTGTGCTTTCCTCTCCACACATCACTTAGAAGTGGATGTGCCTCATTAGAGAACTGTAGATGTTCCAATTAAATCCCATAATAATATAAAAAAGTCAGAATAAGTTCATGACAGCTATAAAGCCTTGCATGGAATAGGACACACAAGAATTGCTGAAAAGGAAGGTAGAGAAGGTATGGGATTAAATGTACTATTCAGTGATATTGATGGCATTGCAATTTATTATCCACTGAAAAAATATATATATATATTTTGCACATAAGTCTGCATATCCATGTATAAGTCCACAAGGAAATGAAAGTCTGTCTAATACAAGAATGACAGTTTAATTCTGAAGAACCTAGACAAGACTCTCGTACTTGTAGGATTTTTGGAAACTGAGAATGATAGTCTCTGGCTACTGTGACTTGAAACAGAGAAAGCTTTCCACCTACGTGATAAAGGAAGCCACAAGAAATATCTGAACTAAGGCTGGAAATATTTCCTTGAAATATGGGGAACCATTATCATATACCCACAACCTTCACTGACTTTGTGTTAAAAAATATTCAACTTGTAGTCTTGAATGTTGTTGCTAGGTGTAATTTTTTTTCATCATACTAAATGATGCTCTGGTACCTTCTTGGTGATGCTTTTTTCAATTTTCATTTGGCATTTTTCTTAGATTTTTTTTTTCCTTTTCATTTCCATAAATCCATTCTTAAATCTGAAAAAATATAAAGAAGAAATACTTTAAAAATTCTCTTGAATCACTTCAGTTTAAAAAAAAATGATCAGGTTATTAAATAATTTCAAAGTAGACAATTTTCTTTCTGCAAAGCATTTTTACCCCTTATAGCAAGATTTGGAATCCCACTTCTGGGATTTATTCCTTTTTAATGTTTCCTAAAGTATTTTTTTTTTATTTACAACAACTCAAAATCACTATCACTAAAATAACTTGGCAGTTATTTTTGAAGGATTTTTTACACAAATAACTGTGCTATAAACACAGATTCAGGGCCTCATAGGGTTGCATGCTATCTGAATAGATTAGAATAACATTTTTCTTGCCTAAATAGGTGAAAATAAGTAAACTGAGAGAAATAAAAATCACTATGCAAAACAGGTCTCAAACCATATCTTTGTTTATTCTTTAGTTTTCCTTGCTTCAAGAGGTCCTGTGACTTTCATGGTTACCTCTTCTATGTGTACCCTCATGTTGTGAACTTATCTTTTTGATCTCTGCCTGTTTCTCCAATGGAGAAATGAGAAGACAGGTCTTAGGGTATACCTATAATATAAGAAAGAAGAAAATGGCTCAAGATACCCAGGTTAATTTCTTTCTATCTCTCTCCATTTTTTCTTCAACAGACATTTTTTCTCCTACTTAAGATATGCCTATTCAATTAGCAATTCCAGCTTTGACCAAAATAAGCACTTCAATTTCTTTTTTCTGTTATGGTGGGGAAAAACAGAAAGTATCCCAAGCATGACAATGCATTCCAAAGCACAGACTCTAAGCCAAGAGCTTGTACAAAAGCCTCAAAAGAAATAAGCATAGATAAAAACCAATTGTGACAGTTTCTAAACAGGTTCATCCCAGACAGACTGCTATTTATGTCAGCTACACTACCTCTGGCAGGAACATACAGTGTTTAAAAAGTGCTAATCATGCTGCAAATATAAAACATCTACTCTGAAAGGTGAAATAGAATTTTTTAAGACTACATGCTTTTGAAAATGACCAGAATAAGACTTTACTTGTCATTTCCCTAATTAAATCAATATATGCATATGTATCTATATTTATCTATCTACTTAATTTTCTACATTTTTAAGTATGCAGGTTGCATAAGCTCATTCTTATTCAAATGTTTAACAGGACTTTAAATGGAAAACTACTTTATGGTCAAATGCTGATGTGATTATATTTTTCAGCTGATGACCGTGTGGAATGTCTTCAGATAAAACAGGGAATGTGAGCCCAGTATCAGAATTAGGATCAAGAGCTGAGTTCATATAATTGAGTGGAGTTCAATTACATTGGAATAGCTTGATTTTCTCAGATTTCATCCAAAGCTAAAGAAAATATGCTGTTCACAGCAAAAATAATATTTATATAATTGTTGCAAAAAACTTTAATTATCTCTCATTTGTTTCCTTTCCTTAATGATGTGCTTTTCAGATAATCACATTTGGACACTGCATTGATGACCAAAAATAGGTAACATTTATCAGGCTTCTTTTTTAGACTATGAACACCTCATGAAAATCTTTTGAAATTAGATTTAGAATATCACACCTCATGAGATTTTTATTGTACAATGTTATTTCCATCCATTTCCGGAGAAAGTGGAATTTCTCAGCAGCTCCAGTTGCTAATACGGTTTTAAGAAAGGAGCTAGGGTTTAGTGCTTAAAAAGAAGAATCCTAAACTTTAAATCATTAGTCTGAACAACAAATAGAGGATAAGTGCATTTTTTGTGCTTAGAACATCTGAAAGACAGTTTAGGAAAACACATTAAGTTTCTGACTTCGCACGGACGTTCCTGACCTCAGCTATATGAAGGAAAAAGTGTTTCAATTCCTTGCTGCAACACAAGAATTTCAGTGTTTTCTATTCCCAATATTTATCCTCTTGAGATGACAAACTCTCTGGGGCAGAATACAGCTGTAATATCAGTTTTGTGCATTGCCTAGGTACTATTGCAAGGTAAATAATTAATTAGATTTCTACTAGGAGAAAGGGTGTAATCAAGTATTGAGCCCTTGAATTGCTGTCTTTTGGAAATATCAGATATTGATGATCAGAATAGCTATTACATTTTTCCTCACAGTCCTTCTGGTGCCCCAAACCATATGCAATTCCCAAATTTTTTGCTCTTCTAACTTTAGGCATGTTAATTTAATTATAAAATACTCCATGCATATTAAGCTGTTATCTTTAGCATCACAAAATTATATAGATATGTAGCAATAGGTTGATACTATATTTCTAGAAAAAGATAAATTGTATCACAAAGGAAGTATTTATCCATTCAACAATCACTGTGCCTTCAATAACATGTAAATTAAGGATCTTTCATTGTGTTAATAGTTTCACACAGATGAAATAGACTATATTTGTGTAACTGGAGAGGATCAGACCTTAGCATGTTTTGTCTCAAGCATTCTGAGTATTGCTGCAGCAAAAGTGGGGAGAGCGTCCTGTGGAGGTGGGGCAGTGCTGTGAGGACCCAGAGCCCTGCTCTGCCTTGAGACTCATGCTCAGCCAGCACCTTTGATTGTGTGTTGTGGCGTGTGAGCCAGGACCTTTGAGGAGTTTGTTTTGGGAGTTGAGGACTTATTGAAGTGTACTGAACAAAATTAAGGGCTTGTAAACCAACGCTTTTTGTGGAAGAGGTTTGTGAGAATTTAAGGGCATGTTAATCTATTATACCTTTTGAGCCCAAGCAGTGAGCCAGTTGCTGGAGTTATAGAAAACTGTATAGTAAAACACAAAGGACTCCCTGAAACATGTCCAGTGTCTTTGTTCAGCCTGACAAGAATTTATAAAAAACATCACACACCCTAGTGTTGGGTCATGACAAAGTGTAACAGAAATTACCCCAGTAAACTGATAAACCTGGATGTGGAATAAGCACAAATCATGCGTGAGAATAAAATGTTTGCTGTTATAAATAAGATTGTGTTGAATATGTCATTTGGAGTTGGTTTATATACAAATCCAGTTAGATTGCACAGTTCATATATGTTATTTATACCACTAACCAGGTCAGATATAAATTTACAAAATTACTTCTTTTACATATTGAGGGTCATTTTAAGAAGGCCTATGCCTGTCTTCTAATTATTTTCCCACATTCCCTCTCAACAGAAGATTATAAAGCAAGATACAAAGATTTTAAAAAGCAAAAGGTTTATGAAATCTATTCTGTTTACTATTATCTCCTGGGGTATTCTCCTTCCATACTCCTGAAGAGAGCTTAGCCTCTGCTGCTGACCCTCTTCTGACTCACACAAATCCTCTAACCACTGTAATATATTTGTTGAAGTACTACATCCACCTGCCTGGCATCATTAATAAATGCTAGCTTTGCATGGATAAACCTAGACCTCTGATTTTATGTCTATATTCTATTGCCTTCAAAAATTATTTCCAGTGAACATTATATACATCATAACTTTCAAATAAAGGAAAATAAGGAGAAAACTTAAGAAGTAAAAGGAGAATCAGTAAATAACAGTATTTTGTGTCACAACAATCAATACTTCACATCTGAACAACTGAATTTTTCATAAAATACTTTTCAACTGCCAGCAACTGTTAAGTTTAAAACTCTGTCCTCCAAAATACTTCACTGATCTGAAGATCTCAGAGACGACAGATGACAATCAGAAAAGTACAAAACATCTGCATGGGTTATTTCTAGCTTTAAAAGTATGGAAAAACAAACTACATTTTGCAGAGTATAAGATACATATTTTATTCAAAGACAAAAATACAAAAATGAAAATTGACTGTAAACTCATGCTACCAATATTAAAACCATGTCTTATGTACCACCATATATAGACTTCATTATTAAAACAGCAAGCAGTAAGGTAATTTAAAAAATAGTGTTCTAGAATTTCATTAACACAATAATGTAGATTGTGTGAAGGAATTTCTGTTTTCCTTTTGTTTTAATTGAATGTGTAGATCTACTACACCTCCCATCCCTTCACCATCCATAGTGCATATGACAGCGTTTAATATAAACCATGCATTATCTGTAAATTTGACCGCCTCAGTGTTAGTTTTGATGCCTGCTCTTCCCAAATTTCTTTAACTTTTCAGTGAAAGATTATTATATTGACATAGTTTCTATTAAGTAAAAATCAAGAGGAATTTCTCCTTGAAATACCTTTTTGAGCAGATATAAACTTACTATAGGGCTATTCAAATAATAAAAAATTAGTATAACTGGGTTGATGAATGGAACCAGAACAGCTCATTCTCTTACCTGTAAATTTATTTTATTTAGAAATATATATGTGACCCACAGATACACAATACTGTGTCCTATCAGTGTTTACATTAAATTATCAGTTCCATAAAAATAGGAAATTAATATAAATTGGTCAACAGTTTAACTAAAACCAACACTTTAGTACTTTACCAGCAATCTTTTTGGAATTCTGATTTCCAGTGGGTAAATAATTTGCAAAGTATATTGCTTTGCAGAGTAAATAAATCCATATTCATAGTAAGAGTGAGGAAAACCAGACAACCACGTGCTCAAAACCAATTTTTGAACAATTATTTTAGTCTCATAAATAGCTTCAGAGAACTACATCAAACACTTATTTTTCACATAAAACATCGATGATATATCAAAGAAATAGCTGAATAACATTTATTTTTCTGAACATCTAAAGATTCGGTCAATGTTATTCATGAGTAATTAGTCTCTGAGTTCATCATTACTTAGAGCTAAATTCTGTGAAATATGGAAAGCAGTGTATGTCCCATAGAGGAGAAGGTCTCCCACTGAATGCTTGCCCATATTTCCTGAAGGACTTTACGCCTCCGCTGAAGTCATGCATTTTGCACAGCTGTGGAAGCAGAATATTCCAGCTCTTTCAAGGGATGCAGTGTGCGTATGTTGTGTATAATACCAGATCTGCAGCATTCAAGCCTAAGACCCTATTCCAAACACTACAATATTTTTATTGTTCTGGATGCTCTGCATTTATCTGGAAGAAATCTTTCTACTGGCCCAAAGCAGAGTATGCACCACCTCCATCCATCAGTGGAGAAAACTGCTAACCCTACTTTCTCTACTTGGCAAACTATGTATACTAAACAGCCAAGATAGGAATATCCTCAGGGTTGCTCTAATATAGCAGGCTAATAGTAAGTTTCTCAGCTTTATTTTTGTTTGTGTTTGGGATTTCACCATTTTATTAAATGTTCAATATTACATAGTCACTGAGAGGATAAGGTAAAGATGACACTAGATTTTATGAGGCTATGGTTCTGGCCTATTCAGTCAGCTTCTTTGTGGTGTAGATTTACATTTTAAATAAATGAAATTCATAACATCCCTTCTACAAAAAGTCAAAATGTAAACAATAGGTAAGTTACAGGTTTTTTCTATCTAACAAGTAAGTCCTATGTCTCCCATGGCTTCAAATGTTTTGTATCACCTTTTTGAGTCCTTAATGCTATGTCAGAGGGTTTATTTGCAATAAAGAAATATAATTGCTCTCTATTTAGCAAAGGGGAGATTTTTTTCATGGTAATTATTGCTGTAGCTTTATTTGCCAGAGATTTCTTTACGCTTCTGTGGAAGCAAATGACAGGACCCGTATTAAACTCCAACTCTGTGACGGAGAGAAGTAAACTACTTTACCAAGAGCTTCTGACTTCCCCTTCTTCACTCCAATTCTAGTCACTTCAGCAGGGATCAGCTATAATAAATCAGATTTGTGCTCATTTCAGCAATGGCAAACAATAAATCACAGTGATTCTCTTACTGTTCAGAGAGATTTCAATTCTTAGGAGATTTTTAATCACAGCAGAGAGGCAAGAGTGTTAATGAGGTCTATAAATTACCTTTAAAGAGGGTAATTATGTCCAGTGTTGTAATAAAGGCTGAGACAGCTAATATCATTAAAGCAATTAAACACTTTTTTAGATTGTGAAGATAAATTTGAATTAAAATATTACTGTAAACAAGGGGCCCATTTATTATGAAGCAATTGATTAGATAGTGTCCTCAGCTAATATTGCTATGGCTTAAACAGGTTCTGTGAACTTCATTCAGATTTTGTAAAGTAACAAGGCTACATATCACAAGCAGAATGTTATTGCATTATCATCACATAAATCCATGAATAGCATCTTTACTTGCACTCTTAATTAGATTGTGTTGAATGCAATTACTATAATTTCTTCTTAACTAGTGCTCATCTTTTTTCTTGTCTAGATTTGTCCTTAGCTTTCAGTTTTCTTTTCTGTGGTTGGCATTAAAAAAAAAAAAAAGAACCTCATCAGGAAAATTAAATAACTGGACATTTCTGGATGTTAAGCTACAATCAGATTTCCATGGATACATTAATCACAAAACCTTAATATCTGAAGAGCTTTTCATGATTAGCAGTCATAAAATCTGATACCTAAAGGAACAAGTAAAGATTTACTATCTTCTATTTAAGATACAGTCAGTGATAGACTGAAATTAAAACCTCTGCTGAGTACCTAATCACTCCCGATTTTGTGTCCAAAACTGAATTAAATTTTTTTCTTATCCTCAGCTTTTTCAGAATGATGCAATTTTTTGTTTCCTTCAGCACAGTGGAGAAGTTCATTAGCAGAAGAGAGAAATATTCATACACTAATTTATCCTGTAAATCTGTGATTGGGATGTTTTTAGAAGGAAAACAAATATTTTGGCTTTTACTAGCCTAAAGATGACAATAAATATAATTTTCTGTGTAGCTCATCTAGTAACAGTAAGCTTACTATAAATTGTTTGATGGTGGGAAGCAGATACCTAGAAGATGCAAGAGAACAACAGCCCAGAAGAATGGCCTAGCCAGCAGTCTGTGGGCTGCATAGGGAAGAAAACAGGAAAAGAAACAAATCAAGGGGAACCGTCTGTAGTGTCACAGTAGTGTCACAGTATTTTATGGAAGACTTGTATATAAATAGGGGGAGAGCAAGCAATCACAAATCCTCTGGACTAACCCAAGAACAGACACATTCACTTATTAATGACAGACCAATAATTTATGCAACCCCTGTTTCTGGGAGCTGGTCCCTTCCTAAGGCAGTGCCCAGACCCAAAGGACAGCAGACTCTTGTTTTTCAGGCGTCAATGAATGTTTAATTAGAACAATGAATGGGAGCTCATTGCTGGAAGAATGCACTGAAGGCTAGGCAGAGGATTCATACTGTATTCCTCCATAAAATGGAGAGGAGAGCAGCATCATCTGCCAATAGTGCTTTTTTCCATATTCATTTTATTTACCTCTATATTTTGAAATGGTTTAGTAAATTACTTCCAAAGAGTGTTTGTGGACACAAACACTGAGAGGTCTCTAAATCTGGAAAAAAAGTTGTTAATGAATGCATATCTCTATTTTCAGTATTTCTCTCTCTCTCTCTTTTTTTTTTTTTTTTTTTTATCATACAGTGGTTCAGTGGTTTCCTGCTGTGACTTCATTTTTGAAGCTTTTAATTTCTCCTCTGTATGGTTTAGTGACCATAGGAACATATCCTTAGGCCTGACTCTAAGGACCAAGAAGAAAAATACATGAACAATGGAAAAATTTAATGAATCTCAGAAAACACCTGTGACCTGGTTAAATACTGGATAAATTTTTTGTCTCCTGTTTTTTGCCAACGTTGCATCCAACCTCTGTCAACATACCAGAAGATTTAAATGCTTTTGCTCTTCTTAGTTCTTTTTTATTTTATATGCCCAGGAAGATGCTGGACTGTGGATTATTTTTCTGTCTTTTGTTTCCAAAATATGCATTTTACTTGTACTATAAAACTGAAGAAATTCTTTTTCAAGATGATATGTACATTTCAGTCTACATCAGAGTTTAATAGCTCTTCTAAATTCTTCAACAGCAGGATTATAAAAAAATACTGTAGGTGTTTTCAAGCAAATTTATCCATGGTTATATGTACATATGAACACATTTTTAGCTTTTTTGTTTTAAGTGATTACAAGAGGATATAATTAAGGGAAAAGTGCAAGATATATCTCAAATATATAATCTTAGTAGCTCTAAATCAAAGCACAGGTTGAATAAAAATGTCTTCCTGTATCTCACCTAGTGTTAGATGTGTCAGTGAAGTATCCAAGGAAGAAATTTGGGATCTGGCTGCAGACAATGGAAAGAAAGGCACATATTAGCAGAAAGGATCCTAACTAAGCAAACTGCTGGCTCTGTTTATTGTCTACAAAACTGATTAAGGTTATGGGCTCCAAATTTAGAACTTCAGTTAAAGAGGAAACAAGTTTTTTTCCGAGGAAAAAGTTGAAAGGCAACTAAATTCAGCCTTGAATTATCTTCTTAATAGCAAAGAAAAACAGGTGAGAGGAAATCAGTCAGAAAAAAATATTTACATTTGTTTTTAGAATGCATGCATTTTATGCAAATTTCCAAAATTACAATTAAAAAAGGATTAATTCCGTGAAGGCTGGATTTTTCAAAAGCAAGTGTTCCTTCTTATGTGTAGGAGAAGCATGAATTCTTTTTTCTCTGTAACAGAGGAAAAATAGTTCTCTGATATTATTTGATTAGCAAGGTTGACTAGCAATTATTACAGTATTTATTACACAGAGAAATGTTCACAATTTTGAAACTGATGCTTGTTTCTAGTTCCATTACATGTATAGTTAAAGGGTAGGAAACACTTTTACCCAAACCACCTGAATATTTTTTTTTTCCATTCCACATAGTATCACAGATGTTTGAGCATGTCTCCTCTCAGGGTGAGACTGTGGGAGGCTGCTCAGCATATCTAGTAATTCAGGAGTGGTTGCCCACACTTTTTAAACCTTCTCCATCTCAGCCAGCAGTTTCAATCCTGTTTTCTGTATATATTCAGGTGTCACCATCCATTACATCCACTTGCAGGCTCATAAAGCCTTCCAACTAATTGGAACTTTAAAATATTATTTTGGTAATATTTTTTCTGGACTAGTGAGTTATGCGTTTAAGTGGTGGAGTATAAAGCTGGAAGTAGAGAGAAAATGCTGGGACACTCATGTCTAGCACCAAACTATTACACAGTCTAAAACTGACTGACCTAACTTTACCCACAGCATAACCATTACTGGAAGAAATCCCGGCATTCACCTTCAATTTACTTGTGAAAAATCCAGAAAATAGAAGTGATTGAAGCATACAGTATGGGCAATCAAATATTTAACTCTGTTGATGTAACACATGCAAAACAATGTGAGACATCATTTTTATTCTCAGCCTCATCAGGTTAAGGGGTAAAGGGAAATCTGTAGTCAATAAATGAATTATGATGTCTCACAACAAGCAATTGTGCTATGCTTGAGTGCTGCTTAGTTAGAAATTTGTGAACTTAAATAATGTGTGAAAGAGAAGCTAATTGTAGAACTTTTTCTGGTAGCATTTTCTAATTGCTATCAGCTATCAGACAATTGGATTTCTCAGGTTTATTACAAATATAGCTCCAGCTGACTTCCCATGTAATCTTCCATAGTCCTCCTCTTACTGGTGCATATATTTATCTCAGTTAAATATCAAGAGATTTCAAGATTTCAGTATAGGAGTAAAGGAAAGTTTCCTTCATCAAATTAGTAAAGTTATGAAGGAAATTGTATACACAGATTGCCAAAAAATCAAGAAGTCTGAACTCAGCATATATTATGTATATCCTTTCTCTGGGTTTTTAGACCAAAGGTATTGATGTTTCATGTCAGCTAACAGTCATTTTTGTGCAAGAACTGAAAATGAGCACTGGCTATTTCAGAAGTAGTAATCTGGAACAGGTCAGCAGCACATTCTTCCTAGTCAGTAAAATCAGAATGATCCATGCTCTAAAACTTGAAGCTTCAGGTGCTGTTGAAAAGGAAGAAAAACTGATTGCTGTATAGGATTTTCCAAACTACACCTGGCAATTCATCCATCTTGTTCTGTAATGTGCCTAAAGTATTTACTAGTATATTGTGGAATAACCCTAGGGGAAAAAAAAAAAAATCCCAGGACACAATCCATGGGCCAGAGATGAACATTCAGTTACACCCAGGGTGATGTTTTGAAAACTTCATTTGCTCTTAAGTTACCCCTCATCTTAAATGTTTGCTTAAATGGTGCAAACAAATTTAAGGTAATTTATAAACTAAAATAAAAATTAGATTAATCAAACCATTAAAGCTATTTCCATTCATTTCAGATATATTTTTAATAGCAATCTTGCTTGGATTTCATTTCAGTAGATGTCTGCTATCAGTCATGGACCTAGTTTAATACTCACCTTTCCCAACCTAATGTTCAGGAATAGATTTCTGGTTATTAATTACATCTCCACAATATAACAGGTGCTCCACAATTCTCACTCCATTTATATTCAGGCAGGCTGGTACACTTCATTCTTATATGCACATAGGACCAAAGCAATTACTGCTAAAAGCAGGTGTATTACTCATTGTGCTATGAAAAGTTCTCTTTCTGGTGGAAAGGAAATGAGTGGTTGGAAAGACTAATGTTTAATAATATTCCGTTAACAGATCACCTGTTAGAAATACTGATTAAAGGAAAGAGTCAATGCCAGATCCACATTTGGTGTTCATTTGCACATTTCTACTGAAATCAATAGTTCTGCATAGGTGTCTAAATATCCAAATAAAAAGTGCTGACCTTAACATTGACTCCTTGATCTCTGATAATTTGTGTGAGTTTTCAGCTATCTCTGAAAATACATTTGAATTTCCCCAAATGATAGTTAAGGACATTTTGAAAGAGCATTAATTTTGAGGATGTGTCTGAATTACAGGGCTAATTCTTGGATGCAGATACAAAACTTTCTAGAATAATCACCAATCTTTGTACATCATACTTTGAATGAGAAAGTCTTAGAGGAAAAAAATATATTACTAAGATATAGACAATCTTATCCTAGAGGGGACTTCGAAGTGCAGGTAAAGTTCGACAAGCAGCTTGATTCTCATCTATTTCTGTATCTGTAATGTAACACCGAAACCTAGAGAGATTTAATTCATATTCTTATTTAGACTACAAGTTTCAGTAACATCCCCTGACATGTGAGGACCTGACATTGCTATGTGTCAGCGCTTTAACTTCCATTTAAACAGTGTGGAGCAGGATGCTAAGGTGAAAACTGGATTGCGGTTCAGAAGAATTACTGCCTGTATTCCAAAAGCCCTATTTTCAGATTATTAAAATAGATTACATAGTTTATGAAAGGCCTCCCTCTGATAACTGACAGGTTAGAGTCTCTTGCTAATATCCCTCTGGAAATTGAAAAAAATGAGAAAGAAATAAAACCTATATGAATATAATATAAAATAAGAAAATTATGGAATTTATTTTTTTGCAGGAAACAAGAAGATTATGTTAAGAATTCCAGGAACAGTCACAAGATCATAAAACAAATTAAAATTTATTCAAAATGCATTTTTAAATTTTAAATATTATTGCAATTCCCAGTGGACTGTATTTCAATATTTAGCTACATTCATAACTTTATTTTTTATTAGTGTATTCTAATGTGTCTCTAAATCAAAACATAACAAAATACTGGACAGATTCCCAGATTTGCTATACTCAGTTCTAAATGGTGAGTACCTTGGAGACATTTTCAGAAGTATAAGACTGCACAAATATTTCTTGAAGGAAAGTTATTCCTATGTTTTACATTAAGGTGAGGAGGTGTAAGTCCTGTAAAGGGTTGATATATAGTTACTTTACCTCCAAATTTTCCCTCATTTCTATGATATTTGTGGAAATGAGCAAAAGTTTGAAAAAGTTAACACCATAACTGAAATCCTTCTAATTAAATCATGTTTCCATATGAAAGTGAAATTCTCTCTTGAACATTTTCATTGTTGACCATGTTCCTTACTGCCCTGTGGATGTTTATAATCAAGGTGAAGTGCCTCAATTTCCCATTTTACCTTCATATTATCTTACCAGGGGAATTTAAGAGACATAAATCATTTTCGTGTGCCTTTATTCAGCCTATTGATCAATGCCATGAGACCTTAAGATGACATAAATTATTTTGTCGGTATTTATTCTGTTTATTGTTGGAAGCCCAGAATTGTGTACAAGTTCTGCTAGTGACCTTCAAATAGAATAGATTGGCATGTCAGATTTTAGGGGAAATAAAAAGTAACTGACAATGTTTCTTCATGCGGCAAATAAAAACAACCAACAAAATCCAGAGAATGCAAATGTTTCATAACACTGAGTGGAATTAAATGTGTGAGCAAAGTTATGCACATGCTGAAATGGCTTAGGTTGGGAACCTTATTTTTCAAGCCCTTATTTTTGCTGCAGTTGTGCCAACATGTGAGCAATTCAGTCATTTCCTCATCCGTTTGTGGAAGCAAAGCTCCCACCTTGTTCAGTGGGAGAAAGAAAATTCCTAAGAACAGTCATTTGGCATAACTGAAAGTCTACTGTTTTCATTAACAGATATTTAAAAAGCTTTCTAGTCACAAAGGAAATATTTCCAACAATTTTTGTGTATTCATCTGTGGACTTATAAATTTGTTTCTAACGTAAATCTTAACTCCTCATTTCTTTCAAACATACCAAAATGGTAACATGGCCTTTAGGAATTAGAACAAAGAGAAATAAAAATATTTATAAGTGCATTTCTCCAAATTGTCTTGAGTTTTAAGTTGCCATGTATTTCAGGTTAGAGCACAGTAATAACAGCATCAAGGCTGTAGGTTTGAGCCCATATGGACCACTCACTCAAGAGTTGGTCTTGATTATCCTTGTGGGTCCCTTCCAATTCAAAATGCTCTTCACTAATGTATGGAGAAAATGTTAAACTCACTTTGCCAAATTATCAGGATTTTCAGAGGTTTCACTGTGTTAAAATTTTTTTGTATGCCAGGCAGTGTTGTCAAACAATAATTGAAAAGTTTTCAAAAGTTTTTTGAGGTAGGCATGCAGTCTTAAACATACCTTGGGTGACATCTGAGTTTGTATCAAAGACAGAAATTTGGTAACAATTTAAACAATTATTTTTAAATAAATACAAACCCATTTCATAAATTTGTGGGCCTCATATTTTTTCACAAATGTTGTTAATGGTTCATACTACTTTACAAAAATTTGGAAGAGGAACTTCTGCCAACTGGTCAATGTTTATTAGATGTGCCTTATTTGATTATTATAATAAATTTCCTTCCATCAAATCCACATAAAATTAGCCTTCAGATGAGTCTGTACACCTAGGAATTTTTTGCCCAGGAAGCTGATTTTACTGCAGACCTAACTATTGGAGTCAGTCTGACATCTATTAAAAGTTCCTCGCTGATAACGAAGGCTGAACTGTCCAGTCCCTCCTAAGAAGGATTTTCCCTACCTTGTTGCCTGGCTGTGGGACCAGTGTAGAAAAATACCAGAAGTGTTTTAAAAAGAAAGAAAGCTGTTATAAGTGACAGAGGAGAGAAAGGGGAAAGGGAAACGGAAAATCATAAGAAATAAAAGCTTTATAAGGAAATATAATGGGGAACAGAAAAGAATAACAGAAGATTAAGCAAGCTATAACATAGGAACAGTTAATCTTCTTAGTTTTCCTTTATATTTAAGGAAAAAAAATTCATTCTAAGAACCCGAGTCAAGACTGAGCCCTAAGATGTGGATACTTTTGAGTCACATGTAATAATAGTTTGATACTGCATCAAAAAAAATGTTCAGGTGCCTTAGCAAGGTCATTGTGTTTTTCAGTTCATTGCAACTCAGAACAACGAGAAAATGAGATTATTAATCTACACATCAAGAAATGATGTTGTTATTGTGCTTATGAATCTTGCAGTTATTTTTCTTTATTGCATACCAATATTCAGATTTAAGGATGGCTGACACTACTAACCTTCTGGAATTTCGGTTTATTCTTTTATCATGCTTTAGTGAGTCCCCTGTGCAGCCCTTAAGAAGACTGCATCTGCAGTTAGCAGGCAGTTTTACCAAAAGTTTTATTTAGCTTTCTAGAAACTGAGAGCTGCCTTCATCTGTGGAAAACAGATGGCAAGTAAGTTGGCTGCCAGTAGCCAGGGAGAGTTAAAGAGATATATAGATCCTGAGTGTAATTTAGTGAGGACAGCTCTCAATGGTTTCCACTCAAATTCTTTGTTTAAGCACAACTAATGCCAGAACCATTGCTTTCACCTGGCTGGGTTGTGCAGCAGCTATTAACGTTATTATTCCAAAACACCAAGGGAGTAACACAGTGCTCTGTGAGGAATGATGTATCTTTCTTATAGTCTGTAATTCTAGCATTTCAAGATATTAAAGATCACTTTCAAGTACCTTAATGATGTGAGCAGATTTTCAACAGCTCTCAGTGGCAGTTGCAGGTTGCTGACAGAGCCGTTGAAAATTCAACAAACTTTGTGTAGGTACTCAACAGAAAATTAGCTATTCTGAAAATGGTCATCAACTTTTAAATCCTGAATTTCTCCAAAAATTTGGACCCATTTTACAAGGAACAAAATTGAAAATTCAAGGCAAACTACAATCAAAAGTTTTGCCTGCCCTGACTCTGAGATGGTTTAAGAGTATCCAAACTTGACTTTTCTCTGCCATGATGCAAATACCAGGTTCAGACCCATTGTACCTGGAAGACTGCTAGAAAGAAGGTATTCTGAGCACTTTGCTGAAGGTGACAGAGGAAAACTCAGTACAAGAATCTGAACCTGAAGTATTTATCTATAAAAAAGCCCCCAAACTAATTCTCCTTTTGCCTGTCCACTTCTGTGACAATAGAGGTCATCTGCAACATAAAGCTGATGCTTTTATAAACATTTAAAATGCCAAATGCAGAAAGATAATGAATAGCATGTTTTTGAGTTTTTTATAAAGATTCACACTCAACCAAAAATGTTTTTTGACTAGTGTGAATAAGAGTCTTTAGACATGAATGTAGTAGCATGATCATTACTTGACCTATGGTCTGTGCCACAGTGGAAAGGAGTGCATAGAAGTAGGGGGAAAAAAACCCATGTCTTTTCTGGTCTCTTTCTAGTCTTCTGTTCAGCTCATGAGGTGAAGTAATGCTAAACTTTCATGTGCTTAAACTTTGTAAACATCAACAATAGAACTAATCCAAATCTATTCTGTGTACTCAAACAGAAATCAACATTAAGAGCAAAGAATCTTTGTAATAACTTTGTGATCTTTGTAAAGACTGCATTCGGGTCTTTCAGAGTACTGTTCACCACAGCAGCCAAGATTATGACCACAAGCAACACAAACCAGCAAGCACAAGGCAGCTGCAAAAAAAGGGAAGGGATTTGTCCTCTGTACACTCCCTTTGCAGGGAACTTCCTTTCCAACATAGGAAATTTCTTAAAGATCTCACAAAGGATTTCGTTGTTTTTCTTCTTTTTTTTCCTTTGCCACAAAGAACTTCTAATACTACGGCAATAAAAAGTTCTTCTTTTATGATTTGTCTTTCAAAGCTTTTTCTTCTCTAGTGCACTTAGTATATTTTCATTACACCTTTTTTTGTATCAAAATCAAGAACTGATGGGTCACAGAAAGTTAATAAAATGCTATTTTCTCTGTTTTTTACAAGGTATGATGTGTGGCACATCCAGGGGCAACACAAGCATAAATGTCAACATTGACTATTGTAAGAAGTAGGTTTCAGTGGTGGTGTAGATTTTTCTTTTTTCCTCCTTTCCATACCAGTTTATGGCACTGTTTCCTTTACAATGATCAACTTTTTTTACTGTCTTCAGGAGTTTGGAGCATTTCACATTTGAAGCATTTACATTACAGAGAGTTGAACCAATGTAACTAAAATAACAAGCACTGCCTAGGTACCTGATTTCTCACCTTTTGTTTTTCATTATTTTTCATTTCTGAAATGTTGATGCACATACAAGGTCAGACTGCTGGCATTGTTAAAAGAAAAACACTAGTACAGTTTTTAATAAGATTTTTTTTTCTTTCAATAAGAAAAAAATTAAGACCCCAAAACTAACATTATTTATAGTGCTATTTTCCAGTTTATCTGGAAATACAAAAAAATCACATCAAGGCTTATTCCTGTTACATAGCCAGCTCTATACTGGACATCCATGTTTTTTCCAAATATCATATAAAAACCCTTGCTGTTGATATATCTTTATAAAAATGACACTTTATAATAAACATGAAGATACTGTGAGGTGTACAGACAGAAGGAAAAGAAAATTTAGTCAATTAATATTACTAAATTGTATTAGTGGTTAACAATCTAAAAAAATATATATTCATATTACTAGTAACCATACCATAAAACATTCCCCTAAGTGACATCAAAATTTCAATCAGTTCAGAGCTACAGGCATTAAAAAGCATCCATTGAGCAATATAGTTTAAAATTCATGATGTATAATTTCAAAATGTGATATGAAAAGGGGCCAGAGATTTGATGTCTTTGTCTGACGTTTCCATGAATGCCCCTGTACAGTATAGTATAGCAATGCTTGCATTATCTCCAAATGAATGGACTAGTTAACTGGGATGCAATCAACAGATTTTATTTCCCCAAACTGGAGCTAAAGGGATGAGAATATTTTCTTCACATTGGAACATTATACAGAAAGTAGTTTATGCACAGCCTTTAACTGCAAATCATTAAGCTTCTCTTTAGAGGTTCTTTGTCGCTGCAAAACTCGATAGCATCTCTTCAAGAGCATATGTTGGAATGCATGCAGGTACATCCTAAGAAGATCTCTTTGCAGCTGCTCCCAAACAAATCACAAGGGAAAGCTACTAGCAAGGAGAAACTAATGAAACACATTTCTCCACTTCCATGTCTTTCTGAGCTCTTGAATCTCTTCAAATTAGGTTAGAGTCCACTGGAGGAGGATAGTTGTGTCAGATCAATCTGTACTTCAGTGAGAAGCAATTAGCACCTCATCACAGCATAAAACTCACAGCCTAAAAGGTGCTTTGTGCCTTTTCTGGGGATGCCTGCACACTTCCCTGCCAGCCTGTACTTCCCCATCAGAAATTCTGCTCTGGAAATGTTAAGATATTCTGTTACAAGATACGGCTTTATGTCTGAAATGTAATATCCATTACACCTAATTCATTCTGCCTCTGTTCTACAGGAGGGGAAAAAAAAATATCTCTGCAAATCATCTGGATCTGTAAGCCAAAGTTACAGTTGCCTTTCCTTAGTCCATGCAGATCTGCTTGCATTAGTGGAGTATGTTTCTATGCTTCTGCACATATGCCTCTGTACTTGGAGTTCCCAGATGAATTTTTCTAAAGATAAGATTACAGAGAGAAATATCTCAGCTGTTACTCAAATTTTGGTCACAATTTGAGAGCTGTGGAAGTGATCCAAGGAAGTAAAAAGTTTTTATATTAAGCTATGCCAAAAGCAAATGAATATTTCAACTACAAATTAGTTGTTTACTGGTTCTCAACAAACACATGAATCCAGGAATTATGTTTTAGGTTTCAGGGGCAATGAGCTGCATTGAACTATCCTGATTCCACACACTGCTGTACAAAAAAAAAAGGAAAAGAAGAAGGAAGAGGAGGAAGAACAGCAACAACAAAAGAAGACAATTTTTTCCTTAAGATTGTTGCTATGAAAAGAAGAAATGATAACATGTTACCTGCTGGTATTTAAATGAGTAGTAATTAAAGAACAATATCAGATAAGAAAAAGCCTTGGGGACCAAAATTTCCACAAGTCAGTTTTATGAAAACTCAGCAGCCATTCAGATTTTCTGTGTAAAAGAAATAGAAAATAAAACTAAGCAGATGCAAACCACTTGTTATTCAACACTCAGATCCTTTGTAGAGCAAATCCCTGCAACTTGTGTGTATTTGTGCATCAAACTGGTAAACTTGTCACCCAGTCTGTGATACATTAATTCATTCTTCATTGACGTATGAGATACAAATTTATTATAATTGTCTTCATCAGATATATTTAGAGTAAAATTCTTTTTCTCCAATTCTTTCATTTTTCCATTATCATAAAAGTTCTACAAGCTGCATAATCAGGCAAAAAGACAAAAAAAAAAAGACATTTGTGTACACCTGGAGTAGTCAATAATTTAATCCCTCATTCTGTTTACACATTTTTTTTTATTAGAGGTGGAGAAAGTTGGACAGGTGTTTAAGAGAATAGCACATAAAAAATACTGTCTCGGTCATATTTTTTTCCTGCTGAAGTGAAACCATGTTGAGTCAAGAGCATTCACTGTTATTTCTCTCTCTTTTTAACACATATAGAAAACAAAGGTGTCTTCACCATGTTTTTTACAGATAAATTTCTAGTATTCTAATAAAAATTTGAAACTTTATGACAATATGAATTTTCCCTCTTCAACTCACACTTTCATAGATACTATTAGGTTCCTTTTACTCAAACTGAGGAATTATTTTAATCATGATCTCTAGGAAGGTTCACACACACAAAAAAAAAAAAAAAGAATGAGAAGGGGGGAAATATTGTAAAATTGAGTTATAAATCCTAGGATAAAACCACATATGAACAAAAAGGATTATTTGTCCTCGCAGTTTTCTGAGACCTGTAAATCTGCAGATTTTACTACAACAATGAAAAAATATAAATTATTTAAAGAAGAATGAAATTTTCCATTTATCATAAAAGTTCCACAAGCTGCATAATCAGGCGAAAAGACAAAAAAAAAAGACATTTGTGTACACCTGGAGTAGTCAATAATTTAATTCTAAATACACCAATCAGATGAGAAAGAAATTTTAAATCTATAGTTTCAGCTATTTTTACATATTTTTGTTCCCTTGTGTCATAACAACTCTGCCCCATGCAGGTCTATGAACTGGGGGCAGAGCAGCTTGAAAGAAGCCCAGCAGGAAAGAACCTGAGAGTGTTGGTCAACAGCGACTGAGCATCAGCATGATGTGCCCCCTCAGTGTCCATCTTGGGCATTGGTTGTATCAGGAAAAGTGTGGCCAGCAGGATCAGGGTAGTGTTTACTTACTGCCTTACTTGGCACTGGTAAAGTCACACCTCAAATCCTGTGTACAGTTCTGGGCTTCTCACTTTGAGAAAAAACACTGAGGTGCTGGAGCGCGTCCAGAGAAGGGCAATGGAGACTGTGAAAGGTCTGGAGAGTGAGTCATGAGACTGAGGGAGCTGGGGGTGTTTAGCCTGGAGCAAAGGAAGTTCAGCAGTGATCTTATCACTCTGTAACTACCTGAATGGAGGCTGTAGTCAGGTGGGGAGCAGTCTCTCCTCCCAGGTAGCTAATGACAAGAACAAGAATAAATGGCCTCAAGTTGTGGAGGTCAATGTTGGACATCAGGAAGGATTTCTTCAATGCAACAGTTTCCAGGTATTGGAATGGGCTGCCCAGGGAAGTATGGAGTCAACATCCCTGAAAGTGTTCAAGAAACGACTGGACACAGTGCACAATGCTATGATTAATTGAAAAGGCAGTGATCAGTCAAAGGCTAGACTTGATGATCTTGGAGGACTTTTCCAGTCTAAATGATTCTGTGATTCTGTAATTTTTTTTTTCATGTGAAAAGAAAAGTTAAAGGTTGCTATTTATTTTATTACATATATTAAAATTACTAATAAACTCAAATTAATCAGTACTGCTACTTCACTTGACTGTGGAAGATCATGAAATCTAATTTACCATGATATATTTGTAGAAATTAATATGGAAGAAGCTACCAACTTTGAACTGCTATAGTTACTTGAAAACCTTAGATGGCAATTGGTACCATGAGTGTTAAAACCAGCTATTCCACAGATTAGAAATTCCTTGTCTCACTCTTGCCCCTCCTTCATCTCTTACCTTTTCTTGCCTCCTTGCATACTCTTTTCCCAAAAACCTGCGTATTTCTCACCTCTAAATTTTCCTGACTCCCATTGAATGCAAGAAAAAACAAACATTTTTATTTTTCCTTTTAATTTTTCCCTTTTCTAATTTTCTTTAACATGGAGAGCAGTTTTAGCTCTTAGTTCTGTGAAAGATCATGCAAAAGTACTTTTTATTAAAATAAATTTTTCTGTTTTGTTCCCATGAAACTTGAAAGTTCCCATGAGAGTTGTTCCACACTGCTTCTGTGGCTTAAAAATATTCAAGAATGAGCAGCAATAAATTGCAAATCATGAATATAATGTTAAGACTAAGCCTTTTTTTATATATATTTAAATCAAACTATCTGGATAAATTATGTTCAAGTGTTGATATCTTTGTTTTCTTCTGGTGGAACAACTGAGATTTACATGAAACAAGATTCCAAACTGATCTATAAATCAAGCAACTTCTGGTGTTTGAAACCTGGTTCATTATGTTCTCTTAGATTTTTTTTCCCCATGTCTCTCATTAGAAAATTGTCTCCCGAATCATGCATTCTCTTACACATGGCAGGTTTTTATGACTAATCTCTGTAGTGATCTACTTCTGCTAGAAAGCTCTAGAGTGATGAGCAGGGAACTCAGACAGACTCCTCTTATTCAGCACAGAACATGTTCAAAGTGTGAGACATGAGCCCAAATGCAAGCTTTTAAAACCATGCCAGTGATGCCAACTCCTTATGTGGCTAATTTAGTGTTACTTCACCATGGCTCCTTTGTGACAGCCTTCTCACTTTTTATCACCACAGCCAAATCCAGACCCAGGGATAGATGACATGACTGTTCTTTCTGCAGTGCCTGTAGCCATGGTTAAGAATAACCCACATCACCTTTTGAAATATCTCAGACAAAATAATGAAGGCAAAATGACATAATATCCCAGGCCATGTGTCCAGGAATTTGCTAACACCACCATTCCAATACTTCTGCTATAGGACTCTTTTTCTACATTATATGCATTTCCATCAACTTTCCGTACTCTTCCCTAGCTCTTATTTTTGAATGATAGAAACAGAAAGAAAGAGAAATTTTGTGGCTTGAGTGCCCTGAAGTTATTAATTTGAAAATAAAAGTATAAATACCTGCCTACTCTTTCAAATAAAAAAAATTGTCAAACATAAGACAATTGGATGTATTTGCAGTACACACATCTTTAACTCCCCTAACTTTTTATGTTTTAATTTTAGAATTTTTTCTCTCATAAAACCCCCTAAACATGTTAGCCAGGAAAGCAAATTCTTGTCTCCTGCCTTCAAAGAACCTGCATAATTTCACTCAGATATCCACAGTCTTCTTTTTTTTCCTTCACCAAAATCTTCAGAGATTTCAGATGAACAGCTCTTCCTTCAATCTCCTCAAAGAAATGGATAGCTGAAATAAAATGTTCATTCAGCCAGAAACTGAAGTATTTCTGTTTGGAAATGAAAATTTCTGCAGTCTGTCTTTGTGTGTTTCTTTCAGTTTTGTTAAACATAGCTCTGTAAAACACTTTCAGCAGGCATAAACTATGGAATACAATAAATCAAGAGCATAACAGTGGTCTCACAGCTTGAACATGGAAAATTATGTCATCCAGATAATGTAAATAGATTGAAAATAGCACCAGACACAAGGAAGATTGCTGTGGAATAGTAGTTATAATTTTGAAGAGCAGAAATGTATTGTTTCTGCTAGAGGCAAGACCCTGAAAGCGATTTATCAATACCAAAAAACTCCTATGAAGGATTGTTATTTCCTCCCTCCATCAAAAAGCTAGTTGAAACAATTGTCAGTGAACTGGTAATGACTTGCCCTGCAGAGACATGTCACAATGGATTTTGGTCTTCATATATCTCCTCCAAAATATATCAGATTTTAATTGCTGATGAGAAAAATTATATGGGTAAAACTGAGGAGGCCCTTGCTACATTTTCCTACTTTCTTACTCACCTTCTTACTCTGACAAGAGTATGTAGCATCTAAACATATACTTAAACCCATCTAATACCAAGAAATTAGCATTTTAACAGTACCAAAATGAAGCTCTTTTTTTTTTTCTGGTGTTTTACTGTTAAAATCACTCAACTTATTATATTCCCGCCAGTTCCCCTGGCACACACACACATCGACAACTTCTTCAAGCATCTCTTTGATTGAGCAGCTATTCACAATAATGTTTCCTTAAAATGAATGGGTCTATTTGCATTTATTAAATAATTTCGGATTTTCCAATTTCTAATCTATCATAGGTCAGAAGATCTACTATTAAAATAGAGCAACAATACAGGTTTTTCTAAGGAACGTGTTACGCACTGTCATGGTTTAACCCCAGCCAGCAACTAAGTACCCCACAGAGACTTGTTTGCTCCCCCACGAGTGGGACTGGGGGGAGAATCAGAAGAGTAAAAAACAGAAAACCCATGGGTTGAGATAAAGACATTTACAAAGAGAAATCAGAAGCCATACAGCCAAGCAAAGCAAAACAAGGAATTAAATAGTTTCTTCCCAAGGGTAGGCAGGTGTTCAGCCTTCTCCTGGAGGGCACAGTCCCATGAGGTGTACAATTACTTGGGAAGACAAACATCATCATTCCAAATGTTTTCAATTCTTCTTTATTTCCCACATCTTTATACAGTGAGCATGATGTCATATAATCTGAAAAACCTCTTTGTTTCTGACTGAGTCTCATCCCAACCTCCCATGGATACCCTGCCCTCTGATCAGTGCGGCAGCACAAAAAGCAGGAAAGGTCTTGGCTCTGTATAAGCCCTGCTCAGCAATAACACAAACATCTCTACATTTTCAACCCTGTTTTCAGCACAATTCCTGATTGGATTTCTTCAAAAATGAAAATGAGGTCTGCACTATAATCAGAAAATACAAGTATAATTGAAAATGAGAAAGTAAAGAAGGAAAAATATAATTGGGCACACTTGTCTGTGCGGACACAATAGGACAGGATTCCTCTGTGCATGGAAGGATGTTTCTTTTAAGACAAATAATAATTGTCTATTATGCTCAGTCAGAGAAGTCTTGAGTCTGTTGCTGCCACATATGCCTAGGTATCCCAGATAATTTCGATCATTCTTTCAGAGGATGTTAAATTTATCTTCTTAAGGTGATATGACATGTGGTCAGTTATTCCAGATCAATGGAGAGAATCACACATTTAAAAGATTTCATGCATGGACATCTCCTTTACAATCAAAAACTATATTTTGATGCATTGAATTTAAGTCCATGTGGTTCTGTTAAAATATTCTGCTCATCCATTAAAAAACAGGTACATAGGGAAAAAAAAGAAAGATGGCTATTTTGGTCTGGATTGGTGGTTTTTTATTACAGGTGTTTGGGAAGCACAATTTACCTAATAGATCAAACACTTTTAAAATTACCATAAATGCAAGTAGCAAGGTATAGCTCTGAGCAAAACAACATGGGAGCAGAAGAGTCTGAATAAAAGAAGGAGCTAAAAGCTGATGACATACAGAAAAGCCTACTGCTCTGGCCTCTAGTTTTTCAGCCATTATTAAGAAGTATTAAGAGATATTGTCTTTTTACATGTGATTATCAGAGACCTGCCCTAATGTCCATTGTTTTTTTTCCTCCATTATTTCTGACCATCTTTTATGATGTAACCTAACTGTCCAAAACCAGTTTGCTTGCCATGGATAAACAACAAAATGCATGAAAAATCCTTTTAAAAATAATAATTAAAAAAATGCTTCAAAAATGACAAAGCCTAAAAGATCCAGGAAAGCTAACAAAGAAAAAAATGCAGATAATGCAGTTAATAATTCTGTGTGCAGCTAAAGTGCTCATCCTAGCATACCATGGAAATTATTTAACTCTTAAATTACTTTTTTTTTTTTTAAACCACGTTTGGGAGTATTTATATATGCATACTAATAAAATATAAAAAGTCAGTTTATTAAAACTACTGGGTGATTAATGATAAAATATTCATAAATTAATTAAGAATAATTAGCATGAAAATATAGACATAATTTAGATGTTAATTAATTTTGTTTCCCTTATCTTACAAGAGCATATGTGGCATGTCTTGCAGCAAAAGATGTTTTAGCAAAATGTCCTCTGGAACACAATATATTTATAAAACCACAGAGATGCTCTGAAATTCTTTCTAAATTCACTTATCATCCTAAGAGCTCAAAAAACATGTAATTGTCATTATATTTGAAACAATGATGTATATATAATAAAGGACACAAACCCCTGACTCCAAGTGATCAAAGGAAACTTATCTATTAACCTGTCTATTCAGTCCCTAGATATCAGTTACCCAGTTGTACCCTGACATTGTTTTTTGTCTTAAATCTTTTTCAATTGCTTTTTCAAAATCTTTTTCTATTGCTGCCCTTTATGCTGTCAGTCATGATGGAATAATGCTCACTAGAAATTCAGGTGTCCTGAAGTGTTTACACATTGTCCATAAAAAAATTTGAAATACACAACAGCTCTCAGACTGGAGTTAGAAAGATATTCCAAAAGTTAAATGAAAGTGAGATTTGTAAATGAAGCAAATTTCTTTGAAACTTTTTACCTTCTCAATATTTAAATTAAAATAATAAACTAAGGGCAACAATACTTTCAATCACAAGCAGTTTTCTTCTACAAAAAAGCCAAGCTATACTTTTGTGATCGTATCTGCTGGACCTAAGATTCCTGAAAGTTTTTGGAACGTATTCTGATAGTTCTCAATTCAGATTACCAGTTAATAGATGAAAATAGTATTCCAAATTTACTCCAGATAGAAGAAATGGGCAGAAAATAAATAATGTTTCTATTTCAGGTGCTCTGAACTGCCTCGTACCCGAATAAAAAAAGAATAAATTTTACTTATGCATTTTCTCTAAGAGTCATCAGGGCTTTAATAATTCCTGGATCACATCCTTAGTTCAGACAAGATTCTTATGAGAAATTACCTTTTTTTTATTTTTTATATCAATGGATCCACTAATATTCTTATGGCTCTTTATGTGCTCACATAATTTATTTCCATAAGAAGCATTTGTTTCACGGACATTTTTAATTTAAAATACAACCAAAATTATGCACAGGAGTAAAAACTTAAATAAAATAATCTTTTCAAGTGGCATAATCCAATGTATTTTTATACAAATTGTAAGGAGTGGGCTATCCACCAGGAGCAGTTTAACAGTAAGTGCAGAATGTATCAGTGTCCATAAAAATAACTAAACTTTAGGGACGGGAAAGTCATGGATGCATGCAGTAGCACTGCAATGCATTTTATATTCATGAAGATTCAAAACATGAAATATGGTCAGAGGAAATATTTCTTTTTAACCTTGAGGTCTGAAAAATGTTAATCCAACTTGATAACCATTTTGCTGTGCACTGTATTAGGCTACAGGCCAGACATGTTATACTAAATGAGGCCATATTTGCATAAAGTTGTCAGGATTGGGGTTTTTTTGTTTTCTTTTTCAGGAAGGGGGTTGGAGGAACGAGATTTTAGGAAATATTATGTATGCAGGAAGAAAGAAATATACTTAACATTTTTAAAGTTGATTTGAGTTTACAACATGTAAAGTACTCAAAAAAATGCCCATTTTCAACTTCGGTTCTTACCTGAAGGATTTGAAAGTATGTTTTTTTCATGACCATTCTGGATGATAAAAAAAAATCAATGTCAAATGATACTTCTTGACACTAATGATTTTTTATTATCAATCCGTGTTTCAAAAAAATTGCAGTTTGATAACATGGAGAGCTCAGAAAGTCATTTTAGATAAACTACCCAAGACAGAGTGTTATAAAGTGCCACAGAATGAGCAGAACATCTGAACACAAATGTGGTTTTTCTGATATAATTTATTACAGAGCACTGAGGAAAGTTAACATGAAGTAACATAAAAATTACTGCAATTGAACAAACCAGTGAACCAGTAAATATAACATTTTCTCCCTGACAGTAACGAGAACCAGAGACTTTTAACTATATTATTTCTATTTTCTTCACCTTCTTATCCTCCTTCCTTTTCTCTTCCTCATCCCCTCTCTTTTCACTGTGGAAAGTGTGAACACAACTCAAGGGGATTTAAGTCCGGTTCATATGCAAAATAAAAATGCTTATAAAACTTGTTTACACAGATTCTGAATAGCTAAAATTGGAAAAAACAAACAAACAAAATGTTTTTAAAATCATGGTGTTTAACTGACCAGAAATATATTTTTTTTTTCATTTTATGAAAATAATTTACTTTAGTGTTTTGAAGTATAAGGAAAAAGTTTTTTTTTAAATTTCCAAATACTTGAGAAAAATTGAAAAATATGTCCCTTTTTAAGTGTTGTTTAAATTCAAACGGAATACTTTAAATTATTAAGAACTTGCAACTTAATTTATATTTGTTTTATATTTCTTGACTATGTGAAAAAGTAACAATTTTTTAGCACAATTATTAATTAGTAGCAAATATGTATTTGGTAAGATATATCATTAAAATAATAAATCACTTGATGTACTGACATTGTTAAGTCATGGAAGATAGGGATGAATTAATTATAAAACACAAATTTGAATATTACAAGTGAAAGGGAAAAAATCCTGACTACTTATGGCTACAGAAAACAACTTGAAGAGATTTTTTTTTTCTTTTATAGAAAATTATGAAAACTCAGTAAGCCAGAATGAACTTTTTTTCACATACAACTCTTGACTCTTTTGACTGAGCTTCAATCTTAATATTCTCAGGCCTAAAAAGAGAACTCTGTTCCTGGTTCACCTGTTTTCTGCATTTTCATCTATCTTTCCCATAAGTTGACCTAGTGTGATGCTTGGATCACACTATGGATCAACATATACTATCCCTTCTCATATTCTGTACTCTTTTTTTTTTTTTTTTCCCATGGGGGAACTAAACTATTTAGTACCCATATTTTGAAATTATTGTTTGTTTTTTTTCTTGAGCAGAATGTAGTATCAGATTCCTGCTGGATTATCCTGCATCTGATACCTAAAAATGCATTTCAAAGTTCTGTCTTTATGGTTCTCAATCTATTCTATTCTGTGATGACTTTCCCTTCTGATTCTGAGTCACTAAGGACTTCTAATAACAGTAGGCAATTCTGTGTTCTTTCCCTACCCAGTTTGGTACAATTACTTTTTTTTTTTCCAGAGATAAAACTTTCAGTATCCCTTTGTTTATGAGCAGCTTTAAAGACTTTGTATGTCTTTACCACTTTAGGAAGTAGTATTTTTCTTAGGAAAATTTACAGATAAGATAAAAAAAAAAGATGAGGTTACAGCCCTCTGGAAGACACTCTACACAAAGAAAGAGTGGCCTGAGAGCAGGTAACCAGACAACTTAAATCAAAACATATATACCACTTTAAAACTTACCTCCAGTCACTGTGTACAGCTGACTGTACTGTCTTTCCAAATTGTCTTATTGCAACTTATCTACAAATGTATTTAGTTGCATCCTTATTGGTTCTAAATCTTCTTGTCTTTTTTTAAGTTTAATTAGTTTTTATGCCGCTTGTCTTTTGCCAAAAGCAAATGCAGATTTAGATACTCTCCACTATGCCCCTTCATCGCTGTTTTGCACTTATTTGTGAAAAAAATTATTGCCATGACTTATGAGAATCACTTTAGAAAATAGTACTTCATGTATCACCAAATTATCCTGTAAGATAATGAACAGTAAGGAAGAAATAAAGGGGAACTGCTGTTCTCTGGGGTTTCGCAGAAGCCCAGAAAAATATTTAAATCAATAAACTGCACTGAAAATATTTATGCCTTCCAGAGTAGAATTATGATATTATAGCAAGTAACTGAACTATTACCATGGATAAACACAGAGGTTAATGCACATCCCAAGTCAGTAACTCTTTTTGCTGTGAAAAAATTTGGCATAGAACTATTGATGATTAAAGCCAAAAAGACTAAAGCTTTCCTTTCTGACCATCTGATGCAGGAGCTCTGAAAATCACCTGGTTTTCACAAGGTGAGTTAGTGAAACTTCCTGAACATCACTTCCAAGAGTGCCCAGCTATTACCACACCCCAGTGATCACTTGAGGGAAAAATATCTTGGGGTTTTTTTCTGCGAGAGAGCTAAGTACACAGCAGAACACACTCCAGGCTCTTCACAACAACCCATACAACCATCACTTTAAAGTCTGTCAAAACCAAAACAATGCAGGGAGTTCCCTGTGCCTAGAATCTCACTCCTTCATGAGCACACACATCACTCCTTATGAGACTGCAAAGTTAGAAATGACTAATTGAAAAAAAAAAAAAAAAGGCATTTGATTGAAATATTAATATTGTTGTCTGAGAAAAGAAAATTATTTTGGACTTCTAGGTTTGACACTCTGAATGAATGAAAATGTACTATATACAGAACAAAAACCGCACAATTTGTAGCTACGCAGATGTGAATGAAGGTGCTCATGAGATTGCTACTGATTAGGCCAGACTGGGATATCTCAAAACCAGGGTAATATCCTTTGAATTCACATTTCAGTAATTAATTTTTTAGGTGAAAACCAAGAGTCAGTAAAGTGAGTTCTAAAGAGAAAAATTAATTGCCTCTGTAATTCCAGTAAGAACAGCACACAGAACACCAGAGACAAAGTTCACAGTGTGGCTAGAATTTAATGTTTACCATTTAGTTGAACAGCAATTAATTTTAAAACCAACACATGGAACATCTGCCAAAAAAAAATATTTTCCTCTCTTGAAGAAGTAAATACAATATTTTATGAACTGATTTAGATAAATACATGTCATAAGCTTATATTTTATGCAAGATGAAGATAACGTATTTAGCACATATTACCTGATTTTGCAGCAATTTAACACTACATATGAGTACTGGCCTGTGTTGTAAATTTGCACCAAATTTGTGAAAGATTTGTTTAACAGATAATGGTAGGAGGACAAGCATTCCATTACAGAAAAGGAGTCTGCAAAATAATGCTATCCTACAGAAACTCTGCCTAGCAGAACACCCAAATCCCATAATTTCCTCTTTACTTATTCACAGAAGCATAAGAATTTGAAAAGCTTAACAGAAATGCTGAAATGAAATGCATTAAATTTATTTTCTTTCTTTAACCATGAAAAAACAAGCCCTGAAGGGCAAGACAGGCTCTCTCATGGTTGCACACAGTGGAAGTCACTGACAGCAACTGGCCAAATGAAATCAGACACATTCTTTAACATCTGATCCTGATTTGATGAAGACCAGCTGACAAAGCCACAGCTCTGTTTTACTATTAGCCACAATTTTAGTATAGTCCACAGAGGAAAGTTACTTAATTTACCTTTCTCTTCAGTACAGCTGTAGCAAATCTCACTGGGATTCTCTCCTAGAGTTCTCGTCCTTTACCAACCAGTGTACAGCTTCAGGGATGGGAGCAGATCATCACCATTCCAGATACCAATATCGAGACAGATATATAAGGAGAGTTTTGAAATCACCTAGCTGTGCTGTGTTGGGGTCAGTCCTGTTTAATATCTTTACTGATAATCTGGATTAAGTTCATGGACACCTCAGTAAATTAGAGGACAACTAACACTAAGTTTGTTACTGACCTGCCGGAGTGTAGGAGGGATCTGGACACACTGGGTCAACAGGCCAAGGCCAAAGGCATGAGGTTCTACAAGGCCAGATGCTGCTCCTACACTTCTGTTACAACAATGCCGTGCTGGGGAAGAGTGGCTAGAAAATAGCCCTGCAGAAATAGTTGAACATGAGTTAGCACGTGCCCAGGAGGCCAAATGGACAAATGGCATCCTAGCTTGTTAAAGAAATAGTGTGGCCATCAGTCTGAGATCATCCCTCTGTGCTTGTTACAGGTGAGGCTGCCTCTCCAATCCTGTGTTCAGCTCTGGGTTCCTCAATACAAGAGGGACATTTAGGTGTGGGAGTGAGGCTAGAGAAATGGCACTGGAGCTGATGAAATGTCTGGAGCCCAAGCCTTATGAGGAGCAGCATGATGGAGCTGCTTACTTGCTTTGCCTGGAGAAAAAGAGATTCATGGAGGACCTTATTATACTGTCTACAACAACATAAAAGGAAGTAGGGTGTCAGTTTCTTTTCCCAAGTAAGAAATGACAGGACAAAAGGAAATGGTCTCAAGTTGCACTAGGGGAGGTTCACGTTGGATAATAGGAAAAATTCTTCACTGAAAGGGTGGTCGGGCATTGGAACTGTCTCTTCAGAAAAATGACTGTCCCTGGAAGAATTCAAAAGTTGTGCAGTTCTGGCACTTATGGACAGGATTTAGTGGTGAACTGTGTGGTCCTGGGTTAAAGTTGAGCTTGGTGAACTTGGAGGTCTTTTCCAACCTTAATAATTCTATAATTGTATGATTATGAGCAGCAATGGCACTGCCAGAAAGAAAGTCTTTTTAAAGGTGAGCCAATCATGTTGATACAGTTTGAAAGATATTTCCTGTCCCATTTGGTTCAGATTATTTCCCTTTTGCTCCCTTTTTTTTTTTTTTTTTTTTTTTTTTGGTTTGAATTAACTGGACTTTCAGACACAGCAAATATTAAGAGTATTATAAAGAACAGCCACAGATGTTAAATTTGAATTTGCAAATATGAACCTTTGGACTTTTATGGCCCTGAAGGCAGAACAGTGATGTACTACCTGAATTCTAGGTCTAGCTAAAATTGTGACTGTTTAGCACCACAATGGGGGTAAAAATGTTCAATTTTCTCTTAGTGACAAATAATTACTGGCAAAATTATTTGCGAATTTATTCCTCCACAGTATGAAAAAATGGATGTGTACCAAGAGACTGACTGACTTAAAATAAGACTCTACAAAGATAATTATGCTGACAATTGCATTATATTCAAGACATACTAAAGTAATTGAAATATTTTTATGAACTACAGAAGGCTTCAGATAAGACCTTAAAAGTATAATTTTTCTGTGCATTTAGCAAACACTTGAGCATTTTTGTTAAAGAATGATCTCAGGGAATTGGGATATTAATGGACAAAAGGAGGTAGAATTTTTATATAAATTACCTGCTATGGGCTGTTTGCCAAAATTAGCAAAACCCATGAATCTCTGTGGTTTCCCAGAAGTAATCATCAGCTGTCAACTGACTACGTCAGGTTTTATTTTCAACCTTCAAAAGTAAAGACTACATTTTTATCAACGCCTGCTGCCTACTACTAAGTGTATTGCCACACCTTCCAAATGATACACTGTGTCCTGCAACTCAGGTTTAAAGATTTTCAAGACTGAAACATCAATTTAGGATCTGTTCTGCACCATATGGAGGACTGAAAAAAATAAAGTCAAGTAACAGATTCTGAAAGACTACCCACTGAAATCATACGTAAATAGTAACTCTCACTGCAACTCTGGTATCATCTGAACTGAAATTAATACTGCATGAAAGTAAGGAGAAAGAGCTCCTCACTTAATATACCTTTCAAAATGTTCAGCATGTAAACTATTATTTATAATCTATTATGTATGGAACAATTTTCAACCTTTCTGTGATTCGTGTTTCTAAAGGAATTTTTTAATGTAGGAGAGTTACATTTTGAAAGTTCATCTTATGCAAACTGCTGTGTAGCACACATTAAATTATTCCTCTCAGCCAACTTTGCAAGTCATTTAAAAGAATGGATAACATCCTGGAGTCTGTGGATCACAGACTGAAATCCGCTGCTCTGTAGGACAGTTGCCAGTGATCAGTGAGGTTTTCAAGCTTGCTACCTGTCACATCTCCTATTCAGATGATTTCACAGTGTGTGGTTCTACTTCTGCTAGCTGGGAACTAGTACAATTATGAGGCTGATTTTCTTGAAAGGGCTAGGGAAAGAGGTCTTTTTGTTTAATCAGTCAGACAGCCAAATATCACACCATTTGCTCACTCTAACCCAGGGGTTTGGAGGAGAGAATAGGCAAAAAAAAAGCAAAATTTCTGGATTGAGATGAAGACATTTTAATTAGACAGAAAAGGAAAAGAAAATAATGATTAAAAAAATTTTAAAAAACAAATAAGGCACCATGCAGTTGCTTACCAGTCTCTGCCTGATTCCTAGCTGGTTCCAGAGCAGTGAGTCACCACCGTTCACCCCCTACCTTATTTCTTTTATTCAGCATTACACTATATGGTATGGAATACCCCTTTGGTCAGTTTGGTTCTGCCATCCTTGTTTCTTGTACATTCACATCTGCCTCACCAGCAGGGCAGCATGGGAAGGGAAAAGTCCTTGACTTAGTGCTACTCAGCATTAGCAAAATAATCAGTGTGTTATCAACATTATTCTCATGCTAAAGCAAAACACAGGACTCAGCCAGTTACTAGAAAGAAAATTAACTCTATTCCAGATGAAACCAGGACAATGGAATCAATTGTAAATTAGGAGGTTTAGTTGTTTTCTGTTTCTGTGAATCTCAGTGGTAAATGTTACCTCCTTATATAAAGAGACCTGGCAGACCATTAGAGATTGGGGTTAGGGAGTGAGGGGGTGGGGAAAAGTCAAAGGAAAAAAACATTAAACTTTTTATGTTCAGGAGACAACTGTGGAATTTTCAAGTTTCAAACCAAAGATAATCCTTCAAAATCCCAGCCTGCATATATTTTGCATGGAGTTATTAAAATTAAGGGGAAACGTTATTAAAATGATGGTACATATTATTGTGGACAAAATTAATCTATCATTATTTTAAAGCAGTAATAAAATAGAAGACTGATGAACATAGAATCAGAGTGTATTTTGATAACAAGTCAAAATCAGTCTAATTTTTCTTTATTGAAAAATACTAAGAAATACAAGTTATGCAAATAATTTTCATTATAGTTCACTCAAAGTTCACAGAGATCCCTGTTCAGCAATGCAGATAAGACTTCAATAAGTTCCAATGAGAATGGAAGAAGTACATTTCTCTGTTATCTATTATAGAAAAAGAGGATGTGCTATCAGATCTGATGGCATCAGCAAAGCTGCAGGAAAATTCCAGAAAATATACCGTTGATCTAATTACCCTTGAAATATTTCTATTCATTTCAACAGAAACTAGATCAGATAATTTGTGAATAGAATTATACAGGTTACAGCCGGGGTCTGTTCCTCCTGCATGGCATTTCACCAAACTGAAAATTATTGTGCAAGACAGAGATCAGAAAGAGAACCAGTTCTTCTCTGAGTATCACAAACCCAAATGTCCTTGTACTTAACATAATATCTGTGTAAACACAGATAAAAATTCCCAGCAAGTGCTACCTCTCACTGAGTTGTTTTTTCTAAATTTCATGAAAACTATGAGAGAAAAGACAAAACAAATATATAAAATTACGGTTTAATACTCTCATTAAAATGGTTTCAAAAACTATGTAAAAAGTAATTTGGAAATTAAATTCCTGAGCTATATATAAGGACACAATATTTTTCTTCTTGTTTCTTTTTTTTTCCCTGTGAACAATGGACAGAGACAAACTGATTTGCAGTCATACAACAGTCATCTGCATCTTCATGAAATACGATGCTTAAAGACTATAACTGTTCTTTCTACTGCTGTAATGGATGACTGCAAAATATAATTAAGTGCCTCCTTCAAAGCAATTTCCTTATAGAAGAAGGACAATTGCAGCTATAATACACAAACACCTTATCCTTACTATGACAAATATATTTATCTAAAATACATTGCCCAAGAGTCTCTGTCATTGTCCTCTGAGTTTCCTATATGCCAGTGCTGTATTTGAAGTGGTACAGCTTTATTTAAGTGCTAAGATTTTAAAGCCTAGGGTCATATCTTACCAGTTCCCTTTCTGCTGTATGAGGTTCTGTACACCACCACACAAGTACCTGACACAAGCATTGTATGGCAATTCTAAAATTTTGAGATCTAAAATACTCCACTTCTTGAAGTACAAGGTGAATATCAGTCAGAATCAACTGAGAAAGTGTGAGGTTACTTCAGCAAATTGTTTGAATTCTGGACACTTTATTATTGCTCTTCTGGATGTTACTGTGACATATAATAATGTAACATAATATTACCATAAGGTAATATGCAATATAAAGTCAGCACAATATGATGTTACCATGAAATAATATCTGGTCATTTCCACTGAAAAATAAATGCCTAGGAGGAAATGAGGATAAAGGAGAGCACTATGTAGCACAGGCATGGCTCTTGCCATAGCTAATCAGTCAGATCAGATTTCCCATGTGTCTGTAGTCCATCACAACAATTCAAGGTGCTCAAAGTGGTAGTGCCAATAGCCAGATAAACAGACATCTCTACTGATAAATTATTTGAGTTTTGTTCTCTTCCTCCTGCAATTTCCACCCATCCTAGATGCCTCCAGCCCTAAAAGCTGATTCCACTAGCATCAAACTGGGTAGTGTGACTACCATGTTTCTCTACCTATGTGGGCACTATGAATACATTTTCTCTTCCTCCACTGGGGAAGCAGCCCTTCAAACACACTGACTAGTCACCACTGAAGCACTGAAATCAGACTGGCAGTAGGTGAAGAAACACTGTTCATAACCTAAGGCTCTTCTAGGTTGTGAAGAACACAATCTCATTTGTTTTTGCTCAGTAACTGGTAGCAAAACCCAAAATTTAAATGGTCTCTTAGACGTCCAGTGGACTTGACACCAAATACATGGCTCAGGGCAACCACAATTCTGTGGTTAATGCTGAACAGACAGAACATAAATATATTGCTAGGAAGCAACAAGCAGAAAAGTTTTTTTTCTGTTATTATCAACACCTAAATTCTTAAAAGCATCCTTCGGTACCAAAAGCAAGGCAAGGTATGCCTGGTGCCATATTTGCTGTTACCATCAAATCAGCCACATCTGTGCCCCAGAATGTTACCCCGGCAGAACCACAGAGTAACATTTCTTCAGGACTGTATGTGGGATTTTGTTAAACAACGGGGAATACAACTGCCTGTAAAGACAGCTTATCTCAGTACTTCTTTTTGAAGAACTAAGCTCTGTGTGCCTTCCTGAAGTAATATACCTATAACGTTTTTCCTCCCCGAATCCAAAGGTAGACACTTACAATATGCCAAAAGAACCTGTAGGGCTTAGAGCTGGGAAGGTACCTTAATGGGAATACCTTCAAGAAACACAACCAGGTCTTTATGATAAAGTATGCCACCTACTTCTTTACTAGTGATTTTTTGTCCTTTTGAGGATGCACAATAGTTTTCAACTGGCGGAAGATATTGCAGGGGATGAGGAGCAGCCAGCTTGGACTTCTTGCAATGGCAAGTCGTCAGCAATAACATGTACAGTACTTTCCTCTTGGCACTTAAGTAACATTTCCCTGGACATTTTCTGACAGCTGATTTTGAATCCTGTTATTCTGCCATGTATATAGTCACAGAGAGAAAAAAAAAAAAACAAACAGTGTTAGTCAGGGTAATTAGTACTATTAGTTTGGTTTCCCTGTGCTCACAGATGCAAATAGCAGGGAGCTAGAGGACTGTCATGTTTCCTCTGCAGACCTTCTCCAAGAAAAAATTCTGATAAATTTGCATAGAAATCCATACTAACCCTCTGTGATCCAAATAAACAATTATATATTTTGGATCCTTCCCCCTTCTCCATAAGCAATTCTCTATCTGTCCCTTTTAATCTGCCACTGTATTTGCTCACTGCACCTGAAACTAACTTTAGTATCTGGGAGAATGAATTCAGGATGATTATTTAGAAAATTCATCTTTAACTTAAATTAATTCTGTAATAGCCCTCCTTTATGCTTCTTAGGGCCATCCACCCTATCACCTCATTGTTATTTATTTTTCTCATATTATTATGTGGCATTGCCTTACTTATTCGGCATTTGACCAAAACCAAACAAGCCCTCTGTGTGACTGGCAGACCTATCCTATTTTCTTTATAGCTCCTATAATTTAGGGTGACATAAGTATATGCAGCTGCAGGATCTGCATGAGAATCTGTCAGTCACTGGATTAGGCTGAACATGGATCCTGGAGAGGCATCCGAGCAGCACTGACATCAGAAAACAGTTACAGAAAAGGCAGCATTCTTTGGCTAAAAATAAAAGAGAGAAGTCCCAGATTGGAAACAAAGTGCAAATAAGGTGGGTAAAAGATAAGAAATGTTTGGATATATCTGTTGCTTACTGGTTCACAACAGGAATAATGAAATATCAAAAACTAAGTTGCAAAATAAAATGCAGTAGAATAATAAATAAAATTACAAAAACACACAGACGGTTCTAGGCCATTTTATTCTAAATTTGTTTGCTTTTTCAATTTCGTTACATTTCGGTAACAACAATTCTTAAACCTGCCCATTGGGACAGGTGCTTTATTAGCATCTTTATGCCAGCTTATCTTTCAGATGTATTCATATTACAACTGGCAGTATTTTAGGAATTTATTTCATACATTTATGGATGACCATGCATCAGCTTTTTACTTCCAAACTGCCTCTTGATCTCTCCATTTTATCATGAAGCTGCTATAAAGGTTTACTTGGTTGAGTCACACAGCAGCATAACTATTTTTTAACAAGATATACAAATCATAATCTACTTCTTCATCTTGATCTATTCCATCCAAAGAAATAAAATTTAAAAGAATCTATCACTGGGAATACAAGTATGCAATACGGAGCAATCTTGAAAGTGTTATAATTAATATAAAAAATGATGGTGGCAAAAGGTATTTTTAACAGCAGGTAACAATACTGATGAGATTAAATTGAATTAACCTGGAAAATATTGTTGCTATCAAACCAGCTGGCAACACAAAGCCCACCAATATTGTTAAGCAAATTCAGGTTAGCTGGATCTAGCCAGCTCCTTGGAAGCCTGATCAGTGTCAAGCATCCGTTACTCAGCTCAAACGAAACTTCCCAGAAATCCCATAAAAATGCTCTGAATTACTTCAAAAATTAGTGTGAGCATTTATTTAGGATAGAAATTCTAATACATGAAAAGGATAATTCTGAAAAAAGCTTCATATTAACTAAAAAAATTAAATGAAATTTGATGATTATGCAGCATCTTTAAAAAATATTTTTTCTTCAAAACCTAGCGGGTTTTTTTCTTTTAGTTTTAGTTTTATTTGATTTCATATTAGTTTAAAAGAAATTACTTTGAACTGGGAAAAAGCTCATTAATAGTTGAAACAGGATATGTGGGAATGTTTTTCAATCCATAAGAAATCTCCACCATATTTCATAACATAGTTCTGTTTTCACCGACTTATATAGCCCACAATATGATATTTAATTTACTTATAGTATGTCTTAAGCAGTTGCAGACAAGTCCATCTGATTGTGTATTTTAGCATTACTGGTGTCCTGCAAACATTGCATTTGCCAGTTAATTCATTACCAAAGTAGTTTAAAAGAAATTTCTTCATTTTCTAGCCACAGAATGTAGTCAGGAAGAAACGGGAACATAGTAAAATGGTTCAAAATGTAAGTAAAGACAGCTGGAGGACAATCCATATTGCTAAGTCTCTGTTTTCAGAGATCTATTCAAGTTTCCCAGAACCTTTGTCTAACCTTCTCAGATGTTGAACCTTAGCTGGATAAGTATGAATTTGACATTTTTACCTGTATACACTTGACGTGTGCTTAATTTGTAGCTCCAATATTTAGTGCAAGGAAATCGCTCAGTAGATATTTATAGCATAAACTGAATCTCAGTTTAGGGAGCTGAATCAAGAGGTCTAGTGAACCAGAAAAGATATGGAGAAGCACAGCAAAACAGAGACATGGAGAAAAAGAATAAACATGAATATATGGCTGAAGTTACAAAGCATACCACTGTACTGAAAGCTTGTGTTAGATTTTCTGTAATTTTAAAATATAGCTTTTATTAATAGAGAAAATCCAAGAGAGGTATCTGATGGGAATTTGTCTTGACCTAGTCTTCTTGCTAACTTGAAAAAACAGAAAAGCAAAAAAAAAAAAAATTAGTGATATATGGGTATTCTTCACCTCTTCACATATTTCAAATGCAATAAGAATTTATCACACAGTGAATAAGGAAACACACTCTTTTACTCTTTTACCTCCAATAGCCCATATCCATTTCTGGAAGTAACAGATGACACTATCTTTGCCATTTTCTTGATGCTGCTTTCAAACTTTATGCTACTAGCCTGTCCTTACTTTAGGATCTGTGCAAAGTGTTTGTGTGGCGAGCTTCAGTATGTTAAAAGAATCCAGTCTCCCACCTCAGTAAACACCAATAACCTTAGAAATACCAGTAGCTTGGCTTGAATGTATTTTAATTGTATTCAAAATTCCAGTATTTTTAGTGAATATATTTCTGATCACTGTTGGAAGTCCCACTGTTCCTGAAATTTCAATTTCACTATGTTTGTCTGCAAAAAAAAATAAAAAGACAAACCAGCCTTGGAGACTCCTGGTATTATTCCATTATAGATTTCTGATGGAAATGGAAATGGAATTAATAGCTGGAAAAAACAATACTACAGTGGCAAAAAATTTTCATATGACTTTTAAAAATTATCTAAAAAGCTCCTATAAGCAACAACAATGTTAATATATTTTAAATATATTTTATTTTGTAAAAAAAAATACCTTTTAATCAAAATTATATTTCCACTTTTAAAACCAGTTACCATGACTTTCTTGAGATACTTAACTACCACAGAAAAAAACAGACTGTGAGCATTAATTGTTGATGAAGATTTAATAATTCTACATTATTGTTTCAAAAACATAGAAAAGTATTTAATGACCCATCTTTGAAGAGGTTAAAATGTGAAGACAGAAGAAAACTGACTTAGAATTACATAGTGCAGGTGTTCCTTTGAAAAGTTTGACAGGATTTGTGATGCTCTTTAATCAAGTTTCCATAAGATAGCTGAGGAAACCATTCAAAATTATAGGCATTGACTGCAGAATATTTAGATTTATTCATTTTACTTGAAACAAAAGTAAGGAAGACAGACCTTGCATTCTCAAAGGTACTTAAAGCTTAAACACTCCCATGCTGCCTAATCCCTCTGTCACCAGGTTGTGAAAATGAACCTTGCCTTGATTAATATTCTATTAATCCATGACAAAGTACCCATATCACTCACACAGTTTCTCGGCAAGTTCCTGCGCTATGCCTCATTAACCGGATTACGCGTTTGATCTGATTGCTGTCAAATCGTTCTGCAGACAGCCAGGGTGCCTCATGCTGGACTGTGCAGTGAAGTGTCTTTATTAGAGCCAGCCCTTTCCTGTAATGTCTCTCTGAACCCTCTCCTCTGGTGTAAGAAAGGTTGCCCAAGGTCAAACTGTTTGTGATTAAATGTGAAAGTAAATGTTGGTGTCTTGCCTGAGTCATCACACAACTAATTTGACTAACCTTTGATAGATCTTTAAGATAAAATAAACATGAAAAAGTCTAAGCTAACTGATTTTTCTTTTTAATTTGGTAAAACAAAAACCCTATTTTCCTCTCTGTTGACTTTTTTCTTCATAACTTCTGAAGGAACTTAGGGCTGCTTAAAGGTAGCATTCTAACAGCTCTGAGATGTAAATTCTCAGCTAGTTACAGATCAGAAAAAAACATGGTCAACAGCTTCCCCCTTTTTTTTTCTCATAGAGAACAGCTCTTCCAAATGGGGTCATATTTCCCACTGCCTTGGGCTACCTGTTATTTTTTCATCTTACCAAGAATTCAGTCAGCTGCAAAAGTACAATGAGTTTTTTATCCTGTCTATAGAGCAAGTGGATCAAGACCTGGAACAAAAGCTTTCTTTATTTTTTTAGCCTTCTGATTCTCCTTTGACCTTTAATTGTTTAATGAGATGTTGATTTTTATATGCACAGACCTGTACTTTTTAAAGGAAGTCTGAATCTAGAAGAGGGTTAGAAATAGATTTTGTCCCTTTTAACTAAAATGGAAGGAAAACCTTCTTTAGTGAGACATTTCCTTTCCCCAGCATCTGGATTTCACAGTTCTTTTTGGGTGGAGTTCTAAATGTTTATATTTTTGGAGGTGGGATTGTTTAGATTCAGTTTTCGCAAGCTGATTCTGTCAGGCTGAAAATCTGTCAAATCTTTTCTCAAAGATCACGTTTGGTAGTGGACTCAAGCAGTGTACTCTATTGTTTCAGTATCTTTATCATAAGAAAGTGCTTTCTGATATTTAATCTGAGTACTTCTCACAGTAATTAGTCCGTTAAAACCAGTCTTGACTACTGTGGGCATGGAGAAGAGATTGCATCTTTCCTCTCTTCTGCAGTCTCTGTATTATGCACTTTAACCCAGATTTAAGTTATCTTTAGGGGAGAAAGGGGAAATATAATTTACTTATAACTTATAACTTTACACTATAACTCTGCTTAGTTTAAATGGAGTATTTTAAGCTACAAATAAACATCAACTTATCAATATTTTATAAGCTTCAATTAGGATAGTGTGCAAAAATCAGTCTCATTAATTCTGACTCTATTTACTTAAAGCTGTCTGTCATTCAACACATGAAAAATAAAACTCTCTACTCCTCTAATCCATAATTCTCTTCAGTTTTTCTTTCATAAAAATAAGAAAAAAATATTTCCTTGGCTATTTGGGATAGTACTGATAAATAAATACTGATAATACTGATTTCCTGATTTAAGCTCTTTGAACTTTTCAGAGATCAGACAATGTAAAACATGGTGTGATGGTGCCTGTAAGCAAATCCCAGCTTTAATATCAGACCATAGTTTTAAACAAATAAAACACCTACTTATCTCTATAAGAAAGGTCCATTTTTTATTCCATACTTCAAATCAATTATTGAAAACCTCCAACTGAATAAAATCTTTTCTGTAATGAAGTGAAACCATGGTGAAACTTCTGTAATAGTATGTAACACACTGTTAGTCAGTAGCTTGAAAGCAACCTTCACTGCATAATGGTAAATGTAATTTTTACATGGTGAAGTTATGACAGCTTCTTAAAAAGCTGAATAAATATAATCTTATATATACCCAAAATAAAAATTAACTGAGTGATTCAAGGTAACAGAAACTACTATTTGAGACCAGCACCAAGAGACCTCCTGGCTGTATTGAGGTCAACAGTAAAAGTCATGGGGTCTTGACTAAGCCAAATTATATTGATGTGATTAAATATTCTGATTCAAGGTGAGATCTGATAGATCAGTAAAGCATGAACTATGCAAAATAAATATGCACAGAGGCAGATGGTCAGTCACCAGCTTGACTTTGATCCTAACAAAGTGTTGTTGACAGCATAAGAGGATTTGTTCTTCATTAATAACCGACTGGATAGAGAGAAATTTTCTTATTTATACCAGGTATCATGCAGGTTAATCAGCCCTGGAATACATATAGACACTTTCCGCTGCCAGAAAGAAAATTACCTTGGCCAGAGATCCTAACCAGAGAGATCAGAAATTAATTGGACGTCCTTAGAGTATCTAAGGCAACATTGCTGATTGCCTATGTATAAAAGTGTTGATATGCAAGTCCACTAGATATTATTACTAATATACTGTAAATCAAAATCCTGAGCAATTCTTTGTATTGAAAAAGACTGAATCCAGCAGAACAAAATATTTTGTTTCAGTGGATGCATGAAGTAAAAAAGTTTTCCAATTTCAGTATGTCAGGTAAGATTTGTCCATATTGTTGCAGCTTAAAAAAATAAGGACAATAAATATAATATGTGTAGGATGATTTTAATAGATGGTTCTAGAGAAAAGTCTTGGAAAGCAAACTTTCCAAAGTAATGTTTACCATTGTCTTTGAAATTGATAAAAGATCTGTAACAAAAAAACTATATGAATTTTTTATAATCAATTATAGGGGAGGTCTAAATGTGATTCAGCTTATGTAGTACCTTATATCTCAACCATGACAACATTTATATGCTACATATTAAGTATTGAACAGATGATAAGTGTGAGGAAGAAAGTGAAGGTTATCCTAAATTTTGCCTATTGTTGAATCAAGTGGTTTAAGTTCCCTGCCTAGCAAGTCCACTGTGAAGATTTACTTAATTCCCAAGTAGATCTGGATCTAACACAATCCTCTATCTCATTTTTAATTAGATGGGTTGTTATTTTTAAAAATTACCAAGGCATTGCATTTTATAATCCAGAGTGACTGCTCTTTAGGAAAGAAAAGAAAATGTTGGAAGATGATTTTTAGGATGTGAGTAGTTCAGTGCAAGCATTTTATTAGTAGCACATTATATATATATATGCCATATATAATATGGTTTATTATGAATTTTAAAAAACAGTTTGGATACTTATTATTTGCTTGTGTTTATACATAAGAAAAAAAAATAAGTCCTTTACTTCTGCTTGAACAAGTCATTAAATATTAGAGACAAATTTTATAACAATAAGTTTACTTGTATTCTCTCTACTCCAAAGTCTCTTAGACTGAAGGACAACCCATTAGGTACTCTTTCCATCATTGATGTTCTAACCTTTACATTGTAACTGCATCTGTGACACCTCAAAATTGTTGTTGGGAGGATAGAATTTGGCCATTGCATGTAGAGTTTGCCTATTCAATATTCAAATTTGTAGTCCATTTTTAAAAAAAATTTGCAATGCTAAAGATATGCATAAAGATTAGCAACGTTCTGGAAAGCATCTTGTCTGCCTCATTACTCTGGATCCCATCAAAGCTATCCAGATATGTTCATGATCATTTGTTAAGGAGAGTAAGTCAAGTGTGATGTAACTAAAACCAATTTTGAGTAGATAAGGTCCATATAACATTCAATAAAAAGACATTTTCTTAAACTTCTCTTTTTCTTGAATAAGAATTAAACATAGTCCTAAATATAAATATTTTCAAAGTGTCAACCCAAGTGAAACCACCCTGCGTTTCTGCCCAAAAGCTGAAGCAAAATGCCAAAGAGCCTTGATTCAGGACACAAGCAAGGACTGTGAAGCAGGGGGTGGATCATTGTCCCTTACAGAATTATGTTCTGTTTATGAACAGAGAGGGCTTTACAGTCTCAAGGCTCTCTCCATAAACTTGTGTGTAATCACCATAAAGACTGGCACTGTGAAGAAAAAAACATTTTAGTAACTATAGAGACATAACTGAACTGTACCACTTGGAAGTTATGCTATGAGGATTCCAGGGGGTGCTTTGCAGTCAAACACTACATTATTTAGGCACCATTGTTTGCAAACAAAATATGGTACTTCTCTGCCAGAATCAGATTATAATAGAAAAACAATGAAGAGTCATTCTTCTAAAATTTCCGGCCTGGGTAGTTCTGTCAAGGTTTTTAAACTGGTGAGTAAACCACCTCACCTCAAGAAACCTGGTCTGAATTAATCTACTCTCTGTACTTCTGAAAACAATTTCTCCTTGCTGGAAACATCCTCAGAACTTAACATTTACTACTGTAGCAAAAGCAATTAAAAGTAAATTTAAGAGACAGATTTTTTCTTTCCCTGGTGCTTTCATTTTTTTTGTAGTTGAAGGAACCTTTAAAAATTCTCTATTTCCTTAATTCCTGCTTATTGCTTTTCAGGAAAGAAAAGGCTTTTCTTATGTATTTTTAAAAATAACATGCCACTGAACTTTACAAAACACTCATTTTATATAAGCTTGCTTAGATAGCTAAAATTAATTCTTCTATTCCTATATGATTATTTTAATAATCTGAATACTACTGTAGGGTTAATATCCATTCTTTTCTTCTCTTTTCTATTTATGGTTTACTACAGCTTTTATCATTAAAATATAAGTAATAAAATAAATTCATATTTTTCTAAATATATGCGTTCAAATTTTTCATCTTCATAATTTGAAGTTCATTTAATAAATGAATTTCAGTTCAATACCACTGATGCTTCTATGTCTGCATGCAGACAGTATTGAGTAGTGGCCATGAAGCATCCTGTGTCACGTTAGTCTCCTGTTTTCTCACAATAGTCTCTTTTTATCTTCACATTCTTCTTCATTTCTAGAAGCTGTGGGCATCTGAGGGGTTGCTGATATTTCTGAAGTGTAGGCACTGACAATGCCTTTTATTGTTTTCCAGAATCATCTCTGCTAAATCTACCTTCCCTACTGGAAAAGTCCATTGTTTGTCCTGTGTTCACCTATCTGAAATTCCCACCAAGTCTGAACCACAATCTTTTGCAGTATCATGTTCCTGAGTCAAAAATAATTAATCTAAAATATCTGCTTCTCTAAGAGGAAGATTTTTTGGCAACATATAGATACAGTTCTAAAATAACTGCTAAGGAATTTTTCAGTTCCTGGGTTGGCTGAAATTTCTGCCTGTGGTTTCTCTAAGTTTTGAAAACATTTTTAAAAGGTTATTCATCAAAGGTTGCGACACACCTTTTTGTTCAGTTTTCTCTTGATTTATCTAAACAGTAGAAAAATACATTTTCTTTCAATTTAAATACTTCCAAACCATAAAAAAGTTATTTCTGCAATGTTTTAAATGCTATAGACTCTATATAATATTACTGCATCCATCCCCTTACACCTTCTGCTTAAACCAAAGACTATTTTTATATTTCAGGCACTACCTTTTAGATGGCAGACATTTAGGATACTTGCTACCCAATGGCCCCATTCCAGACATGGAATAGTCTGTTACAAGGGAACTGCAGCTCCATCCTGGATGATTGTTCACACCCTGAACGTACTCTATTAAATATAATAAAGTTAGTACCTTCTCGTACCTCTTCCAAGACACCCAATTATTAAAGGAAGAGCATGATTTCAAGTTGTGGGTGGAAATGGACTACTGACATGAAGAATCAGTCATCCGTTTTTGGAAGACTAGATCAGTATTTATCATTTTGGCGGTTTTGAGAGGCTTATTCGGTAAAGGGACTTTCTGACATTCTACTAACCATTTTAAAGAGCTTAATTCTTCTATTTTTCTTTTATCCATACATGCACAAAGAGATTTGCATATAGGCACAAGGAGTTTTGAGTGACCGCAGTAGAGCAGCAAGTACCATTTACTGTGATGTTCCTCAACATTTTTATGGATTTTTGCAAATTGGCTTAATCCATATGAGAGTAATATGCTCAACAAATTTACACAGAGGATCCAGGATGGATTTATGTCAAATGACACTTAATTTCAAGACATAACAACTCTGAGTAGCTACCCTCACCTCCACTGGCCTGGCTGTCAGGCCAGAAATGTTCTCCTCTCTGGGGTGCCAAAATCAGAAGAAATTTTCTCTCATCTCTCAGTATGTGTAAGCTAGTTATTGTGCACAGCCCTCAGTCTTAACTTTTAATAAGGTGTTTTATCATTTTCTGGAGCACAAGGTTTTCATTTTAAGTAATTTTTTTTTGTTTATTTACTTATTATTACCAAATCCCATGTACATCAGAGATTTTATCCTGGAAAATAAATGTTTAAAATAGAAGCTAAAGCAAATGAAACTGTTGAACAAAAGATTATAACAAGTCTAGGGATATCTAATCAGATCATTTATCACTGTCACACACGTTTGCAGAAGCTACTCCAAAACTTTAATCTACTCACCTAGGAATTCTTCATCACTTTCTGCCAAAGTATCTGCAAGACAATCTATTCATACCATTTTGAATTCAGCTGAAACCAAAGGCTCTGGAGAAATGAGACCTGCAATACTTAGTAGGTCCGTAGGATCTATGGAATTGCTTTGAAATTTAAAAGTATCACATCCCAATTTTATATTTTCCTTTGGGTATATTGAAATAATAATGTCCTTAGAAAGATGCGAAATATCGGAGCATGCATTTTTTCTCGTGTATTTTCTATTGTATTCAAGCTTTCTCTTTCCATTACATAGAAGTAGATTTTTAAGTAAGGTATTAATATATCTCAAGTTCCTTAATAACAACATTCTTTGGCAAAATAAAGCCATCATGAAAATATGTATTTTTCAAAAAAATCAAATCTTTGCAGCATAGAATTATTTGGCAAGAAAGATAATGAAGTGTCATTATTTATTTTTTATTTATGTATTTATTATAGTATATCCCAGCTGACAAATTAGTACCATGGAACCACTTGTTCACTCTCCTGATTGGATAGGAAGAAGAATCAGAAAAAGGTAAAATCCATGTTTTGAGCAGAAAACAGTTTAATATCTGAAATAAAAATGTTATTAATAATTAACTTGAAGTAATAAAAGTAATAAGAATGAAATATAAATAATAATGAAATAGAAATAATAATGACAAAAAAGATAACAAAAAGAGGGAGGAATAAAACCCAAGAAAAAAACAAACAATGCTCAATAAAATTGCCCATCAATCACTTGCACATGCCCAGCCTGTCCCTGAGCAGTGACAGCCGTTCACAGACAACTCTGCCAGTTTGCATTCTAAGTGTTCTCTGGTACAGAATATCCCTTCAGCCACTTTAGGTCAGCAGTCCCAAATATTTTCAGCATCACATATCCACTTGATCTAGCAAACTGAGAGGGTCAAAAACATCCACTTGACTTTTAACAAATTGTTGTTGCAAAGTTATTCATTGCCCGTTAAGAGCACATCATGCTTCACTCAGTGAAAGTACAGGAATCACTGCATCCACTAACCTTTCTTATACCTTGTAACATGCTGGAGCTTATTTCTTTTATTATTTTTCTCTCACTTTTTTGTAAAGATCATTAACAAATGCATGTTTCCATGTGCACTGGCTATACACTGACTTTTCCCTTCAAAATTAATTTATTCCACTTTAAATGCAGGCTGTGCGGTTCAGGGGTCCACAAGTGTACATATTGCTTTCTGTGGGGTATATTACCCTTATAGGCACAATAGTGTGGTTCTGATTTTAATTTGTGCTACCTTAGAAATTTACAGCAAAATGGGCCCACTTTTCATAACTTCTAGACACGCAACTTTGACTTTGCAAATGATCTCTGAACTAGAATTCCCATACTGGCAAGCAACTTCCCCAATAGCCTTTTTAATGTCCCAGCCTAAAAATTGCACCTCATTCCTAGCAGTTATTTCTTTTCCCATTTGTTACTTTTTTGTGCAAAGGAAAACAAATTTGCAACATACTTAGACAGCAGACAAGAGCCAAGTGCTGATCTGTAAACAATCTGGATTTAATATTGGTTCACACAACCATAATCTGTTTCCCAGTGGGCATAACTTTAATTTTCTTCAATAATTAATGAAGAAGCTGATTTAAGAAAAATCAAATAAAAAAAACTACAAGGATCATTCAGCTGTCTATTCCTAGGTCTACATGCCAATAATTGTAACTTGCCCATTTCTAATAAGCAGATTTTTTAAAAATAAAGAGCAGCTGATAGTATCTTCTATTTTCCAGTTTAAAACAGAAGATAATTTACAATGTATCTTACTTCTAATCTTAATTTGACTCTCTCCTCAGAGGTAGACATTCACTAAGTGCTGTCTAATATTTGCAGTAAACAGGAGAGAGGAATGACAGATTTTTGTATAATTTCTTATATCACTACAATGTATCTTCAGGCATTATTTCATATACATGCTGAAAAAAACCAGAAATTTTATGAAAAGACAGTTTGAAAATAAGTAATTTAAGTGGATCATATCATTCAAGTATGAAGAACAATTTAAGATTATCCAGGCTGAGTCTTGATTTAATTTTTAATCACATTTTCTCATTTTATGCATTTGATTTGTTGGCATTAACACTATTTTTTTTTTTCGTTTTCCTTTGTGCAATGTCCTAAATATAGGCGCTTTTCTTTTAGGGAGTACAGGGCAAGCAACTTCTGACATTGTGAGTAATGAGGACTCAACAGGGCTGTGTAACAACAACCTGCTGTTTCTCAGCACAGCGCGAGATTAGGGGCGGTCGGTGTTCACCCTTGGCGTGCGCCAACGGGAGATGACACACACACTTCTCTACCATCAGAGCTCGTTTTTCATAACAGCTGAAAGGCACGGGCACGGCAAGGACCAGAGTGCCCCAAGGGTCCTGGCTGAGACAGGCAGGCTGAGAATGCAGCACCTAATTAGAGAGCAAACTCGCTTAAGTCTTTCAGAGTCTGCGGGGTATATTTACAAGATAATATTTTAAAAGTCTTAAAAACCAACTGATTTGGGACGAACTTCAATGCCAGTTGAAGGCACTTCATTAATTTGACCATTCCACTCCCTCTCTGACATTTTTCAAATCCCTTTTTCACAGGTTGGGAGGTTGTCAAGAGACTAAGGGACCTAAAGTTAGATTTTTTTCATGCCGGCAAGAAAATATTTTTCTCTAACCTTCCTGAAACAGTGAAACAGTAAAATTATTTTCACTGATAATTTTTAAACTATTCAGCTTGAAAGAAATTTGTAGGCAGAAAAAGTATAAATATTTAAAACCCAACAGCACATTAAGCAAACTGAAAATAGGCTCTTATAATTGGAATGTGAGCTAGTTTTCTACACTTTCTCATTAACTAATGTCCCTCCTATAACATTTTTTCATTAGAGTACGGCCTTCTGAATTGCCCTAAAAATGACTTATTTTTAAATACATAAATGTACATCCAGCTAGGGAAGTCCTATTCTTAATAACCTAGAGAAGAAAATAATTCTGACATTGCTTCAATAATAGTACTTCACATTTCTTTAGGACTTCACAGAGAAAGCCTCCAAGAGTTAAACAGTTTTAATGAAAGCCTCCAAGAGTTACACAGTTTTAACTACAATCTAGGATCAGATTTACATGCTTGCAAAGAAAAAAAAACATATATATAGCAGCAGCTCACAGCCTGGGGTGTTGCCACTGCCAGTAATCCTACTATCCTGCAGTCAGAGTACTGACCTGGATAATGTGCCCTACGTATTTACCTAAATAATGGCACTGACTCTCTAATTTTCTTAGACGAGCAGCCTGTCTACAGTACTTTATGCTGCAACAGTATTTAGTTATGGTAGCCCTAGAAAAAGCATTAAGGATCTTTTCTAAATAGAATATGGCTTAAATTCTCGTTGGCTTATTTCAGCTATAGAAGAAAAACTCTCATTTTCACACCTTTAGTTTTGCTTTGTAGATTGTCTGGATGATTCACATACAAAACTGAAGAAAATACAGACAGAACAATGTCTTCATTTTTCTCCAAACAACAACAATATGTTTAAAAAAAAGAAACACAAGAAATTTACCAGTAAAAAAATCAGTGCAAACCAGGAGGGCCTGAGCCTATTTCCACAAAGTTAGTTTTATGTGAGTAGAATCTTGTTTTAACACATTTAATACACATACTGATTAGCAGCATATAGATCATAATCTTTCCTCAGTTTTTCCTCTTACTTCACAACCTATTTCAAGATTCAGGACAGGTTTTCCAAGGTGTAGAAGCAACTGCTCCTCTTAATGTCAGATCATCTTTAGTCTCACAACATGTCTCCAAACTGTTAAATGATTTTTAAAGAATGGAAAAATAAGAATATAAAATATGAAGGAAGCCTTTGTTTAGTTATAGATCCTTTGTACTGTGAACCTGCAAGATAAACAAAGCAAAATCAAATATACTTAAACTATGTGGCATGTTATGTCTTCATAAAGGCAGCCTGCCTTTTCTCCAAGATAAATTAGGAGGAAAAAAAACACCCAGCTTGTAATAATTATAGCTGGAAGAAAATTCAATTTGTACCACAGTGAACACACTAAGCTTGTAGTGTCTACACTGTTTTTTGACATTTTCGGAAGGAAAATAATTTGGACATGAATAAAACATCTCTATAATACATGGATGCAAAACACAAAGCAATGCACTGTTAAAAGCCATTGAGTCATCTAAGATTATCGACTTGGAAAAATAAAGGAATAAACAAAAGAAATAAAAAACAAGTGAAAATAATCACAAAATTAATCAACTCTACAGTTTGTCGACTGAAAAAGACCTTATGTTAAAGCTGACCACAGAGACTACCAGAACAGGCTCCTGGAGGAGAAAATAAAATCAAGAGTGACTGACTTGACCAATTTTGTTTGCATTTCCCAAGCTATCAAACGTAACAGAGGAAAACTACCCTAGAAACAGATTTAATCAGTATGCATATGCATTTATATGTAACATGTAATTTATAAGAACACAAAAATAGAGATAGAAACCTAAATTCTGAAAGATAACTGCAAATATAGTACGTAAACCAATGCTTGTGTCCACCAGTCCTAAGACACTCAATGTTCATGTATTTACTTAGTAAAAGTCTGCTTTGATTGCAAGTCTAGAACTTCTTCTTCCAAGTAGTTTCTACCAATTTTCGCATATTCTATAACTGCTATTCTCACAGGTGCTGGCCCTTTTCCTTTCCTCATCATCTTTTGTGAACCTTCCAGCTCCTGAGGTGATGATCTCCCATTATTCTGCCGATGTGTGTGCAGGAGTTTTGCCCCAGCCCTGTGGCACGTTGACTTCTGCTGGCAGCCACTGCTTCTGATGAAGGTCACACACCCAGGAAAGATGTCCTTATGACTTAATTCACCATATGCTGAACTCTCAACAGAAGTGTTCCTCACACATTCCAATACCAGGTCTTCCTGAATGTGGAGTGGATGTCAAGTAGGGTAGCCTATGTTGGCCAAATTAGGAAAGGAATAAATTCAGGCCAGGATAAAGTGCAGAGAAGAGATTGGGGAAAAAAGGACAGAATAGCTGCTACACTAATGAGCTGTACTTTGGATAAATGTGGATGAGGGCTGTTAGCCACATTTATTCTAGAAGTTAGCAGGTATGCTAGAAAAGGTAGTTTTGTTTCTTTTTTAGCTTGTTGTGGTGGCTTTTTACCTAGCTCAGACAATGTGTACCAAGCTAATATGGCACTCCAAGTTCAGCAGGCACCCTTTTTCTGGGGGCTATCTAAAAGGCAAAAACAGCAAACATGGTCTACAAATTACATTAGATGGTACACAGGTGCTTATGAAATACTGTAAATACATTTATAGAACAGTGACCATTTACCTGTTCCAAAACACTGCTATGAACCAAGGCAGAGATAACAGCCTAAAATATATAAAATACGATTTCAGCTTAAGTAAATTCTGAAAAGGCCTTTTTTCCCTAAAATACAATTTTTCTCATTCCAGGTTTTTTCCTTTGTGTTTCGATGGGGGACTGAGCCAGAGTTACACAATAAACAATCTCTTATGTCTTCTGATTTCCACACATACAAAAACTAGCTTCTCATATTTTTGTTCAACACAAATGCAATGGCTTTGAAGCAGATATTTTATTTTTATAGAAGTCTGGTCATGATTTCTGTGTGGATTTTCTTGGACCAGGATTTAGTATTTAATTGATGTACCAGACCTGGACTCTGACAGCACATGAAAAGGAGACATATACATGGTAATATTTTGATTTAAAACAGACTACAACCATGTCATCAATGAATAGGGATCACTACTGCAAGTAAGTGCCATCTTAAAGCAGTTGAGAGAACCAATTTCCCTCTGTTCAGTTAGGAACCATGGTAAGTAAATCAAGATCTTCAGGTTCATAGGAATTTTGTAGAGTCCAATTGAATTTATGTACCTGAAAATTTGCCAAATCAATCCAAATGTAATTTCTCCTGTTCCCTCACTGACGGCATTTAAAGGACAAGCAGTGTGGCACTTGTGGACTTGATTTGGAGGTGGACTTGGAAATGCTGGGTAAATTATTGGATTTAATGATGTTAGAGGTCTTTTGCATCCATAATTATTCTGTGTTTATGTGACTTTGAAGCAGAGGATTTACCTTCCCACATCCCTGCTTAACCCACCCCTGGTGTCACACAGGGCCTCTTGGTGACGTGCTGTGGGTGACAAACACCATGCTAAAACACAAACTACAACAGCAGAGAGGCTTCAGCAATGGTTTGTGTGTGCATCAGTGGTTTTGGCAATCTGTTCCTGGAATAAGCTATTAACAGCTGTTTCTCTATTTAGAAATTATCAATTTAACAAATAGTGGCTATAAAATGAAGACTTTTAAATTGCTGACCTTAGGAAGCCCAAACAGTAGATAGCTTTAGCAACTATCAAGATTGAAGACACTTTAGAATAGAGGCAAATCATATTCACAAATCATATTTGCCATCACAAAGATCATCCATCAGGAAGTGAAATAGGAATCACCTTTTTTTTTTTCTCTCTTAAAATACAATGCACTCAGAGAATTTGCAGCTTTATTTATGGAAATAAAAAGGAAAATTATTGCATCATCACTAATATTTCTCTATGGGTTGTCTGTCAAAAGACTGCAAAGCTGGCAAAATACCTCTACCAAATTAGAACCATATCCCAGACTAAGAGTTAAGTTTTCTGTGAATGTAAAATAGACAAAATTAACTTTTGGGTTTATCACAGTTCAGGAGATCACAACTGCGTTCATATTTATTGTTCAGTTTGCTGCTTTGTGTATCTCCCTCATAATTTACGACAGTGGTATGATTTTGTTAAAGCATGACTTTATTAAGTTGGTGTGGTCCAACTGTTCAGCTCACAAACATGAACTACTCAGAAGCTGACTTTGCCCATCTTTCTTTATTATACCCATAAGGGATAAATTATTCCTTAGGTTTGATAAAAATGCTGTGGTTCAGTTTGAGGACAATCTTTAACAGTGTCTACTCTGACATTGTCTCCCTAAATCTCCTGAGGATTTCCAAATGTATATTATTAGTTATGAAGATGTCATAAATGGAATAGATTATATACAATAAGCTGGCAGGAAAATAAAATGAAAAGATGAGTGACTGCACTTTATAATTCGATGGAGATGAAAAACTGTATAGTAATAAACATCTAAAATGACAGGGAAACATGACACTGTACTATTCAATTTTGAAAAAAAAATATTCTGCTTCTTATTAAGACCCACAACAAACTTTTGATTTCTCTCTTCAATGAGGAAAGGTGGTAGGGAACCAATATAAAAAGCAACCACAAGCAACCATCTTTTACTTCAGTCACTCTTCAGTGTACATGCCAAGCCCCCATGTATCCACAATTAATTTTCAACTTCCGTGGCTACAGGTGACCTGAAAATTTTGTTATCGTGACAAGCTACAGATTAATATTAACCATTGCCTAAGTCCACGCTGCATTTTTCCCCCTGTATACATTCCAATATAAAACTTTGTGCAAAATAAGGATCTACTGAAGGTGTATCATGTAAAACCTCAAGACTTAACAATTTATCCAGGGATTTACTAAGTACACATCCTGAAGTACATGTTTTACAAGAAACCCAAACTCATTTAAGAAGCATTTTTGTGTGTTTCGTTGTGCTCTACTGTTGAATTTCAGATTTACAGCCCACAGAAAAGTCAGGTGTTGCCAAAATCAAACATGAGAAATTCTTAACATTGTTGTCCCTTTCTGCGAAAGACTTAGCCCTCAAGAAGCTACAGTGATCACATCCTTCTCTTTAGTGAGGGAAAACAGGAGTGAGGAAATAAAATGTATTGCACAGTAGTGTAGAAATAAAGTGCAAAATCCATAAGACATTAAGCTCCACCATATATGAACAAAGTCAGCCATTCATAGGGGGAGAACTGGTGATAGATCCAAATAATTTTGACAGAAGCCAGCCTTAGACAAAGGATCACTACAATGTAATATGGCAATAACTATACATATGTCATAAAGAGGAGCTGCGGGTGCTTTGGAAGAAATATTTTTTTTCTTGAAGACCTAAGTGAGCAGAAAAGGAAATTAAGAATTTCCAATGAACTGGATGTCAAGCCTTTTGGAGGAATAACATGTCCCTGATAATTGATGGAATAAAACTGTTCCCGAAGAGCCAGAGTTGGGAGGACAGGGACATACCCTGAAAAATTGTGAGAGCAAATCAAAATTGGTCTACTGGATAACTCATGATTACTCAAAACATAGGAACTACTGCTATTGACTTTGACTTGTGCAGTGTTTGTGCATTTTGTTTTTGTAAGTCAGCTCCTAGAAGGTGACCAGCTCCAGAGTCATTATCCTCAGGTGACTGAGGGACACCTTGTCAGTCGCTTTCACAGACCTCTGCAGGGCTCTGATGACTCTGCCTTTGAAAAAGCTGCAGCTGGGATACTCAGAAGCAAAAGCCTCAGCAGAACTCCAAATGGAAGATGGAGAATGACTATGACTTTTTTCTCTTTGCTCTTGCCAGTGTTATATAAAGACTGAGGGTTATTTTTTACCCCTTATCAATTAACTCTGATATTATAGTAGCCATTGATTTCACTTTTAATGTTATTATATCTTCAATATAGTTTGCAGTGAGAACTAAACAACATATTACTGAATATATTTTTAAGTGCTAAATGAGATCAATTTATTATGAAGCCCTGTAGATATATCTGCAAAATTAGGCATACTTTAGGACTCAATCTCTCTGGGTCTATAATAATTTAGCATCTGCTGTTTTCTTATAATGCTCTGGAGTGTCAGCCTATGTACCTAAAAATATATTTATAATTTCATGTACTCCAGATCAAGAAAATGGAAACATTTATTCAAATGTAGAAATAAAATATCTATAAGCACTTCTGAATCAGGTAAACTTAACACTCTCTTTCTTATTTTTTTAAAAAAGGCTATTTCTTTCTGTTTCAAAAAGCTGGAGAAAAAAAAAGGGGCTGCACATCAAACTAAACAGACAAAATCCATGTATGTATCAAGATAAGTATTTTTATACTTAGATAAAAAAGCAATTGCCAATAAAACCGAGAATGCTGGATTCCTTTTATTTTTGCTTACAGTCCAGAGAGAGGATTTCTAAAATAACCATGAATGCAGCTTTTCATGCGAGCACTATGCGAGAATCAATATGCCAGCATAAGCCCAATGCCTTTGTACAAAGCCAGCAGGACTGCCCGTGGTGGCATAGTCCTCCACAGCAGGGAAGAGATCCGAGCTGGGACCTGGCTGCTGTCAGTGGATACGGCTGCCTCAGCCATCTGCAGGGTAGCAGGGGCTCTGCAAGCAGCTGCCACGTTACATCAGGAATGTTTCAGATCTGGAAATCTCTGGGTTTGATTCCCACTGTTTTTTGGTGTCTGGACCATAGGCCAAAGTAGTCATGTCTGCTTCCTGCAGCTGTTGTTCTGTATCTGAGTGTGCTGGAATTCTCAAGATGTACAAAACAGCAGGTTTTCTTGTGGAGGGATAGCTATCTTATTAATTTACTATAAGCAAGGTAAGATTTCTGGGTAATATAATAGGAACACATTCCTACCTGAAGATCTAGTTTAAAAAAAAAGTAAAAAATTTAAAAATTATGGGTAATTATTTTTTTTTTTACATTGAAAGAAAAATATCTCACCATTTTAATTAAAAAATAATAATTAAAAAAAAGAAAATAAAATATGAAAGAACCCTATTCATTAAGAAAATTTCTCCTCATGCTTAAAGAAAATCACAATACTGAACAACACTCTCTAATTGTTAGTCACTGCTGTAATATCCAGCGATAGTATAACTGTGTCACAATAGGATTTACCAGCATATACCTACTGTATTATCAGTTTGAAAGCTCAAAACCTGTGTACACATAAATTATTCTAATAAGTGGCAAGTTGACAGGGAACATCTGCTCTAGCTGGTGAATCCACTAATGTGATCCACCTGTCACTGTCTGGGTCATTACATAACTGCAGTTCTGAACTGCTGTAATATTTCTGGCACATATACAAAGCTCCAACTTACACTAACAGATTGAACTGAGGTCCAAGATTAATATAAATTAAAAAAAAAAACAAAAAAAACCCAAAAAAAACATTTACAGTACTCATTAAGGCCACTGGGAAAATACCATGGAAATTCATTTCAGCATGACTTTACAGTCCTTGTTTTTTAGTTAGAAGCATTTCAGAGGACATTTCACTATACTTGACATATATAATAAAAAAAGTGGCAGGAGATAGTTGTCATGAAGTATTGATTCAGAGATTATTTTAGAGCACTAGTTTTCACATTGTGTCTTCCTATGTGTCTTTCTGTTTATTTCCACCTTACTTTCTCCATATCAGCCAGCCTAGAAACTCGTTAAAACAAAATACTTTCAGCAGTAATGTCAAAACTCAGAACTTAATCTGATTTTTTATATGAAATATTCAGAAAAACCAGAAATAACCTGACTAAGGTTTCACTGCTTTTAGCAAAGCATACAGTCGTTAAGAAAGCAAGAACTGATCCATCTTAAGCCTCTAGAAACAGAACATTATGGTTTAGGTAATTTATGTCAAATGCACCTTAGAAAATGAAAGTTCTCTTGCAAAAATGATACTCATCATGCATTTAAAAGTGGAAATCTTGATAACATTTTTACATATACAGATTACTGTTAGGTGTGAAGAGATGAACAACAAATCAGCCTAAACCTATTAACACATTCAAGTTGGGCCATTAGCCTGAAAACTGGAATATCTCAGCTCCTATTTTCATTAGATAGTGATTATTTATCATCAACCTTTAAGTGATGTTCAACATTCAAAATGCTTTGTTTCCCTCCTTTATATATATAATATTTAATATTCAAAAGACACTGCTCACTATCGACAGTATAGCTTCACCTGGTAAAACCATTGGATGTGATATTAATTCACCAAAGAAATACACAAGTGTAATACAGAGAAAACTATTCCAAAAAGCTCTACTATACCATGTTGTAATTTATCCACAGGAGTATTTTAAATAACTTCCTATCTAGCTTTAAGGGGTACACATTAAATTCTTGATCTATGTAGAAGTTGAAGCAAGGCAGACAGAGACACACAATAGTTTCTTCTTCTTGTTGTGTCCTTTCTATTTCAAAGACAAAACTCAGTATCTCACAAGTTTCTCCATCTTCCAAATTTCCAGCTGAGCAGATGTTCTTTTATCCACTGAAAAAAAAAAATCTATGATCTCAGTAGAGAAGTGAAAAATTATCAAAGTCTTTTTGGTTTTTTTTCAGAGACAAGTTGAAAAACAAACTGAGCTACCCTAGCTAAGGTGTTCTTCACTGTCATATCTCTGGAGCTCAGTGGGAGCAATAGGAAGAGTTGTAAAGAAAGCACTATAAAAGGACAATAAGTAAGGGAAAATTGGTGTCTCTAATTGGATTCCATGACATTTCTATCTAATACTTCTAAAACTTAAACTTGGATGAACTAGTACCTCATCATCTCTGACTGAATCCCAGTAGTAACCTTATAAGAACACTGGGATTGTTCCACTGCCAGGCAAGTGCCCAAATCCCAAGATATTCTCTTCATTCACAATTTTTTCTTTTCCAGTCCCACTTCTTTAGAATACCATAAAAATAAATTCTTCAAAGGGGTTTGGGTGTTTATCTACACTATGGGTTTAGTCTGGATTAAGAATTAATGTCCTAGCTATACCTTCTTACTTGATTTACATATTAAAATGATCTCAAGACAACCTAACTAAAATGCTTTCATATGAAACTAACCCCTAGAAGTTGCTCTCCAACTGCTAAGGGATTTCCACTTCATACAACAAAATGAAAGCTGCTGGGAAGTAAAAGCAAATCCCTAAAATACCTACAACACACGTATCAGCTTCTCAGCACAACTGCTTTGCTCCAGAGCTGTATTTCCACTGTTATCATCTACTTTGTCAGCATAACCATAGCTTCAAAGTGTTAAAAAATTATCTTCAGTTTGTTCAATGCTGGATAACATTTTGGATTATCAAAGCCTTCAAAGAGATATCCCTTTACACATATCCCTGAGATTTCTTTCTCATTAAAGTTTGTTTTTTGTGTACCTTAGCAATAATCTGACAACTGATGGGTATTTCTTATCACTGCAATGTCTTTTATTAGTGTTCATGAAAAATCACATGCTTTTTCTAATATTGAAATGTTAGTGAGATAATGATTATTTTACTTTAATGAAAAAGGAATTAATCACACATTTATTTTAAAAGAGGTAAGATTAAACACAAGCTAAAGATACACTTAATTAAAAGAGTATATGAATTGATAGAATTCACCTTTTTCCTTGATGTTTTAGTACTCTTAAGTTTTCTAAGTTTTCAGGACAGTAGCTGAACCAAACAAAATATTGTCTAAATGATGGAAAGTTACTATACAAAAAAGAAAATATATAACAATTATTGGTATCTTTAATTTAGTTCTGATGTTATTTACTTTCATAAATGAAAGAGATTCTTAATCAATATTTGGCATATAAGTAGACAAGCTCCTGATCTGAAAAATAAAAAAAAAATACAACAAGCTTCACATTTTTAAATGGCCACCTTCAAATTGAAAGTCACTATTTACATGGAACATTAGTTATGCTGAATTTACAGTATAACTAGGGAAAGGTAATATTCCCACCCCATTCAGCATATTGTTTAAGCTGTTGCAGCATTATTATCTGTATAAGGCTACAGCCTACCTGGTAACAGGACAATTCATGTGTCTGAGCTGTCCCTATAAACTGTAAAGTAGCACCCATATGCAAAACATACTGAGCACTTCCTGCGTAACCAAGGCATTCACACACAGTTTGTATTTATCTTAAACACCCAGGCAGTCGTCCCTCTGCTACTTGTATTGCACTTGTGTGGCAAGGTATTGGTGACAAAGGGCCTACAGCAGTGGCTTCTGTGAAAAGCTGCCAGAAGTTTCCACTATGCCCATGGCCCTCTAGAAAGAGAACTCAGTGCTGGAGCTGATTTGCTGTCAGTAATCATGCCCTTGTGGAAGGGAGGCACACTGGAGTTCACGAAGAATTCCTGCCCATGGTTAAGGACTCACGTGGGAGAACTTCATGGAGGACTTTCTCCTGTGGGAGGGACCCCACAGTGGAGCAGAGAAAGACTGTGAGGAGTCCTGCCCCAGAGGAGAAAGAAGCAGCAGAGACAGTGTGATGGACTGACCACGGACACCATTTCCCATCACACTGAGCCCCTGGAGGGGAGGAGGCAAAGAAAATTGGGAGTAAAGTTGAGCCTAGGAAGAGGGGATGGGTAGAAGAAAATGGCTTAAAGATTTCGTTTTATTTCTTACTGTACTACTGTGATTTGATGAGTTATAAATTTAAATAATTTTCCCGAGTCAAGTCTGTTTTGGGTGATGTTAATCGGTGAGTGATCTCTCCCCAGAAATGCATATCATTTGTAGTCTTAACTATAGTTTATTTATGAACTTCTACTGCAGTATGACTTACCAATGACAAAAAAATCACACCAGTAATGTCCAAAACAAATTTCTCAAATAACTTTTTTCTGTTTTTTTATATGAAAGAGAATTTTGGAGGATCAAATAATTTGAGATATTCCCAAACAATTGTATGGAAATAGGTCTAGAGAAGTACCTACAAGCATCACATTCTCTATGCTTAAACTTTATTATAAAATTATTCTTTGGGTCTGAATAAAATACATTTGAACAAATAAAATGAGTTGTGCACATTATTATCGAGATCCTTAGTGTGCCTGAATTATCATTTTGGTAATCAGAGGTGGATAATTTTTTGCATTGATTATCTAATATAGCAACACTTATTGATTCTTCAATGCAGCTTTTGTGTTTTGAACCAGTCATACCTTTTTATTTTTCAACTTGAAATGTAGGACACAGGTTGTGGAACCCCATTTTCCTGCATTCAGAGGTCAGATATCCCTCTGCATTTGAGACAGGTGCTTTGCAAAGGAAAGGCATGTCAGGATTCTAACCTAGAATCTTTTTTCAGTTTCAGCGGGATGATCCTGTGACCTGGCCTACGTATTTCTGCACTATACAAACAAGGTTTTTGGAGGAAAGAGCCTTCTCTGAAGGGCTTCAGTTCTCTAGAATTTAAACTTTATTCTTAGTTCTCTTTCTCCTGAAGAATAAATGCCATAAAAGGTGATACTGGTCCTGTATTTTCTTTATAACTTCACTGTGATATCATCAATTTATCCTTTGATTTTTACACATTAAACAAAATATCTTTTGGCACTGGGCTGTCATGGTGAATTTCGACAATATGTCATTTTCTGGCAATCTTCCATTTCCAACTTTACAATTTGGAAATATTTTATTTAACATTCATGGGTAAATCAATGTTGTTTTTTCTGGCATCTCAAATAATATGAATAATTTTTAATATTCTAAGAGTGCTGCCAGGCTACGGCCATTTTATACCTTCTAAAAACAAGTAGGAAATTATTACTTTGTTCTGGCAAGAGTGTTCTAATCTTATAGTACAAGCACTTCACAAATATGAGAATGAAGGTGCTGCATGAAGATAGAAGGGATTAAGCCCTGGAAATACAGAAAGTGCACTAACATATTAGTTAAATGATAGTTTTTATTCAAAGTCACAAAAATAATCTTGGAAATTTTCCTAGCTCCTCCCACAAGGATTAAGATGTCATTTTCTCTAGTCTTCCTTTAGGACTTTAAATCTGATGTCAAAACAGCCTTAAATATGTATTCAATTTCTAACTCATGCAGGGATAGTGGGGAAAATATATAAATGCAAATAGTATAATTTCAATATTTAGGAGTCTGACTGCACTCACATAATTTGTTTTAGATAGGATTTTTTTAAAGATGCTCTAGTGCAACTTTCTATATTGATCCATTGAATATAATATAGAACAGTGAATCTATACAAAGCTATTAAAGAAAACATATAATTATTAAAATTTTATCCATGTTTTTTCCTCCTACACAAATTTATTCTTATATGTTTCTTTTGTGCTCCTTATACAACTCCAAGCTCTGTTTCTGAACAGAAAAAAAGTCCCAGCAGAAATCACTACTGGAGACCCACACACATTCCCTTGCCCAAGATCTTCCACAATGTTAGCAGAAATACTGTGCAAACTAGTTTAATGAATGAATGAAGAAAAGGGGCAAAAGTAATGTATAATGAGGCTGCATATTAGCTGAAAATTTCAGAAAGCATTTCTTCCCCTGTCACAAATGAAGAAGTACTACATTTCTCTTTGTCTTACTCAGCATTGGTAGCACAGTGGAGCCGATGTCTTCCGTCTGGTAGCACAGCATGTCTGAGCCACTTAAACTCCCTGACTTACATGATGGCAGATCTGTCTTGTCATTTAACTGCTCCATGCGAGTCATTATGCATGCAAACAGCCCCCACAGTGAAAACCACGTATGAATTCAAGCTATACTCCTAACAGACTTCAAAGAAGCACTATTTAAGCAAAAATGATGGAGAGAATGTAAGAGAGAATTTCGTCTCAAGAATGGCAAAAGCCTCTATCAATCTGCACTCCTACCTGTTTTGTTTTAAATCTCTACAAGACCAGTGATAACATCACCTACGACATATCATCAGTATATTTCTGAGGTAGATGTATTTTCTCTGAAAATGCCCTCAGTTGCAGTTGTGTCTTAGTTCTGATCCTTAGAAACTGGACTGCGGTCCCACAGCATTTTGTGTTTCCTTTTCAGTAGTTCTTAATTAAAATCTTAATTTATTTCATATTTTTCAAATTTCAACAAAGAGAATCTCTTTGACAGAAATGCACTGCCTCGTGTGTATCACCATTTTTTACTTGACCACCTGAACACCTTAGATGTGTGCTAATTAAAACACCTAAACCATAACTGCTACCATCTAAATTTCTCCTTCTTTAAAGGGGTTTCAGTCAAGCCTACAGGCATCATCCAGAAGTGTACAGAGTTGCTTCTCCATAAATCTGAATCACACTGAGCTTTTTCTAAGCAGAGAGCAGATTTCTCATCTGAAAACTGCTATTCAAAGGTTTTTATTAGCCTTATTTTCATCGTAAAGCTATAAAGCAATTAATGTCTAGATGTATAAAATAATCAATGCCTGTCTCCATTATGTAATTTATTTGTCTTTCCATAGACCAATTATATACATGAAATACTTAATCATCTTTAGTACGTTCTGTAACATTTGAAGTAATTGCCAAACTACTTTCTACATGCAAGGCACCTGCAAATTGTCAAAGATCAGCAAAATTATTTTGGTTCACAAAGTTATTGTAAACCAAAATCCAGCATGAATTTCTTAGTAGCATATCTGTGCTCTCTGTTTAAGTTTTAATTTTTTATGACAGTTGTAGATGAAGTTGTCTGACTAGAAGGTTTGACTGTATGATGCAGCAGGATTGAGGACTTGAATTGATTCTGCACATTAGATACTTCCACAGATACTTAACTGAATGGGATTTCTGGGTATCACCTCAATTGTTTTGACAGGGCAGTGATTAATGCACACTTTTGAACAACTTTTTGAAAGCATATGGTGCTGCACAGGGAGATGTGCTGTGACTGATACACAGATGACATTTTCCAAAGTATAGAAAGCTTCTTTTTTGCAGCTAAATGCTGCAGTGAATGAACAGAAATGTTGTAGCTAAATTGGAAATTATCAGCTAATTCCATAAGATCAAATAGATTAACTGTTTGTGATATTAAGAATATAAAACATTTATTTAAGCTGAAAAGTCTGCACATAAAGATGTTTCTGAATAGAGCAACAAATTATTGTTTTTTATCTCCTTTATTGTTTTGAAGTGTGGTGTCTGCAGCACATGCTCTAATTTCAGGTAAGGTCTGAGTATTTACCTTTACTTTATAACCAAATTTATTTTGCAGCCTACAGTCTCAGACTGTGCTATAGCATAGACAATAGTTATCACTGGCAAAACTAAATTCTTGGAAGAATGAGAAAGACTCAAGGGTAAAAACCCCTTTTGCAGGTAAAGAGGACTCCAGGGAAATTTGAGGTGTCATCAAAGGTTTGGGTGCCCTGAGGAGAGAACACAGAGAAAAGAGTCTGAGAAGAAACATATCACCTTTCTTAATCTCACAAAGATGCTTAACATGAGGTTTTTCTGGCAGGTAGACTGCTAAAGTTGGGAAGAAACACCAGACAAAAATTTCTTTCCTCTCAAAGATATTTTCTAGACTTCATTTTGGTAACTAAGCTGCTGTTTAATAAGGCCCAGGGAATGCCATACTGTATGATCCTTGTGCTCTCAGTTACAAATGGAAAAACAAAGTGGATGCCAAAATAATTAGTTGTGCACAACATGGTAACTACAAGGAGAAATCCCCTTCTTTCATTTGTGCTAGGACAAAATGCAGATCCTCTAAGTATCTGCTATAGATTGCTTTCATGCCACAGTGGTTCTGTCATTGTTTAGCAAGCATGCCTAAACTATTTTGTAAGGATAGAAGGGAATAAAATCCCGCAGTTTACTTCAGCAAAAGTGACTGGTTCCCATGAATCAATAAATTTAGAGCATGAGTTATACAATAGACCACTTCACAATACTCTTTCTTCCTCAAAAGTTTGACTGTACTGTACTTCATATGTAAGTAATAATATAAAAAAGATACTAAAGTTGAAATTAAACATTGAAAAAGGAAACATAGTAATAAAATATATCAAAGTCATGTAGTAAATGATTTTTAATTACTTGTGTAATCATTCAACTTCAGAATGTTAAAATTTTTTGATGTTGTGCCTTTAATCTTGCAGATAAAAAGATGTTTCTTTAAAATTCTCTCTTATCTAACAAAACCATCATTAAGTGAGAAATCTGTAAATCGCACAAAAAAGGTACTGTAAAATACCTTAAAATACCTCAGATATTTTCCATCAAAAATATTATATAGATGTGACTTCAAAATAAATGACAACACAAGTTCTCTGATTAGGGTGTTTCATATGACGAGTGCACAAGTCATTTGATCATAGCACAAAAGAACTTTTATTTAAGTAATGATTGAAGATGTGCTTTCAGTACTATCTGAAACCACAGGTTTTAAATTTTTCTATACAATGATCCTTTGATATCTCAAGAGTCTTGATAAAGGAGATAATGACTGGGAAATAGGAGATAAAGACACTGAACTTCCTGTTCAAAAAGAAATTCTCAGGAAGATGTTTTTACTCTGATTCAAAGGCATCTTAGAGAAAAACTGTATTACCAGCTCTGAATTTTAATAATGAATAGCCATGCCAGAAGATACTTTTGTCCATTTCTCTTGTTCCTGGCTACTTTACATAATTCTGAACTTTTCAGTACATCAAAGTGAATATGAAATCTTAAAGTACAGTGCATAATCTCAGTGTCACTGCTTGATTTTAGTAATGGAAATACTTCAACCAGACACTTCTGTTGAACAAAGATAGCAGGAAAAAAAATGTACTCAAAGATGTTGCAGGAATGATTAAAAAGCTACAGGAATGAATCATGAGCCTTTACTGGGTTTTGCAAACTTTTGTTCCATAGAAGTCATGAGTAAAAAAAAAAAAAAAAAAAAACAACCCAAATCACGCCATTTGGAAAAATATTTCCTTAAGGAAAAAAAAAGAGCAAAACTAAGAATTAAATAAGCTAGCAAAACTCTCAGAAGGGATTTACACTCTTTAGGTTTTCTGAATTTGTAAAAGAAACTGTGAAAAAAATCCATTAAAATTCCATGTGGCCATTTTTTGAGCACTGAATTAAGACTTTATAACCTAGAACAGAGTTGAACAACACTACACAATGTCTTTGCACAGTTTGAAAATAGTTTGAAATATTCTTAAAGTGTTAACTCTTTAATGTTAAACACAGCATTTTCTGTCAAAATCTGGCTGGCTGAGCTTGGAGACTGAGGACATAGACATAATTTTGAACAGATGTTTTCAGCACACATTGCAAAAGTGATAGTAGTCATGATTTTAAAATGCACAGATGCCTCTTTGAATCCTGCAAAAATATCATGGCACATAAAAATTATCTCTAGTGTTTGCAGAAACTGTGTTTTTATGTCTGATTGAGTGTTCAGTAACTAAAAAACTAACTACATAAGTGTTATAATTTTAATTTCCATTCAGTCCCTTTATAAACTTCTTTAAAGTTTGGCTATGTGTATTGCTTTGTCAGGAAAAGTATCTCTACTTCAGCATTTTAACCATAATTAATGATGACATTCGCCTTGATTGTTGCCAAGTTTATATTCCCTAAGAGATGGAACAAAACACACAACGTGTGAAATATTTATACTTCCATATGGAGGCTTCTTGTTAATACTTTCTCAGTAATTCTTAAGCTTTGGATCTTAATGAGGAAATGTAGATCACTGGTGCATTTAGTTCAAAATATAAAGAGCAGCATGTATCCAAAGAGACTAAAATACTCTGATACTTCAAAAATGAACAATAAAGAAGCCTTTCTTCCTGTCAAAATTGCTGTGACAGCTTTCAGAACGCATCCATACATGAGCCTAGGTACCCTTCTCTGCCATGGACTCTTACTTTGAGCAATGACACACTGTAAATATTTTAACAAATAGCTTCCGTAAGTTTTAGAAAAAATAAAATCTCTGTTGTCCAGTGGTATCCCTCAAATTCCAGACTCAAAATCATAGATCACAATCTATAATCTATATCAGGTTGAATGAGTTATTGTATATAACTTTTTACTTTCTAATTTAAAGCCCTACCAAACAGGTCCATTTTTTTTTTTTTTTGGCATTTTTGATCTGATCTTTTCTCGAACTTTGTACCCTCAGGCATGCAATATCACACTTGGGACTGCCCTGAGCAGAAACAGGAGTTGATCTTCAGTGATACCTGTGTGTGCCTTCCAAGTCAGGATATTCTATGTTTCTAAGATTCTTCCACTGCTCTTTGTTATAGGGGTTAAAAATTTTTTTCCCCTCCTATGTTTTCTGGTTTTTTTAAGTTTATTTTTTCTCAAGTTTATTTTTTCTCTTTTATATCCTTTTTGCACCTTGAATAATTCTTCTCAGAACAAAATGAAGATCCTCTTTTGATAATTTCAGATAGTGCTCCAGTTTTTCTTATTCTTAATAGACTGTCATAAATCAAACTCTGCAATCTATAAATTTGTGTTGGGCAGACGCATGGCTTTGCATGCAGTATTGTCTGTGTGATCTCATCCATCGTAATAAGCAATATAGAGTAGTGATTTATTGGAATAGGGAAACCAAGTAAATTCCCTGTCTGGACCAATATAATCATTTCATTGTGAAAGTTCAATGATTTCCCAGTTAGTCATTCCATCTTTTTCCTTACAAATGCATGCAGGCACCTTAAACCCCAGAGACCCTATACAGTATATATTAAACTTAATATCTTCTTCACTCCATATGACCAACATTTTGATTCCTGAATTGGTCAGGAAATATCCATATCCTGCATCTGTGTGTATGCCATCTTCTCTGTATACCTAGAAGAGTGGATCCATAAATATGAGATAAAACAACTGCAATGCATTGACAAAGTAAAATTTATTCAGGTCATGTAAGTCAGAGCAGCTAAAGACAAGACATATTGTACTGAAAACAGCCCTATAGGCTTAGGTTTTAGGAGAAAATTAGGAGACAAGTGTTACATACATTAAGGAACAAATTAACTAAAGACCACACCGTGTGCTTTACATATCTTGTTTGATTGTGTGCAGTTATACAACTTGCACCTCCACAAAAAAGAAGTTTTGGTAAATCTCACGATGCAAAATCTCTTAAATAAATTTAATAAAGAACAAGAAAATGCATTAATTTATGAAAGCATTATTCCAATAGATACAGTCTCCAACTTCCTAACAACACAGGAATGTTCAGTAAGAGAGTATTAAGACAGTATTTCTGTATACATAATCTAGCCTCAGAAATTATTTTCACTTTACCTTGTCTTGAAGTGGCTTGGTATAACTCACATTGACTTTCATACCAGGTATTTATTCCTCATAAATACTTTTCAGTTACAACAATAAAAAAATGCAAATCAATTATTTTTCAGATAATAATTAAAATACATATATATAACAATATTTGTTATTTGAGTTTTGCATTCCATTGAATATTCTGCTTATGCATTCAAACATATTACACCGTGGGAGAGTGCAACAGCTTAGCTTTTTGAATTTCAAATATTCTCATCATTAAAAGTGTGATCTTCTACACATGTAAAGTTAGTAATAGTTGTTTTCTAGATAAAGATTCAGGAAAACAAATGATAGGTGTCTTGAAATTAATTTCTTGCCAATCTTAGCTTTCTCCTTGTTAATCCGTATCAGTTGGAAAAGCAGATCTGAAATTTAACTGGTCAAATTCTGCTGCACATTGGTCTGCTCTGAGAGTCAGTCACTCCCTGAAGTAAATTCGTAATGTAAAGTCTTAGTTGAGTACCATTAAAATTTAATCAGATCACTATAATTTTGAACATTAGTGCTCTCATCAAATGAATGTACTTCTGAAAACACATCAGGTATCGTCTAGAATCTCTATTTAGCTTCAGTTTACAAACTCCAAGTGCACCTGTTTGAACTATTGCAGTTTGGATTGACTAATGATGCACACTCTTTCCCTATAAATTTGTAATGAAGTTGGACAACCAATGGAAACAACAAGGAAGCAGTTCTTTCATTTCCTGGCAGCACATTAACTTTATTATATGAAATGGTATTAACATGAATGCATTACACATTCTTAGTAGCAAATAAGCAAATAAGAAGGCAACATCCAGCTTCTTTTCAGTCTTAAAGAATAAAATCAATTTGATTAATAAGAAAACACATAGGAAACCAACAAGTTAAAAAGGTTTAGCAATCTCACAGTGACTTCTGTAGTGCAGCATTCACAGGACAACAGATACTTAAATCATAATTAATTCACTTGAAAAGGTGCATTTTAGAAGGCATTTTATTTTCCTCTCTTTTATGCTTCAGCCTACCAGAAAATTGAAATCTCTATCTCTGGCAGTTCTGTGGCAGACTTCCAGCTTTATCTTAATGAAGAAGGAATTATTTTTGACAAAGTTCTGTTCTCCAACTATCCCAAAATCCTCTAATTCATTTACATGAGGTAGAGGGGAAAGAAAGAATGGAAGGAAGAGCAGTGAAGCATATAAATATTACTCAAAATTTACATAGGAAAGTGTTCTATGGAAAAAAGACATGAGTATTTTATAGCAGAAAAGTATAGAAGAGAAGTAGAAAAATAGAAAATCACATTCCTTAAATGTAATGCTTGAAAATTCACCAATTTATTCTTATATAAAAATATCAAATGAATAAGTGGATTTCACCAGTTTCGAAAAGCGAATGAGACTGAATGGAAGCTGAAGGTATAAATTATTTCAAAGGAGATAATTTTTTTACAAATTGGTAACTGGTATTATATCCTATTGTGAGGCTTTTTTTTGTTTCCCACAAAAACATCAAATGCAAATCAATACCCACTACAAAGAAAAATTAGACAATTTCCTTAAACTGACATGAGGGCTATAGGTTTCAAACAGGACATTACATAATCTTTCCATTATATTTTAGCAAAAATCTTCATAGTACCATGTGTTCTTTTGATAAGTTATGGAAAAGACTACTATGACATCTGTGTTCAAAGAACATTGCTATTGATTGAACCAAAGCAAACACAGATGCCTCAAGACCAAGAAAGAAGGACAACAGATACATCACTTTATCCTTTATGTCTAAGGGTTGCAATTCTACAAATTATGTATTGGATATTAACTATACATGGGTGTGTATAACTCCTGAATAATAATCTTACTGATACTATAATTAGTGAGACCTTTTAATAAAGTGCTGGTACAAAACAATAATGCTAAATCATGGTGGTTTAGCTTGAAGAACAGCCAGTCTCCCACCCAGCTGCACACTCACTCCCCTCCTCAGCGTGGCAGGTAAAATGTTTTCTTCTCTACAGACTGTGGAGCCCTGCCTGCTCCACTATGTCCTCCTCTAAAGGCTGCAGAGGAATGCTTTCCCTGTCATGGAGAAACTTCTGTTTTGCCTTTGATATACCCTCTGTTGTTTTGCTCATTTTATTGCCTTCTCCTCTTCCTGTGATATACTTTTTAATAGTTTTGCTACCAGATTATTTTCATAATTCCCAATTTTATTAAAAAAACATATAAGGTACACAGAGGCATCATAAAGGAGGAGGGAGGTTTGACAAAACTGAATTTTACCTCTTTACACTTCGGAATTTTCTGTAATTCCTCTGTTTTTGTTCTGATTAATTACTAGTTTTCCTTGGGGAATTTTATAATTGTGATATAGTATAGATCAAAGAATTGGTTGTAACACATGTAAATGAAATTAAGCATCAATAACTGAATTCATTTTTTCTGATGTCAAATAAAACACAAATCAAATTGATTTTGGTAGGAGTAGAAACCTCAAATCTTTTCATCAGACTCAACTATGCATTTAAAGATGTTTCATACAGCTAATTCTAGTTCCAAATCATCATAAAATCTGACACCAAATATTCTTGTTTCAGACTCCTTCCCTTTATTAAAAAAATTAACCTTAAATCATCTTTCTCACTGCAGCCTCATGAATTCCACTTTGGTTTTCATGGAGCCAGACACAAAGGTGTCCTGTGCCAACATAATAGAATCCTTAATATCTGAGATATTATAATGACATCAGATACATTTTTTATGATGTTCTGTACAATTTAAGGGGGAAAAAAAATCTGGTTTAAAAGTAAGATTCAAGGAAATTTTTATTAGTCAACAGTCTCCTATTAAAATAGGAGATTTATGTTTAAAACTTCAAAATGTACAAAATAAAATCCTCAAGCATAAACAAACCTTTTTTGTGTAAACAAATCTCATACAAATGACCCATACAAAATTATCTACAAAACTGTCAACAAATCTACAAAGAGGAAATAAAGAAGAAAAATACTACATGCAGAGTCTACTATAAGTTTAGCATGACTTCAGCAGGATAGATCAAGTTACTTGCAGGCATTTGGCATGTTTTAAGATTGGAAATAGTGGAATTTTAATTTTCAAAATATTTTTAACCAATTTTATTCTGTAAAGTGTATACTTTTGATTAAACTAAGACAATAAGAACATTACTACTTTGCGAGTACAACATTTGAATATGTCCATAATGCAGAGCAGGGCTAGAGACACAGAGAGGTTATTAACATAAATTGCAATTATGAAACTGATTGTCATCATTTACGACTCTTTTCAAATTACTTGACAGATTGTCATGGGAAAATGAGATATGCAAATTTATTAATGTTTATGCAAATTGTTTGACTTCAAGACTGAAGTAAGACTATGGATCCAATACCCTTCAATGTACTGTGAAAAGCAAAGGATACTCATTTCACTTAAACTTATTTGAATTAATCATGGTAAAAACAAAATAATCTTATTTCTAAAATTGCTTTGATTGGAAAATGTTCCTGACTCATACAAATGGAGCAATTAATCTAGCCAAGAATTATGTAGACTGAGAGAGTACATTTTGGATGTGATCATGGACACATTTTGACTTAAGATCAGGAACTGTTCAAAATGCATAAAAATGAAGTAGTTAATGAGAGGAAATTAGAGAAGGATGTTATGCTGTACTTCTTAACTGCATTTTTTTTAAGTCTTCTGATTACTTGTAAATTTTGATTTAAAAGTGTTTTACGTAATCATGTAAATACTTTGCAGGCTTTGCCCAAGCCAAGTTACTTCTACAGCTGCTTTGCAGATTTAGACAAAAGAATATATCAAAATGCATTTGAGATTTGACCATCAGCTTTTTTGTGAATTGAAAGTTTGCTCATTAGCAAACTTTTTGCCTGAAATCATAAAGAAAAGAAGTTTTAAAAGTAAAATAAAGTGGGTTTGCAAACTTCCCAACTGAAATCACAAACAAGAAAGGACAAATATGTCCAGTGGGCCAATGAGTAACATCTACAGATGTTTCTCCCAACATATGATTATGAACTTTGATTTCACTATTAAATAGAAACATGCTTGTTCTATGATAGGTTTTAACTGCTATGGAATTTTAAAAAGACCATTATTCTTTCATCATCCAGAACAATAAAAGGGTGAGCAGACCCTGTAAAACAGGACAACAGGTTGCCTGTTCAGACTGATACAGAATAAGAGACAGTGAGAATATTCCAAATTTTTTTTATCCTTCCAGCAAGGTAATCCACAAAGAGAATTTATGCATGTCTCCATAGAGCAGCTGAAGTCTCAGGTTTTTTTGTCTACTCAATTCCTCATCAAAAAGAAAGGAGTTTAGCCCACCTTTAACCATCCATGTGGCCAAAGAAATATGCCAGGTCTCCATTTGGAGTTACTTGGGTTCTCTTTTTCATCACTTAAAAGATGTACTCTTTAGCTTTATGAGTCCTTTCTACCACTACTTGAGAGTTGTCTCCTGCTAGCCATTGCCTCAGCTGAGACATATTACATTTCAGGGTACTTAACTGCAATAAAAACAATCAAATTTGTAATGAAATATTCCATTATTCGGAAGTACACACAGACATACCACAAGGACAGCAATAGACAACTAAGGCCTTTTTTTCTTATAATAACATGTACAATGTGAACATTACATGCTTATAATTTTGGAAGTCAAAAATATAAAATAATAACCTGTAGAAGAACTGACTTTGCTTTTCATTTTAAATTCAATTTCAGACTTTTGCCCACAGTTATTACAGGAAAAGAACATCTAAATTGTAAAGTCAATTAGCTTTTATTTTGTCTGTCACCACTTATTATTCATTATGTTATACATAGAAGTCTCAGCTATTTTCTGAATCCTAATTTCCCTGTATCAAAAGTCTGAATATCAAAAAGGTAGAGGAAGAAGTATATCTGAGGACCCCATATATGATAAAGATCTTGTACTCCTTAAAGTCCAAGATATTAAAATTGGCAGCAATCTATGCAGGGAAAGCAATAGAAAAAAAAAAGAGTTTAAAAAATCTTCTGGAAAATAACGTCCTAGCTGAATCAATAGATCCTTCAGAAGGACTTATATGTAGACAGAAAAAAAGTCCAAACAAACAACATGGTTAGACAGGAAAATTATGCTTTAGTAATCAAGGTACAGAAAGGTAAGAGGCGGGTGAGTCCAACCTGGGAAAGGTTGTTAAAACAAATAAAGATTCTTCAGTATACAGAAAAAAAAAATATAAGAGTAAAATTACTATGAAGAAGGTTCCAAATAAAGATTAAAGATAAACTTCATGTGGCTCTGAAAAAAAAAATTATATATAAATTTTCAAAATTATGCAGTTCTTTTTTGGGCAACAAAGCGAAGGTGTACTTGAGGACAGTGGGAAAACAGAATCAATCACAATATAGCTGGAAGGAAAACTAAAAGAGTTAATGACCCCAGATTGGCTAGAACCAAGGATCTTGTCCCACAAGTTTTTCCAAATCTGACACATAAAATCAATATAGAATTATAGAGCTATTTTTATTGGAAAAGACCCTTAAGTTTATTTAGTCCAACCAGAAACATAATATGCCAAACATTCAAAGATTTTGGCTCTGCTTTTAATACCTATTGAATATCATCTATAGGACTCAATAAAATATTTTTTTTAAGGAAAAAAAAAACAATAAACAAAAACAAACCCACCATAATTCAGAAGAGAATTACTTGATCCAAACATCAGAATTGTTGATATAAACTCAACAGTGTGCAACGCATTATAACAAAACTTTATGTTAAGAACAAGAATGGATATGGAAGTTAAAGTAAATGGGGTGAGGCATCAAAAGTCTTAGCAAAGATAATCTGGCAACTAAATTTCCTAAATCAGAGAAGTACAAAAATTATCATCTAATTGTACTTCATTGCATAATTGGTTTGTGACATGAAAACTAGTAGAGTTGGAAAGTAATTGTGATGGATGAGAAGCTACTGATAACAACCATTAACCTTCAGAGAAAATACTGTCTTAGAGTGAGATTCTCAGTGAATTTGCCATTCTAAATAATGGGAGATAGCAAATGCATTTTTTTCAATGCCCAGTTTTAATAAAAAAATTGAAAGGACAAGTTGTTTTACAAGAGACTGGCAAAGAAAAAAAAATATCCAAAACCAGAGACTTTCTCAATAATTAGTGTAGTAGTAATAATAATGACAGATAATTCAGGTTAAAAAAAAAATTACATGGATCATCAGAAGGAATGAAAGTCATATCTTTCAAGATACGAATTAATGAAATATTTTTGCCCAGTAAAAGGAACACTGAAATATTATATATCTGCTATATATAAATATGTGATGGTCAAGAATATAGATACCAGTGTTGGAGTGAGCAGAAATTTAAAAATATGATCAAGAAAGATGGTTTTCTGACTGCAATTCCAGGTGGAGAAATGAGAGAAAAACACCCAACTGCTCTGAAACTGAGCTTACCACCTCACACTGTGCAAGAAGTCTCTGTTACTGAAATATTTCCTAGAACATACACAAAAAGGCAGTAGCCTAGAATCTAAAATTGGTTTTGTTTGTTTACCCTAGTACATAAGGCTGGAGCAACTAGAGAGATGTAAATTTTTTTTGAATTATGAATCTATTTACCTAGATTAGTGTTCTTTTCCTTTGACCTTTGCTCTCTAAAGCAGCTAGAACTCTTTGGTAGTGGCATCCTTCCTGCATGATTTGCTCCAGAGCAAATACAAGTCTCACAGGAATTTTGAAATACACAGCAAACTTTCAGATATTTTTTGATTGTGAAAATCTGTTTTTGTTGGTTTTGTTGTTGTTGTTTCATTCTCTTTGCTATTTTATAAAGATATGTTCTTTTCTACTAGTTAAATCTTGACTTTTGTCACAGGCTGTCTGCTGTCCTGCCCTTCCCTGGTGTTGCTGTGCTCATGATGGGACAAAGACAAGCTGCGAGTATTGCAGAGTTGCAGTGAAACAGCTCCCCCAAATGGTATCATTTAGCAAAGAGATCCCTAAGGAAATGCAGTTTAAAATCATTAAAATTCTGAATTGTATGGAAAAACAGACCTTCATAGTATGTATGACTTTTTAATAGCAAGTTTTTTTCTGAAAATCTGACTGAAAACTCTGCTGACCTTCTACTGAAGTGTTTTGGATATTGAGATATCTACAGGTCATATTTCAGTGCTGTAGGACATCTATCATGGCTGAGACTCAGAACTGTAAAGATGTTTAGTTACTTTTTAGACCTTGAAAGACAGGCAGGATGAAAAGCATTTGTAGGTGAGAAGTTTCCATTCTTTGTTAAAGCAACAAACAGCCGTATAGCAGAGGAAATGCCAGGTAGTATGGAGTAAGATCACAGTACAGAAGGGAGCCTGTGATGGCCCAGGGACCTTGGTCTTCCAGCAGTGTGAACATGACAGCAAAATGGAAAAGTGTCTTGACCTGTTCATGGAATATGGTTTTTCAAAAACAATTTTGTCAGCAACATGAAAATTGGTTGCTTTTATTTTTTAAAGGTACTTCATTTTGCCCTTCAAGCTCATTGATAAGCTCACACTTCATAATGCTGGTTTCTTAAAGGCCTATTTGTTTGTTTTAAAAAATTAAATAAAAGTTCTGGTCAAAATGAAAAAAAATATAAACAATGGTTAAGATTATCACATGTAATTCCTGTTATATTTACCATGTATTTTTAATTCATAACACTAAAAATCAGAACCCCAAATTGTTCAATGTAACATACAATTGCAGATTGCTGGATTTATTTATTTATATATTCCTGCATGTCTTTAATTTGCCATCTGTTCATTGAGCCTGTAGATGCACATTTTCCAGCTTTTGCCCACCAAAAATAATGTGGGTTTCTTACTTATTATTATTTTTATTTTTAATAGTCAAGCTAGTCTTCTTTAAGGGAGGAACTCCAAGCTCTTAAGACTACCAAGATCTTAAGATTTAAGACTACCAAGTGAGCTAAGATTTGTAATAAAATTCAGGCAGCACTATGCCTTGATTCATTCCATTTTTGCTGTGTTGAAACACTTTCTGGCAACTCACAGCAAAAGTAGGTAAAGTACTCGAGTAGAGGAGAAAATATAAGGGTATAATCTAAGATTAATAAATTATTCCTGAAAAGGATTTCTTTACAAAAGTGAGGAAACAAACTGTCATGTTTTGAAATTTTTAGTTATTTATTAATAGTCAATAGGTTTCAATTTCTACATTTTTGTTTAGCAATGAAGAAAAGCCAAACAGAACAATTTGCAATTTTATTTTTTTCAATAGTTCCTATTTAAATATTTTGCCGGCAGGTCTATTTTATTTGAACACCAAAACAGGCCTTGTTCAAATTACCTATTTGGAGATACCTCTATCTGTTTGTTGTATCAATTGGGTAATCACTGGAAAACAACAAAGAAAGTTTGAAACACACTGGATGGATATCCAAAGTCCTGTGCTATGTTAAAATACTAAAGCTAGAGAAACCTACAATACTGAATGACACTGAAAGAAACACAGCCAGCTTTACTCCTATTTAATATCAGTAGACTTTGAAATTATTTTTATTGTTGAATCAGGTCACGGATTCATCAGAGTTTAGAATGTCACAGGCTGCATTAGGCATGTTTGATAACATTGTGGTACACATCCAGCAAATATGCTAGCTATATGAACAGCAGCTGAAAAAATCGTCCTTTCTAAAAGACCCTGGAAATGCAAACACTGAACAGCAAATATCCACCGTGTGTCATTTTTCTTCAAAGCTGGCAGCGCTTTGCATTTTCAGGGAGGTTATTTTTCCCAGTAGTTCCATCCTGACCAAATGGTGGTGGCAAACAAACAATGAGCCAATATCATCAGAAGGAAAGGCTGGCAATAATTTTAACTGTTTTTTTCTCTAAGGACTAGAGACCAAATGAGGAAATGACTGAAACCACTGAAAACCATATTTATCAGTGTCAGTGCTGAACAAAGCATTGCCTTGTGTTTCAGAACAGATATTATTAATTCACTGGTAAGGAACAGTATTAAATGCAGTACAGGCTGCTCAGCTTTAACACCTTTGTAAATATACAATCTGCTCTCTGTGCGTCAGCCATGGCCATCCATTGGACATTGCTAACAGGAATATAGTATCTTTGTGATGAGAATGAAGCCTTCAAAGGGAAGCTCTGATGAATAAATACTAAAAGCAAAAGGATGAAAACATCAACTTCTAAGAAGATAATTAAATTATATTCACAAAAACCTATACCTTCAAGAAAATAATTTCGGTATAAAGACTTTTGACACGGGCTGCTAAGGCAAGCAAAGTTGTTACCAATTATATGTTGTCTTTTCAAGTCATTCCAAGAAAACACAGTAACTGCAAGCACATAACTTGATTATAACAGAAAATAAAATAATAAAAAGAAAGAACATTTTCTTTAGTACCTATATGAAAACTTGAATTTTTTAAAAATGCGGTCTGCCTCATAGGTTTTGAACTATTAAACCTAACCTTGTGTTTAGAAAATCTGGTCAATATTGCAAGGAAAAAAACCCATAAAATTTGTCCCTGTATAGTTGGCAATTTTCAATCAATATTGTACAAAAACAAGTCCTACTTTTCCTGTCCTCTTTCTGGTATTTCAGCTGTGTCTAACTATTTCACACATCTCCCCTTTTCCATTTATACAGTGGTGTGTCACTGTTAACATATAGCATTTCCCAGATAGACTGCTTTTCCACACCTTGCATAAAAATCCATCAAAACTGTGTCACTTAGGGAAGGATATTTTTTTTTTTTTCCAGTGCCAGAGGACTGCAATATTTAGTGACCTTATCCACTTAAAAAGTCATCTTTAAAATTCCTTTTTCTCTTCTTGGCATGCAGAGACCTGGCTCATAGCCTCTGGCTTACAACTCAAGGTTGTGCAACCATGTAAACAGGTTTTAGCTATCAGAAGCAGCAAATACAGAGTCACAAAAGCCAATAACAGCTTAAAAGAAGCATAAGCCTTAGGCCAAGATTTTCTAGCCTTACAGCACAGGTTTACAAGAACTAGTGGAAGGCATGTGCTAGGCAATAGATACCAGTACTTTGGAGATACCAGACTGGCCAGGCACCTAGACAGGGATTCACCCCTGCCCTCCATGGTGTAGATATTTCTAGAGCACAACCTACACCCCAAACCCCAGACTGATCCACCAGTTGCTGAGGCCGTGGTGAGTTTGACCACAATAGTTGCTTTACTGTAAGTTCTGTGGTGGGAGAGAAACCCAGGGAAAGTGTATGAGAGAACAATTCTGTTCACTGAATAGGAAAACCTCATAGTTCCTGAAAGAGAAAAATTTCATACTGAAAAACTGGTAGGAGTTCATAAGGAATCAAAGGAAATGAGTCAAGAAAATAAGGCTTGGTTTCAAAGCATGTCAATACAAACTTGGCCGATTTCATTATACGAATTTTCTCTTTTTGCATATTTGAGTTATTTGTATTTACTAATAATGCTAGTCCTCTGATTATTGATTATAATCTACTATCTCATTTCTTTAACAAGTAGCACCCAAGATGTTATAGATTGTTCATAGAGATCTTGATATTTAAATTATTTTTTAATTTTTTTAAGTAACTGACCTCAATTTATCCATTTTAGGAAAAGTTCCCAGAAACTGCTTCCCATAGGAAAGACGCATCACTGGCAACAAATCTCATAATACCTCTTCCTCCTTGTAACAGAGACAGCTAGTCAGGAACAAAGGAGAACAGATATACGCAACATTAATTAAAAGCTTTTTACTTTAAAATTCATTTAAAAATAGTGTCTCAGTTGAATTTTTTTAATGCTATTTTTTTTATTGTGCAACCATAGTAAAATGCTACCAAGATCATTTCCTGTGAGTTTAATATAAGAAGTTGATATTCTCTGTTAAGTGATTTCATTTGAATCACAGGCCTGATGATAGATCTCATTTGAAAATATTTAAAAGGAAATGAGCAATGCAATGAGTTACCCAAGATGCATTCAATTTTACTTAAAACTAAATGTTTGGAGGATCAGGTGTCTTGTGTGTCATCCAACTGTGCTTTACAACTTGTTCTTTTGGCATACAAACAGAAATTGAAGATTTAATTTACATTAATAGATCCACCTCTGTATTTCACTCAAAAAAAAATGGCTACTGAAGATACGATAACCTGTGAAAATGTTTAGAAAGTGCTGGTTGTGCTTGTTAATTCTATTCATGAACTCTCAAACTTTAAATTTGCCCTGTAAGACACCGGTCCCTGTGAGCTCACACAAAATTGACATTATGACAAATGTCAGCACAATATAACATGATAACCCTGTTAAAGAACTGCTGCATGCAATGACATATGACATCTCATCATCTTAATTTCTTTATGTTTTTTTCTCTTCCAGGTTGATGTAATTTTTTTGTTTGTTTGCACAGTATGAAAGTTTGTATTAGATAATGAACCATGCTCAATCTTGACTTCTTAGACCACAGTCATTGTTTTGGATGGCAGTTTCAAAGAATATTTAAGGAAGCTAGCACTTTAAATTGTAGTTGATGTGAAATTTCACAGTGAAATTTCTTTGAAGACTAACATTCTTGATTCCTAAGAGATGGTATGAACCTTACCTCAGGTCTCAGATCAAAGCTCTTAAGGATGTAGAATGCTCCATCTTGCTAGATTTGAAGCAGTTTCTGTAGAGACAACGAATGTCTCTTATTCCCATGGAAGTCCTAAGACTAGAAGGGATGTCTGTCCTCCTCTGCACCAGGAGCTTGCTCAAGCTATCAGATGTTGAGAGGTGAGATAAGATAAAATAATGAAATAAAGATGAAGTAATGAACTTACCAAATATTGTCAGCACCCATGGTAGTTCTGTTTGTAATAAAATCAAATAGAAGTAGCACGGGGCACTCACACTTTCACAGATTAAAATTTTGATATCTGGTTTCTCCTGAGAGACAAAGCATCTCCATCAATAATCAGGATGGACAGATTAAAAGTAAAGCAATATACTATTTCAATACAGTGTCACATGGGAGTGTCACCATATCCTTTTGCAAAATGTAACTTTTTCCACTTGCTGCGTTATAGTTTCTTAGTCACCAGATGTCCAGCCAGAGAGGTTAATTAGAAGTTTTTCTGTCTCTGGAACCTCAGTAACATGTTTTTCAGTGACAGATGAAAGGCAAAAATAATACATATGGGGTTATTGCACTGTTAAATTGGTATAGAAAGATAGACTGGGAAGTTCAGTATTTGTATCAGAGAACTCAAAGATAGCCAAATGTCTTTCTTCATTTCCCTACCACCAGCCTAAGCATTTGACACTGTACAGAAAAGACATGTAGATCAATATTGAATTCTTGATTTCCTACTGCTGGAACAATTCTTGAAGATTACAAGCTCATGGTGGGTATTTTAGGAAGACTTACGACAACTATAGGGACAAATTCAAATAGTTACTCATACTCATGACTGTAATGGACTAGGAAACAAAAAATCCCATGATTCCAGAAATGTAGTCCACTCACATGCACACCTCCTGTACTATCTGCAATTGAATTTCATCTTCCATATCTAAAACCTTATTAAAACCTTGAGAAAATGGGGTCTGAATCTCCACTGGAAGTTACTGTCTAAAATAATTCTGTTATACAAGGTGTTAATTCTTTCACATTACTTTGTAATGTTTCATGCAGGTCATAGTGGATAATGATTTACTAAGATCATCCATTAAACAAAATTGTTGGGCATTCATAGCATTCAACACAACACTGCATATCCTAAATAAATCTGGGCTACATTGAATTCAATGCTGTTGACCAAAAGGTCAAACTTTCATTCAGGCTTTTATACCCTCTGCTTCTAACCAGGCTTAACAAGAACACAAATTTAGTAGGATGCTAGGTCTATTTTAGAAGTTAAATACTTCAGTCCATTTCAAACAGGTAAAACCTTACCTCTCTTGAGAGAAAAAAAACAAAACAGTCTTTACCACTCAAATTTTCCATTTCTTCACTTGTCCATTTAATTAGTAGCAGAAAATCATACCTTTTAATTTCACTTTCTCAGAAAACAAACAAACAAAACTAACAGGAGCTGTTGTAATATTTGTTTTTGAAAATATCAGAAAAATTGTAAAAACATATACAAAGACATGCTATTTCTGCTGCAACAACTTGTGTTTCAGGGTGATTAATACCTTTGTAAAAACGAAACCAACCAGACTAAATACCCACTGTGTACATATTTTTCATGAATAAAGAAGAATGTAATTTCTCCTCACTCATAGATTAATTAGGTGTGTTATATTCATCTGTATTTGGATTAGTTACCTGGCTTATGTAGAATATTATCCTTCTGCAGAATTGAATCTTCTAATAGTCTACTATATAATTAATGCTTCCATGAAACATTGCTCCTTATTTAAAATGAAGAAATGCAAAACTACATAGGATGAATTTAGAACTACAATTCTGTTTAATGTGACACTTAAATTATTCATAAATTGTTTTAGGCATTTCATAAATTCAAAAATCAATTTCCAACAGCTTTTTTTTAAGGAGGATCCAGAGGAAAAGCAACAAATAATCAGATCTTTAAAATATGTTAATAACTAGATTAATATTCTTTTTTTTTCATATTTAGAAATATTACTATATAGTCACAATCTTTTGCCCTCTGTATTACCAAGTACTGGAAGTCATCAAAATTGTATACAGTATGCTACTTCAGGCAAAGCAGATATATTATTTATTATTCATTCTGACAGCCCCAGGCTGTGGTTTGACATTTCAAAATATTTAGCCATGGTAATGACATGGGATATTTCTATTCATTCCTGCACTGAGGCTGATCTAAAAATAAGTTAATCCATTCAACATACAAACCTTCCCTAGTGACCAAAACTTTTAACAACCATAGCCTTGTTCTTTAGCAAATCTTTAATAGGTGAGGAAATAAATAAGAAACTACAGCTGCAGGCTATGCAAGCACACAGGACATGTCTTACTTCAGAACGGGCAGCAGTGGCTGCTTTTCATAGGTATGCTGTGCATAAACACACAAACACAAATGGCCCACTTGAGACAACAGATATGTGTACAGAAAGGTGGAAGAGGAGAAGAAAAGAGAGAGATAACATCAGACATTTTCATAAGCAGAAATTTTACTCAGGTTAGTGCTGCACTAATATGAAATTTTATATTGTTTTGAGTTCTTTCATCATTACGAGTGAAATGGGATTTTTGGAGGGAAAATGTAAATGTTTTACGGATGTCTAAGGTAAATATCGGGTTGATGCTGTATTTTTCAGTGGTAGAGGAAGGCATAACGGGAAACAGATCATCACAGCAATGGAAGTTGAGTTCATGTTTGTGAGCAAGATTCCCCTGAGATTTGCAGCAGAGGGAGACCATGTACAAAGACACTCTGGAAATGTCAAAAAGGTCAGAAGAAACTTGCAACATAGAAGGAACTGCAAATATTACTCCATACTAAAAATACAAAAATTAAATTCTGAATGGCAACCAAGCAAGGATCCCAAAGACTGAGCAACTAAGAAAATGCAGCTCACGAGTCTTTAATGATTAGATTGAATACTAGATTATGATTAGATTGACGATTAGATTCAATCTGGACCTCAGCTAAAAAGATACCATTCGTGTCCATGGCTAAGATTTTTTTTAGAAAAGGCTTCAGATTTATAACTAAGGCAATTTTATTCAGGAGCTATAATTAGATTCCTGTTATTGTTTTTTCCAGAATCAGATATTGCCACTTTATATTCTGTTGTTATTTTCAAGTTTTGAAATTACATAGGTGATCAGCTAATTAACTGCAGAGATAACAAGCAGTTAGCAAATCCAGTGCACTATATTTACACAGTGGATTTCACATCAAATTCACAGTGAGTGCAATTCATGCGTCATTCACGCACCACTGAGTTCCTTTGCATTTATATAGCAGTTGGGTCACTGCTCACACTGTGTCCAGGGCTTCCCTGGCTATGAGGAGGTCACTGCCTCTTAGATTAATGCTCCACTGCCCAGGGTTGTCTTTCTGTAAATACACCCTTGGTATTTCAAAGATCTCTGTAAACTCTCTTAATGCTGGTGTCTATCTATGACTTTGAAACAAATTCTTAGAATAATATGAATTTACAGAGACAAATTCCTACTTCCTGAACTGCACTGTGTATGTTTTCAGACCAGTCTTCTGTACTCATATTTGTGGTCCTCTTGGATCTGTCACAGTGCTCAGATACTACAGTTAACAGTATTGTTCAGGCATCCATGCCAGGTTTTGTTTGGGGTTATTTTAAGTCTTGGAACACTCAGGTGACGAAACAGTTTACTTTCCATTTCAATCCTAACACTTGCAATACCTGTATGCAAAAGGAAGAAAAAAAAAAACAGTTTTGAAAAATATATAAAAAGAAAAAGAAATCCACCACTGAAATGAATCAAACTGAATTTTACCTTGGCTTATTTTTTTACATGCAAAAAGCAGAATATTGGTTATAAGAAATATCTTAACAACAATTTCATGTTATTATTATTTTATGACTGAATTTAAAGCAGATATATTTGAGGGGATATTTGGGTTTTAATTTTGTTTCCAGAATCTCAGGCACTGTACTTCATAATAGCATTTTATGCTGCATTAACAGAGTTTTATGCTGTGTTAACAGCATTTTATAGCATAATGAAAAACAAATGGGTACAAAAGACAGGTAAAATGGAAAATAAACTGTAAAAGTGGGGTTTTTTTGCTAGTTCCTATGCTGTACACTGATAACATAACCAAAAAAGAATCAACAATGGCTTTTCAACTATCCTCTACTTCAACTTAATTTTGAAATGAGCATTAACTGAATCATATATCTTCATGTAATAGTAAAGAGACAGATTCGGATCCCTATTTTGGAGCTGAAAGCTTTCCAGCATGAGCACTTAAGTTTTACAAATTTAATTTGGCTTTATTCTCTGTACAAAGAATGATGTATTATAAAAATAAACCATCAAAGATTCAAGAAAAATAAAGAAAATAAGAGGTAAAAATTTGCAGCTAGTAAAGGGGTTTACACAAAAGAAAAAGGAAAATATTATTCTTTAGCAATTAAAATTAAACAGGCTTCCTGTTCTGTTCTCTGATTTTATTGACCTTTTCCTCAAAATAAGTGTGTTCTCAGCTGGAATCATGTGCAGGTTTAGACTTTTTTTAAGGAATCTTCAGTGGAAAGCTGTAAGAGTATTCAAAGACTAGAAAAAAACACAGGTAAAATGGAAGATATAAGCATATTTAGATTGTTTCAACTTAGAAAGATACAGAGGAAAGCAAACACAAGCCTTTAAATGCTAGACACAAGAATGGCAGTGAAATTAAATCATCTGGTATCTAGGTACATAGTAAATAGGGCCAGAATAAAAAGCTAATAATGCAGAAACAAAATTTAAATAATACATAAAAAAACCCTACTAATTGAAAAATCTGTAAGAAATAAAATAGTTTGGAAACACCATTAACTTCATCCTAGGATCTTTCAGAAGATCATGAAACATGCTGGGAATAAGTGTAGTTGTATTTTGCTATGATTAATTTGATTTTGCCTCCTATGGAGAATAAACAGAACATGGCGTTGAACTTTGAACATTTTTCTTCTACTAGGTTACCTTTCAATTAAACCAGTTCCTTGATTCACCTCACTGTGCAACTATAGGGAATGAAACAAGAGTACAATGGAACTGATAAAGGTGCCTGGTATCTTAGGCTGATCGGCAGAAACCATGGGAGAGACACAGATAAAGGCTCCCTGGGCAAGAAGCGACCAAGAAACATGTTGAGAAACTCTGTGATAAGGTAACCAGGTGACATGATGTCATGAAGAATGTGTAAACAATGGGAAATTGTTACCAAAAAAAGAGCCCTATATAAGTGCCATACAAGTAAAACCCTATATAAATGCCTTGTATACTCAATAAAATTGGTTTCTGCTCCAAACTCAGATGTCCTGGTCTCGCCCTAGCCAATATGCAACCATTCAAATACTCTTGCTGGGGTAGCACAGAGATAGAAACTGTCTTCTGGAAGCAAGGACTTAAAATGGATAATTTTGGAAAGACCACAGTAGTTATCTGATCCAACCTCCCTGCTCAAGAAGGGTTCTCCTAAGAGCACATTGCACAGGATTGCCATGTGGAATTGCTTCCTTTGGCAGATCTGCTTGGCATATGCAAATGAAATATACTTATAGAAGTATTCCTTCTTTTCCCATTATACCATCGTCTATTTGGAAAGACTTTTTTTGTTGATAACAGTAATGAGATGGTTGCAAATTATATTTGAAATTCCTGGGTACATAACAAGTTGAATGAGAAAATAAAAAAGATACACTAAACCAATTGAACATCTAAACATCCTGGGGACATGTTAGAACTCTTTAAATTTCACACTCTCAGGAAATTTTACTAGTTTCACTGAATAAACAATGAATACAAATGCCATTTGTCAGATTTCTAAACAGGATATTTGGTAAAAAGACCAGAAGACCTAAATTCCACTTATTTAATGCTATGAAAAGAGCAGAAGTCTTCCATCAAAGAAAACCCTGATTATAGGCAAAACAAAGAATCAACTTGTATATATACATCTATCAGGAGCTTTCAATAAGAACAATCTTTAAACAGTGTTTACCAAGGGCAAAAGACAGGAGTGGGATAAATTTATGAAATTTAATTACACTTTCTTCCTCTTGAGTTCTGAAAACAAGTGACTTCCAACATTTAATTCTGCTATTCCATCTCAACTAGCTCTCAGTGACTAATCTTTTCTCACCAGCAGCTGTCAAGACTTCAGAATTTTTTGGGGGAGCTACTAAAGTGTGTGGCATAAACACCTACCATTTTCTACAGGCCTTTTGCAAAATCTATTCTCCCAAACCAATTCATTCCACTTAGTTAACACCCTTCTTTTCATGTTTTTAATGCCTTCTGCGCATCTAAATATTCACATTTTCTCTTATTTTACTTATGATGGGCAAGAAAAAGTGTCTTATTTTTTCATTTGACTGCTTTCTGACTAATATAAATTTCACTCTTTGACATTTTTACTCTGCTATCATCCATGTAGATGGGAACTATCCATGAACTTTGAGGATTTTTGAAACAGGTAAGGTAATTTTTATATGTCAGAGGTAATTTATTTCAAGAATAAGTTTCCAAAGGTAATATATACTAAATAGATGTTCTATTAATAACAAAGCAGATTAATTTAAGAAAAAAAAATGGTTAGGATCTGAAAATACGTTAATATAAATCACAAAAATCAGCTACTCCACTCATATAGGAAATATATTACCATTTGATTAAAAGAAGAAAAGAAAAAAAACCCATGGGAGCACCTTTTAGGATTCTATATTAGCCATTCATGTGCACAATAGCAAAAACTAAAGAGTATTTCATGTTTTCCAGGGCCTTTCTATCCTAGTTTTCAAATTCAGTGTAAGACAAGTAAAAAGAAAGAACGTAAAGCAAAAAGGAGAAAGATTTGAAGAATAAAATGTACAGTGTTCTTATAAGTCTCCAAAGGCAATTTTAAAAACAGTGGTACATGAGATCTTATAATTTATAGTTTGCTGAGAATTTTGGATATTATAAGTATTATTAAAAACAATTTATTTCAACAGAGAAAAAACTAAAGAAGAAATTGAAGGATTCCAATGCAAGTGTTAAATAAATAACTAGGGATGGGAAAGAAGTTCATGTAACAGAAATAAAGAGATCTGCTCTGTAAATTTAGAAGATAAAACTTGATTAATTTTTACAACATGAAATACAGTGTAGTGAGGAAAAATTAGACACTTCTGCATTTCTGCAGTGCAAAATCATAGGAATATTCAACAAATCTTTAAGCCAGAAAAGTCAGAGTATATATATGCAAATATTTTGTGCTATATTAAATTACTCTATGAAATATGATTAAATAATTGTAAGTCAACAGTAAAATAAATTTTAAAAAACCATATAAATATGTCTAGAAATTAAAAAAGAATGCCTATAATTACAAAAGGTCATCAATAATTAAAAGATAGTAAAACATGAAATAATTTGTTCTGTAGATTGTATACCTCTCCTCTGATCCTCCTCTTTATTTTGCTATGGATTTAGGAACACATTTTCTTACATCATATATATTTAGTAAACGTTATGGCTTACCACAGAAGTACTGGATAAATTTAGCTTAAATATATCAAAATACACACACTGTTGATAAAACTTGTCCAGTCCTTAACAAAACCCCAATCAATGGGATTTAAATAGGTTCAGCATATATTTAGTAGATGTAGGCAAATTCCTGTTAACACCTCACTAGTTGGTTGTATAAATAAGTAAGAGTTTAGAAACTGCTACCATTGTCTTTCAGAAACACACACACCCCTCAACACCCCAAAACACCAAAAAAGCAAATCCACGGACATTTTCTTCCACTTTTCTCCTCAGGTGGATACTAAAAGAGAACCACATGGAATAGTTACAGTCATATTTACCAATCTTGTTTTTGCAAGTTCTTTTACAAAGTTTTATTCAACACCTTTGAGTACCAAAATCTTCCAATATGGAAGCCTTACAAGTGCCTGTAGTCCAGTAACACTGATTGCCATTATCTAGAAATCAGGAACAAACCATAAAAAAAATACCTGAAAACAATCTTAATGAACAATTATGAACGACTAAGCAGCAATTTTTATGGCAGTAAAAATCCCTATAAACTTGGATGATATCCATGTGCAGTAATTAAATAATTAGATTATGTTATTGTTATTACTACTCAAACTTTGAAAATTGTTTTTCATGTTGCTTTCAAATCAACTAAATCATTTTGGTGGGCATGTTAAGAAATAGGAGAAAGATTGATTAACTGGCTTTACAATTTTTTTTATCAAAAAAATTGATCACATTACTGAAAGTATTAAAATTCTTATAGGGCACTCTTAAGACAACAAAACAATCATTCCACATTAAAAATAAAAGTTTAACAACTTTAATAATGATTCATACTAAATTAATAATAAATACAGTTGAACAAATAGAACACATCATTTACTGATCTAATTTAAAATTCTATTTTCTTATTTCTATTCATGGAATGTCTGCAAATAGTTTATAGGATTCTTTAAAGTACATTATCATTATCTGGATTTAGTCAATGACACTTAAGGGTAGTCTTTTGAATCTGAAGATTGTCATCATATTATGATTAGGAACAGGTATTTTTGAAAATTATTAATAGTTATTATGGTTCAAGTGGTAATTAGTCACCTCTTCTATTTGCATTAATTTTATTTTTGGACAAATCACATTGTGTGACACAGCTCCTGACAAGACGATTATGTTTTCCTAGAATCTGTGTTCCAATATGAATCTCATAAAATTAGAAAGTTCTATGCATGTGCTTTATTAAGGCTTACCTTATTTCTAGAAAGCATTTTAAAAGTCTTATACAATGATTTTAAAACCTTTGGTGAATCTGAGGAGTTGTGCCTTTCCTTTTGTTACTTAGCCTCTTGTCATATCCAAGGAAGAGCTCTGCCCTCTGTGGCTGAGCTCTATCTGTTGGTGAGGCAGAGAGTTCCTCACTTTGCCTGTTGGATCCTTGTTTACTGCATCTTTTTTTACCCTCTATTTCATATCCATACTGCCCTTTGTTTATGATCTGTCTCACTCACAATATTTTGACAGCTAATTCTGTGCTACATGGTTTGCTTTAACACATGGATTTTGGCTACCATTGCTCCAGTTCCTAAAGACTGTAATTCATATTGACCTAAAGACCTGTTAATTTCCAGGAGGAACATCATTAGAGGCTTCACACTGAATGTCAATGCATCCTTCCCGATACTGTAAATATTTTTCTGTGAGCTGCTCAAGGGCATTGCTTGTATTAGTGTTTAAACTCAACACATACCTCAAGAGAACATGGAAAAGGGTGTACAGGCAGGATGAAAAGTTTACAATATGTCAATCATAGTATTAATTTTAATTTGGTAAAGATCTCTGTTCCTGGGCATGAAGTATGAACAGAGAGAAGTGAACTGAAGAGAACTTTTGCCTTTGAGTAGCTCATCCTTAAAAGTAATACTCCATGACTTTAACATGGATCACAAGCACAGTCTGGGAAGGCTGTGAAGGTGGGAGGTGTTTCATAATGGGAGATCCTGGGTGGCTGGTATTCATGGAAAAAGTGGAGTCAGGAGAGAACTGTTTCTTTTTCCCTCTTTTGAAAAAGATCCCTATAGCTGAACAAGAAGAAAATCCTCTCCTAAAGTGAACCGAAAAAGATTATTTCAGTAAGGAATTGACTGAAGTGTCTCTGCATGTTTGTTAAGGTGTGAAAAGGGGGAGGAGGGAGTGGTCTGAAGATCTATTCTGAATTTATTATTATTTTCCTTGTGTTCTAAATAAAGTTTTCCTTTATACCCTTTTAAGTTTTAGGCCTGCTTTGTTTTTGCTCCTGATTCTATTACACAACAGAAGGTAAATATATTAAAATTGCCAAACCCAGACTATGACACTATCAATTTTAATTTGGTAAAGGATATAACTTCAGGAAATGGACATTGGTTTACATATGCTTTATTAAAAAAAGGCCAAAAAACTGTTTCCAAACATGCATCAGTGATTCAAGAATAGGTACCATAAAGCTGGAGTGTATGGTTCCATGTCACTGGGAATTCTCATTTTCTCTGGAGCAATATCGTTAGTAAGATCGTATGCTTCAAACATTATCCATAAAATGTTACCCGTCTGCTGAAATTTGGTCCAAGTTTGATGGAATTACATATGTCCGCTGGGAATGCCATTCTAACACAAGGGAACTTTCAACATGGGTATTGGGACAGGCCCACAGGAAGCCAGGAACCACCCCAAACAAGAGTGTATTTGCAAGGCGTATTTCTGTGAACTACTGTCCCCAATGTAAACTAGAGACATAACAAAACCCATATTGTCCATTAAATGTTTGCTTTTGTATATGGAATAACATGTATCATATTGTTGTAATATCTTAATATATCATATATATATATATACAGAAATAAAATATTCATATATAAAATTTCTTGTTAGCATGGAACATATATTTATGTATTTGTACAGAACATATAGTGTATGTAAGTGTAAATACAGGTAAATTTAAGAAAGCAAAATCAAGAGTTCTGTTGAACATAGAAAGATGACAAGAAAACAAAACGATGAAAGGTGTTAATGATATTATCTAAAGCACAGTATCATAGACTGAAGAATCCATAGACACTGAGTCCACATCCTTGTATTCTTCTAGTGTTCTTTATCTTTGCAGCTGAGACAGAGTGTAAGATATGGTTATTCATTTTTTGTGGAGCTGAAAAAGGCCAAATAAAAGAGAAAAATAAAAGACTGGAAGGCATACTAAGCAAGCTGTAAACAAAACAAAACTGGGAGGAGCTGTTGACTCCCTTGAAGGCAGAGAGGCCCTTCAGAGAGATCTCAGTAAATTAGAGGGCTGGGCAATCACCAACCCAATAAAGTTCAACAAGGGAAAGCATCAGATTCTACACCTGAAATGGGGCAACCCTGGATGTATGGACAAACTGGGGAAGGAGATACTGGAACACAGTGCCATGAAAAGGGACCTGGGGGTTCTGGATGATAGTAAGCACCCAAGACAGCTGACCCTGTCCTGGGGACATCAGGCACAGCATCACCAGCCAGGCAAGGGAGGGGATTGTCCTGCTCTGCTCTGAGCTAGGGAAGCCTCACCTCCAGTGCTGGGGGCTGGTTTGGGTGACACAATATAAAAAAGACATTAAATTTCTAGGGACCATCCAAAGGACGGCAACAAAGATGGTGAAGGGGAAACTTCACCTGGAGGGGAAGCCATATGAGGAGCAGCTGAGGTCACTTGGTCTGTTCAGTCTGAGGAGACTGAGGGGAGACCTCACTGCAGTCACAGCTTCCCCCTAAGGGGAAGAAAAAGGGCAACACTGATCTGATCTCTGTGGTGACAGTGACAGGACTCAAAAGAATGACCTGAAGTTGTGTCAGGGAAGGCTTAGGTTGGATATTAGGAAAAATGTTCTTCACCCAGAGGGTAGCTGGGGACTGGAACAGGCTCCACAGGGAGCTGGGCACAGCACCAAGTATGACAGAGTTGAAGAAGCAGTTGGGCAGCACTCTTGGATAAATGGTTTGCCTCTTGGGGGTGGTCCTGTAAAGGGCCTGGAGTTGGACTCAATGATCTTTGTAGGTTCCTTCCAGATCAGCTTATTCTGTGATTCTGTGTATTCAAACAAAAATTGATTTTTGACCCAAATAAGCTATGGAATTGGCTTATATAAAATTATCCACAAGTCTTTAAACCTGCCTGAGAATTAGCTACTTAACTCTTTCTGAGTTTTAGTAGGGTTTAGGTGCATAATTCCATTTAATCCCTGATAAACCTACATGAATCGGTGATATATTTTAAACAGTGACTACTTAGGAAGGCAAGCCAAAAAAATGTGAGGTTATAACATTAAAGAACTTGAGCTCACTGTGGAAGATAATTTACATAATCCCATGTCAATGTAGAAATAATAATGAAATTGAAGTTAGGGAATGCTAATCTGCTTCTGAAGAACAATACTTAATTTATAAGGGAACCTATTAACTTAAGCAGTATATCATATTTAATTGTTGAATATATTCAAGTAATTTTATCAGACATATATATAATTCAAACATAAGCATTGTTGTCAATGATTTTACCACAGCATAAATCAACAAAAGATTAGAAGCTGGTCTCATGACAAGCTGGGAGACAGTACCTTTATTGATGTATTGTCCACACCTACATGAAATATGCTATTTCAGGAAAGAAATCATATTTAATCAGGTCTGATAACAAGAATATGGAGACTAAAACAACCTCAGCTAATATAGTCTAAAATATAATTTGGAGGAGTACCTAGCATGAAAGATTGTTTTAAAGGTAAATGATAAAATTAATGATTCTTAAAAACAAAGCCTTTCAATTTATTTTCTATCACTGCTGCTTTAGGGTAGAGGTAAAAAATAAAATTATATCAATTAGGGAAAATAAAGAACAAATATTATGCCGATATTTTTGCTAAACTTACTATTTCACACAGAAGAGATGCCATGATCCTAAATCAGCATTATTATGTTGTGAAAATTAAACTCTGAAAATTAAGGCTAAATTATGGTTTCTGGTACAGCTCTAATTGTGTCCTGTGCACCAGCATTATGAGGAGGATTTTAATTACCTGATCACACTCATTTTTGCATAGGATCTCTGCCACTGCTAGTAAATAACCTTCTCTAAAGAAAGAGTAATTAATGCCTTTATGGATTTTCATGTGGTGGTCATGATGACAGGACATGAAGGCTTGATGAAAATTATTTATCTTCTCAACAATGCTATTTTTTCTATCTTAACATTTGCTACATTTTGCACAGACTTGTTCCTGGAAAAAGCTGTATTGTTCTGAGTGAAACTAGCTAAGTTTAGCCTGAGGCAGACACAGAGCATGGAAAAATTTATACCTAACTTTAAAGTTTTGCAAAGTTATAAACTACTGAAAAGAGGATATATTAGGTGGAAGTGTCAGAAAACCTTCATAGTAGCTACCACAAGCAATTTCCCTATAATATGCCCTTATTCTCAACTGGCATCAATTAGTTTTGATGTAATGATTTCAGTCTTATAAGATTTGAAATCTGTCTGAAAAGCTTGCATTTGAACAAGGATGGGAAAAGACAGAAGGTTGGGAAGATAGTTTATAACTGAAACTAAATAGAAAAACATATTGATGTGAGGACACTGGAAATCCAGGCTTAAAACTCTAAAACTCAGGAAAGGGAGATCTATACTGACTAGGCATGAACTGGCAACAAGCTTGCAGCAGAAAACTGCAACTCAGGGGAAGGAAAGAAAAAAAAAAAAAGAATAGAGGAAGAACTAATCTTGACTGGGAAATCTTATAACAAACAGACTGGATAACAACCTCATTGGAGACATTCAGGAATGGAACAGAGAGATCAAAAGATAAGGAAAAACGAAGTTCAAAGGCCAGAAGAAAATCGGATAAGATGAAGTGGATGGAAGAACTGGCACTAAACTCTCCTGATAGAGGGTACTGGGTCTGAAGCAGAAAGACTAGACTCAGAGAAATTTGTTTCAGGGAAATGTTGGCACAAACTGTTCTCATCTCGTGGGTATATCAGCAGTATTGATTCTCTCTTTACCTTTGCATGACTTGTGTGTTAGATAGAAGAATGTCAATGGCAACATACAATCACAATCATGACAGTAAAGGGAAATCCAGATAACTGCACAGCAATATTAATTCTGACACTTGTAATTTCAACATTCTTGAATTTACAGTGGTGATGTTGCTCTTGCAACTTAGGTTTTCATTTGTTATTTCTTTATTTCAGTTTTGGCTTAAACCTAGGCTGGATATTTGCCAGCAACAAAGGCCATTTATAGATATCTGTAAAGATTTTAATAATTAAAACTTGCTTTAAACTATTTGGCTGACAGCTAGTTTTCAGTTTAACAGGGTTTGAAAAATTTTTGTTAGGCTTATGTTTTCTGAAAACACCACAGTCATCCTCATTTGCATTATTTATAGTTTTGCACATTGCTTTCTTTTCTGTGTTATATTTGTATTTCATTTGTAGTATTTATACATGTGCAGTGGACTTGGCTTTATCTTCCCAGTATTTAAACATGTATATATTTTTATGTGCTGTAGTTATTTTTTTACCCAGTAAGTATTAATTAGTGCTCGGTATTAGAATGAAAAGAGAATCTGAGCAAGTGTCCAAGGGAGATTGCTATTTTCCATTTAATAAACAAAAAACTTTTACATACCCTGAAAGTTTAGGTTCTTCAATATATTTGCATTTGTCTAAAGTAACTGTAAAGCACACATCACACCACTAAGGATATGAAAGCTAATATATAGTGATATATATTAACTGATATATACTAATATATATGCTCAATCTGTTTCTAATAGCAGTTTCTATGGGTTTAGTTTTTACTATTTCCCTACAACATTTTCATCTCACATACAAGGGGGAATTTCAATTAATATTTCTTTTTAAATCTATGCATTAAATATGCTGGCTTTTGGGGCCCTATATAATGATGGGTATTTTGAACCTTGAATTACATCAGCGGAATTAATGCATTTAAAGTTTCTTCACCATGTGGAAGGGAAACAGACATGCAGATCCAATATCGTGGTTTCACCCTGGCTATTGCTCTGTAATGCTCATTCTCAGCTGGACAGGGGAGAGAAAATATAACAAAGGTTTGTGAGTTGAGGTACGGACCAGGAGTCATCGTTCATCAAATACCATCACTAACAAAACAGGCTCAGATTAGAGACATTAGTTGATTTTATTGCCACAAAATCAGAGTAGGATAAAGAGAAGTTAAATCTTTAAAATACCTTTTCCTCACCCTTCCCTCATTCCTGGGCTCTACCTCCCTCTTTGTAGCAGTGCAGGATGATGCAGAATGGGGGCTACAGCTCATGAGTCAGTCCTTGCTGTGGTCTGCAGTTCTTCATGAACTTCTTAAAAGGTGGTCACTTTTCCATGGGATGCAGTCCTGCAGTTCAGGGTGTTGCAATGTGGGTTGCTTACAGGGTCACAGATCCTACCAGGAAGCCTGTCCTAGTGTGGGCTCTTTTCTCTATGGATCTGTAGATCCCTGACAGGAGCCTGCTCCATCATAGGCTTCCCACAGGGTCACAGCCACTGTTGGGCATCCACCTGCTTCAGCATGGATCTCCTCCATGGGCAGCAGGTGGACCTCTGCTCCACCATGGATCCCCAAGGTCTGCAGGGGCACAGCTGCTTCAACATGGCCAGCCCCACAGGCTGCAGGGAAATCTCTGCTCCAGTGTCTGGAGCACCTCCTCCCCTTCCTTCTCCACTGACCTTTGTATCTGCAGAGCTGCTGCTCTCACACAGCCTTGCTCTGCGCTTCTCTGGCTGCAGTTACATCTGTGCAATAACAATTTTTTCATTCTTAAATATGTTATCACAGAGGCCCTACTATCACCTCCAAGTGGTTCAGCCTTGGCCAGTGGCAGATCAGTCCCAGAGCTGGCTGGCATTGGCTCAGTTAGACATGGGCGAAGCTTCTGGCAGCTTCTCACAGACAACACTCCAGTAACTCTACCACTGCCAAAACCTGGCAATGCAAACCCAATACACACACATACATAAAAAAACCAACATCACAATTCAAGAGTCAAAATTCTAGTTACCATACTTTAAGGAATTAAATTAAGTTCTTATCAGGAGAAAAATCCTCTTCAGTGCACTAATAAAAAGGGAAATAAAAGGAAAAAAAAGGAATAGCTAATAATTTTGTGATTTGAAAGATTCAGAATATATATGATCAAAGTCTTTCTTGCACCAGTTACCAAATGTGATTAAATTAGGGACAGCAAGTAAGTGCTCTAAGTTAGGCAAGTAACCAATAAGCCATGCACATGGGCAGATAGTGGGAGCTCCTCTCTCATCCAGGACTCATTTTTAATAAGATTTTAGGCACATTGAACAAGAAACTCAGCTTTTTTTTCAAGTAAGTAGTTTCCAGAGAATGAGTTTTTATTGTTCCTGTTTTCCAGTTGCAACACATTTCTGAAATTATATAGGTACAGACAGGTGAGCTGAAAGTTTTTTAATGTGAAAATACTTCTGCATTCTTTTCACCCTTCCTCTCATTTTTATCAAAGTAATGAGGTGAACAAAACTGTAGAAAGTCATCACAGTTTGCACAAGCTTAGAAAATGGAGACAAGGTCAACTGATTAAAACCAGGGTGCAAGACAAAACAACTATTAGTTTGTCAATTATTTAGACACCTACAAATATTTGATTCGTTAGTCATTAATTTGCTCACACGGTCCTTTAAAGGGTATTCTCTCTGTGTGTACACTCTTCACTTCCTGTGGTCTCCATTTTTTCCAAAAAAAAGAAAGCAACCTAAATGATTGTTGTTTTATTCATGAATAAAAAGTATACATTAGTATGGCTGCAGCTCAGAAGGAAAATGCAATTAATTAGCAAATAAAGGCGCATTTTTCTTGAAGTCTAAGCAATTTAAATGAGGTACCAATAATTTAGACAATACTCAGCTGTTGCTAGCAGGCTTTATAATGAAGTTATGTATGTATTTAAATATTTTTTTTTACTAACTGTTCCCTACACACAGTGAAAATTGCCTGGTTTATAATAGATTAGATGTCAGGATAACTGACCTAATTAAATTAAACTAGTATTTTCCTACCTAGCAATGTACATATTGTAGCTGCTGCAGGAAGGTAAGCAGCAATTCCCAGAATTTCAGTGTCTAAGATCTAATCTTGCAGAATTTCATGCTAGCCAATAAAAGCTATCTATTCTATATTTCAGTCAGTAAATCCACAACCTATAAATATGAATGTTAATTTATGCAATTTACCACTTGATTTTACCTATAAATCTATGACATAGAATATGAATAATCTTTCAGGCAGTATTACTAAAGTACAATGTCTATGTCTTCCCTACTCTCAGAATTAATTTTGCAGATGTCACAGATTTGATTCTTTGAGAGCTCTATTTTAATCAAGTATATATGAGCACCAAAATTAAAGACTACATGGGCTAAGTAGGATTTTTCAGCCATCTGCTTGAATTTTGTCATACCTGCATGTCTGAGATTAGAATTAAGGTCTAGGTATCTAAAACTGGGTTTTACAATTCTGCGGATAGGAAGAGCAGAAAAAGAATGAGCTCCCAGGCAAACACTACTCTATCATTCTAAAACAAGAGCTGGTTAGTCATTTGTTTTTCCTAAGACAAAATGCCCTAAGGCTTTCAGAACGACATATCACATACCTTTGCACGCATTCAAAATCAAACATGAGCAGTGGAATTACCAGAGTGTCCCAAATCCACACCAGAGAGCGAGGGGTTTTAGCTCCTTCTTAGTTGCCATTATCACAAAATCAGACAGAACTAGAATTTAAAGAATTTATCTTAGACACCAATTTTAATCTTCTCTCCCCGGGAAGAAAAATAAATTCCCTTCCTTTTTCTTTTTTTTTTTTTTTCCATCTCCTATCATCTTGATCTCAGCCTTCATTTTAGATAATATAACCAGGTCCTCCTTATCCTCACAGAACCACACAATACACATCATATTGTTTGATTTCCCAAAAGAAACCTTACAGCCTTCTATGAGGTATTTTTATCATCACCTTTCTTTCTATCTTTTTTTAATATCAACAAAGATAAGAAACATGTGGTACCAAATGCTCACGCACAATTATTTCCCTATTTATGAAGGCTGTAGAGAGAATACCACTGCTAAGAGAAAATATATTTTAGTATTTTTGTTATGCAATTTTTTGACTTACATTAGACCTAAATTGTCTCTGAAATACCAAATGCCTTCTTGATTTGAAGGGTCACAGACAAGCATGATGTGAATTACTAATACTTTGCTATGATAAAGGTCAAATAAAAGTCTTCTTACAAAACTGATTTATCAGATTCTCTTTTTTTTTTTTACATTCTTCAGGGCAGATCTCAGATGGAGTAAGCTTCCCTAACTCCAGGAGCCCTGATAATTTATCCTAAACTGAGTAGTTGACCCTCACTTGGTGTTTCTAAACACCAAGCTTTCTAAAATAGAAATAGAGAGATAACAATTATATTAAAATACAGAGGCAGTTGAAAGAGAGGGTGTCTGATGTGACATTTCCACACTGTTACATTAAATTTGCAGTGGAAATAAAGCAGAATAGCAGCTCTTACTACCTTAGGCTCTATATCCACTAAATGTTATGCATCCCCTGCAAGCAGAGATGACACCTTTTTGCTATCTGTCAAAATTATTCAAAAGGGGGAAAAATCATCTCTAGCTACAGAGACTTGTTTGGTCTACTTCCATAAGCACCTCCCACAGAGAGTCAAAAGGACTGTGGAACTGCATCATTAAACACTCTGCCCTCTTCCCACACACTCTCAGTTTTTCTAATATCTCTGAGAACCCATGCTTTTGGAGGGGCTCTCCAGTTTAAGCTGTGGCTCCTAACAGATGCAAATGCAGCAGGCAGAAGAAATTCAGGAGAACTGGAAACTGGGGATAGATATTTTGAGCATTTTATATAATTTTAATTTATTGTTTTAATCAATTAAGACAGATAGAACATTCTAATTTCAAAAGAACTTTGAAACCTAAAAGGAAGGGGAAATTAAAGGCATTTGTGACTTCTCATGTTCTGGCTCATTTTATATAATATTTAACTAGTTACAACTGCAAATAAGTACCAATGTTTGGAAAGTATGATGAGCTATGTGAAATGATAATGATTACCTTATCCTGATACATCACATGAAAAGTTATGGACAGTGTAGCCAACACTAACTGAAAACTACTGTTCCTTTCATCAGAAATGTAACATTTATGCTCTAATGTTGTATACGTATTCAGCTTAGAAGAAGAGTTTGTAGATAAAATGTCAGTAGCTTTTTAATGCAAAGTAGTAGAAAAAAATAGACATGCTGCAACATGCGACTTCACAGGGAATGGCTTTGCACAGGGAAAATAGCAAATTACCTTATTTTTACCTTTTCCAGTTTATGTATTTAGAGGATTACTTGCCCTATACTCAGGATATTTTTCCTTCAACCGAGCGCAGAAGTTTGCAGAGTAAATGTTGTAGTAAAAACAGGATGGAGCAGCTCCATTCTTTAAAATTATTAAAAATTTTGAAGTGAGTAAAGAGAGCACCCTCAGAGACAAGACTCAGTCTTGTGCTCTGGTCTATATCCTGTTATCCTTGATCCTGAAAGGGCTCATTCAGATTTTGTGATGCCTGTTTCTATTCAAAATTAAAATAACGAGGATAATATAATGTATGTGATCATAACCAAAGGATAGGAATTAAAAGTGAAGGATGGGTTTTCCTGGTATTTTTATTTTATTAGTCTGGCTAACAACTTCATCAAATGAAATACTGTTTTTTCTGATGACAAACCCAAGCAGAATCCTATCTGAATTCAGCTTAACTGAATTGCTATTTATATAGCATTAAGGGAAAAAATAGTTAAAAAGGTTTTTCAGTTTAATGTAGCTTCCTATGAAAGCTATTTGTGAACTTGACTGTACATTGGGGATCCCTTGTGAGAGATAGACAGCTGCCGAAAAAGGATAACAAATATTCAATTAGCTAGTTTTTCTACTATTTCTACCACTTTTTCTTTGAGTTCTACATAAGGAAAAATAAATGGTAACTTGAACAGTTTTGGGCAGAGTACATCACAGAAAAATATTCTCTAAGAATATTTTGCATTTGTTATTGATGCATCTCTTATTACACACAGACTTATTTTGAGAAATTATGCATTAATTGTATTGTGTATAGTGAAGGCTGCCAGGGTATTCTACAAGGGGAAAACACCTTTTCTCCTTAGGATTTCTAACATTTTGGAACATTTCGAAACATTTCAGGAATCTTAACTTAGCGACATAGAAATATAATCAAATGCAAAGTCTGAATAGTTAAACTGGCTAGGTTGACATTGAACTTCCACTATCATAAACCATAGAAATTAATAAAAGCAATATTTCATACATATTCATTATTTCATATTTCATGTCCAGAAGCCAAATTCAATTTCTTATTGCCTATGAAAAGACAAAAGATTTCAACTAAAGTCCTAGTCATCCAATAAAAAATTTACCTTATGCTTGAAAACTGCCTGATAATTAAACACAAAGCATAAGAGATGCAGGGACAGTTCATATACAAACTGGACTGTGCTAATTAATAAAATGAGTTTAGCTTTAGTTATTCATGCAAATACCTCAAAGCATATTCAGTAGTGATTTGCAGCACAGTTTGCAAAATAAACAATTTGTATGCAACTGTGGTACAAAGTTCATGAAGGCAAATATGGTTAAAACATATTCTGTGTAATGATGATGGAATCATATTACTCAGTCAGCAATAGATGTGGAAATTCCCTAAAATAAATTTAGAATCATAGTTAAGAACATAATTTTAAGTTATGGCCTTTGCCAGGTTTATATAAACACACTTTTTTTTCATTTTTTTCCAAAAATGTGGTAACAAATTTTGACCATCTGAATCAGGCATGGTTTGGGAGTGGGAAACAAAACAAAACCAAAACCAAAAAAAAAGACCTCACAGTTTCACGGAGTTGTTTAGGTTGCAAGTGACTTCTTGAAATAGAACAACCTAATAGTATAATATTATTGTTTAATCCTGAAGAGATATTTTTAATTTAGGTCATCACTGTAGCTGCTTCACATAGGCTGAATTGTGTGCTGTTGCTTTTAGATTAATATTAGGCTTTTTCATGTTTTGCATGAGACTATAAAAAATAGTAGCAAAAAGGTATGAGAAAAAAAAGTCTTTAGAAGACAAAGAGATAAAATAAAAATTTATAATAATCTGTAATTTCCATAATAACCTGTTTTTTCACTCAATTTATCAAGAGTTGTAACAGTAGATACAAAAACAAACCAGGAAGGTAGAAAACAATTTTCTCTCTTGAAGAGCTCCTAAGTTTGCCTGTCAAGTGGTCAACATTACAAAAGAAGTCATATTCTTAAACTTCAAATTTGGCTGCATTTTTATTTAAATTGTAAAGCTTTTCCATTTCTGTGGTCAAAAATTTATTGTAACAATTGCCCATGTGTTTCCATCAGTTTATTTTCTATTATATAATGGCAAATTCACTTAACAGCATCTGTGGAATAATTTGTTCTTTCAGGAGAAATATGCACACAGCTGCATGTGATCAGGAGACACTTTAAAGAGGAAGACTTCCTTTATTTCCTTTATTTAATAAAATTGCTTCCCACTATTCCAGAAATCTGACCATAAACTAAAATATGTGTCTTTATAAAAACTTCCTTCTTACCTTAATCTCTCAGAAGATTTAATCTCAGAAGACCTATCGTGACATTGGTTTGTGGTTTGCAATTTTTTTTAGTTCTCCCTGGTAGTCCAATTTCTAAAATCATCCATTCAGATTTCTTATTCTGCAGTATATTCTATCTAAAAAGCTAATAAGTCTGAAAACAATTATAGTCAAAGAATAATAGTGGCTTTTGTCACTTATGGCTGACTGTATCTACATGAAACTGCTACTTTTTTTTTACAATATTATTTATGTAGAATTTCTGTTTGGACACATAAACACTGACAGCTAGTGAAAGGTTCCTTAAAAATCCACTCATCCTTCTTTATTCCCAACTGCTTTTTGGTTTGCATTTTTCCTGTTATGGTTCTCAAGGTTCCTACTAGATGACAAAGAAAAAAGAAAACGGTAGTACCCATAGATGTTCTACATTATTATTAATATAATAATTTCTTTGTTACCTAACAGTACTTCTGTCTGGGCTTTTAAACAGCTTTTCCTTTATTCTAAAAGAGAAGAATTTCCCATGATGGGTAAAAACTGTGTCAGTTGAAACAGAGTACTTAATTTTATTTTTGATGAGATGAGTATTTTAGGTATTTACTAATGGCAGTTAAGACATTACAATTGGCAGAAATACTTTTAAAATCACCTTTTTCATCCCTTCTACCCTGCAAAACCAAAATGAAAGGTAAATCTCTCCTTTTCCCCACATTCTTTTTTCATACTTTATATATTATCTAGAATTTTCTATCCAAGTTCACCTCAGTCAGACTTTTCATAAGATTTTCCAATCAATAAAATTTGAAAGGATTTAATATTCTCTGTCCATGAGAGGACTACCCTAAAGAGAGTCTCAAAGTTTTCTTAAAAAAAATATTGAGAAAATATTTAGTACTATTTGCATCTTATGCAGCGAATTCATAAAAAATTACCACATTTTGAATGCTATGAAGAGTCCAGATTAGTAGAAGACAGCACAGCCTCTGAAATTAGCAATTTTACTAACAGCACTTTAGACAAGAAGTAAGCTCAGAAAATACTGTATTATGTTTTGAGTCTAAAAATGAAAAATTATCTCAAGTAAACCATGACAGTGACATATCATAGTGTGCAAATTGACCTGAAAAAACTCTTAGAAGCAAATAATAAATTGTAATACATTTAATTTGTTTGTCTGAATTTCAGAAAACTCTTCGTCGCTGAAGTTAAGCAGGAATGATACAAAGCATATTTTATATCATCAGTATCTCTTACCAAATATTTTCTTTCTCCTGTCCTCTCTCTCCAGGTAAAAATTTGATAGCTAGCAGTTCTTCCTTTGTTGTGTTGTTGCTCTGTGGCCCTTTCTATCACAATAATTAGAGGAAACAATCTCAGTAAATTAGCTGATAGGTCTAAAAACAATCAAAGCCATTTCAAATCATAACCACCTTTACTCCTATTTTGACTGTGTTTTCTCATTTTAACTTCATATATTTTATTGTTTGAAGGATATAAAATTGGAAGATTTTTCAAAACATCCTGAGCAGTTGAAATACCATAGGCTGAAATAGAAGTCTAAATACCCAAGATGTTTTTAAAATGGAACAGCTGGTAACATTTTTGAGCCATTTTTTTCCCATGGGAATTTTTGAATGAATAATTTCTTAAAAATTATAATTTATAATGATTTATCAGATTATTTATATACTTTAGCATAATTTTTGCATTTGAAACCTTGCATGGAATAAGCAAAATAGAATATATGTCATAATAAAAGAGTACTTGAATTTGAATTTAAAACTTATCAAAGTATTTGAAGTAATAATTATCATGCTCAATAGTAATTTTGTACTTTCATACTGGAATGGTTGGAGTATGAGGTAAATTGGAGTCATTGTGACAAAGACCTGTTACAAACCCTACAACCAAAGAGTATGACAATTGAATGTACATTACACAGGTACTATGACTACCTCTCTACTCCAAATTCCTTTTTGACTTACATTTGCATATGTTTTTAATATGTTTTATATAATATTACTGTGTCATTGTACTGTTTTAAAGTTTGGACCTCCTAATTAGACCAAGCTGATTTTCAAAGATATTTAACTTCCATAGGTACATTTCCAAAATGTAGGATTTATTCTTCAAATGGAGCTTTACATTTTCCAAGTTAATACTTCCTGAGGTTTGGGGAACGTTCTAGTCAATTTACCTAAAACTGATAAGATGGCATTTCTATTTAGTCACACTTTTCCTTGAAAATTTCCAGTATTTGTTGATTAAAATAATCAGTAGGAATAGATAAAACATATAACATTTCTGTAAACTCTAAAGATAGACAATAGCAATAAAGGATCTTTTAAAGCCATAGTTCTTCTATCCACACTGATTGATTGATTACCCTTCATCATTCTTATGTATCACAGGACAGTTGCTGAAGGATCATGCTGGATTTCCAGGTACTTTACACTGAAATCATATCAGAGAACACAGCACATGGGGGACTCTCAGTTAAGTAGCCATCTTTTCATATTTCAGTCAATTATTGTGATTTTTTTAATTATTATTTTTTAAAGTAGTGAAATCAAAAGAAGCTAGATAACCATTAGAAAGTGCACAGGGACATGGCTATGTCAGGTCTGCTTATTGAGGTGGACTGATAACTGGGAAGGGCAGGTATGTCAAGATAGAAGAGTAACTGTGGATACCACATGCATGATTTTTTTTTTTTTTCATGTATCTAAGACAATTTGATATTTTTTTTTCAACATAAAATACACTTGGATATTCAAAATTTGGACAAGAATATAAAGGATCCTTGAAGAATTCTGTATTTTTGATAGACTTCAGAAATACAGATATAAAGAACTACTGGAAGACCAGCATAAGAAATTTTAAGTGCTTGGGGAGGATTATCTAAATAATGCTCTTTTTTCCTGGCCCAATCTTCTAGGCTAGATGAAGGAGGCTTTCACCACAGAAATGATTGTTAAGTTCATTCAAGCACCTGCTGAGTTAAAGTCAGTCACTTGTTCTAGTACCAAAGGTGAGAGACCTGTAACCTCTTAAAATTGGTTTGGGAAAAAGCAAACAACCCAGAAAATGGGAAGTTTTATTCTCTTTTTAATGTAGATCAGGCCAATCCTCTGAATTTTAATGAGATAATTTTCATGACCTTTAAGTGAAGCTTGGTTATAAGCTTAGAGCACTTGCAGTTTGCATACTATTGTAGGTTATAAGCTTAGAGCACTTGCAGTTTGCATACTATTGTAGATATAATCCAAAGGGTAGCCTGGAAAAACCAAACAGAGAAGAAAAAGCTAAATCATAAGTCTCAACTTTGAGTGTAAGGCTCAGAGTTAGGAAGCTTATAAGTTAACTATTCTAAGTTATGGAATAAGAGGCTTTTTCATACAAAAGAGACTGCCCCCATTGACATGCACATTATGATTAATAATGCCACATCTGATGAGAGTGTTCATCGATGAAATGTATTTGTGTAAACTTAAAGAATATTCCAGGAAGGTCCACAATTTCATCACCCCAGAAAGAAAGGTAAACAAAGTCCAACAAAAAGCTGAGATGGCCAGTCATTAAAAACTACACCAAAATAGTAATTTTCCTCCAAAAGCAAGGACTAATGAGTGGAATTACTTCCATTGTTATTCTAAATATAGCATTTCAACAGAATTCTTTAATCAAACTAATCCTGAAGTCATGGGTTTACTACTTACAGTATTTTTCAAAGTCCTCCATCTGAAATTTTCTGTCAATTTTCTGCAACTTTCTTCAGTTTGGACCAGACCCTGATTTAATCTCTGTTCTAAAGGCTACAAGAATTCCCTAGTTTGGCTGCAGTAGAAAACGTGTGGTCAGCAAGTGGAGGGAAGAGATCCTCCGTCTTTACTCAGCCCTACTGAAGCCACAGCTGGAGTGCTGTGTCCAGTTCTGGGCTCCTCACTACAAGAGAGACAAGGAAGTACTGGAGAGGGTCCAATGGTGGCCACAAAGATGATTTGAGGTCTGGAGCATCTCTCTTAGGAGAAGAGACTGAATGAACTGGATCTGTATAGGGAAGACTGAGAAGGGATCTCATCAATACATATAAATGTCTCAAAAGCAGATGATGCCAAGAGGAAGGTGACAGACACTTAATGATTCCCCATAACACAACAAGGAACAGTGGCCATAAACTAAAGGACAAGATGTTCCACCTCAGTGTGAAGAAGAAATTCTTTGCCACATGGAAGGTGTAGAGCACTGGAATAGGCTACCCAGGAAGTTTGTGGAATCTTCTCCCTCTCTGGAGACTTTCCAAACCCACCTGGACACATTCTTCTGAAACCTGCTCTGAGTGACCCTGCCTTAGCAGGGGAATTGGACTGGATGATCTTTGGAGGTCCCCTCCAACAGTAATGATTCTGTGATTCTCTGAAAATGCTTCAGCAGAACAGTTTTTGGAAAGATTTTCTTTTAATGCTGTCACTTCAATCCTCATTATACAAAGAAACTAGAGCTTAGAATCTTTCTGGCCTCCCTTTTAAATTATTTCCATAATAATTCATAAACACATAAATATAGTTATACTGAAATCCTTCTGTAATTTTGATTTGAACCTAGACATTGGGTTTTGCCCACAGTTATGTTCAAATATAGTTTTTTTTCTAACTTCTTCCTTCTCCTTTTTGTTGCCATTGAGGGAAACTAGAAGGTTGCCTTAAACCTGTTCAGGGTACCTTCTGATTTGATTTCCTTCTTATTTTCCTCTGGTTATTACAGTTTTTTCAGGGTAGTCTTATCTCTGAATTTTTTACATTGAATGCTTGAAATATGAAATAACATCCTTACAATGTTCTTTCTTACCTTTCAGTCAGTGACATGAGTTCACAGTTTCATTACTGAAGCTAAATGCTTTAGTTAGGAATTCCTTTTGTTTTTAAAATTGTACAAAATCTCAAAACCAGAAAATAATAAGCAAGCCGGACGAAAACAACAAGCAACTTAAGTGATAAGAGGATTTATCAAATCAGCTGTAATTTCTCTAAGTTACAGAAATAGCTCATCAGACCACTACTAAACACTAAGCACAGTTTGCTTATAAGGGACTTTATCTCTCACAGAACTATCCAAGAAAACACAGTGAAATTGAATCTCATGGAAATTGGGCCTTGTTTAAAACTGTTGCTCTGGATTAAAGCTGTGTTGCACTTTCAGATGAACACAAAATAGACAATACATGCTTATGAGCCCTAACAGAGACAATTAATTTACTGTTTTTTGTTGGGGTTTTTTGTTTGTTTGAGGTTTTTTTGGTTCGGTTTTTTTTTTTTGTTTGTTTGTTTTTTTCCCCAGTTAATTAACAGTAGGTTTATAGAGCTATGAAATGAGATGGATTATATTGTTTGGAAAAACGTGGATATACATCCTTGATTTTACCTGTATACATCTGCACAATATTCTAAAGGCAGAAAAAGGTCTCTTCTCAGGAACAGACTTCCTGAGAAGTCTAAAGGCTTCCTTATGCAAACTTTGTAAATTGTGTGCCATCACAGCCACAGAATTAGCATGAAAATCAATGATCTCTGCTCTGAATGATGCCAGAAAATGCCTTGTAGAATAACAAAGATGCAGTCAGTGGTTAAGTTTCTCCTTGCTTTGCCTTTTTGACACTTCCATAAGGTACTTTCTAAAACTAAAGCTGTACTTTTTCATGTAACTCTGAGACCAATTCTGTGGGCCACAGAACCCAGAATTTTTAGATCAACCTGTGGAAACTCTCAGCAAGTTTTCACAATCTCTCACCCACATGTTCAGTACTACTGAGCATTCACTGTATTATGTTGTTAATCATTTAAATGCACTTCATAAATGCCTTTGAAGTACCTTCACACAACAATTTGTTCTTGCCTACTGCTCTATTTGCTTCATTAATTATTGTGTTGACAAGCTGTCTGCTCAGTTCAATGGATCATCTTGGGAGGAGAGACAACTTTAGGAACACATCAGCAAATATTTTAGACAGCCTTTAAGTATTAATTTAATTGTCTCTAACTATCTCTGGGAAAGTGGATTGCTTCTAATTATTAGGTAAGATAAACTTTCTTTAAAATGGCTGAGCGATTGATTTGTTTCATTTTTGACTTGTCCATGAGCATGGTGTGAAATGACAGATAAATGCAAATTAAATCAAGATCTCTTCATAATTAGGTGTGGGGTATTTAAAAATCAAAATAAAAGCAGCTTAAATGACCTAAGGGTAAAAGAACTTTAAATAAGCCAATATGTATTACTTCCCTTCTAAATGTTATACAGGACACAAAAAATTATGCTGTGTTATACTGACATGTTGTCACACCTAGAAAGAATGAATGTCAAACATCAGCCAATGTGATGACCTTTCAGAGTGGAAATGCAAACTTGGGTTAATCTAGGCTCAGATCCAGCAAATCCAATTTAATGAGCGTGATAACAGTAGACCCAGCTAAAGTGCATTGCTGACTAATTTCTTCCTATGACTTAAAATAGCTAAATAAAGCCACCACTAATAATTTAAATTGCTTTAAATTAAATGCAAACACAAGGAAGTAATCAAGTTATTATTTTGATGGAAATAAAAGACTGTCACAGATGTCAAACTCTTTTAAAGGAAAGTATTATGGAGATACAAGATACTCTTCTGAAATCAGTGTGAAAGGAGAGAAAATTCCCAATTCTGAATCCCTGTTTTTTTAAATAGCAAACTAAATCATGTCTTTTGAAAGCATATTTTATGCTTGCCATACCTCAAGGTATAAAATATATGAAGACTTAATATTATGTTTCAGAAGATTATGGATATGAGAAAGATCTTCATTATTCAAAAAGTTTCAGGACAGGAGAACCATTCAGGTCTCCATCCTTATTACCATTTCTGTCCTTAGTTTCCAAGAACAGAAACCAAAACAGAAACACTTTGAGAAATTCATATTATCTTGAATTACAGAAAAGAAATTACTGCCATCGATGACTCTAGTAACAAACTTTGTTGACAAGATAGTTGCATGCATGCCTGGCACATTCTAAAGCATACTAGCTATGGTAAAAATTGTAAAGATTAATTAGGCAGACAGACACGCTAGCTGGAATGTTTTGTTTTAATTTGAACATGCATTTATGCCCATCAATGCTAACCTGTATTTTCATGCACTATGACTTTAATTATTACATTTTTGTTGGTAACAGCCTGACATTAAAGTTATCTCATGCATATGAAGCATAACTCTGATACTTTTCAGAGGACAATTATGATTAGTTCATGATTTCTGTAGTTACAAGTAAAGACTATGGGAATGCTTAAAGACACCCTTAGGTTTCTTGTTCCCTAGATTAGTTTGTAAATACCATATACAAAACTGCAAAGTGAGAGATACATAGTACCCAGACGGAAGATGGAAAAATTACAGTTAAGGAAAATAAAAATTTTGACACCATTAGTGTGTTCAAATATGTAACGGGAGCCCAGCAATGCTGCAGAATCTCTGTCCTTCACAGTATCCAAACATGACTGAACACAGGTACTGAGCAACCTGTCCTGTCTGGGGCTATTCTGAGCAGGAGCTTGGACTGGAGACCTCTACAGGTCTTTCCCAACTACTGTATCCCTGTGGCTTTTTGAATGCCTCCCTGCCATGCCAAAATTAGAGCCACCCACAGCTTGTGGAAGTTGGCTCTTGCTCCACCACTCTCCAGTTACTTGCTTCATGGTGACTGGCTTATTTCTGACCCAAGGCCCATCTCCACAAGTCTCAGGGGTGTGCTTTGTCCTGCTGATCACAAGATAGTGGCCCTCTCACTTTCTATTCTTTACCTGCCCGAGCCTCATCTTTGTCATTCAACATCTTGGTTAGAATTGGGTAATAAACAATACTACTTAATGTGAATGCACAGCCTAACAGTTAACCAAAGTATTATTTGGCTCTTGAGAAGGAAATTATCCATAAAGTTTGTCAGAACAAGGCTACTTTAGTATAATCCTTTGCACACTCAGTACCTATAACTCATGTACTTGTGAACTATAATCTTTTTGAAAACATTAAAAAAATTAATTTTCCCTACATCAAACTCTCATTAGAAACTCAAATTCCTAACAACTTGAGCTAAAGGGTAAACTAGCCCGAAGAAGACCTAAAATTGGACTTCTAATTGGGTTTTCTAGTTAGGAGAGAACTAGAACTCTGATTCAGACGATTTTTTTAAGAGACTAAAAACTTCTGCTTTGCTAAAATTATCTACACAGAATTGTTCTTTGTGTGGCATTATGTATAACAATATTTCTTTCTGTGAGCATTCCCAAACCACACACATTTATGCATTTCATTGTAAGATGAGTTTTGCCTTGCATAGGTGCTTATATCCAAAAAACAAACAAACCTGTAATTTTACTAGTGTCTCTAGGCAACATACAGCTGTAAGAGAAAGCAATGTCTCTAAAAAGAAAATGAATTTCAATTATAATAGTCCCTACACCTGAAGGTAATTCTTTTGGACTTAAACAATTATATTGATTTCACTGAGCATGGTGACACTTTCTGATTCCACAGACAAAAACACTTCTGAAAATAACATTTCCTACTCTTGTATAGTTTGCACTTCCTCAGAGTAAAAGAACAGTTTAGTCCAATTCCAGATGAACCAGTGAGCCAATTATGGTAGCACATTATGAGCTGACAAGTTCCTATAATAGCATTCCTTGCAGACAAAAAATAAAGAGATGAAATCTAAATTAGTCACAGCCTTAGGCTTTCCCTTCACAACTAAATGGCTACTAATGGGGCAACCAACAGAATATTACCTGATACATCTGTTTATTTGGTCTTGGTTTTTCTTATTTTCAAATAGACTATCTTCATTAAAGGGGGAAAAAAGGAAAAGAAAAGGAAAAATACTTGAGGCTGAATCAAATTCACTTGATACAGAAATATAGAAACACTGTTACATGCAGATGGAATAAATAGTAGTGTCTTTTTGAGATAAAATAAAAGGGAAAAAACACATTGGATCTTGGTGGTCAATAAGTAAATTATAGACATGTAGTAGACTTATAAACTGTCTCAGGTCAAAATATTTAAGATGTGCATACTCCTCTTTTATATTTTTATGGAAGTTCAGACATTAAGTTCTATATCAATGGTAAAAAGAAAATTTTATTTTGCATATGAGTTTTTTAAATAGTTCTAAACAGTGATTCTAGACCTGGATGTATAGCAGACTTTCCCCCAGACACAAATGTACAACAGATAGCTCATTCCCACTGAGGTCAGCGAGGTGTCAGTAGTAGGGTACAGCAATATCAGTGCTGCAGTGAGCTCCATAAATCTTATGACAGACTTCACTTGGGAGCTTTGCCATAAGGAAAAACAGAGAGTGAAACTGTCTCCTTACATTAGTGGTACCATGATGGAAGCCAAATTTTTCACTCAGACTGTCCAGCAGACACCAAATTGAGGGAACTATCACTGCAGCATATTGTGGAGAACACCAAAGGTGTATCTCTCTTCAGCTGTGCTTTTGCCTGGCTACCTTGCTTTCCCTGTTACAGTCCAACCACCCTGGCTGGACTGGACAATACAATTCCCACTGCTCAAAGTCTCCTTGGCCCTGACAAATTTATTTCTGCTGTCACAAAGAGTGCTTGACTAGAAGTTTGGAATCTACCCTCACTAGCTGATATAATGTGTCCCCAGAAAACCTTCTTGCCTTCATTCTCCCATTGATACAATTGGGATCAGTAGGAGAGTTCAGATATGCCATTCTTGGAAACATGGTCTGGATGAAAAATTTTATTAAAATAGAAGGTTAATGATACATAGGACACATGACTGAAAGTCCAAAACTCTTTGAGAGATATTCATCATCAAAATGACCATGTTTGAGAGGAAGACATCTGGATTTCAGACCAACCAGACAACTTCCCAGAAGCTTTTGAAAAAATAAATCAACATAAAGAGATACTCTGGAGTGGCAGTGACTGCAGACATGGTCTGCCTGAGCATTGCTAGCTGTCTCCTCATCACACTGCAACCCTACAAAGGGGTACAAAGGAACCCTCCCAAGGGTGTTGCATCTGGCTTGGCACTGGCAGCATGTGAGACCCCCATCCTGAGGAGCCTGGAGCTGTGGGCTCTTCCTCACTGTTGTGTTCATTGGCAGGCTCTAAAAAGCAACATGAGCAGCAGCTATGCTGGAAAGATTACAGGGGCATGAGAATAAGATTATATAGGCTCACTATTCCTCCCTGAAAAGTGGAAAGAGGACTGGAACCCAAGCATGCTGAATGTGGGAGAGAGGAAGGTAAAGTTTTTCGGGGATTAGTTCTATAATAATGTTAAGAAATTCAGTGTCTTAACAGTTTTAAATGTAGAGTATAATGATTTATTTATTTCATTACTAATGCTGAATTCATATTTAATTGAATGCCATTTAATTACCAGTTTTAAATTAACCCATATCTTTCTTCAGTCCTAATTTGAATCACACAAAAGCAAATATTATTCTGATTTTATAGGTGAGGCAGAAGAAATGAGACCAGTAAGGGGAAAAGTGGCCAGAGACAGGCACAATACATAGAGGAGGTTACCTGCAATCCAGAACCTTACCTTGTGTTCCATGCTTGTAGATAATATCAGTCAGGAGTAACAGAAGCAATTTAAATTAGTTTGTTGAATGCCACAATATGGTTGAAAAATTCAAGATGCATTGACTCCACAGGTTTGGAAAGATCACCTCCAGACACATATATGTACACAGAATATTTCTTTACAAGGACAAAGAAAGGGAAAAAAACGGTTACTAACAGAGGTCAAGATATTTTTCTCCAGACTTCAGCTACTCCTCCGCTCCCCATAAAAAGAACCTATAAAAGAAAACTGCCCAGAAACATCATGAACTTGCAATAGACAACAATTTTTGTAAGTCTTCAAGTGGGGGTTGGGGGTTATTTTGGTCAGATAATTTTGTTGTTTTTGTTGTTGTTGTTTGGGTTTTTTTGGTTGGTTGGTTAGTTTTTGTCTTTTTTTGTTTTTTGTGGGTTTTTTTGTTTGCTTGGTTTTTTTTTGTTTTTAGGGTTTTGTTTTCTTTTTGTTGGGAGCCAGAGGGAAGGCCTTCAACTTTTTCACTGAACTCTCTAATGAGCAAATTAATGGATGTCATATGACAACAGCCAGCTTTAGAAGACGAGAATTTCAGAGGACCTCAAAGACACAAATAAGAAAGCATCTCTCAAGAAACTTTCTCAACAAACTTGAGCAAGAAAATAGAGGATCAGAGACCTTTGGAACCAGCAGATCAAATTTCTAGTTCATCAACCACTGTGACCCAGAATAAAAAAATGTATCAACTGTGATCTATGTAGGATTGGACACCGATATATAAATATGGGCACATAGTGATAAAATTTGCTACATATTTTTAATAATTTTAAGTAATTATGCATAAATATATCATAATGGATTTTCCCATCCTTCCTATTGAAGCTTCATAATGTTAATCACACTGTTTATCATTAAAATTATAGGCTACTGCTTCTCATCTGAATCTAGTGGTGATGCATTTCATGCACATGGTGTAACCCCTGGGGATGGTGCTGTGCCAGGCCAGAAGTTAGACTGGAAGATCACTGAGGATCTCTTCCTACTCAGCTTATTCTGTGCTTCTGTGGTTCTGTGACAGTCAAGTTTTTCAATGTTAAATTAGTCTTGCTAAAAACTGAGAGTTTGCAAACACTTTGATAGTGCACACATTAACCTACACTCTAATGTTGTCCAGCAGTATTACCAAAATAAAACAGAATGGACTACAGCTCATAAAAAAGTAGGCTTTGAACTGGCCTGTAAACCATAAATTATCTAGCCTTAACTTGTTTTTGTTAACTCCCTTCCAAATCACAATTTTCTTGGCAATAAGCCTGACACCCACTCACCACCCCCCTCAAAGTAAAAATCATTATCCATTTTTTGAGGAATCACCAAACAGCCCATTTAATGTATCTTTAAAATAAATATGTGTTTTGGTAACAGTTAACACATAAGAAACAAGACTGAAGTTTGATAAAAACATGACGAAAGAGTAAATAGCCTGTGGGCACAGCAATAGAAAAATGATTTATATCTCAGCAATCCATGATGAAATAGGAAAGAAAAATACATTGGAAGTCAGCATGTAACACTGTCTTGAATTGAAAAGAAACATGATAAAGTCATTTACACTGGAATACTCTAAGTCTCTCTGTATCAGGTCAAGCCATCTCATTATGAAATGGAGTACATCAAAATTAGAGCATTAGAAAATTTGATTGACCCAGCTATCCAGCTAAGCTATTTGCCTCCCACAGTTTTTTCTCTCTACTAAATTTCTGAACATTTTATTTCACTGCTCCTGTCCCTCCACCTGCATAACCTATTTCCTCACTGATCAGTACTGCCTACACTCAGGCTTTTGCTGCACCTGGCAGCCTCAAGATCAGACTTCTGAAACTCATCCAAAAGGTCAGGGGCACAGCATCACTCCTCTGTATCGAGCTTCAACAGCTCATTTAGGAAAGGTCATTACTGTTATGAAATAGAATCATTCAATTTCAAACTTTAAAGCCAGCACAAAAATAAACACACTGCAGTTTGAAGTTTAAAAAAGCCCAACAAACAGCAACGGAACCTGCTGAAAGCATTTTTAAAGCATTTAAGTGGTGCAGAAAAGAGAAAATCCACTTTTCTGGATAGAAGATGGGTAGATAATGTGAGAAAAGATGGCTGTGAATGGACTTTCTATATGCAATAGAATCTGTAATTCTGGTAAATATTCAGAAGTGAAAAAAAAGAAAATACCAACTCAATTACTATAAAGAACTTCTGAAGACATTTTGCATACTTTTGCCATCACCAAAGCAAGTTTCTTTATTGGGGCAAAAAAAGTTAGCAAAAAAAGTTAGAAGTGGTAGATTTCTGATAAAAGGAACTAATAACCTAGGAGAAATGTGGAAATCTGTTGTTAGGCACAAGTCACAAGGAAGTGGCAGCTGTGAATATGTAAGTAGCTCTACATTTACGTTCATGAGCTATCTTAAAGCTACAGTAGGACCAACCAGTTTCTGGCTCAGTGGACTTGTACCAACTTTGATTAGTTGGATGAATATTCTGCAGGTTAAGCAAAACTGAGATCCATGCTGGTTTCCTTGAAATCAATAGCTAGTCCTGGCTACAGGAAAAAAAAAACCAGAACTTGAGAGTACTTTTGCAACCAAATGTAAAAGGGGGTGAATTGATACCAAAAGTGTTAATTCAATTTTCACTGTGCCTGTGAAAATTTTAGCATCAAAACAAGGCATGCAAAACCTGCTTTCAGCAAGGAGAGTTGGAAGATAAAAGGAAGACATCTGGCTCAAGAATGCACTGATAGACAAAACAAAGTCTAAATCTCTGGGAGCTTGGAGTGGGACTTACAATAATGGGTAACTTGTAAAAAGCACGTAGCAACTGTATATAAGCAATACACTTCTAAAATCACATGTCCACATAAGTCCAGGAGTATTTCCCGTGGGACCTCAGGCCTGAATAAATGATGCCCTTTTGACACAGCTTTAGTTTTGGAGAGTCCTATTCCTTATTCAAACATTTGGTAACACTTTTGGCATATGAGGACTTGGAATAATGTCTTACTTATAACAGAACTTGAAAAAAACCCACATTTTATTACAAACTATTAATTTGTAGCAACATTTAGAAATAATTTTCATATTGTTTTTGCTTGATTTTCCTTATTTCCTGAGGAAGAAAGATAAAGAAAACTGTCACTATAGTATTTTTCTTTGTTCAGAGAGATATAGCACTAACCTTTAACACAGTGTATATTTTTAAATCACTAAGGTTGGAATTATTTGTCTCCAAACCCTGGCTAAACAGCCAGGTACACTACCTGTATTAGCTATTTTTCTTATAAGAACAACCAGCAGAATATATTGGTCTATCTTCAAAGGCAAATGGCTTACTAGCAGTGAAATGGTCACCTTACCGAAGCATAGAAGAACTCAGCACCTGAATGTGAATGATTTTCTGCTTCACAGCTTTTCCTATATTCTCTAGCTTGCCCAGAAGTGTGAAGTTTCTGATGGAATTGGGGCATTAAATTTGTGGTGAACTTTTTGTATGATGTAATAGTTCATAGAGCTCTAGTAAGCACAGGTAGGTTACTAAGCTTACAAAAGAGAACTCTTCACACAGCTGCCATGCATCAGCACATAAGCAGTAAAAGGAGGTATTTCGATAAAGAAGTGGGAGAAATCTTGCTGAAAGAAAAAAAAAAGTGACTAGTTGAATGCAGAAGACAATGTAATTCTTTTTAGAAATTATACAGAACATTTACTTCTACTAAAGCCTATAAATTAGTCAAAAATCATTGTAAAATAATCTCTTCAAATATGGTCTACAAATTGAATATCAATTTTAATATAGAAATGTGTAATTTATAAAATATCTTAAAAATTGATATATCCAGTTTACTTTTGTAGATTATAATGCATGCAAAAGACTCTAGTATGGGATAGTTAATTTTGAAACATAGTCTTACAATGATTCTTAATTTATAATGTTTTTACTGGAATTACTAGGAATTGGAGTGCTGACAAAGAGGAATATAAGTTACATTTTTCATGCAGATGCAAACTTGCACCGCTATTGAGAGTACAATGCTAAAACCAGGCTGATCAATCTTTGTATAAAGTATTTTTCTGAAGATATTGAAATATCTCTTCAAAGGGCAGTAACATACGGATCATTAAATCAAGAGAAAATAAATCATCTGAGATTTATACTGTGGTAAGAACATCATGTAAATTGTTGCTTCTGTCCTGCTTCTAACAAGCACTTTGACATCCTTCACTCAAGATGAAGGCAATAGATACATAACTTGACAATTAACCTTAAAAACACTAAAACCTAGAAGGAAACAAGTAACAGTAAACTTAAATTTCAGAGACAGCATTACTTGTGTATTCTTGCATGCACCTTTCAAATGTGAAGAGCTTTGGAGCAACTGTTGTTCCATGTTTCCTCAAACTAAAGTATTTTTAGCTGCCTCTTGTACCCTGACAATGGATTTAACCTACCAAATTACTCAGGTGCTATGTTGAAAAACAACTTGGTCCACAGCTTGTACATTCCTAAAATACATCTTAACCTGCCTGTGTGATAAAATCAGGGCCCGTAGAGTAAAATAGTCAGTGTTTTCTCACACACAGAAGAAGCCATTTTAGTTCACAGCATCTTATTTTCAGTGGACGAGATGTAGATGCATAATTTACTGAGGAATCACGTCTCTGGTTGAAGTATTTCACTCCCCAGAGCAGGACATATAGTATTTCATAAGGTGCAAATGATTAGATGTTTCAGAACACAGTTCTAAGGCTGCTCAAAACTATTTTGGGTACTTGCAATAAATAATTCTCCAATTCTGTGACAACAGAATAAAAAGATGGCTGAAAACCTGTTTTACACATCCTCCTGCTCCAGCTCAGCCAGAATACACTATTAAAATTGAAATTCCTTGTTTGTATAAGGAGTGAGAAGGTCATAATTTGTCAATTTATTAAGAGATCAGGATAAGATTTAAAGGTAATACATAGTAGATTAAGTTCTGTTTGAAAAACTAGATGGAGAAGTAGTCATATGCAATCTCTGACACATTGGAAACTGAATATAATTTTTCAAACAAAATTTACCAAACAGTGCAGGTAATAGTTATGATATTGTGTTGAGTTGCTTTTACTTTGTATATTTGGGGGATTTTTCTCTCAGATGCATGTATTATAAGTGTAGCATTTATATTGATATTTTATTCAAAATATTTTCTTTGTTAAATTTGAAAACCTTTTTCTGTTGTCTGTCATGGAAAATTCACATGTACCAGCGCGTAGACCTGATGAATTTGGATCAGTCTTCCAATTAAGTTCACCAAAATACCTTAATTTAAAACTAAAATTCCACAGTTCACAAAATCTGAATTTCCAGAAATGCAAATCTCATCTGAGCTCTTGGTTATATCAGTATTTAGCTTTTAACTGCCCTTCATTTATACTACTGTTTTAAAAAAGAGCTGCAGAAACATTGGTCTTCATTCCATATTTCACCTCTAGTTTAGTAATGGCATAGTTATTCAGGCGTGACAAATTATCATTGTACATTAAGTTTATACACTGTGGGCATTGTTCTTTTATTCCAGCTACCCAGGTGTGATTCTTTCACAAAATGTAACGTTTGGATTTTGTTAGTAATTTCTCTGCAAATAACGATAACATACTAATATTAATTTTTCAGCTAAAAGAAAGCTGGTTTTTACTTATCAGTGTTAAGAAAATCTGTTGCAATTATAACTCTGCTGTTGTAGTTAAGTGGATGCAGAACACCTATAGCTCCTTCCAGTGATTTCTTTGACAGCACAGTTCATAGGTTTTTTTTCACATGCACTTAGAGGATTTCAAAACTGCTTGTGAAGTTTTGATTGTGACAATTAATGGTGGTGGGATGCACATAAGAATCTCTGTACTCATATGTGAATAGAAATGCTTGTGACACCTGACTGACAATATTCACTTAAACAAAAATACAAGATTTTATTCCTACTCTAGTTCCCATCTTTGAGCATGTCTTAATATTTGAAGAATTTTTATTCACACTGAATCTGCTGTAAATGATAATGATTCAACCTTGTTTAAGATTGCATTTCAAACCAGAGTGCCTTTTCCTGGACACATGAAATAAAACTATTCTTCTGTTATAAGTATACAAGGTACACTAAATTCTTTTAAGGTATTAAATATTATTCTTCCTACTTCCAAGATATCTCTTCAATGTATTTGAAATTAGGCTTTCATTGGTATTTTACTCTTGTAAGTATTTATTTTGATTTAATACACTTATACATATTTCAACCTGCTCTGTAACTTGAAAGATCTTTCTTCTGCTGCTTGGAAAATTAGAAGGATCTGTAAGAAAAACAAAGGGAGAGTCAGGATTTTTAAAATATCAAAGACCTATAAAGTATTATTGTGTACTGGTTGATATATCACTACCTCTAATTCCAGAACTGCAATGCCAATTACTCTCAGCTTGTGGTAAAGTAGAAAATCAGAACATTTGGAGCAGACATGGGAAAAAGAAATAGGACAATTACAGAAATTAAATGAAACAGAGGAACAAAGAGACAATATATTTTCAAAATAATTTTAGGAAGATTATTCTTTGTTGATGTTTGAAACAGTATATTGCCGAAAAAGCCTTTGACAGATCAGCTAAATTAGACTGGGATATTTGTGGTGCAATAAACCTAACAACAAATAAGCAGAATTAAACAGAAAGGTCAAGAGCACAGATAAGAAATAATACTATAAAACTTGAAAATTTTCAAATAAATGTTGCATCCATTTGTTACTAAGGTTTTGTTTAAATAAAACAATGTATTTGAACCAATCTCTGTTTTACCTCTCCCCTCTCTTTGATTTTTTTAACCCACTTTTGACATGTTACTCTTCATAAAGATTTTTACTACATCTTCTTCAAGCATTTCCAGTGTAGGAAAGAAAAAGTTTTGTTTTCAAGATAGATAGGGGGGTTTGTATTTTTAATTATCTGTAGTTTTTTTTCTCCTTCTCCTATTCTGATTTTTCACCCAACTCACAGGCCACTGTCCTCTATGCTTATAAAATTGTACAGTGTTATTTTATATCAAATATAGAGAGCATATACACATACTAGGAATATTTCACTCTTGGTTCAATAACATTATCAAGGCTCTGTGCTTTTGCACAAAGTAATAAGAAAAATCTTAGAACACTATTGGATCTACATTAAAAAATCCTGGAAATGAGCAAATCTTTTTTTCTAACACTTGACTCACTAAATTTTGTGGAATAAATGCATCTTCTACACAGACTCTTTTCAAATTCACAGTTCTGTTCCTTATGTTTTTTTCATGTTTCATTCTTCTCCTTTAGTGTATTTTATATTTCCTAGCACATAATTACAAGAAATTAGAAAAAGCAAATGCTCATGGAAGCAATTATTTCTTTTCAAATTATGATATTATTTTTCATACGTGTTCACAGAAGTCAGAATCTCATTTAAAATTGACAGTATAGTTGTCACTCATGAGATTATTCCCTCCAGTGTTGTGAGTAAGTTCTATTATCACACCTCTCTGAACTCTTTCAAACAATCAGCCAAAGACATTCAGTGCATCATGTCTTATTCAACATAATTAGACTAGATGTTGGTCTACCCAGTCTCTTTATTTTAAACTTTGCTTTTTCCACTCTAATAACACCCCCTGTTGAATGCTTGATTATGAACAAAAATTTCTACTCATGGTATTTTTATTTAAATTACTGATGCTGTAAAGTTTTACCCACTAGTTTCCAAATAATTTAATAATTTCAATATTAGAAGGAACATCTCTGCAGGAGATGTCAGATGACTTTGTGGAGATTACAGCACTCAATACAATACATCCTGCATGACTTTCTATCTGAAGAACTGCTCTGGATATTTGTAGCTGATAGAGCTCACAATTTCAGCTATTCAAGTGGCCTTTGCTTCTGTGTCTCCAATGCATTCTTAGTCTGCATAAAAGTACTTTGTGAGAAATACTGCCTGTTAATACTGGAACAGTATTTAATCATCGTTAGTATTGTTCCTCAAATGTGTTGAAAAGTTACAGAGATGTTATCTCAGATTCTAAGAACTAAGAAAAAATTGACAGAAAACCTGGATGGTGTTTTGTTGATTTTTTTTTTCTCCCCAGTATGCCAATATCAGTTTCTTGGAATGTGTTTTTGGGTATGCAATTATTCAGCATTTTAAAGGATCTTTTTGTTTGTTTGTTTAATTTAATACATCCAAGACAATTTTTCTCCACAATTCAATGTTTCTTTTCATAGGTAGGGTTAGCAGATGCATCTTAAGACTTCACTGAAGTACTCTTCAGTGTACTGAATTAGTACACAGTGCATTTCTGGCATGCATATTCAAGTATATCAAATTATGAAATACTTTCTATAAATACATATATGGGTAATTTTAAAATCTGCTTCCCAGACAGGAAAACAATCATTTAAGTACGTGCAAAATGCAAATTCAGAAAAGAAATAAACATGAATGCAGTGAATTTGTTTCAGAACTGGAATGCATATTCATCAACATATTTTGCACTATTCAAACATCCTACCATTAATCTTCATGTTGATGAGCTGTCAGTCTGTTTAAGATCTGTAATCATAAACCCACTCATTTAAATAGATGGTATCTTATGCAATGTAAGTCTAAGACAGCTCCTGTATTTGTATATTTCCAGCACTGAATTTAACAGCAATACATTGAGAAATATAGTAAAATTAACGAGGCTCCAATTTTATTTAAACCATTTCTGTAAAATGTTTTTAAATCATGTCAGCTTAACTCTAAACATCCACCTCCAAAAAATCCACAGGTTTGCTTATAGGCAGCACTCTTCCTTAGTGACTGTACTATCTGGTTTGAACACCCAATAAAGACACAACTGAAAAAGCCCCTGGAACAAAGTGAAGGATGAGACAGGCATAGTGGGTGCTCTAGGAAAATTTTATTAGAATTTCTTCCCTTACTAATAACTTGTCAGATTATTGGTAAATTCAAGCCCAACAGAACTGTTTTGCATGAGTACTTTCAATGGCAGAGCATTTGGATTCTCGTTATTAACAATTACAAAGGCTTATTTATGATCCAACTCACCAAATGCCAAGCAGCAAGTAAATAGCTTCACTGCATTTAGTATCAAAAAACATTCAAAATTTATATAGTCAGTGGAAAATATACCAGGGAAGATCACCAAAACGGCAATGCTCCAGCCATGCAGAAACAAGATTTAGTATTGAATTCTTGCATGCTGTTGAAGAATGCCTAAACCTTCCTTTTCTAAGCTACATCCCTTCCAAGGAACAGGCATGATGAAAAATGAAAGTGTCTCGTGAATTTAATTACTTAGCAACTTGTCCAAATAATTATGGAGCAAATATCCTTTCAATCTTGCTCCTAGGAAAACCATTACAAGAGAAGTACAATCAGAATGTGAGAAGAAACCTGTGATCAACTACATATTGAAGAAACTGTTCAAAAAGACTTCATCAGCTTGAGCTCTGCTGCCTACCTGAAGAGTGCAACATAAATAATCAAGAGTAATTTTTTCTTCAGGTCACTAGCCTTTGTGCTCAAGCAAATCAGTCCTGATTTGGGTGGTTCGTTGTGTTTGAAACTTGAAAAACCAAGTGCAAGCCTTGGATAAAAATTTGAAAACTTAAGGAGGAAATGAGATGAACAGTCAGAAATGGAAACTGCATTTCTCAGAGTGCTCCAGCTTGAACAAATCCAAGAGTACTAGATGCCTCAGATTCACAAGAAGCAATGAAAACAATTTTTCACTCAATGGTAGGGATTTGTCAGCAGTAGAAAAAGTCCAGTAGCTGAAGTTTAATGTTTGACAAGACATATCTTTTAAGAACAATTTTGGCTGCTTTTTCTTTTTCCCAGTGTTGACAATTCAGCAGTGGTATTCCAACTAGTTGCACTATATTTCTCCTTTCTATGAAATCCTGCTGTGTCCTGGATATTTGTGCGATCTTGTGCCCATGAGTACAACAGATTAATTCAAAACAAATAAAAATACAGAATAGGAGATAGAAGTTGTCCCTTGAAAACCATTAACACAAGGTCCACCTAGGACTGAACCTACCTAAAGTGGAAAGGTATTTTACAAATACAAGGCTTAAATTTCCTTGAATTTCATGGACAGCACAGACTAACAGTAAAAGTACTTTTCTCTATGGTAAAAACTCACCAGAGAACAGTTAAACAATAGTCTGGGCTTCTCATTATTGGGAAGGTCACATTCGAAGTTACATTCTTATTATCACAGGCAGTATTAAATGCAAATATATTAACAGAAAGCACACTTTGTCTCTGCTGCCAATGATAGAAATGACTATCAATAAAAATTATTTCATTATGTTACCAAGAGTTCACATTACATGCGCTTATATTGAAATATTGTTGATTCAAAAGTATATGCTTACACTTACTAAGAGAAGTAACTATTCCAAATTTTTTATCTATAAAGATGATACTGAACATTTATGCTGCAGCAGAGGAAAGGTGATTGCATTTTGGGAACTAATAATGTTCAGCTTTCAACAACTAAAAAAATGCTATTGATATTTATTATTTGTTTTCTAGAGTTCCATGTGCTCTAGAGTCCTTTTTCAAAACTTCAGACTATTTGCCCCACCTTCTGAAAATATATAGATATAACTGGAAAGATAAAAGAAGGTAATGAGATTCTTCTTTTATGAAGGGTTTTCTCCCACGTACAGTCTTAATTTTTCAACAGCAAATCTTAAGGAGAAATGCATATAAAAATCCCCACAAGCTATGTTTAATTCACATGTACACCTGTCTCTCCATATGCACAACTATTGTAGCTCTAAAAATAAGCCTAGACAGAACACTATTTTAATGTCATCAAGTAAAAAAAAAGACATCAGCAGAATTAACTGTTTTTATCAGTAGATGCTATTTACTGAGAGCATTTTCTATTCACAAATCCACAGCTCCAGTGAATGGAAGGGTTACTTTGCATTTCAGAGCTTCGTGCCCTAGGAGAAACAGCTTATAAAAATGTGCAAGAGTGCTTATAGCCAATTTCAGAGGACTATCCACAGAGGACAGAGGGAAAAAGTACACTTTTTACCTAACTAATTCTGCTATGGGTAATCTGTTACTATCTGATCTGAACGTGTCAAGAAGTCCAATATTTTAGTACTATAGGCCCAAAGTACTAAATATATTGAAGTAGCTATTCTTGTGCAATTTATTTTATGCACCTCCTGATCCTAATACATAAAAGCAATAACAATGTCTCTACCACTTTAAGCACAAAGAACTATGTTCTCAGTGCCTCAAAGTCATTTGACATGTGTGATTTTTCATTTCCTTTAAAAAGGCATGGATCTTTTGGTCCACGCCACTGTTCAGGTCTTGCAAAAACCACCCTCCAAGAGGGATAAAATAGGATAATTTGAGCTGGGCAGATTTAGCTCATGGCTAAAAGCACATCCAAAGGAACCAGCCAAAGTCCAACAATCTCAGACTGGGTAAAATATGCACTCTATATCTTTAGGGTATGCACTGCACATCTTTAGAGAATGCAGATGTATTTGCAGGTTTACCAAGGTATAAAATAAGTAATGTAACTGAATATTACAGTTAACTATATATTCAGATTATCAGATCTTTTTGCTCACAGCATAATTAGAAAAACAGATTTGAAGATCATACCAAGCTTGATGCACTAAGAGTATTGCAGCCTCCCTTTCCCTACCCAAATGCATGATTCACTTTGAAGATAACAGGGTTTTTTAAAGAAATGTGTGATGATTTTTCTGTGTTCCTTCAATTGAATCCATACATTTTCTGATTTTTCCTCATTTCCATTTTGTAAAATTTTATTGCTGCATATCATGTAAACTGATCACCCCGCTATGCAGAGATCAGACTTTATAGAAATCCCTGCAAAAATGGTTTTACCCAACAAGTACATGTTAATGCCTACTTTTCTATTCAGAATGCAGTTGAGGGAAGTGGCTAAACTGGGTTGATTCCATTCATGTAGGTTATCACATATGCTGATAACATAAGTACAGCTTGGGTGATACAGAGGGCTTAATCAGAAAAAAAAAATAAAGAGTAGGCTTTTTGTTTATTACTCCATAAACTGGAGGAAGTTTAAACTTCCTCATAAAAATTTAACAAGACTATACTCATAGAATAAAGAAGCATTACCAGAAAATGCAGAACCTCCTGGTGGAAGTAAAGGTCAAGGCTCTCTTCCATTCATCTTGAACACTGCCAAGTTCTCTACGTACCATAATTCATCAAATAATCTAATTAACTTGTTTAAAATTATAATTAAGCTAGGCATACTTAAGGTCATGCAATTACAGGTCTGTGAGAGAGTTTTACACCAACAAAGCAGCTGCAATCTAAATGACAAATCACACATTCTCTAATAACTCTTCATTTCCAGACAGCTATTAATAATGTTTTTTATAACCAAGTTAAAAGGAGGTTTTGTTGCTTTGCAAGTGATGTCTGTTCATAAATAACAAATACCACAATTACTAACTCAGGACAAGGCTGCTTGATTAGAATTTGGAATCATCACATTCCAAAAACATAAACAGTGTCAGGAAATGTTGAGGTTTCCATTTCCTTCTTGACTGCTTAATTCACAGTGATTCTGTGGGCTTTTTTTAGTTAGTGTTTGTTTTTTTGTTTTCTTTTTGTTTGTTTGTTTGTTTTTGGTTTTGGTTTTTTTGTGGTTGGCTGCTTGGTGGTTTTGGGCTTTTGTTTTGTGTGTGTGTGTGTGTGTGTGTGTGTGTGTGTGTGTGTGTGGTTTTAGCTTTTTTTGTGTCTTTGTTTTCTTCCTGGTTAATCTTTTAAATTATCCATTTCTCAGAACATGAGAATATATTTGTTAGACTGTATGTTCTTAGGATGTAGCCTCAGAAGAAGTGAAGGAAAAAACTCCCAACTTATCTAATAAATAAATACAAAAATCTGCCCAGCCCCTGAACTGGTTAATTTCACCATAAATGATACCAAATTTATGATCCTTTATCTGTGGTGAAGATAACACTACAGTTCCTAAAAGGGATGGAGGTGAGTAGCATGAAGCTGTTTTGCCTGCTTAGTTTAGGCAGAGTCAGCTGAGCTGAGGCATGGGAAGACCAGAAAAAGAAGACTGACAGCAAAAGCATTGCTGTGTCAAGAAACCCATGTCCATACAGGCTGCCTCAAAAATAAACAGAAGAGAAACAATGAGTATACGGCAGCAGCTAGAGTGCTGAGGTTAATTTTGCCTGTAAATGATTTCTAAAATCATGGACTGTTACCTGCTTACTTCTGTTAATCATCAAAAGTTAATCTTTTCCTTTACTAAAGTGTATCAATCTGCTTCATCTGTCCCGTGCTTTGCCCTACTGTCAGAGAGAAACATGGAGATATAGTCATCCAGGAGGAAGGAGAAAGATTATTCCATGTAAGAAGTTTCTAGTGAAAGCGAGGAGTGTGGGTCTGAGTAGTTATCTTTGCATGCATCTTGCAGAAAGCTAGTATTAAATTCAAAGCTAGTATTAAATTCACCATAAAATAATTTTTGAAACACCTAGAGCAATCATCAACATCACCATATACAAGCAATTTAAAATATTTTTTTTGTAGAATATTTTTTCATATTTGTAGAGATTCTTTTTCAAAAATAAGCTGATCTTTAACTTTTAAAATAAGAAATAATATTAATTTTAATTATTTTGGTGGTAATGAGACCAAAGAGGTTTAAGATTACTTTCTATTAAGCTCAAACCCTAATACTAATGAGACATTAACCTGAATACAACCTAGCACTTAGCAAACATAAAAGATTTCTCTTGTTTTGCTGCATCGACCAGCATTATATTCACATCCACAGGGCACCTCCCTTTAGATCAACTCATAACTAACACTTTTATTATGGTCTCTGTTGTAACAACTAAGGTGCAGATTTCCAGTAAATGGAAAAAATGCCACATATTAAAACTCTTGAGTATCACAGCTCATGCCACAATTTTGTTCACCCATTATTCTTTCCAGTTTGCACCCTGACAATATTTTAGTGACTCTCCTGGGTCTCCAAGAAGTTCATAATACAAGCCAGGGTGTTCTGAGTAGAATTAATTGTCTTCACTTTGGCTGGTATGGGGCTGTGTTTTGGATTTGTGATGAACAGAGGGTAATATGGAGATGTTTTTCTTCCTGCTGAGCAGGGCTCACACAGGGCGGAGGCCTTTTATGCTTTTCATGTGGCCATGATGGCAAGGAAGTCGCTGATGCATGGGGGGTTGGGAGGAGACACAGCCAGGACAGGTGACCTCAGCTGACCAAAGGGATATTCCAGACCATGTGACATCATACTCAGTGTATACAGTGGGGAGAAGAAGGAGGGAGGGGAAGATATTCACATTGAAGGTGTTTGTCATTCCAGGTAATCATTATGTGTGATGAGGCCCTGATCTCTTGGAGATGACTGCACACCTGTCCACTAATAGGAATCAGTGAATTAATCCCTTGTTTTGCTTTGCTTGTGTGAGTGACTTGTTTTCCCTATTCAACTGTCTTTATCTCAACTCATATGTTTTCTTTTACCTTTCATGTTCTCTCACGGAACCTGATGGTGGAGGTGTGAGCAAGAGCTTACACAGGGCTTGGTTGCTGGCAAGAGTTAAGCTGTGGCAGTGGATTACTGAAATTCATCCTTTGTTAATGCCTTCTGTAATGTCATTTGTCAGCAGAAAGCATTGTAAACTGATTCACCCATGAATGAAGTCCAGGAAGCAGCAAACAACTGTATATTAAAGAAGTAGGTAAATTCTGTCCTTCCTGTCACTGGGACACCACACTACCTGCATGTCTACTTCACTGAGAAGAAATACTGGTATCATTGAGGTATGTACTTCAGCAAAAGTATGTTGTTTTTGATACTATTTGAATGTTTTGTCCTTATGCCTGAAATTTTATGGAAGTGTAACGTAGTGTGCAGATTATTCAAGCACAGATTATATGAGACACAATAAACACATGTAACATGTTGGGTGGGACTTGCAAAGGTAATGTCAGGCACAGTAAGATTTCTGCATGAAGAAACTGCAGGAAGACAGGAGTAATGCCGACCAACATCAAGATTTTTAAAACAAACAAACAAACAAACAAAAAAAACAAACAAAAACAAAACCACACAAAACACAACTGAACACCCAACCAAGCAAGCAAATGAGGAAAAACCCCACTCTTTATCTACTTTCTACTGTTTCCCATTTACACTGCAACGTAAATACTATTTTTGAGGCAAAGACCCTGATGTCAGGAGCTGTTATGGGGCTCCAGAATAGCTCCTCTGGGAGGAGTCCCAAAGGAAAACTTGGAATCTGCAAGAGCAGCAAGCCTAGAAGTCATAGCCCATACTGAAAATATAACAGTTCTGGTCTACCTGATGGATCTTTCAAAATCATATTATCTAGAACAAAAACTTTAACTTGCTTCCTAGAAAGTTCAAAAATGCTATTATTTTTCTACTTGGGGTGTAGAAATTATTATGAACAAATTGAAATAATGAATAACATAGTATTTTCTATCCTTTCTGTCAGATTTAAATTTTCCTTCTTTCATATCCAATTTCCTGGCTTTCTTTTTTGTTTCCTTTTTTCCTTTCCTCTTAACTTGGCATTTGTCTTTTGTTATACTCGCAGTTCAATTTCTTCTTTTCAGTTTTGGTCAACAGTATTACAATAAGTACTCATAGTTGAACCTCTCTAAATGCATCACATAGCTGAAATACAGCTTCAAATTTCTCCAAGAAATCAGAAAAACAGTGTGCTCTCTTTCTTTCTTAGAAGTGAATGTCAGGAGCAGACAAGGTGTGCATCAACCATTTTAAGACAAGAACATCAGAGCAGTCTTTGGAATGGAACAGATACCCTGCAGGTGCTCTGATGAGGCTTTTAAGATTTTATTTATAGATTAGGCACTAGGCATTTCAATGTTTTACTCATTGCAAATGAGATGCATTTTTGTCTTACATTATTGCAAACTATACTGTATTAGCAGAAGGTATAGCAAAATCTAGAAAGGATGTATTTGGGCAGTTTTCAACAATGCTATTTATATAAAGTTAGTGGAAGTATGTGGGTATAAAAAATGCATACACATATACTTTTATAGAAGTAAGCAACCATGAGTTTCCATAGCTTTATGATCACTTCTTTATGTATTTATTCTGAAGTCAGCAAAATAAAATACAGGAAAACAGATGCAAAAGTCTTTGATTGGTTAAAAGAAGATGATCCTATTTTGTATGTATCTTGATAACACTGCATATTTCTCTCCAGGATTCCAAAAATAGAAAACATGGCATCATGAATGGTGAGGTTTACCCAGAAACACACAGTCCTAAAAAATATTTCAAAAGCAGTCTAAACATGAGTGATGTGGATACACACACAGCTGTAGGTCAGAGAGTTCAAAACTAACAGAGTTCCTCACCAGCTGTTAAGGCATACCCCTTGCACTCACGCTGCAGGAAGACAAATTCCAAACAAATTCCTCCTCCTTCCCCCTCCCTCCCTCCACCACAAACCAACAAATCTCTTCCAAGAAAAGGTTTATATAGTATATTTACAGAATGTTAGGAGGCAAACATTTTGACTTACAAAATAAACATCCACCACCTAAATTTTTGGATTTCTGGGGCAGATGTGCCATAGAACTAAAAACAAAGGATAACATTTCATCATTATTTTAAAAAATGTCAAACAGCCAGCAGCACAGCAATACAGGAGTCAAAATGTTTATTCTCACTAGCCTTTTTCATGAACACCAATAACTTAGGTACTCTCAACCCCTTGGGAACTTTTAACAACAATAAAAATATGTTATCCAAGTACAAGAGCTAAAAGACAGCCAATTACATTTAACAACAAAACTGTTAATGTTCCAAAATAAATGATTAGTCAAAAAACCACTAAGTTATTTTATGACACTTTGAAAAAGGAATGGTACTATTTTTTCCATTTCAGATCGATCATTTCTGCTACTGGTGTCAAATTAGTGCAGTTTTAAAGCTATATCTGTTTGCTTATAAAAGCTACAGATACCATAAGAGGTAAATTCTCTTCTTATCTATTTTCATTAAAAATCTAAAAGTATGACTGGTTCAAATAACTTAAATATAATTTACCATCCTTCCCCACCCCCTCACCCAAAACCAGTGGACTCTCAACTATTAATCTAATCATCTTCACTTATATGACAAAAGGATGCCAGAAACATATTTTGCTGATGAGTTCCAGAATGACAGAATTATTTTTACCACTAGTACCTCTTTTCAAAAGACAAGGGAGAAACAGGAGCCACTCCAAGTTAAACTACATCAGGAAAACCTTGGTTCACACCAGGACTGAAAATGAAAGACAGAACATATAAGAAAAACACCCCACAACGGCATATATTTAATTCTCCACTGGCCCACTTTTTTTTTTTATTTTAATTTTATAAATTCAGGAAACATTAATAAATACAACTGATCTATTGATAAAAAACACCAAATTTTGAGGAAGAGAACTTATTCCCTTTTCTCTTTATTGTGTCATATCCACAACTCATTTACTGTTTTGTTGTTTGGGGGTTTAGGGAGGGAAGTTTTGTTTTGTTTAGTTGTTTATTTATCTAGTAAGTAGCAATAAGTTCTTGTATGAGATTTCAGTTTTCACTTTGATCTTTCACAAATGTCTTGTATAAAACTAAATCTCTATACTATAACTTGCTGAACATGTATTTTCTTCTGGATCCATTAGATCCAAAAGTCATCAGTTTTTTGTGAACAGGACAAACCACAAACTCAGAGCCCTGATGATCTGAAAGACTGATCATTATCAGCATCTGCTAATTCTTGTGACTGTTCTAATATCCCATGCTGTTTATAGTGAGAAAGTAAAAATTTCATTCCCATTCAGGTCTGAAGCCTCCAACTTTTGTTATCAACTCTGGAAATACCTCTGAGCATGTCAGGTTTCTTACAGACAAGAATAATTTCAACTAAGTGCCTCTCAATACACCAATGTAAATTTTTAGGTCTGATTAAGGTATAATTTCCTCTCTATGAAACAAAACCAAATTAATCTTTATCAAGAAGCATTTGATTGCTCACTGTGTGTATATATCTCCTATATTTGTTCAATCGCTCTTTAGAAATAGCAGGGGGCATGTAATTCATGTAGCCTATCACTAATAGGGCAAGGCTGCCTAAGTTTGATGGCTTATGAACAGGACAAGCAGTAGCAATTAAATTTATACAGAGGGACAGAGAAAAGAGACCATGGAGGGGAAACAAAAATCACTACAGAAATGCAGTCATCAAAAAATACATCTACCATTACCATGAAGTAGTTCATTTTGCAGTCCAAATTTTTTTTTTTTTTGCCACAGTCACAAAAAAAATAAAATTTACATGATAGCGAATTGATAGTGAATACTCACTTCCCACAGCCCTTTGAGTGCTGAAGCTACCAACTTGATAAAAGCCAAAATGCCTATACTGGACTTTTTTCTTAGGTAAATAGGATGTTCTCAGGGTTAAATGCTATGTACTGTCAGTACCCATGGGGGTATGATAAGAAATTTTCTGAAGAAAGTATTTCACAGGCATGGTTCTGTCAAAGCACCATCCACTTCCAAAGCAGTGGATTGCCATCCCAGGTATAAACTATTGCATGTCAGAAACTTAACCCAGGGTTAAATTTCTGGTTACCTTTAGCTGACAGTATTCCCTACCCCACACCCATAAGCACAGACCATACCACTAAACAAATGAAAAACAGACTAACAACACAAATTAAAACTGCAACAACCACACTGATTACCAAACTGAACTCAGGATGTAAATGTAGTTTAAAAGCATTTCAATTTCGGGAACCTTTGACTCTAAGGAGATACCTTTGCCAGTTCCAAATGAACCAGCAATTTTTAGAAATATCTTTTTAACTGATTATGGTCTTGACATGACTTGATACATTATGGGTCATAAAATCATAGGATGGTTTAGGTTTGGAAGCAACCTTAAAGATCGTCTAGTTCCCCCCTTACTGTGAGCAGGAACACCTTCACTAGACCAGGCTGTTTAGAGTCACATCCAACCTGGCCTTGAGTACTTCCCAGGATGGTGTATTCACAGCTTCCCTGAGCAACCTGCTTCAGTGCCTCACCGCACACACAGGAAAAAAAAAATTCTTCCTTTCTAAACCTACTGCCTTCCAGTTTAAAGCCTTTTGTTCTATCACTATAGGTCCATCTAAAACATCTCTCTCCACCTTTCTTGTAGGCCCCTTCAGGTATTGGAAGACTGCTTTAAGGTCTCTCCAGTCACTTGAATTCTAATTCTTACATGTGTCCCTAAAAATTTCCTTTTATTTTATGTTAACTTCTGAAAAGTACTCAAGGTACTTGAAATAATCATAGTTATAAAGTTGTTTCTCTCATCATTATCTAATCCAGAGGGAAAAGGAGTGGGAGGAAGCAGCATATCTGATTTATGTACTCTACACCGTTTTGCTCCAGCAAAATCTTTTGTGAAAGTTACAGCACAGGAACATGCCTCCCTTGAGATTTTATACCTGCAAGCTGTACAAAAACAAATGCATTTTCCACTGGATGTCCAGCACTGTTTAGTCCAAAGACAGGGCCTCTGGGGTATCTTCCCCAGAACAAGGAAGAGACTCTCAAAATTAAGTGCTGGCTGTATAGCAGACCAGGATCCAGATGGTGTGCTTCCATTTCTGGACTTACTGCCACCTGTTATCATTTCTCATCAGAACATGTGCATCGCGTATTTAGAAATACATGTTGGCATGTTTAAATGAGGTTGTTTTTCTGTCTAGAAATTTGACAGTGGGTGATCCTATTTTGTCACCACATGTCAGATAAAGCCTTCTTCATGTTTGGGGATTACTGAGGTTTTTTGGGGTTTTTGTTTGTTTGTTTTGTTGTTTGTTTGTTTGTTTTTTCTCAGCATTTACATATGCAATAAGAATGTTTCAGCATAATTTCCTAGGTCTGTTTGTCTATTAAGAACACACATAGCCCTATTGGAATGGCACTTCTTTCTCCTCAGCCATGGGAGAGCTGCCCTCCCTGTGTCATTGCTCAACCAAAAACCCCTACTGAGCATGCAGGAGTCCATCATGTAAAGGAAACCACACAAATACCCAGTTCACGCTGTGCACAGTCCAATGATTTACAGCCAGACCTCTAACACTGAGGTAAAGCTGAATGTGTGCAGGTGTTTTTTTTCACCCATTTGTGGGGGCTGAACCTATACTGGATGTGTGGGGACCAAGAACCAGAGGATTTCCTCAGACACGTGCCTCCTTGCCCAAGGTAGAAGTGAGTTTTTGCCATGCAGTTGAAAACTCAGGTTCTTCCTCTAAATCTACATTTTATTGAGACTCTCATCGTGTGTAGGGGGGCTAAAATAATTTCCAGGGTAAAATATACAAATATTTTGGCTGTAAATCTGACAGTATTTCATCTAGTAGCCATAGAAATAAAATTGGAAACATGAACTCCATCTGATCAGAAAACAGAGAAATGAGCCTAGCATAATCTGAGAATTCATATTGATTGACTCAATCTCCTGGCTAGGAAAGCATAATCTGAGAATTCATATTGACTGGCTAAATCTCCTGGCTAGGAATCAACATGGATTTGCTTTTCTTTCTGGTGGGGTATTGAGACTGGAGGACTGACTTTTCTCTGAATATTTTTTTAATTATATAACACATATAATCACATGCCACCAGCAAATACAAATCTCTGTTTTCCCATTTACATATCTGAAAATCCCTTTTTTTTCCCTTCCCAGTTTTGTTGTGTAATGCCATTTAAATTATCAGACTCTTTTGGCCAAATCATGTGAGCTGCAGTACCAATCAATATTCTTATGTTCTAAATAGCACAGGTTAAGGGACTTTGACATTTCCTAAATATTGTGCCTCTTCTTTTAAAGCATACTTTCATTATAATCAAAGTACACTGTCCTGATACCATTTTTTCTGTCATTTATATATTACAAATTTTTCCCTTAATCATCCTGTTAAATAGTTTTTGGAAGAGGTTATATATAATATAATGGAAGTATCAAAATTATTTTTTTCTCAGTTTGGGTTTTAAAGCAATCAGTCTTGCAATAAACAAGAGACTCTCTTGATAGGAACTGTTAGTATTTGTCAGGCATATTTCCCTTAAAAATGTTGACTATATATTAATAGTAATCTGTCGTTCTCTCTATCAATCAGGAGCTGCAATCAGCCACAAACACACCCTCTAATTCTCCTTCAATCAGGGAAACAGTGCAGAAACTCAACTGCAAGTATTTAATAAATGAATAAAGGGGAAAAAAACAATCAGAAACTGTTGGGACCACACACATGATATCTTTATTTAAACTAGAATTTTTCTTTCTCTATGAGCAGCTTTTTCATTTATCAGGTTTGTCAAGCATTAGCACAAGCTGCTGGCTGAGTCACCATCCTTGAAGGTATTTAAAAGATGCGTGGATGTGGCACTGAGGGACATGATTTAGTGTTGATCTTGGTAGCGCTGGGTTAATGGTTGAACTCTGTGATCTTAAAGGTTACTTTCAAGGAAAAAAATGATACTATGATTTTCTGTAGGGCTTCATATGAGGAAATGAAAATCTAATCTAGGGCCATCATATCTAGGTCTGAGTGTTTTGGGAAGTTTTAGGTTCACAGTTACTAAGAAAAAGAGATTCAGCGTTGAAACAGTTACCACTTAGCACTAATGAAAATGTATCTCTTTTTTCCAAGTGCTTTCTGGGAATGGAAAAGTAGGTTACCTGTCAGCACTTCCCAAACAAGCTCTGCAGCAAAGCACCAGAACAGTATCCTCATCTCCCAGCATTGAGGTATCATTAAAAGAACACCATGAATTTTAAAACAGGAAGCTTGGGGGTTTTTGAAAAGCTTAAGACATTTGCAAAACAGATTGTTTCTCCCGGTGGCACATTTAAACAAGCGGGGCACTTTCAAAGTGTTACTCTATAGAACAGAAATTCACTTATGCATGTGTTTGTAATGCCAAATACAAGCTTCTGAAATGTCTTTCAGATTATCCTCCATTATCAAGGAGAGACTTTGTTAGGTACTGCTAAGACTCCAGTCTCAGGACTATGTGCTTTGATTCCCCTGTGGGAAATTTCATCCAGGGACTGAAAATCCTATGAAAGATTTGTCTGTTTTTTACAATCATAGAATTGTTTAGGTTGAAAAGGACCCTTAGGAACACAGAGTCCATCACTTAATCCAGAAATGCCAAGTGCACCATATTAACCATATCTCTAGGTGTCACATCAACACAACTTTTTAATACTTCCAGGGATAGGGACTCAACCTCCTTCTGCTCTGGACTGTTTCAAAGTTTGAAAACCCTTTAGGATTATTAGAAATTAATTATTTGGGGCTTTAGAAACAATATGAAATAGTTTGGGGGTAAGGATTTTTTTTTTGGGTTTTTATTTTTCACCAGGAAGATTTTCTTAAACCACTGTAATAAATTTATGCTTGATAAATCACATCCAGGAATCAGGAGAAATATTTGTTTAATTTGTCTGAAATATAAGATGCAGTAACTATAACCTTGACTTAAAGTCCTCAGACATCCTTGGGGATCTTTCTGTTGGCTCTAATTTGGAAAGTCCATCTTAATACTGATTTAATTGCAAAAAAAATCTTGTAACAATCAGAAATATGCACATATTCCCTTAAAGAAAGAAAAGCATTTTATAGCCAAAGCATTTTAAACTAGAACATTTTTAGATTAAATTATTGAGAAAATGCAAGGTAGAAATGTTACTTTTAAGATACAGCTACCTGCAGCACAATTTTGTACTCCAACTGTTGCCTGGTGAATTAACTGTCCTGTTAAAAAAAGCATCTAATAAAGGTATAAAGCATCTAAGCTGAAGTATCATACCTCTGGTACTATCAGAGGATGTTATTCTTGAACTAATTCATTTTGTGACTTCAGAACAGGAAAGCAGTTTAGCGCTCAGAGTAAAACATATGTTCTTTGGTAACCTTGGAAGCAAGAATAGAAGCAGTTCCAAACTATGAAATGGTTGCAAATTGAGTTTGGGCAAACCATAGAAGACTAGTTTTCCAGAAGAAATGTGGAAGATGAGTTACAAATTATATGTATACGTATACGTCTAAATATAAAAAATTGAAGATAAATATTTATTTTACTGTGAATATGGAAATACAAAGTTAATGTTAGGTGTTTACTATAGTATAAGTTCACTAAGTATAAATTCTTCCTATATTTCATACTTCTTAAAAGATCTTTTAAGCACCACTGGGAATGCACCCTACACCTAAATTGGGAAAGCACTTGTAGTCTCCCTCATTGTCACTGTAATGCTCCAACTTGATGACAGAAAGAGCCAACAATGTCACTTTACAAACTTGTAATACTCCACTGTAAGAAAGTTTTATTCTTAGAATGATGTTCTTTTGTACTGAGGCATCTAATGCCAGCTGTGCAAGTACTAGAGACACAGGCATATCAAGGTGATTATACCTTATCCAGCAACACCTGAACCCAGAGGAATATTTTTATTCTTTTTATCTCTATGTTTCTTTGAAAATAATTTTGAAAATTGTCATACTTCAGTAGCTTTAAAAATAGCTTATTTATAAAAAGTTGCATCATTTTTCTGTAAATCATTACTATAATAAATGTGGTGCACTTGGAGGACAGTCTTATCAAAAGACACAGAATGTAAAATAAAATATGGTGATTGAAGTAAGAATCAAAGCTTGTGAAGTCCAGTAAAACAGGATCACCATTTAATTAAATTAGATTTCTCATTCTGGAAGTGAATGATAAATAACATTCATGTATTTTACAATGCTTTAAATCATGACACATTCCCATATTTATGATATTATCAAGCATGTCTAGACATGGCTGCAATGAAGTTCTGTGTTTTACCCTTTTAATTTAGGCTTTCTGCTCTGCTGTTGCTAACAGCTCTGGCAAGAGTAATTTGCTATAATCAAAATCAAACATATGCAAAAAAGTTCAATTAAAAATTTACCATCTTTGTGGGAATAGTTTTTTGCATTTACAAATACTGGAAGTGGATTTAACTTATTGTTTGTAATTTCTAATAGGGGGATCCAATTAGACTGCCAGAAAAGTTACCAAACACACAAGCCGAGAACTAATGAATTGATTTCTATGGAGTCAGTAAATACTGATTTAGCCTAAAATAGCCTGTATTTTTAGCATGACAAGCATCTAGGTATGCATTAAAAGTAAAAAGAAATTTTAAAAATGCAGAATAAATATTAAGTTTATATCAAATTCATAACTTACATGATTATAAAAAAACATATTTTTGTTCTTCATGCAACATTTTCATACTGGAAATTTACAATTGACCACTGCTTTATTTTTCTCTTTTCTATGTGTAGATGATTTCTCTTTTTTTTTTTGCCTCCCAAAACTACCGAGAATTCTCAGTAGAATGGTATAAACAAGTCTGTTTCACCCTCACGCTCCATCCTCGTTCACTCAGCCTGCTGACCCCAAGCTGAAACTTTGCTCACACAAAAAAGAATCTCACCTTTCAGATGCAGACTGTCAAACTAAATCAAGTGTCAAGCAACACTTCCCACAGACTGTAAACACCAGGATTGTTTGAAGAAAAGGACTCCTGGAAAGAAAACAAGCTTTGATTCCTCCTGGAAAGAAACAAACTTTGATTCTTTGCCTTTGAAGCCTGATTCTTTTTAGAGGAAGTTACTACAGAGGAACATTCCAAAACAAATCATGTTTTGTAAGAAAACTCAATGAAATCAAACATCTTGGGTAGGAAGAAACCAGAGTTTAAGGTAACGAAGAGTTTTTTTCCTGTGACAAGAAGGAAACTGGAGGCTAATATGAGCTTGGGTTCCCAAAACTGTGCAGAGTAGTTGTATGTATGTTGCTGGTCTTTGCTGCACAGTGGATGCGTACCCTTGCAAATGTACCTACCTCTGGGTTTACTTCAGTCAGTAACAGGAAGCAGATCATTTCAGGAAAATTCTTGTAAAAGGAATACCAAAGAAGGACTCTTCAATAGAATAGTACTCTCCAAGGCCATCTCAGCCAGCTTGCCAGAACTCTTTATAACAAGAAACTTTTAAAGTCGTTTTCTACCAGATATTTTAAGCCTTGAAGAAACAAAACAATCACCCATGTGGTGGCTTACAATTCAAAAATGGACTGAAAATTCCCAATGGAAAAGTGAGGACCCAGCTTAAGCTTGTGAAAATAGTGTACACAGAGACACCCTGGACAGAAAATGGTGGGGACAAAAATGAGGAAGTTGATCTTCTCTATAAAATAGAAAGTAACCAGCAAGTAATGGACCAGAATTATGCAGGTTCAGTGGAAATTTAGAAAGTCTCCATCACATAGAAAAACGTGTATTTTTGTGTCAACATGCTGATGTCTCATCTGGAATCATGCACACACCACCTTTTCCTCTCAAGTCTTTTGTCATCAATAAAACATAAAATATGCTTGCAAGCATAAAATCTTGGAAAATTTACCCTTATTTTAACGTGTGGGTGTGGGTGTGGGTGTGTGGGGGTGTGTGTGTGTGTGTGTGTGTGTGTGCATGAACAGCATGTAATCTTTATTCCTATTTCCTTGTCATTTCCTATATGGGAAATGTACTTCTAATGATAACTAGAATATAATAGTTGTGTTGTGTTTTAAAAGGCAGGTGTCCTCATTTATCTATTTCAAGCTAAAAACCCTTCATTTTTTATCCTAGGACAACTGTCTATAAACATACCAGTATGTTTCTGCCAAAAAAGCTCAGATATCCTAGGCAAGTTTCTTCTGACTGCGATACTCTGTTCTAGCAGAGCACCACAAACCACACACCTTGTAATAGTCAGAGCTTGGTGGTGATAACTTTAAGCTCTTTACTAATTAGGGCAGGCTTTTAGATGCAGAATATAATTCATTTTCCTAACAGAGAGCCATGTGACTGTTATATGGTTTTACATCATCTAAATCTTCATTCTGCTTAAAGACTTTTTAGGCCATACATGGAACTGATCAAAATATGGAAAAGGTTTATAAAAAACTTTATTTTCTGGGTCATTCAGAGGATTGGGAAGCTCTTAAATCAAGGGGGAAAAAAATGGAAAAATACTACAGGATGAGTAGAATTGGTGCTACCCAAAATTTGTGCTCAAGTAAGTAAAATCTTGACTACATCTGCCCAGGTATAACGTGTTTGATAATACTGGTATGTCCTAATTAAGAAAACAACATTCAGGCAATTGCTGTAGGAAAACATTTCTCAAAAACTTTTTACTGAGAGATCTGAGTATCTGCCCCTGTTTAACTATTTATGACAAAGAAAGAAAGATGAACAATGAAGACTGAAGAATTTTAGATTCTCATACCATGTTTAATGATAATAACAGCTGCTTGGTTTAGTCATCCCAAAATCCAAGAAAATTTGTTTTGCATGTTCAACAAAGCCATCGTCTGCTTATGCCAACCACCTAGACTGGATAGCAGTTAGTGGTAGAAATAACAACTCCTTGGGAAGACTGATGTCCAAGAGTGAGCAGAAGGCTGAGCCAAGTCCACTGTGCATAAAGGGATGGCCACCAGCTAGGAGCCACACTCATCAGATACCTGGAGCAAGTGTCCTCTTTTCCCAAGCCCATGGTGCTGTGGCCACTGCTACCACTGTGCAGAAGTCATTTAATTGTTTATATTGGTTTTATGTCTGTGAGTGTGAGAACAGGAGTTATTAAACATATGGTAGACCCATCTCACCTTTTCTACACTACTATAGAGATATTTGGTTACTGTGAGGCGTAGTTCAGTTCTTTTGGCTAAATTCTCCCATGGCTGAATCAGACCTTCATGTGTCTTTCTGTTTTTCTTTATACCTTTGGAAAATTTACATCTTTATTGAGGGACATAAAATATTTATAATAATAATATTGGCAGTAAGTAAATATTTCATGCCTGTGCTCTAGTAAGATATTGCCCCAGAACTCTATGTTCAAAACTCACAGTTTGCCCTCATCCTTAGGCCAAATTATAATATTTATAACCCGATATAACACTTCACACTAGATAAATTTGCAAAGAGAGGATATTCATTGCATAATTTTAAGATGGAATGGATTTAAAAGTATGTAAAGCACATAGATGAAATCTGTTTTAATAATACATATACTTTTCCTACTAGTTTGTTATTTATAATTTATCAGGGTTAATTATTCTTCTGTTGCCTCTGACAAGGCTGTATAAAGGGTGACATGAAAGAGTAAGAGGTGAAGAAAAACTTCTGTATAAAGCTATTTGATTTTTTTCCAAACTTTACAGCTTGTATATGTACAGAATAATTTCATGAAACACACTTTATTTGCTAATTTGTTTGGTTTTCTCCTTAAAAGAAACCCAAACAGAGCCCCCTCCAAAAAAAAAAAAAAAAAAAAAAAAAAAACAAAAGCCCAAAACAAACAAACAAACCCTAAAAAAACAAACAAATGAAAAAAAAATCCTCAAAAAACCAAAGAAAAAAAATCCCAAAAAACCCACAAAAGCAGACAAAACAAACAAAAAAGCATTTTGCTATATTCAATATGGCAAAGCCCCTACAGGATAAAGATTTTGTTCAGTGCATACCACTGATAATGTAACAGTGATGTAGGCAAATTCTAAAGAATTCCCTTTTACAGTATCACTTTCTTAGCAGAAAATTATAGGTGGAATAAAATTAATTGAGGAAAACAGGTAGTGTAATCAAATTACTTTATTCTTTTAGAAATCACACTTATTTTATCCATCTCTGACTGGTCTACAGTTTATAGTCCTTCATAATCCATTTAAGCAATTTATGATGTGCGAATTTTTCAACCCAAAGCACATAAATATAAATTAATAGGTCAGAGCTGGTGACGTCTAAATATTCCCAAATACAGCAAAATATCTATTTTATGTGTGATTTTCATGAATATGTGGAATTAGGAGGCCAATTATATCCCTAACCTTTGTTTAAATAAATTACATAATATTTTTAAACAATTGTGATTTCAAGTATGTCTCAATAATGTCTTGCATTATATTCAGGATTGCAATAATTGCAAGTGAGTAAAGAATTTAATCCAGTTCCCAAATTTCTGAATCCCAAGCAATTTCCTTAAGAATCGCTTTTTAATTGAAATTGTTTTAATTGAAAATTAAACTTTCTTGTGTGTATTCAAACACCTGAAAATAAGAGTAAGAACAAAACCACTTTTTCTGATATTTTTAAAGTTCATCCTTTTTATCCTAGATGGTTGAAAAACGCAATAATTCAAACCATAATAGGTACAGTGTGCCATGCATATCACATCTATATTATATTTTACAGAAAGTACAATGTTGGTGTTTTGTTATTCTGTTACTCTAAAAAAAATCCTATATTATCTTAAATATTGCTTCTTATATATTCAACAGAGAGGTGAAGCTCATAGTGAAAAATATGCACTCAGATTTGTAAATGGATGTTTCAACTCCCTTTCCTCCTGACATAACATGCTGCGCATGCACAATATTGAAATTTACCAGTAATATGCCAAGCATTTCATTCCCTGGTAATTCCTTTGCAACAGTGAGATTTGTCTACTTACTTCTTTGGCATAAATATCCAGCATTAACAATTGCTATAACAAAAGAAGGAGCAAGAAGAGAGACAGTTTGAGCCTCTAACATCACACATTTCCAATACACAGTGCACTTATTTCTTAGTCATTAGAACTGACGTGGTGTGTGGGACCTGAAGGATGTGTTTGCAAATGATTTTCAGAGAAAGTTGAATATGTAATCAAAGATATTTATGAACTTGCCGCACCCAAACTCTCTTGTAGTAGCATGAACTCTATTCTCAGTCAAAAAATGTTACTGACACAGTTCTCCACAAGAAGCCTTTCTAATGTAAATGCCTTTGTCAGCATGGGGGGTTGGAAAGAAGGAATGTGACAATCGGGAGATTTTGGTTATCACAGCTCTGAAGGAAAACATGAAAGGCAGAAGAGTTTTTACAGACACAGTCAACAAGAAGACACGAAGACTCAGGTATTCAAATTTTGGGAAGATATTGCATATCTAACTACTAGAGTAGAGTAATTCTAAAATAAAAAGTAGGTGGAAAGCATAAATTTAGTGTCAGAAAAAAAAACAAATATAACTAACATTTTGCTTAAGTATTCATGTTAAAACTCACAGAAACATATAGGTAAAAATTCATTGACCATTTATATCAGAAGGTTATTGCATTACACTGTTATTTTCTCATGAGCCATGGATTTGCCTTGACTGTTATGAAGCTCAGTTTAGGGATGCATCCCACTTGTTCCTTTTGCAAACCACTTCCAAAGTCACGGCCATTTCTTATTTCAAACAATTTTTAATTTTCTTTAGTTCAGAAAAAGAGAGGAAGAATATTTTCCAAAATTGATCCTAATAATATTTACCTGCAAGTAATTCAGAGACAACTTGCTTACTGATTTTCACTAGAAAAATTAACACAAGCTCCATATAATTTTAATTGTGTTAAATATATATGTGTTAAAACCTCATGTAATGACCACAATAATCGGTCACTACTTGCTTGTGTTTATGAAGTAAATCTATCAGAAACCTAATTAATCACAGACACAGGATTAAATGTTGCCTCCTTTTAACTTCCACTCTTGACTTAATCTCTGGAAGCCAAACTCATTCTATTATTATAATGATAGCTCTGATTGTTGTATTGGAGCAGCTCAAATAATTGTTCAGAGGGAAGAAATTATGGAGTTTCTCTCTCCCACATTTTGTTTTATTAACATGGCTTGAGTTGCAAAGGTTTGTGGCTTCTGGCTTCCTGGTTCTGACTCTCAGTTTACAAAGCCCAAAGATTAAACATCAGTAGAGTAACCCAAAAAAGAAGGAAATTTGGTATATTTGCTTTAAAGGCGCCCCTGAGAAGCTATTTACTCAGCACCAGTAAAAGCAGGAAAGTACTGAGCCTTTTTCAAATATCTCAGAGATTATCCTAGTATTCAACAAGAACTGGTAGTATAGTACTGGCTATTGAAAAATAAGTTTTTTGTGTTGCATTATGACTACTGGGAGTTAATTTTACCTTTTTTTTTTCTTTTTTAGTTGGAATATAGTGCATGGGCAGACAATGTTGTATGAGATTTTCAGCTAAAAAAACTGAAGTCATTAAAAGTCTGCTCTTTTTAATGTGTGAAACACCTGTATCAGCAGGTACAATGTAGTTGCAATGTAGTTGGCTTTTTTCTATTTATGACTTTGCAGGGACAATATAGAGGTTTCAATAAAACCTTTTTTTCCATTCTGTGCTCATGTGTAAAATTCAAATTGCGATTCCTAAAGTTCGTAAAACATCCTTATGCACAGTGAAAGAAACCAGTAAGTGGAAATTCTTGGGTTTATGTTTAGATATTTCTTCAGATTAAACTGACCTTCTCACAATGTGAATGTCACAGCAACATTCCTTTTCTAATAATCTCTTGCCAGGAGGTATTCTTATCCACCCTTGCTCTCCTTGATAGTGTATCCAAATAAAAAAAAAAAAAAATTGAATTTTTTCTTCACAGTGTTTCTTCATTTTCTTTCTCCCCTATTTGCTATTATTGTATTGATTTACTGGGAACTTAATGGAATTTCTGTATCTATCTTCACTTTACTTAACACACTATTAGCTCCTTCATCAACTTTTTCATTTTCTTCTAGTCCTCAGGTAGTATATCTCAGAGAGCTCACATTTTCACTTTCATTGAATACCAGCTTGAATGCAATGATAACATTTACAACAAAGATTTTCCAGAATCTGTATGGCCAGAAGTGCTTGATTGAAGTAGCAATATTTTCATCATGTGATCGTAATATTCTTTGCACAAACCCAATAAGATAACTAATACAGCCCACCTGTCCACATCAATAACACCATCCTAAAGGCTCATTTCAGCATGACAGTCTGGAGAATGCCCCACAGTGGGTTCCTGTTATTATCTGATTATTACTTTTATTGAGAGAGGCTTCTGCTCGAATTAAGGTGCCAACAAGACCCAATGTTGAAGTCAATAGTATGGATTTTATTTAACAGCAAATATGAGGTATAGAGATGGAAAACAATACGAAAAAGAGAGAGGAGAAGAGAAAGAGAGTGACAGACAGCAATTAAGAAGTAAGATAATCAACCCCCTGAGGATCCAGTGGTATCCCACTGATCCTTTTCTTCTGGACTTTTCAGTCAAGATGGGAGGAATGGGGGTGTTTCCTTCAAAACATATGGTTGAACATACAATGCATTAATACATGTTCAGGTACACATGGGTGTCAGGGTTTTTTGTTTTCCAATACTTAAAGCGCGAGACTCGAGGGCAGTCTCCCCGACCAACCTCTAAAGGTCCCCTGATATCAGGGCTAAGGTGGTGAAATGAGGAACGGGTCCACACCACAGCTCTGGAACTAAATACTTTAATAACCATAAAATAAAATGTGGGACAAGGCCCAAAACACGCGCACACACTATGAGAGCTAAGGGTAGAAGACAAGGCTGAGGGAAAATCCAGGGTATTTATAAGGGATGATGAGAGGTGGGTCCAGGGTGAGAATCCAATGGGTAAAGGGAAAAGTGGTGCAAGGGAGGAGTAATATGGGGCAGTAACCAGTAAGGTAGGATGGGTGGAACAATGCGGTGAACATAAACCAATGGGGGTACAAGGATACAAGAACTTTCCAGAACTGGGAGGAGAAAAGGGATGACATAACTGGGAATAGAGGTAACCAATGGGAAATGAGGGTTATAAAGCTTTGCCATAACAGTTTTAAAACCTTTGACAACTTTCTTAGGAACTGTTATAAACTTAAACAAATGCCCTCCGAGGTCTGGGGCCAAGGGGCAACTCACCAAAAACACTGGTCTGGCTTTGGATGTCAGCCAGCTCGATTCCCACACATGGGAATGTCCGAGCACCTGCCCTGTGGGGGAAGTTTTACGCTGTCTTTTTCAACACACTCTGAATCTGTTGCAACACTTTGCATGATGTGCAGCTCTCTGATGGAAGACCTCAGAAATGTGCCTTCTGGGTCACTTCAGGTGTCTTTGACAGTTTATGACAACTTGTAAGACATGACAGCTTCCCCTTCTATGAAAGTCCCTTGTAAATGTAACCTTCATGGTGAGGATGGAACAGGGGAGTGACTTCTAAAACTGAGCCAGTTTGTGTAAGGGAGGACAATCCAGAGGGTCTGCTTCTTATTGGGATTATAGTCTGTAGTGATGGGGGTTCACCTCTCTGAACCACAGGTTTCATTGTCACACACCCAAAACCTCTCCTTCCTCCCCTTGATTGTGGGGAGAAAGTGTAAACCCACTCTCCCCAAACAAACTTGAGGGCTGTGGCCTCCCCCTCAAACACAGCCAGAGCTGATTTTCAACACACCTGCAGAATTTGGATTTCCTTCTGAGCACACTCCTCTTCCCCAGCCTTGTTTACTTCTTCCTAGACCTGAGATAATTGGACAGTAGTGCCACCTTTATCTTACCTAAAACTGGTGTCAGCTGTCTTAACTTACTGTCCAAACTTCCATCAGGAGTCATATTCGAGAGGCTGGGCTTCCGTGGTCTCAGATGAGCAGTCACTTTTTAGAACAGTTTGCTACAACGGGCAAAGTCCTTCAGTGATTTCAACAAACCATCACTTCCCTCACAACTAGTTGCTCCTCATGAGGTTGCCCATCGGCAATAAGTACATGGGATCTGAGCACGGGTTCCTACTGAGTTACAGGGACCTGAGTAACTGTAAATCACCTTTATGTAAGGATTATATAACACTGAACCTAATATTTTTCCATGCTACAGGAAGAAAACCCTCACAGAGAGAGACAAGCAGGCCCATCCCCACCCCACACCCCTTGGTACCTGCCAGGCACCAGCTGCAATTTGGTAACCCCCACATGCACAGGGAACCTTCCCTGCACTGCTTCACAAGGGCCCCCTAGTCCTTCTACAGAGAGACAACCAGAACACACCCACTCAGCGACAGAAAAGAGTCATTTACAGTCAGTAACTGGCATTAACCAGCTCTAGTCAAAGTATGTGGATCTTGGGCATCAGCTGGGCAGCTGTTGGCCAGGTGGCAAGGGCTGAAGTGACACCTGCCCACAGCCCAATTCCCTCTCTGCCATCCACACCTGCCTGCATCCTGGTTTTTCCTTCTTGACTGCCCAAGTGGCAGCCAACCAGCTCCGTGGGCCTTTCTCCCACCCCTGCGAGGTGACTGTCCTGGTGGCTTGGCTCAACTCTTGAGGTCCTCCCAGACTGAGGTCCTCCCATCTCTGCCATGCCCATGCCCATGCCACGGCTCCATTGAGCCATCAGCAGCTGAGGGCACACACAATACGACACAGGCAGGGCCAGTATCCCAAAAAACATAGCACTTCAACCATATTTTCTTCTACCCTTGATTACTTGATTCTTAAAAGGTGACAGCAACATGTTTTCCCTTCCTCTCTGAACACAGGCACACTCCTTTTGCACCAGAGTATATACACATACATAGCTGAGGGGTTATTTTTCCCCACTTGCATGACATAGACTAATCCATTAGATTTCAGGTGACTAGGTTTTCAAGTAGTATCACATAAATATACTAGATTTGTATAGTGCCAATAATCAAATCCTTGCAGTTTTCTGGTAAGTACATACAGGAAAAACAGAATTTCTGTACAACAGCCATAGAGAATATATAATAATTTCCATTTAAAAGCAAACAGTTAAGATGCCTTTCAACTGATCTGAGGCAAATTCTGTCGGACTGTGTTCATATGCACTCATCAGAAAACATTTGAATAGATACTCAGTTTCAAAGCCACATGATGAAAGATGAACATTCACAGTTGAATCTCCATGAATAATCCAAGAGAGGCCCATTCTCCAGGGCTCCAAAAGAAGTATTTCACTGAATGTAATTGTCTATACACAGGTTTTACCTACAGTTCTAATAATGAAAATATTCATTTTGGTATTTCAAAAATGAATTCTCAGCACTCTGAGACTGCAATAGAAACAAGGCATAAGAAAGTGTGCTCACAAAGGGCGCATGTGTCTGCCTGAGACTGCCAATGTGCTTATTTACTTTGTGCATAACCACAGTCAAAGCAGGAGTTTGCAGTTTTCCAAGATTTTGTTTGCCAGGAAGCTCCCTTTTGGCCTTAAGACTCTGATTTTAGCTTTACCACTGTGTCAGTATTTGAAAATGTCAGCAACATACCAATAAATATGTTGATAAATTCACCATCAACAGCCTTTCACACAATAGTGATCTTGAGCAGATTAGTAGTGTGCATAGACCAGAGGAAGAGTCTGTATGTTTTACAACACATAACACTTTTTACTGATTTTATACTCAGTAATGAAGTTGCTGGATATTGATCACAGCACACTGCACTTTGATTAAAAAAAAGTCTAAAGGGAAGAAATTTAGTATTTACTATCAACAAGACCAGAATATAAATGAGTAACATTTTTATTTCTGATATTTAGTGAATCTGATTTCTTGCTTTATTGTCCTGACTTTATTTCAGTACCTTGAAAGTATTTTCTATGAAAAATACATTTTCTGTTTAAAACTGTAAGCTTTGTGATAGTTTATTTAGGATTGGTGCTAGAAATATTTTTTTTTTTAAATTTCTACAGTTAAAAAGATAAACTTTTGTTTTCCCCACTCTCCCAGTCAGGCTTGAGATATTTTTCCTGCATCACCTTCTCTGAAATCACAGAATGATGAATAATCATTAAAAAAGAAAACCTGCTGAGAGACACACTCAGCATTGAAATTTTCAGTCAGAACACTTGAGGCTTGGCAGTGTCACAAGCATTTTGAAATCAGAGACAAAATTAAGCAATTTCTTAATACAGAGAAATGATAACTTTAAAATAAAGTCATTCGTATTTTTAGCCCTGGTCACTTTTTCACTGTGGTAGCCAGGAAAATAAACTTTTCTTCTTGTGATATTTCAGAAAATAAGAGGAACTAGTTTTATTAATATCAAATAAAAGGAAATTCACTGCAAAAATACCTGATGCTCCATGTTAAAAATGCATAGCAGTGTGACCACAAATGAAGAGGAATTTTGCATATCTTTTCACATATAATATGTCTTGTAGACAGTGGTCTTGTTCAAGTCAAACTGTGTACCAATGGACAAGGGAAGTAATTCAAGGTCCATATAATCTGTTCCTACTTGCCTCTTTCCCATCACCCTTGAACTCACTTGCTAAAATCAGACACATTTAAAAGTATGCAGAAAACAAAGATTATTATTTACCATGGGGATTTGCAGCTGGATAAAGGACATGCAAATTAGGAGAACCTCAGCCTTTATAAAATAGTTTTGACAGCTGTAAACCAGTTGATTAGGAAATGTACAAATACCAGTCAATAAGTCACCTTGTATGCAGGGAGGCCAAGGCATGTCTTCTCTCTGGAGCAATAAAAGAGCAGGAAGTGAGATTATCCTTTGGGGAAGTTTTCAACCAGGGAGACAGGATGCCAAGCTCCATTGGTTTTGCTCCTCACAAAACAACCTAGCTGTACATCACATCCTACAGAAAGATGAACCACACAGCAGCCACTTTCACTACATTTTCATCACTTTGTATTTATACCTCTATCTCATGCACAACAACATCCTATCACACAACTTCAAGTCTCTGGTCAGTCAGAGCTATCTTCTCTCCCTTTAACATTTTATTAGTTATTAAAGAAGTGAGAATCTTAAAAGCTTTATATAACTTGATTACCCCCTTCAATCCTCAGAGACAGCTTTCCAGAGCTACCCTGTATTTGAAATAAGCATGTTTGCATGGTACTTCTAGTCATGAGAAAATCAGTTCTCTGTCTACAGAGTTGCATGAGTAGTGCTGAATTCTCTTGCCATTCTATCTTGCAGAATATGGATTGAAAAGTAGGTAACAGCTTTTTGGGGGAGGATATTAATAAAGGATTTATGGAGATAACAAAACTGTAAAGAAAGGAAGCAGGAGGATGGGAGATTCAAGATAGTTCTGTGAGCACAAAATCATTTAGTGTTATATTCTGCAGAGTCCAGAGCAGCTTCAATGGCTGAACAATTCAAATAGACAGAAGGGCCTCTTGACAGCTGTCAAAAGAAGTTCACAAAACAGTATAGGATCATAGCCTATATGGTTTGTTAAGTCAGCACATGATCAGTCTGTAACATTTTTGTATGTCCAAGAAGCACTTACTGGACTGAGTTTCCCAGATGTATTTGTGTTCTTCCTAGCTGAGATGTACATTCCGTGGCCTTTAAACAGCAACACTCTCTGATCTTAATGTTGCTTCATTACAAGTTAGTTCTTTGTTTTTTGTCTTAAAAACATTAGATTATCATTCAGCTGATGGGACTGCAGGGCTATTTGCTGTGTCCAGTAAAGAAAAGCACTCAATGTATTTAAAATACTGACACCTTTTTTTATTGTCTTCAGTGCAAGACATACTTCTGCAAGTGCACAAATTGAATAAGTACCTGAGAAGATAATAAAGAAGCTTCTTTCTTTCTTTCTAAACTGAAAAATTAACTTTCGAGAGAGATGCCAAAACCTCAGTACAAAGAGCAACAAAGGATCTGGCAAAGAAAGTTTTGTCTGGACAATCTGCAAGAGCAACATAATAGTACCCTCATCAGTTCAAGCCTATGATTTCCAGATGCATGCATATAACGGTTACTAGCTACAGAAATTTAACAACACATATGGACAGAGTTATGTAAGTAATAAATTTTAAAAAGTTTGCTCTTTGAAAAGAGGTATCCACTAAAGACAAGCAGAAGCCTCATCTACAACTTTCCCTTGCAGTATTGGACCGCATATGTTTATGTGTTAAGTGTTTAAAGTCTTGGATCATACAGAGCACATGCATAGTTTTCTCATTAATCAGGATTAAGGCAAAGAAATAGTTTAAGCCATTACAGCTGTAATTCCTAAATGATAACTAAGCAAGATATAGTAATATGATTGCATTTCCCATAAGCTTATTGTAATTTACTTATAATTACTGTAATCTCTACAAACATTCTCATAAATTTGGTTTTAAGCAGAGCATTGATTTAATAGCATCTTTAGAGGAATAGTGTACATCTCTTTTACCTTTCCTCTCTGACCACATTACAATAACACCTCAGGGTAAAATATGTGAAAGTAATAAGGAATACATTATTATTGTTACTTCTTCCAATTAATAATTTATTTATCCTGGCATTCCTATGGCTGCCTTCAGCCACATATCAAATTGAAGCCAGGTATATTCACTTAAGCTCAAAAGGAAGAAAGATTTGAGACAGATGTAAACTGCAAGTGTCCTGGTTTTAGCTGGGATATAATTAATTTTCTTCCTCACGGGTAGTAGAGTGCCATGTTTGTCAATTAGTATGAAAATAACATTGATAACACACTGGTGTTTCAGTGGTTGATGATATTGTATAGCCACCGATAACGCATCACTCACAGTCTTGACTCACTTCAAAACTTCAGCGCTAAAAGTCACCCAACCTAACAACAACCCTCTACCCAGCCTCCATGTGCTGCAAAAGCATAGGCTTCAAGAACTGACATCTTCCCTTGTTTAAAGAGCTGATACAACACAGCTCAGAAAATATGATCCTCATCTGTGTGACAGACTTCACAAATCCAAGTGGGCCTGAGTGTGTGGTATTTCCCTCACTGAGCTGGAGATCTGAGGAGGTTTCATTAATTCCTTCCCTTTTTGTTTTTTTTCACTTTCACCTAGAAGACATGTAGAAGTGCAGCACATTTATGTCTAACAGGTTAATACCATACAGCTGGACCTACATATATCTATTCCCTAATATATGTGTGAATATTCAGTAACAGTAAATTACTTATATAAAGAAAGTATTGTTCTGTTATAAAGAGTATTAAAACCAGCTTATAACAGAATTGTATTTCTATTCTTTTTTTTTTTTTACTTTGGTGCTCACTTTACAGCTAGCATGTAAAAGGCAATTTTCTAGTATATTGCAATGGAAGAGAAATAAGCTTTTTAATAAACTGGTAAATGCCCCTTCTTTGGATGTGTATGTTCATTTTATTATACTTCACCTATATAATATCAAGTAAATAGGACAAACATAAGAAAGAGCAATACAAATTTTATTTAATAAGTAGATTGTAGAGATTCACAGTTTGGCTCGAAAACACCAAACCTTGCACTTTACTAAAACAAACAAATCCTTTAAAAAAATCAAGGATGTTTTTCTGTAGATTGGTGAAAGCAATCTCCTACTTCTCTCTTGTGCAAGTTTTTGTATGTGAGAAAAAAACTTGAATTTGGACATTAAAAAGAATTCTAAAACCTTCCTAAAATAAACAAGTAATAATAGAGACTTTTCAAAGGTTTACCTTGCAACATTAAGGAAAAATTTCATTTTTATTCAGCTTTAAGGATTTATATTTTTTTTTACATAATTTCAATGCAAATGGTCTTAGATATCAATCAGTAAATTAATACTTACTTTTATTTTATTTAGATGAAAGCCTACACATGTCCAAGAGTTTTGGAAGTGAAATGTCATGAGCTGCCTTTGGACAGATCTTTATTCTAAAGTTGGAGATCTATATTGTTTCATTCCCCACTTGTAACCTCTCCTGCACAGAAGAAATGCATTTCCTTCAGGTGTCTAAGTAAGGTAAATATTTGAACACTAGTGTTTTCAAAAGAATGAAGACAAAGTTGTCATAGAAATTACTTTGGAGAATGGCAAAAGTTGATAAGCCACAAGATAGAATACAGAGCTGCATGTAAAATGTGAAAAAAAATAATAATAGGGATAAAAAAAGTTTTCCTAAATATCCAGGTACTCTAGCAATACTGTTGCTATTAAGAGAATTTTTCTTGAAAAAGCTAAATCTCTCCAGTTTGAATAAGCCTATACATGCCATCTGGCAATCTTGATATTTTAATGTCTTTCTCACACTTTTTTTGCGATTAACAAAATAAGACTTTGCAAATTACAAGAGAGCCAGTAAACATAAATTTTGCCCTAATCATGCCTTTGCATACTTACTATCAATGGCTGTGCCCTACATTTTCTTGCTCTCTAGCTGATGTTTGTAGCCCTATTCCAAACCTCAAATTGTTTTAAAGATCAAATTTCAGTATACTGCTAATTTACCTATTGTGGTGGTTTTTATTAATTTCCTGAAATAATGATGAAATAGTTCTCTGTCAGGACCTGGGTGGTCCCCTTTAGACCTGACAAGAACCAACCGGCACCTGATTTTCAATATTGACACTTTATTATACCAATGAAAATTTATGTGCCTTTGTGAACACACATGTAAAGATGAAAACCCCCAGGAATTTCTCTTTTTGGTTCCGACTGTTCAGCAGGTAACTAACCTGGCTGGGCTGGGAGCACGCAGTCTGCAGGCCAGGGTCCCGTCCCCTGGAATGGAATTCAGCCAGAGCAACACACCATTGTTCCTGCCTGGGGCCTTGCTAAGATCCTAGCCCTTCCACCAGCTTGGCTCTTGAAGATTTCTCCATCATAAACAGCTCCCAGTGGCGGCCTGGATGAGATCACATAACCATCTGCAGGCCCGGGCAAGTTATTAACTCTTTCACTGCATCAGAATGAGACTTGCAGACACTTTGTTCTCTTTCCTGAGTGAAAGAAAAGGTCAGAGATTGAGACACACACAAAAACAGCATGAAAATGTTGAAGTCAGACAAAAGGAAGAGTCAGGTCTGAGATGAGAGATTGAGAAGATGCCCTAATTTGGATGGAAGTTTTTTTTAAGCTATGGAGAAGATTATGATTGATAAATTAGACACTCTTGTTCCCCTATAACTTATGAATGCTTATGGGGTGGATGAAATGTTCCAACTGTAGGTATGAGCAGAGGCATTCATGTTAAAGTACTCAGATGCTGAAGTAACCATGAGAAGTTTGAACAGAGAGGAGAGATGAAGACCTTATTGACCCCCAGGGAAGAAGGAGAAAGACCTCTGTTTTCAGAGGATGACAAGAGCCTTTGCTTGAACTGCTAATCCTTAAGCTTTTGTACCCCATAAATTGACATGGTCATCCATAACAGTTGCAGGAAGATTGTCAGTTGAGGAAGAGATTTTCACACAGTGATCAGATTTCCATTCTCCCACACGGCCGACCACTGTGATATCGAGGGCACAAGAAAACTGTTGTGGAGAGGTCTCCATAGGCTGAAGAGAGAAACTCCTCTCCCTGAGTAAATTGGAGAAAGATTGTTTTAGAGGTGGTAGAGTTCTGATGAAAACCTTTGTTTGAATAGCAAACAGACTGATCTGTTTTTGTACATTGTCAGTGTGAAAGAAAAGAAGTTTGGGAGGAGGAGAAGTGTTCTAAAAGTTTTATTCTGATTCTTCTTATTTTTTCCTTGTCATTTTTAGTAATAAAGTTTTCCTTTATACCCTTCAAAGTTTGACCCTGTTTTGCCTTTCTCCTAATCCTATCTCACAGTAGGAAATGAGTAAATAATTCTTGTGGGCATGGTAACAATTTAGCCAGTGCTTAAACCCACCACAACAATTAGTGCATTGGCTGGGAAATCTCAAATTAACAAATCAAAACCACTAACTACACTATGTAATCCCATATGGTGGGAAGCAAAGAGTTGCAAGTATTAGAAGATGGTGAACCACAGAGATAGGTACAAAATCAGACTTTAAGATGGCGTTTTCTTTTTTGCATATTGTCACTTTGGAAATACTCTTTTTCCCTTTCTTGGATGGCAAAAGTTGAAAACAATGTTCATGAATTAAACCCACATGAGAAAGACCTGATTCAGCTGCACTAAATCACTAAGTGCCTTTGTTCTGATCACCTTTTGTGTGCTGATGATGATTATTGCCAGGCACAAAGATTCATTGGGAAAATAGTTATGCATTTTAAGACTATACTGTATTATGTATATGTAGGTTAGAACTGCCAACTAAACCTTCCTAAGTTATATTTCATAGTAACAGGGCAACCCAGGAGTGCTCTACAGTGTTTATGGGCTCTCTCCTAGTGTGTTGGTTTGCTCTCAGCCAGCTGAGCACCTTTGTAGTCTGCTGGAACAATAAAAAAAGGAAAAGATGGTGCCTTTCTGCACAATAACTTATTTGGAAACATGATTTCACAATTTTTGTTCCTGTTTAAAATACAGAAATAATGTTTGCATATTTGTTTCTGTATAGTGTAAATTCTTTCCAAAAAAATTACTGAAACATACAATACCCTACTTTATGCTTAATATATCAATCAGGTAAAAAAAAAATTAAAAAAACCAAAACAACCAAAATCTCCAAAACAAACAAAAAATAAACAACAACCATCCCACAAAACCCCAAACTAAAGAGACAACAAACATGTCAATGAAAATTGAAATTTACAGTTAAGCATGGAAGAACAACCAGAGAAGTACAATTACAAGTTATGAGAAATCTTCTTAGGATAATATTGCATTTTATTACAAGTTGGGTACAAATCTGTGCTTGAAGAAATAAAGCCATAGAGACACCACCACATGAGAATCTTCCTCCCCCATTTATAATAATATGTGCAGTCAGTAAAATTCACATATGCACATGATTACATAGTATTTAAAAGAATAGAGCAAAGGAATGGCAAATCACATACTCTGCCCCCACTATGTCAGTCTGTCACCTACAGTGAATGCTTGAAGACTAATACCCCAGTTTACAGTAAACATATCAAATGAAGAGCTACTGACTCCTTCCTATGTCATTTATTCTCTTAAGATACAAGTGACTTATGATCTGTCCTTATACTTTGCCCTATCCTCCCCAGTTGAATGCTTTCACAATTGCCTCACCAAAAAAAAAAAAAAAAATACAACAACAAAAAAACATTCTTCTAAAAAAGAAAAGGATCCTCAGTTTCTAATCAACTCTGTTCAAAATAATCAAGAGCAATACGCACCTCAATTCTCAAAAATGTTGATGTTTTCTTGTAGGAGTATATTGATTTGCCATTCTAAAGTGACTTGCCAAACAAAGGACATTTATTTATTTGAGCTTGATTGGTAAGGAAATGATGCCAATGTGATTAAACTAAACCACTCCCGCCTCTATGCATTTATGAAAATCCTTGGAAACATTTTGGGACAAAAGTTGGTGACAGCAAACAAGTTTGATAAAAGCAACAAGGAGACCCAGTGGCAGTAAAGATATTGCAACTTAAAGCAGGAAATATACAGTCCCTGACTGCAGGAAGTCATTATTTCAGCTCCAGCTTTCTTAAACTGCAAAGCCAAAGGAGTTCTTTTGCAGCATTACCTCTCTTACTCTCAGGGTAAGTCCCAGGGTCTGACTTACTTATTAAATTTTTAAACTGGGCAAAAATAGACATTATGTTTTTGTTTCTTATTTTATTTTAGCATGCAAAAATTAATATCCTGTCTTATTGAGAAGCATTCAAAAAGTCATTTTATTGTTAATTTTGGTATGTGGTTCTGTTTAGAAACAGAAGAAGAAAATGGAATACCAGTTTTTTTTTAAATATGTGGTGAGAAAATCCCGGCCATGTTCTGGTCTTAGTTTTGAGCTGTAGAAAAGCTGACAAGTAGAAAAAATTTTCAAGCATCGCAGTCAGCCACAGCTGGTGGGGACCCTGTTTTTGCATTCATAGCAATTCATTTAACCCAAGATGTCTGAAAGAACTGAGAGAGTGCAGATGTAACACAGAGGCAGATATAACTTCAAATTTTTTCTGCAGAGGTTCCTGCAATGGTTTGTGATGAATGAGACAGCCATACCTCTGTTTGAGATCTACTCTGAAGTGTTTAGAAGTAGTAACAGCATAAATAGCAAAGGGTAGAAATATTCAGAATCACTACCTGACAAGTTGAATCTCTGAATAATTCTTGTGGCCCTCCACCAGAGTTGCTCCAGTCAGACCAAATGTTTTTTTTCACTGAGGGCCCAACTATCAGATCCAGGGCTGAGCAGAGGGAAATGTTCCACTCCTTCAACTTCTTTACAATTCCCCTTCTCATGCAGCCCAGGATGCTGTAATCCTTCTCTGTAGTTCATTAAAGTTAAGTTATTTCCTGGTCTCTATCCAAAAATCTAGTGGAAAATAAAACTGTTCCTTCAATAAAAATAGAATCACATTATATGTTCAGACACAGTGGACATCTGTGTAGTAGAATACACTTGGTGCATCACATTCTGAAGGTTAGCTGCTAAATAAATCAGCATGGTGTGTTCTTGTGTTCTTGGTATTGTTCATGGTCTTGTGTTCTACCCTGAAATGCACAAACTTCACTTTGTCCCAGCAATGAACAGATCACAGACAGAGCAGCCATATTATACCCAGATAGCTGCAGCACAATGGAGTTCCTTACAAAGCAAGAAAAACTAAACTTCTACACCAATACATCTATATTTTCTAATGACACTCAAATGTGTTTGGTTTTTTTGTTTTTTTTTTGGGGGGGGCAGGGTGCAATTATAGTTATACTTCAAGATTTTTAATTATTATAACTGATGCAACTTTATTATTAGAATGAATAATTTTAGGCCAATTATTACAGAAGCATTCTGTATCCAAAATGGTAGTAGATATATTCTTAGCACCAAGCCCTATACCATTTCAATGTTAATAAGAGAAATTCTTCTTCCTGGTTTTGCCACACTGTGTGCATACATATATAAATGTTCATGTGAGGGATAAAGCTCTGAGAGGAATAGGAAAGGCTGGATTGATTTGCCTGCTGGAAATTGTGCTTTCATTTCTAAAGTTTCTTACAAAGGTAAATCATGACTGATCCCATAATTCTGACTTGAAAGGTCCAGAACTGCTCACCTGAATGAAAATTAAAATCTGCCCTTTTTATCTAGACACTAGATGCTACTAATAAAGTATCTGCTTCAATGCTGTTCTTCCTATCATCAATGCAGACAAGCTGCAGGAAAAAAAAAATATTAAAGAAAGATTTTTTTCACTTACAGATAAAGTAAAAATATAATAATTTCTACAAGTTCTTAAAATTATTTCATAAAGATTTGACCTACATAAGGGAAGACAGATACCAATCAACTTCTATTTTTTTTTTAAATGTTTAACATTAACCATTATATTTTGAGGTAGGTTTTGGTGTTGTTTCTTTTTAATTTGAAGGACAAGGTACTTCTAGAATAGTTCATACTTTCATGACTGGAGAGTGATTTCAGGTGACAGCTCATACAGAAAATAAACACTTCTGTAATTTTTAACTGTAACAGACATTCCTCTCGTGAGTTGTGAGTAATGTAATGCCGGCATCAATATTCCATGTAAAATCACCAGAATTACATTATTGATTTTTTTAAAATTTATTGCCAGTCTGATAATTCCAATCCATTGGTTTTGCAAACAATTTTCAATGAATAGTAAAGATATATTCTAGGTAATATGCTTCTGGGAGATTACTATGATTCTCAGCAGGTTAAATCCACTCAGCCTTCAGTGTGGAGCTGCAAACATTTCTAAATTGTGTAGCACTCTTCAACAGAAATCATCAAGAGTCATGTCTTATTGCTTTCATAAAATGTGGTTTACACCTCTCTGAGTAATTGAATTTTGCTAGGGTTATGGGCAGGCTGCATATTTTTGTGCATGAAAACACTATACAGTTCTTAGGAAAAAGCCATTCTTTCTATTGTATGAAGTCCAATCAGAGATTACTTCATGAAATTTATGCTGGACATTTTTCACTCCTAAAAGTTAATTAACAAGGAGATGAGTTTTCTAGGAGAAATAAAAAGCGCCATAGAGTTATAACTGCTCTTGGAGAAGTTTGGAAATGTTTCTCTCATATTGCATAAATATTAAGTATCTAATATATTAAATATTAAGTATCTAACATATTCTAGTACCAGTATAAGTATAAAAAAACCTCTCTCTCTACTGTTGAAATAATAATAATAATCATAATTATTAATAATAATAATAGTAATAATTATACTTTTAAAGTAAATTAACTTCTACGGTCAGATCAATATCTGGCTCCTGATAAAGATCACAAATGAAAAATGCATCATGCCAAGTGCATTAACAGGCCTTTCCCTAATACGAATGAATGGTAAGAACTAAAAAACCATCAAATTTTTCACAGCTATGCACAAAGACATTTGGAAGCAGTAAATGATAGGATAGATTAGATAGATAGGTAGATAGATAGATAGATAGATAGATAGATAGATAGATAGATAGACAGACAGATAGATAGATAGATAGATAGATAGATAGATAGATAGATAGATAGATAGATAGATATCCACAGTTGCAAGTAAGAATGAACTAACAAGAAAGCTAATGCAAAAGCTTCATCATGCATGGTAAGGAGAACAGGCAGAGGATTGACATTTCACCCCAACCTGTGACACTCAGCAGTCAATACTTGTGAAAGAGCTTTTGCTTACTAATTTTAATGGGTTATATTGAAAAACCATGACTCACTAATTTTTCTGTCCAGACTGTGGAAAGAACAACATCATTTTTACTTCTTACTTAACATTTTTGATAGAAGAAGGAGAAAACAGCATCCTCCAATGCAAACTGTAACAGCTTCAATAGCCAGCTGTATAAAACAAACCAGCACCATACCTCCCCTTGTAATAATAATGCATCTTTAAATTAACAAAGTCCTTGACTTACTTAGTCCTCTCCCTCATTTTCGTTGTGCATGGTAGTTTATTAAAGTATTATTCAGCAAATAAATTGTACAAAAAGCTACAATATATTTCTTTAACTGCAATCAAAGCTGTCATGTTTAAAAATGTTTATATTGCTACTTCTTTTCCAGGAAAACCTTAGAATTTCATATATCTTGTCATTGATCTCAATATCTCCTTGAACACTGCATTTCCTCAGCGGAGGCAAATATTGCTTGGAAGGCAGATGCAGACTGCTGAAGAAATGCACTGTCATTGACTTTGATAGCAGTGCTCAAATAAAGGCAAAATTTGCATGTTATGGAAATTTTAAGACTTACACCTTGTTCCAGTAAAGTCAAGAAATTACAAGAAAGCACTCTTCCAGCTCATTGGCCAGTCACCTTCACTGAACAAAAAAAAATGGCAGCAATGACAAGAACATTTTAATTTTATAATAACTTATATATTATACTTCAATAACAAGTTATAAAAAATTAATTCCTCTTTCACCACTCTGTCTTTCCTAAAAAGTAGATGAAACCCCATTGGAGAAGGTTGAAAGCAGATCAAAATTTTGTTGTTTTTAATTTCTTAGGAAAGCAAGATTAAGTGATTCACTGATGTTTAAATAAAAATCAACAAGACAGTATTGAATGAACAGTGGCTCTGTGTGGCTCTGTTTCAAGACATCTGAGCCTGATTAAGAATTATGTGCATGAAACCTGATAATATGCAGATAAGAAAGGGAAAAATATTCTTTCGTGTTTTTTTGTCTTTGCTTTGTTTAGTAAGGGTAGATGGAGATTCTGCAAGAACAAGAAGCACAATAATTATGTCCTGGGGACCTGAAGGAGACGAGGGTCCTTTTTGCCTGGCAGAAAAGCTGAATGCTGGGATTCAAAACAGTTATAGCCTAACCAGACATGCTAGGCAAAAGCAAAAGAAAAAAATCATGGCAAAGGGAAGGGAAAAGATAAATCTAGAATGCCACATCTCTGACCAATGACAAGAACCTGCCCCATCTCCCAAGACCCCAGAGAATGTTCTTTTTAATGTTATTACTGACTACCCTTCCCCTGATTTACTATGGACATCATCTCTTTAAATGCTGCCAAATTCTGTTTGAGTGGGATGGAGACAGGTTTGTTTGGTGTAGGTATTTTCTGGGGTTTGTGCAAATAATCTGCAGCGAGGTAGTTTCTAGCTTTTGCCCGGGACTTCTCAGGGACCAGAAGTTTGGTTTGAAACAATGCACAAGCAGCAAGCTTGTATTTTCAGGGAAATTTCTAGTTCACATACAAAGCTAATGTTTCCAAGAAACCTGAGACAAGACTTTTTTTTTTAACCTATGTGAATCAACTCATGTAATTTAAGAAAAAAATTAAATAATTCATGCAAAACATAATAAGAAAACAAAATATTCACTAAGAGAAAGTCATCCAATACACTAAGAGAAAGTCATCCAATAGACACTGTCCTGATTCTAGAACAGCAGCAAGGAATTATAGAGCACATTATGCCTGTGCAGGGCCCAGCTATACATAGCAAAGAGAAATAAAACATCTACAACTCATATAAACCCAGTATGAATGTTCACTTGAAGAAGCACTTGAAGAAAAACTAGCTACCCTTTTCTACAACTGAATATATTGAGACACTGGCTCTTAAATTCAGTTTTCTTTTTAACAGTTGCATCTATCATGGTGCTCTAAGGAAACATAAAGTTATCTTTCAGTTGAACTATTCTTATGCAGAGAAATCCTGGAAAGAAGCCTCAGGCAGTGCCAAAAAATTTATACTTCACAATAACCTGATCAGTAAGACATATCCAAGGAAAGAGAGCAAACTAATTCTTACAAGTTACCCTTTTTTACAGCCCTTGCATAATTGTAATGGTTTCAAAATATTTCAGGCACAGTCACTACTGTCCTTCCACAAATGATTTGAAAACTTTAGGTATGGCAAAGAAAAAGCAAGAAAAGTAGTCAAAAATATTACAAAAAAAAAAGCAAAAATTCAATTAGCTGCATGAAAAATTCAGCTCTAGATATGCGGTGGTAGTATTGCATAGCTCTGTAAATTCTCAGGTAAAACTAAATTCTAATTTGTAAAGTTAGATTCCCATTCTATTTTCAAGACAAGTAACAGTATAGAAAGGAAAATGCAGCCATTTTTGGTATTCATGCAGCTGGGCTATTTAAAAGCTCAGCTTATTTTACCCCCTGCATAGCCTTCAGTCCAGCTGAGTATGTTTCTATAAATTGTATTTCAATTTCAGAGGATAAAGACTAAGATACCGGATCCCTGTTTCCCCTCTGAAGCCTGTAGTTTCAATTCAAGCTTAAAAAAGTTCACACTCCCTGAAAGTGTGATCACATCTATTAATTCTATTGCTGAGTCTTGCCATGCTTTGGTGAAATGGTTTATTACAATTCAAAGGTCATGTTCTACTTGTATTTGCACTGCGGCACATCTGGAAAAAAAATTGAGCTGCAGAATAAATATGATGTGGATAACAAAGGAAGTTTTATCTTGCAATTACTTTTAGAAGATATATGTAAAAATAATAATAACTAAAGCATGATGGTAAATTGTAGATCAGTTTTATTTTGTTCAGTTTTGGGCTGAAACAAAAGAAGTCTGAACAAATAGATAGTGCACCTATGTGCTGAGTTCCATTTAGCCCAATTTGTTATTTGATTAGAATTTCAGAGTCAAGTTCTGATGTCTGCCTGAACCTGTGCCCATTGGCCTCTGAAGAGACTTGTACATTCCCACCATTTGGGCCATGGAGAAGGAGGGCACCTCCCATCCTGCTCATAGCCATGCAAAGGGGTTCCAATTTGAAATCACTTATCCTCACCAGAGCACAGAGCACTACATACACTGATTTTCCTCCTTGCCACTTTTGCCAGTTTACCCAAACTTTCTGTATCCCTGCTTAACTTTTCCCTCTGGCACTGCCAGGTTTTTCTCTTAAAAGTGTGGTTCATAATTCTAATTTCACAGTGCTCAGCTGTAGATCTTTTTAGACTTAGACTGAACAGAATAGGGTTACATGATGAAGTTGTTTTCAGACACCAAGGATGCAGTCTCCTTTTAGAAGGTAAGGCACACACCCAGAAAATCTTAGGTCTCCATCAAGTGAGTGTGTTATTTCTAATGTTTTCTCTTTAGTGGGCTTGACAGAGCCCTCAGTCTCAATCAGGATGTATTAGACTCCTCTCTAGATACACCTGGGACACTGCAGTCTCAGCATGTTCACTATACACAAATATACTGCACAAAGCAGGCTCCAAGAATGGAGGGGTGTTACAGGCACATAGGCTGCCCTTTGAGGATTTCAAAAGGGTCGAGTGCAGCCCTGGCAGGAAGTTTTTCCTTCCTGTTCATCTTTCTAACACTCAGTCACAGTTTGGCCTTTGCAAGGTCAATATTCATGCGCAGCACAAATCCCAGTTTCACGACTGTCTAAAAAGGACAGTCAACTGAACAACAAAGTTTCACTTCAAATAAAAGAGTAGCCCCTTTTGTATATGTACCCAGAAAGGTTTAATTTACAGAACTGCTGAACTTCAAGCAAAATCCCTGTTTCTGTGAAGAAGTCTTTCTCTTCCATCATGTTCAAGGTTTCTGTGGCAAGATGTTAAGGAGAACAAGTGGAGCAGAGGAACTTGTGATAAATTGGAATACTTTGTGGATTAGTTCCAAGATAGTTGCCTGCAGTAACAACTACTTACATTTTGTCACTATGAATTGCAAATATGATAAAACTATTGAGAAACATATTGAATTAATTAGACCTTAATGTGTGGGGAAAATAAATTCATTAAAAGTAAAAACCTTGTTTCCACAATTGTTTTTTCAAAGACCTTTCCTGAAGAGATCAGTATCTCAGTGTGGAAATACGTGTTCAAAAGTTAAATTTACTTTTCAAAAAAACTAATTTCCAATAAGAAAATTAGCAAATGAAAGGCCCTTATCAATATATTTACATTAGAACTGCTTGTCAGTAATTAATTTCTTTTTAGGAAAAATAATTCTTTCCTAAATAAAATATTGCCTTTATTATAAAAAGTGCATATAGGCCATGGAGTTTCTGAATTATCTTAAAAATTTTTCAAAGTGTGCTTTCATGTATAAACTTCAATTTCCTCACCAAATTCAACAAAATGCCATGCTGTCTGTTGGCATTTATGATTTTTACCTGCTATTTAAAGTCTTTGCACATTGCACAGTTGATCTTGTCCTCTTGTTTCTTTTCTCCCTGTAACTAAAGGGAGTCATATTGTCTCTCAGTGCCAGTTCTCTTCTCCATAATGCTATTTTCAGTAGATAAAACTAAGCGTAAGAGAGACCCTAGAAATCAGAAACAATGGCATCTTTCCAAAAGCTCAACCTTGCATCAGTTAATGCAGTTTTGGGTGCAAGTCCCACATCAATCCCAAGAGCAGAATAGTAGTGATAGTAGCAATGACATTATAAAATACTGTGCAGAACCTGTCCTGGCCTTTCTTAAACAGCAGACACACTTCTGAACTGTTTTGACTGATCTCTTGTATTGCCTCACTTGTCTCTTTGCATGTCAGTGGTTTAAGTGTCCAGAAATCAAGAAAAAGGAAAATGAATGGACTGCTTATTTTGTTTTCTGTATGATAAAAGTCTTAACCCTGAAGAAACTGTCTCTTTTTCCATCCTCTCCTACCACTTAATTAACTCAGCATCATGATCACTAGATTTTGGAAGGCTGTCACTTAGCATCAAAAGTGATTTCACACAAACAAAATGGAAACTTACAGTCTGGGTATTCATTTTTGATTATCATTTCTCCTTGATCCGACACCTTTCTCCCAGAGATATAGATACACATTCAAAATAGTTCCTCTGTATATTGTGTTATTGTATTAATATTAATATGGACTATAATGTAAGAAGAAAGACTCAAAGGAGAGTTCTTTAAGTGATTAATAAAAGACACGCTGAGAAAGAAGGCAAAAGTAGACATTCTTTGTATATTTGTGCAGTGAAATGGAGATAATGGGAAGAATTATTTTTGTGGTTATTTTTAACAGGATAGGGAAGCTTATGACTAAAGGTGAATAAAATATTTTGAAGAATTATCAGGAGCAACTGAAATGTGCCTAGTTAATATCATGCTCCCATTTTTCACAATGGAAATCTGTATTTTCTTTGGACAACTGCCCTGTTCCTAGTGTAAAAGAATCATTCTTCACAGGAAAAGGGTGAGAAGGAGGAAAGTGGTCCATTGAAATTATCGAAGATGCATGTAAGTAATTTTAACACAAAATTTTCACTCTTAGAAATATTGTGAGCTATAATTTCATAAACAAATCCTAATCAAGAAGTCTGTAACCTATGGTGACAGAGCATCCCTGCTACACAATACAATGACGTGTATTTTTTCATCTTGAAAGAGTCAAGGATCCCTATCTCTATCCTATCACTGATCCCTATTCCTCCCCAGTGATGAACTCAGCAAAAATAACCAGGAGATTGTTTTGGAGGAGTGAATCTAGCTTCACTGTCATAGCTAATAAATACCTTCAGACATTAATTTTAGTTACAATTTTGAAAGAAATATATTCCTGTATAAACTCGTGACCTTGAGGGAAAATAAGCACCAACCTTAAAACATTGTAGTAATCCCACTGCAGTAATCCCCAGAGTTACACTGTTTGAGCCCCATTCCAGAAGTTAACTAGGGAACTCCAGGATCAGCTCTGATTTTATGTCAAAAAATGGTTGCTTTCAGTAAGTGACAGACCAGTGTTCATGACATTTAGGTAGGCTGGGGAGTTTGATTATGAAAAAAATGAATATATCATAGTTCTGGTAGCCTCCTCTGGTCAATTCATTTGTTATTTTTATTGTTGTTGCTTTTTATTATTGGAGATTTACTGATAATTTTTTCTTTCCTAATATTTTCAGAGAAAATAGGTCCCCTATTTTTGGACAATATCACAATGTTATGTAATTAATTTAGATGTGAGGGCACATACACGTTTGACTGTCCATATTGACATTTAACTGTTCACACTGATTTTTTTTCTTACAAGTAAAAAAAGAAATAAAAAATAAAAATAAAACAAAACAAACAAGCAACAAAAAAACTCCCCCACTTTTTCACCATTTTGCTTTTCTGCACACTTCTGCAATGTGTGTTTTGGGTTTTATGTTGGTTTTTTTTTTTTTTTTGGTTTGGTTTGGTTTGTTTTTTTTTGGTTGGTTAGTTGGGTTTTTTGTTGTTGTTATTTATTGGGTTGTTTTGTTTTGTTTTGTTTTGTTTTGTTTTGTTTTGTTTTAAACTAGGCCCAAGTGAAAGCAGGCTCTGCAAACTCCTTCTCCAAACTAGTTCAGCTGTTACCATAAATGTCGGGTTATATCCACTACATAGTATACAGAATACAGTAAGCTCAGAAAACTCTAAAAAAAATACATTTATCTGCTAAAGAATGAATTCTCTGTCCCTTCTAACTACTTAAATCAAGGTAAGTAGGGTCAAAAGTAATCTTTCTAGAATGAACCAGAAAGTGGAATTGAAAAACTGAAGTTGAAAAGGTTCAAAGAGGAATTAGAAAGGCTCTTAATAGACTATGGAAAATAAGCAGGAGCATTTTAAGTAATAGGAAAGAAAACAACAAAACCAACTGGAAGAAAAATCTACACAAAAGAGCAGCCTTAAAAAATTAAATAGTCAAAGACTGTCATATTTCAGAACTATGACATTGAGCAAGAGTAAAAATCAAATTTATTTTCCTCTGAGATACCAGCATTTAGGCAAAAATAACCACCGAACTAGTTTTAAAAGTTGGTGCAGACATTTGTATTAAAAAGAGGTAGAAAGGGAGGTAATTGAATAGAAAGGCCAAATAGTTAAAAATCATTGGCAAGCCTTAGACTTCAGAGTGAAAGTACTGGAAACAGACAGACAGAACTGTAAATATTTAGCTTCAAATGCAACACTTACTCAACCTTTATTCACAAATACAGAGCACATCTAGGGAAGGTATACATCTACAGCTGGACAACAATTTCAAAATCTTTCTGCACCCAGTGGTACTTACTGGTTTTGTCTGATTACTTTGTGTATGACTAGTGAGACAAAATATTGCTGAATTCACAGCAAAATCAGTAATCCTCATTAGGAAACCCACTTTCCATGGGATTCGTCTGTATTTAAGGTAATTCATGGTCATGAGTTAGCCAAGCTCCACTTTTGAACAAGGAATGAGAAAAGTTGCTTTAATCTAAGGAGACAAAGAATATGAAAAAGTTGGCATATTTTGTATTAGTTTTCTATTGAATTTGCAAGAAAACAAGCTGCAGGTCTCCATCTGGAAGAGACTTTCTGTTACCGAGTAGAAAAGAGTAATTTTGAAAAACTGTGGAATTCTCTGTTGAATGCTTCTGGTTCACAGGAGATAAATGCTTTGTAAAGTTAAAAAGACACAGACTGCTTCTTTGTTTTATGAGAAAATATGCAGATTAGCAAATTTGTTGTTAAAAAGAAACTAGAAAGCCTTTATGAACATCATTATTCACTACCTAACATATAGCTCTGCAAAAAGTAGAGCTGCAGCTAAACTTAATTTAGGGCTACCAGTTTGCTGGGCTTGATATTAATCAAAACAAAAAAAGAAAGAACAAAAAAAGGCAGCACATCACTTTTGAGTAAAAAGTGATTTCAACGAAACATAGACTTCAAAGTATGATTCCAGAAACACCTCAGTTTAGTCAACCAAAGTATTAAGTATACAAATACTTTTCAAATTATTATGACAATTATACTTTGGGCTAAATTCTTGTAGGAAGGCTTAACAGTTCAATCATGGAAATTTTATCAGAACTTACACTATAAGCAAATTTCCAGAGATGCAATTTTATTTTAATATGGCCTGCAATGGAAGTTACCAGAAGGGAAATATTGATAAAGAAATATAACTTGTTTGCCAAACAAATAACAGTTTTGTAATTTTTCTCTTGGAAGTAAAAATGACAGTCGATGATAAAATCTTGCACTTGTCACTTCAAAGTTCTTTAGAACACAGGGATAAATCATTTGACTGGCAAGGGATTCTGGAAAGGAACTCTAGAGGACCTCTCATCCAAACCCTACTTAAGCCACCACTAATTCAGAGCATTTTGCTCAGGACATTCCAATAAATTTTAGTTTCTTTCTCCAAGGACTGAGCTTCTACCCAAGGTGGATGGTTTCTCAATGTCTTTAGGCAATGTTTTCCAGCTTTTGAATGTAGTCATTGTGTAAGAAAAAAGAATTCCTAGTATTAATTGAAGTTTGCCAAATTTCAACTTGTGTCTGTTACCTCCTGTCCTACCACAATGCACCCTAGAAATATCTGGGACCATCTTCTCTACCCTGAATATGCATCAGAAAGCAGTAAGATTTTGGTCCTCTTTCCTCAAGATTAAACAAATTAATTTCCCTCAGCCTCTATTCTCATGTCCTGGGGTAAAATTCCTGATCCTATGGTGGCTTTCTGTCAGGCTTGCTCCAGGTCAAAAGTGCTTTCCTTGTACTGTTTTTCTTAATTCATTACTCACATTAGAAATAAAAGACTTCCTTGCTCCAAAGGGTCTATTAACTTTATCACAGAAGTATTTCAACAAAGAATTCTAGCTTTGTTAATAAAAACTATCCTCACAAGATAAATTATTCACTAAGGGAAGAAGAAGAGAGTGAAAGAAAATCCTCAGTGAGTAGATTTCTAATTTTAATTTTAGTTCTCATATTATGTGAGGCTGTAGTAGAGCTATGACATTTATATGGACTGAGGACGTAACCCGTAGACAAATTTAATGTGAATCAGAAGACTACTTTTCAAAGCCAGAAAAGAATCTGGTAATCTGGTAACCAAGCAACTTATTCATTTTATAGCGCAGAAGAGATTTGTGGCTTTTTGCAGGATGCTTCCATCATAGCTCTGTTACATATGATTTAGTTCTTACTGAATAGAACTTTTTTTTCCTGGAAACTAAACCAGCACAACAAATTGAAAAGTACAGTATCTAGTTACAGAGATTCCAGTCTGAATTGTATCTCAAATACTGCTTGAACAGAAACTGTAAAACTTCAAGCAATGTTTGCAGGAAAGTTGCTGCTCAAATATTTTAGTGAAACAAATATGAATTTATGATCATCATAGTGAAAAAAATATGATTTGATAATCTTATTTAAAAATATTCAATCAGTAACAACAAAAAAACCTCTAAATAATATTTTGATAAATTAAAAAATATAAATTATATAAACCACTATATATTTCATTTATAAAAAAAACCCAGTCATTCATTGTCATAGAACATGTTGTTATCACTTTTAGATGTGCAAAATATTCTTAATTTCTCTGTGTAATGGAATTAAAGCAGACCTGGCAAGGTCTAGATTGAGGGTACAGAATGAGAGCAGAGTAATGAATACAAACCAGCAGTAAAATCTTCTGGGTCAGGAAAATATTAAGTCCAGTAAACTCAGTAATACTGGTCTGAAATTGGTATTGAGGCATGGAAAGCCTTAGGTAGCCTGGTTTTCAGGCAGGCAAGCAGGTAGAAGGGCAGGGCTGCTTCTCTGGACCAGAGACTCAGGCAAAACCCAGAGGGGCTTGGGGAATCCAAGTTCCCCAAGGAAATTTTTCCTCTCCTGTGGCTGAGCCCCAGATGCACAATCTGGGCTTAGATAGCAGCCATCTCAATCCACCTCTGCCCCACACTGTGCTGTTTCTCCTTTGTGTGCAAGATTCTGGGACAGCATCTTCAGTGGTGAGCCATCGCCATATGGGTCTGAAACCATACAAAGCATGAAAACCTTGCTAAATTGAGCTATGGAGGTATGAGTTGTTGGGTCATAATGTGGAGAGTTATTGTAAAATGTTATTTAAGTGCTTGTCCCATGATCTGTGAAGGGAGGAAAAAAATGTTTCTGAATATGACAAACGCACAACTGCCAAAACCTTAATTTTTATTTTCAAGAAATTTAAATTAATTAATGATCATTTTAACATTTATTATTTTGATATTTTCAAAGCCTTTCTACTGGACATAAGGAAGACTTTTATCACATGCCTTCTTATTTTTGGTGGCCCGCTTGAGGGGAGAAATAATCAGTTACTCTTCTTGAGAAAAATAAAAGACATGCTACAGTCTCATGGCAGAGTCTGGAATCTCACAATTCCCTTTGAAATTTGACATAAAGGAAAAAAGGAATAGTTTAAAAATACTTATTAAATGTGACTTCAGAAGACAGGCACCTGAAAACGGACATGTTTTCAAGATTAGCCAATGGCACTGTTAAAAAGCACATGCAGAGAAGTCCATCTGTTCCCAACAAAAGCACATACATCACATACCCTCCTTGCAAGCATTCTCATACAGACTTGCCATTCTGACTGCCCCTCAAAGAAGGAAATAGTATTCAGTCACTTTTTAAAATTGTAACTGTCACTACAAGATTATGGGGTCCTCACTGCAATTGCAATCAGGACGTTGCTCTAGACCAGAGAGGTAGATCTCCTGTTTGATCCAGGGCCTGGCCCTTTCTTTGTACTTAGCAGAAGATTACTTATTTTATCCCATTTGGAGCCAGAGGACAGTGTAAATAAAATATGTCTCCAAATATCAGACTGAGAATTCCAGCCAAAAGGATATTGAAGAAGAGACAAATTAACCTCATCCTCCCATCACTCAGTGATCATTCTGTGTATGTGAAATCCTTAAGGTCATGTTTTGAGGAGCCTATTCCTATTCCTACATGAAGTGCCTAAGGAATGCCTCTGTCCTCCAGCTGGAAAAGGACCCTCATCCTTTTGGAGTTTGAAGTAACTTTTTGAGTATTGTGAACTAGAGTGCTCCATTCTTGTCTGGCAATACAAAGAGGCACAAGCATGAACACGTAGCAGGCATAAAAAATAATGTATCCATCACTTGCAGCACTAACCAGTATGTAAGGCTTCAGTCCAACATAGAAGACAGATGTCTTGATACGTGAATTTGAAAGTATTTAAAAAGTGTTCAGCTTATAGGATGATGTTCTGGTTATTAAAATAATCTTGTTAAATGTAAATGCAATTTTGAATTCTGGATTTAAATGTATATAAATAAAAAAAAAAAATAAAAACACCAACCAAAACCTAAGAACTTAAGTTCTTATTTAGGTCAAAGAACTAGTACATTTTCTAACATCTAGACCATATCTATTGCAAAAATTGCAAGGGTTGTGGAACAGTACAGAGAAGAGACACAAAGTGACAAGATTCTCTTGCTTTCCTTGAATATCACCTATCAGAGACAAAATATGAGACAACATGGATCACTGCTGAAAAATGTGAAATTATTTTTTTTTGTTTGTTTTGTTTTGTTTTAAGCTCTCCTCAAAAGTTAACTAGAAAGACCCATCATCATTTTTGGTATTTAAATAGTTATTTACCCTATGGACTATCCACTTTCCATTATTTGGAAATTGCATTTCGGTATCTACATTTCAGCAGCTTGAAGACAAACTTTTCCTTTCATAACAGAGGTTCACTATTCCTCAGATAACCTCCAAAGCTCCAGTAAAGCAGTGTAAGACAGAAACATACATGAAGATTCTTGATGAAGTCACAGTAGCTTCTGTATTACAAAAAACTCAAAAAACTCAAATTACAATTACCTTTTTCCTTAACATATCATTTTGGTTTCTCATTCATTCTGTCATTGCCTCATACATTTTAAGTCTTTCTTCTCCTGTAGTTATTTCTGTCCTTAAATACTAATAACAGGAACAACACAACCTTGGGCCTTTGCCTTAGTGAATATAATTATATTTCTATTACTCTCTCCTCCAGGTGACCCTATTCTGCTATATGTTATTCTGATCCTCCTCTCCACTGAGGAGCACTCAGAGCTTTGTGTTATAAATAATGCTCTCTTACTTTGTGCTCCAAGGTCCTTAATGGAATTAAATATTAAATTAAAATCCTTAATGGAATTAAATATTAAATTAAAACTCTCTTCAGATTCATCTCTTCCTTTTCAAATAATTGCCAAGCTGCTTTTGAAGATTTCATCCAAGGATGTAAACAAGTATTGCTTTGGCACATATTAATTTTAAGAACTACAAAAGATTGTGACATTTTAGAGTAACACCACAAATGCTGCAGAAAAAAAAAAAATGCCTTACTGGAAAAACACTTTTAGGAGATGCAATTAAAGTCCTCATCAAGTTAGCGTTATAATAGTCATATTTAAATACAGAAATTAAGGGGGTAAGCATAAGTGGGAGACAAAATACCTTGGAATTTCATGACAGGACCTTCACACTCACAAAAGGACAGAGAAATGCTGAGGTGTCACCCATGAGAAAAGAAAAACTATCACATTTTTTTTAACATTTTTGTACTACTGCAAGGAACCACTAGGCTTTTTTTCTAGCAGAGGTCTCATGTTAGAAGACACACAAACTTATTCAAGCCCCAAATATATACCTTTGCCTGAATACTAAGTTGAAGGGACTTTGCCTATGACACTAAATTCTCCTCTAATGTCACTCCTAGAGGTGCTGAAATATGACAGCAGTCATTCCCTAGCTGCTTCACTCCACCACATGATACTGAGCCCAGTAATAGAGCACCTAAAGGGATTTCCAGCTTCCATGATTAGCACACACTGAGTGCTGTTCCTCTTCCCCTCTGGCAGCACCACATCCTCTATGTCCTTGTGCAACTCACAGCCATACAAATAAGGAATACAATCACTTGCATGTGCCTGGGATGTAGGAACTGCTTCCCTACTCTAAGTAAACCTCTTCCCCATGTGATACAACTAGAAGTTTTGTCAGCTGAAGTCTGAGGCAAGAAAAGAATTATGAAAGAATCCTGCACCACTTTTAGAAACAGAGAATATTCTCTCTTCTATTGAAGATAACAAGAGAACCAGCAGCAGTTCCAGAGATTCTGGGACAGAATGAGCTCCCCCCAGCTAGAGAATTTCTCTGCCACACGTCTGAAGTTGACATAGTTTAGACATTATCTTTAATGTAAAAGCATCAATTATTCACTTACTACAATGTAACCCATTACCAATGAAAGAACAAAAAACTGAACCCCACCATTACACCCTCAAAAAAAAAAGGGGGGGGGGGTGCGGGGTGGGGCAAGGAAATTAGGTAGCTTCTTGGACACACACCAATCAAGGGATGAAATGTTCCAGACATTTAAGAGCTATCTTGTAGGAGCTGGTGGTTGGGACAAACTCAAGCGAGCTCTCTATATTCAGGTCTTGAAGCTTGCAGTTTATTACATCGGACCTGGGTGAAAAGGACCTTGCTGCCAGATGCAGCACAAAGCACGCCCAGAGGAGCAGGATAACAAAAGGGGTGAAAACAAGGGTGAGGGGTGCAGGGACAAGGACAAGGGAGTAAGTGGGGGTAAGAGGGTAAGGGCGCAAGGGGACAAGAGAGTAAGGGCAAGAGAACGAGGTCTCCATTTACAAAGTCTTAAATCTCCTTCTATGTTGAATATTCTACTTTTTCACTAACCAATCTAGTACAAGATACAAATTTCTATTGGAATCGCTACATTACCATGTTTTTCTATTTTCTTACCTCTAAACCTTATCTTGGGCCCTTCCTGTCCTGCCAGGAAGGGGTCTCTGCTGGCTCTTTGGTATGTTTGCAGCAACTGGCATTATCTTAACAAAGGGAGAAGACCATCACGCATCCACATTGCTGATCTCCAGACACTCAGTCGAACACCGCTTTCATTTCAATCTCACCTACAGTTTCTATATTCCCAGCTCCTTTTGCTAAACAATCATATCTATAAGGCATTCCTATTTCTTCCTCCCCAACACTATCTGGACACAATCCTGTGCATTGTGCTTTAGGATGACTCTACTTGAGCACTGAGGTTGGAACAGATGACCCATTGTGGTCCTTTCTAACCCAACCCGTTCTGTGATACTGTGAAATCCAGATTTTTCTGCCAAGATGCCAGACATGGGTCTTTCTCTGCAGAGAGACCACAGTATTTCTGACCAACCTTAATCTTTAGTTATGATTTCATTCCATGTGCTCTGCAGAGCAGCTTGTTAAAAGAAAAGTTAAAAATAACTGAACTCTGCATTATGTCCTTATCATCTATTAATACCGACTCTCTCGTGAAAATGTTTCTTCCCATTGCAATCAGACTAAAAGAGAGATTGACGTGTCTTGCATTCCATTTAGTGTGTATAATGAGTATAGTATTAAATTGATAAATCATTCTATTAGGAACAGAAAAAATCTAAAGCAGGTTTTTGAAATATAAATAGCACAGGGCAGAACAATTTTCAAGTAGTTTCAAACTATACAAATAATATTTATATGCCTTAAAAATTAATAAAAATATGTTTGCAAGTGAAAACTGCTGGATCATCTTTTGTCTCCTATATCACAACAGACAGAGAAATGAACATATGATTCAGGAACAGTGTTTCTCCATCTCTCACTCTTTTAGTTCCTGGTCTTGAATAAACCATATGAATGGGCTATAATATCAATGACCTCAGAAAGACAGTTATAATTATGCAAGGACAAGTGATCAAGTAAGTTACCAGTTGCTTAAACACAAATAAAGTAAGTATGAAAACCATAGCAAAACCAAAGTGAATAAAATGGCAACGTTGAAGACAGATAAGCCTGAGACTCACAAAAAAAAACCCCAAAAGGCAAAACATGGATAAGGAAAGCAGGAGGTGGGGGAATTTATACCTAGCCAGAAGAATTTAATCACAGATGTAGATCTTGAGGGAACGAATAAATAGAACATGAATTAATCTAATGGCTTCATTTTAAATGCACAGTAACAGAAGAAACAAGTTAGGAAAAGGAAGAATTCAAGCATAGATATTGTGCAAAAGACAACTATTACAATTCTGAAAATTTTCTTGTTCCTACTATCACCTCAGAAGTGGCCATTAACTTTATATTTAGGCCAAAAGGCACATTAAAAATTATGGAGCAAAACAGGAGGCAAGAAGGAAAATGAAGAGTATTGCCCTGCCCAAAAGATTGAAGTATTTCTAACAGAAATCATAATTTCCATATCATATATCTATCAGGGCAAGGTTTAGAAATCTTCCAGGAAGACATTTTCCAGCTGTCATTACTGAAGATCAGAGAGAAATATACCACCCACTACCACACAAAAACATTTTAGCTGAGTAAATTAAACTGAAACACACACAATAAGATGCATCTATTCTATGTATGCATTTAAAGATAAAAATAGTAAGTATGCATTACCATTAAATAGAAAAGAGATCAGTCATCACAAAAGATTTGACAGCTAAATTATATTGAAATGTTGAATAGATATATGGTGTTGTAAATCTGTAATTCTAAAAGTGTGGACAAGATCTGCTCATATCTAAAGAAATTACAGGACAATTTTTTACACTTTTTTTCTATTTTTTTGCACTTTTTTAAAAGAAAAGATAAATTATAATTTTCTTATCCAAACTCTCATGTCGTAAGAGGACAAGAGAACATGATGGTAAAGACTGAAGTGGGAGTGCACTCCGTTTTCAGGATGATGCATGAGTCATACAAGGGGCTGACTCTTGCCTGTACCTTTCTCTCATTCCTCATCCTCTGCTGTAAATTGCTAATACCAAATGAATCAGGGAAAGCTTTTGAATGCCTAAATAAAGATAGGGTAAACAGAGACAGGTCGAAGAGCTGTGTGTCAATCTGAAGCTAAATCTTTCCATGTTAACCATTTATGTTTTGAGTGCAGACCTCCTTTAGCTTTACAGAGCATGCAGCTGTTCAGATCCACCATAGGCATCTGATTGCTAGAGGGCATCCTTGAAGCACTGAAAATGCTACTGATGGTATTTCTTTTGCACAACTTTTGAGTGAATCATGAAAATAAAATTTCTGTGTCAATTGCACTTTGTCAGTGAGTCAGTGCAAATTCTCTTGTGATTCCAACTGGTCAGTAAATAAAGGATAAATCAATGAAACTTCTACAAAACTTACTGGTACTAACAGGAGTCTCAGCAACTTCACCACATAGGAATTGTCACAGATAAGATAATTTAGGTCATAATCAGGTCACTAGATTATGAAACCAGGCATCTAGAGACATATAACCTCTATTTCTGGGTCTTGCACTGACTCATAGCCTGACAGCAGGTGGGTTACTATTGCCTCACTGTGCCCTGAAAACAGAGAAAACTTATTTCCCCAGCCTCCAAAACTTCTCTGAAAATGAAGGAGCACCACGAGTTAAATTTTGGAAGTAGAGTGGTCCAAATACTTCTGACAAAGTCATTTAACTCAAAAGAGCAATGTTAGAGTAGGTATTCCTCTTACAATAACACAATTAGAAACATCATTGGAAAGAGAGACTGGAGATTAAATTAAATAGTATTTCTTGATTAAAATAAATTTGTAAAACTGCCTAAATTGAATTTACATAACAAGTAAGCATTCATTTTTTTCTCTACCAGTATTTGCTTTCCAAATTTCTCTCTCCCCTTTTTGCATTCCTGTTGTTGCAAAATAGCTTTAGATTTTACAGATTTCATTGCAGTTACTTAAAAAAAAAACTTCTGACCAGATCAAACTGAATGATTCCTTCAAAAAATAAATGAACATGTGTGTGCCACTGCCTGTTCTTCACAGGCTTTTGCTCATATACTCAAACCTCAGCTGTTTTGGGGACAAAATTGTCACTATGTGTAGTTCAAACCTTCAGATAGTTATAAACAGAGAATATGACTCACCAGTTAAATAGAGCAGACATTATATCCTTATAAAACAGAAGTGAGGAATCACTGGATGACCTTAACTAATTTGTTTGGGGTTGTGTTTGTTGTGTTTTTCTTTGTTTCATTTTGTTTTGTTTAATTTTGTTGGGGTTTTCTATGGAAGGAAACAAGATATAACTGATTTCTTACATTTAATATTAGATTAAAAATAAAACCATTAAGAAGAAAACATAATTCAGGGAATTGAAAATAAAAAGTTGAATTGCTGCCTGTAAACTCACTGCTTTTTTACAGTGATTTTTAATTTTTGATACAGTGGTTTTGATTGTGTGTGTGTGTGTGTGTATCATTTTGTAATGGTATTCAAGTTATAGGACTTGCAGAGAAAAGGCTTTCTAATGGATGTCTGGAAATGATGACTTATATTGATGTCAGTTAAATATCTGATCTCAGTTAAATATCTGATCTCCAAACACTCTCAGATTTCACAAGTCTAAATTCAGATTCAGCTTCTACAGGACTGAATTGATAGATCTCTTTGGCAGCACCTCCAATTCTGTTTCCTGAGACAATGTATGAAATGAGATAATTTTGATTACATGCAAGAAGAAAGAAGTTTGACAAAGACACTTAATGGAACTAGCAAGATAGAAATGGTCTGTCATAACTTGCTAAAAATAAACCTAACATTAATAAAAATGAAAATAATCTGAAGATTCACACACATAATTTTAATACTTATTAAAATTCTCTGGCAACGTATTAGCTCTCTTTTTTTAAATTTTAGTAATAGCCTGTCTTGACTGAAAGACGTAAGAACTTTTCTAATAGACTAAAAGGTTTAACAGTTCTGTTACAATTCAGAAAACATCTATCTAACCCCTGCTGAACTCTCATCTCTTCCTCACTGACTGGAGATCAAGAGTGAAGCCCTGCTGCTCTGCGCTAAACCTTGAAGTTCAAAGACCTTCTGTGATTTGCTGCTGTTTCCATAAAAAGAAGAGAGGCTATTTTCCCTCTTGGTGTCTACTCTGATGGGTAGGATGTCACTACACATTCAACAGCAGCAGAAAGGTAGTGAAGCAAAAATAAAAGCATTTCTGCTTTTATCTTCAGATTTCATCTTTAATTTTTCCTCTCAAAGATCCAAATTTGTCTTTTTCCCTTAACTGACAGACTGAAATACCCTCTGTGGGCTGATATAAGGTTCTCCCAAAAAATAAACATTAGCTCAGTAAAAACACATCTACTCCCTTTGACAAGGTCTCCCATGAAGAATGTCTTGGCAAGTTCCTTGCATCTAGAGATACAGGATCTTTTTCAACACTAAGTAAATGACAATGAATTATTTTCCAGGTAAATTTAAACTAGCTCACTTAAAATACAGAAGATGGAGACCAATATGCATTTCTAGCGAGCACAGACCTATGCGGTTTGCCTTTCTAGTGAATCACGCTACAAAATCTCTCTTATTTCAGGAAATTAACTGCACACTAGCCAATTGCAAAAACCTTTTGTGAAGAGAAGGCATAGGCATATATCACTGAGGATCACAGAATAGAGTCTTCGAGTTTGGCAGCTTTGCTATAATTTGCACACTGGAAAATTTAGCTTTAAACCTAATTCTGATGCTTCAAAAGCACCATCTACATTTGCAGACAGCTACACAGCTTCTTTTCTTAGCTTGTCTCTTACTTTTCTTCTGTTGTTTTGTTTGTTTTTTTGTTTGTTTGCTTTTGTTATTGTTGTTTGGGGTTTTTGTGCATGTGTTTTAAATGTTCTTCTACAAATGGGAACATCTTTGATGTCAGATTCTTCAGCTTACCAATCCTTTAAATCTTAAAAATCAATAGCACCTTGTTAAGTGTTACTTAATGCCATCTTTGGGCAGACATTCCAGTTGTCCACTACAAAGTCTCATTGCATATTGTTGGGAATATGGGAGCATTTTTACTCCATTGCAGATAAGATTCTATCATGGCTAAACATTTTATACCAAGTTGTATCAGTTATTTTAAATTTACCTCCTGCTACAAAGCAGAAGGGCATAAAGGATGGTCAGTGATTTCTGTTATGAAATGCAGCAGCTGCTGAGTAAAATGTCTGCTTAAACCTTTTATCATTTCTCCTTCACCTTCCTTTCTTCCCAGATGACACCCTCTATCATCGTCTTACTGGAGTTCTGTTTTAACTTGATTTTAAAAGGAACCTCAGGAAGGTTCTGCAGGAGTGATATTTCACTAAAAGGCTGGAGATATCTGTCATTAGAAGGAACGTTTTCAGAGAGGTCTGATAAGTCTGGTTGACTGCTCTACATGAGCACAACTTCATGTCAGTACCAACGCAAAAGTCCCATGGGAGCTGAGAGCTTCTGCCCTCCAGGAGCTCCTGTTACCTTCTACAGTACTGTGATCATTAGTACTTTCTGTGTAACCTATAACAGAAAGCCAAAAGTAAAGGAGGCCAAAGCCCACATAAAAGCAATGCTTTGAACTTGTGAAGTATTTCCCCAGCAGCCTGATGGCAGGGCCCTTTGTCAGGCTGTCAGACAGCCTAGGAATGTGAGAACAAGGTCTGCTCCAGGGCTAAAGAGTACTGAGAGGCAGTAGTCAGAGCTGGCAACAAGACTTCACGCTGATTCGGGATGAAAGAAGCAGTAGAGTCCAGGTTAGACCTACCCAATGTGTTACTGAGCCCAGGGCTTTCCTTGAAGTAAGTCAGTTTCAAAGCATCCACTCTGTTACCGAATGGCACACTGCTGATTAATGTTCCACTTGAAGACACTGGAAGGTTTCAACTTGGTACCATGCCTCACCAAGCACCTGAGAAGTGATTAAGCAGCGTTGGCACACAGTCTGTCTTATTGATTAATTACATTGGCACACCTAGAACTTGATTGTTCCCTTCAATTGCCATTTCTCTCAATACCTTGTTGCTTCTGGTTGTGTGATATACAACATGACTTCATAAAAGGAAGTTTGTCATGTGAACTGCATGAACTACTAACCATAAACTACATATATCAGCACTGCTTATTAGGGAAAACATAGAGTGAAATGTTTTTTAAACTTCATAATTTCTTGCAGCTTCCTTGCCTGACAGATACTATTATTTTATAAGGGAGTCAGATGGCAGATAGAAACTTACATTTATATTATTTGTGATGGCAACAGGCTTCAGTCCTTTCCACATTACTTTATCATTCTCAATTCACAGTGCCATTTCTCAAACAGTAGATGTTTTATCACACCACAAATCCATCCAATGACATATAGCTAGAGCACCCAGACAAGTCAATGCTCTGCCCGCTCAGTTTCTCAGAGAAAAACTGTGGGTGAGATCTTGAAAAGAAGTCATGATAACAGTGCCCCAGCTGGTCCCTTTATGAGTTAAAATAAAGACACCATCAAGCATTCACCCCTTAGATATCTTATGATGTTCAGGAATATGAAATGCCAGCCTTCCTCAGCGCAAGTACTCAGCCTAATTTTGTGATCTCAACAGATTGGTTTTGTTTTTGGTTTTGGGGTTTTTTTGCCTTCATGTTGGCAGGAAAAAAAACAAGGAGAAAAACAATGGCAGAAAAAAAAATATCTGGGCTGCTTGTACGTTAAAAAGCAACATTGGGCTGTTTTGTGAAACTTCTGACCTGCTGGCTTTATGACCAGGAATCTCTTTCTGTAAGTTTAAAGATGATGCCATGTACATGTAGTATTAGGTTCTGGACTTTACCAGGAATTTTGAAAATATAATTTTAAAATCAATATGAGCTTTGGAATGATAACTGAATTAAATTAAATTGCTGAGTTTTCCTTGTTTATGTTATATAAGATTGATCACTGGAATTTTTTATGCCTAGATTCGTGAGATAGAGCAAATTACTTTTTATTGTAATGGGCAGTCCATAAGGTTCATTTAACTTGCATCTCCAGTAGTTGAATTACACACCTGTTTTTCAGCTAAACCTAAAAACTTGGCAATCCTTTCATGTGTGTTTCTCAAGAAAAACAGTATTATTGCCAAATACTTCAAGGTGGGGATGGAATCCATTCAGCCTTTCTGCTGTTTTCAGCAAGCAGCTCTGACTGCAGAGAGTCCCAGATGCATTTACGAGTTTGTCTACCTTGAACACTCTCTCTGTGTACAGTTCTCTGATGGCAGTATAAGCTCCAGCACAAAAATTCCTGGTCACCAAGTTGGGAGGCTAGCTGGATGAGGAAGGAGAAGCAGAGCAAGGAATCACCCTGAGCTGCTGCTTACACCAGCTTGTGCAGGAGCAGTCCCCAAACCTCCTTGGAGGGTCCAGGGATCCCCACTGCAAGTGACCACTGAAGCTTTGCTATGGAGGTTGTAATTTCCCAGGTCTAGGTCCCAGGGTAATTCTAAGGATCAGGAAGCAGCAAAAGACTTGAAGCTAAAAGAGATGGGGCACATATTCTAACATTCATTAATTATTAGCAGAACAATACAACACCATAAAGAACATAATACATTGCACTGAAATTGTTTTTATTTACTGCTGTTGATAAACACAGTCAAAGAACTCTTGTGATTTTTTTCAGTGAAAGAGAACCAGGGCAATCCAAAAAACTGCTTATTTTGAATGGCAAACCCAAATTTTAGCGAGATTAAAATATAAACCTGAAAATGCTACATCCTTGCTTTTAAGTCCCATAGAGAGCTGAAATATCTTCCAATTGCATCTGTTCCTAGTGAGACATTAAATAGTTTTTGGCTTTAGTTCATTCCATTTTCTTTCAATACAATGACTTCTCTAAGGTCTCCAAACATCAGAGTTACCAGAATTACACTTTCCACTTAGAAATCTTGCTTTTGGTGAATTTAAGAGTTCCAGTGGGGACATCAGATGTTCCTGTGCTGTTGCTGCCAAACAGTAGTTTCATCGAAACAGGCTGCCAAATACACAGAAAACCCAAGAAAACGGCTACTATAAATGTTTGGGGTTTTTTTAAATTACATAGTACACAGAAGAATACAGCCTTTCTAGTCTAATCTGGTTCATGTACAGCTGGTCCATGGATATTCTAGAGGAATCAATAATTTTTAATGCACCTACACTGCAGGTAATCTCGATATAGTCACACAGCACAGATAAGTTTGTGTCTGAGAAACCTTTCCCACAGCTCAGTTTCCTGGCCTAGAACTCTATTTTTGCCCTGACCAGAAAAAAAAATCTGTTAGAGAAATTGAGAAAAAAACAAGTAAAGGAAAATTAAAACTCGAGATATGAAAATACTCACTTTAACCTAATCTGCACCTCTATTGCCTGACACTTTAGTGTTTAAATGTTTCAAATATGTACATATTCTGTGTTGCTGCAGAGATCACTATTTTATATCCCATTTATATCAAGTATCTATTGATATTCTCAAACATACTCTTTTTCATTCTATTTCACTTTGTGTTCCTTCATGGACTGAATACACAGGTGCTGATTTTTTTTTCAGATTTCAGTAGATTTTCCTTTCTTGGGGTAAAGAGCGAGCGCTAAATTTTTATCTTTCAGATGCAGCCATTTCCGATGATAGCCCTTTTGAAGAAGTTCAACAATGGAACAATATTTATGCCTCATGAAGTTTGTATTCACAGTCTTATTGCATCTTCAGGAAAAATAAAAAAGGGAAAAAAAAAAGAAAACACAAAACAAGCTCCATGACATTAACTAAAAAGGAAATAATATGGAGTTTTCTTTCAGAACTAAAAAGGGTTGCTCAAAATTCCTAACAAACAATCCTTTGTCAAGCAAGTACAGTACGACCACTCTTACAGTAAGTTTCCTGTCAGTTTTTAAAGATAAGCAATTTAGGTAACTCACCCCCTTTTTATTTTTATTAATAAAACTGGACATCTGCCATCAAAGTAACCATCCAAACTACATTAAAAGGATTTTGCATCCAATCAGGTTTTGAATGTTAAACACCACCAAAAATTCTAGCAGTGACAGTCCTGTATCTATGTAAAAAGAACAAAAAACATTAACAGCTGCTACAAGGAGAGGTAAGAATTTAGGAATAGACTGTCATAATTGACCAAGGACCTGAATTTAGTGTTTGATAAGATAGCATCTTAAATTAGTATTAAATTCAAGGCATAGATTATTTTGACAATTTTCTTTTTTGTATTTACCCTGTTTCTAGAAGCATAGAAGGATTTCCAGGCATGCAAAGTATTTTAAAATATTCTATTATTAATATTATTTTTATATTATTAATATTACCTTTATTTGATGTGTCAATTTCTTTTCTCCCTTGAAATTTTAGGACACAATGAGATTTAGTTCTAATTTCTATACCAAATAAGCCATTACTATTTTTAACACAGGTGCCTACAGGAGGTCAGAGTGAAAGATTTCATTTGGGCTAACATAATTACATTGGGCTCCTCACTTATCACAGTGCTTATGGGAGTCCAAATTTACCATCAGACCCAAGTCAGAAGAAAACAGAAATTAATTTGTAAGACATCTAACAGCAACCAATAGCTGACCAGTCCTGTTAATGCCTCAGTTATCAATTTCCATTTTAATCAGATTTACTGTCCTGGAAGATTGACACATTAATTACTAAGTAGTCAAAAAAATTTATATCATCCTCTCCTGAAGAGCTCTCATGAAGTCATGTCACATCCCACCCACTCAATCGCAGCACTGGAAACTGACCCGTGACCATCAGTGTCACCTCCTGACTGCACCTTGTGGGGCTGTCACGGCTCATCCCTGATGACAAAACTACAGCCCCTGGTAATACCAGCATCCTACCCGTGAGCAAACAAATCTGAGCTACTGCGTCGGCATTAGGCATGGTCCCCAAACATGGACACTTCTGCTTCCTCCAGAGCTTCTTTTGCTGACAGGCTGATAGAACAACTCATTTTCTCCATCACTTCCACGTTTTACTCCACACATGAGTAATTAAATTCACAATGTTTTACAAATTTTGAGTGTTTATGATGTAGACATTAAATTTGTTGCCCTACTGCACTGGAAAGAGAGTGCACAGCCAGAAATATTTTCAAACAGCGTAGATTTCCTTATTGTACCTATCAAACAACAGACCACACTTATGCTCCAGAGATCGTATTTTCTCTTAGTAAGAATTTTCAATAAACACTTAGAAATCCTTCCCGAGATGGGAAAGAAACTCCTATCACAAATTCTTCTGGAGGCTCAAAATAGATTTCTTCTTTATTCAAACCCGAACAATGATAATGAAACAGCCTTACCATTTTTAAAAGGGATTTAACACTTCAGCAGGCTCACCAAAAGGCTACTTAATTTCATCTTATTAAAACATCATGCACAAGCTTTGAAATATAGGCCTTGATTCAGGATTCAGAATTTCTCCAAAGACCAAAAGAAGGCAGAAGCCCACCCTCCTCTTCCAGGGCTCCAGAGCAGGAACTGTAGCACTGAATAATGCAAGGATGTCCCATTTGAGACAGTTTCTCACTCGAAAGGGAAATGGATTCCAGGTGAAATAAAAAGGAAAAAACTGAGTCATCTAATGACCTTATTGAGTCCTTAAATCTACATGTTCTCTCAAGTAACACAGCTATTTCCCAAATTAATCAAAAGTTTAGTAAATAACAGTAGCATGAGGAAAATCAGCTTCTGATTACTATATAAAATTTTGCAGGTTTCATGCTCAATTGCTCAGAACTTGGGAAAAATATGGTGTTATGACAAGAGATTCTTGAAACTGAAAATAAATAAAACTCGAATTATACTGGCAGGAGGTGGAAAGTTCATAGTGCACATTAAAGAATCCTGATGCAGATTCCTTCACCTGCAATAAATGATCTAAATCAAATTTGTAAGCATAGGTCATTCTTGATTTTAGTGATGTGAAGGTTGGATACAGAGGCAACCTCAAGAACCATATATTCACTTCCAGTTCCTATGAAGATTTTCCCAGTTAGTAAATAATTGCACAAATATTTACAGTTAAGCTCAGCCTCAAGTTAGGTTGTTTATCTATAGGTGCAATTATTAAAATGAAAAGAAGATTTTAAGAAAGAGAAATCAGAGTTGTCCATACCATTCATTCAATTTTTCAATCATTCATTTTCAGCCATTCCAGAATGAGAGTCCTGAAGTACTAAGACTCAAACACCTCAGTCTCAAACATCACCTGCACCAACAAGCAAATCATAGGCATGGAGTCATATCCTGTACATAACAGAGATTCCTTGTTTTAAAACACATATAGAACTTTCAGGGGGAAAAAAAAGAGAAAGAAAAGAAAAAATAAAAAGCTGTAGCTTTTTGGTGAACACAGCCTAGAATTTCTAATAAATACAACTGCAGTTTCCCAAGTTACTAGAAACATGGATTCTCCCTCTTAATTACAGCTACAGTTGCTGAGGAACTTGTACCCTGAGGAATATACAGATGATGTACAGATGTCTTACTGAGCCCACTTTATGCTCTATTTTTTAATAAACATTCACATGGTGGCTTCTGTATAATTGAATTTAGATGAGTATGATAATAATATTAATTATGAAAGGTAAGATAACAGTCATCAGTCTTCAGGTCTAGTCTACAGTAAATTGGCTGCATCACTTAAAATGAAAACTATGGTGAATTGTTGTAATAATTGTAAGACTTTATTTATGTGAGGCCTGAAATTAATTGTGTTAGAATCTAGTAATGTCTACATACAGTAGATCTATAACACCTCAAAACTACTGTTACAATTGTTCTTTCAAAAAAGTCATAGTCATAATACTATTCAAATGGAAATGAGATTAAAGCAAATTAATAATAAACATAATGTAACAAATTCTGAGGTCATCATGGCAACTTCCATGACATTAAGCATGAATTCTGAGACAAAATAATTATTATTTACATTGTAGCAATTCAATACATTTAGAATTGTGACCATACTCCTTCCCCAAAATATTTCAATGAAGATTACATCTAGAAGATAATTTTATAGTCTCTAATTTCTGAGAGTCAAACAGAATTAATAGCAAAAACCAATACAACTGTATCAGTGTAAAATTATCTCAGGCTACATACTGGTAGATTTGCAATGCATAATTCTGGAAAAAAAAAAAATAAGAAAGACAAAACCAGACTCTTCCTCAGGTTCGAGGAACATGATTCCCCTTGAAGTTCTGCCTGGATTCGTGAGAAGTGATGGATGCATCATATCTTACTGACTTTTCTATAGGCCCTTCTGACTTTATCAAAAATTATTCATACATCGCTCACAGAATGAGTGGACACAGAATTTTAGAGATTACAACAGTACCAGAGATTGTTTCTCCCTGCTCTGCCTGAAGTTGTCCAGTGTACCTGCTTAGTCTGCTTGATTCCTGTGTCCCACTGATTGAGAATTAAGTCCCTTCTAAAGTAAACTTTATTTTGACTACAGGATAGGAGCTTCTACACATGGACAAACTCTAATACTGGACACCCGGCCTCATATCCAGCTGCCATAGGACATATTCTGTTTTCCCAAATTCCCATGTTATCTAGTTGACTTCCAATTCCACTATTTTCATTCCCCTGACACCAAAATTTCTCCATCTTTGTAGCCTCTTTCTTAAACTATAAAAGTCTCAGATTGCTCTTTATTCATTCAGTCCTCAAGTATCTTAATATGCTAAGCTTAAGAAAAATGGTTTATGCATATGAATTTACAACTTCTATACAAATTCTCTTCCCATTGTGCTATTTGTGATTGGTACTTCCTTTATGTAATTGCATAAAAGAGAATAACTCCAACTGTTCCATTATTTTTCCAAAGTCTACTTTAGATTAACTGTCATGTCATCTAGTTTTAAACTATTTACATTAATGCCTAATATTTGCTTAGTATTTCACATACTCTTGAAAAATACTATTAATGAGCAAGAGTTTTGTTTTTTCAGTCCTTCTACAACTTCTGGAATGAATTCACGAAGGGGATTGCTGATTAAAGGGAGTGCAACTTATCTGAGTTTCCATTAATATTTTTTCTGCAGTTCTTAAATCTTAGATATATGGTACTTGACACAAGAACTATCTTGATTTTGCTAAATATTTTGTTCCTGTACACATCTGGCCACATTTGTCTTCTGACATGTTTGTGCTCTTGCTAGACTGCTAACAGTTTACAGTTCAAAAAAATAATTACAACTACTTTGCCTACTTTGGCATTTACAAGAAAGGCATTTTACATCTAAAAAGCATTCTTAATTTTTTTAATCATTGTTCATACTTTTCCCCCTTTAAATGAACTAAAATTTCCCCTTTAAATAAACTAAAATGAATGCCAAAAATTATTGGCCTACATTGTTTTCAGCTTTAGATAAGCAGCTCTTTGAAATTCCAAATATATTTACTGTTTGTTTGCCTTGCATTCTATTGGCTAAAAAAGCCATCTAAGGTCAAGTCTTGATGTTTTCAATTTATTTGTCTGTAATACTCTGTTCTAAAAACCAGTTTCTCCTCATTTGCTAAGATCAGGTCTCTGTAGCTTTATGATATGTCAGATGCAGAGTGGAAATAGAAAATGTGGTTTAGAGCATAGTTTGGTATTAGCTGCATAAAGTTTCTACCATTATCACCTGAAGAAAAGCCCTGTACTTACAAACCTTTTTGGCTCTTGCCCCATTCTAATCTGTGATTATAAAGCAGACTGGAGGCCTGAAGCGGTCTTTAAATTATAATCCATCATGCGTGTTATGTGTTATGACATTTTCCCATAAGAAATTAAAGATTGTTTAAGCTTATGACTTGTCACTTCCTTGTGATGTCTTTATTTTCTGTTGTTGATTTGGAAGAAAATATGTCCTTCTTAAAAAACCGCAGTGCTAAAATGCTTGGGGTTTATGAGCTCCTCAGTCCTCCTACACACTCCACCAAACTATGGCTACAACAAAGTCAATAAGTACCAAGCTGGTCTCAGAGAACTGACCGGACACCTCTACCATCTCTTTAAAATCTCTTTCAGACTTCTGGGTGATAGCAAAAATTTTGGAAAAGCCACATGGTATTTAGCACTGCAATGACTACGAGACTTGTCTAGAGCTCCTGCTAATTTTAAGAAGTTCCCTTGCTTACAGTGTCTAGACTTACTCTGAAATTCTCTCTGTAGCAGCAGTGCCCACCTGAGTGTTCATGGGAGCCCTTGCTAAGGCAACGTGCCTCAGTGCCATGCTGCTGACACCCTGCGTATGTTGTGTATGCTAACAAGTACGTGTTTACAAGGGGTGTTACAGACACTGCTGGGTATCACACGGGTACAGTGCAATCGGCTAAGACATTCTAAAAGACAAAACTACAGAAAATAAATTGCTTTTTTTTCATTTATACATTGATTTTCATTGAGCAGATATCTATCTCTATTGTAGAAATTCTAAATGTGAGATGGTTTATGTAAAAAGCTTTATAAACTTATCTGCAGAACTCCAACCAAATTTGATACCTGCCAAGAAAGGACTGGAAAAATTTAATTCCAGATATCATAAATTGCAGTGCCCCAGCAGCCAGGAGAGACATCCCTTTCCTGGGGGGCGTCAGGCACAGCATCACCAACCAAGAAATGGAGGGGAATGTCCTGCTCTGTACTGGGGCAGCCTCACCTCCAGTGCTGGGGGCAGTTTTGGGTGCCACAACATGAGAAAGACATTAAGCTATTGGAAAGTGTCCAAAGGAGAGTGATTAGGATGGTGAAAGGCCTTGAGGGGAAGCTGAATGAGGAGCTGCTGAGGTCACTTGGTCTGTTCAGCCTGGAGGAGACTGAGGGAAGACCTCACTGCAGTCTGCAACTTCCACATGAGGGAAAGCAGAGGGACAGAAAATGATCTTGCCTCTCTGGAGACCAGTGACAAGACCTAAGGAAATGGGCTGAAGTTGTGTCTGGGGAGGTTTAGGTTGGATATTAGGAAAAGGCCAGAGAGTGGCTGGGCACTAGAACAGGCTCCCCTGGGAAGTGGTCACAGCATCAGCCTGACAGAAGTCAAGAAGTGTCAGCACAGTGCTATCAGGCATATGCTGTGACCCCTGGGGATGAAGCTGCTCAGGGTCAGAAGCTGGATTTCAATGTTCCTTGTGAGTCCCTTGAACTGTACACAGTCACAGTTATAAATCACAGTTTATTCTGTGATTCTGTAAAAATAACCTCTCATTTGAAAAAAAAATCAAAAAAGAACAAACAAAAAAACAAACAAACTAACAATCTACATAGTGTTCAGTTACTCTTGTAAATCTTGCACCCATTTAAATTTGTCTCAGAGTCCAATATGCTTTATAAAAGCATAATTTACAAATTATACAGATACTGTGCAAGTCAGAAAAATTAATACTAGAACTTCATAAGAGAATTCTAGATGTATGAAATCAGCAGAGAGACACATTTGACCCAGCCACCCTGTACTGGATGGTGCTGCCACCTGCCTTCCAGCTTACAGGAAGTTCTGTAGAGTTAGTATTGATGAATTTTAATGGTCGGTTTTAAATCCACTTAAAACTGATTGTTCTGGTGAGTAGCTATTTCAGGCACACAGGACAGCTGTATTAAATGTTTTTCTTTGGGATTTGATTACTTACAGTACATTGAGTTTTAACGCATCAGCCTCTGCTAACACTGGCTTGATAGCATCTTGACTGGTTACAATCCAGAGTTATTACAATATGATTTGCAGGCTGCTGAGAGTAAGATCTGGATTCTGCCATGTAAGTTATCAGAAATTCAATGTTCCTACATATCACAGAAGAACGGAAAAATTCTATATAATACAGCTTTATCATACAGCTCAATTTTCATTTGAAAACACTATCTAAAAATAATGAATAAACACGACACATGCTAAAGTACAGATACATGAAATAAATAAAAAAAAATCTACCTGTAAAAGTCTTCATTCTCTATACAAATCTTTCCAGTGCAGAGAACCACAAAGAATTTTGATGAATAAGTCCTCATAGTGAAAGACTTCTTACATGGTTCTAATGGTTCTAACGCCATTAACAATATCAAATATTCCTACTGCAGCACCACGACACTCTAGAAGAATGTCATCATCACAGTTCACCATTTTCTGGCTAAGAATGTTTCTCTTTATCATAAGCATTTTTATCTACCAACTACCTTTTTATTTCTCCAACCTGGTATTAATGTTGTATTCAAGCATCACTTATTTACAAATTCTAAGTAGCTACCTATATTCTCAATAACATAACTATTTTATTGAAGGGAAGTTATAATTGATCTCTAGTTGTGAAAAGAAATGTCTGAATTGTTAGTAAAAATACATAAATTTTTTATATATTGGCGTCCCAACAGCTGCTTATGGAATCATAGAATCATTAAGGTTAGGAAAGGCTTTTAAGAATATTGAGTTCAACCATTAACCCAGCACTGCCAAGTTTACCACTAAACCATGTCCCTCAGTTCCACATCTACACATCTTTTAAATGCACCTGGGGATGGTGATTCAAGCACTACCCTGGACAGCCTGTTCCAAAGTTTCTCAACCCTTTCAGTGGAGAATTTTCCCTAATAATCAATCTAAACCTGCCCCCTCAAGTCAATTTGGGGCCATTTCCTCTCCCCCTATAACTTGTTACCTGAGAGAAGAGGCCAACCCCCACCTTGCAAAAACCTCCTTTCAGGAATAGTAGAGGTGCTTCCATGTTTTCTAACACATCAATAACCCTTGCTTCTTTGCTGCCACATGCATCTCCATCCCTCATTTCCACTGATATGGCCACCCAAGGGACCTTCCTAGCACACGGTCCCTCAAATATTTGTATGCTGCACCCAGGCTTATCTCAATCAAGATAGGTTTTATTATCTTCTCTCATTAAAAATAGTTGAAAACTCTTTCAGTGTACCCGGTTAAGTCCTGAGCAATGATCCTTTTCCCTCTTTGAGATAAGTGGACTGCCTCTCTTACTAGCAGGCTTGGTGTTATGCAAACTGATCTGTCATCAAAAAGTTATAGCAAGCCACTCTCACCAAGCTCAGAGACAGGTCTTGGTGTGCTGGCTCTTCCTGCTTCTTCCTGCATCACTGTCTGCAATTGGAAGAACAGAGGAGGACACTGACTGTGCTCCTGATGCCTTAAGCAGTCCTCACAAGGCCCTGAAGTCTTTGATTTGTCATTGGACTCCCTGCTGGGACTTCATAGCTGCCTACCTGGAAAATCAATTCTGAAAATAATCTGAGGGCTGTACTGGGGTGAGAAACTTTCTCCTCAAGACTTTAATCTGAGCCCTAGGTAGGCAGCAGATTTCTCAAATCTGGTGTGCACATTAGGCCTCCTGTTCCCTCCAGAAAGGAGACTCCTATGAAAACAACACACTGTTTCTCTTTATGGAAGGAGTTTTGACGAAGGGCATAGACCCACTTACCTTGGTAACCAATGCCTCCATCCTAGATGAACTTTCATGCTCATTATTGTCTGGTTCCACTTACATGTGGAACCACTGTCTTCCTGCAAAGGCACCTTGAAAGGTGGGGCAATCCCAGAGGAGATATCAGATGTCTGTTGCATCAGGCTGCAACTTGTAGCCATTGCTCCCTATCCCCTAAGTCTCTAAGTCTCTTTGTGTTTAGCCGGAACACAAAATAATACAGAATTGTGCATGTTTTGCACCCTTTCTTCATGGTGGGCCTGTCTCAGACAATGTCTCAGGTGTGAATGACTAAGCAATTTCATTTTATATTGGGCTGCTGGTAGATCTAAAAGCAATGTAAACATAATTTTCAATAATTATTGTAAAGATACTTTAATCTTGGGAAACATTAAAGAATGAAGCACCTATTTCACTGATAAACCATCATAAAAGTTAACCAATTACATTCTGCAGGATTTTACTTAAACTGAAATGATTCTTTACCTCCTGATTTCCAAGATAATGTTCTCTCTTGTGAGACATGAAGAATGAGATGCCAGCATTTGAGCATCTCAATTGCAACGCTTCATTAATACAGCCTAACTCTCACCATTGACTTAAAGAAACAAACTTCAGAGTTTTTATATTTCTCTATTATGCTATTTTTAATCAGCATTGATTAAAAATACTTAGCTGACTTACTATGATGAGCAAAGATGTAATAGAAACTATTTCAGGCAAAAATCAATAGTATGTAGTCAGCAGAAGAGAACACCAACATTTAAGTACATTTTCATGACAGGTTTTTTTGCCTTTCAGATGATAAAAAAGAAATTGTATTATCCAGTAGCCATTTATCCATTTTCATTTCCAAATGCATTTTACTTCTTCAAATTTAAAGACATAGATGTCTTCTGTTTCCTAGCTTTAAAAATTTGAGCTGCAAAAAACAAAAAACAATATGTAACTGTAGTGATATTCCCTGGCTTATACCCGAGCCATTAGGTTATTACACAGAATAAAGGATGTCATTGATTTACTCCAGTTTCATTTTTAAACAGCAGTATGAATTCTAATTATTTCTCTTAAATAAAAATCCCAGGTATTTGACAAGTTGGATGTGTAGCCTTTGAGATGGCAGAAAATAATTTCAGAATTTCAGGCTGAGTTATAAGGGACTACAGAAACTCTTTTAGAGAATTACAAGGCTCTTCTAGCTCATTATTTTCCATTTTGACTAGTCCTGTACAATCTCACACTGAAGTACAGGAGTGTAATACACCTCAGAATTCACAAGTCTGATACTTTAAATACTACACTGTGATGCCAATACTCTCCAAGGGTCACATATGCAGTAGAGGAGTTTAAACATAAATATTCTGCCCCACTATAATGTCTGTCCAGATCTTTCAACAGTTTTCCACCCCACAGCAGAAAATATATGGAATTGCTGCCTACCTGTTCAGGCTTTGCAGCTCTGTGGCTGCATCACTCATCAGATGTGCACCACCTACCAAAGAAAATGCTGTGCTCAGTGACTCCAAACAGAATGCAAAAACTTTCTGGGAAACAAACCAAAACTACTTGCATTACTAAAGTTATTACACTTCACTCAAAATAGAAAGTAGTAGGGAACAGGTTGATGATTTTCTGCATTCTTTATCTTACTTCATCACACATGCCTGTCCTGGATAAATGAAATTGGGATGTTTCTTTATAAAACACCCACTTAGCCTTGCTGTCCAAAAACCCCAGCAAGGAGCTAAAAATTATCCCAGTGTTAATCAGCAAAGCTGTAAAATCTAGAGGTGCTTCAAAAGCCACAGACAAGCAACAAAGCAAATTTTTCAGAAGAGTCCTCAATTAAGACACATCTTAAGTAGAAAATTATGTGAAAATCAGATTTTTCCAATAAAAATAGTACAGAAAGAAATGTCAGTCTTCCAATTTCTGGCATTTATCACCTTTGCAGACTGAACAAGCCCCATTAAAACTGAATCAATGAAATATTTATAAAAACCCAGGCTGCTAGGTGGTGAACAAAAAACATTATAGTCTTCAAAGATTTAGGTGCTTCTCTTTATGCAAAATTACTCTGTAGTACTAAAAGCTGCCTAGAAGCTACAGAGTATAGTCATAAATGTAAAATAACCAATGACCCAAATTTAAATGTCAACTTCACAGGCAAATGCACCAGAGGAATAAGCATGTTTCAAAACATTAGTAGGAACTTGGTATTGACAAAACCATTTCTCTATGCAAACAGGAAATTATTCAGAAAAACTCACTAAAAAGAACTTTACCAGACAATAACACCAAAGTAGTATTTCCACAATCTATCTAAGTGCATTGCAACTTTTCATTTTTTCCCCTAAACAAACCTGACACTGACAAAAATAATAGCTTTAACAATCTGGTTTTTAAGAGCTGAATAATTTTTATGTAGTCAGTGCATCTAAGCCTTAGGGATTGTCAAAATTAAGTTGCCTCCTCCCTTGTGGAACCTATACTGGTATCAATGAGATGCAGAGAAATTTATATTAAGATTTCTTCCAGCCAAAAGGGCACATCCAGCGGCTTTATTGTCCTTGAAGGAGGAATAAGACATATTTCATCCATTGTCAAAACTATGTACTCAGGTTTTCTATGCATCAGAAATATCAGAATACCTTATGACAAGAGTGGTGTATTGACGCCTTGCAGAACCAAAGAATCACTGCAAGAGACACATATCTTGGGCCAAAAAATTATTTCATAACTACATTTGAAATAGTCTTTTTTTCTTCTTGCAGCCCCTTCTCTTGACCTTTGCCTAACTCACATTGAGACAGATCTGCTGAAACCAGTAAGAGCCATCTTGAACAAAAATGAAACTTCTCAGTTTCTAGATTTCCCCAAAACTTATTTACAGCGAACAGTCTAAGAATCTGAATGCTACAAAACTGCTGATTTGGAGGCAAAAACAAACAATAAAAACCTGTAATTGAACAATTTCTCTTGAAGCGTATGCCAAATCTCAGAATGTGCCAGAATTATTAAACAAATATGGTCTCTTCAACTGAAAACAGGTCCCTTCTCAGTTTTGCTCAGAAGGAATGAGACAAGGAAACTCTTCCATTTCACCTTCTGAATTCCTTCCACTGGATTTCCTATCAAAGAAGAGTTGCCTCTTCCTCACAATTACTGTCATGGTAGTACCTTTAAGTGGGATTTAACTCTGGAGCAGGACCTGCTCAGAACAAACAATTTGTACTAAATCGTTTCCAGAATTAGCTTGCAGTCCATATCTTTCTATGCTTCTACTGAGCTTTATGGTTTTCAGCCACATCAGATGGCATATGAATCTTTCACTTGCAACTTTTCTAGAATCTGCTCCCACCTGTATAACCTGATAGATACATATCTTCTATCTACGATATTCTTATTGTATATGTACTATACCACCTCATACTGTAGAACAGATTTCAAACATTTTGAATATAAATTTCCACTACAAAACATTTTTGACCATTTGTGGGACTTTTCTTGTCTTCAGCTGATAGTAAAATTACCAGACTTTTCAGGGACACAGTGTTCAATGTCAAGAAAGCACACTCCCACGGTACATGGCAATCCAGGTATACCTGACTCATTTGTTTACTACCAGTTTACATTTCCCTCCCTCCTTCATCTGTCATAAATTCATACTAGCTGGTTACAAAAAACAAAACAAACCCACCAAAAAACCAAAAACATACCAACCAAATAAACAAGCAAACAAAACACTAAACAAAACAAAAGAAGAAAACCCCTCCACCCATTCTATCAGTGTTCTATTAGCACTGTTTTAATCATCTCTAACTTACACAAAATTTCCTAGCAGATAGTAATCACCTAAAAATTCATAGTAAAGATTGATAAAGATTGATAGTAAAGATTTCAGATATTGTTAGCTTGACTCTGAAACACAATTTTGTTCAATTGTCAATCCACAATTGTCAGCCCTTTGTTAAAACTTCACAATTTCCACAAAGTCTGAAAGAGTGGACATTTAAGTCCAAGGTTTCCACCATGAGGAAAAGCAATGATGTAACTCTCTCTAACTAGCCTTTCTGTTGAAGGTAGTAACTATATTGCTTTGTAAAGCCACAACACTTCCTGCCTCTTGCAGATTCAGTAGCTCACATGATGGCAGGTAAGGAAAGAGAGGAAAATCCTGTAGCAAGGAAATACAGAACATGGAAGATAACTGGGGAATCAGATGGTATAAATGAAGACTACAGAGATTCACTGAAAACAATGAACACAGGGTGGTGCAAGGGGAGAGAAAGAAATTGTAAGTGGGATTATATTATTGCACCTAGAGTGTGTAAAATAAACTGCAAAATAAAGCTTTTATTTGGTTGCTGAAAACATACTCCAGATAACAGAAGCATAGATATTAGGTGTCTTAGATAACTTCTATCAGAAACATTGTTCCAAGTAAGTTAACACAACTTTTAACATGTCTTTTGGAAGTCTTAAGAAATCTTAAAATCTTAAAAATAGTATTTCCTGAATGGAAACACTAAACTAATGCTATATGAAAAGGATCATTTTAAAGGCATAATCTCTCAACATTGTTGCAATTACACCAAGGAAGGAAGGAAGGAAAGGCAATTGTTAGAATAAATTAGCATCTTCAAATTATATTAAACAATTAAAGCAGAAGCAACATGCTCAGATCCATAGAAACAAGTATTATAAACAAAGACAGCTTTACAAATGTGAAGCTCAAGTCACAATTTTTACCTAGGATATCGCTGCATATATATTAATGGTTGAATAGTTTAATTTCTCCTCCTTTCTGCACAAGGTACCAGCAGGATTTGCTATTCTTTCACTGAGCTTCTTGTTATCATGGTGGTAGACTCAATCATCTGGAAATTTAGCTTTGTATAAACCCCCTAAAAAACTATTACTGTTCTCTCTTCATTCCAGGACACAGGGCACAGACAGTGAGTGAGCACTTTAGAGTCATGCCAGAGTTGTTCCACAGACAAGAAATAAATACAGAACTTTCAGATCCAGATCCTGTGTTTCACCTTTAACCTCTCTGCCTTCTTTTCCTGCAAATGTTTTAGCATCCCTGCTATTCAACAGGGTAACAGCCCAGAGAGCTGATCAATCCAAATGTTTTACAAACACTCTCATTAGGTCAAATAGTTGACCTACAGGTACTTTCTCCTCCTACAGCAGCAGGACATCCTGCATTTAATCCTCTATGTCTAGCCAAAAACTTTTGTTCCAACAAAATAAATCATAATGGGAAGACACTGGACTATTTAAAAACATCAGCTCTGTTTGTTCCTGAAGATTGATGTGAGGTTTTCTGGCGTAGCCACCCCCAATCCATAAGGCTGTACAATGCTCTGAAACATCAGTGTGACTTTGCAGGCTCTCCATTTGAGTCACCCTGACCTGGATTTAAACACATTGTTTTACTTTTTCCTTCCCTATCACCAGTATAAACAGAACATAGAAAAATAAATTGATGAGTTAATATAATTGACCAGAACAAATAATAGCACTGAACATTTTTATTTTATAAAGAGATTTCAACCACATAATCCAAATATTTACAAGACAAGATGAGTCAAAGTTAATTTATCATGGATACCTCTATAAAAGAGAAGTTTACAGGAAAGATTTGAATACTAAAAAAAATTTCTAGCTTGTTAATTGTGTTTGGAAAAGACTGTGATGGAGAAACACTTGGAAAAAAAAAAAACAGGTACTCACAACATAACACAGCTGAATTCACAAAGACGTACAGCAATTAAAAGTCACATTGGTATTCAAGATGGCAAAATAGATTAGACACCTGGAAATATACCTGTCATATAGAAATTCTAGGGAGACACCTTTGACCTATTCTCTAGCAAAACTAGCCACCTTCCCTCTCTCCTTGTGATTCCTCAAAACTGGAACAATTTCCAACTGAGCTTCACATAAATTTTATCAGAATAACTTTGAATTACTACAATTAATTTTCTTGCACACACATTTCGCAATTGATTTAACATCCTTCTTGCTTCCTCTGAATGCTCTGATTAGCGCCTCAGCATTCAGGGTTACTTGTGGTAAAATTTGCCAGCAGTAGGTCTTTATCTTTGCTGACATATGGAAAGGTGTCCTTCCAGTAATTGGTGAAGGACAAAGCCATGGCAGTTGCCAAACCAAGAAAGGAAAACAAAGAAGAGATAAGAACGAGGATTGAATAAAAGGGTGAAAATGTGTTGTTGGAGAACAGGAACTTTTCTTACTTCTTGCCTGACAGAAAAAAAAAAAAAAAGAAAAAAAACACCAAAACTATGCAAGTTACTGACTTAAGGCTTGGGATTCTCCTAAAACCTGCTACTTACTTTAAAGCAGCGAAACAGATGGAACAGATCCATGATAATTTTTTTTTAAATTTCATGGTTAACAGCAGAAAGACAATGAGGTGGCACAAAGTGCAACTCTAAGCCAATTTTAAAACATAATTTATTGCCACTCATAGAATGCCACTCATAGAAGATCAGAAGGCCAAATCTGCAGTTGTGGTACCATGAAAACAATGCAGGAAGTCGTGGGTTTGACTTTTCAGTCAGGCACAGAAAGGACCTTTTCACCTTACTTGGGAAGTAATCCACAATAAAAAATACAACCCTGCCACACATGACAGATCTAAACATGCCAATTTAGAGCTTCAATGGTGAAGAAAGTGCATAGGTAATTACAGAAATGGCATAAGAATTCATAAAACAAGCCATGTCTTCAAGGTTAAGTTCATGAGTGTTTTCCTCTTCAGGATATTTCTGATGTCAATATTTCCAATACATGACTCAAAACCCAGATATCTTTGCTGTCCCTGTAAGCATTAAACTATTGACCTTCAGGCACCAGATGCCTTTACCAAAAAAAAATTTTTATTAACCTGCAATAATGTAATTGACTCTCATTACGTTATTGTACAGCCAGTTTTAGTAACTCCGTGCTGATTTTTGAGAAGTACCGCATGATTTTTGTATATAAATATATGACATTAATCTGTATCACAAGTTTAGTGCTGTAGTAGGTTTTAAAACAGAGTATATAAAACAAAAATATTAAAAATCTGTTCATTCATGTCTCCACAACATGAAAATAGAATTCAGGTTAAGACATATGCTGTTCCATTTTCATGTTCAGTATAAAGCAGTATTTCTTCATTCCAAAAATTATTTAATTTATAAAGATAAAATGTAGTCATCCACATTGAATTTAGCACAGAACAAAGGAATTGTTAAAATGAATGCTATAAAATCAATCTATTTTTTAATTATTTCAACCCTGCCAGTGAAGATCACCAAAAGATCACTGGGAAAATTGGATATGGAAGCAAATGCTGGAAGACACAACAGTCTTCCCAAGCAGTGGCTTTTGTGGGTTTTAACATAGCACTTCAGTTAACCACACTCCAAAAAAAAAAAGAGGCATCAGTGATTCTCAAGTTCTCCACTAGATATTTTAAGTGGAAATCCCAGTTAATTTGTACTGAGCACAAACCATCACCAACCAAATGCTTTCTTAGTTACTGACAGAAGACATTGTTTTGAAACTCCATCACACACATCTTCTTAGTGCACAGGGCAGAGTGGCATCTCTGTACATGGCAATAATTAACTTGCATTCACTTTTTCTACTGTTTCAGGCACAAATTATCACAGCAGAAGAAACTTCATTAAAATTGGGGAAAAAAATCAAATTTAGTGGTACCATGTGTCTGCACAAATGAACCCTGAATGGCCTTGCATTCTTTTGTTACGTCATTTACTCTGTGAAATATTTATTATGTGCATCCCTAGATGTTTCTTTTCCTTTTCAACCACTCACTTCTTGCTTTATACATCATGTCTGGGAGATGTTTTACCTCTGCTTTCCTTCACCGAACTAGTAGAACATATGCCCACTCAGCATTTCACTTTTATTTTGGGGATTATTTTTTTAAACTTCAGTTTTAAGTTCATAGAGCCATAGATAAGAGAGTTTGAATAGAAATTTCCATAAGCCTTCCAAGTATTTCTCAAGGTTGTCTCACACTAAATTAGCTTTCTTTTCCCAAACTATTTAAACTGTCAAATCAGTATCGTTTCAGGCAACTAGGTCAGGGACACCTGAAGTCTGAACAGCAAAGAGCAGATATTAAAGAAACAATCTGCTGAAGAATAAAATTAATAGGCAGAACTTTTCTGACACATGTTAATTTTCCCATTTTTGTTTATAAAAGGAAGATCCACTGTGGACTCTGTACTGGTCAGTAGTGCCTAGCAAACACTTAGACATTTTGTAAATGTATCACAGGGTTGAACTTTAGGAAGAGAGAAATTCTGGAGTACATTCTCCTAAAAGGCACTAGAAAAGCAAGCAAACTCAACTTAATTACAGCCACAGTGAGAAATAAGCAATGCAGTTATTCATAAAGAAATTCTCTCTTTTCTAATTTATGTTCTATAAGATAAGTAGGTCTATTAAAATTATGATCCCAGAGGAAGAAAACTGATCAACAACCTACAACAGAACTTAATGACCAACGTTTTTCTTCTTAAATAGTGAAGAAATTGGTTTATCTCAAATTCAGCAATATAGAAGTTATTAACATTTAAAAAGCAAGAGGTTATTTAAGAAGTTTCATGTGTGATGAACTTGGAAAACCTAGCTTTGCAAATAAATTGACTAGATTAATGGATTCAATATATTATTATTTATACTGAAAAAAAATGTTTTTAATCTGTTGCCACTGTTGGCTGTCTCTCTAAAGAGGAGTAGTAATGACAAAACCAGCTTCTACAGAATTAGTGAGGGTGCTCTATTAAATTAACTTCAGACTAAGAACCATATTTGAAACCACATCTTTATAAATATATTTTACTCCGACTTTACCCAGCTTGGAAAGACCTATACCTGCTTGGAAAACACAGTGAAAGACACATGCAAATAAAATTGTCAATTTTAAGCTGTCTGTTTAAATTTCATCATCTTCTCTCCACTGCACTGACAGATGACAGTGGTCTTGCCACAGAGGAAAAAGCTGAAAGGGAGCAAATTACTCTCTGTGGTGCTTCATTATACATTGTAAAGTTGAAGCATGAAAGAGAAGACAATAGCAGAGGGTCAATACCCCCAGGAAAGCAGGCTCAGCCCTACAAATTAAAATCACTACCATCATTTTACTTGGAGTCTGCTGGGGAAAATATGTGCTCCACATCAGCCCCTCGGTGAGCTTTATAACACCTGAACAGATTGTAAATATCAAATTATTACTTGTTGCACCAACTGGCATTATATTTGATTAGTTCCAGTTTTAATTGCTTTCTCTCACATTGTTTGTCTGTTGGGGCACATCCCACTTGCTATAGGATTACTCCAAAAGTAGCTCCTGCATATCAAGGCTTTTCCCCAGGATTTTTCTTTTCATTTGCAAACTTTGTCTACGCTGTCAAGTCTGAAGACTTCGATGACCAGAATTTTCAGGTGCAGCAGATCCCTTTCATTGGCTGCATATCTCACTAGGAGCCATGGCATGTACCACGCTGATTCTGTAGCATATTCGGTGTTTTGCAGGAGATCTACACTGCCCATGCAGGGACAGGAATTCCCAGCACTTTCCGGATGTGCTGCGCACCCATGCTGAGCACCAGCCACCTCTTGCCCTGCAGAAGCAGTGTCCACATGTCAACATACTTCATTTTGTACTTCCTGGAACAAACTGCTTCTGTCTTTGCTAAATACTGTATCACTTAGCACATATAGACATAAAATGTGGAAACTGAAAAAATCCTACCATTACACTGATTGCTTCTATGCTCCCTCCCAACATGCCAAAATAGTTTAAGGCGTCTTCCAATTTCCCCATTGCTTCAGGAGAAGCATAGGGGGAAAAAAATAGAAAAAAAAGGGGAAAAAAAGTACATATACTGGTGATAATTCTTCTTGAAAATTAGATATTTCTTCCTTTCTGCTTTCACTGACTGAAAGATTTTTCTGTAACTTCACAACCTGTACAACCCATATTAGGTGAAATAAATTATTCTTAGATTGCTTTTTGAGGAAAGCAATGATAAATCACATTTAAGATGAGACAGTCTCAAGGCTGCATATGTGATTTAGTCTCTTAAACCTGTCATGGGATAGGACCCAACATTCAAGACTCATTCTCTGCATTAATCATAATTTTTAAACTGCAAGCTTTGCAGGATTAAAAACTGAGTAATCTTCTGCTCCTAAGTGTGAGCACCCATTGCATTCCATACTGTTAGACAAATCCCTTGTGCTCATTTCCTTCTGCAAGTTGTCTACATAAGGAGATAACCACACACTTCAGTGAAATATTTCAACTCTAGACAGAAAGCATTATAGGGTAATATTGTTCAGAATAAGAATACCTTATTGCAGTGCACCTATTTTAAGTGAGAAGGAAACTATTCAGCAAAGCCAACAGTAATTCCTTACATTTGAAGGCTCATTTCTGCTATCTTGAATTCCTTTAACATGGCCTTTCCTATATATTCAGACATCTGCTATATATTTCAGAAAATTGCTATTATTTCAAACAGGAAGGCTGATCATTTTGAACACAAGCCAATCCAAACTAATTCATTTGGGAACAAAATTTCCCAGGTTTCCTGTCTCCTGGAGGAAATGTGCCTGTCCATAAATAAAATGCCTGCAGGCTGGATGATTTCTCACACCCATGACATACACTGTGAAACTCAGTCTCAGGTACTATGTTCCTCTATACCCCTACATATGATTTTAAAAAATAGGCAAGAATCACCCACATAGGAATTGCCAGGCTTTTTCTGGAATAATAACTGGCTTCTGATGGCTTCTGATGCACAGCCAGCTGTCATGATAGGAGCTGTATGGAACTGGTGACATTTTTCTCAGACAGAGAGGGAACCTTTGGCATTCACTGGGCACCCTGCAGGGCACAAGATATTTGCTTGACCTCTATTCTTCAAAGTGGATGTAAGAACACCTTCATTCATTATCCAAATATATAGGAAATCCTGTTCCATCAGGATGCTGCAGATTTCAAATTTTTTGCAGTCATTCTTTGCTAATAATGCAGTTTTGGAAGGGTTTGTTTTAATTAGTTAAGGTTCTTAAATATAGAGAATAATATTAAACTGAAAACAATATTCATAGCAGCAGCAAAGAAAATTGTTACTTGGATAATGATTGAATCTAAAAAGTTACCTGCATTTTCAATATGAATATGTTTTAAAAAATTAATGAGGCTAATTGTTTTCTTGTGAGGAAGTCAGGGTTGTTTTTTAATGTTTTATGGAGTTTGTTTAAGTGGTTGGGCTTTTTTGCTTTGTTGGATTTTTTGTTTGGTTTTTTGACTTTTTTGAGGAATTGCAAAAACTTTTTGTGTTTGAGCAGGTTTTTGAAAGAAATGCAGTTACTAATGTTAGTTCAAAGCAGAATAATTGAAAAATCATGAATATGCATTCAGACTTCTGACATAAGTAGTATGTGAGGTATATAGAAAAGACTTCCTGTAAAGACTCATTACACAGAAGACCATTTTGGATTACTATAATTTAGAAACAGTAAAAAAGTAAAAACCCCCTAGAAAAATGTCTTCACTGTACTTCCCGAGGACAATATACCATATATGATTCCTATCAAAATCCAGCTCTGTCTTGTTGTTTGACTGAGGCTGAAAGCAGGCAATAAAGTAGTTGCTAAAGGACTAAGCTGGAGAAATCTCTACTACACAAATTTGAGAAAACTGTGACTGTCAAAACAGACTGATACTTTGCAATCAAGGAGCATCTGTTTTTTTACAGAAGATAGCAGCCAAACCGTACATAGGTCATACATGCAGGCATGTTATATCCATATCTGACACGTTTGGAAGAGGTGCACCTGCATTCTTCAAAGGCACCAGCTATGTACCTACATTAGAAGCAGTAGACAATTATGAGTCCCAGTTGCTTGAAGGAACATTTCAAAAAGACATAACATACACTGAGTACTGCGACTAAAGATATTTGTATTCAATCTTTCAGCTTACATAATTCCCTTATTAATCATTTTCTAATACAAAATTGCCATAAGTCTTTCAGAATGCACATTCAAAAGAAAAAAAAGACATCCTGCTGCTTCTCCAATCTAACTTAAATTCCATAACCACAAAATATACACAGTTTTCCTTATAAATCCTTTACAATTAGTTTATTAACTAGACTCCTATGTTGAATTGGAGCAAATTCTACAGATATGGGCCAACCACCCTGATGAATTGATTGAAAGGTCACCTAAGCAGTCTATCCTCAAAATTATAATTAAAAGATATGATGGTTTTGTATGTTTTTTACGTTAAGAGGACAAGCAAGGTAAAAACATAAGGAACAATAGAACCAAAGAACTTCAAAATAATACAGATTACTGAATACTACTAAAATTTGCAAGTTTTTCATAAGCTTCAAGTGAAAAGACTGCAAATAAATTCAACTTTTGTATTTTGAGCATCAGTTGAAGTAATTCCATTTATTTATTTTTGCATTTGGTATCACTGGTGGAATTCAGATTAGTTAAATTGCATTGGTGGGATAGGAAATATAACACATTAACTGAAAACAATGTTCTTCTCCACCTGTGTCCCAGCTAAGACCCAGATAACATGCATGATAGATTGTCTCCCAGCACACTAAAATATAGTGCAGAACAAACCCACAATAACTCAGCCTCCATAAAACTATCTGGAGCTCATGGCCATCAGGGGACAAAAGAAAAAGAAATATAATATAATGAGTATCTTGACTTCTTTTAATGTTCAGAAGAAACTTTAACGTGCTGGTTTAAGGAGACCTACAGGACAAGTACATTCTACATGCAAACTATTCCAATAAAATTTGATCTACTGACACTACACAGGATTCTGCCCTGTGTAGTTTAAAAGCAACATTTAAATATAAAAGCAAATGCTAATTAAAGTAAGCATTTACTTTTAATCACACCAGAATCCATATGCCCATTTTACTTGCCAAGAGACAGGAATATAGCATTAGAGAAATTAATTTCCAGTTCTTCCAGTGAAAGTTCTGCAACATGTTGGTTGGCATTAATATTGTCAACAAGAAACTTTTCAGACCTGAAAACTTTCCCTTTTTTTTCAGTCCTTCCTGAAATCCTTGTCTTTCAGCAAGCACACTAAGATCATTCACAGATGCATTTATCACACCTAATGATCTCCTTCCTGGCATTCAACTTTCTTTCAACTTGAATTGATTTTCTTTGAGGAATACAGATGTGTCTGAAAAACAATATATCTGTTCTCCACAAGAGATAAATTAATGTGAAATCAAATACTGCTGCTGTTGAGCTCTCACATTTGCTATCATCCTCATTAAATGTTTTCAGGATCTGGCTTGTCTAATAGTCCAAATATAATGTAGCATCTCACGTCCCATTCTTCTAGAATACTAACACACTCTGTTCACATATGTAGGTTCTTGCTTTGTGGTTCATGCTATTTCAAAGCCCACCAGCGAAAAGAGACGTTCCACTGGGAAATGTCTTCTTGCGAACAATATCCTATAAATTACTGTAGGAGCAGTCAGGGAGCAACCCTTTTTATTGCTTTTAAAGGGCTTTGTTCACTTTTTGTCAGAAGTCTCCAATTGAAGAGATGGAAACAGAGATTAATTGCCTCATCCACTCGGGATGTAATTCCCTTTTGGGGAGCATCACAAAGCTTAGAAACTTTATTGATGGAGCTGTGTTTTTCCATGGAAACACTGTTAGCTTCTTTGCAGTAGAGTTAGTCAGTTCAGCTGGGTAATTTCAGACTGGCATTTTATTATTTGGAAGAATCACATGCTGTAACAATCTTTCTGTATCAGAACTGAAATTTCCTTATTAATCTGCATATGACTGCAAAATCAAAGTCTTTCAGGAGAACGTTAGATGAACCTGGAAGTTTCAAGGCTTTAATGAATGGGGGTTTTCTTTTCACTCCAGACAGATTTTGAGATTTTGGGTTCTTGTGGTTGTTGTTCAATTGGGTATTTGGGTTTGTTGTTTGGGGTTTGGGATTTTTTGGGGGATAAGGGGTACAATGGATCTAGGAGGGTGCCTTGGTCTTATAAGTCCATAGTTATGATTGTGTCGACTTTGAAAAGATAAAATGGTATTTTGGGTAGTGCATCCAGCTCTGGGCTCCCAAACACAAGAAAGATATCAACCTATTGAAGCAAGTCCAGAGGAGGGCCCCAAGCAGATCAGAGGGATGAAACACTTCTGCTGTGAGGAAAGGCAGAAAGAACTGGGTTTGTTCAGTTTATAAAAGAATAGACTTTGGAGTGACCTTATTGTGCTCTTCCAGTAGCTGCAGGATACTTACAGGAAAGATTAAGAGGGACTTTTTATAAGGCAATGTAGTGATAGGAAAAGGGGCTATGGCTTCAAAGAGAAATCAAGTAGATTTAATCAAGTTTTAAATTAGAAAGAAATTATTTACTATGAGGGCCATGAACCACTGGAACAGGTATCCCAGAGAAGTTGTGGATGCCCAAACCCTGGAAGTGTTGAAGGCTAAGTTGGATGGAGCTCTAAGCAACCTGGACTAGTGGAAGGTATTCCTGCCCATTGCAGGGGAGTTGGATCTAGATGATCTTTAAGGTCCCGTTCAACCCAAGCTGTTCTCTAATTCTGTGATTCTTTACAGTACCTGTAGCACAATCAAATTGAATTATGCATTTTTTTTAGCAGAATATTGAAAGTCTGAAAATTAGTGCAAACCCAGTCTCTTAACCACTATCTTCTCTGATTCTAACCACACCTTCTCTGATTCCATGGTTCTTATCCTCTACCAGAGCTCAGCAGCTTTACACACATCATCATAATTAAGTCAAAACCTGAGATCATTGTACCAACTAAAAGGTGAATATAAAAGAAAAACAATGAATCTAAGTATTTCTCTGTAAGTCTTCTCCTTCAGAATATTTTAATTATTTTAATTGATTTGATTGTGCAATATACAAAAATACTGCAAATTCATATTATAGAAACAAGACCTAAACACCATTTTCATTTTCAATAATAAAGAGCAACTGATCAATTCAGGAGAGGATAAAAAATTTACATTTTACATTACATCCACAAGCCATCTTCCTTTCTATTATTTTCAAACTATTAAACAGTGAATCTTGGATAGGGTTTTCTGGCCATCTGTACTGAAAACAGTTTTCTGAAGAGGTGATTACCTGCAGGTAGTTAAATTAAATTGCATTCACAATTCACAGATGCTTTCATATCTGAAGCCTAACAGCAGTATCATGTCCTAATAGCCTCCACTTACATTGCTGCAAAAGGCCCAGTTGAACTAGACCAGCTTCACAGCAAACATTCTGATTGTTAGGTAAAAGGAAAATTTAGCAATATCAGCATTTTGCAGAAACAAGTGAGGCATGCTCCTGCTTAAGCACCAGGAAACAGCCTAAGAGCAAACATACCAGTCTGTTATTCAGGATTATTTTGGAAACTAAAAGCACAGGCCTCTTGCAACCTGACTCTGAAGATGAGTATTCACTTTTCTAAGAGGCTGTAAGCATTAAGAATTCATTATCAGGGTGAGATTGACTTCTGCTTTCTAAGCTGCTACCATTCAACTGATGAAACATATCAACAAAATCAGCATACATCAGGAGCTGTTATATTCTAAGTAAGTTCCCCTTGACAGATTCTCCTTCATTCACCATTGAATAGCTTATAATGCCAGACCAGTGAATAGTTAATAGAGTTATATAAAGGACAATGACAAGGGAAAGTCTTGGACTTTCACCCTTTACTAAACTCATTACAATGCTCTGAAGTGGATTAAAATAGCATGGAAAGAACCTTTGATCCACTTTCAGTCACAGAAATGACCTTTGAATTTTATTGTGTTTACAATAATCTTCTATGCAGATAGGTGTGAACTTTAGCTAAATTAGTTTGACCTATTGCAAATAAAGAAAAAATGATTTGCATTTAGTGTTTCTTCCTGGAAACTACTGGCAAAATGAAACCACAGAGCAGCATATCTAGAAAATGTTTAAGCTGTGCCTCTCATTCTACTTCAGAAATATGCCAAATTCACCAAAGAATCATAAAGTCTTAGACTTGTTTGGGTTGGAAGGAACCTTAAAGATGTCTTAGTTGCAACTCTCCTACCAATGTCACTCACTAAATCAAACTGCCCAACCTGGCCTTGAATATTTCCAGGGATGGGGCAGCCACAACTTGTCTGGAAAACCTATTCTGGTGCCTCACCACCCTCACAGTAAAGAATTTCTTCCTAATATGTAATCTAGACCTACCCTCTTTCAATTAAAAATCATTGCCCGTTGTTCTGATGCTATTTTCTCCTATAAAAGATACCAGGACAAAGTACTCATTTTTATAAGCCATGTTAAGATACTGGAAGGCTGCAATCAGGTTCCTCTGAAACCTTCCCTTCTCCAGACTGAGCAATCCCAAATCTCGGCCTATCTTAAAGGATGTAAAATTCCAGGTGGGGTCTCACCAGACTGGAGTAGAAGAGCAGAATCACCTCCTTCAACCTGCTGAGAAAGATAAAAGTCATTTCCTTCTATAGATTTTTTCACATGCAAAATTTCAAATCAATGACCTGTCTTATATTTGCATTTGAATTAACATATTCAAGACATACACAGTAGCCTTTTCTCAGCCAGTATAACAGGGATGGTGCACAGCTGCAGCTGTACAGAGAAAATCTCAACTGAAGTGCACTCAGAACAACCAGAACAGCAATTTTGGAAGTGGGATGGTCTGAACCCCAAGCACTTTACTTGTTATGCTTTTAGTCCCCTGACACAGTTTCACTATCTCAGTGCAAACTAGAATGAGAAATTGAGTTTTGCTTACTTCTCTGAAATATCATTCACTGCACCCATAGGCTCGTATACAGGCTACCATCCAAGGACAGAGGTTGGCAGAAGCTTGGTATATTTATTAGGAGAAGGATTTATCTCTCCTGTCCTGCCTTCACATTCTTCCCTTAGGGATCTTCTTTTTTCAGAGATTTGCTATTAGGTTTAAGACAGAGCTTTGGCCCAGACACCATTCCATCCCTTAAGTCCCTTTGACTGTCACCACACACCCCTCAGGTATACAGACATATCTGCTGCTCCTGCTGCAAAGCTGTTCCCACCATCTCTTCGTACCATCTTAATGATGCCAAAGGCTTCTCTAGGTCTAAAGGCTTTACAAGCTTTATAAAAGAAAGTAATTTTGTGGTCTAATCTAATGCTTATAGATGCAAATTAATAAAAACTTTATTGACACTCAAACTGTCCTCTATAAACTATCCAGAAGTCTTTATCACTGAACACTTCTAAACACATCCATGCAGGAGCTGAGATATTTTACAGTCATTATTTCGAACTCTGCATTAAAAGACCCAAGAGTTCATAAATACTTGGATGAGAATTTAGTTCTCTATAAACAGGCCTACAAATTTCTATCACAGCCGTACACTTGCACATAACTAAGATTCTGAGCAGCTAGCTGTGGCCACATATTCCACCTAAAACATAACATAACTGACATAAACCACCTTTCCTAAGAGATTAATTTTCTTACTATTTAAAGAGAATATCAACAACAACCTATAAACTTCCTCACATTCTATACAAGAATACAAAACTTACAAATGTGCACTAGGTGATCACAAATGTAGCTGCTGAAGAAAAGAAAAATCAAAAAAACTAGTGGACTATTATCACCAAAATATAAAGCTCAACTGCTAAAAGTATACCTGCTTTTGGAACTCATAGGATCATAGAAATTAATCAGAGAATCTCAGGTTGGGTTACATTTTTAAAATCTTTTAGTCAAACTATTAACTCAGCACTCCTAAATCCACCACTAAACCATGTCCTTAAGTGCCAGATCTATAGTGACTCAAACACTAGCATAGACAGCCTGCTCTAATGTCTGACAAATCTCTTGGTGAAGAAATTTTTCCTAGCATCAAAACTAATCCTCCCTTGGTTCAACTTGAGAACACTTCCTCTGGTCCTGTATTTTCACTTGGGAGAAAAGACCAAATCCTAATTTAGGGAGTTGTAGACAGCAATATTGTCACCTCCTTTTCTCCAGGCTAAGCAGCCCCAGCTTCCCCTCATCAGACTTGTGCTCCAGACCCTTTCCCAGCTCCATTCTCTGGACACCCTCCAGCACCTCAGTGTCTTTCCTGTACTGAGGGGCCCAGAACTGGACACAGGATTCAAGATTCACCAGCACTGAATACAGGGGGACAATTCCTGTCCTGGTCCTGCTGGCCACACTGTTTCTGCCTCAAGCCAGCATGTCACTGGCCTTCTTGGCCACCTGGATACACACTGTCTCATGTTCAGATGCTGTCAGCCAGCACTCCCAGCTCCTTTTCTGCTGAGCTTTCCAGCTACCGTGCCCCCAGCCTGTAGCATTGCCTGGGGCTGCTGTGACCCAAGTGCAGGACCTGGAACTTCACCTCATTAACCTTGCACTTCACATCACATCATTGGCCTCAACTCATTGATCCAGCCTGTTCAGATCCCTCCCCAGAGCCCAGAGCCTTCCTATCCTTCAGTAGACCAACACTCCAACCCCGTTTGGTATAATCTGCAAACTCACTGAGGGTGACCTTGATCCCCTCACCTAGATCATTGATAGAGATATTAAACAGGAATAACCCTAATACTGAGCCCCAGGGAACACCATCTGTGATCCAATCCCACATGTGTGCTCACTGCTGCTGGCCCACACTGGCATAAGAACATGGCACATCCTGCAACCTGACACATTGTCAAGGACTGAAACGGTACATGCCTTAAACATTGTTATGAAGTTTTGCCCATTATAGAAAAAACTGTTTAAAGAAGCTAAAACCACAGAAGCCTCCTTAAAGGACTTTGGACTGCAAGTTAAGCTGCCTTGATAAGACAAAGAACAAACCAATTGTTTAATCACCTCAGGTCTAGGGAGAAACCAAGGCTGAAGGAGAGGAATGCATCCACAAGAAAGTCTAAGACAGCAGACATTCTTCCCTGACTGAGGCTGGGGTGGGGGAGACCACAGCCCACAGAAGCAAGGTTTACTGCCCCCAAAAGGAGGTGGTGGGGAGGACGTTTTGGGTGCAACCTCTGGCCAGAGGCAGAAAACACCCATTCTCCTTTACACAAACTGACCCAGCCGTGAAACTCCCAACCCCACAAGACACATCCACGGGACATTCACATGACAAGCAGCTGAAGGGGTGTTATAATCCATCAAAGACCTTCCAAAGCACTGCCCAGAGTCATTCCTGAATCCTTGCACCACAGGACCAACTTCCTGTGATGCAACAAACTCAGAGTCTGTTGTAAGAGACAATGGCAAACTTCCCACACCCAGGGATGTGCCTGGGTTTTCCTACCTGGCCTGAGTGTATATTAACCCGTTGGATTCTATGCTTTTAGAGGTGACCTTCACTACCAAGAAGAACAGCTGGAGAGGATAAAGGGAACATCTTTGGGATCCACAGAGTGGTGATGTTTTCCCTATTCTGTCCTTGTCACTTACTTTCTGTCCCTTCCACTTATTTTCTATTTCCTTCTTTCTCTCTTTCTCTTTTTTTCTTTCGTTTTCTCTCTCTCTCTTCCCCCCATTCCCCCCCCCCCCCCATAATTACTATAAAATAAAACCCATTCTATTATCACTGGCCTATGATCTCGTTTGCACCTTAATTTGGGCAAAGGCATCTCTAATAACCTTTAATAACCAAATCATGACACAAAAGGGTAGCAGCATAGTCCCATAAGACCTTTTATTTGGTGCTGAAAACTGCCAAATCAACCCCCTTAGAACACATGCAAAGTAAAAGCAGCAGTTTAGTAACTTTCTTCTACAGTCTAAAATATTCTAAAATTACAAGGGGGAAGGAAGAGCATATTTTTGGTACTATATTGCTACCATAACTTATGCAATTGGTAGAATCACCACCTTGACTGACAATGTACTCATACTTTCCTCAACACCAGGTGCTTTAAATCCATTCTGAAAAGCCTGAACTATTGTTTGATCTGCAGGTTATTCATGTGTTATTTACAGAATTCACAAACATTCTCCAAGTGAGAAGAGAGAAACTGAACATTCAGGCCTTTGCATGTCCAGCAATGCCAAGAGAAAAGACTTTGCAAGGCTGGATGTTTCGTTCTCTGCACAATGGAGTATTGTGCTCTTACATGTGTACAGAAGGTTTAATTAGCTTAGGTAAATTTTAATTAACAGGTAGTATTTGAAGTCCAGTGCTATAAAAGACTATGTTTTCTAATGTAGCTTCATTTTCTTCACAGGATTGAAAGTAAAAAAAAAAATAAAAACAGACAAAGAGGAGAGGAAAGCAAGCCCAGGTAGAAGTACATTAATTGCAGAGGATTAAGATAAAATTTTCCTATATTTCCCCTTTATTTCCTCATTGTTATTGACAATTGAGCACTGCATAGTCACAGAACAGGTTCCCAACTTCAAGATTACTTCCCTTTAAACCACAGGGCTGTCTTAGCACTGACAGATGGCCTGTGGGAAAATCAGATGGTTATCATGAACCTCTTGATTCTGGCAAAGAAGCATGGAGAGCTGTTACACAGCATTTGGACAGAGACCAAGAGATGGTCATGGAGCTACAAGAAAAATAACCAGAACATGTGAAACAATCTATCCACTGCTGTGAAAAAGAAGCTTGTACTGTGATCCTTCTCCCTTCACTGGAGCCGAAGGGATGGGGGAAACCTTAACAAGGCATTCCAAGTAGCTAATCACAGCAGAAGGAACAAGATGAACAAAGATATATTTATATTTCAAAAATAACCTGTTCTTTAATCACACTTTTATACTGGGCCAGGGATGGAATTGAGCTTCTTCATAGTTGCTTGTAGAATGCCATATTTCAGATTTATGACTAATATGGTGTCAATGACACTCCAATGTTTTGGCTAGAGCTGAGTAGTGTTTTCATAGCATCAGAGCTTTTTCTTTTTCTCTCTCTGATACCCTTCCCATGCCCAGCCAGTGGACATCTGAACTCAAGTGACCAAAAGAATATTCCACACCATGTAACACTGAGTAGCAATAAAAAAACTTTTGTCTTCCAGAACAGCCATTACTTTTAGACTTGGCTGGGCATCAGTCTGCTCATAGGAGGTGATAAATGATGGCCCTTGCATCACTTTTTTTCTCTCTCCACTTATTCTCACTTATTAAACTGACTATAATCAACTATCAAACATGTGTCAAGCACAGGTAACTCCCATGAATTATTAAACTCTCTCATGAAACTCCCATAAATTTTATTAGTTTTTATTGACCACAATATGTCATATGAAGATAACAATTATAACATTCTCTAACTTCTAAGCAAGACTGAAGAGACTAGTGAAACCCCTCAGTAAGTGCACAAATGAAGTCCCTATTTCTCTGGAAAATGGATGGAGGAAAATTATTTTTTCTTACTTTTATTCTAAATAAATGAATAGCTATAAGGAGAATGGGGATATCTTTTTTAGCATGTCAAAACTGTGTTGACTGAATAAGCATTAAAAAAACATTGTTTACAGAAAAAGTAACTGATGTCTTAAGTCTGATTAAATATACAAATGAGCTAAATTCTCTGAAGATATGTGGACAGCTGCATCATTTTTTGCATTCCATAATGCTAATTAACTAGTATGATAAATAAAGTCATATTTATGCTACTATTTGTAAAATAAAGCTACTTGTTACAACTTCTTCCAATGCATGACACTTACAACAAAAAATGGCTAATGATAACAGTTTTCAGACACAGATAAATATAAAAATCTTTATTATTTTATGCTGGATAGAGATGTCTATAAATGTATCCTGATTAACAGCTATAAAAAATATTTTTATTAAAGCTTATAGAAAGCTATTTGAACTAGATTAATTTGCTCTTGTTTCAAAGCAAATAATTACTTTGATTGCAATGACAGGACAGAGTGCATGACTTGCAGAAAACAAACTCAGTAATGTGTTGCTACACAGGTAAGGCTTACTTGATATTTTCCTTTTCAAGGCCTCATTTTCAGTCACTTAGGGCTCAGACAAATGCAGCTATTTTGGCATTCCAGTCAAACTCCGAAATATGTGATTTGTAAACTGAATTGCAAAGGAAAAATTGTCCAAGTGTCAACAGGGATGCAACATAACAAGGGTTTGACTCCATGGTAAAAATCTCCATGTTTCCTCATCTTGTGGAAAACATTTCTTCAGTTTGGGTAAGTTGTATATCACAGACTTCAAACTTTAAAGGTTTTAACAAGTATTACGTCTGTATTATTCAAAAACTTCTCTGTGTTATACTACGTGTCTTTGAAAGCTGCAACATCCCATGTTGACTGCATTCAAACCATATTTGCAGTGATACTGAACACAGAGTTTTAGAATCACAGAATCATAAAGCCATTGAGGTTGAAAAAGATCCTTAAGAGCTCCAGTTCCAACTATCAACCCAGCACTAAACCATGTCCATAGGTGCCATATATACACGGCTTTTAAATACCTTCAGAGATGGTGACCCAACCATTTCCCTGAGTAGTCTGTTCTGATACTTGAGAACTCCTTAATTGAAGAAATTCTCCCTAATATCCAAACTAAACTTCTCCTGGCACAACTTGAGGTTGTTTTCTCTTGTTCTAGAACTTGTTACTTGGGAGAAGAGACAAACACACTTGCAACAAATGAAATAATTGATCTCGCTACTGTCCAATCACACTTTGCTCTTAACACCTTTCTCCATCCTACACCCCAAGTACAAAAGAGGAAAGTAAAGATATATCCTGCACTGAACAAGCAATGGCCCGTGCCTCAGGAGCTCAGTAAGTGTGGAAGGAGCAGCTTGGTGACATAGTTCTAAGGCAGAGGGAAAAAAGAAATTTGGGTGCATAGGGATCCATAGGGGGTCAGGGGAAGGCAGGACAAATGAAAAGAGGAGAGTACAGAAAGAAAATTAAATCATTTAATTATTTGTGGCTAACTGGATCATTTAGTTTATGGCTAATTCTGGCTCCAGATGTTGAAAAGTTCTAGAAAGAAGCTACTGCTAATGCTCCCACTACACAAATCTGTGCACACGACCTCTCTTCAGGTGAGCACAGCTTTGCCCAGCTCCAGAGCAGGAGGAAACATCATTGCTGCTGTGTTACCACTTCTGATCCTGTCACCTACCTGTGTGCTCAGCTGCATCAGTCACACATCTTTAGTGCAGACCAGGCTGACAGAAGTCTAGTGAGCCATGCAGATAATATAATGGCAGATAAACCTGAAGCTAATCCTCAGAAACCTTCCAAAACTTTACATCTACCTTATAGTCACAGCAGCACAATATTTAAATGAGTTGGGAAAATTAGCTGGGAGCAGGAGAAAGAATACAGGAAAGGGTTACTAAAACTTAATTGGCATGTGGGCACCACTGAGATATAAAATAACTCTAGATTTTCCTTCCTTTAACAGCATGGTTGTCCTATTAGTTCTATTGCTTTCCCTCCTATTTTGCTCCTAGCCCACTCAGTTGGGAATAGTCATATAGCAAAGAGAACAAACCACATTTTTTTCGTGAGTTGATTTGAAGCATTAAGAGTTAGATTACCCTGACATCTTCACATTTTTTTCCACAGAAGAAAGGTTGGGATGAAAAAGGATGCATTCCATGGTATATATGGAACATGCTAGTCTTTGGCAGACTCAAATTTCTGGATAGTTATGCAGAGTGATAGCTCTTACTTTAATAAGGTTCTATATTTTTAGAAAGCATTAATGACATGTTTTGATCAGTTAAACTCTCCTCCCTCTGTCAGAAAACATGTCAGTTCATCATAAAACTTGATTCAAAACCTGTCTTTATGGAAAAATATTTCTCAGCATCTCTCTGCAATGTGTATAACCTTCCTCCCTCTGTGATCCTTATATCCTTATAAGTTTAAAAAGAAATTACATTTTGGATAATAAAAGAAACTAAGAAGGAGATGTCTACATGTTAGCAGTTATATCAGGACTCTAAAAAGTGGTATTTAAACTTATATTGTTCTATGAATTAATCAGTCGTCTTGAGGGACAACTTTTTTTTCCCTTTTCTTTCCAAAATCCACTCAAATAGCACACAGTCCTCCCAATTGTTATTAACTCCATTAAGAAAAGCATCTCTTGAGACAGGGGAAGAGTAAAATTTAGGATAATAAATCAATAAGGTCAATAACTAAGCCCTGAAAAATCAGCTCATTAAGAAAACACCAAAATTTTAGCTCTTTTTTTGGCCTTCATTTCTGTGGACACATCTTTGCAACTTGTCATGCTGGACTGGGGAGCACTGGTAGTCTGCCTGTACAATGATGTTACAGAACTCATTACACAGTTTTCCACTGCTGAATTATTCACCACTTTCTGCTGTGGAAAAGGTTCCTTCCTGTGATGCCTGGAACCAGTTTCCAATTATCACACATACATGTACATGCATACATATACTTAGTCCGTGTCCCAAACACCATGAATCAGTTCAGCATAAGAATTTAGGGACCAAAAATGAACTTCTGAAACCATCACCTCTTAATGCCCTATTGGATCTTGTCGAGATTAATGCACCCAAAATTAGCTTAAAGTCATTTAAAATTCTTCACTTTATCATTATAAGGCCAACAATAAGAACAAAGAATCAACAAAACAGCCAACAGCCACTGCAACACATAAGCCTCTGGAAACCCAAGGGAAAAAAATTGAGCTCCCCCCAAAACTGACTACACAAAAAAGCCCATCCAACTCTCTCCTTCCCCCTCCAACCTAATCCTGATGCAACTGCAAAACTGTGTCTTGCAAATAAACAGACAAACTAGTGACTAAGAAAGCAGACAGATGGGCCAATGTTCATAGCCTTTCCTTTTAGGGAAGAAAAAAAAAAAACATTGCTGCAACTCCTATAAATTCTACAATTCAAGAGTATTCACTTCCTTTCTGGGCATTTGATGTGTTGAAACTTGGTTTCAGCCATCACTTGCAATTTTCTGCAATGGGTTTAAAAGTGTTTCACCACATCTTTCAAAAGACACCAGGGAAGAAGAAAGACCCTTCGCCAAGACCCTGCAGCAAAATGTCACCACCTAGAATTAGGTAGGGATGGGGCATGACTGCCAAAACAGTCAGACTGCTCAGACATTTTAAACTTGCATGAACAATTAGTAATTTTGTTCTCCCAGTCACAGGGCCAGCACCAGAGCTTTCTGTTGTTATGTGGGGTCCCCCTTTTCTCAGATATCCCTTATCTTCTCCTGCATCTTTTATTCATGCAATAGTTCTGACACCTGAGAGCCCCTGTGCCACCCCAAGGAATCATTTTAGGCTAATGAGATCCAGATTGAACACTCAATATAGTGTTTGTAAATAAATACAGTGATCCAATTGCCAGTTTCCACTGACACTGCTTTCACTTTGAAGTACAGCTGTCTGCAGGCCCACTGGGAGTGTCAAACTTGCAAACAGAGAAGTTATGAAGGCATGAGAGAAGGAAGACCTGAGCAATACTGCACTCACCAAAATTACATTTCTAGGAAAACATGAGGGGAAAAAATAAATCTCAAAAATAATGTTTCATTTTGACATTTTATTTCAGAACTGGTCTCATTAGTCTTCAGCAGCTCTCAAACATTTCCCATTCCAGAGAGAAAAATTATTTTATTATTCCTTTTAAAAAAATTCCCTTATTCAAGAATGATGAGGTAGCATATTCAGGTAACTACCCCCCAACACACACCATTTCTTTCTTTATTTGTTTATTCTTTTAGCAATAAGTTGCAAGGTCAGCCTGAACTTACCAAATAGCTCTTCTGATTATTCTAGATCCTCTAATTCCACAACAATGTCCACTACCTGAGGTTGCTTGAGATTTGATTGATTCCCAGTCACTCTAAAAGCTCTCCCAATAAAATAGGCCTCACCAATTATTTACTTTTAATATTTTTCTCATGTCTTGTTATTACCCTAGTTATTTAGTAAGCTTACAGTTCACCAGATTTATAATATAAAGTACCCCTCTAAAGCTCCATTCTTTTGGCTTGTCCTCTTCCAAATGATTTAATTAGCTACACACTTAAAACAAAAAGAAGTCCCCAGTAATTTTTGGGATTCTCTCCATGACATCAAGGAATCCATTGGTACCACCCTCAAAGTGAAATTCTCACCAGTTTCCACTATTTTTAGGTGGAAAGGGATGAAAAATATTGAATATTCAATTTTAAATTGAAAGACTGAAATTTAATTTGAAGTTTTAAAACACCACCAAAGGTGGAAAGTTAAAGCACATGAGAGGAACTTTAAGTAAAAAAGTCTTCCCAACACCCTCATCCCTGATTGTGCAGCACACTGATAACCTGCAGGCAGAGGTGCAGTCCCTGATTCAGAATTAATTTTAATCACAGGATACTGATGAATACTGAAACATTACAATGGGAGAAATCTTGTTGCACTGTTAGTTGTCCACTGAACCTTATATTTAATCCAAATAAATTTCATGTTATAATACCTATGAGCATATACAGGTACAGATTTGAACCATAATGCAGGTTCCAAAATGACCAAAGCACACAACCACCAACAAGGAACTCTAATAGAAGGAATTACAACCTGCATGCAGGCTAAGCCAGTATTAACATACACCAGACCAGGTCAATTTGACCACAGAAAATCACCCATTCATTTGTCCTGCTGCATCAGTCAAAATGCAGATGATAGAAAAAGGACTGGCAGCATGCTAGACTTGTCAAAGTGTCTAACAAGGCAATGCACTGTTTGCACACAGTGATTAGAAACCCACTAAAAGCAAGTGGTGAGGACAGGAGAAGAAAAAACACAAGAAAGATGGTCCTAATAACATCCAAAAAATATTACAAGGACCTTGACAGCCACCAAAAAATCATCCTTTCCAGATTACAACTTACTTTCATCAGACTTTGCTTTTTTTTTACTCAATGCTACAAGTATGAAGTGCGTCCCGCTTGCTTTGGCTATGATGTTGGAGTGGGAGACCCAGGAAGGAATATGTAACTTTATTCAATGCCTTTTATCTTTTTGCAGTAAGTGGGGCAGATTTCTTCCACACTGTAGGGATTGCTTTGCTGTTTTCCTGCTGGCAGCAGCAGTGGCACTTCCCCAGGTGCTGCAGGGACCCAGGCTGGGGAGTGCTCCCACAGACAGCAACCAGGGCTAACAGTTCTTATTTTGCTTGCATCCTTGTAACTTGGATGTTGGTCCTGCCACTTTGTTAAGAGAAAAAAAAAAATAAAGCTTTCCCCAATGCCCTCTGCAGATATAAGCTGGAAGCAGGCATTTTCTCTAAGCACAGACATAAAAATAATAAAATGTCTACTTTCAGCAGGAGCATGAGCAAAACTGCAGTTATTTGATCATTTTAAAATTATCTTTATTAGCTTTTGCAAATACAATTAGCATTTTCTTTAGTTATGAATGATCATAAATACACCTAGATGTGTCTACAAGTAAGTGTACACAGGACATAATAGCTTGAAATATAATTGAATAACAAAGCAGCATGTCTTTTTCTGAAGACAGATAGCTCTGGATTTCATAAATATGAAATTTAAAATAAAGCATTTTCCAGCAAAATATTCTCGTAATGTCAAAAATTATTTATTTTACTGCACAAAATATACTGTTTTTCTCTCTGGCTTTCTGAGTAGTAGAAAGACTATTTTAAATAAGTAGTAGAAAGACTATTTTAAATGAGGCAGTTTTTAGGTTTTGCGGGTTGGATTTTGTATTGTTGTTTCTTGTTTTGGGGTGGATTTTTAAGAGGCAAATCCAGTTTTCTCTGAGCATGATGTAGTCATGATGTTGGAGTTCAAAAGACCAATTACAAGCTATCAGATCCAGGACTGTGCCTGATTAGATTGGACAAGCATTTTAATTTTGCTTTCATTTACTTCTATAAGCATCATACAAGCAATATTTCTCTTCTTATTAGGACAAGGGTATATAAGACTTCATCATGAACAAGATATTTAAACCTCATATTTGTGGGTTTGATTTTAATAATAACAGAGCCAAGGGCTGCACATTACATTGCTTAAGTGCTACACTACTTAACATATGGGAGGAAAACATGGAGAATTAGATGGAGTTTTATCTAAAACAATCAAGTTTATGATAGCATGAAAAGTCAAAAAACTCAGACTTTACCTCCTCCTTTAAAGACCCATTTCTTTGCAGCAGCTGCTCATTCTCCCCCATCATGGTTTCCCAGCTTCTTTCAGAAGTGTTCTTCACCTTTTTATCCGTAGTGCCTGAACTGGGACCACTATCAGCCCCAACAGATCATCTCAGGATACAAAAGCATCATCTCCTTGCCCTGAACTGAAGGGTGAAATAAACATTCATACCAGAGTTTTAATCCAAAGGAAAGCAAATAATCTTTAGTCCGGACATGAGACATTAGATTTCTATCTACAGCAGCACCCATTTCCTCAGATTAACATATATAAGGCCTGAATTTATAATATCTACTTCATATGAAAAGGAATTTTCCAGGAAGGATGTGTTTAAATCTGGGCTACTCAGATACAAACAAATCCATTCAAAAATTTTAGGTGCTGTTTAAGGTATAAATAACAAGAGATGAGTTCTTAATTCCTTCTTTCTTTCTTTTTTATTTTTTTTATCCAGTTAAAACTTCTCACCTCCCATATTCAATTTATATTTCAAAATTCACTACTTCCCTTGATCAGCCTGGCTCAGGTGAGCCTGGCACATCAGTAAAAGTAGATACTAGAGGAAAAAGACAAAGCAATAAGCCATGATCTTATGTTTGATATTTAATTATAGTGAAGCCAGCTAGGCAGGAAGTTGCTACAGAAACCTGGTCCACTTCTATGGAAAAAGAAAGAGAAATGTGTCAAAACATGTACATGAAAGAAAAACCTATCAGCCGACCAGACTGTGAAACTACTACTTACTCTAACAGCAGGTTGTTTAAAATTACAGGTTTTAAACCTGTCATTTGGAAATAAAGAAAAGACTACTATCATTGTTTAGCATCAAAGAGTTTTATAGGATTGATGTGCCATCAGCAATTGAAGCATGATTGCTTTAAAGCATATCAAATATAATGCTAAGCAGTCTAAAATTTGGGGGGGTGGGGAGTGGGCAGGGGTTCAGAAACAAAAAGCACATTAAACCACATTAGGCAACTCACTATGTTATTCTGGAAATGCAAATGCAAATGTCAAGAACTGTATTTCTTAAAGGAAATTAAATTTCACTGCAAAACCAGAAAAGTACAGTTTCTTCTAAAAACCTAAAATTTAAAGGGGGCCAACCAAAGAGTCAGATCAACTTTTGAGGTAAAAATCCAGACCACGAATAACAGAAAAACTTTTCTCATTTGGACAGTCCATACTATGAGATAGTCAAAAGCTGAATATACTGAAATGGAATGAGCTAGAAGATGCCTGTAATTACATGATGGGCAGATTAATTGTTACCTCATTTTCCTCTGCATACACTGAATACTTTTTATCAGGGAAAAACACTTCCAAACTGAAATGCAATCATTGCTACGTCTTCAAGCACCAGCAGCACCTGTGGCTCTGTATTGACACTTTAAAACCAAAACAAAAATGTGTTTACTAATTGTTGTGAGTAAGGGCCTGTAACTTGCAGAAAGAACCTTGGAAAAAAATCAGACTAAGAGTGCACAATCCTTTATGAATATATATTGCTTTATTCATTTCCATATTGACAGTGTAAGTTAAATACAGAATATATATTTGTAGTAATAAATTGCTGCTTTAATTTTATGCATATTTCTAGATTATGGCATTTGCAAGACTTTCCATGACAGTTGCATTCAAGTTTGAAAGGACAGACCTGGGAAAACAGAAACATTGGCAGACAACCATGACTACACAACAAAATTAATGACAAAACTCAGTAATTAATTCAGATTTTGTCTCTGCTGAATTTGAAATTCTCTAAAGTGAGATACTGCTTTTCTCAACAAAAACAACCACCAGTGAAAAAGTATTAAGGTCCTAAATTGTAATCACTTTCTACAGTAAGGATTAGGATTCTGTGGATTCCTGTTGCATTCTGATTGTGCTTTGGCTAGAAAGTAGATTTTTTTTAAAATTTCAAATCCAGATGATGAAGTACCCCTCTCAAATTGCATGGTTTCTAAGTAGCACAGTCAATAATATTTAAAGTATCACCTGAGCACTTTTCTAACTTCTAAAATTACCATGAAAATACCTTAAGAAAAAAATTAACCATAATTCAGTTTAGCCTCTGTTATCAATGAGGGAAGAAAAAAAGTAAATTGGCTGTATATGCCTAATATTGAGAAGTTATTAGTTGCATATTAGCAGAGGACACATTTCTCTGTTCCTCTGAGGCTTGAAGAAGGGAATCAGCATTAACTATTTTTAATTTGAAAATTTGATTTTTCTCAAAATGCAAAGGTCTATATACACTTCTGATATCTACATATCCTGTTATTTTCCTACTACATCTAAAGATTCACACTGACAGTAGTGTTAGACATTAAAAATATACACAACACAAACATTTGCTCTACATTGCAGGGCAGAAGCTCAGAATGAAAACGCCCACTGTGGTGCCCTTCCACAACAAACCATTCCCCTCCTGAAGGAAAGCAAGCCTTGGTACCAAACAGGGTTGCAGGCAGGATTGTACTGTTGGGGGCAGGTAATGCTCTTCTGGTTGTCAGTCATTCAGCTCTACCAGGTACTGCCCCATTAACATGTTGGTGAGAAAAGAAGGAAGCAAAAAATCAATACAACCTTAGGATATGTCTGCAATTTTAACCAAAGATAGTAAAAAACCTACTGCTGCCTTAGTATTGGACTTCTATTTTGAACTCAAAGTAATTTTATGCAACCTCTGCATCAATTTGAGACACATTTTAGCTGAGTATATACTACTGCAGAGCAAGAAGCCTCTGAGAAGGGTAAAGGTTAGCATTCTTCTACTTGATTTAACTAACAAGATAACTTGGAATGAGATGACTAAGTAAATACCAGAGACAGCAGGATAAAATCCCTGTAGTAGAAGGACATCTTGGAGAATTCTTTTAAATGTTTTCAAAGTTGCTTGGATTTATTACTCCAAGATTTTTCCCAAGAAATCTCCAAGTAATTCACAATAAAAAGTAGTGAACATGGTGGGAGATGGCAAGCATCCAGATGAATGAAAAAGAATAAATATTTCCTTCATTAAAAATAAATTGTTTAGAAGCAATGAAAACACTGTAGACATATGAACTTAAATTCATAAAAAATACAGAAGCAAGTAGTTAAACAAGAAAAAGCCTTTAGAGAAAAAAAATAAAATCAAGTGAAATATCATGACAGATAAGTCTCATTTACTTCTATGAAAGAAGTAACATGTCTTTAAAATGTGGACAAACAACTGAAGTATCATCACTATCAAGTTCTTGATGTGGTCATTTCTGAGACTTAATCAAAAGTCAATCATGTCCTTCTTAAGGTCATGATAAGGAACATGCATAACAGATTGGAAATATACACTATCTTCCTTTGGCACATTTAAATGTAATGACTCATGGCAGACCGGTCTGAAAAGGTCTGTTCTACATCCAACCTCAGATACTATTTTCATTAGTGACATTACAGGTGCAAAGCAGATTGGAGAGCAGAAGAAGAGAAAAATGGTAAAGGACCTGAAGCTGAAATATCTTCAAAAAAGTAGAAAACCCACAAACTACTATATCACTTTTAAATTGTAAATGCAAGGGACTTTTAGTCTTGTAACAATAATTCAGCACAATTGGCTAGGTGAAAGCCCTTAAGGGTCATAAGATAATGGATCCCAAGATAAACCTTAGTAAAGCATCATGACTGAAAAGTCAATCAGCCTGACAATGCACAAAAGGTGAAATACAACCTAGAGGAAAACTAAGCTAGCCTTTCGTTTTTGCCAGCCATTAAAAACACTATCAGAACAGTAACATGCAGTATGAGGTGTCACATCTCAAAACAAAAGAGTAGTTGGAGAGATCTTAACATAGTGGAGCAAGAAATTTGAAAGGATTTCAGGGACACAATCTGTGAAAAAAGAAAATATACATCTCAGCCTGAAAAAAAAAGGAAGTCTTCAATAAATCTCTGGTAGAGAATGCAAATTATATCTTCTTCCAGTCTGGAATATAAATAAAGAGAAACCTGAGTTTAAACTGGAACAAAGGACATTTAGGAGAGCTAAGAGAACTCACTAGCTGAATAATCAAACAGGGCTACAGCTTTTCCAAGACTCTTGGTGAAATATCATATTTGGGGCCAACTAAAGCAATTAGATAAACATTATCTCAGAACAAGTTTGCTTTCTATGTTGGTAAAAATTAAATGCAGACTTTCTATAGAGACAGAAATGCACATCTTAAGAGCTTATTTTACTGAAGTCTACAACCTTGGCAAAGCATTTCATTACTGCTTTGTAGCCACAAGGCCATTGAGCGCAACATTAAACTCTCAGGCCTAAATCCTAAGTGCATTTTTTATCGTATTTTTTTTAGATGAGCTTCATTTTCTGTACAACCCAGAGTTAAATAATTAGAGTCTTTAATTTACCTACAGACATAAGATTTCTGCTTGGTTTTACTCACAGACCTGCCTGTTCATAGTCAGCATGCTCAAATTAATGCATTTTTAAAACAAACTAAAGAATAAAATAATTTGATTAAAAAATAACTATAAGCATTAACATTCAAACCAAGAAGTCTAGAACATATTCAGAACTGTAAAAGTAGCTGCTACAAAAGTGGTATGCAAAAGGCATACCATGGGGACAAATTTCAAGCTAGTTACAAAAAGTAAAAGGATGAACAACTGTAAAATTTTAATGCCATTTTATACAATTATATAACAGAATTTAAGGGGAAAAATAAAAAAGCCTGTGTTCTTCCTGACTTGTTCAGATTGTATATTTTGGGTATTTATATCCTTTAGCACTTCTTCACAATATACTCCTACACAACATTCATTCTGCATATTCCAATGATCCATTAGAAACAAATAGGACAAGCATACTTGAAGCTTTGTCTGTTTTTGAGAGTGAAATGAATGCTTTCTGATATGTCTATGAGAAAGATACTTTCATTCAAAGATCCTGATGCTTTCAGGATGTCTATGAGAAAGACTAGGTTTGACTTTGTTTTAAGCAAGGACTTTGCTTCTCTCAATTTTTTGTTCTGTGTTAAACTTGGGAGCTTTTATAGTGCCAGAAAATTTTCTCAGAAATTTTGTCTACAGCAATTCTAGTTATAACTTAATGACAATAAAGTTATCTTGAGCACTGCAAAAGAAAGAGGAAACTCATGACCAATTTAAGAAGAAAGAGTGTTAGCAAATGCATGTTTTAGTTTCTCTTTACAAAAGTGATTAAATACTTCTGTATGGCAAGCAAGAAGTTGAGATTTAGCATAAAAACCTGATGTTTCATTCATTCCATGAAGAATTTTATAAGAACAGAAATACCCACCAGTCAAAAGCTCATGTCCTCTACTAATAGAACACTGTCATTTCTAAAGCAGAGTAATTTAAATCAAAACTTTAAGGGATGAGATTAAATACTAAGTAAATATTTCAATTCCTAATCAGAGTGTATGCTTTTTAACAAGTGGCTACAAAAGCATAGATTTTTAGCAAGGAAAGTAAAAAAGAAAGAAAAGCAAGCAGACAGCTGCTCGAGGAGGAAGTATATACTTTGGAAGTAGAAGATTGAATATGAATTTTGGATTTCAAACTACATATCTTTTTCAAGCCTTGCAGCAGATTAAGTTACAGCAAAACATTTTAGTGCATATCAGTGTAATATTTAGAACTGTGTTAACTAATTTACATATCTTTGTGATGTCATACAATTTTCCAAGCACAGTCTGTTTCATGAAGGTTACAAGCAATCTGACATACACACAGATGTGTATGCACATCCCGTACTACATCGATATTAAAATAATTACTGCTGCCCTTTCATTTACATAAAGCAGCTAGTCTGGATGAGCATGCCCAAAGAGTGGTGGTGAATGAAATTAAATCCAGCTGCCTACCAGTCAAAAGTGTATTACACATGGCTCAGTACTGGGGCCAGTCCATTGTCTGGATGAGGGGATTTAGGGCACCCTCAGTGTGTTTGGAGATAACACTAAGTTGGGTGTTATACTCAAATTGCAACAAGGGAGGTTTGGATTGGATTATAGACAAAAAAAAATTCACCAAAAGGATTGTGAAATACTGGAACAGGTTGCCCAAGAAAGATGTGAAGTTACCATCCCTGAAGGTATTTGAAAGATGTTTAGATGTGGCACTTAGGAACACGGTTTCACAATGGACTTGGCAGTGTTGGGAAAATGTTTGGCCTCAATGATCCTAGAGGTTTTTCCCAACATAAGGGATTCCATGATTCTGCATCTCATAGTTGTAACAACCTTCCTCACAGCACCAACTGAGAAATGCCATCTGTCATCCAGAGTGACAAACCATTCTTTAAACATATTTATTATTAATAAATAACATTGTACACATTTTTCAAAGCAGGGCCACTCTATATATCTTTTTCAGTTGAGTTCACACTTTTTTATCAATTACCCTTGTATTAGACATTGCCTGACAAGTGGAAGATGAATGGAAGCAGCAAAGCCAAATTCTATAAGCTATATACTGCACAATGACTTGATGAATACATAAGATAAAGACATTATTTACTTTGGAAGTTAACAGTAATATTTGAGTAAAACAGCAGAATATCCATGTGCCCTGAACCAGACGCAGCATGCTTCTGGAGCTCAGTGGTTTGCTTTCAGGAGTAACTCATATTCATTGCTAGTTCCAATGCTGTTCCAGGGTTGTATTGCTAAAGGATATACTTGACATGAAACCTTTATATTCTCAGAATGAAGTGTTTTTTTAAAGCACTGGTTTTGTCAGAATTAAATTATGACATAAACTGAAAGTTCATTGTTAAGAGATGACAGTACTGTACAACATTGGAAGGATATTAAATGACACTTCAGGAACACAAGTCTGCTACAAGAAGGTTCCATGATTTCTTTTTTTTAATCTTAATGAAACCTTATGCATTTTATGAGTCAAACCAGAATCTTAGAATTCCATTTTTTGCTATGCTCTGACAAAGTACTCACAGAAATCGTGCACAAGCATGTAAATCAAGGTATCTTTCACTATATCCAAATAATGAACTGTGAATGCTTGCTCCTACATGATACTCAGTATTCGAAAACATTAGTTTATCCATCTTGGAAGCCAAAACTGAGCCAAAATATTGTCTCCTGACTTTAATCACACACTTATTTATCTGGGGGTTTTTTTGCAATCCTAAATTCTTTTTCTCAGTGGACTACAACAAAAGAAACAAATGTGTTTAGATTAAGAAAAGCCACCAAAATCAACATTATTTGCTCTTTTCTTTCATCACTTTAGTCACAAGTAGCATTGCTTTGGTAATAAGTAATGTCCCTATGCACTCTACAGTCTTAAAAGAAATTATTTATATACCTATTATACAAAATATTATAGTGGGAAAGGGAATCCAGATGAAGAAACAGCATCTTAAAACAAAAGTCTTGAAAATCTTCTGTAAGGATTTCCCAGATGGAATATAGTGAGCATGTCAGAGTCTAATGTTCATAAGGTAGAATAATGGAAATAAAGAGAACTATTGATCTGTTCACAAAATAAACCCACAACTATATAGACACACTCATCTACAACCCACACGCCTCAGTGGAAACACTGTCAGACACAAATAATGACACAATTTGGGGATTGAAAAGACAAAGTATATCTATTCTTTTGAGGATGCATATAAGGTAGAAATAATGGGGAGAGTAGAGGAAAAGGTAGCACATGGCAGAGAGGAAGTCCAGATACAATGTAGTATAGAGAAGGGATCAAAAGTGGCCAAAACAAAACAAAACAAAAAGGTCTCTGTCAAGTTATCTGTTGTTATCACACAATTACCATACTTAGAAATGAGCCTAAAATATTTCCCACCTATTTCAAACAGTCTCTTAAACCTCTCCAATTATTCAGAAGCTTTTTGCCCAGGCTGGCGAAATCTTGAGGTAAATGCAAAATTAGAGGGAAGGCATATCTCTTTGGTACAGTAATGTCCAGCTGATCTTTGATAGGCTGGCTTCCACCCAACTGTTCTCCATTTCCAAGCCAGACCATGACACCGGGATAGCCATGGATCTCCAACCTAGCTCTATTTACTATACAATTGCTTCCCATATTTCTATCTGTATCTTCTAGCACTCTTGCATCACTCAGTGCTGTCACTTAGAAACTTTAGATTTAAGACTCTGAATTTACAATCTTGATAACACTGCAATGTGGGGACTTTTTCTGACTATTCGATAGATGAACATGATAAAGCTATGCTTTCATCCAATAGAAAACTCTTATTTCATTCATTCCTAGTTTTTTGCCTTTACAGTAAAATTCAGAAAACTAATCAAAGTACTGACAAAGCAGTATTAAGCTGTTAGACTGGAGGTAAAAAAAAAAATCAAGATAGCAAGAAAATGAAACTGTTTAAAAACAAAACAAAATCCCAGCACACTGTTTCTCTCCAGTGTTTCAACACAACTCACTCTTCCGTAGTATAAGTGGATCATCACAGTTGCAAGATATAAAACCTTATGAGAGAAAATAGCAATAGAGTGATTGGCTAGCATTAGTATTTCCCTGGGAAATTTTTTCAGAATGCTCCACCAAGCACTTTGACATTCATGTGAAAAACAAGAACAAATTTTATTAACATGCTTTAGAGTCACTATCCCCTTGCTATTAAAAACTCTCAAAGACCTGTAACACTATTCAGTTAGAACTTTGGGGAAGTTTGATATTTAGGTGACTGTTAAAGCATATTTTTCATGTTTCTGTAATTCCAGACAACAGCCCAATACTTGTTGACACAAAGACAGAGATATTGTGTTTTCTGAAACATTTAACCTTTACATCCAAATATTCTCAAATAGTCTCCAAAATGATTGTTGAAGCCTAATTTAACAGGACACAGAAAAAACATAGTGACCTTGTTCTGAATTAGTGTTGAATACAAATTTAAATCATGCTTCTATCTTTTCATAAATTGTAGCACACAAGTAATGAAAGGTTTTACAGCAATATTTTTAAAATAATATTAAGCAACTGTTGATCATATAATATGGGAAGTGTTGGTTTAACAAACAAAGAGAAATGACTGAAAATTCAGTTCATTTTAACATTATGCAAGTCTTCTTTTTAAACCCCACATTGTTTCCACCGGAGACACTTAGAAGCATTGATTTCTTGAGTTCAAGCTGAAGTATTTGTTCTTTTCTGCAAATCCAAATGCCAGTGTAATAAATACTACTCCTGTCTCTGTAATGCATGCAGTACTTGCTTCTCAAAGTAATCACTATCTTTTGAACAATCCTAGAAAAACCTTCTGGAATGGGCTCTCTGTCACTCAGATGCCATAGCCAACGTCACAAAACTTTGTCCAGCATCATGCATATCTTGTGCAAGCCATGACAGTCTGCTTGGCTAGCCTGAACAACCATTGCCATGCTTAATCTAACCTCTTCAATACTTTTGACAGAACAACACTGCCAGATGGAAAGGGAAGCTAGATTAAGGTAGAGGCACAACAGTAGACAGAGTCCTAGACCTAAACATCATCATCCAGCACAAATCTTACTACGCTGACAAAACCAACAGATTTCATGGGACAGGCTGCACATTTAGATGGAAATTTGAATGTGTATAAACAAATATTTCACAGTTATGACTACTTATTTTGACTTATTCTTTTCAGACAAAGTACAGGCTGCCTCTTTCACTTATGTTGACTGCATTCAGTATCTCATGCCTCTTTACCATTCCAAAGTGTTACACATGGAGTAATAATTTACTACATAATTCTGCCTTCCTAAGTTCACTCTGTTATACAAAGTGTAAGAACAGCATGCACCTTTTTTTCCTATGTGAGTTTCCATCTTAAACAAACAAACCCCTTACCGTATTCATTTTACCAAAAAAATGAATATAGCCACACACTGCAAGAGAGATAGTCTAAAATTAAAGCATTACAGTTCCTACAATGTCATGTGTGATAAGAAAATGTCCATGGTGACAGGAAAATCACCTTTACAGTACTATAGCAAGACATTACATTTAGCACTTCTTGTAATTTGATCGTTATCTAAGCAACAATAAACCATATAAATATATGTACCTATTACATATGGCAGAGGAAGGCACAGTCACACATGCCACAGAGCTTCACCTTTGCACTAGAAATCCTCTCATTTTGCTGGATGCTCAGTTGGCTTTATTTTCTATTTGGTGTCCCAGTAAGCACAGAAAACAGTTAAGTTCATAAATATAACTAAACTCAATTCTGAACAGGATAAAACCCTCCTGTAATGCCAAGGGACAACTTAACTCACTGGTGTTTGCTGAAAATATTGAAATAGCTCAGGTCTCATAGCTGGGGTTTCTGAAGGACATAGTCAAATTATTTCTGCCCAGCTTCACATTTTGTGAGAACTCTGTTTTATAGTCTCAATTTAAGCACGATTATGTTTGGTGTTTGGCTGGATGTACCACACTGAAAATTGAGTTTTGATTTAGCACAATCATTTTAACTAAACACAACCTGTGGTTCGGGCACAGATGGATTAAGCATGATACCTCATCAGCTAGTAATGCAATGTTAAGACTAAATTTAACATTCAAAGCTGATACTTTAAATATATTCATTTCTCCTTGCACAGAAAATCATATACACAGCTACTTTTGAATTTTTCTTGCCATCACAATGATTCCTGATCTTCAGCAGAAAAGCAAGCAACTTGTTTGGGAAAGATTATCATCTGTAATCAGCACACATATTATATATTATTCAGCTGCAAGCTAGAAAGAAAAATATAAATTCCGTAATTTGTACTAAGAAGTGGAAGACTATCTCCTAAATTGCCAATTTTCAATCATTTTTTTAATTGATCTTACTTAATGTTTTGTTTTGGCTTGTTTGGGTTTTTTTAATGCTTATTAGTCCTTATAATAACAACATTCCTTTTGTCATATTGTCATAAGTAGTGCATAAATATTTAAAATTATACTACTTTGCCAAGAAAAAGGGAAATGCCAAGAGTTATGTTTGTTTACTGAGGCTGCAAACTACAACACACATCCTTCCACCTTAAGCAAATATTATAACCACAGAAATTATTCAGCATCAGGAGAAGCCCAGGCACTAGCTTTAAGATTAATATTTCCTAGACTTTGCATTGAAGAGCCCCAGTAATGGGCCAGTGTTGTAAGACTTATGTTGACCATGCACTGAACAAAACAAGCAGCATGTTTATCCTAAGTATGTCACAATCTGCATTTTATGCTCATTCATACTGTGTTAAAAATGCAGCTGCCAGAAATTTGCAATTAGCATTTCTTTTTTTTTTAATAAGTCCTTCATTTCCACCCCATCACCCTTAGAATTCATCAAGTATCACACAAAAGAAAAGTAGAGTTTCTATACACTGAGATGCAATTATCATGACTAAACCACAATTTTGAAAGGTAAAGGGATTGAAGTTTCAGGTTCTCTATTTCACAAAGATAACTTCTAGGATGGTTTCTTTCAGTATACTGTTAAAAGTAGGGTATGGAATCTTGAATATGCAAACCTGTTCATACATCTTCAACCCTCAATGTGACCATAGCTATAATTGATCTCTCTATATTCAGAAATATTTCCCTATGTTCTGTGTATCTATTAAAGCTTGTCTTTCATTTTATATATTATACTTGCCTCAGTCCCTAAGTGGGTAGATTTATTACACTTACTTGTTGAAAGACTTTCATTGTTCATGCTGTAGTTTGATTCATCCTCAAGTTTTTAAAGGTCAGGTGTAAACCCATAAACATCTTGACAAACAACCAACCTTTGTAGATGAATATCAGATTTATGTGATATTATATCATTGTCATACTTCTGTAATTTGCAACAATCTAGTTCATGACGTGTCATTTAAAGATATACAGGTCCTGAATTATTCATTCTTCAACACCAATAAATTGTTCAGAACTATCCTCATTTCTTGGATACCTGTTCTCATTTCATAATAATGTAAATAAATAATTTAAATTTCAAGTAATCAATGGAGAATTCAAACCGATAACCAAGATCATATCTGAATCTGAGTGTTTATTTCTCAATTACATGGTTTCCATTAAAGTAGTTCAAAAAAAGGTACTCAGATGAAGTCATCTATATATTGACCATATAGCATAAATTAGTTATATACTGATCATGTTTTATTCACATCTGGAAGAAATAAGAGTACAGAGTTATTGTGGCATTATAGTGGATATAATTTTCTTTTACTTGTGACATAAATATACAGACCAGCCAATAGCTATTTAGCATAAGTACTGGGCTCTTCATACGACTGAAGATTGGCAGGTTACATGAAGAAAGCCTGGCAACAACAATTGATGAGAATTTTCCACTTACATATCATAAAGACTGAAGGGTATTTAGGCAGAATGATATGAGCCAATGGTGCAAACTCTGGGCCCTTGCCAGGTCTAACTCTGACCCCAACCCGAGTCATTTCCTCTATCATAAGTACTTTTAAGGATATCATTCTATGTTTTCAAGCCTCTTCAATAGGAAAGCGATATTATTTTTATTTATATATGTTGATGGAGAAAAAGAAACACAGAACAAGATTTTATTACTTTGATACGTGGAGCAAGAGAGTGAGAGTCAGAGACTACCTACTTATGTGGGCTGGAAAAGCCCTAGGTAAGAGTACAAAGAAACTACTTATCCAAAAATATCTTTACCCCTTCAATGATGATGGAACCATTTGACTGATACTTAGGATACTTAGAATTAATACTTTATTCATCATTCTACTTTTTTTTTCCTTTACGCATCTCTACAGTGATTAGTATTTCTCATAGAACTTGCTTTTTTTTTCAGAAGTCACTTGACCAGGTCTCAGCATAGTTTAATGGATTATTGATCTCACAGAATGCTTGTGGTTAACGTTGATCATTGCAGAATCCTTTGAAAGTGCTGTATTTCTTCAATATAAAATTGATCTCTTTAGACATTGAAGTGTCAAAACAAAAAGAAACAAACAAAAAATCTGAAATATCCACAAAGCTTCTACCAGAAATAACATCAGAATGGCTTTTAGAAATCATTTCACAGAAATAAATGCTCTTAACAGCCCTGAACTGTGGCCAGCAAAGATTTCGAACACTAGAATAAGCCACAGTGACAAACAGATGGAAATGAATTACACCTTTTCAACCATCCCTCACATTACCTTCATATGAAGGAATTCATTATTTCCAAAAGAAACATGAATATAGAATTTCCTTGTAAGTTCATTAAAAGCATTATATACCCCACTGACTTTAGGTTTATAAGCACTTGCAAGCCCTTTATCCCACACCCAAAAGCACAGCTGTTACAAAAGGAGAGGGGATGGAGAAAGGAATATAATACATTGATACTACTGTAGTGCACAAAGTATAATTTATGGGGAAACTTATTTTGTGCAGAGAAATTGATTTCCAATCCACCCTTGGTTTTCTCAGGAGCATAGAGATTACTTGAAATTATAAATTTAATTATGTATATTATCTCATGTCTCCCCTTTACATTGTATGTTTTAATCCTATTCATTGTGACATAATCATGGGACATATTTTCTATTCATGATAACTGTGTAGCAGCTTTTATGAAAAACAGAAACTTGTTCTCATTTAGACTAGGAATATTTCATAGCATAAAAAGTAGTCTCAAAGTTCTTTACTTTCACCCACAGCAAGCATAACATTCCAAAATTGATTATGTTTTTTTTAGGAAATACTTGTCACTCTACCATTTTTATCCCAGTGTTCCAAATTCCTTCAGTCCATAAAGATTTTAAAAAAATAAATAAATAACAGCTCTATGGGGTTTTGACTTGTCAGTTTCTTAAATGTCAGAAAGATACTAACTTGCTCAACATGACCAAGCTAGCATTGGTCTCAATTACAGACAAAGATCAGAGGCACGCTAACCCCTGGTTTAGATGTTAGGTGATGCCTTTAATACATGGTAACAGGCTACTAAATTTCAGCTGGAGCTTCTAAAACGTGTCACTCTTCTTCAGTTTTTTTTCATCATAAATTTCAAGCACAGAAGAATGGACTGTCAAAAAATAAAAGGATACAAAAAAAAAATTATGTCATTAAAGACAAAGGCGACTGTCATCCTAGTTTCATTTACTTGCTAGGCTTCCCATCTGGAATAACTGACTGCAGCTTCAGAGGAAATCACATCTCATTGGAGACACAGCATGGCCAATGGGCCAACAGAGTAAATACTACCTGAATTAGCTTTCAAGACAATACATACCATTCTCAGAAATTAAAAGCTTTGGTTTATGTTATTGCTTGTTTTATTGTTTTGTGATATTAGTGGTTCTGTTGTTTTGCAGTACAGACTCAACAACAGATAAAAGTGGAAAAAAATAATAATAACTAATAAAACTAATAATAAAAACTAATAACCACTTCAGATAGGCCAGCATCAGATCATTAAGGATACCCTTATTGTTCATTCATTAGAGGAAAAATACCTTGAGCTGGCCTTTCCAACCTAGCATATGTTGGCAGAGTCCTCTTGGCTAGATACTAAGGTTATTAGTGATAAAATGTACCATGAGGCTCAGGCAGGCATATGCATATACGTTAAGCTTACGGCTGTTACGGAAATTGGCAGCCCTGAGATCCAGCCAAATAAAGACTATCAGTCTCCTTCAATTTTTTTTTTTATTACTAGACTCTCTAGCATTTCTTCAATGCTTTTAAACTGTTTTTTCTCTCACAGCATTTCAATATGTTTATTTGACAAGGTACTCTAGAAAGGCACCATTATTGTTGCAACTGCACCACATGCCACTCCCTTCTACTTAAACAAAACAAAACAAAAAAAAATACTAAAGAACAAAGAACACAACTTTAAGGAAGGACATCACCTTAGATCTCTATACAAAGAAAGAAGCCATTTCTGGAAAGCTTTAGCTACACAGGGTAATTCTTTCACACCACTGTCCTACTTGCTGTTCCAATTCTGCATGATGGTGTTTGGGTTTTTGCTTGTTTGTTTGTTTGTTTGTTTGTTTTTCTGCAGAACAGCATTAGAACTAATAGAGAGCACACTCCTGGCTCAGGCACAAGCAAGTTATCATAATCTTAATATGTTACGCTGCCAGGCTGTAGTAGCCATCTGCCTTCATGCTTTTAGCCTACTTCAATTACGAGAGAACACAATTTGCTTAATCTTCAATGTAAAAGCTAAATGTGAGATTAGACGATTTAGCTCAAATCTGAAACTAAACTGCATTATCTCTCAATTTGACAGGGAAAGCACCCACCCAACTAATGGATAGCAAAGGTTAGCTGAAGGGAGGAAACTTCTTAAGCCATTGCAACTCAATCATGTTAATGAAAGGTTTAATTTAATGTGCTTTATAGTGTATCTGCAGCCATAAGTGCAGTTAAGGATGCATTCATTAACAGGTACTCCAGCTCAGATGAGGTATAATAATTCACAAAGCTGTATAGTTCATTAATGATGCCTGACAGATCATATAACATTCACATATACTCTAGGATGAAACATGGCTAGTTTGTAAGTTGAAAAAACCTGAACAAACATGTACAATGTTCAACCAAAGACAATCCTCCTTGTTTTAAAAAAAGCCACTAATCTATGGTTAGTAGACTTATATGTAGTTTACAGAAGATTTAGTAAGCCTTCAAATTTGAGGATCGTCCTTATACAGCAAATAAAAACTACATCCAAATTTACTGTACATTATACATGGTTCCAGAGTCACATCCTGTGCTCGCTAAAGTTGTGGTGAATCTCCATCACACGCTGAGACCATAAAATGATTGGTTATATCTAAAAGGCATGGATGTCTACACAATTTTTAAAAGAATGTGGTCCCTGTAAGAAATTGCAATTTTATTTTACACACTCCTACTCTTAAAAACCTCAGCACACACAGCATAATGCACTGTGCAAAACCATTCTTTAACACTTTTTAATCAGAATTTTGAAGTATAACAAAGAAAGACATCTCCTCTAGTATTAAATTTTTGTTCTTAGAAACAATTACATTTCTTTCAAATAGTTGCTATTTTCTAAGATACTTTCTTTGAACTTACATACTTGAGCCTATTTAGGAGACTCACTCAGAGTTCCTTGGGAAGCAGCCCTTAAAAAAAAAGTAGTCCAGGAAAGGTGGGCATGCTTCAAAACAGAGACCTTGAGGGCACAGGAACAGATTGTCTCTAGGTGCCAAAAGATGAGTTGATGAGGCAAATGTCCAGCCTGGATGGGCAACGAGGTTTTGATGGAACTTAGGAATCAAAAGAGGATGTATCATCTTTGGAAGGAGGGTCGGATCTCTCAGAAGCTATTTAAGGGGGTTAACAGTGCATGTAGGAAAAAAATTAGGGAGGCCAAAGCTCAGTTTGAACTTAATTTGGAAACTTCTGTAAAGGATAATAAAAAATGTTTTTACAAATATATTAATGGCAAAAAGAAGGGTAAAACCAGTTATTGTTCTCTATTGGATGAGGGAGGGAACTTAGTAACTGCAGATGAGAAGAAGGCAGAAGTGCTTAATGCCTTCTTCAGCTCAGTCATTAGTGGTAAGATGGCTTGTCCTCGGGACAGCTGTCCTCCTTGGTTGGTAGATGGTGTCAGGGAGCAGAATGGTCCCCCTGTTATCCAGGAGGAGGCAGTCAGAGAACTGCTGAGTGGCTTGGATGTTCATAAATCTATGGGCTCAGATGGGATCCATCCCAGGGTGATGAGGGAGCTGGCAGATGAGTTTGTGAAGCCTCTCTCCATCATTTACCAACAGTCCTGGCTCTCTGGTGAGGTTCCTGATGAGTGGAAGCTGGCCAATGTGACACCCATTCACAACACGGGTGGGAAGGAGGATCCTGGTAATTATAGGCCAGTCAGCCTGACCTCAGTACCAGGTAAGGTTATGGAACAGTTTATACTGAGTGTCACCACACAGCACTTACAGCATGACCAGGGCATCAGACCCAGCTATCATGGATTTAAGATAGGTAGGTAGTGTTTGACCAACCTGATCTCCTTTTACAACCAGTTGACTCACCTGGTGGATGCAGGAAAGGCAGTGGATGTTGTGTACCTGGACTTCAGCAAGGCCTTTGACACTGTCTCCCACAGCACACTCCTGGAAAAGCTGCAGCCCATGGCTTGGACAGGAGAACTCTGTGCTGGGTTAAGAACTGGCTGGATGGCCGGGAACAGAGAGTGGTGGGGAACAGTGCTGCATCCAGCTGGGGATCAGTCACCGGTGGTGTCCCTCAGGGGTCTGTGCTGGGGCCTGTTCTGTTCAGTGTTCTTATGGATGACATGGATGAGGGTACTGAGTCTTTCATCAGTAAATTTACAGATGACACTGAGCTGGGAGCCTGTGTCCATCTGTTGGAAGGTAGGAGGGTGTCCTAGTTTGAAAGACAGGTGTTTGCTAAGGAAAGCAGAAGCCTTCCTTTGAACTGAAAAATATGCTCTTTGCTTCCTACAGATTATTATGATTTTGAAATTAAGGGAGCTCTCAGGCAAAGATATGGGGGTAGGAATAACAGTTCTTTACTAGTATATCTAACAAGACAAACAAGAACAACAACAGCTATGAAATTACCCACAAACAGAACAGTAACTCAGTCCCAGTGTTTTTTGGCTGCAGGCACCTTTTCCCTGAGCTGCAGTTCCCGGTGCTGGGGGCGGGCAGGTCCCGCAGAGCCGCAGGAGGGCTGGGGGTGATGGCAGAGCTGTCCCAGGGGGAGAGAGAGATGGAGAGAGAGCCCTCCGCTCACGGTGTGGGTCCTGGTGCTCAGCAGAGTGCTGGATGGTGGCAGGATAAGGCGAGAAGGCAGCAGGGCAGGGTCCCACAGCAGTGAAGATGGCTGCGACGCTGGGATGGCAGCGATGGGACACAGGCAGCGATCGTCCTTCTTGTCCGAACTCCACGGGAGAAATGGGCCGAGACCCAGCCTTCCATCTGCTCTTCTGATTGTTTGAATCTCGCAGGGTTTCCCTCTTCTCTCCCCTCCCCCTTGCCACCAGGGCCCAGTCAACAGGTATCTTAGCATGACAGTGGGAAAAATTCCACAGAGGGAAAGGGAAAGAATCAACTCCCAACAGAGGGCTCTTCAGAGAGATCAGGAATGGTTGGATGGATGGGCAGTGGCCGGTGGGATGAGGTTTAATAAATCCAAGTGCTGAGTCCTGCATTTTGGCTACAATAACTCCCTGCAGTGTTATACCCTGGGGATGGTGTGGCTGGACAGTGCCCAGGCAGAAAGGGACCTGGGGGCACTGGTTGGCAGCCAAGTGAACATGAGCCAGCAGTGTGCCCTGGTGGCCAAGAAGGCCAATGGCATCCTGGCCTGGATCAGGAATGGTGTGGCCAGCAGGAGCAGGGAGGTCATTCTTCCCCTGTACTTGGCACTGGTGAGGTCACACCTTGAGTGCTGTGTCCAGCTCTGTCCCCTCAGTTTGGGAAGGACGTTGAGACCCTTTGAGTGTGTCCAGAGGAGGGAACAAGGCTGGTGAGGGGCTTGGAACACAAACCCTGTGAGGAACGACTGAGGGAGCTGGGGTTGTTTAGCCTGGAGGAGACTCAGGGGAGACCTTATCACTCTCTACAACTTCCTGAAAGGTGGTTGTAGTCAGATGGGGGCTGTTCTCTTTCTCCATGCAATTACTGACAGAATGAGAGAACATAGTCTTAAGCTGTGCCAAGGGAAAAATAGTTAGGAAATTAGGAAAAAGCTCTTCACTGAAAGAGTGGTCTGCCTAGGGAGGTGGTGGATTCACCATACCTGGATGTGTTTAAAGACTGGATGTGGTTCTCAGTGCCATGGTTTTGTTGAGATGTTAGGCATGGGTTGGACTTGATCTTGAATGTCTCTTCCAGCCAAGTGATTCTGTGTGTGATATTCTGTGTATGATACCTGAAACTTTCCAATAGTACAACATTTATCTTGTTGCAATGAGAAACACCTTATTCTAGCATTCTGGTCAACTAATAATATGGCAATACTTACTTTATTTTTAAATAAACCATAGCATCCTATGACCAGGTTTGCCCTAAATTTACTTCACGAATTTATGCTACAACACAGATGATGCTGTTCCTTTTTGCCAGTTATTTTGTGCCAAATTAAGATGCATTATCAGGCAACGAGATAAAAAAAAATACAAATTACCACACTTGTAGAAGACTATTCTGATTGAGGAGTGCATGTAAAATAATACATCTGTATATCATTATCTTTCTATAAGAATATATAGCTACCCCCTAGAATAATAACACTACCATCACTATTCTACCTCATGTAAAAAAATAAACAAAAAAACCCTAAAATAAATAAATAAATAAATAAATAAATAAATAAACCCGAACAAACCAACCCCAAACTTAAGTATCTATTGATAACCAAAAGCATTCCTTCTTCCACTACAGTGACTTTGTTATCCTCCTCTTAAAGTCATTTGTTATCCTCCTAATTTTGAAGTAAAGATATATGCAACAGTATCAATCTTATTCTAGTCTGCTGAATTTTGTAGGACAAAATAATTTTCTAAGCATGAAATATTCAGATTCCTACACTCTTTTTTTCTGTTCAGGGTGTGCAAACACAAGTTATTCTGCCATTCCTCTTCCGTCTACCTGGTATAATAATCTTGCAAGTTAATTCCACTCTTTTCTCTTTTACATTTCAATTGTAACTGAAACGGTACAGTGCAAAAAAAAATTAACTAAGTCACTGATTTTCTTACAGTTTTCCTAGTGTTTTCTTCCTAAAAGTATAATTACTGAAGTCAGCTCACTAAGCATTCCTAACAATTACAGCATAACAAATGAAAACTGCTCAAAGATGCCATTAAAGAGCATTTATTCAGTATTACTAGTGCATGTGAAATTATAAATAGGCTTTTGTGTTATTTATTCCTTTATTTACAGAACATAGGAGGGAATTTGTATGCTGCATTATTCCATGTCATAAAATTTAAAGTTATAGTCTCCATTTCTCATATTAATTGCCCAGTTAAGACCTCAGAGGCTGGCTTAGTATTGCCTGATCTACAGTGAAGAATAGATTATTTAATATGGGGTTCAGCATCGGAAGCACCACTTGGGCAACTGCATGGGCAAGGCTGGCTGCTTTGCTTTTGAAAATTACATCATTCAATTTCAGGCTATTTTTCCAGCTTACAGGGAACATACCTATGGACAATTCTTGTTCTCTCCAGTGGGTATGATAACACCTGATGCCCAGCATTAATTTTAAACTAGTGTAAGTCTTACAGCATGTAGTACAGCTAGACTTTTCCAGCTGATTAAATATCTAAATTTTATTTATATTACTGTCTCCTCTTTTTTTTTGCCTAATAACATGAAATATTTTACCATGTTGTACTCTTTACAAAGCTGAAAGTTTAAATCTGTTTAATGAGAAATTTTGGTGAACATAACTGATGATTTTCTTGGGTACAAGATCACCAGGTATGAGCATCCACTATATATACAAGAGGTCTTTTGCTGTGAGAATTCCTCAATTAAGAGAAGAAGAAGAAAAAAGCAGACTCCAAATATAGCTGTTGCATGCCAAACCATTTGCATAATTTAAAACTTTAATATCCAACAATTCACCAAATTAAGTTCCATCTTGTCAAAAATTATTTTGGTTTATGGAAGCAGGACTGACCTTGAGATAACTTGAGCAGCTGCATTTGCCATTGAAATGCTCCATCCAGAGTGGATGTCTTGGCAGGAGCAACATTAGCATGGGAATCAGTAAAGTCCTATGAAATAGAACATAAATCACGCAGTTCACAAACTTCCAACATCCATCTCAAAGACCATATTTTTTAATGGCAATCTAATTTTCCCCTCTTACATACTCCACATTTTTTTATAGAATTTACCAGCAAATTTGACCATTTTTTTTCTTCTGTTTCTACACACTGCAATGCATGTACTCCCAAATAAGTTTTTCATAGTACTCAGAGTAACTGGAGCTTAAATACACATGAACGTAGTGGGGAGAGCAGGGGGAGTCCTCCCTCTTGACACATTCTAGACAAAGACCATTTTTATATCTTAAATGTCTAACAGTAGTTATCCTAGAGCATATTACAGTAGCTTTTAGAAAATTCCTTCTATCCCAACACAAAATTTTCAGTGTATGTTCATGCATATGTATATGTACCTTTGCAGGAATAATGAAGACTTTCAGAAATCCTTCTCTTAAAACCCACACTCACAGGTTGCAGAACATGTGGATTGATCTTTCTGAATATTTGACTACCCAAATGTATCAGTAAAAGCCTCTGAATATTCAACAGTTAAGTCAGCCATCCACAACACTGAAATACAAATTAATGTCAGGGTTTTAAAGTAGTTGCCAAGGTCTCTTAAATCCTGGAGGGTTCAGTGGACATTAAGAAAGAAACTGTCTCATACAGAGTTAAAACTAATGAATCTAAGCAGAAATTTTAAAGAACGGAATATATATATTCCAGAGGATAGAATACAGAATAAGCTACAACACTTGTTTTGGCAACATTAGAATAAAGAGAAATAAATTTGGTATTATTCAATTCTTAAACTTGTTTTACCACCTTAAAGAAAAATTATTGCAAAATACAATCAATGTATGTTCTATGAAGCACAAACAATCACAGTTAAGAGCCAAAGTATTTTCATATAATGCAAAAGTTAGGTGTAAAGTAGTAATATAGATTCACCAATATCATCCATGAAAAGGAGGCTTGCAATAAATCTAGAAACTAACCCTCATGCTCTTAAAAATAGAATATCTGTCAGTTTCCAAATATTTTTAAAAGGACTAGAAATACTTGTACACATCAAATACCTTAATTTGCTCAAAATCCAGAGCTCAGGCCACAGTGGTTGTGTTACAATGATGATAAGCATTAATTTTTCTGTATTACACCTTTAAAATCTCCCAATAATTTTTAACTGATTTTTGTGACTAAAGGTACAAAGTTTCTTAAAGAGTTAACATATTTATTGGTTTCAGCTGTAAGACCCACAATGTTATTCTTTTAAAATGTCTTCTTAATTAAATCTCTCATGACAAACAACTCACATTAGCAAGATGGTTCCAACAAAATGATCGACAACATACTTAATGAAGACATTCAAAGTTGCTTTTACTTGAAAACAGTTGTCACATTTTATATATTCTATCTACAGACAATTTCCACGTCAGGTGTCCTCAGCTTTCAAGTGTAATTACTTTTCTCTTATGGCTAGTAACAATAAACTCCCAAATTAAAACTCAATCTAAAAGATATCTTCTGCTGGATAAGAAGATAAGAATACATGACATCTAAGGCCCTAGAAAATATAGAGCAGCTATTTTTTTTCTAAATGTATAGTGGTTTTATATATAGGATAATTAATATTTCAAGTAGGAAAATCTGTCCTCCACTGCTAGAGGTGTTTCACATAAAAGCCAAAGTTAACTACCTAGAGATAAGGAAATTGGTCAGTATTCAGGGGGAAAAGTTTTTATTTCCCTCTCCAACATTGCCAATTGAGCTAAATACTTGCAGCATGTCTTATTGATATCAACAAGACTTCATTTCCTTTACTTAGAATTAAAGAATCATTTACTAAGAGCACTAAGTCTTTTTATTTAGCAGTCTAATATCTGACTGTAGATAACGAAGTATTGGTATTTTGGCCAGATACTAAAATAAAAACTCCTCAAAACATATAGGTAATAATTAAAGCATTTCAGTTTATGTGAATTTTGTAACTAACGACAACCTAGGCATTAAGTTAAACCTATGTTCAGCCTGAATAAACTCTGCTTTAAAACCAACATCTCCATTTACTGCATTGTCTCACAGTTCAGTGAATTAATACATAAAGTGGATACAAAGGTTTTCATTTTTGCAGGTGCACAAGTATGACGGCAGAGAACCTACAGCACACATCACACCCAGGCAAATACCCCAACAGGAGCTGAAATGGGTTCCCTGCTCTCACAGGCCAAGTGAGGATCTTGGGTGAGCCTGTTCAGGACAATGAATGCTCATTAGTGCTCTCAGGGCACTAATCTTCACCTGTGTACCTATCAGTCAAGTAGAGGGGTTTTCCACCAGAGAGTTTTTTAAGACATACTTTTGTGTTTCCTTCTCACTGAGTTCTTTTTTTTTTTTAATTCCTAACTTCTTATCTTGGGTCAAGGGAACATGCAGTTTCAAGTAAAAAAACCCAAAAAAGGCAACTTTTTAAGCATACTACATCCTTATAAACCACAGAATGATATGAACCTTACTTCTTTCCAGAAAAATGTCATAACTAACACAGAAAATTAAATTCACCGCAGCAGTTAGAATGTAATGACAGAGTGTAATAAATTTCTTGTGTTACAAAAAGCAGCTCTGGTCATTGGAATAATTTTTCATAGCTTTAATTGCATTTTTTTTCATTTAGTCCTGGTCACCAAGATATTTATTCACCTTTTCTTTCCAATGAGCAGCTTTTACTGAAAATATATGACTCAGGGTTGAGATTGGACTTTTTTCACCTTCTGGATGAATCAGTTGCTTCTCCATGCATGCCTGAGCCACTGCCTACCTCTCCCTCAGTAGGTATTTCCAAATGAAAGAAACAGACAACAGGGATTCAAAGGTTTAACCAAAGCTTTTGGTTGGCTTGAGAACCATTACTGAGTTCCTCTTCTGTTGGCTCTTGCTCAGTCTGCCTTAGTGTTGTTACAGCTGGTGAATAATGACTCATTTATGAATAACAGCCTTGCTAATCTTCACAACAACTGTTGGTAAAAGGTCACTTCAGCTCTGAAAATGTTCCTTTTCCCCTTTTCTTGTAATAAAATCTTCAACTGATGCAACATGCAATTTCAAGTGTAACATGCTCTTTTAGCTTTATGTAGTACATTTTAATTATGTGTATTTTCAAAGAAAGAACAAAAGAACAAGCAGCAGGTAAGACGTGAACTTTCACAGTGAAACTGTGCATGGGTATATATATATATAATGTATGGAAATTACTGCATGAGGATGGTGTGCTGTTGTTAATCTAGGTTCCGTATGGTTTCTAGATCTTTAAATTTTGCACCTTTGAATGTCATGACTGTGTCATGTTTTTATCTTTTTTGGTGGGGGGCTTGGGGAAGTTTTTTGGGTATTTTTGGCTGGTTTTTTAGTTGTTGTTGTTTTGGGGTTTTTGTTTGTTTTTTTTTTTCCCCAAGAATAATTCAGAGTTGCTAACTCTTTTTAGATGAACTATAGATGCGAACAAGTGCTGTTCCTATAAAGGGTGAACTGTAGACACATCACTTTCTGGTACAAATGAATTTTACATTTTTAAAGAATGGACACTTGAAAAGTATGTGTTCTTAAAAATGATAAACATTAAAAATAGATGAGAAATAAAATAAATTTAATATTTAAATGCTCAAGGTTACTTACTTCTGAGGTGAATGTAATTACAGCCAAAATAAAGAATTAGGTACAAAAGTTTTTACAGAGATTTCAGAACAAAAATAATTTTGGCAAATATTTTAACAGAAAAAAAACCGTCATGTGCTATAAATCTGTGCTTCAAGGCATATTTATATTTTGCTTTGGTAAAATTATTCTTAGTAGTATGTAGGTCACCACAATAGCTGACACAATAAAGGTTAACAGCATAGAAGCTAAGCACTGACATTCACAATATGTAAATAAGGATATTTCCATGCAATCTGCATAATTTTCATGCTTTGCTTTAGTCTTCACCAACACAACTGCCTTCCTATCTTATGTCTATGCTTGATATGGGGGCCTTCTATGACATGCCATTAAAAAGTTATTACTCAGTAAAACATCACTGGTCATGTTCTTCAACACCAGTTTTTTCTTGCAGAGACAGACAGGTAAAGAGAAAACAGTATATTAGAAGTGAAACAAAAGCCACAGATCTTGTGTGATACAGATTAAAGGGGGGAAAAAAAGAAAAAGCCAATGTTATTTTGTGTTTATTAGTCCATATAAAATCAGGCATTCTTGCTTGAATTGACTCCCTGTAAGAGTACACATGGCCATAACAACGTCATAAGCACAGAGGGTGCCAAAGTCTCATCAGGCCTGGCTGCTGTTGCTTGTGACTCGAAAAGGTCTCTAGACCTGTTTTCAAAATGTTGATGAATTCTCTCTTCCATGCCTGAAAGCTTTCTCTTCCTCTAGAGCAATGCTTCTGCTGTAGTAACAGCGTAAAAATGTCTCCCTCAGCCTCACAAGATAGAAAAACACTCTTTTTATTTTTTCATTAGTGTGTTATAACACCAAAGAAATGCTTTAGGAAAGATTTTGTACTGCTTGTGAAAATCATGCCAACCTAGGTTATCCCCACCCTCTAGAAGGTTAATAAAAACATGAAATAAAAACATGAAATAAATTTAAAAAAAACTGAATAAAAACAGTGCACAGAGGTCTTGTGTTTTTTTCCCTTTGTAAAAGCAAGCTCAACAAGACCTCATGCTTCCAGCCCACACTGAACCTATGAATCAGGCAAGCTTATTTGGGACCCTTAATTAGTCCAGAACTTTAGAGCTGCAATATGAAAGTAATGGCCTGACCTTCAGAAGAGCATCTCAGGCAGGCAGCTCTTACACCTTTACTGCACCAACCTTAATTCTCAGTAATAAGTCATATTCCTTTTTTATGAGACACGGCAATACAGCCAAACATAAGCTTGTGTTTACATAGCTCGTCTTCATTAATATAAATCTCTTTTCCCCTCTAAGAGGTGACTTTATTTTCTTCAACATCAAAACTCTACAATCTCCCAGAGAGCACATGAAAGTTGAAGGTGATCTCATGACAAAGCTGTCAGTATCTGGCTTTGATAATAAAATTGCTGTCCCTCTTTCATCCTCTCTGAAAAAAAGAAAAAAAATCTTTACATATTATCAGTCATTTGATCCAATATTAAAACATATTAGAATGATAAGTCTTTATAATTCCAAAAGTTTTTATCTGGTATCAGAGACAGAACAAGTTAGTAAATTCCTTCCACCAGAATATTGAGAAACATATTTTTTCCTTTCAAAACAATGGAGTGAACTGATTCCTACTGCAAAAGACAAACATAAGTAATACTTTTCCCGCTGGAATTTTGAACACATTAGTTTGCTATTCACCCAGGAATCATCTCCAGTTAAGCACCCTCCATTCTATTTTTTCAAGTAGAAATCATGAAACACTTGCAATAAATAACATACCAAAAAGTCAGTTTATTGTTTTCGAAATAATTGGAAATCTACATTTCATCACTCATTGGCATGTTTCTTACTATCTGTCAGAGAATTCATAAAGTTACATATTTATGACCAAACCTGGCCATGCTCTCCAGATTTATATACCAAATACAATCTCTTCCAATTTCAGCTTTAGTCAACACATTTAATACAGTGCATGCAATTCCAATTATTCTTCTACTGTAGCAAGGCAAATATAAGCTAAGATGCAAATTAGCTGCTAAACATACAGCACAAACCTGCACCCAGAACTTCCATTAGATCACTCTAGAGAGAAATTTATAGATCAAGTTAGCTGACTAGTAATTTACTCATTTTAATGTTTTACGGGTTAATTTTGCCAAGACCAGGAACACATCTGTTTCAGCTAATTCAAGGTAATTCTCTTAAATTATTATACACTCTGAAATGAGTCAGCAGTTTCAATTAATGTTTCTTATATATGCTGTCTGTGGGAGTAATCCCATAGTCAGCATCAGAAAACTCAACATTTTAACCACCAAACTGTTAAGGCGCTGATAATTTTTGAAGGTCTGGTCTTATACATAACTGAAATCTATTGGGAGTTGGAGGAAGCATTCTTTCCAATCTTCCGTGAATCAATCTATTAATATTAGCATATTTTCTGCAAAACACATATGATGGTATAGCTACCAATATATCAATTAATATGAGCACCTAAGAGAACTTTTGTGTTAAACATTAAGATATACGTTACCCAGACAGTGGAATTACTCCACAATTATCCATGGCTTTCCTCTCACAGAGTAATACTTTATCACTTATGTCTATTATATTGTAAAAGTGTGGTTTACTGAAGACTATCTGAAATCCTGTTCACTTCAGTATCAGTTCACAAAGTAGAAAACATGACTAGAAATGTGAGTGCAAGAATTGTAGCAGCATTTAAGTAACCTGAAGATTTCAGTACATTATATCCTAATACCCTTTCCTTAGGTTTATATGATTTTTGTAAATAATACATAATTTAAAATTAGTAAAATGAAGGGACTACAAGACCTTGAATGGCAACCAACCAGGAATGATTGCCCTTCTCTTTACTAATTTAAAATTAGTAAAATGAAGGGACTACAAGACCTTGAATGGCAACCAACCAGGAATGATTGCCCTTCTCAAGGTAAAATTGAATTTTTTGATGTTCAGAAGTAAACAAAAATAAAACTTATGGGTTTTTTTTTTCCAATCCTTCCTCTTCACAGCAATCTCTTCTCCAATATACACAATATTTTTGAACTTCTTTTGAACCAGAATTTCCAGGGTTATGAAGCAGATCAGATATTAATTTCAGCAGCCTGAAGACCTATTTTTGACAAACAAGAGGTATTAATTAATACTATTAAAACCTGAAAGCTGTTTTTATTTGCCAGATATTTCAAGACATATTTCCACTGATAGACTGCAATTATCCTCATATAAGAATCAAAGCACATCAAAATTATATATGTATCTTATACTTACACCTTATTCCAATTCACACAATGTCCTTCAAGAATTCAGCTACATTGCATGGCAAATCCTTCATAAATCTAGTTAAACCTTTTTTGGCATTTGTATCATAATCTGCCTTTTTTTACTCAAGGAAATAATTTGTCCTGACAGTTTCACTAACAAAGAAAATGACATTTTGCAGTGCCTACAAAAACTGAATTCCAGTTATAGGAGTAGCAACCCATGGGTCAGAACAGTTGTGTTTTCTTCCCAGTTCTTTCAGTCTTTTTCCCTGCAAACTAGGGCAAGTCACATCAAATCTCTCTTTTCTTTTGTTTGCTCTCTTGATTTGCCCTTCTGGAAGCTCCTCTGAGAACAGACTTTCCATATATCTACGAGTGTCCCAAGGAGACCTCTCTCTCAGTGAAGTCTTCTGGGTCTTTCATGTTTGATTCTACATATTAAATTATGAATAGCAGATACTATTTTTTTTGTGGTTTACAAATACACTTGGGCAAAATGTTAACTTTTTTCTCGGAAAAAAAGGCTTGGATTTTCAGAATCTGGTATTGTGTGACTGCCACACACAAAAAGAGTACTCAGTGTGGAAGAATGAAGAATGATACTCAAACGTGAGCAGCTAATTCTACTACTTTAAAGGAGAAGTCCTTGCAAGAATATTACAGATACAGAGAAAGAAAAAAAAACCAAAAAAGTAAACTTGTTTACAACTTCTCTTCCTGTTCTTGATGCTGTTAGCAAACACTACAGAGTAAGGACCAGATCTAAGAGTCTGACTATTCTCTGTCACTGGAAAAGAAAACTAGATTTAATTTTTTGTTACAATGCAGTGAAGCCTGTTACCAAAAATTAGGCATGTAACTATTCCTTTTTTAAAATATGTGCATTGTTGTACAATATTTTGATCTCAATTATGGAATATACTGTTTTTTTCCTTATATTATAACAACTTCAATTTTTTTCTTTACTTAACCCTTAGATTACAATTCCAAGGAAATTCTCAACTCATCTGCACTAATGCAAACTATTTTGCTCTTTTTTCCCCCAACTTATTTGTCTTATAAAGGCTATAAGTAATTTAAGGCATCTCTTGAGAGTAGTCGTGGGGGAGACGAAACATGGGCAGAGAAATAAGAAAAGATATGAGAGGAAAAAAAAATGTCTGTTCACAGAAAAGCTCCGAAAAGTTATATTCTCATCTAGACTGGGAAGGAAATACGACTTTATGTATTCAATACAATAAATCAGTAAAATTTTTAAATGCACTTGGCAACTCAGTGGTGTATTTTCCATTACCAGGTACATTTCAAAGAGCTGAACTGTTTGCCTAAGGGACATACCATGGGTTTTTGAAAGAAAAATATTTGAAATATTTTTTCCACTCTGTATAGGAGATCTGGTTCAGAAATAGTCTCAGAATCTTCTTTAACTCTTAGGGTTAAAATAAGCAAACTCTTACAGATATGTCTAATTAGTGGGTTCAAGAACATTGAGTTTAGATTAATACAATAAAAAGAAACTACCAAAAAGTAAGCTGCAAAGACAACAAATATAAGATAATTTAACCACAACAAAAGGCTGGAAATCTTAGGTATTTTCTAAAAAGAAAAGAAAGTGCTTTCTGTGAAAAGTTCAAATATCAAAACCAGGCAATAATTTAAAATAACATATTTTCCTCCTCCAATGCAAGTTCAGTGCTCAAACTTGACAAAAACTAGCTTCACCAGACTAAATAAATGGTGTTAACCTGACATATGATGTAGAAATAGATTTTGAAAGGGTACACATTGGCAGGTCTAAACCTGCCATAGCATTTCAGAATGCTATATCGACAGAAGCATTTTTATTATCACATGTGTTCTGATATGAAACAGGATATTTCACAATTGTGAAGATTTTTTTGTAAGCCTAGGCTGACCAAAAGGCAAGAGGTGTGGCAACTGCTCAAAGTGACAGGATAGGAACCTAGAAAAAATGTGTGGGAAAGACTGCTTTGGGAGTGCCTTGCTAGCAAGGAACTACCCAGAGGTTTTCACTCAGATAGCAGAAATGCACACAGGAGAGGCAAGAGCAAAGTTTCTCCAGGGTAGCCAAGAGCTGGGACAGTGAGGTGAAGCAGTGCAGGATGAAGCAAGAGTCAGACTGCCTGAGGGAGCAGTAGCCAAGAGACTTAAAATGCAGACAGTGGCTGCCAGCATCTGGCCTGGGGGGAGCGGGCAGAGACCTGAAAATCACAGACTGAAAGAAGATTGTGGCTGAAGCAGTGGGAAGTAAAGAGCAGCCCCACTAATAGCCTTGCCAAGGAAAGGACTGTACATAGTTTTAGATTTCAGGAAAGCAATTTTAGGGATGGCAAATCATCTCATTGCACTGTAAATTATCCTGTTGCTTTTGCCCCTTGATAAATTACTTTCCATCAAATAAATCGATTCACATCTCAAAGTGAAAAAAAATCAGCAACCTTACAGAGCTCCAGAGAGACCAGTTTCATTTCCCCAAGTTTCTGGGGAAGGTAGAAGCTGGCATTTATCAGTGATCCACTAAATTTCAATTGGGTATTTTTGCTGTCAATCAAGTCCTGGACGGCGTATTTATTCCCAAATCCACGCAGTGAAACAGAATATTACATTCCTTCTTCAAACTAAAAATAAGGCCATTTCATTTAAAAAAAAAAAAAAAAGTATTAAGGCAATCTAGCAGAATTTGAATATTTTTACTCTGTAATCTTGTGGTTCCTGGCCACTAAAATTTTTTCTACTTACAGCTATGCACCTTGCAGTGGAATTGTCCATGTTGCTTTCTTGCATCCAAGCTTGCTGAGTTGTAAAATAACACAGCAGGCATTTTGGTTTTGCTTTAAACCAAAATGCTAATGTGCATAGAAGCCCTGGTAAGGATTTTTAGACTAAGACTAGAATATCAGTTCAACATTAGATGCAGCACATGAGAACATGCTGCTGTTTTTCAAAACATTAGGATACATGTCCTTCTTTTAGCACAAACCCTAAAAAGCTGGAGTGAAAAGGTTCCTCCTTGGAGAGTACCTAGCACCCTTGCCTGACCTAGGAGGCACTTTCCACTATCTTTTGTAGTATTTCCCAATGCAGATAAAAAGTTGGTGACCAGCTGGGTGCAGGTCTTTTTCTCTAGCCCTTATGATTGAGAGTATATTTTTTTTTTCTCCAGAACCCTGCATAAAATTATGCGATCAAATGAAACTAAAGCAAATTACAGTAACTTCCACAGGTGAAATGAAAATTACCTCCAAAGTATTCTATATTTTTGTACAGATGAGGAATAAGATTCTGTGGCAAAATCAATTGATTTCAGATCTGTTTCTCTTGCTTAACAAATTTTTAATCAGATTATGGGAAAAGAAGAGAAACAGCCATCTAGCACTTCCTCTTCTATTCACATTTAAGATGGTATATCATTTTATTTAGATAATGGGGATAGTTGCTGGATTTATGGAGATATTCACAGTCTGTGAGATCTTGCAGTAAAACTAAGATTTCAAAGCCCAAAAGAGTAAGCTTCAAAACAACTGCAAGGAAACACACACACATTTGTCCTCTGGACCTTGAGCACTTACAGCACAGAAAAATGCGGGTTTTGTTTCTACCTCATACATCTACCAATTAAATGCTGTCATTTGTGGAGGCTCAGAGACCTGTGACATTTCTTCCCTGGAGGGGCAAGAGCAGGCAAAGAGAAACAGCCCTCTATGTCATGGTGAGAAATGCTTCCCTCCCATAGGCCCTTGCAGGCACATGGTAATTCCTTAAGCCTTATTGATGTCGCCTCTGTTCACCCCAGTTGAGCCCGTTTCCCATAGAGGTACCTTCCCTGGAATGTTCTTCCCTTTCCCGATCCCCATGGGTCCTAGTTTGCTGCAGTGCTCCATCCCTGTTACCCCATTCGTTTCCCTGGTTGGCTGCCCCACCTCTGTACCACTTTCCCCAGTTCTCATTGGGCCTTGACCCCAGATCCACCCCTTCTTCTCCGTATTTAATCCTGTGCCCTCAACCCCCTTCTGGTCTTTGTCCCTGCACCCTCTTCAAGACTTAAAAACATTCCCTTGGAATTCTGAACAAAGGCCCATCCTTTGCCTTCTTCATCAGCCATTTTTGTTTTTAGCAAGAATGCTCTGAGCTCTGAAAGTGCAGGTCGCTCACAGAGGAACACATTGAAGCACACCATTTCAGCAGTTCTCACCTTTCATAGCATTAAACATTTATTTTCTTTAGGTTTTGCTTAAGTGTGCCAAGAATCAGAATGAGCAAGGTCCTTTGCAGTGGGGGCTGAGCTGGGATCTGAGAATGACTCAAGAGCAGGCCATGCCCTCCCTGGTGGGGCAGCGTCTGCTGGTTGGGGCAGAGTCTGCTTATAGTCCAAGGATCATCATATCCCTTGTTACCATCATGTTGGAAGGAAAGAGAGAATGAATGGTAAGACACTGCTCCCCAGCTCAACCCTGATGAAGTAGCACCTGGGTGATGCACATGGATGTGTACAAAGCCTGTACAGGACCTTCCTTCTGACTGGATCTGTACTGCTGAGGAGAAGTAGAGGTGGTGTTTTCTGTCCTGAGTGGATATAAGGAAATTCCAACCATTTGTCCAATACGCAAAGGCTTGAGTAGAAAATTAAGGCAGAATAGGTAATAAAAATAGAAAATGGGGTTTGGAATAGTAATCAGTAATAAACTTGCTCACCTAAGCACCAAAATAGCATTTTCTCACAGCAGTTATTTATAATCCTCTGTGAGTCTTCAAGAGCATTTCAACACGTTCCATTATTTGCACATTTTTTTCCTGTAAAAGTTTGGTATAGGAATAAACTATAGATAATATGTAAACCCGTGGAACATTTTTCAAGCTCAGGTTTCTTCTACAGTCTCCATAGAGCACTGATAAACTGCTATAGTCAGGAAAGCAGGTCTTTTTCAGTCATTTACAACTGCCCTTACTCTAGATAACAATATTGTTCCTAAAAATGAGAGGCAAAATAAGAAAACATAACTTAGAGAGAAAGCATAGACTGAAGAGAGTGGTATGTGAAGAAATAACAAATGTTCTCATAATTGCGTTCAATTGCAATCATGAGATGTAGGAGTGCTCTCTACTGAAAAAAAAAAAAGCCAGTGAAAGTCATAATTGTAGTGGTTCTCTTACTGGAGTTAGGAAAAAAGGGCTTTTAACATAAAAGAGCCTCACCTTGCCAAGTTACATAGTTCAAATGACAATCTGGGAACAATAACTCCAGAAGAAATCATCCTGGGCTGATGTATTGCAGTCCTTTTAATATATACTAGATAAACAGATACAAACTACCAAAACTAAAAGACCATATTGTCTTTTTTTGTGATATCATCACTCTTTTTCCGATATCTACATCAAAAAACTGTGAAAATGGCCTCCAAATTTCCTAGTATAAAGCACACAATAAGGACTATATATTAAAAAATGGATTTTAAAATATTTGGAGGTCCAACAAAACAAACACTGAAAAATAAGGGGGTTTTATATGCAAAGACGATTACTTGAAAATGGAGGTAAAGGAACGCAAAGCTTGTGCATTTTTAAATTGAAATCAAAATAGTTCATAATATTTTGTCTTGTTCAGTTGAATCTTCAAAAACTCTATATTTGGCTATAGTAAAACCTCTCTATATTTTTGTTTTAATCATTACTCTCTCAGTAAAATTTGTGTGTGATCTGTTACTGATTTTTGAAAGAATGGCCAGGGCAAAGGGTATTTTGTAATTTATATACTGACCAAAGCATAAGTGTCAAAGCTCATGGACTACAAAACCACAAATATCTTTAAAAATTTCTTATATTTCAGCAAAGAGATTGGTAAAGAAATTCTCAGGTCAACAGTACATCCTTATACCAAAAATTGAGGATTGCATTGTTTATGTAAGTGTTAGAAACAAGCAGGCTTTGCATAACTGACCGGACTTTGGAGATTATCTACATGAAAACAGCATTAGTAATATTTCACGTCTTGTTGTATAGCCTGTGAGGGAAGATTTGCTGGCTTCTCTCTTTCTTTAGATCAGTGACACACCATGGCACATAAAGACAACCTAGTGGTTGCAATGTTGTTAGTCATTTTTGCAACACAATAGTTCTGATTTAAAATATTTTCTGTAACCATAACAGATTACACACATGGAAAACAGCAAGAATTAAAAAAAGACATACTCCAGATCTCCAATCTTTACTAAATGTACACACACGTAAATCCAAGTGCTCATTATTATAACTTGTATATTTTTCTGTTTTACTGTTTTATTACAGTTGTTCTTACTAGAATCATATTATTAGTTGACATCATAACTTTTGTCAAGTCCTATATCAGTAGAAACCATAAAGCTAACTTAATATGAGACTTAAGTACTGCCTATGTACTAGCTATACTGCCTATAAGTTAATAAAGGACTAGCAAAACAAGGGATAGATTTTATGAAGTACCAGAATTTGTTGAAAGGGACTCATAGCCACTTCTAAGATTCTGATTTTTTTTAATCTAGTTTATGCAGTTTATTATGCAGAGATTAAAAAAAAAGGTGGGAAAAAAAATAACCTGAGAACTAGGGTTTTTTCCCCTAAAAATATAGTAGTGATGCAATTATGACAAGCTGAATTCTACTAGTTTAAAAATCTTGAATTGCAGAGTAGGTACATCTTATCACTGTCTTGTCAATGATAAACACTTTTTAATTACTGCTGCATATTCACACTTCATTAAGTTTTATTCAAATAGTAGCTTACTGACAATTTTTATTTGATTTCATTTCCATTTTCATCTTAATTCAACACAGAGTAAGAACTAAATACAACTTCTGAAAATTATAAGCATTAGAATACATTGATACTATAAAATCAAGAATCAGTAAAAAAAGGGTTACTAGGCAAGGTTGTTTTAGTATGTCTGTACATATTTGGGGAAAAAACTTACCGGGTTTGTTTAAATTTTATATGCAGCTTTTCATAAATTTATTACTAAATACTAATGTTTCAATGGTGGAGGAAAAGGGAGTAAAAAGTGAAAACTAGAATGTTGTATGAATCACTTGTGTATGTTCACTCACTTGTGGGTAAAATAGATGGTTTAAGCTACTTGGACAAAGTCAGTCTTCAATAGTGATCTATATGTTCTTGAGTTTAGACTATGATAGTGGCACATATTTCAGCCTCTGTGAGGTAGATCCCAGTTACACCTCTTGGCATACATAAAATAATGTGCTATGTTGCTCACTGCTTATTATTTATTTCATTCTGTTTAGTCTTAGTTTTTCAACAAATACACAATTTTAATTCCGTAGAGTGGCGGAACCTGCTGCTACACGTCACATTCAAAGATTTCAATTTTTTGAGCAGTCAGTCAAATACTCTTTTGACGTAAGGGACGAGACAAAGTTGCTTAGAGGAGGATATAAGTGAGCATCAGGATAGCTGTCTTCGACTATAATTAAAATCAATTCTTGAGAATTAATCACTCCTTTGTCTTAAGACATCTGATTTGCTTCCCTGCATGGTGTTTTCACTGCCTGGTTTCTATAATGGAAAACAACTTGTTTCATCTGCAGTCATGGACAACCTGGACCTCTCTGAAAGACCATTTTTTGATTAAACCTTGCAAACCCTTGTTTCAAATCTGCCACACCCAATACCAAAGGTACAAAAGCTCTTTTTACCTTCATCATGCTAAGTTTCAGTCACTTTATCAAACACTATTTTTCTTTGTCACCATCATTTTGGAAACGTACTGCACTACCTGCTAGTGACTTTTACAAAGGAAAAGAGAGAGAGTGCCCACATGATTACTTAGTAAAGAACCAAAATAACTTAAACACTTGCAGACTGGAGTATAAAGGTATTAGATTCCTAATGAAATTTTGTTAATAAAAAATTAGTCTCCTTGGCAGCCCCAGACAACTTTATACTGTCTACTTGTATTCTGTGAATACAAGGGGAAATAATGTGCAAGTGAAATGGCCCCTGAAGTTTATAGAGTACCTTTCATGTGTGTCTCCTCAACTAATGACATCTAAATGTGCACCTGAGTGCAACACCTGACATCTTTTGTCAGTCTTCTAAAAACCTTGCCTGTAAGCATTTTTGATTTTATCATTTACATGCACTTTTCATAAATACAGGAAGCGTAATGGTCTGTTGACAACTGACCTAAAGAGATGTATTATAATAATTAAATTATAATTGTCAGGCCCAATTCCTAATAAATTTCTGAGTTGACCTAAAGATATGTGAACAAAGTGAAATTAAAAAAATTATAAATACTAAATTACTGGTTTATTCTAATTAATGTAATTACTCTTTACCTCAACTGTGTCTTAGGTTTTCACACAAGTCTCAGTTACAAAGGGAAATCACCCATGATCTTTCCATTAATTTGAGGATAATCCATTTTATCCTATTGTCATATGTCAAGTGCCTTAATATTGACTAAATTGCCCAGGAAAGTGCTGAAATAAGGATGTTAATTATTCTTTTCTGAAATTTGAGAGCTTCTGCTCCAATTGCATTTAAAAAAAAATTTTAAAATGGAAAAAAAGAGGAAAGAAAGAAGGGAAAGGAAAAAGTAATAAAAGAAGACTGGAAAAAAAGGAAATTTGTTTTCTAACAGATACCAGAGCACAAGGAAGGCACTATTTCCTTGACCAGCTTTTCAAACTCCTAGCTTTATTAAATACTGTAGAATTGGACATCTAATCAATCTATAATAAATCTAATCAAGACCTAAATATCTATCAGGGGAGAACATTTAGCTAGCTGCATCTGCAGTCATCAGGAAAACATTTGTTTAGAAGTCATGAGGAGCAGGGCCAGGTTAGGAGAGGCCACAGGGGATGTCAGGCCAGCGGGCAGGCACTGACCCTGCTGCCCTGTGACACCCAGCCAGGTGAGTGCTATGGGCTGAGATCCAGGGCTGAGCCTGCAGCAGCACCAAAACCCCTCAGCCTGCTCCTCTCAGATCTCTCCTGCCTAGGGGACCAGGACCTAAGGCTGACCTGCTGGTCAGGGGTCAGGGTCCCGCGGAAAACCTCTTCAAGAATAATTCTCCTTATAAGAATAGAGAAATTAATGTCTAACAGAAAGACCTCATGATGTCAACCCACAACTGTTTTTCTCCACTTTACGCAATTATATCGAAAACACAAAGTTTTGTTATGAATTTTCTATGCAAAATCTGGAATTGGAAAAACTTTGCATAATAGATACAACAGGAAAAATTAGAAAAAAAAGTAGCAGAGTAGGCTGCTGACTCAGAGCAATATACTGGAGTCCTTCTATCTATATGTTGCCTTTGTGTTTTATTACTTTGGACCACTTGTGAAGGTGTGGCACCTCTCTGGTATGGTACGTACAGTAGATATGTGTCACCTGCTTTCAGATGGTGCCTGCCTTTCCTTCCCCTGCAGCAAAAATACCACATAGGAATTATATATATTAAAAACATATATATATATAATATATATTACTTATTCTTTAATAACTTCATATCCTCGGTGACATGTTTCTCTAGAGAAAGGTACCATATACAACTTTGTGAAACTATCACCCTTAGTTTAAAGATATGTCAGGATGTCATGGGGAAAGAATGCATTTTACTTTATATTAAATTAGTTGTGTGACAGAAAAAGTAATTTTGGAGCTGTATTTATATTCTCTCCCTTCAAAAATAATGAGTAAATGATCAATAAACTCAAAAATTACATACACAGAGGAAACATTTTTTACATTTTGCTTATGAACTTTTTAAACTACCACAACACATAAATCCTATAAGGATTCTAAAAGTATTAGCTATGTATATCAATAATGAATACATCCAGAAGTGTAATAAAACAAAGATGAAAGCAGCAGTAAATAATCGTAAAGTCCAGCGATTTTCACCCCGGTCACCTCACCTTTCAAATTCCAACTCCCCTGCTAAACAGGTTTCAGAGTTATTTTAAACAAACACAGAGATAATGATGTTTTTATGTATTCTAACAGGCTTTGAAAAATTGATTCCAGACTACAGTATCATAGCAATACACTTGTTTATTGAGTATTCTTTCTTCAGGCAGTTCATCTCATCTGCATTTTAATCTTCCAATAGAACCAAAGCTGTTTTATTAAGACAGTAAATATATTAGCCAGAATTCTACACTAGAAAGTAATTTCAGAATATTTAATTCACTAAATAAAGTAGTATATTAGTGGTATAACAGAGTATAAGAGGTAAAATAATAAAACTGGAAGCAACCAAAATTGCTTTGGTTAACTGAAAAACTTCAGTTTTGAAGAACAGTGGCAATAACTATACTGTGCTCTTGCATGGTCCTTTCAACGAGCAAGTCCCAAAGCGCTGTGCAAAGTAAGTCAACATCATTACTTTTCCTTTTCAGATGAACAAAGTGGCTCAGAAAAGGAAAAGTAACTTTCTAAAGTTGCCCCGCACATAGAGCTGGGTACACAAAGGAATATCCGGATCTGAGTGCAATAACAAATTAAAGAGACCACACTGCTTTACCAAAGGTATGTTGTGAGGGAAAGCAAAAAGAAGCTGCTATAATTTTCAGAGTCAATTTGTCACACTGAGTTTTAACTCATTTCACTGTTCACAACAAAAATAGCAATCTAAGTATTTTTTGTTGTTTTTGTTTGCTTGTTTGTTTTTTACTGAAGACATTATGGGGAAGTCGTGATAAGTTTTCCTGCTAACAGTGCTAACAGGAAAACTTCCTTCACACACAACTACATGGAGGGACACATACAGAGAGAATGAAGTCAAGTTACTTGCTCACTTTATTCTGAATAGATTGTGCTATGAAACAAAGGTACTGTCATCAAAGAGATCACTGAGGCTGAGACTTAGAGTAATAAAAAACCGGCATGTTTTCACCACAGAAAAGCTAATAATTACTCTGAGTTACATGGAAACTATAAAAAATTCTGTAGGCATTACCTACAGTTCCTAATTGCAGTGAATCCCTCATCATTATCCTTTATGTTTATTAAAGAAAATGGACAATGTTCATAAAAGATATAGAATTGAAATCAAGTGTCAACACAAAGCAAGGGATTTGCTTGTGTCATGCTTCAGCTTCCATTTGGGGAAGCTTAGTCTTCATTTCTTACAGCAATTTTTTACACTTGAGGTTATGTTCAAGTCTCCATTCAAGTTCTTGTCTGCTCTATCCTATTTCTTTACACATACAATATCAACTCAATTAACATAACAAATGTTCTATAAAATATGTACCAGGAACTTTAGTATTCTTTTACAATTTCTGTATTTTAGAATCATATAACTTCTTAGATTAGCAAAGACTTTTAAGATCATTGAGTCCAACTACAAACCTAGCATGCTATTCTGAGGAAACTTCAAACCAAGTGTTGTGTGGGATTTTAATGATTTTGGAAATGACAACTTGATGTCATCAGTTTGGAAATTACAGTGCAGAGGAAATGTTCTAGAGAGTGGTAGACACACTTCTTAAAAAATAAAATAAAAAATAAAATTAAATTTAAAAACAGACAAAAAACAAACAAAAAACCAAAACAAACCCCCAAAATTAACAACAACAATGAAAACAAAAAAATGACCAAAAAACCACCCCCCCCCCAAAAAAAAAGAAAAAAAAGGAAAGCAACCTCAACACATGCCTTACGGAAAGAAAGAATATCATAGCATCGTCTTTTATGTCTTGGTCATTTCAGACAGCATACAATACCAGAGAAAAAGACAAAAATAGATTGAGCCCTTCAGCTCTTCTAACAAGGGAAATCTCAGCAGAGGGACAATTATGCTGCCACCTTTCTGATACACACATTAAATCACACATGATGAAGCCATGGCTTGCCTCACATATTTCATAGTACAGAGCAAGAACGGTTTCTATGCATTTTCAGAAGTCTTTCTGCACCATAACCATAAGTTAAGGCTCTTTGAAAGACTCAATAAGGCATTTCCTAAGAACAGCTCTCCACCAGGTTTTACATAGGGATTATAAATGACAGAGTCAAATGTACAAATTATCCACTTGCCTGAGATGCAAGTATCTTCTGCACTTCTCCTTTCTTAACCACTACCAACAAGTTTCTTCCAGGAAACTCCATCTTACAGTACAAGTAGCTGACCACTAACAGGGAAAATTATTTTTGTGTGGTCACTATAATCACAGATGAGCAACAACACATGGGACATGTTTTTCTGTCATCCAGTGAACTTTTATCTTATAGGAGATCAATAGGGCTCTTCTGAGTCATCACAGCAACAAACACCAAGCTGCTAGAAAACAATGGTCCAGAGTGATGTTCCCTCTTTATCCTACCACATATGAGACAACTGTAGCAGTTTTTACTTTCTTGCCTTTAATAAGGAAATGGTAAGAGTTTAAGGAACTTCCTCCATTTCCAGAGACTTAACAAGTTCATCATGAAGCAATATAGAGATACACTATGGCAAATTCATGTGCCATAGCAAAGGCATAAAATCTGCTTCATTTATCTCTGCATGGATACAGAAAAAAGTAAAAACAAATTTAAAAGAGGAAGAGTAGACAGGGAAACTGTGAGATAATTATTATTTTGGGGAAATACTAATAAAGAAGTTGAGGATAATGGCAGAAATCTTACCCACTTTCTAGTTCATATTCTCCTATTTCATTACTGATATTCCCCATATAAAATTTTGCATGTTATTTCATGATAGACTACAATAATTAAACCAGCTAATATTGAATACACATTGATCACATTCCATTTAGAAAAACTGCCCATCTTATTAATTGGAATGTAATTTAATGTAAGGGATATTTCTTCATTTAATGCTAGAATTTTAGAATTGGAGAAGAGAACCAAGCCTAATGCAGGTAAACCCCATCATTTCATCCACACTGCTGTGTAGGTTCTCATCTCACCTAGGCTTTGTGCCCCTTACCCCAAAGATACTCAGATACTCCTACAGCCAAGGACACAGCTTTCTAAGCCAAAGGTCCTAAGTGGAATTCAGGACACCTCTACACACTGTCATGGCTGAATCACAGCGTGTATCTTGATCAGGTCTAGTAATACTGCATGACAACCTTGCTGATAAACAGGTAGCCTACTAATGATTTTCATAATATAAAGCTACTCTAATTAATAAGATATAAAATGATAGTGCGTTGTTTCATTTAAACAGTGAAAATATTTTTTCTTCAGAAATGTAATTTTCCTTCTTATTTTCAACCTCTCTAATTTAAACTTTAATTCTTCATAGGAGAAGTGTTTCAGTGATGATGACAGGATTTTTCTCACTAGGATTTTCAAGCATACTTATGGATGTTAGGTACCCAGTCTCCTTAAGTCATTTTTGAAGCACTCAGTTACCAACTCTGTCAAGGCAAATCCAGAATATCATGTAAAATAAAAAAGGTATTTTAAGTCATTATCCAACAGTTGCTGTAGCAGAGTATTTGTATTTGGTAATAGCTTTACCTCTCCATTTGTGTGAAAACATATTTTTATTTAACTTATTATTAGCCCATTAGATTATGAGAGGTCTCTGGCTCTCAAGAAAAAAATCATTTCATGACAATGCCATATCTTTAGTCATTGCTGAAGAACTAGTGAGAGATCCTCTTGTTTAAAGTAAACATAACAAACTGGAGAATTATTGCTCATTTTCATTCTTGACTTTCCTCGAGGCCTTGGGGAATACACTCATTCCTAATGATCTGCTGTTAGTAGGGTATTAGTGCCTCATTTTCTCAAATGTACAAACTCTGTCTCTGCTCTCAAGTGTTTTCCTGCACAAGACTCTGCAGTTACAACATACAACATTTCACCAGCTACCACAACAGGGAAATAAACAATTTCCTGTGCAGCAATGTCAGTGGCTATGTCATGGAAAGCAAATTCAACTAATTCTTAGAGCAGCCTTCGAATTCCCAGTATATTTTTCATTAGCAAATTGTTGTGTATGTCTTTTTGGTGCTCAATAAGTCTGAAATTTCCTTTGAGCTAAAATATTAAGTTTAAATGTATCCCACTTCCAAAATGAATGTAACCCTGATCAGGGAAAAAAAGCTGCACAAATCATTCCTATTACTTGTGCTAGACAAAGAGCATGGGTTACATACTAATGAGCAATAATTAGCATAATTAGGCACAGGTTTTGCAAGAATATCAGGGCATTAATGATGCCACTGTTGTGTAGATCACTGTGCTGACCTCTTTGCCTAGACTGATGCTATTTGCTGTGCACTAGATGGTTTCTACTCTCCTGCCTGATTCCTGCCTGGAAACTGGAGTGATTCTGCTGCTGCCAATTCAGTGCTCCATTGGCAAAAGGTTTGGTTTTTTGCACTCCATTATTTTGCAGTTTTCCCCCTTACCAGCAGTACTTGTCCTTCTCTGACAGTAACAAATATGAAGTTGGTGAAGGGGCTCTGTGAGAGGAGCTGTGGTGAGATGTAGCCACCAGTTGTTATCTTTGATCTTCTTTACTTTTACCTTAAAGGAGTTCAATAGAACTCTTCACAGTTTTCAAAGCAACAAATACCAAGATGTTAAAAAAAGAAGAATACAGGGTGTATTACTCCCAGATAATTCCCAGTGGGTGATATTCCCAGATAAAGCCTTAATAACTACTATTTCCTGTTAAATCTCATGGAAGCTGAGGCAAACTCACTAGTCACACAGCTTTCTTTTCTCTTCATATATATACATACATATATACATAAATATAAAATAATCTCTTTAGGAAATGTGATTATCTTCTTAAAGATAAAAGACAGGCTGTATATTCAATATCCAAACTTAACTATTCCTGACTTTCAGTCTGAGATTAGAATTTGCTGAATGCTGAAGAAAGTAAAGTGATAATAAAAGGTATTAAAGAAATTAAATGTTTGAAGGTGATGAAAATCTGATGAAAACTCCATAATTCTTGTGCTTCTCCATCAAACAGTTTAGAAAACATTAATGAAATACTTCTAATAGCTGCAAATAGCTGCAAAATAAACTGAGAGCTGAGGTTACTTGGCTTGTTCAGCCTGGAGGAGACTGAGGGGAGACCTAATTGTGGTGTACAAATTCAGTTTGAGGAGAAGTGGAGTTTTAGGCTCTTGTCTCTTCTGCCTTGTGATCAGTGACAGGATCTGAGCTAATGGCCTGAAGCTATGACAGGGGTGGTTTGTGTTGGATGTCAGAGGAAGGTTCTTCACCCAGAGGGTGTTTGGGCACTGGAACAGAGTCCCCAGGGGAGTGGTCACAGCACCAGCCTGAGAGAGCTCAAGAAGCATTTGGACAGTGCTCTCAAGAACATGGTGTGACTCTGGGCATTTTGCTGCGCAGTCAAGGACTTGAACTTCAATCATCATTTTGGGTCTCTTCCAAGTCAGGATATATTCTGTGATTCTGTGATAAAGAGTTGCAAGTATCCTCTACAAAGTTGCTCGCAGTGCTTGGTCTCTCTCCGGGCCCATCTGCAGTTTCAATACTCAACACCATCCAGTCTTTTGAAATAACCTGTCTGGATCTCATACTGAACAGCACATCTACACATCATTCCTCAGTTCTTCCTTCATATGCAGGCAAAATAAGAATTCTCAAGGGACTTGCTGTACATATAGAGGTTTTTAACCACTAAGCAAAATACCATACTGGGGTCCTAAGCTTTATACAGGTTTCTACAAGGCACAGTTAACTTTAACATTTCATAACTTCTGCTGACGATCAAACAGCATGAAAAGTCTCCATCCTTATCACTTTGTTGTGGCACATTTGTGTAAATCTAGTGGATTACAAAAGCCACATAAAAATTACCATGGCAGGTATAATTCTTGCCTTGACTTTTGTAAGGACTCTAAATCATTCTTGACTCTTCCAGAAAGCCCTTTCAGAAGCTCTGGGCACTAAGGACCTGTAGAATAACATGGAAACAAAAGACATTTTTTACTATCCATCTTATTAAAGCTATTACAGAAAAAAAAATGGGGGTTTTTGAAGGAGAGGCTGCAACTGTCACTGATACACACATTGTTTTCCTTTCTCTTCAAGGCTGCTTTTGCTATTAATGTACCTAAAGTTGTCTACATGATTATGTAACCCCCCCCCCCAAAAAAAGATTGTGCTAAGGCTTGGAGGCCTGTCACAAGGGAGCAAAGAAATGCATTTTCCATGGATACATGAGGGCAAGCCAACTGAAATAGTGCAGTGTGCACAGAAGGCACAAGGTTAGACTGTCAGCATTTTTCCTTTCTTTCCCCATCCTTTTCTCTCTCTTAATTTAAAGTGAAAAAGGTCAATTTGAAATGGCTGGTAAATCCAAACCAGATGCTAAATTTCCCTGACTAGAGCAGCTGGCAAACTGAGCTACTGGCAGTCCTCACCACTTCTGGAGAGATAATGCCCTAAATTCAAGGGTAAAACTCTACCTGTGATGTGACAGCCTTTGTTTCTTGTGGATTGTTCTCACAGGAAAAAAAAAAAATCATTAAAAAGAAGTTCTGCCATCTTCCCTTGCCCTACCCTGCATCATTTCCATATTTCTCATTTCTATATAATGTTAATAAATTCTCCTAACATGGAGGAATATTATGTGTACGTATATATGTACGTATATATGTACATTTGTGTGTGTGTATGTGTGTGTGTGTGTAGCCTATGAACCTCTGAGCATTAGCACAACTTTGGTGGTGAATGATGCTGTGTTTAGTTGGCAGACAGTCACTACTGGGTTTCTCCAAGGCTCAGTATGGGATCCAGTCCTTATTGATAATCTGGATGAGATGATTGTGTGCATCCTCAATAACTGCACAGACAACACCAAGCTGGGTGGTACTGTTCTGCGGGAGGGTAGGAAGGGTCTGCAGGAAGGGATCCAGAGGCTGGATCCATGGGCTGAGGCAAACTCATCTGGTCTCTACCTGAAAGAAGGCTGTAACCAGGTGAGTGTTGACCTCTTCTCCCAGGCAATTAGCATACTCCATCCCTGGATGTGTACAAAAAATGACTGGACATGACAATTAGTCCCATGGTCTAAGGTGGTGATAACTTACAGGTTGGATTCAGTGATATTGGAGGTCTTTTCCAACCTTAATGATTTTTTGATTCCGTGTAGACCATGAGTAGACCATGTTTTATGGCATCACCTTTACAATAATTAAAGCATGGTTCTATCCTTTTTCCTTCCCACTACTGACATTCTCCATATATTCTTATAGAGGAATAATGGCCACTATAATGGCCACTAGAATGAGCAAAGACTGTACTTTCAAAACACCATGCTCAAATCTTTCAAGTAGCTGAAGTGTGAAGGAGAAAAGCATACAGTTCTAGGGATGAGATTCATTTGTCCTCAGATCAGTCTCTCAACATATTTACCAAGTCTGAGATGGTCTCTCCTCCTCTAAGTGGAAAGACCTTTAGATAGAACTGCCTTCAGAGTAGTCAAATATATTATCTGCAAGCACCTGCTGCTGATCTGAAAATGAAGTCTGGAGCAACCAGCTCAGCTTTCAGCATCTCATCTTAGACAGATATTCATGTCAGGGCCAACAGTCATCCACAGAATCTATTCATCCTCTCTCAGACACTTCCTTTTCTGCCAGGGGCCACTGAACCTGCAGTTTTGCTCCTGAACTGAAGCACCAAGTTTCCTATGCAGAGAATTATGCCACTGTACCATTATCTAGAGGGCTTTTAAGACATTTGGGTATGTGATATCTATAGGTCTCTATAAACACTGACTCAGGACTCCTATAGAGGCTGCAGAAGTCATAGAGAAAGATCAAATGTGACCTGGACCTACAATCTGTAACTTCACAAAGGGAAATGAGGTTCCTCTTCTCCTCAAAAGCAGGGCCCAATTAATTTCTTCCGTCTCTTGCAGCTGAAGACATGCAAGGTATTCCAGTTTAAACAGCTGTTTTTACACAGAACTTATTCTGACAGTATGGTAATGGGAAACAATATGAAACTAGACAGGGAAAGGAAAAGGGATGATTTAATGGATAGTGGTACTATTACCACTGTCCTCATTGACAGAACAGACATATGATAGTGTAAGAAAGAAGTAATTATTTTTATTGTCTTCAAGCAAAAGTTTTATCCTTTATTTATAAACCACTCACCCAATATCCTGACTGCCACATAAAATAATAAATAAATACTGCCTGTTAAATAATCTGTTCAGAGTAAGAAGATTTTATATATATATATATATATACATACACACCTTTATACCTTTTAAAAATGAGAGAAGAAAGCTGCTGAAAAATGTTATGCTAACTAAAGGACACACAGCATAACAATCATCATTTATGCTGTAAGAAGCAGGTGACATTATAGAATTAATTAATTTGCTCTATTATTAGTATCCCCTGCTATATGTCTTCTGTTAAGTCTTATTGTTCAAATGCTTATCTAATTGGCTTCCATTTTGACAAAAAGAAATAATTTTCAGCAGAAAAAAAGACTTAGTTGTGATTTTCTTAGTGGTAGAATATTTAATAGCTTCTGTGTATTGAATTGCAGGTCAGAATTCAATGTCTGGCCTTTTAATAAATCATACCAGAGCAGTGTGAATGACTCCCAGTACTTTCACAGGTGCCAAATAAATATAAGGCCATATTGGTTTTTTTCAAACCAAAAATAGCTTACTGAAAGCTTATTGAAAGTCTCATTTCTTAATATACTCAATTAGGCAATATCCAAAGTAGAAAAAGAGTAAATCTTACATAAACATTGCAAAGACGGATTTTTGCAACATAAAATTAACTGTCACAATATTAAAACATGGGCATAATATCAGAATAAAAATAATTAACATTAATGTAACTCAATCTAAACTGACAAAAATATTTAAAAAGAAAAAGATCAATTAAGTAACTTGGAAATCTAGCATAATCTCAGGTTTTAATATTTTTTGCCATTTTTTAAGTACATCCAAAAAAGTTGTTAGCTTCACTAGTATTTTTGCCATAATCCTTAATTTCTGAGAAATTGAAAAAAGAAAAAAAGTTAGTTCTTTTCTTGATCCTATCAAGACACACATGTTTTAGTTCAATGAGGGAGGGAAAGGTGCTTCCTTGCACATCTACCCTATGAACATTTGTCACTGAGGACTCAAAAGAAGCTGGTCCAGAAATGGTCTATTCAATGTTATTCAGTTTGCCCCATCTCTTAGAAATGCTGACTGTTTAGGAAAGTATCTTTAATTGGCTACACTTCCCACAAGGAGCACTCCTCATTATTAGGCATCTGATTCATTTTAATTTCTCAGCCTGCAGCAAGGTTGCTGAGGTGGCTACAGTACTGCTCAACCCTAGCAAAAACTCAGTCCAGCACATGACTCTTGCTGGTTCTGGACCACATTTGCTCTGTTTGCATGGGAAGAAGCCACAGTTGCATGCCATAGAGCAGCAAAGCCTTGGGGACACTAGAGCAGACACCTAGGTTGGGCTATCTAGACTTAGGCCGACTAAACAGATCAAACTTGTTGAAGGCAGGAAATCTGACACACAGAAGTTATTCAGCAGAAAGGGAGAGCAACCTCTTCTCAGATTAAGATCATGCAGAGGACAGCTAACCCCAAAACCTAAGCAACATTTCCTTTGGAGTAAGGACAAAACAGAACCATTTTTGTGCTGAGTTAGTATACATCTCTTCCAGATATTCATGTGTATTTTTCCCATAGGTGTCCTGGGAAACTAGAGAGCTCGGAGATGTGTCTGCCATGGTATAACAAAATCAAGATGTCTGAATTCAAAGGGTTTACAATGAACGAGCAGAAGAGTATGTAAACAGGCATCATCCCTTTTAAAAGGGGATATGATGTTCTCCACTATATTCACTCACACCTTGAAAATGTGTCAATTTCTTGCTACGTACAAATTAAGAAATCCATTTCTCAAAGAAAGAGGGATTTTTTTTCTTGTACTTTTAGGCTGATTCTCTAATGAAGGAGGATCTTTATACAATAGCACTATTTATCCATATGTCAGCTTTCTCCAAATAGTCTTTACTCCCTTGGCCAATTTTAATAAATGTGACTGAGGCAGAAGTCCCAGGGGATGAGAAACAGAAGGGAGAGAACTGAATTAATGCCCTAAGGAAAAGGAAAGTCAAGGGACGATGTGAGCTCCATGATTCCCCATCTCAGGTTAGGCAGGGCAGGCAGAAGCATCACTCAGCAAGACACCCTGTAGCACAGATTCAGGCACAGGACTTTCAGTCAATTGTACAGCTGAACAGGGAAGGCAACTTGGTGGGAAGGAGGAGGAACAGTAACAGTAATGGTAGGATGTATAGCAAGGGCATTGGTAGGTACGGCTAAAAGGATTGAAGGAGGACAAAACAGCTGGCTGACAGGACACAAATTCAGTGAATGTCATTAATTCTGCTGCTCTTGAAATGTTTGGACTTTTTGGAAGCTGAGGAGGGGAATTGATTTCACTCTCAAGCTGACTACCCAACAGAAACAATGTTTGCCTATTAAGGAATTAACAAATTAAGATTACAAGCGCAGAAAGTTTACCACAGAACTGAAAAGAATGTGGGAGAAATTTCACTGGATAAACTGTTCCTTCTCTGCAGAACATACTCACTATTCCACTGGTGTCCTCTGTAGAAACAAGCCAATTGCTTCCCCTGCTCAAGCACATAAAAATATAATTAATCTTTTCTTTTCCCAATTCCCTTCTTCTTTGATGAACAGAACTATCACCTATGGATAAAGAACAAGGATTTTCTGAAATATGTCCTTGAGGTAATAAATGTCATCCTCTCTGAAAAGTAATCTCACCTCAAGATAACTAAATCTTTTTTCCATTTATCAAATATCAGAAAGATAACTATCCTTGCTCACTATTTAAATTCCTCTGCAGGAATTGAATTCTCACCTCACAAATAAAGATTGTCACAATCATTTTCTGAAACAATAAGCAACATTCCAGTTTGGGAGGAAAAAAATGGGCAGTGGAGGGGTGGAGTTTTAGTGGAACAGTATATTCTGTAGACTGGGGGTACCAAGCCAATTGTGTCCACATTTTATAATCTGGAAGAACTCAGATCAATTTTTTTTTCTTTCTTTATTTTTTTTAGTGAGTCTTTTTATGGGTAGGAGGGTGGGGGTCATGGGTATTTTTTTTTCTTTTGGGATGGAAATAACTTTTCCATTAGCTGAATATATTAATTAATAGCAAATTTTGAATAAGGTTTTTCAGTCTACAAAAATTCACATCAAAACAAAACAGGCTTAATTATAGCTCTGGTATTCTATGCATAGATGCATATACATGGTAAATTTGCATCATATATACATCATTCTAAAGCAAAGCACTGATTTGATTCCAGTCCAAAACCCCGCACAAAAAAACCCTAAAGTAACTGGAATAATAAAAGCATTGTGGTGGTCTGAGCACCATAAATCCAACCCTATGACGATTTTCTCTGACAGGAAACAAAGTAAGAGAACTCTTTTCTTTTTCTGTAGTCAGTTGTTTTAGAGAAAACAGTGATAAATCATCTCTAATTCAACTGACATAAATCATTAAAAGCAATCTACCTTCATTGTCTGAAGTCTCAACAGATGTACTTCAGAATATGCTGTCTCAGAAAAAAGTGAATAGAAAGGATGTATATTTCTGTACTTGTATATATTTGTCAAATCATTTTTCTTAAGTGCTTTGAAAGAGTTCTTTGTTTTGTTACAACCAAAGCTTGATATAACTTCATACTTATAGCCTCCTGCAGAACAGAAACAATGGCCACACAGTTTGTAATCTTTTTTTCCTGTTTATTCAGCTTTACTAGTATTGATGATACCATTTCCAATGAATTCTTTTAAAAATAAGGTAATAATTCATGAAGGCACCATATAAATTGACCAAAATCTCTCTTTTTTTTAATTCTCTATAACTTCCCCTTTCTGCCCTTCTGTTTTAATAATCTCAAATCTGAAAGGAATATAAGTTCTCCCTAATAAACCACTATTTGCTCATACAAGTCTGTTTCAGAGCTGTGGCTAGCCAAGGCCAAGGCTATTTGGGCCATGCAGCATCTCCCAGCAGGCAAGACTTTCCCAGAGAAAGAAATGAAATGCTGGCTTTTCTGAAGATATGTCTACACCTTGTTTTAAAATGATGCTGTCACATTTTCTACTTAGCTGTATAACTGCATTTGAGAAAAAAAAAACATTCTACATAACCATAGAATATTTCTGTAATGATGACAACATCTAGCCAGCTGCATTAAAGAGACTGGGATTATATGGTAACAAAATAGATGTGACAAGGCATTCCAGGAAGGATTCTTCTTCCTTCATACACAGGGAGGATCCTTATGTGACCAGTATTTAATTACATTTGATCAAAAGAATAAGATAATCACAAATATCTCATCAATAATGTCTGTCTCATTCTTCAGGTGTGCTAGATTTGTGAGCTTTTTCAGGTTTCTAGGACAGTTTTTTTGTTGCTGTTGTTTTTTCTGTTTTGCATACATTACCATTATCTCAAAGAGCATATTGGCTTCAACTCTGAAGTTTCAGTCAATTCCTGGGGAGATATCAGCAACACACAAGTGCTTATAATAAGCTTTTGGAAAATGTAACGAGGAGGATGATTTCTCTTGGCTCAGTGCTAGAACACAACAATGGGATGTCGTCAGAATAAAAGTTTGAATCACGACGTCTCATTTTCTTCCTTTCATTAATATTTTGGGAGGAGAGGGTTGTTGTGACAGCTGGTCAGTAGTGATTCAATTATATGCTCCATTCTCTGGACTTCAGTTCAAGACGTCCTTTGGCAAGCTGAGCAACTGCTTGATGACAGACTTAATAGCTAGGATTTGACAGAGTACGAAAAAGGACATGACTGATTTTGATAAACTTCTCATGCAGCATGCCTTTGAAGTTGTACTACTAGCTGTGGAACATCCATTTCAGCAAAGCTTCACTTTAAGTTTAGTTCTACTCTCTCCTGTGTAGTGAAAGTGATCTGTAACACATGCACACACCTTGGCATATGAAATTGTATAGGAAAAATGAGAGGAAAAAACAGGCTCACAAGTGCTAAGTACTCAGAGTTGAAACTGTCCTGATGTAATATTACTTTGGTATTGGCCACATCTCAATAAAGAGGGAACATTTCACTAAGGATGTCAGACCAGGCCTGTTACACAAAGGAAGGACAAGGGAAAGGACACAAGAGGCCACCCAAGAACTTCAGTGACATCACTAAGTTCAGCTGTCTTTGGGTGCCTAGGACAGGTGAGCTTTCCTATTTCTGTATCTGAGCATGCTTGACTGTACAGAAAAATAACTTTTTTTCAGCCTTTAGGGTTCAAAGAACCTTGGCTGAAAGGTGTCCCTCCCATCACAAATAAAGAGTAACTAAAGTCAGTCCTCTGAAAGATGAAGGCAATGGAACAAATTGTAAGTCTGCAGAATCACTGAATATGCCTAGTTGGAAAGGATCCACAAGGACCAAGTCCAACTCCAGGCCCTGCACAGCACCATCCCCAAGAGTCACACCATGGAACCAAGAGTATTGTCCAAGTGCTTCTTGAACTCTCTCAGGCTTGGTGCTGTGACCACTTCCCTGTGGACCCTGTTCTGGTGTCTGACCACTCTCTGGGTGAAGAATCTTTTTCCTAGTATCTGACACAAACCTCCCCTGATTCAGCTTCAGGCCATCTCCTCAGGTCCTGTCACTGTCACTACAGAGCAGAGATCAGTGCCTGCCCTTCCTTCTCTCCTCATGAGGAAGCTCTGACTGCAGTGAGGTTTCCCCTCAGTCTCCTCCAGGCTGAACAGATCAAGTGACCTCAGCTGCTCTTCACAGTTTCCCCTCAAGGTCCCTCACCATCCTCATTTCTCTCCTTTGGGAAAACTCTCTAATAAACTCTCTAATAGTTTAATGTATTTCTTATGTTGTGGCACCCAAAATTTCCTCCACTGGAGGTGAGGCTGCCCCAGCTCAGAGCAGAGCAGGACAATCCCCTCCCTTGCCCAGCTGTGATGCTGTGCCTGATGTCTCCCAGGACAGGGTTGGCCCTCCTGGCTGCCAGGGCACTGCTGGATCATGGTCAACTTTCCCTTGTATAGGACTCCCAGGTCCCTTTCCATGGCACTGCTTTCCTCATTTCACAATTTGTCCATACATCCAGAGTTGCCCCATCTCAGCTGCAGAATCCAGCACTTTCTCTTGTTGAACTATGGTTGGTGACTGCCCAACATATTTATTACCTGAGTGGTGTGAAGACAGTTGTCTTGGTTCCAAAGTTTTGTATGTTGGAAAGTGTTCCTTCAGCCTTCTAAAGACTAAATCAGAGCTCAAATAAATTAAAGAGATTTTTAAAAAGGTTTGTTTCCCTAAAGAAGGTATGTGCCCTGCATTACTAAAATAATTATTATGCACCATTTCTCCCCTGGAGTATTTCTGCTTTATAGCTGACCATTTCATAACTCATTCTTCAGTATCAAGTAGTTCAAAACTAGGTATGGTAAAGTAAAACCTTTAGATAAAGCCTTCTGCTTATAAAGCAGAAAACACAGAGATGAAACACTACTGCCTCACTTTAAAAATTAATGTCTGCAATATTACAGAAGCACATTTTGCAAAAGTGAGCACCTAACAGGTGTTGGCTTCCCTGAGGAGTCATCAGAGTGATATGAAAATAATGAACTAAACTGCAATGATTAAAGGGACATTTTGATAAGACTCTAACCAATACAGAGAAATAATGTCATGTAAAGAAAAATCAAAGTTATATAAAGCTAAATATAAGAAAGACAGTATTAATGTAACACTCAGGTACACTGAGTGAACTGATTTTGAAAGGCAATCTTTATGTGAGAAAGTAAGAGCAATAAAACTGATTTTTTTTAACTGACAGAAGTTTAATAAAAATAAAGGCTCTGAGTATCTGTTTAGGAAGAAAACTAGCATTTTCACAAATGTGGAGTTAGATATCCCTATGATATACTTTTCTGTCCTGACTTTTAGAAACACTTTGAGACAAGTATTTAAATTTAATGCATCAAAAATATTTTGAAACACATGCATTTTCTAGCAGATTTCTTGCTAAAAATACTCCTAAGTGGCTGCTACCATAAGACACAATCTTAACAAAGTATATTTAAATAGAAATCAAAAAAATATTGAGATGAGGTGTGTTAGATATCACAATTTGCTGTCTTTATTCAATTGTAGCTAGTGATTTACAATTTTTCAAATTTATCTATTACTTCACAATCAATTTAATGAAAATTCACAGTAATTTTCCTTCAGTAAGTCAAGCTGCCAAAAAAATTGCACTTAAATATGTATGTAACTTCAGGACATCAATTAGATTAGAACAATATGTTCCAAATATCTTCAGGAGTGTTTTGCAAAATTATGAGCACATAGTAAACAAAATTCTTTTTGTAGACTTCTAATACTGTAATTCCTAATTCCCTTATACTTTTTGTAGTGTAATATTTATATTTTTTAAAATATTTATTATTTTTAAATCTTGCAATTTTTATAGATTCTATATTAAGATAAGATTGTATGTAACTGGTTACATTCATTAATAGTGTCAGAAAATGATCTGTCAGGTGGTTATGGTTATACACAAGTATGAGTGTCTGTTTTTCAGTAGTTGCTATGCTAGCTATAGTACAGTATAAATAGTATACTTGTTACTATAATATTGTTATATTATTACTTCTAAATTATACCTCTCCTGTTAAATGTTGTGGCTAGGATGTGGCCAAAAGAAGCGAAGTGGCTGGAACTCACAGAAATGAAGTCAACAACAAAGCCCTTGAGCCATCTGTTGAGGTTGCTTACAGGCATACCGTCTCAAGCAGCAAAAAACAACTGCAAAAATTTCCACAGAAAACGTTGATAAAAAGTCCTCAGGAAAAAGTTTAGATTCTAAGCAGCTGATCTCCTAACAAAAAAAATCAGTCTTCTTGCACAAGAAGCTGGGAGTAAGAAGTTTTCTTCTTCACTGTTTCTGTATTTATATCTGGTCATACCATAAACAGATGCAAATGTTGTAGTATTGAATACTAAAGCCATAGTTTGAGAACAACATGACTCCAAAATAATGTAGCACATTGTTTGCACTTGTCAAGAGGTTTGTACAATCAAAACCTGGTACACAGTTCATCTGCTGATTCACACAGCTCCTCAACAGTCATCATAGATCCTTCTTTCCCCTACCCAGACCGGTGTGTTCTAGATCACAAATGATGATTATAAAAGATAGCCCAAAACTAAGAGTAATATCACTCTTTCATAAACATACTCAACTGATGGTAACAAGATAAAATCTATGAGAGGGTAGGATATTTTCAAATAAAATTAATCAAAATGCTGGGTTTCATTAGAGTGTCTTTGATGGACCATGTGTGTGCAAAGGGGAGTTGATAACCCATGATAATTTATAAAGAGTAAGATTCCTTGTTCTGGATCTACAAAAAGCCATCAAAGATGCATGGGAAACCATCAAAGAGGCATTTCTTCTCTAATGTAGGTTTTTTTATACAAACCTATTCACAAGTCCTTCCAAGTATAGCCTCACAAACTTCCACACAAGGAAAAAAATCATATAATTAGATCATTCTTTTATTCTACCAGAAATTTAACTCAATTTATTAATTTATGTATTTGTAAACAGCAACTAATAACTTCATAGTGATCTCAGCTGCTCTGCTCACATTCTGCAATGTCTGAGGCTGGTAAATTGCTGTCTCTTTCACCCACTATACAGATATAAATACACACAACAAAATATGGTTTATTAAAAACTTCACTTACACAAATCAAGGACTCAGCTAAGCATTCAACACAACAAATTATTCTTATTGCAGTCATTGCTTCAGTCAAACCAGACAATGAAAAATTGTCCTATCTCTGTTACGGAGATAGGAAAATATTCTAAGCCTGATTTTAAGTCTTTTTTCTTCAAAAACAACACTCAAATAAGGAGCATACTCCTTTCCAAAAATACACTCCATCATGACTACTTAAGAGGAAAATAACCTTTGCTGTGAATTTTTTCCTTTCAAGCCTTCGCTCTCAAAATACTTTGTTGCTGCTCATTTTTTTCCAAAATCTTCAGAAACAGATATGTAAAATATTCACTGTAATTGCTTGAACCAGTTTGTAAGGCCTAAAAATAGCTGTATTTGGAATAATATCAAGCTAAATGCAGAAAATATTAAAATTTCTAAATTCGGTCTTTTCCACAGAGTGAAGGGCTTTAGAAATTAGAATTAGTAGCTTAGAATGGCATGAAGTACTACAGTTTTGTAATAATTCATGCTTATATAAAAGTGTACAAGGATGGTTAAAAAATAATTCCTCCATCCTAATCTCTTTTCCCAGTCATTTGCCTTCACAAGGCAGGAGTTGTACTCCCTTTCATCTTTGCTATAGCAGAATCCAGTTTTGCTTTTACTGTTGAGAAGACACAAGCCAAGTCTGAAAAGCAATAAGAGCTTAACAGATCTAGTTTGGGTGCACATGTAAAGCACCGAGAGAACAAGGAACAGCCCCTATGACAACAGTCCTTAAGACTTACAGGAACCAGAGCAGGACTCTTGTAATTCCATGCTCAGAAAAGCCTTCACCCAAGATGCCTTGTTGAACTGATTTTGGTCTGCCATGAACACACAAAACACTTCCTTGTCTAGAAGTGCAAGCAGAAGTGCTGGTTGAAACAGCAGCTACGCCTTTTGTTACATGCAGCTTTCACAATTTCAGATATTTCCTCAGGAGAAAGATTGCAGATGGGAAACAGCAAAATAGTGTCACAAAGCACAAGGAAAAGTCTTTTTAGAAAACATCCAGCTTCACAGAGTCTGCTTTTACAGAGATGGGCAAATAACCTTCCAATCACTAATGCATGCCTATAGTTTCAATCCAAATTTCAGCCAAAGGCTAGAAATTATTTCCCTAGTTCATGTAACAGATAAAATTCCAGACTATATCTGAGAACAGGAAGCATAACAGTTACATCAGCATTTTCCAGTGAAAAGAAACCAGAGTACTCTCATATTTTTTTCTTTTACATCATTTCATAAGGCAAAGTCTCATCTGGAATGTTCAATATTCTTCTAACATGAGGATTACCTCTACCAGGTGGAACATTCATTCTATCGTGACAAAGGTGAAATTATTATATTAACAGGAAGACAATCCAAACAAACACAAAAGCCCACTTAAAGTTTCTGAAAAAAACCCCAACCCCTCTTTAATTTCTAGCAGTGATGCTGTTAGAAAGTGTCACTGAGTTTTAAAGAGGTTTAAACTCTTAATTGCTTTACCACATTTGAAAAAACGGACCTGGACATCTAATTGACTCAAATGCATTAGAAAATTGTACACAGAGCTCAGCTATATATCCAACTTTTTCTTTTTTTTTTTGTAATTGACTTGTTCCTCAGAACCATTTTAAAACATACATCTCTTGGGTTTTGACTGAATATTTTTTGTATAGCATTGTTTGTACCCATTGATCATCATTTTTGCTCTATTGCTCCCACCTGAAAAGAATGAGCCTGTAATTGAAAAGGCAAATTTAGCATTTATATTGGTAATAACACAGTTTCATTGTCATTCTCCCCAAAAAGAATTTGAACATTATGGTGAACCATATCTCATTGATAAGTGAATGGAAAGGAAGTAAAGCTTTCTCAGTACCAGGTCCCCATGAGCCAAGTCATTTGTTTTTTGAGCAGAGTCTTGTATTGTGTTGTAACAATTACTTTTGCTCCCAGATATGATAGGTCTTTGAAGCAGTACCTGGGAGACACATGTGATCTACATTAGCAGAGGAGTAACAGTGTTGGCTGATAAACTAATCTCATTTGCTGTGCACATTTGCTGTGATAGTTCATTGTTGTGGGGATTTTTTTCTTCTAATGGTGAAAGGCATCAACTCTGATTTCAATAATTTAACTAGAAGAATAAATTACTTAAGTACAAATCACAGTTTGATATTATAAATTTCTTTTAGAAACTTCTGTTGAAAACTTAGTGATTTGGCACTTTTTAGCTAGCTTGAGATTACAACAGAGTTTGAATAGTCTTTTTTTCCCAGCAGATTTAAATGTATGTTATTCCAGGACACCTTTTCAGACTAAAACAGTAAGCTCCTGAAGTAAGCACACTGGTTAGAAGAATGGAATGGGAAAATGCCCACAGCAAGGTAGTGAAACTGTTTTAATTTATCATAAATTACAGCTGGCATTTGAAGAGAAGACACATGAAATACAAGATGAGAGAAGAATTTCCAAGAAATTTTTAATATAAAATCAACAAAATTACAGACTGTCACAAAGTGCTTTGGCATTTTTCAATATTCTATGTGCGGAGCAAAAGTGCATGTATTCCTAAACTATAAAAACAACCCAGTATGTACCTCTAGCTAAAGCCTTAGAGAAGTATTTTTTGAGGTAGAATGAATTTTAAAGTTATCTTTTTGGCTAGGATTATACTTGAGTGATTTTAAACTTCTTGTAATTGACCAGTATGTACCTATGATTGGTAAAACGTTTTACTGTTTTGTAAAGAAACAGTCTTTTTCTACATTTGTACCAGAGTACCCAGGTATCTTATGACTTCAGAGCTGAGTAATACACATTTCAGGAGAATGGGGAAAAAATTTAAACTAATTATAAAGCTTTTACGTGTTTACGTTCAAACAAAAAAAATCCATACAGATTCCAGTACAAATCTGTTTTGCTGAGCCATCCTCTGGTTTTATTCATTGAATGAGTAAAAGTGGGCCCACTGAATTCAGACATTGATCAATATGCCAATATACTTGATGAAAAAACTCGTGTCCTGAATATTAAATAAAATTATCCTGACAAAGACAGGATCGGATTACACTGTTACACAGTCCATGGTACTAAAAAACCTAAAAGCTTTTATTTCTTTCCTTTTCCCTGGAGAAAATTAATTTTAAAAAGCAATCTGATATGCACACAATACTCAACTTTGATACATTTATCTGCTCAGAGAAGCAAGAAGTGGACACAGTCTTTCACTAGCTGTGGTTATTGAGCCTGCAGAACAGCTCTGAGTTCTAAGGTCCAGATAACATTCAGATAAGTCTATGGAGACTTCTGGCCTCTTCTGTATCCACTGATCTGCTTTAGACAACAGAACTTTTCTGTCTGCTCATGGCCACTAAATGACCTCTCTTGGATGGTACCCCATTTATCTACATGAAACTTTTTTAGTGCTATCCAGTGCATTCCTACCTCACTTTCCTGGGTACTCAAAACCCAAAGGACAAGTACTGAAGGGCTTTTCATATGCCAGTATTCAAGCTGTACCATTTGTTGTTCTTCTCCATCAGATGCCATGCAGAATTTTATTTGCCTGGGTAATGCACCTGCACACTGGACAGCAGAGATGAGTTTTTTTTAAGAGCTTCCCATGAGTCTACTTTCTTTCTGAATGCATTGTGCTGGCACATCCTTAAAACAGACACTTACATATCCCAAGGAGAAACCAATAAATCCTGCATGTGGCACCTTTTCTTAGCTTTGCCTCAGAGGGCACTGCATGGTGCCACGCTTCAGCTGTCTTTGCTGATTTTATGGCCCTGCTGGGCATGCTCACCACTCTGCTCACAGGCACCTTTATGCATTTCACATTACTGAGGCTCAGCAACAATCCTGACAATGCAGGTATCTACAGCCTGCTTCCTCTTTCTTTGACACTGTTAGGACAAGCAGCTCTTTTCAGGTTCCTCACTTTTTCTGTCAGGCAAGCCAATCATTTTGAGTCTCTTACAATTTATATGACCCAGCACTCATAGTTTTCTAAATTCTAAAATTTCTAATTTCTAAAATTCTCCATCCATTTCATACTCATTCTCCTCTGATCACTACCAGAAGAGGACGGAGCATTTCCCATCCCACACAGAACTTTTAATTGTGTACAATGTGATTGCCACTGGTAGGAAAGAATAAATTGATAATTCCATGAAAGAAAATATATGCTCATTCTAATGTCATCTTGTGTCATTCCAGGCTGCATGCTTCAGTCTCTACCTTAAGCTGGCACCTGCCCTAAGTTTGTAGCAATGTTATATGATAAACAAGAATGGGCAGCCTGACAGCTGCAGCAGCTCAAAATGTAGTCTGAATATGTTTTCAAAGTACCACTTGTACTTGTATTTCCAGACCCCTTTAATGAAGTTTTAGGTCTTGATGGTTGTTTTCTTTGCCCACTGCTGAGTCTAGCTTTCTAAATTACATTACTGACATTCATCCTTCTTATAGGAACAATAAATTACTAGTAGTTATCCTGTGAGCATTGCTAAATCAGGCACTGTCATCATACTCCATGTGCCACTCCCATCAAACTGCGAGTACTACTCGAAGCTAATACAAGCCTTTTTAGTTGAGCTTAACCAGAAAGAACTCTTCTGTGTTAGAAGCAATTCCTCTGTGGGTTTCTCTCCACATTTCCTAGACAAAACCAGGATTTCTTAATCACATTTATGAATAGCTGAGAGTTGCCAGGAGACACCGGGTGTGACAGCCCCTCTGCAAATATGCAGAGATCTTCAGTATGCAGGTAAATGGATTAAAATGTAACTTGTCCTTCCCTATATACCAGAGTAAATTCTCTCACAAAAAGACATATTAGCAATCTGTTTGCAGGTGATGATTGCAATTAAATTTTATTCCACTTGCTCCAGGTAAGAGCCATCATCTTCAAGGAAAATTCAGACAGAAGCACATTACCACCCAAGAGGTGTCTTTAAAGCACAGAAGCAGAATCCTGCAAGAGAATTTTGCCCTACAAGAACAGTTGCAATACTCAACTGCTCCCACGGAGGTAAAAACCATCACCTCTATAGGTGAGGACAAAGATACTGATGTCCATATGATTTCCAAAGTATTCCTCCTTAGCTTGGAAGACATACCAGACTGACAAGATGACTGCAAAAGAATAATTTTTCTGCCAGAACCATATGGTCTTTGGAAAAATTGTCCAATTCATGGTTTCATATGCCTTTAATAACTTCGGTGATCTGTTTAAAACTAAATTGTTGAACCAAGTTTATTTCATAACTTAAAAGTAAAATGGAAATATGATTTGATGGAACAAAGCTCCTCTGTCCATCTAAGGTTTACAGTGAAATTCTGTCTTCTTACATAGTTCACAAGATAATGAACCTGCAAAACAAAAGAACCCCATGAAGAGCAGTGTTTCTTAATAAATCAAACTCACATGGTAGGCAGGTATGCTGAAAAATACTTACAAATAAAATCAACAAAGTGTTGTAAGGAAATTTTAGGGTTCCTTCCCAAACAACAGCACTAAAGGGAGACTGACTGCACATATTTTTGTAAGGTGCTGCATATTACAGTTGTGCTGCCTAGTGTGGGATTATATTTTTGTGCTTGTATTTGTCCCGGTTTAGGGCAAATTTGGGAGGAATGTCCAAAAAGGATCCCTCTAGAAAAGCAGATTGAAGCCCCTCCCCCCACTGGTTCAGGAAAATATTTCCTTGGAGAAAAGTGAATAAAACACATTTATTTTCCAAGCAAATTATTCACAAACATAAAAAAAAATTGAAATCTCGCTATTCTGAAGAGATGACAAACTCAGAAAGTCCTTGTCGTGGGGTGTAGCTCATCTCGTCAGCCTCTCTCAGTCCCTCCAGCACTGGGAAATGCCAAATCCTGGCCCCAGTGAGCCACAGGTGTGAGCTAATGGTGTTCTTCTGGGTTTTCAGTCCAGAGCAGGGCTGATCAATTCCAAGAAAAAGAGAAAAGAAAACCACAGTCTGGGGAACTTTCCTGCCTCAACTAGCTAAAAGCAAAGGAGAGCTCTCTCCCGCTGTCTGTCCATGCCGCAGACAGCACAGTCCATGAGAAGGTAAAATGAAGCTCTTATCAGTGTGTTTTGAAAATGACTGCCTGAGACATTCCATTGCTTCCCTTTCTCCCTCACCCTTCACTCTGAAATCTATTTTTAAAGGTACAAAACTTATTTCTGGGCTAAACAAACAAGCATCATAAAGTCACCCTAAGACAGTGGTGTTGCATCTTATTTACTCTCTGTGATGGAGATACATCATAGAGGGTGTTCACCTGATGTTTATAGAACTATGCTACTTGCTACTTTCATTTCAAGGAGTGTATTTCACTGGTGCTATAAGGCAAGAAGCTTTGGTTTTTGTTTTTGTTTTGTTGGTTTGTTTGGCTTTTGGTGTTTATTTGTTGGGTTTTTTTGTTTGTTTGCTTGCTTTTTTCCTTGAAGAGATCCCAAAATATCTATTTTTGGAAATATTTGCTAACAACAACAAAAACAAAATATTATGACAGTCCCAAGCCATAACTCTAGCACCCAAAGTTCTCTTCCCTATTTAAGGCACCGATTGCAAAACTTCTAGGAGTAGGAAGTATCTTTCTAGGCTACTAGGTCAGTTTTGACACTTAAAAGATAATCCAGACAGATCTTCAAGAGGATTGGGAAGGAAGCCAACAAGTTGATCCTCCTATGGAAGGGAAATAACAGCAATTCTTTCCAATAGCAAAAAAATCTCCTTCTTGGAAGATTCTCAAAGGGGGTAATCCTCAACTAACCTAAGAGCTTTGTATTTAAAGCACACCAAGAGAAAAGAGCTACTCTGAAAGTGTTCTGTAGTAGAGTGCATCAATCCACAAAGCTGAAGCCTGCAAACATATTATAATTACAAGAGGAATACAACTAAATATTGGTACTAAAGACTGCCTGTAAATAATTGTTGTGATATGTACTCAGGGGGAATTCAGCATTCCAAGCAGCTATAAAACAGAGTTCTAATATTCTTGCAGCAATTAAAGCCATGTACACTGCCTACATAAAATGCTGGAAAACAAACTTTTTTTTTTTTTCTGTCACCAGTGTGCAGCTTGCATTTGATTGCAGCTAAGTCAATTCCTTTAAATAAGTACTGAAGTAATGTCACTGTTGTTGATGCTCTCTGGGGGACTCCACTAGAGACCACAGGAGTGAGTGAAGGAATAGAAGTACTGACATGTATCAGTCAACTCAGTGGGACCTGATACCACATCACAGAAAAGATGATGCCTTGACTTTTTGTCACCTTGAAGTCTGTAAGTGTTCTAGGTCATACTTAGCTTCTGTTTACTGAATATAATATTTGCTTTGCTTTCTTCAATAACCTGTTCCAATATAGGACAAGCAGGGAAAAATTATTGCCTGTTAATGATGTTCCAAGTGGTTCTTTAAAGTAATTTTAAAAAAAGCAAGCATTTCATAGAAAACATTGATTCAGGAAACTAATTTTCACAAATCATTTTCTCTTTGTTCTTTTAGCATTAATCAATACTTAATAATGAAAACATGCAGTTTCAAAATAATTTCTGATTCATGGTACAATTTTATTCCTTGTTGTAGAAGACCTGAAGAATTATTTCAAAATAAATAATACAGCACACATATTCTTCATTTTTATGTCAGTATTCACTAATGTTGTGGATACAAACACATCTTTTTTCTCTTGCAAAAGTTTCTCATATAGTACCCTGAAGAGCTGACTCACTTGTAGAGAAGTTAACAGAATCTTTTCTGCTTGCTTTATACTACAGCTCTTCAGTACTTCTGGGAGCAGTTAGTTACTGCTTTTCTTTCACTCCAATTTCCCTGAATCCAATTGAAATAGCAAAGCTGCTAGATACAGAAACCATGCAATTCAGTTGCCTTGCCTAATAGCAGCACTCCTAATTATAATATGCTGTCATTTCTACTACCTGTTTAGAATGACCAACCTTTTTGGAAAAACTTTAGTATTAAAAAGTCTAACTGTAAATTTCTTCAAAAGAACAATTTCCCTCTGTTTATGTTAGATGAATAGTAAAATATTTTGCACCTGACATAAGTGTCTATAAATTTTACATCCTAAACTTAGTAATATAGTCAAAAAGGCACATTCAAATACTTATAAGTAATAAACTTCATGCATTGGGGAAAAATATATTTTAAAAAGAATCACCTTTTACTTCTCAGCATAATGAACAGTAACATGAATTTTCTTTCACACACACACACACCTTTACTTGTGCTATTGTTTGGGGTGGGTTCTTTTTCCTTTATTTCACGATAAACTGACAGCAGTTGGCTGGTCAAGCTGTTATTTTACCTCACATGTAGGTTTTCTTCTCTGGTTACATTAAGAATGAATAGCTGCTTTTTATCTGAACTAAAAATTAGATTGGGATATCCCCAGTCATTGTATCCAGCTCTTCAGAGAGTTCCTTGTGACAGAAGCTGAATTTTTCATTCATGTAGGTTCAATAGCTTTGACCAGCCACATACCTGGAACATTCATTTCATTGTGATTTGGCAGCAAAGAACACAATAATACACAAAGGTAAACCCAAAACATAAAGCCAAAGTGTTAATGTGCCTGTAAATTACAAAACCTTCACATGTACAAGTATGAGTCCCTTCTGTAGTCTTTCTTGCCTTCCTTTCTTTGTCCTTTCTTGCCTTTCCTTTTTGGAAAGGAAAATTCAGTAATGTCATGGAAGTACACAGAATGTGCAGTTGGCTCAAAAAAGTGTACATTTCAAGTAATATTTGAGCATATCAAGGCACTCCAGTCACATTATCTCATCAGGTTATTTTTCAAGAGGATAAGACCACTTGGAGAAGAACTCTAGGCAGGATGGCACTGAAGCTGAGCCAAAAATCTCGGGGCATGGCCGAGAGGGCCTGACAATGGGATCAGAACAGCTGGGCACACAAAAGAAAACTTGAGACTTGACTGCAGGCCATTCTTTCCCATGCAGACTTGCACTTCCCTCCTGAGGGTAGCCAGTAGAAGCATGTCAAAGCAGAATCCATCTCTTTCTAATTTAGATAGTGTGGATGAACTTATAAAACAAAGAAGGCATTACTGCCAGTGTAGATCCATGGTCACTCCAGACCATGTTGCACTATAGCTTCCTAAAATTGCAGCCTTAGAAATGTTTAGGAAGAAGAAGAGAAATAAGATCTAGGATAGGAAGTGGTCTGTTTCCCTTCCCTCTCTTTCCTTTGATCAAAACCTGAAATTCTAGAAAGGATTTGGGAAATGAATGTTTGACTAAATTATAAAGGCTCATGGTTTCAGTTCAACATCTGTTGCTTTCTTTGAAAGGTTTGGGGAGTTGTCAAGGGTTTTATTTTTTTAATTGAGCAGTTTAAATCTTTTTTTAATTGCTATCACTTTATGATATTGGTATAATTTAACACATTAGGATGGTGTAATGACCAGACACTGCACTTATGTTTCACAGAAAAATAGCACACAGCTGCCTGTTCTTTGTGCAAGTAAAACATTCAAAATAATAGCCTTGTGATGAAAGCACATTGAGCTGTTAATCACTTTCTAATATTCTGTGCACAGAAATCTTCTTGAGATATTTGAAATTAGACACAAGATGCAAGAGAAGGCATAATTTTTGAGCAGCCATGTGACAACTATGGCCATCTAATGAAATGTATGTGTGTGGAAATTGCTCTGCTTGAATCCAGTGTAGAAAGCATACCTAGTCTTTCCTCCTTTGACATGTCTGTCAAACTCATAATTTTGCTTTCTGAAAAGTCCTAAATAGGAAAGAAAATTATGGTTCAGATGTGCCAGTGTTTAAATTATATAAGTTACTTGGATGACTTCAGATACATGGAAAGCAAATAAATGCAATATGAGATATGTACCTCACAAGAGACAACTAAAGACAAAAAGAAAGCAAAAAAATCAAAAGGTTCTGAACAAATTCAGAGACATTAAAGTGCACTTTTTCTCTATGACTCTACCATAAAATATTTCAATCATTAAGTCATTTCCAGACAATTTAATCTTCTTTAAGAATGGTAAGCCAGCATTCATCTTGCACTGATGAATGCTTGTGTGTCTTGTGTGTATCAAAAATAATGATTGGACACAGAGTAAAAATCAAGTTTTCCATAAAGGACAACCATTTATTAAAATACACCTGATTATTGGAATAATCTCAAGACTTAAGATCGGGACCATTAGAAATGGCCTACTGGATCAGTCCTATGGTCCATCCTTCCCTGCACTTGCTCTCCAGGAATGGCCAGAGCAGATGTTGTATACTAAAATCATGTAAGCCTGCCCACTCTCTGTTTTCTGTTCTCTCCACACTTTCCTGGTATCCACGATGTGGTTTTGGTTTTTAAGTGAGGCTTGTTAAAGGACACCCTCCCCGCTTACTTCTATCAGTTTAGGAACCTACTGTGTGTGATTATCTATCCCTTTTTTTTTCTCCAGTCTGGTGGTACAACCTGCCTCCTGATCCTCCTGTCACATGACATTCCGAAAGCTCACTGCTACATAGGAACTATAGCTTCTCTTATCCATCCTGAACTACTCTGCTGGTTTCTTCAAGTGGCCCCTGGCTGTAGTACTGTGGGAGTTTATCAACAGCAGTTCAGCATTCATCACTGCCCTTGTGGGTGTTGAGCTTTAGCTCCATGGCGTCTCCTCAGAACTCTCTACTCTAAACTAAGGGCTCTTTACTTTTCCTCATAGCATTGCTTTTCCATGCTCTTAAACCAATTTAGCTGCCCTTCTTTACCTGTTTTACCGGTGCTACATCCTTCTTTCAGTCACAGGCAGCACAAAGTCATGCTAGCAGACCCAGGACTTGGATGAGAGCCAGCAGAGAGGCATAGTGTTTGCAGAATAGCAGCAAGACAGGAGGTGCCAACACAGGGGCACTTGGAGCATGTTACAACCCACACCTCCCAAACACCAGACTTCCAAGAGCAAAGGAAAGAAAACTTTGGTTTGAAGAAATATACATATTTTCCTATTTTATTAAATAAAATAAACTTATGAATGGGGTTATACAGGTTCCCCATCCTTACCCAAAAAGTTACAAATGCTAAACTTTAACGTCAGGTGTCTTCATGCATTGTGCATTGCTGCTTCCTACCCTTCCTGCTGTTTTGATTCTGAAATCATGATGAGATGAAGTAAAAAAAAACAAAAATGTCTCAAATTAAAATGTCACATATCCAAACTTGTCTTGCCTGTGGGGTAAATGCCGGCTCAGTTCTGTAACTTGCTGTCACATTCTCATTTGATAAATTTTCTAAAATAAGTCAGATGATTAACTCTATGAAAGCATTTTCTCAGAACAGCCTCCCTGCTTGCTCTTATCTGTGACTGGCAAAGTTAGTAAGATAAATTCATCGGGGCGCAAAAGTTGAGCCCCACTGTATGGTATCATTTCTGATACTGCATTCTTAAGTGTCAACTTACCCTTTTTTATGGGTGGCTCTAAAAGATATGATACAGTAATATCAACTTTTCCCAAAAATTAGAAATTAAATTGACTAGCACACAATCATTTGCAAATTATTCAAATGCATTTGTAATACATGGCTTGAAATTCATGCTGCATTACTCAGTCACCCAGCTTGTTCATACGGGAGTAATGAAACTATCATCTGACTTGCATATTAACTAATCCAATAGAGATCAAAGTATTCATCTGACTTTCACCTTACAGTTTTTAGATTGAGCTGCAAGTTTCAAGATTATGACCAATTTAAGAGGAAGGTGATTTACAAAACTAGCCTCTAGAGCCCTACTTGTAAACTTTTATAGTGTGCATGTAATTAAAAATTTGCTTCCAGCTTTGAACATTCATGCTTCAAAAATGTGTTTTCCACTCCTGTTGTTACAAAAAAAATGAAGCAATCTCGGACAAAGGTTATTACAGTCAAATTAAGACCAGCTTTCATTTCAAAATCCACTGGGTATATTGCAAAAAATCTGAAATGTTATTGAAATTTGGGTTTCTTTTAAAACATAGGTTTCATACTTAATTTGAAGTAGGGTATTCTTCTGTGTTGACTTCCACACAAAGAAACATAAATAAATTTGAAGTTAGTTGAAAGAATGGCCAATCTTTATCAGTTTTTTTATCAAGCTTGAAGTTCAGTCAGACTACACAGACTTTTTGGACAACACCTATCTGTTATTTGACATAGCTTACTTTTGTGTTGCTGCTGTCAGTGTCACCCAGAGACAGTGTGCAGTACGCATATAGGCTGTTTTCTGGAGATTTCTGAACAACAGCACTTGATTCAAAGCACTGTACACAAGAGAAGTCATAAATATATACAAATAATTAAAAAGGCATGTCAGTTTTGCATATTTTTGCCTTTTAGGAAATTTCAGAAGTTCTTTAACATGACAATATAAACACAAGACAACTACTGAATCACCTTCTTGAAAAGCCAGTAGACTTGTATTTGGCTACTGCAGAGTGTACCACTGCACTCCAAATACTTGTTTTCCTCTACTTCATCTAATAAAACTGATATCAACATTTCAATACAAAACCCATGATGGATTTGGGAGTGGGAAAAAAAGAACACATCATGAGATCTCAGTGTATCTCTTCCCAATTTATGGTTTACAGGACACCATTCTGCTTGCAAGATCTTCTGATAGTCTCAACTACAGGAAATTAAATGGCAAAAAAACAAAACAAATAGCATTTCTCAGAGTGTTTGTGGCTCAGCATTGCAGCTTGTGAAACAAAGGAGCAGAAAAACAATTTGCAGAGAGCATTAACTGATACACTCACTGGGCATCTAGTATGTGTGATCGGGTAGAGAAAAAAATATCCAGCTATAATTATTTTGTTAATGTTTTGTTGTTGTAATTCAGAACAATTTGGTACCAATATGCTTTGCAGTGAGAGAGGAAACCACTGCTAGTAAGGGTAGAGGAGGTTTTACTTGTGAAAAGTGAGCTGGGATACTGCCTGAAACAATGATTCACAAAACTGATGCCAAAGGCAACGTTATTTACATCAACGGCTTAAAAGATCCCACTTTCCTTTCTAATTCTTTATTTTGTTCTGCATGACACCTGCAATAGACTGAAAGATGTGCTTATCCTTGTGGTGATGGAGAATGCACAGGGACAGACACAAAAGGCACAACAATTTGGACCAGGGAGAACTAAGTAGGACTTTTCATAACTCCTGAGTTTTCATAACAAACCTAAGCAATCATCTGCAAAGAATAGACTAAGGATATTTGAAATTTCTACCCACAGTTGTATCTGGGCTTCTATGTCAAAACTGATCACAAAGTTGAGTTCTGTTCTAAAATATGACTTTGAATAAATGCCATAGTCACCCCAGAGGAAGTAACTCAGTTACGTATGGGTTAATCTCTGCTGCTGGAGACTACGTTAGTGCAGACAACAGTGTAGGGTAGGGTCCTTGTTTATGTTCTGCTCCATATTTAACAAGGATAATGCAGAATGCCACCATCCCTTATCATCTAAGCATTTGTATATGTATTAGTCAACTGGCTAACTATAAGCATGGAATTACACCAAAAAAAAAAAAAAAAAGAAAAAAAAGGAGAAGGGTTTACCCCAAATGAGTAAAAAAATCCAGGGCAGCAAAGAAAACCAACTGTAAAGAAATTCTCTTTGCTAATATAAACAATGAAGTGCATCATCCATTAGTTACAGAAAAATGTCAATTTTATTTAGTCTTTCTAGCCAACAAAACCATACAAATAAATTCTGTGGTGATGGTTTATAACTTAGTTAAAAATAAAAGGATTTTAGAGTCCTTGTTAGACAAATCTGGACAGTGCAATTACCAAACAAACTTACCATATTTTTCTTTTTTTCTGTGGTACAGATTCAAAAGAGACAGGTTTTCCCTATTCATCACTTAATAAATAAATAAATAAATAAATAAATAAATAAATAAATAAATAAATAACAATTATTCCTTGCTAAAAACGGTTGTCCAGGCAGTGAGGAAGTTTACTAACTGCTTTGTGCAGTGCTCTGTGCCTTGCAACAGAAGTAATATAAGACACTGTAGCTCCAAATTTAATTTATTGTGCGAAGATTAAGGAGCCTTTGTGAGTGAAGAATGGGGCTCAAAACCCAATTTTTGTCAAACAGGCCAGGCACATGTAGCATAGGCAGAGACCAAGTAACTTCTGAGGAGCCAGGAAACACCAAACTATACCTTAAAGGTTATGAGGAAGAAATTCTTTCTGGGGCCCTGAGTTGTATTTATTCTTTCTTTTAAAAAATGCCAGACATAGCACAAGTCTGAGAGAAAGGATATATTGAAAGCAGCTTATATATAACCCGTATTTTTGTTTTATTGTCTTGCTCTGCAGAAATGCAGTTTCTGCATTTTCAGTTTTATCTTAGTTTTTTGTTCAAATAAAACCCAGCTTTAGAAACCTCCCTGTGGTTTTAGAGAAGGCAAAACAATCTTTGGTCTATGTGGGAAGCTTGTCACCCAATCCCAAACTTACACAAGAGGCCATAAAGGAGTCATGCACTTTGAGTGAAAGAGTCAGAAAACACACTACTAGGAGAAGGCAATGGTGTACTGGGAGATTCTCTCAGTTTGGCATCCTCTTCATCAGGATGTTCATACAAATATACTCTGTTTTGCAGTCTCTGAATCTCACCTTCATTCTTGCCTAGCACTAAAATGTTACAAGTACAACCACATGGATGGATCTAATGCAGCTGATGTATTCTCCCTTGAAAATGACATGGACGAGGTAACAAGTTCTGCAACATATGATATGATATTTTTAAAAAATAACACCTGCAAACCTATCAGGTTCGAGGAAAATAAAACTGCAGTTGCATTTCTTAGTTTCTCTATTTCTGCTGTTGCTTATTCCTACAGCCAGCATTCAGAAGAAGACGGGGCATTGGGCACGGCCCCGGCCATTGGATCAGGCTCCCAGCCCCAGATGGAGCTGGAGTGGGACCAAGCAGGATGGTAGGGAGGGGCAGGGGATGTCCTCAGGGTATTGCCACTCCCCTGTCCCACTCTGCCCCAGTAACAAACTCCAGGGATGGCACGGCTCTGACCAAGGCAAGATGAGGGAAATGGGGTTTCTCTGGCACCTATGGGCCCTGGAGCTCTATTTGACCTCTGCCAGGAAGCCTCCACTTCTTGCCTGAGCTGTATCAGAGGGTTGATGTGTCCGGCTGAGCTATAGTCCCTGCCTGGCCATGGAGCACCTTGATCCTGCCTGGATCAACCTGGGCCTGTGGCAGGGCCAGACCCTGACCTCTGGATTGATTTCCAGGCCGGTCTCACACTGACTCCATCACTGCTGTATTTTCTTACAGTCTAGGCTTTTGGTTCGATCTAGCTGTTGTTTCCAGGTCTGTCTTGCTTTCCATGCTGGGAGTGGTGGGACAAGCCTAGGCAGGTGAGCCCTGTGCTCTACAGCCTTGGGTTGCCCCTCAGCCCCTACCTGGCCTTTCCTTAGGCAGTAGCCGTGCTGTCCCTTCTTTCTGGAGTCAACCTTCTGTACAAATTTTGTATTTCCTATTTCAGCATATTGCTTCCTGATGTGGCACAACAGAGCTATTCTGCTCACAGCTGGAGCTTAGCTGGTAGCCAGCTGTTCTATTGCAACAAGAAGGCAATTTTTTTACTTCTTGGTTGGGGGAAGACTGAATGTTCATTGTGTTTATTGTGTTTATTTCCTTCCTTCTTTTCTTTTCGCAACACATTGTAGTAAAACAAATTTTACTGAGAGGGTGTGCTTATACATATGTACACTTGAAAAAACTCCACAATTCCCATGGTCTTCTTAAATAACGTGCAATTTCAAATTTTAATGGTTGAGATCAGCTCATGCATTTATATTGTTCCACTGAGCTAAATAGGAGAGCAATAGTAGTTGTAGAAAATGAAATTTTGTGTATTAAGGAACAATATATGTACATGGGATAGTTGCGGTAATGACAGTTCAGACTGCCTCAGTCACCAGTTATTGCTAGCTGGGACTAGAATGACAGGTGAAAAAAATCCCTCTCTTAGTATCAGGCCTCAAACAGGAAAAATTATGGAAGACAACTGGGGCAATTCCCCAAAAATACTCTGCAGGCTTTGGTTGTGTAAGCACATCCCATGGCAGTAATGTCAATAATTCTAATATACCTTGACTTCTAAAAAGGCACTTAAAAGTACCATTACGCTGCACCTGCCCTGGCAACAAAATCCTTTTGTATACAAAATACCTTCTTGTATAAAAAAAAAAATCATGGTTGTATATGACTGCATATTAATTTCATCATTTTAATACACAGTCTATGCTGCATCAGCAGTTAAGCAAAAGTTTCAACACCTATCAATACATAGCCTTCAGTTCTTCATAACATAAGGCAACAGATTTCTGATTCTGGCAGCCAGCCTTTACTGTTTTGTGCAAATCTTCTCCCAAGACTGTCAGCTAGAACAACACAGCCTTTGCATAGCTTTACAACATCTGCTTGGGTCAGCTTTAATGTCAGCAGAAGTTAGTCCTGTGCCATTGTATTAAATTGTTCAAGGCAAGTGGTTAGCATTTCTTTTAGACCAGATGGAGCCTAATATGGCACGATATCACTCACATTTAAACCTCATCCATTTGATAGACTTCACCATAATGACCAGCATGTGAGTTCCATTGTTAATTCTGTATCTGTTGTTGTTTTGGCACACTATACCAGCTGAAGAGAGAGCTGGTTAATGGAACTTAATGGCTTTTTACTTCTCTGCATCAAACTGCAGGAATACTTCCACAACCCTCTCCATTCACCCAGGTAAGTGAACAACATAGCTGTAGTTTTCAGCAGGGCACCTCAGGGGCATATGGGCTCACCTGAGCAAATAGAAATTAAGAAGTAGGGCCCCACTTAGCTTGTTTAAATTGAGTTGGGCTAAAAGTTGGCTTTAGCCTTCATCTTCAGTCCTGTAGCAGCCAATTCAGTCCCTATGGGTACTTAGTTTTAATGCTGTTAGGGGCTAATTCAGTCACATAGGAGCATCATACCTGGAACATGTTTGTCTGCTGCTTCTCGAAGTCAGGGCAGGTGCTGGAAATCTGGCACAGGCTCTGATCTCTGGCCATTACTCTGTGCCTGTGTGGATTCTCAGGCAAAAAAATCCCAAACTATTAATTTTGCATTTCACAGGCTAAAATATTTATTTCTGCTCTTTATTAAACACTCACTGTAACTGCAAGTATATAAAGTATATGTACAGATTCTGCAGGTGTTGAATTTGGAAAGGAACCTCTACCATTTCCATTGCAAACTGTTCCCATGTGCCTCAGGCTAGGTGAGAGTAAGAGGTGCCCATTTAACTTTTACTGCCTATGCCTACATTCTGCTTCGGGTACACAGTGCAGAAAGAGAGTGTGTTTTTAATCTTGCCAAGCTGATTTCTGAGAGGTTTTGACCAACCTTCACAACTTCTGTCCAGCTGAGCCCACTGAACCAAGTTTGGACCTGCCTTGCATTTTGTGTATCTCAGCGAAAGAGAATTTTCTCAGACCATGGGGGACATGAAATCAGGCCATTGCTCTGTGAAAAAAAAAAAATATGTGTTGGTGTGAGAGAGATTCCACTTCAGACTAATTGAAGTCGTATTGGCCTCCAACTGACTCAGGCTAAAATTTTGGAGGCAAAAGGCCATCCTGACAGAACTACAGCAATGGTTTTCTTTTATTTTTACAATTAATTATATACTTCTTATGTATTTCTGAGTATTACCCTAGTGTTCATGTCTTAGGGTATATTTTCTATTGGCAAGGGAAATGCATTTGTCCAAACTGACCCTCTTTGTGCTAACTTGGAGGTTACTCAGCAATTCACCTTTGATAAATGAATACCAGGAAGCTCTTGCAATATCAGTCTGTTCCAGAAATAGATGCTATTTTCCATAGATTCAATGACCCTAAATAATATTGCACCTTCTGCCTGGTAAATAATTGATATATGTCTGATAAGGCAAATGGAGCAGGCACATTTCTGTTGCATGACTCTTCAGGCTGCTGTATATTTTCTGAGGTTTTGGCAACACTAAACCAATTAAAAAATATATATTCTCTACAAGCTCAAGCAAGTAATAAATTCCACACATGAAAGAAAATTAATTATACACTCAGAATGAAGCAATTCAGAGGGTAAATATGCTGTTGTGAGCCTTATGATTATGAAGAAAGTAGACTACAACAACTTTAAACGGAGATTTAATTTTTAACATTTCTAAAGGGTTTGTTTGCATTGTACACAAATAAAACAACTACTGAAAGCATTACCTTGCAACTAATTGGTCATGAAATGTGTGGTAATCTTACTCTAGTAACAATGATGAAATTATTACCTTCATTTCTTAATACTTTTATTTTAAAATTGAGATAGTCAGTTGCAGTGAAAGGAGGCATAAACAAGGGTTAGTGAATGACCCTCTGTAGAAGATCCTCCTTTTGATATATCTACAACCAAAGTATTAAACACTTCTGAGTGTCACACCCAGACCACCCATAGAGTTTCTACACCCTTGTGCTTATTTTCTGTCTTGAAGATGCATTGTAGAATTTCAACTTGATGCAGGAAATCTCTTTCATTGTAATGTCAGCAGTTAGTTAAATCTAGGAGAACTGCTTCATTAAAAATTACCGTAGAATTAAACAACAGTATAAGGTGAAGTTGCCAGCTTAAAATGAAGGACTGGACAGTTTAAATCATATGTTGGTTTATCTGGAACTCAGCTCTGTTGGTCTTAAATCTTGCAGCACTTTTCTTTCTTTAACAGACTTAAAAGAAATAAACATGTACATTGCTCAGAATGAAGACCAAATTATTATGTGCCATTCCAGAATTTCCCAGAACACCATCATCACTTCCTGTGTTTGTTAGCGGCCAGATGGATCTGAGGGATCTCTGTCAGACCAAAACTCCTTAATTCCCATGCTTCTGTGACTTTTGCATAGGACTGTTGTACCTCTCCTCTAGTATTCCAGCATCACAGATATATTTACTGCTTTTCCTAAAAGAAAGTATTCTGAGATACATATATGTGGCAATCTGAAAATTCAAATGATGGCGGTGACGAGAAACCTTTGTCATTTTCATCCTCAATCCAAAACCTCATTTGAAACAATTGCTAAACTGTGTATAAGGTGAATTTCAAGTAAACTTTATGTGTTGATATAAAGTGCTGAATTCTACCATTCAATTCTTTTATCCTATTTTCATTAATCTTCAGTCTTTACTAATCCAAGTCAGTGTTATTTCATAGAATCATAGAATTTTCTGAGTTAGAAGGGGCCCACAGGGATCACTCAAGTCCAATCCTTGATTGAGAGAACACATTAAGAGCTACTCACAAAGAGAATATTCTGTACCAAATCAGTTTTTCATTTTTGCCACTGAAAATGTGGTAATTGGAGTAAATGCTGTGGTGAGAACTTAGAAATTATAACAAAAGCAAAAAGATCTGAAGATTTTTACTTGCTTATATGAAATTTATGCTTTGTCAGATATTTACATGTTATACATTACTATGTGACTTATATCTAAATTGAGATTAAACTTGGTTAGAGAACAGTGATAATAATGTCAAACTGGTGGATTTGATCCCTCCATGCACAATTCATGGAAAAGTTTGACTTGCTAATCTTTGTGGGTCCCTTCCAACTTGGAATATTCTGTGTTTCTGTGATTAAATAATCCACACAGACTGAATTCTGAATTAAAAAGAGCAAATTTTTTCTTCCAGTTGTTTCTATGTGAGATCAGGTTCTCAGCAATGCAATGAAAACATGTTCATAAGTGATGTTCTGATTATCATCAGTGTCAATATCCACACTAGATACATGTCCATGCTAATAGTGCCTAAGTACACAAGCAGCTGTTAAAAAAGGGCAGTCAAAATTATATCAGAAATTTGGACAAATGTTTCAATTAAAACATTTTCTGCCTTTCCCTAATCTGTAGTTAATTTGAGCCTATAGTAAGGGACTTCTGTTCATTTTTTAAAACTAAGGTATTTTTTCATTGTTTCAGAAATCCTCCTGAATCCTTCTGAAGGATTTCTGTGCAGTCCATTCTGAAATTATTTACATTAGAAAAATTCAAAGAGCACAGTTCCCATTTCTTTCTTTTGTAATTTTTTCAGGCACATTTAAAAAAAATAAATCTTAAAATACATAAGCCAATAATATCTTTGTATCTTTGCCCAAAGTGACAAACTGTCCTTTTCCCTGTACAGATATGAAAAGATGTGGTCTTGCTGCTGGTGATATTTGCTCTGTGGGAAAGTAGCTGAAATAATGTTCTAAATGCAAATAGGGTATAGATGTCTTAGGCCTTTTGAAAATAACTCTCTGTATTGATTCACTTCAGGACTAAACCCTATAGGACTGATTGAAATTCAGTAACAGGAACAGAGGAACCACTGCAGATTTTTTGCACAAATGGCTTGAAGGCTCTAATAAATGTCAGCTGTAGATGGCAGGTAGAGTGAATTACCCAGGAGCTGTGTATCTCCTCACCCTCAAGCCTTTTCAATTCCATCTCCTGAAGACATTCAATTTATTTCAAAAAATGCCTCTTTCTGTTGTAGTTGAAGATTTTTAAAGTGAGGATGAAATAATTTTTTTAATTGAGTTGTCATCCAAGTGAGATAAAAATAATGGTAACAGGCATTTTAAGAAAACTTGGCAGTATAAGGGGGTATAATGCTTATAATGCATCAGTGTTAGATGTTAATGATGCTTAAATGCAGCCAACAGATTACATACTTTCGTTCCTTGAACAAACATACCTCTTAGTGCAGAAAAGAGTTTTTTTAAATAACACTTAGTGTGAACCTCATTGTCTAACTCATCCCTTCAGAGAGAGCACATTGCCTCCAGAGCTTTTTGTGGAAAAGTTAATTTGTGTTTGTTAATATTTAGTATGAAATCATATTGTTTTAATTTTCTGTAGCTAGTGATTTTCTAGTCTGTTTGCTTTTCACAGTGTAGACACAGTTAACATCTATCTGCAGATAGATATTTCACAGTGTGAAGTACACACACCCTGAGGACCTGCACATTTCTGCTCAAGGATTCATGTCTAAAGACTGCTAAATACAAGTGGCTGCATAGCTATTAATTAATTAAAAGGGTCTGATGCAACTAAAGTACTTTTCATCAATTCAAGCTGTCCACTACTGGGAAAGATCCAGAACCCAGCAGGAAACTTACTCTTGGAAGGAGACAACTACAAGAAGACACATGGTATAATTTCTTTCAGACTGAATTTAAAAAGTTGAGGTTTCCTGCTTCTTTGAGTCATGTTTGATCAAGAAGATTTTAATATTTTTCATTATCAAATTCAGTTTGGGATCTTGCACAAAGATCTCAGTACATTGTCAGTTCATCCCTGATAGAGATGACTGGTTGACAGTATCCTGTGGGTTGATACTGATGTCTTCCTTGGCCTGGGAAGCAACAGTAAAGCATCTTTTTAACTTACTTTAGACAAATACCTGTTTGATATAACAGTGTTCTGTGTCCATCATTGTCTCATTTGAATGCCCTAGACCCAGCAGACTCTAATGAAGCCTCTGGCTGATCCTAGCCGGGCTATTAGGGTTGGTGACTTCATGGAACTCGGTGGCTTTATGCAGAAAGAAAATCTGACTCTATTCTTTGGGAACTAAAAAGATTTAATAATAGAAAACAACAAACAGCAAGTCAAACAGCTTGTATTGAATGAACCGGAAAAGATGGTACAGAGAGGCTAATCCCATGCTAGGACAAAACTAGGACAATGGCAAAAAGCAAGTGTTAGGGCATGCCAGGGGTTTTTATAAACTTGGAGGAGGGGAGGGATTAGGGCGAAGTTTAGGGAAGGGATCCAATAAGGAAGGGCGATTAGGAATATTAAAATTATTGCAGCAAAAAGGAACCAATGACAACAAGGGAAACAGAACATTCTGGCAATGATCAACATATGAAACTGGAGGATTTTGGGGATGATTTTTAAAGGGTTTTCCCACAGCCTTAAGCTGTGGTCATCTGCACTTTTATTGGAGCTAACCCCAACATACTAAATTCACTGATTTCATCTAGATTTTGTAAATATGATTGCTACAGACATACCAGCCCCTACATATTATCAGTCATAATGGAAGCCCTTACAAGTTTAGACTACAGTCCGGGTGAACAAGTCTTTTAGATAGAATGGTTTTCTAAGTGAGGGCACTGTGTCTAGTTCCTGTTGACCTAACTGAGATGGAAAAGAACAGTAGTGCCTACTAATGTCTATATATATTTTATCCTACAAAAATCAGCCCAGTAGGTCTGCACCGTTCCCAAACTGAGGTCCTAAAACCCACATCAGATTCAACATCACTCAGCAGTTGTAAAGAAAGGAATGAGCAGGAGGTTTTAAGTACCTGACTGCAAAGACCCCCACTACTAGTACACTTTACATTGCCAAATTATAGGTTTAGTAGTAATTTTAAATGCATTTTTACATTAGCAGTAGTAATAAGATACATTCAATATTCAGGCATGGGAATTAGAGCTTTTCCTCTAAGAGTCAGTTGAGTTTGTCAGAGCAAACTGTACGCAATAAACAGTCGTAAAGCACAACATTCAGGCTGCTTTAACCTCTGTAACAAATAAAAACTTGATTTAATAAAAGCATTTCAGTAGAGGGAAGTGTCATCTCTAAATGGGCAGAAAAATCTGGCAATTTTTCCAGGTTCAATAACAGGAGTTGTAAGAAGTACTACTGAACAGCAGAAAACAATGAAGGAGATCGAAAGCCAGCTGTTAAGGAACACCATCTCTTTTGGATTTCTGGCAAGACAGGCTCTTCTGACTGTGTATCTCCTTACTCTGATGGAATTGCTGAGGGTTGCTGAAGATCAAGGAGAAGGAATTTTAAAACCCACCAGTGGAAAAAATAAGAACATAATTATGCATTTCAACCAGTGTTTGCAATTCTGCTGTCCACAGAGAGAATATGGAAACTGCCAATTTTTTCCATACTTATAGCCCCACTGAGAAGTTGATTTAGGAACAAAAGGCAGACAATATGCCTGACTTTTGTAATAATGTTTGGGTTCAAAAAGAATTTATATTAATTTTCCAGAATATGAAAACCATTGTTTGATCAGCAAAAGACAAAAGAGCAAATGAAGAATTACATGCTATTGATAATGAAAGTATGACAGCAGTGTAGATACAACCCAGTAAAACCTGGTGTTGGTACTCAGGGCAGATTTCAAAGTCATGAGGAAAATCAGTGAATTTCTCTGGAAAGAGAATCAAGACCTTAGGCAATGGAAGTCCAGAATTCAAAACAGATTAAAAGTGATCTCTAAATTGCAAGAAAAGTAACCTTAGAGTTTAGCTGCAGATTAAAGCTCATAAGTTGTTTTGAGGATGAGAGCAATCCAATGCTTCCTAAGTGAAGCAGGCTCTCACAGACTATTTTAAATTAAAGAACAGAGTCAAATATTTCCAATTTAGGAAACTAAAGCAACAAGGATTGAATCCTTAAGCTATTAATTTTGTCTTTAAATAAGAGTTATATTGTATCAGGTAGGCAGTATTTGCAGTAAAACACTGCACTGAATTGTTTCAAAGCCAGCCTATACAATTCCTCTAGTTCCTGGTAGAAATATTCCTTTTATGATTTGCAGATCCAAGTGGCCACTGGTACATTCAAAATCTCTAACCACAAAATGAAGCAGTGCTTATGCCTTTCTGATAGGCCTCATATCCCACTCTGAAACAGGAAAAATACCTTTGGACAAAAGCCTCAAAAAAGCATTGTTTTGCCCTTCAACAGACATTAATCTTGGAGCAGCAGTGTTACTGCTCACAGCTATCTGACAGATGGGCAGCCCCTGAGAGGAGAGGCTGGCTCTGGCTAAAGTGATGGGAGCTGCAGGACTGAGAAGTGCCCTGGTAGGATTTATCATCAATAAGGAACTGGTTGGGTGCTGCCAGATCATGACTTTGAGAAACAATAAAAAGGAGGATTGCAAGAGCAGGCTCTGAATATCCTGTTTTGTTCCTGTTAGGTAATATAGGAGAACTTTGATTTTTGCTATGAAATTTGGCTGGTAGCTCAAGGCGTTCAGAAGATATTCTAGCCACTAGGAATTGCATTAGAAGAGCAAGGAATGGCTAAAGAGTAGAAGCAAAGGCAATTGCTGGTCACTGTTCTGCTTCTGCAGTGCTTTCAGAAACATTTTGTGGTGTGACAGCATTAGAGGAGGTGGTACAAGAGCAGCATAAAAGCAAGATACCTGACAGACCTTATAGGAGGTACAAGGACATTCTGGCTAATTACCCTATATTTGTAGAGCACTGAGGTGGTGTCATTAAAAGGGAAAAGTGACTTTATTCTCTCATACAACTTGTTTTAATGCGTATGTACCTATTGCTTTTTGAGAAATGAAGGTTTGTAAATGGAAGAAATATTTAAGGAGAGTAAAGAAATCTCTAAAGGATGAAGCCACTACCCATCTAATGTAGCAAGTTTATAATAACAACTAATCAGAAAATAACAACTAATAACAACTGATCAGAAAATTATGGCTGGCAGAGGCCATCCACAAACAGTGAGCTGTGAGAACAGTTTAAGCAAAAAAATTATAGCACCAAGTAGTGACTGTGAGAGGAGAGTACTCCTCTTTACCTTCTTTCCTGCATGTTTAACAATTGTTTTTTTAAAGGACCATTGTTATTAGCAGAACCTTGTGCACTATCCACCAGTAGAGATAAAGCATTGGAGATTTGATCTTCTCTGGAAGTCACTTGTCTGGGAAGATTCTCCTCCCTATCCATTTCTTGTGAGCAGTAATTTTGTTTAAAATTCAACACACACATACCAAAGCTTTATTAAAATGTCGCTGTCTGAGAAGAGCATCAAAAGCGGCAAAATACAAGGCTGACAAAAGGAAAAGATCCATGTATGAGCCAGTGACAGTAATTGTCAGGTTTAACAAGGATGAAGGGTTATATATTATATTCTTCATGTCTATTTTGCAAAAAAGAGTAATAATCTGTGGGGGTTTTGTTGCGTAATTCTGAAGAAATAGGATTTTTTTTATAACTCAGTGATCATGACATTTATTTATTTTTCTAAGTTCTGAAGAGAGTTCTCAGAATCATTTTTTTGTTTCCCTGACAATATAAATTAAATGCCTCTGATGTACAGTGTTCTATGATTTTAACAAGAATAATTTGTTCTTGTATAACTTCATTTTCACATTATAGATTTTGTCACAGGTGTGATGTTTCCATATTTGGATACATGCTTTAGTTTAGGAAAGACAACAGTAAACATACAAGGTTTGTTCTCTGATATTCTTGTATTTGTTTTCTCTACAAGTCACCATCTTCCTGAGGTTTCCCCCACCACAGGAAAGTAGAAAAAAAAAATGCAGTAATATTCTGAAAAATCTGTTATGTAGGAGAGAGATTTGCTTAGGACGTATCAAATATTAAAACGATGAAATTACCTTGCTAAGCAAGATCATTCCATTGTATTTCAATTAGAAGAGAAAAACCAAATGCCCCTGTTAATTAGGCTAAGGGCAAGTGTAAAACTGCTTCAAAGCAAGGAAGTTATGTTGTAGGTTTTTCTTTATTTTAGAGGTAAAAGTAAGCTTTCCTACCCTTGCTGACATTCAACAGCACCAAACACCGTGAATAGGTTCACTGATCTTCTCTGCATTGTGTAGTTTGACCGTTCCAGTGCTCTATGTGTGTCACAAGAACAAGCACACAAGCTGGTGCTGCAGAGTTTGATGCCAGGCTTTCATCCCTTCTTGTTCCCCTGGTAACTTGTAGCAGCAGGCAGAGGGCGGGCTGTTTTTCCAAGGTTTCAATTTTTAAGTGTCTGCCTTGTGGTGGTAAATTGATGACACAGGCACAAATGTTTCTGCAAACCTGAAAGATTTGTGATTCTAAAGATTTCTTCTGTTTATTTTTCCTTTTCTTAGGAACTATTTGCCATTTGAGAAGCAGCAACTTCTGTGAGCAGTTGAGTTGCAGCACGTGAAAAATTAGCCATATGCAGCACCAGGTGGGCTGGAAAAGTTCTGTTGGTCATCAGCCTGACTTGATATATTTACTGTATCTGCTATCCCTTACTCTTTACCATCTACATTTTCAGATTTTTACTAACCTTAATGAAATTCTTCTTTTCTAAAACAGGTCAAATTTGCTCATGTGGATTTTCTCCCTATGCTTATGTTACAAATAAAAAAAAAGTCCATTCTTCATGTATCAGTTATATATATAAATATCTGATACATGCATTTCTTTTAAGTGACTTTACTGTGGGACAATACAGCCTTGTGCTGAAATGATTTTAATGAATTCCAGTAATAGCAACTCAACTTCCTTTAAGAAATTGAAATACATCAGTTAGCAATTTTTTTTCTCATATACATTTTGAACATTTGCTATCAGGGCACATACCTGTAAGTTAAAACACTGGTTGAAGGCCAACACTTTATGCTGCCTGTGAATTTGACAAGTCTGCTGCTAATTACAGTCTTGACATCCTTGGGCAACCAAAAATAAAGGAATGTGTGGTTGACTGGCAAAGCAAGAAATGCTGAGTATATAAACCTCCAAATTCACAGACATTTACACCAATACAAATAGATTCAACCAGGAAGTAAATTGTACCAAGGGAGCTAGAAAAGAAATAAGAATTTGTTAATATTATTCTATTTTATTTTTTTTTGTGATCATAACATGGAGTTTCAGGACTAATTCACTTCTGACTCTGGAAAGAACTTTACTGAAGCAAAGATATCTCATTCTTTCTGTAACTCCAGTAAGTTCTCTGCTTTATACTTAATCGAAAAGAGGTCTGAACATATAGAAGCAACTTTCCCTGAAAGAATTTCAGGCCAGACTCTAAAATAACTACAAAAAATTATGATAGCATAAATTTAGTTCATTTTTAGGAATATATTGCAAATGGCATTTGGCATTTTGTTTCTTAGATGCATGTTTTTCAGGTTTGTGTACCTATTAAATAGAAGTACAGGATTTAGCATATTTTTATACTTAAAACCTGTAAAATAATGCCATATTATATTGATTTCTTTATTCACTTTACGCAACATATTTTTCAAGCATCAGACTCAAAATATATGGGTATTATATTATAGGATTAATTTACCAGGGTATAACTTGTATTGTATATTTAAGTCAGTAAATTTTTGTTTCTCTTTATTTCACTGAGTTATACCATCATTAAATTGATATAATGTAGCAGTGGATATGGCTCAGAGATTATGCAGAGTTTATTGTGACTTTATGCTAGATAAAAATAAGTGTATCAAAACATTTATATTCAGAAGAAAGCTGCTTAACTCTGATAAAATGAAACTCGGCAACTTTACTTTTTTAAGAAAGCATTTGTTCCTTTCAAAAATGCCAAAAAGTAAATTACACTTAATTAATCAAACTTTGAGTGATTTCCAATTAGTTTCCTACAGTACTTCTATGACAGCTCTTTCCATTATTACAGAGTGTGAAATAAATAAGCAAAAGAGAATGACACTACATAATAACCAGGATAAATTCAAACATTATTACTTTGTAAAACACTCTTTTTTCATCGTCTGGATGTTTACTTATAAGTAAAAAAAAAATAAAGCTTGTAAAGTCCAAAATTCAGTTTGCATAAACAATCCCAGTAACATCTATTCAGAATATATGTGGTGCCTTCCACTAGTGAAGGGACTGTCCCAGGTAATGGCACAGAGCACTCCTTTGCACCTGTGACTTACTATAGGATGGGAAAGATAAAACACTTTTCATTTTAACAAAAATCTTAATTTCAATGTGTTCTAATTTCCCTAAGCAAAAATAACTCCAGGGTGGAATTCTGTTCTTGTTCTTGTTCATACTTATCTTGCTGTTAAAGCAAGTAGAACCATATAAAGTGACCCTCAGTGTTTTCTTTTCTATCTAAACCAAGATATTTAATCTGAGAAAACAAAACCAGACAGGAAAAAATAATAATAAAAAGAATATATAACTCATAAGTCAGTACTTCCACAAACAATAGCTAAGCTGAAAAAGATAAAGAGATTTGTAATATCAGACCCATTCTTCCTACTGCATAAATTGAATTTGTAGTTATTCTTTGTAGAATGTCAGCTCTGCCAATGTAGGGGAAATATTTCCAGAAAGGAGAACGATAATTTCTTTCTCTGTGTCAAATGTTATTGGTGTCTCCCACACAAACAGATCACTGATGCACTCATTTTCAATTGCATCTCTCTTACTATAAGATTTCTCTATAGATACTTTCACAAGGGTTTCAGCAAATGATGAAGAGAAATCAGTTTATTTAAAATAGTATTGTGTGCTATTATAATTTCATACATTTATTTCTTATTTTTCTAAAAGCTAAGCCAAAGTAATTCTCAGTGGTTCTGATCTGCTTCCCTCTGCCTTTGTTCTTAAAATGTCCAACAAAAAAACCTTCAAAATTATATCATCTTGAATATAACCTATTTTCTGATACCCAGTGCTTAATAATTGCATTCTCAACCTTCAGCTGTTTTTAACAGTAGCATCCTTTGCACTATGGTTCTTGTGTTGGAACAGTTAATTATTCTATGGACTTCACATGTTCTTGCAACCATCTCAACTAAAAGTAGCATCTGGAAATTCAGCTTTATTTTTTACTCTGTTCCTTTTACAGTGAATATTTTATATCACACCCTTTTGTGCTAGCAATTTTCAAATGTGCTATTGACAGCTTCTATATCTAGGGAGGAGGCTGCTTAAAACACGTGCCTTGTAAAACATGCACAACTTCTGTCTTAAGCACAGCTGCTTGCTGAACAGTGTCTTTTCAGGGAGCAGAATAGAAGAACATGGAAAATTAGTTGGGGGAAAATGGACAAGGCAAGGCATGTGGTGGAAACTCATGGCTACCAGAGAAAATACTTCACAACAGGGTGGAGATCTGGTAGCATTTCTAGCAAGTTTCTCAGATGGCTAGTAACACAATAATAATTACCTGATGCTTTTCCCTATATTTTCTATCATCTCTTTACTCAAGGATAAACATCAAAACCATAGCAATTGAAATGGTCTAAAACGTTCAGCACTGAAATTTTCCAAAATTTTCATCTCAGCTTAGGATGGAACAACTTAGATAGTTCTCCCCAAAGAACAAAAAAATATTTTTAGTCACACTATGAGCAGGCAGAAAGAGGCAAGAGTAACAGCATATCCCTCTTGAAAACTAAGGAGCCCTTTCATGTAGGAAATAGAGCAGGTATGGTGAGAGACAGGAATATGAGTGAGTTGAACCTACAAAAATAATCTGATATCTTCAGTGAAAAAAAAAAAGAAAGAAATATTTATAAAACATTAGGATTTGACCATTATAAAATATACATTCAAGGAAAAGACCATTCAGTCTCCAAGCTACAAATCATAAAAGTCATAGTGCCTGCATTTTACTATAAAAATTGTTTGCACTCCAGTGCAGTGATTGTTGTGAGGCTGACGTAGAGCTGTACATTAGTTTTTTCCTGCCTGCAAAGGCTAAGAATATATCTAAAAAACAAAGGTTCAGACTGGTAATAAGAATTATGATCAGTCTTAGGGGAGAACTCCTGTAAAGTACCACTATTTCTTCAAAATTTGGATGAGCCACTCTTCACACTTCTGCACTGGAGATTTTAGGTGCAAATTGTGATCAGAAATCAGTGCGATTAATCTTTCCAGTGGTTGCAAGCTGGGAGGGAATGTGTCTGTCTCTTTTCTCAAGTAAAAATGGAAAGACAAGAGGAAATGGGCTGAACTGGCTGCAGAGAAGTTTAGTCTGGATATAAGAAAAAATTTCAACACTGAAATAGAATATTGGAACAAGCTGCCCAGAGAAGTGGTTGAGTCACTATCCCTGCAGGTATTTAAAAGATGTGTAGATGTGGAACTTGGGGGCAAGGTCTAGTGGTATTTTTAGCAGTGTTAAGTTTATGGTTGAACTTAATCCTAGAAGGTCTTTTCCAGCCTAAATGGTTTTGTAGTTCTACTCTAATGCTGCTGGTGGTGCACTCTTGTGAGTGGGTTGGGAATTCCTCAAGCAGAAGATAGAACAGAGTGATCTGAAGTTTCACCTTATGGCTTCAAATGTGACACTGAGGTATTCTTTCATCCAACAGACAAAATCACAGAAACAGCTTGGAGCTGAAGTCAAGAAGTAGTAAGGGTCTATATTTAATTTTTAACAAAAAAAAAAAAAACAAAGAGGGCATCTTATATAACACAGGACATACAAGTTTTATCTCTGGGAAACTTTGAATTACAGTGGACTTCCTTCAGACCCATCTATACCTGGTAGTATTCTCTATGAAAATCTTTATCTTGAGTTAACCTAACGGTGTTATCCTTCTGTTTCATACTTTGCAATGATCATGCCAGGAATGTTTAAACTGCATCTCAGTGTTCACACCATTTGACTACTGTAAGGAGTCACAGATCTTCACAATTAACAGAAAATCTCTCCTTTCCCCAGGAGCTCAGGCAGTTGAAGTTTTCACAGTACAGCTTTTTAGGCCTCCTGGAGTCCCAAAAGGTGGTACTTACCTGCAGTCATCTTAAACAGGATTACAAGTTAATGTTATCATGAGACCTGTTAAGTCTGATATTCTTTCTTCCCTCTCCCTATCACCAGCTCCAGGAAGTTGGGAAATCCCTTTCATAAACTATATTATGTGAAACTGCTAAAAAGGTATTTTTGAATCCATTGTCTCACCTCTATTAATGAAATCATAAATTGTTTTAAAATCTTAATCCTGAGAACTCTTTTTATATGTCTTGTTTTTAGCAAACATATTCTAACACAAGGCTTTAGCCCTATATTCTGAAAAGAAAACAATTCACCTTTATGCAAGTGTCTGATGGAGGGCAAACCTATTTGGGAAAGCATGATTTTGTGGCCTTCCCAGTTGCCACTGGTTAAGGATGTGCTGAGGAATGTTTTTTTTCAATAAAAAAAGCTGACAACTTCAGGAACTCTTTCATTCTCTGAGATCTGTAACCACAAAACTGGGCGTAGACTATGCATGTCCTATTACAAGTGCCTGGGCATGCTGGGGTTGTTGGAGAAAAGGAGGCTCAGGGGTGACCCTATTACTCTCTATAACCACCTGAAAGAAGGTTGTAGCCAGGGGGTTGGCCTCTTCTCCCAGGCAATTAGTGGCAGGACAAGAGGAAATGGCCTCAAGTTGTGCCAGGGGAGATTTAGATTAATATTCTGAAAAATGTGTTCACCTAAGGAGTTACTGGAAGCATTGGGGCAGGTTACTCTGGGAAACTGTTCACTCACCATCCCTGGAGATGTTTAAAGAAAGACTGGACATTGCACTAAGTGCCATGGTTTAAGTGACATGGTGTTCAGTCACAGGTTGCACTCAACTACCCCAGAGGTCTTTTCCAACCTAATTGGTTCTGTGATTATGTGAAACAGATCAAATATAATTCCTCAGAAAAATTTAAGAAGCATAAAATACCACCAAACTTCTGATTCTTCTGGAATGTCTAGAAGCCATCACAGAAACAAAAGTGAGCGTGAAAGGGACACTGTAAGCACCATCGGTCTGAGGAGTTCCTGTAGCTGGTGCTCCAAAGCCAGCAGTCATGTATGGTTTTCAGGGCTGAACCTACAAGATTTAGATAAGTTTACATTTGTAGATTTTGGATCCATTTGAGTGACACAATAGACTCGATAATGTAAAGCAGATCTGAACTTTCAAGATTCAGTATGTATTGGACCTAATTATCAAAGTGATTCGGAATCCCTACAAGTTGGCCAAATGTGGAGTCCTAGGAACATGAAGTCCTAGGCATCACTCTCAGTGTGTGTTTAGTAGAGATTGTTTATCGTTCAGCTAAAAATCCTGGTGAGTTCTCCATCTGACTCAGGAGGCAGACCCTGTGCCACCACATAATTCCATTACAGTTTAAACATGTCAAGCAAACAAAAAATAAGAATATTGGGCAATAGTCTTTCAAAAGGAAAATTGTTAGGAGACCTAAATACTGGCAAACCTCCTTGAAATTCAGACCATTAAGCTTTGGAAGAATATTTAAAATCATTTCAATCAAGTCTAGAACTACCATGTAGAGGATTTAGTACTGAAATAATAGGTCACTGTATTGTGAGAAACAAAGCATCTGAAGAGTCTATTCACAAGTCTGGAGTCTAAAATGCCTTCTCCAAAAATGAAAACTCTGGGTAGGAATGGAACTATTGGATATTTTTGCCATACTAACCAAGATGTAGGTGATGCAAAGGAGAAAGAAGAGGGGGGAAAAAAAGAAAGATAAGATTTGGAACAATATGCTAGTCTGTGCTTAGCAGAAATACTTTTAAAAGAAATCTTCAGAAATTGAAGATATTTTTATTCTGTCCCTCTTTTAGAAAGCACCTAATTCTTTCAATTAATTGGTTTGAATGACAGTTGTAAACTAATGAGCTGCAGATGTCCAACTCTATAAGCTGCAGTCAGAAAAACATGGTTTATTTATCAGTTCTTTACAAGAGAAAAGAAAACCCAAAAACTTTTTATCTCTTTTTGTTTGTGCTTAGTTCCTTTTAACTTTGCAAAAATCTTTAGCTCCATCTTCAGAGCAGTAATGTGCCTGCATCTTCAAAGCAGAGGCGTCAGAATCTGTTAAGCAGATCACAGTGCACTGGAAAGTAACACTGCACAAATGTTTTGAAATGAGGTTGAAAACAAGAGAGAATTTAAACCAAGTGCAAAGCAGAAAACTTTAAAGTACAAAACTTACCATGAATGGGTCCTGATTATAGAAGTTACTTGTGGTAAGTTGGTTTGAGGAGCTCTTGTATGGCCTAAACCTAGTTTTTAGTAAATACTTGCTTGAACAAGAGTATGTTTTATTGACATGCACCTAAAAGATCACTGAAAAACTCTTGGCTGGGTTAGGGGGAAGGAGTAGGGAATGCAGCAAAAAATGCTGATGTATTTAACCCAGTAAATTATTGGGCATTGTGCTGAGGGACTTAAACCTTCTGCTGGAAGTTGACACTCAGCTGTTGACAGCAGAGGCTGATCCTTAATATCCTACCATGTTTGAAAATAGGAAAACCATCCTTTGGCAGAGTTAATGAGCCATTTGTCAGCTGCATGACAGCTGGATTTTAGAGTAGGAAGGCTAAGAAAGTCAGAGGACAACAGAATAAACTAATTCTCAACTGAAGTTATGATTTCTTTAAATGTCAGCACTTTAAAGGCATTCCATTACTTGGAAGTACCAGGTATGCTTTTAGCAATGTTTTTCCCCAACCCCATCCCACCAGTGCAGCGTCTGTCTGAGATGAGGTAGGGCTGTAACCTGTGCTGCTGAGAACTTTGCATCTTCCTGAATTGCCAGTAAATGTGAGCAAGGTTCTTTGGTTTATTACTCTTTCAGTTACTCAGATTGCAGTGTTTTCAGCACCCACTTCGTGCAAATTACTCTTGCAGCTCAGTAACCTGTTTGGGATCTAGTTTTACTGTAACCATATGGGTGTTGAAGAACAGACTTAAATCCCTACAGGCTTGGTGTAAACATACACATTCATCTGAATTTTCTTCAAGTCCAACTTTAATAAAACAGACTTCCTCTTCTCAAAGTCAGTGATGCATTGCATACTGTAATCAAAAATCCACTGATATTAAGAGCGTTCATGTTTGTATTGTTTTGGGTTTTTTTTTTTCCAAAAGGCTAATTAAAGCAAATTTAAGTTTTAACAATAGCTAGGAGAATAGTATCTAAGACAATTCAAATTAACATGGACACATTATGTTCAAGGCAAATGTCCCAAAGAAACCCTTACTAATTGCCAATTGTCCTCCTTTTTGCAGAATGCAATCCTTTCAGACTTGGGAAGATACTTGTTGCCCTGGAATTCTCTTGTTATCTCTCACCCAAAGTCAGGCTGTAAAAAGAATAGCTTTAGCACTTAAGAACTTGCCCTTGCTCCCATTGATTCAGGATGTGCAAAGAATAGTTGGACTGGTTCAGTAAAACATTAAAAGCTGTTAAAACCATTACAAGTTTCTGAGTTACCTAGTAAAATCTGCTCCTGACACGCCTGTTGCTACTGATCTTTTTTGTCTTCAGGGGTCACAAACAAAGGCAAGTCTGCCTAACAATGGAAAGACAGATAAGGCAACTCAATCTCTCTAATGCCAAATAAATAGTTAAAATAGAAAGTAGAGATGCAATGTGTACGATGTGTCAAAACAGCAGCAGCTCTGATACCTCAAATTTCTCTTTCTATTGATGCTGGATTGTAACAGGTATTGTAGGGACCACAATAACTCCTTCCTAAAAGTAAGCAGTACCCCAACAATGAAAAAAGGCTGCAAACACATGTATGGGAGATCTCCACTAGTTACCAAAAAGATGTTTCCTGAAAATATTCCAAGTAATCTCCTCTGCCAGTTATTTGGGGAACTGAAGGGTCTTAAGCAGAGGCTTGAAGGTCACTTTTCACAGCCATAATGAACAAAGTTTCAATGGGAAATACAGCTGCTCTCCCAGTCTTACACTAACATAATGAAAAAGCACCATCTCTTAGGAAAAGATAAATTCATATGACAGAAGACCTGGTAATACCAGGAAATTGCAAAATAGCCTTCAGACAATTCCCTGCCCTAAAACTGAGCTGTTCTGGCCAGCAGAGACAGCATTTCCCAGGAATTACCCATTCTCATCTCCTGCTAAGACCCTACACACTGTACTCTAAGTTAAGGTGTGTGTGTGTGTAGTAATATTGGCCCTTGAAACATGCCTAGAAACCTGAAATTAAACAACTCTTCCCATACGTTAAATGAAGTAAAGAAGAGTGATTGAAACAAGGTCAGCTAGGCAAAATATTTATGTGTACGTAGGTGTAATACTCTTAATATTAACTAGACTTTGTAGTCAGATTTTTTTTTCTTAGTCTTGTGTAATGCTTTTTCTTAGTAATTGTCAGTCATTGTTTCTATTTTGTGTTTATTTTTAAGAATATTCTTTCTAGAAAAATGTTGCTGTTAGCTGGTTCTTAGTCTGGTTTTAATTAATCTGAACTGCCAATCTGACTGTGTCAGCATATTGGTGTAAAGCAAATGGGACATGCAAGTTAGAACTTGCAGCTTGATGTCTGGTGGGCATTAATAGATAAACTTATGAATCTATTAATTCTATGGGGATCTAGTCCATGCCCAGTGCATTGCAACTCCTCATATTCTTCTTCCAAGAGCTATTAGAATTTCATGTCAGAAATATCATATGGACAGCTGAAATATGACAGTTATACAGCTGTATATATTAATTTTAACATTTCCCTGACTAGTGGATTTTGGTTGGGAAAAATATTCAACAAGTATTCTAGAGACGTGAGAATGTAAATAATGGATCTCAAATTGCTAAAGAGAATGCTTGTCTAGGACAAACACTGCTAAATACAGCATGCCAGGAGTTGGACTCAATGACCCTTCCAGCTCAGGATACACAATGATTCTATGATTCTATGACTCTGCAAATTCAGGCAGAATGAGGCTAATTGAACCACTCATTTTTATCTTTTCTCCTAGATAACAAGTTTAAATAGGGAGCTGGAACTTCATGGAATCACCTTTCCATATCCTGTGTAATGAGCCAGCCTGTGAGCTCTCTCCTACAGAGATGTTTTTGTATGGCCTCAAATCTTCACCACTGAAATAGCCTACCTTCTCTAGCACCTCAGATGCATGGCACGCAAGCAAAGTCACAAAAAAGAAAAGGCAATGACTCACTGTCCTGCTGAATTTCACTGCATGTAGGCTCCTGCAAAGCTGCGGTCTCTTTCAACACAGAAATTAGAAATTAGAAGTAGAAAATTAGCTCCAAAACCTCTTGTTCCACTTCCACAGACTATATCGATGATGCAGCTTGGTACAACAGCTTGATAACACAGTTTTGAAGAATATAGAAAATGCTTGCTAGCACTAGATAATATCACGATACAAACATTTGTATCCTTCACCCCCTTTATGTTCCACTTCCACAGACTATATCGATGATGCAGCTTGGTACAACAGCTTGATAACACAGTTTTGAAGAATATAGAAAATGCTTGCTAGCACTAGATAATATCACGATACAAACATTTGTATCCTTCACCCCCTTTATGTTCCAGGATAAAAGCAAAATAAAATATAACCCTTCAATGGGTTATTTCTTGTTTCTACCACCACAAGTTCATTTTTACTTGTATATCAGACAACATTTGCTCTCTGTCAGTTTGAATACTTTGAACAGGAGGTTCACATCCATGGAACAGAGGTAACAGAAATCAAGAGATGTGAATCAATCTCAGAAAATTCATGTTGGAAATCACTGTAATAAACGGGAATGGAATACTGGGTTAGTAGAAGAGAGGTTCCTTATTTAGCAAGGTATGTTGCCTTTAATTAAAATCATTTTAGAAAGTATGTCCTAATTCACTTGTTCAAGGTGACTATGACAATGTCACCTATGACTATGTTCTGTGTTTAAATAATGCATCTACCTCATAATATATTATCCATACTGTGCACAAGAGGGTGACATTATTTACTATCACCATGTGAGAATAAACTGATTTTACACACACAGCTCTAGTGTCCATTTCCCCGAGTGGAGCTGTAGCATTCCGTGGATTAAATGGCAAAAATTAATAGGTGCTAGAATGTGTGTAGTTTTAACCTATGCAGCTATTCTATATACCATAATGTATGCATAGAAGACTTTTGTCCCTTTTTTTCCCTCTTGTAAGGACATGAAAATAGGTGTTTTTATCAGGATTGTCAGAAACAGCTTGTTCTACTAAGAAGCAGATTTTGCAGCATGTGCATAATCTCTCTTTACCCTGCTGAATTTATCTTTAGAGATTTCACAAAGCTCGGCTTGCTTGAAAGTGTGGAATTCCTTTTGTTGTTTCTCCTGGTTCTTACACTGTACCATGCATATTTCCATTAGTCCGCAGCTTAGTGCTCGTTGACTGTCATCATTCTTTTTGTGCCTAATAATGTTTACTAAGGTCTTAACAGCATTCCTGAGCACAATAACTGTAGCTAACAGATGAAAAACACGGCCATTTCAGTGCAAAACAATTAGCTTACATATCCTTGAGACACTGCTTGTGTTATAAAGTGCAAGTTAAGAAGGAAGAAACCATGAATGTTTATTGGAAATAAACAAAAAATACATTACTGGCATGTATTTGGACGCAGCAAAATGTAGCACCTAAGCACTGCAATTAATAAGTTCATTTCATAGAGAATATTTTAGTGCTTTATAGTCTTGCTTTAGAGGTCTGCATAAGTGATTCTGATCATCACACATAATTCAGGATACTCTTGTGGTACCCCAGAGACTGGCAGAAAATGTATATGCCCCTTTCTTCTTCATTGTAGCCAAGCTTCCTAGAACATCACTGTTCTGTGCATCCATGCAGGCAGTTTTCCAAGAAAGCCAGAATATGTGGCTGGGCATACCTGGCATCACCAGGAGTTGCTCAGTACCAAGCTTTCTTTGAAGTCTAGTAGAAAACCTTTTTAGAAGAGTCAGATCTCTTTTCAGCAGAAACACAGAACAAATCCAGGAGGCAAAAAGTCATTTATGTGGCCAGAAATTGTTGCCTGTGAACCCAGAGGAGGCTGGAAGCATGACAAACTGCTGCCACCTGCTGCTGGTTCATTTTCAGCCACTGAAGCTCCAGCAAACCAAATTCTCAGCAGCCAGCAGAAATTGCAGATCATCTCTTTTCTTTAGGGGAAAAGGGAAAAAACAATCTGCTATATTTATCCCAAGAGTAGGAAAGCACTGATTAGACCGAGGACACCAGTGCCAGTGTTGTGGTTGCTAGCATTCAGTACCTTGGCTTTTCTACCCTGCAATTGCCATTCTGTCAGACACTTAAATGTGTGACCTTGAGAAAGCAAATTAAGCTTTTTAATGCTATTTTCTGAACAGTAAAAGGGAAATAAAACACCTGAGGTTCTTTCAAGAGTTTCTAAAGGTGATGAATATATTCATGTGGCTGCTTAGGAGGGTTCTTTTTATTAATATCTTTACATCCTAATCATTTCAGAAAACTATTTTAATAAAGCTCTCATTGTAATAAAATTTTCAAGCCTTTTTAATAAGCAAAAATTAATATTGAACTGTAAGGCAGTTAGTCTGCTCCAATTGTATATATCATAGGGAAAAAAAGAGAACGGCCTGGATTAAGAGGCAAGGTTAGATAATATAATGTTTTTGTAAAGATTTTCATCCATGCATTGTATGTGGCTCTGTGCAGTTGCCAGTGAGGTCATGAAAAAAAATGACAGGGTATATCTGGAGACCTGTTTTTTAAATATGTCAGCAGTCACTGCATTTCAAATCAAATTTAGACCTCAAGTTACCATGCTCCATGTTTACTAATAGGTACCAATTCATGAAGTCCCACAGTTTACTAGAGGCAATAAAATGAGTGTAATATATGCTAGCCAGCTAGCTAAGAGCTGACTATTTTTGCTACCTGTAGGTGTCACATACTTTTGAAGGAAATTCTACCCTGCTGGTGACACTGTAAGGCAAACTGTCCTGATATCCCTGCCAAGTATAGAAGAGTAAGCCACAGAACTGGAACTACCAGCAGGTGATTTTCTGTGATAAAGATGAGTGTCTCCATGAGGGGGACTCTGATGGTCCTGCATGAAGATGAAGAGAACTGGTTCCCAAGCTGGCATCTCTCTCAGGGACGGGAGCAAAATTCTGGAGCTCCTAATGTTGGGGATAGCTTGGAGCCTGATCATAGAACCACAGAATCATTGAGGTTATTTTTTTTTTTTTAACATAGAGTCAAACCAATAACCCAGCAGCACTATATTCACCACTAAATCATATCCCCAAGTATCATATCCACATGTATTTTGAACATAACTAGGAAGGGTGACTCCACTACTTCTCTGAGCATCCTGTTCCGTTTCCTGATCACCATTTCAGTGAAGAAATTTTTCCTAGTATCTAATCCAAACCTGCTGTGGTGCAACTTGAGTCCATTTGCCTCTTGTATTGAGGGGGCCAGAACTGAAGATATTTATATTGGGTCTAGCTGGGATGGAGTTAATTCTCCCCACAGAGGCCCTCCCAGTGCTGTGCCTGGCACTGATAGCTATAAAGGTGTTGGTGACTCACCAGTGTTTTGGGTCCTGCTGAGCAGGGCTGGCACAGCATGGGCAATGTCTCACGAACATTCTGCCCCTCCATCCATAGGCTGGGCGTGGGCAAGATCTAGGGAGGGGACACCACTAGGCCAGCTGGCCCAAACTGACCAAAGGGATATTCCATATCCTGTGACATCTGCTCAGATATAAAAGCTAAAGAAAGGAGGGGGAATGTGGAGCATTAGGGATTTTTATGTTCATTTTGTAGAACAACTACTATGTGCCCTGAATCTCTGCTTCCCAGGAAGTGGCAGAACCTGCTGTAGGGAATTAGAGAATAAAATCTCTAGTTCCTTCCTTAGTTTGCATGTATGCAACTTTTCATTTTTGCTTTAGGAAACTGCCTCATATAGACCTACAAGATTTTTACCATTGCTTTTTGTTCTCCTGTCTTGCAGAGGAGGGAGAGTGTTAGAGCAGCTTGGTGGGCACCCAGTGTCCAGCCAAGATCAACTCATCATGACAGTATTTGAGGTGTGATTTCACCTGTGCTGAGTACAGGGGGACAGCCACTGCCCTGGTCCTGCTGGCCACACTATTTCTGATACAGGCCAAGATGCCATTGGCCTACTTGGTCACCTGAGCACATGCTGGCTCGTGTTCAGCTGGATATCAACAGCACCTCCAGAACCTTTTCTGCTGGGCAGCTTTACATGTACTCTTCCTAAAGCCTAGAGCAATCCATGGGGTTGTTGCGACCCAAGGGCAGGACTCAATGTGGACTTTGTTGAACATCACGCCACTAACCTCAGCCCATCAATGCAGCCTGTCCAGATGCCTCAGCAGAGCCTTCCTACCCTGCAGCAGATCAATACTTCCTTCCATCTTGGTGTATTCTGCAAGCTTACTGAGGGTGTACTTGATTCCCTTTTCCAGATCTTTGATAAAGATATTAAACAGGACTGGACCCTGAAGAACGTCACTTGTGACCTGCCAACACCTGGATTTAATTCCATTCACCATCATTTTCTGGACCTCTCCCTCCAGAAAGTATTTACCCAGGGAACAGTGCACTCCTCCAAGCCATGAGCAGCTTGAACGCTCAGGTTTGGCTGCACATGCTCACTACAAGGCAAGCAAGGCAAGTATTCTTCTGATCTGAAAAAGACCAAAATAAACAAGAATAAACATGTAGTATAATAACTTTATCTACACAATGTCCATAAATTTTAATCATTGTTTCAAACCCAAATATTTCTAAGGTCAGGACCATTGGAAGAGGTTCATATACATGTCCATTTTATATAAAACAAGCTGCAGATACAAGAAATTTTGTGATTGTTTATGTGCATTATCTCTCTTGGTTTGGGCAAATGAGCAAGTTTGGACCATGCAGTGAGGACTCAGTAGCATTGAAGAAAGTACCCTGAGGATAAATTGTCCACTGGCAATGTGCAATGTGCAGCTACTTCAGGGAGCTGAGTTTCTCATTTCCCATCTCTATATCAAAAAAAAAGAAGGTGTGTGCCTCTGTTGCTCCTTTCATTACTTCAATTCTCAGATACTCATATACAAAACTGCATTTGAATGGTGATATTTCTCCCATGTGTTTTTTTTTTCACCATAATCAAAAGGAATACATGGAGGTTGCTTTGTGATAAGATTGTCTTGGAGCCTCTTGGCTTTTCATATCAAAATTAACTCCCGGAAATCCCAGGGAGATTCATGATGTAGCATCAAACTGTGACACTGTTCAAGGATGAGTTATACATTTCTCAGCATGAAAAGTTCTGCTGTAAGTGACTTCTTCTTACTTCCTTAAAAAAAAAATACAAGTTTATTTTAAGAAAGAAACAAAACATATGCTTCTTCTTTCTACTGTGAATGAAGGGCAATTCATCCCCTATGTACAAACAAGTGGCAGCAGTGCATCTTTATTGTCAGTCAGGAAAGTTTCCATTAGTCAGCTCAATGCAACAAGCTAGAAATTTTATCTTTATTTAAAGAATGGCTGAGGTATGAAGAGATTCTTGATGCCAGTTTTAATAAGAGTTTTTGTTATCTATCATTGTTGTCCTGACTGTAAAATAAAAAGCCTTATCCAAGATCTCATTAATGCAGAATTTTTTAAATTAAGACAAGGTAATTAATTTTCAATGTTTGAATGCACACCGAAGTACTATTGTTTTCAGCTTGGAGTACAAGCACAAAAAATAAGAGAGAGGTTCCTTCTGTTTGCTGAAGTAAGGCATTGCCACTCTCTGCTGTCAGCCACCTTCCTTACCCTGAATTCCTTAACTTAATTTTTCAGTACTTGTGTTTATACAAGAAAGAGACAAGCCTGAATCACTTTGCACATAAATCCCTCTGAGTACTAAATAAATACTCAAGATATCATGGTTAATCTGTGAAACGTTCATGCCTATTCATGTGATATTTTCACCTCAGCTGAATTTTAAAAACCATCAGAAGTTCTGAGAAAACATAATCCTTTGAGATTTTCACAAAAACTGGTCATTGCATGCCCAAATGACTTGTAGCGTAGTCAGCTAAGCCATCAAGATATCTCTAGTTTCTAGTTTGTAGTCCTATTATGGTAAAGTTAAAGTAGTTCATGTCCTCGCCTGTAGGTCCACATACTTGCCTGCTCCCTCTGGAGCTGGAAATGGTACTTTCCAAAAGCGGAGTATACACCTACCAGTTGTTGGAAAGTTGTGCTGCGTCTCATTTCTTATTGGAGTAAATCACATATCACCTCCTTCAGTTAGATCACAATGCATTATCACACAGCCACTGAGGTTGAATGGCACATCTGAAAAGGGTCTAGTCAACACCTCTGCTCAGAGTAGGGTCACCAAGAGCAGCTTGCTCAGGGCCATGTCCACTTGGGTTTTGAGCATCATAAAGGATGGAAGACAGTTTTTTTCACTGGTGAACCACCCACACAGTACAATGTTTAGATTTTTTTTCCTTATCTTTAAGCTGGAATTTTCATAACTGATTTTGACCCTATTGTTTCTCTTGTCGTGTCACTGATTCTGTTTAGTTTCATCCTTTTTTACCACTCCCTACATCAGGTTCCAGCTGACTCTGCCTTTTCTCATACAGCATATTTTCAGTGCCTTAATCATCCTTCTGACACTTTTCCAACTTTCTCTAGGCCATTCATGTCTTTCTTGCACTAGAACCAGATTCCATATATGTCTCACGGGTGCTGTGTAGAAGGAGAGACTCACCTCTCTTGACCTACTGACAATTTTCCTGTCACAGGCCAGGGTACTACTGATACCCTTTACACCAAGGGAGAATTGCTTGCTCATGTTTAACTTCATGTCCACCAGGACACTCAGGTCCTCTCCTGCCAAGCTGCCATTCAGTCACTCTGTCCAAGCCTGTACTGCTGCATGAGGCCATTCACTCAGGAATAGGGCTGGGCATTTTCTTTTGTTGAACTTCATGAGGCTTCTCTCAGCCCATTTCTGCAGACTGTCAGTGTCCCTCGGAGTGGCAATATAACTGTATAAGTGCATCAGTCACTGCGCCCAAGTTTCATATCATCTACAAATCTACAAATGCTGCCTTCAGTCCCATTATTCAGGTAGTCAATGATGCTCTTAGATAATATTGGTCTCATGATCAGCCCTTGGGGTACACCGCTACAGAGAAACCTCCAGCTGGGTAACAATCCTCTGAGTCTGGCAGGTGAAGCAGTTCTCAGCCCATCTGGTGGTCCATTTATCTAGCCTGTTCGTATCAGTTTATCCATGAAGAACCTTTAAGAGACAGTGTCTTACAAATTTTGAGATAGATAACATCCAATTGTTAAATAATTATTTCAGTGTACTCAGTTTCAAATGCAAAAATATATGAGATGCCAAAATGGAAAACATAATAAAATGTCTTGAACTAAGATGAATGACCTTTCTTAGATTTGTTCACTCCAACACAGAATACGTCTTGGAATAGTCCAACTAGCTTTACTAGTATGCAAAAAATTTGCCTGATTACAACAGATGAAAAATATTGCTCAGACAATTGGAAGTGAGAGCTGTCAAGGTCATGGTGCTGATTATGGAATGCTTTTCAATGACTCTCTCCTTATGTGCTAAGTTGCTATAGTGATTATCCATCTGCTTTTACAGCAGCTTCATAAACATCAAGGAAAACTAATTCATTTGCCTGTAATAATCATTCTGAATATTAAACTGTTATATGAAATAGGGTGATACTTGACACTTCTAGTTCATTAAAGGTTTCCCTGGACAGATCTAAAATCATGTTACATGGCATTTTTGAGGCAGAAGTTTTTTAAACCTCATAAGAAAAGTAAGGAAATTAACCATGTAAACAAGAACAGCAGCTTGTACTGATAAATGCTAATCAGAATTTCTGAATGAAATTATAATCTGTAGTACATATATAGCCAAAGAAATCACCACAGTGTAGTGGGTGTTTTTTTGGTTTTTTGGTTTGTTTTTTTTTTTTTTTTTTTTGTTGGTTTATTGTTTTTTTGTGGTAAGGGTGCTATCATAGTATAGTATCAATGCATAATTTGAGGATCATGTTTTTGCATTAATTTAGTTAATGAGCTCCACATATTAGGGCTAGCCATCTATTAACCGCCTAAAAGGTGTATTGACCTACAAGATCCTGTAATTCACAAATTACTTAAGAGGCTGTTTTTCCCTTACCCTGTTGTGTTTCAGCTCCCTTTCTTTTTAACTAAATATTGACAGTAAAATAATAATGATCTCAAGGTCTTGTGGAGCATTTTAGTCAGCAGATATACACAGAGTTTGCAAGCAAACACCTCTCTATTGTTGCGAACATAGTAAGATAGGTCCCAGAATTAAATTTCATTTCATGTCATATATGTAGGATTTTGTAGGTAGTCATGCAGATAAGAATTTTATTTGTTTCGTTCCAAACATTGGCAGATTTTCTTTTAGTTCCTCCTGGTTATATATTTTAACTTGAAATTACTTTACACAAGACTTTGGAAATAATAGCTAAGATTTTCAGATAACTCTTAGAAAAATAAATCATGTTATAATACATCATTTCTATCACAAAGAGACTTTCTGGTTTGTGTTGTGTCTTCTTGCACAGCAGGGTAAAGTTCCAGAACTGGAGATCCTGAACATCCTTTTGATGCAATGAAAAAATAGTGCCTGATCCAAAACCAATTAAAAGCAACTCAGTTTTGAGTCATGCTTAAGCATAGATGATAAATTGGGAAGAGATCATTGCATATTGCAAGATATCTAGCTGTTAGATCCTGATAAATATATTTCTTCATAGCCAGGCATTTCATGGCTTATAGGTTCACTTCAAGCTCTTTTAAAATGTTGACAAGGGACCTCTCAAAAAGTAAATAACTTCTCCCAGTCCCTAAAATGAAAGGGAAAAGGAACCAGATTCTCTTTTTGGCAAGTTGACAACAGCAGCTTGATATTTTGCAGCCTACTCTGAGGACTGTTAAACTACTGAAAATGTTTAAAACAGTACATCTTCCCCTGATGCAGAAAGACATCCACAGTGGAACTGTGTAAAGCAGGATAATGTTGATTTATTAGAACACTAAAAATACTAAAAAATATGATGATCTTTTCTTACAGCTAAAGACTTTTCAAGAAGAGATTTAAGCCACAAAAGTAATTTGAATTTTTACACGACGTAGCAAGAACCCCATCAGAACCAGGATATTGCAATGCAAGGATATGCATACATAAGAGCAAATATAAAAAGTGGTTCCATTTAGGGAGAAATTGTGAAACCTAAGGTCATACATTTTTCTTTGAAAAATCCTGAAAACAGAAGTAAAAATGAGAGAGAAATGTCGGAGCTCCTCACTCAGCCTGTCAATCCCTTCTTTATTAAAAAAAAATAAATACATGGGAAAAGAGAGTGAGAATGTTCCCAGAGAAATAAATAAGGTGTTGTGAATGATAGTGTCTACTGTTTGCATGTTAGGGAGTAGGCAACTGGCATACAGAGTAGTAGAACACTTGGACAAGGATCCTATATACAGGATTTAGGATTTGTTTATGATAGATGGTCTAAGGGCTGATAAACCCAGGAATGTGTAGCCATCTAGTACAGATAGCTAAGTGTGCTGTGTTCCTGTTATAACAGTAGCAGAAAGAAGATGATTTCACAAGATAGGAAGAAAGAGAAGGGAAGAAGGGCTCTAAAAAGCTTTCTAGGTTTTATGACATCTGGAAAAGCATGTGTAGTCCCAGTAAAGAGAATATTTAGAAATAAATCCAAAGAGGTTAGAAAATCAGAAACCCAAGTGTCAGCACTGAGTTTTGTGATGCCTCCATATGCCTGCTTGGGAATGGTGTCAACCAAGTCCTATAATGAGACATGTAATTGGCATGTCACAATTTTTTTTATTCACTGAGTTTGCTAACTGAAAAGTACTACAAGCCAAAGATGACCTATTGTTTACCTGGGCATGGACTTATATGTTTTCTTCAGATAAAAATTGAGTCAATTTAATTTAAGCTTTACAAGAGGACTCAAAGGAGCAAGTAAGCTCTCTTCAAGCAGGTGATAGACAGATACAGTTATTAGGATAGATAACTGGGCAGTAAAATTCCTTATAACCCTTCAGTGGCAACTCTTTTCTCAAGAAATTTGCTATGGAAGAATATCCATCCTGTTATTCTAGAAATGGGTATTACTAACCCATCTTGCTATTCAGAAATGTCAAGCAGGGACTGAGACAGTGGCTTATCCTTCTCATTTAAAAAGAAAGATAAAGATTAAATGAATCTATCTCAGAAAGTCTAACTAATTTTCTGGGTTTGGCTGTCTTACTAGAGTAAAGAAGTCCCCTAAGGCAAGTAAGAAATAAAGCAAAATTGTCTGTTTGGGTTCACTGGAAATGTGAGTGCTGTACAGGCAAAATTCCCCAGACATAGATCAGAAAGCATGGTTTGTTTGTTTATTTCCTATCTATATGAAGGAAGTGGGTTTTTATGCCTCGGTGCTTTGTTGTGGGTTGTTATGCTCCTGAGCTGTACTACAGGCACAGCTGCTGCCAGTAAACAGCCTGAGCCTCAGTCTCACAGCTAGATGAGTATCATTAAACTCTTACCTTTCACAGAGCTTTCAAACTCCTTGTATTTCATGTTCATGAAAATAACAGGTATTTGTAGGGTATCTGGCTTTTCTAAAGGCTATTTGAATTAAAAAATATGTGCAGTCTAATTTACATAGAGGAGTTAGATGCACAAACATGCTTTCAGTTATAAAATCTACATCTGAAAATTAGCTATATTAGATATATAAAAGATGATAAAGGTTTGTATGTAGCAGCGATAATGTATGGTGGGGTGTGAACATTAATGGCTTTAAGAGCATGCAGGCTTCAGATGCACTGATGAGTAGAATGCTGCGAGTTCACTTGCATTGGAGAAGAGAATCTGAATCACAATCATGCTTTAACCCCAGGCAGCAGCCAAGCCCCACACAACGCTCACTCCCCCACCAGCGGGCTCAGGGAGACAATCAGAAGGATAAAAGATAACTAACTCTTGTGTGGAGTTAAAGACAGTTTAATAGAGAAAGCAAAAGCTAAGCATGCAAGCAAATCTAAACAAGGAATGAATTCACTACCTCCTACAGGCAGGCAGGTGTTCAGCCATCTCCAGGGGAGCAGGATCCCATCATACACAATGGTTACTTGGGAACACAAACTCTATCACTCCAAGCAACCTTCTATGCCCTCCTTCCCCCCAGTTCATGTACTGAGCATGATGTCACATGGTCTTAATTATCCCTTTGGTCATCTGGGGTCACCTTTCCTGGCTGTCTCCTCCCAATCCCCCATGCACCCCCAACGTTCTTGCCAGTACGGCCATACAAAAAGGCTTTGGCTCTGAGCAAGCCGTGCTCAACAATAACAAAATCATCTCTGTATTATCAACCCTGTGTTCAGCACAAATCCCAAACACAGCCCCTTACCAGCCATTGTGAAGGCAATCAACTCCACCCAAGCCCAGACCAGCACACTTATTAGCACCACAGACACATGCACTGTGACTGCTTACAGAGACACACTATTTCCACTGCACTGACCCTTTCAAGAAGTGTAGCTTTAACATCTCATCTGCTGGTCCCTAAAATGTTAAGACCTTGTTGGAAAATATGTCATAGACAAAATCCATTGATATTGCTTTCCCTGAAAATATTACTTTGCTTGGAATTAATAGCCACTTCAAACTGAGCAGCAGTGAGCCCAGCTGTGTCAGCACATGGTCCCAGGTCCCTCAGTAGCACACGTTAGGGCAGGAAGCAATCCAGAAGAATGACTTTGAATCACAAGAGGAGTTAACACTGTCTATGTGGTATGGTCCTGTCTCGCTGCAAGAATGTCAGGGGTCATTGACACCAATTTTGTGGGCTCTGATGCCCTTTCACAGAAAAGACCAGATGAGCAACAGCTCACATTAGAGTTCCTGCATATAACAGAAAGCAAGCAATACAAGTCTATCATCTTACCCTGTTTATAGTGAATCTAGAAGAGGGACTTTTTCAGCTTCTTAACTAAGCGAGAAGCTGAATGATATGCAACATTGTTTTCTGTAGAAAACAGTATTATTTAATCATCAGTTATGCAGTTTGCAAAAACAAATAATTTGTCTGTTGCAGTCACTTTCCTACTTCTTTGAGGCCTGGCCTGTATTACTGCAGTGAAAAGTTGAACACATTAAGCTATTCAGCTGACTACATTCAGTTTGGCCAGGTCATCTCCTGAAAGTCTCTCTAGTACTCAAAGGAGAGACAAACACTTTTCCTAGCAACAAGAGAGTACCAAAAGCTGTTTTCTTCACTGAATTTCCTCTGGGAGACACCCATTTTAAGTCTAGTTGCTCAAATTCAGTGGCCTTGATCATCAAATCACAGAATCATTAGAGTTGGAAAAATCTACAAGATGATCAAGTCTACCCTTTGACCAAATAGCATCATGCCCACTAGACCATACCTCAGAGGGTCACAATTATTCTTTTTCTGAATTTCATTCACTTCCATGGATGAACATTCATTTCCATGGATGGTGAATCCACCCTTTCCCTGGGGAGCCCATTCCAATCCTCATCCTCTCTTTCAGCAATGAAATTTATTTGACTGAGGTCCAATTTGAGTCCCTTGTCCTATAGATAGTTGCCTGGGAAAATAGGCTGACCCTTTATAATCTCTTATTTCTTTACATAAAATTAAACTTAGAATTTGACATCATCTCAGTGACTACCCCCTGGTACGTTTGTCACCTGTTTTCAATTAACTCCCTTCCAAAAGCGTGGGATCAACGATCAGTGCTGACTCCCGCACTAAGTTAGTGCCTGATGCTAGAATCCTGGCCATCAATTCCATCTTCACAAAAAACTGGGAGAATGGACTTCCATGCTGGCAGTCTAAGCAAGGAAGTCTCTTCAGCGGTCCCCAGGTGTCAAAATGACACTCACCAAAGGAACACAGTAGGAGATGCTGAAATTGTGTTCCCTAAACTGGGAGATACTCACTTCAAATCTGAATGTATTCTACTGTCAATCACATTATTTCAAAAAATCTTTTTTTTTAAATCATAGCACTGCTAACTCACCTTTCCTGCAAGGTCGCTTTCTATAAATTGTTAAATATTTTAAGAATGTTATATTTAAATTGAGCAAGAAAGGAAATATTTCCCATCTGTTTTGCATGGAACACAGTAATACTGCTTGATTCAAAGTCTTACCTGCATTTAAACTCACAAGTCACACATGTCAAGGCTTTGCTAAATTTCTCCAGGGACTGACTTAGAGGTTTTCTGGGCTGCAGATATTCTGAAAGTAGAAATAGCTAAGGACAGATGAGAACTACTAAGCTTGAAGACTGCAGACAGAGGGCAAGTCAGTGCAGAATTACTGCTTCTTTTATGTAGGGTTTGAAATAGACTGCTCTATCCCCAGTGCATCTAGTCCCTGGCTTATACATGTAGCCTGTGTACAGGACTGAAGCTAACAAAGCATTTAAGCATGCTGTCAGAGAAGGTTGAGACTGCACATAATTCACAGCTGATGACAGCATAAAACAGAAGTTACTTGCAGATTCAACCTGCAATGCTGACAGTCTGAGCCAAGAGGGTCAGAGAGGAGATTACTTTAATCAGACTCAAGTTATTCACCTTTTCTCCTCTGCTGTTACTAAGCAGTGAAGTTGGTAGTCAGGTAGATTTCAAGGAATAAAAATGAGTCAGCAGTTCCATGTTAGGACTGATTTCAAATAAATCTTTCTAACTAACATTACCATTTTCCCAGAGCTTTCTGTGGGACGTTATTACATTTTTTTAAATACTGCAGAATCATCTAAGAGAAACTAATGGCTGTTTGCTGTGTCATAGATAAGGTGAATGGAGGAAAATATCCCACACTAAGAGGCTGTTCTGTTGTACAGCTGCTAATAGAAAAAAACAAAGTTTCCCTCCAAACAATAAAAAATTAAGATGGAAAATATCCCAACTATATTTATGTCCCCTGCTCTATCCAGATTTTCAAACTAATCTCAGGAAGTCACTGAGCCTAGATATCTTAAAGTGTTCATAGCTCTCCAATTCTGACAATTTTCAGCAGGAATAGTCTTTCACTGCTCTGCAGTTCTGGGATTTAGCCTCTCTATACTTCACATCTTCATTTGTAAAATGGAATAAAGAGAATTGAGTAGCCTTCTTTCCCCTGAATGGCATAATGAGGCAGAACAGTGCAGAGCTAGTTAGCTGCTCCACTGCAGCAGAGAAAACTTCCTGGCCTCAATCCCATCCCCACCTAACCTACCCTTCCACCAAAACATTTAAAGAACATGTTCATGTGCTTTTCTAAATCATAGCCTCTGGTATAAATTAGGAGGAGCAGCTGTCATTGCCTTCTTCAGACCCCTGAAAAAAAGAGGCAATACTGAGATGAAGTGACTCAAATGAAGAGATAAGTAATCAATACCACACAGACCCAGACTCCTCCCGTCCAAAATTAATACTCATGGCAATCATTTGAAAGCAGAGAAGCTGGAGGTTGAAGCAGTGGAAGGGAAAGAGGAGAGAGTATATTTCTATCTTTGAGGTCATGGAACACAGCAACACAGAAGATGCAGAAGCTTAATTTGCAAATAAAAAATAATAATGTGTCTGCAAGTAAACTGTATATTAATCAACACTGTGCTGCTCTGTAGCAGAACTATGTGGCTGTAGTCACTGAGGCTTTTTCTACATTTGACAATGATATACAACTACTGGGTAAAACCCTTAAGTACTGTTTTTTAAATCTATATTTATATTGGAACAGATAATTTATCTTTTTGACAATATTAATCACCCAAAATATAATCTGAAAATTTAAAATTGTATAATATTGTTACCCAGAAATATTCCATCCAGCTGAGACCATTTGTTTTCTGTGTTGCTTTTCAACTAGAAAAAAGTTATTTTCTGATTCACTTAACTATATCTGTATTAATTATGTCATAATTCTGCTGTAGTTTTCTCAGGCTTCTGTAAATTAAATGAAAGAATTGACTCCTTGAGAACCTTTTCGGATTCTGTGTTTTGAAGATTAATATCTATTGCAAAATGTTAGAATATACAGATATTTTAAAGTCTAAAAGTCATTACTAAACTAGACAGGATGTAGCTTAAATCTCCTGAGTAGCTCTGCTTAGTTACCTTGTTTTAGGCCACATGCATACCAAGGGTCTAGTATAAACTGCTTCAATAATACATGATAGATTTTTTTTGTTTTCCACAGATTCTCCATTTTCTCCATTTCTGCCACCAAAGAAAATGTTCTGTAGTTGGATCCAAGAAATGTTCTGTTGCCCTAGAGCAGTCAGCCACCACAGGTTCCTTCATAGGCATCTGTAGTTCTACCATATAAAAACCCATGAAAATATCAATGAGAAAGTAATTACTTAAATTCTAAAGCTTCTACGTTATCTTAAGAATCACCTGGCAGAAATCTTGAGAGATTTTCCTTTAGGCCTTTTCAAAAATTAAAAATACAAGTGACAAAAAGAAAACACGCCCTCTTAAAACTCCATTGTATTAACAGTCTCTAAATCAGTTAGAATTTTAAATCCAGCTGCACTGTAGAATTTGAAGGCTTTGTAAACCCAAGTGCAAATTAGATTACAGAGAGAAAGTATGATTCATTGCAATCCTCAGGCCTATTGAACTAGATAAATCCTGATTACTTTAAATTCTTCTCTTTTTTTTCTTTTTAATAGTAATTTTTGGCTGACAGATATCAAAGCCCCCTGAAAATTTTGCAAAATACGATTTATCTCTAGCTAGTATTATGTTGTGCCTGCAGGCTAGAAATTGTTATCAAGTGCCATGTAAGGTGACACATTCTATTTTTCTGTACTTTTAAAGTACAAGCCTCCATTTTCAGATAATTTACTATCAGTAAGGCCATATTCATTCTCTAGCATAAGGAGGTGGTTAGCACTGAAAATATTTTTCACTAAGTCAGTCCTTTTTAATTTTTATCTCATTAGGATCCTCACTTGTAGTGCTGCTGTAGAATAAAATAGCATTTCTGCTTTTAAGATCCCGTTCAAAGACCAAGTAGGAAGCAAATCAATAGAAGCCAGTTTTCATTTGGTTTTTGACTGAGAAAATGAGGTGTTGCTTTTCAGATACATTTACATATATCACATATATTCACATGTATATGTATCTACATCAAATGTAAGTATCACATATATATATATAAATAAATTACTTCTATATAATATATAGATGTATTCACATAGTCAGCTCCATCTGAAGCTTCTTCAAAGTTCAGTAACTGATTTTAAAAGATATTTTGACTTTGCTCCTGGTGTTTTGCCAAAAACTGACAAATACATGATCATCTTCTGCAAGTTTTCTCCAGGTTCATAGAAGTCAATGGAATTTTTTCAGCCATTAAGGCTGTGTCAGATTTCAGAGTCTGGTAAAATAACCTCTCTAAAAGACTTAGGTCTCTTTCTATTCAAGGTTTTGTCCTTCTGTAATTGCTGCAAAAGAAAATGTTCTCTTCTGAAGACCCAAAGAGACCAATATTTGAATCCTTAGCAGGTCATAAAACAAGAAGATGCTAATACCTTTCCATCACTACTCTTGTGCATTTTTGACAGAGCCTGCTGAATGGGACATGAAGGCCCTCTACCCACTAATCCAAATGCAATGTTTTCATAGCATGCTCTACAGACAAGAAATTAGGATCAGTAGTCTCTCTGAAGTTTACAGGATGTGTTTGAAAAACTGAAAGCATGTCTCAACCAGATTGTTGAGAAACAATTTCAAAGCTACCTGTAGCTGTCAACTTTTTCCCCTTTTTAAATTATTTTTTTTTTATTTTGTACAACAAACAGTAAATGTCTCAAACAAAAATTTCATTAATTACCTGCATTAGGCTTGATGAAATTAGTAATAATTTTACTCTGGTTTTTTTGCCTCCTTTGGTTCCTCTTTGTCCAACATAGTATTCGTCTCTTTCTCACTGTGCCCCTTTGGTCTGTACTCAAGAATTTTGAAGTGTTACTCAAGGAGATTCAATCATACCAAATCATTATTTTATTATATTTGCTCTCCATAAGAGACTACAGTTTTACTCACATGACTAGTTCTGCAAATCAGTAGTTCTCAAAATTTAAGACTTATGAGATCTGAAGTAGTTTATGTATACTTCATTTTATAAAATACAGCCATGAACTCTTTTTGTTACACTAGGCTAGTTTTTAACATGTATGTGTGAGACAAGTGGGTTCTTAATACATGTTGATCAAAAGTCTTTCCCAAAAATCTCCCAGTAAATTCAGTATCAGTTTTCATAGAGACATCATAAGTACGTATAACACCAGACAATCCAAAGAGCATTATAAAATGTGACTTTGTTTTTTTTTCTAAGATGTTAAAGAATTCCTACTTGTACCAATAGGAAAAAAAATCTAACCATTGTGATAAAAAACAGTACCCGTACATGTATTTGTAAATATTTGTCAATATTTAGAAGTGAGAAAGACAGATTTTTGCAAATATACAAATATGTATATATATGTACACATTTAAAAATGAGATGTCTGGTGCACTGTGTTTCATTCCACAGCTCAGCTAAAATGGCAGTAAAGAAAATTTCCTCTTTGCAACTCCCTAGTCGTGTGAAAAGCTCTTAGTTACCCTTGTAGTCACAGAAGATCATACTAGAAGAGGTTTTTCTTGAATGCTCCAGAGACATGTGTCCATAATTCAATATGATCACAGAACTGTGAAATTACTTTGTAAGAAAGACTCATATAGAAGCAATCTATGGTAAATGTAGTCAAAACTGACTTAAACATGAATTGCCAGGAAATGTCAGGAAAAACAGACAGAAAAAGCACTTGTGCACTTCAGCATCTCATGTCTGTATTTTCAGAAAACTGAGTTTCATTTGGTTTGTTATTGTCAGAGTATTTTCAGTACAGTGTTAATAATAACTGTCATGAGCTGGTGTCCCAAAATACAGTTTTACAGAACCTTTTAAAATCAGTAGTTCTGGGAAAGAATTCTCTTTTTCTCCAAGATTTTAATATAACGAAGAATGATAGCAAAGCACAGAAAAAGAAAATCTGACTGCAGCTACCAGTGGGCAGCTCAACATATTTTTGTGAAAGAAGGGCATAGACCTGCATAGTCCCCTGTGGATATAAAGGGGAGTAAAGTTCCACTAAAAAACAGCTATATGGAATAAAATTTCAGCCACAGTCCTTACTCCTTACTGGCTCTGTATAGGGTAGGGAATAAGATACTTTGGGGAAAAAAAGATTGTATGAAATCATCAGTTCTCCCTTTAAATCAAGAGCCAGGGAGAAAGAGTAAACATATGTTCTCTGGTCTGCTGCTCAGGTGGATTTCAAAGACAATAGACCTTAAAGCATGAATAGACCTTAAAGCTTCTTACAATAGACCTTAAAGCTTGAATTAATGTGACAAGGTAGCCTCAGCTGAGGGCAGGAATATCTTAAAAAATATGAGGTAAATACAATGGTTATTTGGATTCTGAGAAGCTTGTGTTTCTTAATTGGACACTTGTGCGCTCATCCACAGACAGTTCAGCCACCTAACATAAAGAAATTATGCTCCTAAGTATCTTTGATGCTGTACACACAGAGCAGGTATTAATAAATTCAGTGGCATATTAATAAATGCAGTGTCACTCTGCTTACAAGGAGTGGCTCCTGTTTGAATTAAATGGGATGTGCTTGATCAGAGGGAAGTAAATGAAAGAGCAAGGGCTAGGGCACATTAAAATGAGTTAGAGAGATGAGAAGGGGACATGAATCTGAGATAACCATGTCTCCTTGGTTACATGGAATATGGATCAGAGAAAACAGCCAATTAGATAGATTTGCTAGATAGATTTTAATAATGTGCAAGCTTACTCTTTTGTGTGAATAATCTGACCTGTGTAGGGTGTGTAAGAAATTGTTCTTTGTTAACTGAGTATTGCAGCAGTTTTATAAAGTTGTTCCTAAGATAAATAAATAATTTGTGGCTTTGGATATAGTAAAGCAGGGGACTAGATTTTCCTGGGCTTCAAATTAGTGGAACTTGCTTTTGAATTCCCAGCTACCAGCAAAAGCTTGTAGCCTAGCTGTTAAGTAAAGTCTGGAGAAAAAGGCAGGTGTTTGCTCTCAGTTGAATTCCACTTTGAATTATAGATTTTTTTTATGCCAGCTGATTAAATTAGACTGATTTCCACTGCTGGGGTCTGCATAATACTACCAATTTACCTTTCCAATGAAACATTTTTTTCTTTGTTGGACTGTATTAAATATGCTGTAGATATGTCAAAATAATCAGTGCAATCAGCAGATGGTAGAAATGCAATCCAGGCTTTTCTTTTATACTGGTCATCTGGAGACCAAGTAACACCTCTGAAAAGTTATATAGATTTACACTGTGAAGGAAGCATTTCATCTAATATATTTGATTTTGTGGATACTACTTAATAACTGTACAGTTCTGCAGGTTAATTTTTCTTTTACCCTTTCCTTCTCTTGGCACTAACTAGCAACAAATTTTATCAAGGTGTCAGTTCATAGTAGACCTGATTTTTACCCTTGTAAATATTTTAATCAACAAAATTCCATTTTGATGCCAAGCTCTTCCATTCACACATTTGATAACACATAATTTGAAATCCGATTGGACAAAGTGAGGACAAAACACCTTTATTCCAATTGTTTTGAGTCAACTGCCTAAATTATGGGAGACACCAAAATGCTGGGGAAATCCCTTCCTCTACTGAAAAGCTCTTGACACTCAGGACTTGTTTGTAGCTGCAAAGCTGAGCAGGTAATAAGACATCATGGGACATATCTAACACAAATGGAAGGATGTCAGACTCCTCTACCTCCAGGAAATCCTTTGCTCTTTGAATTGTCTTTTCTCGTGAGAATCATTTTTCCAATATGCTGAGTTGACAAGTGGGGCAAGAGGTCAGAGATATACTCTGTGATGTTTTGCTGATGCTGTCTTATATTTCAAATATTAAAAAAAAATAAATATTTGCTCAAGGTGATAGTCCGTGAAGTATCTTAACCCTCCAGGCTAAGGAGGGAAATCTTTCTTAACTCACTCTGTTCTCACAGATTGTCCTTTGCTACTTTTCTTTCTATATAATGTTAAACTAAGTTTTAAAAATTTTAAAAATATTTAAAATAAAATGTAGAATAACAAAGGTATTTTTAATAGATATTTGATCAAAAGTAACTCAAATAGGCATAAAAAATTTATTGAAAGGCATATCAAAGTTTCTCAGTGCTGAACACTGAGACTGGGAAACATGACACAAAACACAAGATATCCAGAACAGTCACATTTTGTTATATCTCATTGTATGATCTGGCCACACACTGAGGAGCAAGGATGTTTAATACTGGTAGGCAAGTACAAGACACTGCTCAGATATCCCAGCTCCTGAGCAGAAAGATAGGGAAGCAATTTTTCTTAGGTGATAGGAGAACACAAATGTCAGTTGTGTAAACACAGACCCATTTGCCAAATCCACAAGAGCCGACAGATCTGCACTCATCTCTTTGTCACTGCTTTACAGTTGTGGGTTTTTTCAGCTGCAGTATCTGTGTGTGATTTGTCAAGGTGTTTTTTTTTTAAAGCATGGCTGAAGGTCAGTCTCCACAAATCCATTATCACATCAAAATGACTGATTGCTGTCAAGCTGGCCTGATTCAAGAGTCAGCAATGAGCTGCATTTATCATGACAAGGTGTATGTGTAAGATGTGAGGCACAAATAACATGGAATGTAATCACAAATGTGTGTATGGGCTTCAAACTGTCACAAACATTTTTTTGCTAATTGAGAAAATACACTTACCTCTCTGCAGGTAATACTCTACCTCTTTATTGATTTGATAATTCAATCAATCATGACGGCGTTCAAAAGGGCTCTTTCTACCTGCAGAAAGAGATTACATATGATAGCCAGAAAACAGGAATATTCAGTTACTTTCTGAGTATCTCAAGGAACAAGCCCTCTTAAGGGAGAGACCTGCTTGTTTAGATCTTAACACAACTAGATGTAATATCACTCCTCTGTATGTTCCATCTAAGAATTTTGTAACTATAATGTCCATGTTTGGAATTTTTATTGTCCACTTACCTTAATCCAACTTGTGATGCAATGATTTCAAGGTCCCAGCAACATGATGGTGTCCATTCTGGCGGGTCAGTGATCCTTGTGTCAGGACACACTGGACAGGCTGGCAGTGCTGTAGAGCACTCCAACAGATCCAAAAGGCAGCTCCTCCATGTACCTGCAAGATCAGGGAGATAGTAAACATGGAGTTTTATGTGGTAGAAGTGACCTGTAGCACCTTTGGAGTCAAGCTGGTGAACACAGAATTAGCAATACGACAGTAGCCCAAGTGTCCTTGAATCCCAGCTACCCTAATGAGTTCATTTCACTGGGAAAGTGTGTGAAACAGCTGCTTTATAAATTAAAGCAGTAAAGCAGTAGAAGGTTTTTAAAAGTGATAAGAATTCTAACTACTACCATTTTAGAGTTAGATGTCCTTTCAGAAAGTGCTTTAAGATTTTGCTGGACAATTTCTCCTTGAACTCCTCTCCTAGATTAATATTAATGCAGGTATTTTAGAACAATACACCCCTTATTACCCATCACTTATGAGAGTTCAAAATATAGAGATAAATCTTCAGCAATGGCCTATAAGCAAATGGATTAAGACAGAAGTTGGTAGGTAAGGATTGTGCTGCACACAAAGGGGCTGAAATATCACTTAAGAGCTGTTATGACACACAGCATAATCTTACAATTGCTCCCTTTACTGCAGAAAAGCATGTGATGTAAGAAACCCTTGAGACCCATCCACACTGTTAAGTACAGATTGAAAGTATGTTTTTTGATTTCCTTATTTTGAATTCCCCATCATCTTAGTTGTTCCACACTCAAAAACTTCAGAGATTATAACCTAGGAACTGTCACAGAAAAAAAAAGTCATGCAGCAGACAGCCTGTGTGCTTGCATTACAAACATGACTCTCATCAATTACTAATTATATATGTATACATTTATATGAATACATTGAATGTGTACATGAGAGAGAGGGGGTATTAAAATTATGTATGCACTATAGTTTTAAGTACCATACTTTAAAATAAAATCCCTTTAAAATACAAGACATAATATAATATAGAAGTATGAATACATATATACTCTGTTCCTCTGGTTAGTATTAGTCTTGAATTATGCAATCTGAAATTAGAGGGTTGAATCTTTTGAATGATCAAAGAGGGTGAAAAGGTGGTTGCTTATTTATTTTCTACATCAAACAGAGATTTGTTTTTCTGAAAACAAGCTACAATAATTTCAGTTATTTATTCTCCCTGTGAAAGCTGCTAACCATTTCTTTTACTACTTGAGCAGGAACTGCTTGCCACTTTCATTTACTCTCATCAGTAATGATGGCAAATTCTCTATTCAGTGCAATAGCCTCATTGCATTAGCCTGCCTTCTATTTTGTATGGTTCTGCTCTTTCTAATATTTGTGCATCAAAATGAATTTTCTTTTGCATTGCACATGAACTTCCTATAAATGTCATTTTCTGTTTTGGTAACAGAGCTATCCTCAAAAGGAGAAAATTTTCACAAAGGGTTTAAGGCCTTCACAATAAAACAAAAACTAGATTTAGGTATACACAAGGAAAGAGCATCCATTTGCAATCATCTTCACTATTTACCCACTTGAAGGAAAACAAACCCTTAAATAAATTATAGATCCAAATGTTTCTGATACTTGACTGAGCCCCTGAGCCCACAAGTCTACTTCTAAAATATTCATCCTGATGTTAAAATGATACCAAGACATTGTTTTCAGTATTTATACCACAGATATTGTATTGTTCTCTTTCTTTCTTTCTTTCTTTCTTTCTTTCCTTCTCTCTCTTTTTCTTTCTTTCTTTCTTTCTTTCTTTCTTTCTTTCTTTCTTTCTCTTCTCTCTCTTTCTTTCATTCTGTTTTCTTTTTTTGTCAAGAATAAGCACAGAATTTGAATTTTGGATGGTTACAGACTATTAAGAGGACAACACCTGCATTCAGACGTTCACGTAAGTGCAGTGATTTTTCAGTGACTGTAGGGATGGGCCTCTTATTAAGTTGCTGTTACCAAAGTTGTAGCAATAAAGATTGATCGAAGACACTGATGATATTGGAACAGGACTACAGATAGAATAAATCAAAGCAGCTGAACTGAAGTCCCAATCCATTATTTCAAGAAGCTTTTGTTCATTTTCTGTACCTTTGGTCTATTGCCAAATGCACTTAAGATGGCACTGATAACTGTTTAAGTTCAGCTGAACATCAACACAATACCAAAGCACAACAGTGACATAGAAGAGGCAAACAAGAATATCTGTAGAGAAAGTATTCTTGTCTGCCAAGTATGAATTTTCCTATAAAATATCAGCTGTAGTTGCTATCAGGATGTCACAAGAAAGCACGGGATGATGCGTGTACTCAATCACAGTGTGTAGAAACCTGGAAGCAGCAGTTTTCTTAAAATTCACCTCTAGTTGCTTTAATGAGGAAGAGCTTACAGAATTCCCAGAGAGGAATGTGAGTAACAGTGCAGTGTAGATGTGGTCTTATGGATGCTTCTTTTCCCCTTTGGTCTGCACAGATCCATATCTGCTGGCAACCACAGCACATTGACAAGGCATTTACATGCAGTGATGTTGTAAACAGAAGTCATTGTTTTGCTAAGCTGAAAATTCTTAGATGCCATAGGGAGTGTACAAACTGAAGAGACTTCCATATCACTGAAATGAATAGAGCCTATATACCCAAAGTTTCTCTAAAAGATTCAGCTTTGTTTTCAAATACATATTTATGACCTATACATGGACTAGGAGTAATATTTATTCTTTAAGTATTAATGCAAGTGTTAATATACATTATTCTTTGATTATTGCATTTTCATATGCAGAGGCTAACAATTATAAATTCTCTGGAAAATACAGCTCAGATATTTTACACATATTGATTGAATATTTTCAGCTCAAACAAAAGATATTCCATCAGAAAACTAACTGAAGATGAAATCTGTGAAAATTTCTGAAAGCCTTGGTGATTCTATTCAATGGGGGAGGAGCAGAAAGGGATGCAGAAAGAATTGAATGACATTATTGGGAAGTCTCAGCTCAGACTTATTCCATGAAACTTGTTACATTTTTCCAACAAGGCCATAAAATACATCACAGAAATATGTGATTAGTATAAGCAATTAAACCTTGTTATAAGAACAAGCATTTCTGAGTAACCAGAGAGAAATGTGCTCCAGTGCATGTTTAAATGATAGTATGAAGCTTTTCAAGATCAAGACAGGGAAAGAGAATGATGGGGGTTCAGCAGAACAAAACACTGCACTGGTTTTTTCTCTTGTTCTCCATGTTCCAGTGTATGTGTGCCAAGGCTACTTCTCTGTTCATCTTTTTCTTCCTTGCTGCTTCCAAGAAGAAAATATTTGAGACTACTTGCTTTACCAACTGGTTAAGAGGAGCAGATTGGCTGTCCTTTAAAAACTGCTTTGCAGATCAATCAGTAATTCATGCAATCCACATACCATACCATACACTAAAAGGGAGTAATCATTTTTGCATCAGTGACAATTGGAGTCAAAAGTACCATATCTGCAGCAATGAAATATTTATTAGTAAGTAACCATGCTCATGTAAGTCCACTTATCAGATTAAATACCTGTTAATTCTGCATATACATACAGACGTCAATACATACAATGTAGGATGAAATAACTGTCCTAAGTCCTGTCAGTGTTCTTATAGCAGCACATGACATATTTATGAAGCAATTTCAGCAAGGCTAAACCACAAAATGACCTCTCCAACTATTATTTTATTATGATTGTAAAGTCATTGTTGCAAGTCATGGGCCCAAACATTTTGTTATGCCAAGACTATCAAACATTTCCATGATAGTTGCTCCAGGCTAACAGTGATGCACCTGCCAGACAAATGAAAGCTTCTTTTTCTCTGACAAGTTCCTGTACTACAGCATGGTATGCCAAAAAAAGCCCAGTAACCACTATGAGCTGAGAGCAGCAGCAGTGATGCAAACTGGGAGGTGCACAGCTCTGCAGCCTCTGATGTATGACAGCTTGAAATCATATTGATTGCTCCAGGATAGCAACAACTTAAAAGCATAGCACTATTCCCCTCTACCCCTCTTGCTGTATATCTTTGCCTGAATTTTAAAAGTTAAAACTGGCTCTTCATAGGACCTGATTCTCATTGAGGCATTGAATTAAACTAGAATATAAATATCTAGTAAAAGTAATTTTAAAACCTCTATGAGAAAAACTTACAGTAGGTACAAAACACATTTAACTAAATCCTTCATATAATTCTGTAGTCAGTGAAGAATTTTACTGGCACTCAATTTAAAGTCTTACGAAGAGACAGTTCAGCTTCATCTTGGCCTTTCATACATGTGAGATTTCAAGCAAACTGCAGAATAACAGCAGTAGAATCTTGAAGCTCATTAATCAAGGTATTAGCATATTCCAACAGATTGTTAACAAAGCAATGACTGAAATATGCAAACCATCCCTAGAAAGGAGAGGTTTCAGCATACTTATGTTCTGCAAATGCTAAATAGCACTCAGAAAGTAATTGCACATCTCAGACATAATCCACACATCTTGTTCTAGTATTAGAAGTGAATTGTGGTGAGTCTTCATCTCAGGAACAGGCTGATTAGGATTTTCTTGCTAAAAATGAAAGACTCATCACCTGTTGTAGTTACCTTATGCTTATTTGGCAGCTGCTAATCCTCTATATAAATTTCAAGTGAAAGGAATTTAGCAGCCAGAGTGAGTCTGTGCAGCTGAGCCTGGTGGAAATGTTTATCAAAGACATTCCAGAAGATTTCCAGCTGTTTCTTCCACCTGCTTTACTCAAAAGCCTGGTGCAGAAAAATGGAAACAGCTGGGTCCAGATGCCCATTCTGGGATTCATTTCACTGTGGATCAGTACAAAAGCTTCTTGGACACAGGAAAACTTTGTGGGCATTGTAAGGTGGCTGCCCGTAACTCATTTGTGTCCTTCAGATGGTACATTCTGATGTTCATGTTGGGAAGAGTGAGTGGAAATCTTAGCTGCTGGTACCAAAACCTCTACTACATTTGCCAACTTCAAAGTGGTCTCTATATTGCAGATTATTATCCTGTTAATGTAGTTTAGAGGGTAGATTTTGTTTCCCCATGTGATGAGAACAAGAATGTCAGTGGCATATAATCTCTCTAAAGACATAAGTAAATAAATGGTTCTAATGAATACACAACCCACAGAATAGAGAAAGAATCAAGGAGTGTATGCAGCCCCTTAGAGTTGGTTACAAAGCCATGAATTCAGAATGAGGCTCTCACTAACAAAACTGTCAAGAGTAGCTGAACTTAAAAGGGCTTTCCTGGATGCAGAGATATCTCTCAAAATTAAATTACCTCAAAGTGACTCCCATCCAGTATGAGGAAAAGGGCGGCATTCTTAGTTCAGCAGTCTAGGTTGTGTGATTCTTCTCTCTCTACAAAGTCAAGTAAATTAGTGAAACTTTTAATTAGAATGGCTATTGGTATGGGCTAGATCTTAATCAGGTTGCTGCAGAAAGCAATCACAATTACTTAATCTAAGGGGAATTATTAAACAGAAGCATAACATCTGGAGCTTCTTGGGAGGAGAATATTAACACAAAATACAGGGCATTAGAAATATGGAAAATAGTAAAACAAAGGTTATCACCTGATAGAAACTGTTTTTCATGACATCATCACAGGTATATATCATATTAAGGAAAAAGGGCACTTGCATTCCTCTCATGGTTTAGCCCCAGCTGGCAACTACCAGGCAGTCACTCTCACTTCCCCAGCAGCAGCCCAACCAGCCTCAACCACAACTTATCTTTCCTATCAGCAGTAAAGCTACCTCACTGCTACCACCAGTAGAGCATGGCAAAAGTTGTCCTTTTTCCTAGGAATGAAGAGACTCTTTCTTCCTCAGACCTACTCTCTCCTGCTTGAAAATTTCCTTCTCTGAGTTTGTTATTTTCTGTCTAACTTTGCTTTTCACTTTCTATTATTAGCTGTTCGCTGAAGTTTCCTTTTTCTATCATCAGTCTTCTGTTTCACTACCTAGTATTTTCACACTCTCTTGCTGATTCAGCATCTTTCTCTTTGATCTTACAGTTTTATTTTGCTTTCTCATATCGGTCATCTCTCCAGTGCAAAGTAATCCTTTCTGTACATAATGAAAGAAGGCTTTAAACTTAATTTGCTGGAGGAGGGGAACCTCATTCCATCCCACTCTTACCAGTTTGATGCCATTGTCAAAAAGAGATGCTCAGGGCATGAAGAGGAGTCACATATCAGTGGGAGAGCAACACAAAGGAATTCCAGCTACTAGGTCAGCCTCATGGGAGGCCAAATTCAAAAGCCTCCATGCAAACACATGCAGAATGGGAGTAAAAAAAAGGAGTTTAGAGACATGCACACACCTGCAGGGCTATCATCTCGTTGACATTGGGAAGATATGGTGGCGGAGGGGGGGGCTCCTATGACTGAAGTGTTCGAATGGAAGGATGCAGGCTCTTTAGGAAGGACAGGATGGGCAGACAAGGAGAGGACTTCAGTGACCAGTTGGAGTGCATATGGATGGATGAGGAGCTGACTGAGAACTTAGGGGTCAGGGATGGGTGACATTATTCTGGAGCTCTGCTATAGGTCACCCAAACAGGAAAACTGAGCAGATGACAGATATAGGCAGATAGGAGAAGCTTCATATTCACAAGTCCTCATGGGGGACTTCAACTACCCCAAAAATCTGTTGAAAGAATAATCCAGGAGGTTCCTGGAATTCCCTGGTGTTAACTTTCTTCTACAAGTGAGAGGCGCCAATGAGAAGAGGTGCTGTGCTGGGCCTTCTTCTCACCAAAAGAGGAGGGTCTGGTGATGAATGTGAAGCTCAGGGGCAGCCTGGACAGCAGTGGCCATGACATGATGGAGTTCAAGATCCTAAGAGCATCAAGGATGGCACTCATGAAGCTCCCTACCTTGGACTTCAGAAGAGCAGACTCCTCAGAAATCTGCCTGGTAGACTACCACAGAATATAGCCTCCATTCCTATGGAGGAAAGAGTCCAATAAAACAGGTTAATATTCAAAAATAATCTTCAAGCTCAGAAGCAATGACAAAAAAAGAGGATGTCAGGCAAAAATGCCAGAAGGCCTGTGTGAATAAACAAGGAGGCCCTGGACAAACTCAAACATGGAAAAGAATCCTAGAGAAGTCAGAAGCAAGGACAGATAGGAAAAGAGATAAATTGTCCAAGAAGCCAGTGATGAGGTTAGGAAAGCTAAAACCCAGATAGAATTGAGTATAGCCAGGCATGGGCAACAAGAAAATATTCTAGGTACATTGTCAATAATAGGAAGGCTAGGGAAAATGTGAGTCCTCTCTGGAAGGGAGCAGGAGATCTGGTAACCCAGATTATAGAGGGCTGATGAACTCAGTGACATTTTTGTCTGTCTTCTCTGGGAAGTGTTCCAGCCACACCTTGAAGATGCAGAAGGCAAAGGCAGGGACTGGGAGTATGCTGTAAGAAAAGACCAGTTCCAGGTATATTTAGAGAACCTGAAGGTGTTCCATCAGTCCATGGGATCTGATGAGATGCATCCATTAGTCCTGAGGGGAGTGGTGGATGAAGTGTCTAAGCCACTGTCCATTACATTTGGGAAGCCATGGCAGTCTGGTGGAGTTCTCAATGATTAGGGAAAAGGAAACACAGCCCCCATTTTTTAAAAAGGGAAGAAAAGAGAAAGAACCAAGAAACTATAGGCTGGTCCATTTTGCCTCAATGCCCTTCCAGGTCATGAAGCAGATGCTCCTGAAAACTACTTTAAAGGATATGGGAAAAAATGAGATTTGTGACAGCCAAGAGTGGTTTCACTAAGTTCCAATAAAGACAGGCTAAGAGAGTTGGGGCTGTTCTTCCTGGAGAAGGGCAGTCTCTGGGGAGTCCTTACTGCAACCTTACAGTAACTAAAGGGGAACCTACAGGAGAACTGGAGAGCACTGCAAAGGCCTCTGATAGGACAAGGAAGAATGGCTTTAACTGGAAGAGGATGGATTCATATTAGGTATTAGAAATTACAATTATTAGAAATTACATTCTACAATGTCTCATACATTATTTTTAATGTTTTCTTCTCATTGTAACATACTCTTTCCCTACCAACCTCCACACTACTAAGAGCTCAATCTGTGGAAAAAGGTTGTCCAAAACTTAATAATGGTTACTTGAAAGTAAAACTTTGTTAGTAGCTTGTTTTATTTAAGAACAAGGTACAACAAGACTGCAGATGTAATGAAAATGCAGATATTCCAGTAGGCATAGCAATTTTATTAAATAATATGCTGTCTTCCCACTCCTTTAAATATTTAAAATGATTTTGCAACTCCTTCCACATAGTACAGAAGCAGAAAGCAATTGGGCAAAAATAGCAGTCATTAACTTTGTAGATGCACTAAGCACAGCAGGTAGTATATAGGATTCAAATTCAAACCACCACTCTTCAGAAGCAAAGTCTGGAGGGATTTTGCTTTCTGCAGTAGACAGAGGGAGGATCGTCTGAATACTCATTAAAACAAATCATAAGGACTGATCCTTATATATTTATTGCTATGAGTAGACAAAATTTATTTGGAACTCAAGACAATTATGCATAAGAGGAGAAAAAAAATCCTTTAAAAACCTATTAAAAAAACCTAAATAAACAAAATATTAATGAACTGTATTACAGACTAAAGGATGGAAACCTGTAAATGTGTATGGTAGGTAGAAGTCCATGAAAGTTATCTGGTACTTTTCTATATGTAGATGTGTAGTATGTAGTAATCCAATATTGCCTTTAACATATTTGAGATCTCTTGGGGAAAAGGTACATAGGTCATATTTGTAAAAGAACATAAAGAAAAGTATGCTATCTATTGATCCCATGGGCTGTGCACTCTGCATTTGCTATGTGAATTACGGACACCTTCCTTTTCCACCTTCTCCATGAAGGTCAAAAGTTAAATTCCTGTCCAACAGTTGCAAACTGCAAATAGACCTCATTGACAACCAAGAAATAATTTTCTGTGAAGTCTAAGTTCAAGTCCCTTGTACCACCAGGTGTGACTGCAGTGCAGATCACCAAAGCTGCTCCCAAAAACCACATGATTTTTGGGAGGAGTAGAATGACTCCACATAGTTGTAGATTCAGTGGTGCCGTTCTTAATCTCTCTGCGACATCCAGGACACAGAACCTCCCGTTTCCCAGGTTTGCTTCTTTAATGGATGAGAAAACCAAGAAGGTTTTACTGCACTTTATATCCCTTAATCTTGTGCAATTTCTATATTAGTAAATTTAAAAGCAACCACCACTGAAGATTTGTATCCTCTGTGAAAGTAATGATGACAATGTTAACAAGACAGTACAGATGGGACCACAGGCACAGGTCAGTGCTTTATAGAGGTGTGCATGCCATTCATAAGAGATTTTTTCAAAGCATTTAAGGACTTCTCCTTTGGATCTGTGAGTACCTCCTATCCCCAGACACAGGAGGAATGCTGTTTTTTTGCAGTGCTACTTCAACTGGTCAAAATATTGTCTACAACTCTGGGCTGAAATGGAATTTGAGAAAGGGCAGGTTACCCTAAAGCTGCTTACTATCCAGGGAGTTAAAAAATGTGTTTATAAATCTTTGGAAACCTTCCAGCTAACAAGCCCTTTGTAGTGTCCTCTGTTATATATGAAGAGTTCCTGGTTTCAATCTCCAGCTTTGTAGACAGTTTCACAAGCAAAAAAAAAACAACACAAAACAACTTCACTTGGTTGCAGCCTCAATAAAAGGGCAAAGATTAAAGATGGAAAAAACAGAACTAACCTTGTTGCAAAGGTAGCAATGGCTACATATGGGGAAAAAAGGAAGGTAGAGAGGCAGCAGGAGAAAGTTGACTCATCCCATACCTGCAGAAATAACTGTCTCAAGGAAAAGGCTGAAGGACTTCCATGTGCAGGAACTTCAAGCATTCCCCTTTAGTGAGCACTTCATTTTCCTAGTGAGTTTTATAATTAAGTATCAACATGCCATTAGCTATGGCATCACACCATAGCCTTCACAAAGTCAGATCTTTCCATCTATATCAAGCAGGATAATATATTGCAAAGTCAAAAGGAAAAATGCATTAGGCAACATGATGGCAAATGTAACCCTTCTGGATATATTGCACCATAAATACTAAGAACCACTACAGTAGAGCTTTTATCAAATTCTGGCCCTGAATGTAAGATACTGAGGCTTCCACAAATCAGAAAAACGATTAAATAAATCAGTCTTCCTGATGTCATATTATTCCAAGCTGCCATCCTTACAGAACACAAGATAGTCAACAGTTGGTGTGACAAATGGACTGGCCACTGCTGCAGCTTTGAGACATACACTCATCTCAGGTTAATCAATGTAAAGGGAATAAAATACCCAATTCTTTGATCCTGTTATTCAAAGCACCTGTTTGGCAGAGTACTAAAATATATATAGCTAATTTGGAATTCAGATTGCCTTCACCAACAGCCCTTTCTGCCCTTAAAAGTAGGCACATATTTAAATGCCTTACAGAAATGGAACTTAAAAGGGGAAATGGGCTTATAAAGATTTAGGAATCTGAGCTGACAACACAACCAATTTTAAATTCACTCAGGGGCAGTGCTTTTCATGTTACAGGAAGGAAAGCACCTATTGTTCTTCTTTCTACTTTGTAAACAATCATACTTGCTCTGTTGGCAGTGGCATCCCATAATTATTTCCCATATCCAATTAAGGCTGCAGCTGAAATTCCCCTCATAAATCTTTCTTCCCTGAACAATTCAATTGGTTTTACTTACCTCCACTACGATTAGCTGAGCATGCACTTTCAATTCCTGTTTCTTCCCCCCGTTTAAATGTGGGGTCACATGCTCACTTCAAAATTGATTTTCTAGGCAGATGCTCTTTACTGAACACCTCAGCTTCCATCAACATGTGGGACAGGATGTGAACCTTTGTGGCAAAGCCTGTAACCAAGGACACAGAATGGTAGTGATATGACTAAAAAAAGCAAGAGGGAGAGCTAACACCTCCTATATGAACACTGTATGGCTATAATTGGCTTCTTCCTCCATAGCCAGAGATAAAGTTGCTACAGAAGAAGGCTTAGAAATGGGTGTTATATGTACATGTATGTTGCCTGAAATAGAATTGACTCTGCATATGTGCAGGCTATTAAAAAAATAAATTAAAAAAAATTAAAGATTAAATCTTGGCAGAGACTAAGAACCATCATCTTCATCTAACCATATCTAAACTCATGGCAGATGTTGTACCGCATCAGACCTACCACTCTTCAAATTGCTGGTGTAATACCAAAACGTGGTCCAAAGCACACTGAACCTAGTCCGTCATTTTGGTGCAAAACTGGTAAAAACTACCACATTTTCATAAACATCACTTAGCATACATTCCAAAGACAATGCATTTGGGAAGGTCTAAGTGAAGTTTTGTTTAATATAAAACAAACTTCGAAATTGCAGGAGTCTGTGGAAAAGTAGAAACCAATCTGTTTTATTCATAGGAGCCAGATAGAACTGGGAGGAGGAAGAAATAACATTTACAATTTTATATGTGGAACAAAAACAATTTTATAGACTAAAAAAATGTATGAGGTAAGGTTGTATTTATATAAGTGCTTTTAAAAGCAGACCCCAGCTGAAGGGACAGATTATCTAAAGGGACATATACTGCAGCCCCAAAATGTTATATATGCTGTTGTACCAAATGTAGTATCAGTGGATGATTTTTCTAAATTTAATAGTAGAGTAAGAACATGGCTGCTTGAAAGAGTCTCCAACTCAGCAAGGAAAATGAAGAGGTGCTGAGACAAATCACCAAATCCTGTGTTTCACTGACAGCTCCTCCTGGTTTCAGACACCACCACAGCTGTGCTGATACTAACCCCTACAAATAGGAAGACTTTGATGTTTTTCATGGTGTTAGAAGTAGGGAAAGTTAGATAGATAAGAGAGGGTCTTACCATGCCTTAAAAAATAAAAATGAGAGGGAGATATTTCTACTTTGTTTCAAAATATGAGGTAAACTAAAGAGTTTTTTTAAAGGAGTGGTACTAATTCTAAATGGTACTAATTCTTGAATTCTAAATTCAAAGTATGTTCTTCTTCAAAACACACCTGGAAAAATAGCTGTTGCTAGCAGTAATTCCCACTTCATTATGTTCCCACTGATTTTAAGTCATTTTAACCTGGATTGAGGTAATGCTGTCATTGAAGAAACAGGAGGGATTGACTAGAGAGCAGTGTGCTTTGTGTTGGGCTACAGCATCTCTTCTAGTCTTCAATTCTTTCAGCATTTTGCTCCGATGGCTATAGTTTCTTGCTATTTATGTGTGCTTCATTCCTGTTTTAAATTGACCAGTCTTTAACTTTTTCCCCCTAAATTCATTCATTATAAAGAAAACACAAAGTCAAACGGTTCTGTCTTTGAACTGTTCTTGTTTTGTGAACCTGTAGTTCTGCAATTGTTTTATTGATAAGGGGTGTCATACTGTATGAATATCTCAATCAATTACATATATTTAAATTACTTTAAAAGCTAGTCAAGTATTTTATGTGGTAATGCCAAATAATTTTTCCTCTGACAAAAGCAACTTTGTCAACACTGGAACACCTGGGGACTTTCCAAATCTGATGCAACTAAGCCTTTAGGTATTCACTGACGGGGAATGTTATAATAGGAAAAGAAGTGAATGTACTCCTTGAAAGATCACAGGAGCACAGAACAGGGGAGGAAAAGGTTACACTAGCAACTATAAAAGATTTCACTGTGGTCGTGGCAGAGATCTTGTATGTGGGTTTGGAGACAGATCAAGAAAGGATTTTTAGGAAAAAAATAAGCAAACTTCATGAAAATAGGTTATGAGTTGGTAAATTGATCCATACTAATAAATTCAAGTGGTCAAATATCAGATGCATGTGGGAAAACTTGTGTAGTTAAACAAGCAAATTCCAAAAGGGGAAAATAAAATTGGTAGCTCAAGGGGCTCTGTTTAACAATATAGAGAAGCAAGACCATATGTAGTGTAACTTAATATACACACAGTTTATAATAATCTTAAATTAAATATTATTGAGATTGTAGCAAATCATTTGACTGGCAGGTGTTTCCACCAAGATTGTGTTTACTATAACTTCTCTTCTGCTTCATGCAGTGTCCTCTGGCTCTTTGTGGTATCTGTTGTTTCAAATGGCATTCATTAAATACATGTTAGTGACAAAAAGCCTGAGCTGGAAGTATTTTAGGTGAATTGGTTTTTAGTAAATGTTTTTCAAGAAGTCTCTGTGTTCTTTACTTGAATTCTTCATATTTACAAAGAAAAATTGCTGAAAATTTTAAACATCCTGTGAAAATAATGTTGTTTCCTTGGTTTGGATAAGCCCTTTGAAGGAAATACACATTAAAAGTTGTATACTGAAGACATTTTGAAATACAGATTTTTAGAATGAAAGTGAAGCAGACATCCATCACATATTCAAAGAATATATCGTCTCTTTACTTGTGTTGTATTTATTGCTGCTCTAACTCTTGCAAGAGTAATTTCAAATATGTTTGCACTATACCTACAGCTTTATGATGCTGGATCTAATTTATTCATGATATAACCATATCCACATCTATTGTGTTTGCAAGGATTAATGGAGGGAAGCTTATTTGAAGGATTAAGATTTTCAGTCCCCAATACATTCAAATATTTTCCTGCTGAATACATAATCTCAGCCTACAATTATTGTGAGGATTTCCTTTCTTGAGGGTTCTGTATGACTTCACCATAGAAATCTTGGCACTTTCCCTTTTGCTTATTTTAGAGACTCCTATCATGTCAGCAGATTCTGTGATTTTCTAAAAAAATAATTGATCTTATGCTTTCTGTTAACCTCATCCTTCTATTTGCTCCCTAGTTTATGTGCTGGAGTTCAGAGGCTTACTCCATATTTGTTGTCCATACAACCACTACATCTTACCAGTCCATGTTGCTTCTTGTTGATATAGTTTCTCTCTTCCACAGCAAAGTACACACCCACAGTAGCACCAGCCTAGATTCAGCTGAACTCTTGATTTTTATCAGATTCCCAGATCCAGATGCTCTTTGGAGAAAATTTAGGTTAGGTTTTGCACAGTTGAGCTTGGTTATATTTAGGTTTCAAGCTCAATTTATGAAAGCAGTTTATATTCTAAATAATATTTGGGTCTTGTATTTTACACTGATTTTTCACTACTTCCTTTCCATTCATTCAGGTGCAAATATCTGTGGGTTCACCTGTTCAGGGCAGAGTCTAACAGAAGGGGCACAACAGCTATTCCTTGTCCATTACTTACTATCCAAGTGGCAGTTTATTCATCTTCTGTTTAAAAGTCTTTGAATGAGCTGGTAGAGAAGCCTTTGGAAAAGAGATATGCATCCTCTCTGAGATATACTGAAATACTCCTTTAGCTTTATGTGAGTTTTGATTTAAGCATTCACAGCTATGGAGTGTTCCTGGGACTTTGTGAGTTTGCTAGGGTCTGCAGCTTCCTCAGCAAAGGAGCAGTGCTGAATAAACATATATGTACTAGAGGAAAATGGAATTAAGTGAAAGGGGCCCAGAGAAGCCACAGCTGACTTTTCTGGAGCAATTGGTCTTACTGTTAGAATATGGAGTATTACGCTGTCTTTAGCTCTGAATCAGGATGTTACTCAACACAAAACAGGACACAAAAAGGGCAGAAAGTGCATTGCCCAGTTTTTAAAATGAGCAACAGTGCTACAGGTGGTGTTCCAGTAACTGAATGGCTTTTTTGCCACTGATGCAGACCATCAAGGAAGGAACAGGATCTGGTTACAATTCTGCTAGCTCCAAACCTTCAGTAATGAGACACAGGCTGTACACAAACATGTATTGACTGGAATTCTAGAAAGACTATCAAAATTAAAAGGGATTCCTTTATTTGAGCAGGATTTCAAGGTTATGAAATTAATTTCATTCCAATTAAATTTTAAATTCTGAAATTAAAAAAAAAAAACCTTAAAAGGAAGGGTGTACAGTAATGAAAAATTTTTCCTTAATTATACCTATAACATCCTCAGGGATTTTAAATACCCCAAGAACATGAAGCAGTGCTCTTGAAATGCATTGATGAACAGCATTTTAAATTGACAATTATATTTTTCTTAGTATGCTTTTCTGTCGTGTATGTTATGTGCAATAAGTCCATTGAGTGGGTGAAATTATAATTATAGTCTGGCTCGGTTCAAACTACCACTGTAATTGCAGATTTTGTTTTCAGGTTGCAGGATCAGCTCCCATTCTCTGGCAAGTGTTCAAATTCTACCTTTTAAAAAGTCCATAAATGGCAACAACAATACCACATATCTTTAGGGCTTTTACATTTTCATTTAGTTTTGTTCAGAACTTCTATCCTTTTTCAAAATATTCGTGCCCTAGTAAGATGATCATCTGAAGAGGGTTAAAAACATCAAGAAGGGGCAAATTATTTCAGTTAATATAAACATTTTTTTTCTCTCCTGAATCAGTGTCTTTTTTGTCTCCTGAATTATTGTATTCAAAAACTCTTCTGATGACTTACTAAAAATAACATTTTGTATTTTATAAGCTGCCAGAAAAATAAGCCAGTCTAAACAAATTAGATATTTCAAAGATATAATTTTGCAAGCAAAGTAGAAAGGTTTTCTTGGAACTTGTGATACTAATAACAAATGCAGTTTCTTGAATAACAATTTTCCCAGTGAAAATACTGCAACTACTCAGAGCTGTTGCAGATTATTTTTTTCTCTCAGACCTCTGTAAATATTTATAACACCAAAAGGCAGTCAAATAGTGACACCCAGTGGTTTCAGAATTCTGTTTTCTGTCTCTACTGCAGAGAAATATTTTGTTCATCTCTTGGTTTCAAATCCAGTATTACTCAAAATGGGTAAATAATTTCCTGTTGAAGAGGTAGTCAGTAGTGATCCATAGTAATCCAGGCTTCTTCACCTCGCTAGGCAAGTCTAAATTGAAAGATTTAACTATCACCAGTATGGATATTTGTCAGCTCTGTGTATTCAATTAGTTACTCAAGAAATGCATAGAAATAAACTCTGCAAATAAGCAATCAAGTTAGCTTTGGAACAATCAAGGGTAAAATATCTTGTGCTTAAAATTCTTTAACTGTCAGAAAGAAAGAGCATTTTAACCATTTTTAAAGACTTTGGAATTCATGAATGGAAAATAATGTTCTATTGAAAAAATTCTATTAATATTTATGATATTAGGGAAAATAAATAAGAGGTGATGTTAGTATTGGTTTTGGGATGACAGCTTGACATTCTCAAAGTTGCCTGGAATTTAAACTGCAAAGTAAATAGAATTCTGCCAAAACAAGCTTTCTTATCAAACATGACTGAACTACAATTTCCTCAGAGGCATATCTTGAAAAGAAATTGTCTTCCCAACATAAGGAGTGAATGCAAGAAGTCTCATTTTCTAACTGCTGTCTCAGAGATAAACATGACATTTTTGAGTTTTAAATTAATAACTTTGCTTTATCAAAACAAGCAAAATATCTTAGTCCCAAAGTGATGACCATAAAAACAAATCAGATCAGCCTTTTAAATGCTCCAACAGATGTTCTCAGAGTGTCTCTGCCAGTCTTTCAGACACTGCATAACAACCCTAGTAGAGTTCTTTGTTTTGCTTCTCTACCAGTACAGTGTAACCAGTTGGGCTTATGGGAATAAAGAGAGTGTAGAAATGCATTATAGCTATTTCAGCATAAAGGCTCTATGATTAAATACAGGTTTTATTAACTGAGCTCAGGAAGAAGATATGGAGGTCCATGTCCATCACTGCCATACATCTCAGCATTCCCTCAGGCTGTGGTTGACTGCCCACTGCAGAAGATGATGCAAGACATCATTCCTGAAAACATCGTTGCATGTCTATTTCAGTGGAAATTTTGTAAACAGCGGTTATGATCGATAGTCTGTACTCCCACAGAACTGGGAGGGTGTAGTGGCATCTACTTAGAAATTCCTAACAACTCCCAAGCCAACGTGGCACTGAAGAAACAGCCAGACCCTACGTTGCAGTGCATGAGAAGCAGCAACAGATGAAGAAAGGAAATCAGAGAGAGCTGTTCCTCTGGAAAAGGAGGAAACTGCAGTTCTGCCAGGAAGAGCAGGCCTTCAGCACCAAGGACCACTCCACCCCCACCCCCCATCCCTGCCCTCCCATAACTGCTTCATTCAAAAGTTGAGTTCTTTTCATAATTGGACAATAAACAATCTTAAATACAATAAAAAAAAGGAAAAACAGTAGAAGAGTTCAGGGACTTGTTAGATAACAGCTCCAAGGCCAGAGATGTTTTAGGCTAAAGGAATCATTTCCCGACTGCTCTATTCTTCTTTCTCCTTTTCTCTTCTCATAGATAATGGCCAATGAACCTGGTTTATCATGCAGAGACTGAGGGAGGACCTTATCTAAGTATCTGGAGGGAGTGAGGAGGAGGGAACTGGGCTTTGTTTGGTGGTGACAGCAGTAGGATGAAAGTCACTGGGCAGAAACTGATGGGCAGGAGGTTCCACCTGAATATGAGGAAGATCTTCTTTACTGTACAGGTAACCAACAACTGGAACGGATTGGCAAGGAAGGTTATGGAGTCTATCTCTGGAGATGTTCAGAAAGCTCTATGGGCACAATCCTGCTAACATGCTCTAAGGAACCCTGCTTGAGCAAGGGTGTTGCATAGTTGATTTTCAGTGGTCCCTTCCAATCTTACTCATTTTTTGATTCTGTGAAATGGCGGAGGAGACTGGATTGTCTTTCTGTAGCAAGGTTTTGGTACCTGGGAAGCTGCAGGTGAGAACACACCAATAGCTTGCCCCCATGTTGGACAGAGCCAGCACCAACAGGCTTCAAGACAGACCCACCACTGGCCAAAGTCGAGCCTAGAAGCAACTTCAGTGGCGCCTGGATAGCAATGGGAGGGAGTAGTTACATCTACTTAGAAACTCGTAATAACTCCCAAGGTGGAGGTCTGAATAAAAGAGATGTTGAATTTTTTCCCCAAGATATTTCACCCTTTTCTAATTTTTCCTCTTTAAGGTATACAGTATTTCCTTTTGGACAGCAGATGCTGCCATGGCTTGTTTTATACTGAGGTGCCAGCTGTCCCTTATGTTCCAAAAACAGTGCCAAACCTGCTGGCACAGGACTTACTGTACTGTCTTTTATACAATGTTAAGTTGTTCCAAGTGGGAAACTCTTCCTATTAAAGTTTTCCCTCTTTTTAATAGACACTAATATTTATGCTGGAGGTCACTGGTGTTTTCATTACCTGTAGTGATGGGATGTTTGGAGTAATAAGCCATATGAAAGAACTACAAGTGATCACCAAACAGAGCATGGAGCAAATAGGGAAGTAGGTATTTCCATAATTGTATCTACATTTTCAACTGTATTAATTCTACAAAGGTAGGGATTGTTGTGCAAACACTGCTCTTAGGGAAAATCAGTTTGGCTTAGCAGAAGTGAAAGCTTTTCCCCTTGTTCAGGAGTGCTCTTCCACCAGAGTAGTAAGACAGAACTTGTGACCTTGTAAGCAAAGCATCAGTGCCCTCTGCCTAAATCTTCATGAACGAGCATCTTGGAGAAAGACTTCACAGAGACATTTGATTGATCCCATCTCTCATTGCTGACCCACCCCCTGCCCCAATATCATTTATCTAACACAACCTTTTGTATGAGCTCAGTTATCTAACAGCAAGAGCTTGGGGCCCTTCACCATGTCTTTATTAGCACAATCCACACAACTGCCAAATACCTGGAACTCTCTAATATTTATTCACTCTCTGGTCACTCCATGAGTATGTAGCTCAAAAGACAGGTCTTTATGCAGAGGTAGGTAAAAATCTCCCTAAACCAAAGTTCATAATTGTGTCTCTTTTGTGGGAGTTCAAAACATCTTTCTATGCTTTATATGTATGTAGCTGTTCTAGGAAAGACAGCTTTTGTAGAATTTTTTGCTCTCAAACTTGTTCCCATCAGACAGTTCATGATATTTCAGGAGTTTCCTAAGTGACTTGCTTTTTCTATTTCCCCATCAAAAAACTTTGTTTTCAAATGGAGACAATGCATTTTCTCTAGGGATGAAATCAGGAAAATACCAGCATAGCAGACACTATTAACTAAGAAGTCAATATTGCTGGTGCACATTTTTCTATAACACCTGGGCACAAAAGGAGGATGAAAATGCATATGTTTATTTTAACAAAACACAACCCAGGAAACATAAGATCCTGATCTGCACAGCTCTCTAATGGAAATTACTTGGAAATAGTGCTGTGAAAAAGACAGTAAATAGATAGCAAGCCATGGAATTAGCAAAGTATAAAACCAGCTATAATCACCAGAATTTCTTCTGCTTAAACCCAGGCTGTACTTTGCCAATTTCATTTGATGTCTTCTCAGGTTACAACATTAAATGCTGCCACTGAAAAGACTCAAATAGCTGAAGATATAGTTAAGACCATTTATCTGAGGTTTCATGAGAAAGTTTAGATATGATCTAATTGCAGTACCTGAACAGAAAGAGAGTTTTTACAAGAGCATGTAGAGCTCTTGGCATACAGGACAAGGGGAATGGATTCAAACTGAGAGTAGGTTTAGATAAGTTATACAGGAGAAATTCTTCATTGTGAAGGTGGTGAGGCACTGGAACAGGTTTCCCAGAGATGTTTTGGATGCCCCACCCCTGAAAATGTTGAAAGCCAGGCTGATGGAACTCTGAGCAGCCTGGTCTAGTGGAAGGTATCCCTGTTCAGGAGGGGGTTGGAGCAAGATGATCTTTAAGACCCCTTTCAGACTATTAATGATTCATGACCAATAAAATATTTCCCATATTTTCTGCAGTATAGTTTCTCCTTCTTTTAAATGTGAATATTTGAGAATTGCTGTACCATTTTAGAACATAACATATATATAATTAGGATGATCACTAGTACTATCTGCTTCCAAGCTAGCATTCATTATTCATACAGACTTTATTTCTGTAAGACAGCTGCACTGACATTCAATTCTTACCTTATTGTATGCTTGCAAGAAAATGGATCAAAACAGAGTACAAGTGCATGTTCTGAAAAGAGACAAAACCCATTATTGCCAGGCAATTCACCATCACTTATTTCTATCACTACTTTCCAGTGTTAATGTAAATCTTACAAACATTCCTCTGGGCAGCAAAAGACTTCAGGAATTTTAGGGTCTGTGTGTAAACATACTCCAAGCCCTACCTGGACAATCTCTTTCAGCAACACACACACACACACACACACACACACACACACACACACACACACACACACATATATATATAAACCCAGCTTTAACATATAAATAGAAATACCTTACATATGACTTGTTATTTACAATATATTAACAACTCAGCATTTGGCGAGGGGAGAATATTTTTAAGGTCATGTTCCTTCCTCAAACAACAAGGTTTTGTGTTTCCTGAAAAATGGGAAAGCTGTGCAGTAATATATGGTTTACTGAGTGACAGCTACAATATGAAGAAGGGAATTTTTGGCAGTTAAAATGATATTACTTCAAATCTGTGGGCATTCTCAGATGGCTGGAGCAGGTAGCAATCAATCTTTGTTTAAACACACATGAAGTTAATGCTATTAATTAGAACAATTGGCTCTGGCTGAGATGACCAAGATCCTAAGCTGTCTCTGAGCAGCAAACACCATTCAATATGAATTATGAAGCACTGAAGCAAGTTTGTTTGCTGGTAAATTGTTTAACAAATGAGTCAATACCTCATGCATTTAAAATCATGTTTTCTTTGTCATAATAAGTCTCAGCCTCAAATACAGTGCACCACAGCAGCATAAGCTGAAAGCACACAGAGGTGGCCAAGTGTAAGAAAAGAAAATGCTACAATGGTGAAAAGAAAGTTTCACTGGACTCTCAGGATGCCCACAATTATCTCTACACATTCTAGTAGAAGGAATCTACACTGGTAGAAAAGCAAAGATGTTGGTAAAGGAAATTGTCCATGAAATCTTTTCTGGTTTCTCCAGACAACTGGTACTGTTGCCTCTGACAAAGCAAGTTATGTTTTGTTAATATAATGTAAGATTCACCTTCAAGTCTAAACTGGAATTGATACATTTAAGTAATGCCCTTGTATCACTTGTGTGTCCCAAGAATAGTGCTGCTGAAGTTTTCAGCTGTGTAGAGTGCATATGCTTATTAAATTAATTAGTGGCTTTACTTCATCCAATTTCCTCCAAAAATATATAAAAATGCTTATAGACTGGAACCCTGTTGCCTCTAGTTATAAGGAGCTTTAAGATGAAAACCCTAATTCTTGCTATAAGTCTCTCAAACATGTCTGTTTTCCACTGTGCTGAATGTGGGTCAAGAGGAACTTTGTTATGACAGAGCTTCTGATACCAAAGGCAGAGTTTGAAAAAAGGCCATGCAACTGTAAGTAGATTAAAAAGGAAAATACAGAGTCATATAGGGTGCTCAGCACCTGATAGTGAGACCTTTTAATCTCAGTATATGGGTTTCTGGAGTTTATATATCACAGCACACAGTGAAAGCTCCAAAAATTATCTGGAAATTTATGAGTAGCATTTGAGAAAGGTCTTAGAAATGCAATATTCTGGAGAAACTTCTTCTTTTGTTCTATATCACAGTGATTTAAAAGTCGATCATTTAAAGGAAAGAAAATCTCAATCATTTATGTAAAAAAGGATATTACTTTTAAAAACCAAGATGTTCTTTCTTTTTTATTTTTTTTTGTTAAAAAATATACAAAATAATCTCGAAAACCAGCTTGTTCCCTCTGAATAGAAAAGAGGGGAAAGAATCTAATTGGAAAAAATAGAGAAGAGTATTTCAGAGAAACCAGTTTAGGAAAAGTACTGAATCTTTGTTCTCAAATATTTTGTAGGCCAAAATTTCAGGTGCCTGTTTCTTAATATTGGCTAGAAAATGCTACATAATAAAACCTAACAACAGTGCCATTTACTTTCATGGTCTCCCTTGTGGGTATATATATAGACTTCTATTTTTCTCTTCATTTTTGCTTAATCCAACCCTAAAATCTCTTAGATTAAGTACACATAGGCAGTGACTGTTTATAGTATCTCTATTGCTGTCTTTTGAATTGCCTTTGCTCTCTGTAGTGAAAAAATGGTCACGTTTATCTGAGTTTACTTAATTATTTGCCTCTTCATTCTTGTCACTTCTAGCATTTCTAATTGTTCTTGAAATTTCTTTTATTGATTGTGCTGAAGCATAGCCTCCTGTACCCATTTAAAAAACAACTGTTTCTAATGTTTTGTGTTCTTTTATTGGCTGTGTTATGAAATCGTGGGGATTAAAAAAGAAAAAAAATAAAGAGAAAAAACAGTTTATATAAACAGCTTGGTATTTTTAGATATTTTAGAGCACAGGGTCAAGCAGATCAGCTTTTAATTAGAAACAGATTAACCTTTGATCACTCCTGCAGAGCTCTACAGCATTGACTGAAGGTAATCCCCACAAGCTTTGGAGTGAGCATAGTTGAGATATCTTACCAGTGACTTTGCATTTAAAAACTGAAGGTCATAAAGTCAAAGCAGCATGCTAAAGCTGGGAAGATTCTAAATCCTACTGGGGCAGCGACACAGATGATATGCTGCTGGGGAGCGCAAAAGAAGAGCAGTCCAAACTACAAATCAACTGCTAAAGTGCTCCTAAGTTCTCAAGTTTGTTAATTTATGGTAATGTATGAATATCTATTTTTCAGCAAAACTTATATAAAAATAGATAGTATTGTAGCTCGTATCTAAGGAAGAGAAATAACAATTTTTGTTCCTGAAAGTTTTGGCTGCAGAAGCTAATGGTAGCCTCAAAATGCAGTGGAAAGTCTCAGGGGATTTTAGTAACGTGGAGCTGTTTATGGCATTTCTATAATGATCAACATATTGCTACATCCCAAATGTTTAAGCATTCTCTGTGCTCATGTAGATGTGCATCTCTTAATATTGCTGACTATTGTGAAATCTCACCAAAGTTCTCTTCAAAGCAGTGCAGAGCAAGACAGCAGACTTAGACATTGTCTGTCCAGCTCTGGAGAACTCATTTGAAAACCCTTTTTGTCTTACTTTACTCACACTTTTAGGGGAATATCTTGCCCTATAGGAGTACCTTAGGTATTTAACTTATCGGAATAATCTCATTCCTTGCTGGTACATGCTACAAGGCCTTATTTGGCTCTAAATTAAGGGCATAAAGATTGGGCAGATCAAATGGGCAGAGGCACTGATGACTGCTGTAACTCTCTGGACATCTTCAGGAGAGGCAGTCAGAGAAGCACTAACCTTATGAGAAGCTTTTTACTTAGCTCTTCAGACTGCACTGCATTCAAGTGTTTGACATTAAAAGAAATTACTTTTAGAAGCAGCCTGCTTTTATTAATTAATTGAAGGTGTGTTTTGTCAAGGTACCATGAGATTTAGTGAGGGTACCTGACAAACTCTGTGTGCTACAAGAATATCTGAAGACCAGTTTGGCTTTCAACATTTTCAGTCTAGTGTTGATCATTTATGGCTAATTTTTTCCATGCTAGATTGGAGTGAATTTAATTTCTTTTGTTGTGGGTGGGTTATTTTTTGTTTGTTTTGTTTTGCTTTTTACTCTCAGACTCTGAGTTTGGGAATGCATAATACATGAATTTGTGTATTCCCGTAGGGAAAGCTTCTCTGTCAAAAATTGAGAAATGAAGAAATATTGATTTCTATAAAACCCTTTTCTGGAAGAACAAATAAATGTAAGTTTTATAATTTAAATTTTGTGCATGATGTTCATAATTTCGTAAGTGATTTGATTGAATGCAGTGAAAATTTGAATTGAACCCAATTTAAACTAAAAATCTTGGACTTCAAGGAAGCCAGATGGCCTGATGATTGAGAACTTTGTTTTCCATGATTCCTTAAACCTAATTTTTCAGGAAAAGTTGAGAGCCTAAGCAGAATAAATGCACTGAACTTCAACTTAGTTTTTCAGTACATGTTATACCAAAACTTTGGATGAGTAAATGATGAGCTGCATTTTTTCACCCTTTTGCAATTCTCGGTTGTCTCTTGTCCCTTGCTGAAGCTGGTGTGCGATGACTGGCTCTGTGTGCTTCACATTTGTGTTTTTAACAGGCTTTCCTGGCCCCAAGGCTTTGCCCCCACGGCAGCACCAAACCTTGCCCAAGCCAGGTGTGGGGGCAGGTGACTGTCACTAGAGGGCGATGCACATCCAGAGGTTTAGGAATTTTTTTTTTTTGTCCCTCCAAAGGAACCGATATGGAGCGCTGCGGGTTGTGGTTGACCCAACACAACTTGCTGCTGTTGTGGCTCTGAACTTGTTGATCAGTTGTTAGATATGTATGATAACGCTGATAAGAAAATATAAGAATTTAGGAAATGACTAGGAGATCTCTGCTTGGAGTTTTACTGGAGTTTTTCTGAAGACGCCGAGTCATTTTTGTGAGTGTTTTTCATGTTGAGCTATGCTTAAATATTTTCTTTCCTGTGGCACCCCCTGGCTTTTTCTTTTTTTAGTTTTGTTCTGGTTTTTTTTTTTTTCCTCAAGGCATGCATGGTTCTTTTTTCCTACTTACTTTTTCTTTTAGTTATTGGAACATAAATGGGTTGATATTTTTAATTACATAAGTTCATACTTTCTTTAAATGAACTCAGTAAATAACTTTTGCACATGTCTGACCCAGCTGGTAATGTGCAGTGGATGGGCAAAGAAACAGTTTATGCTAATTGTAATGATCTGTACATGTAACTATTGTTAATTAGTTGCTATGAACACCTACTGGCACTTTACAGCAAAAGCTGTTGTATCAGAATAAAGTGAAATAAAAAATAAGGACATTATGAAAAAAAAAAAAAGAATGCAACTAGAAAAACACCAAAACCCCATCATTGCTTTAGTCCTTTTCTGTCACCATTTAAAGCAAACATTTGCTCTTTCAAGCAGACCTCAGCAGCAGCATGAACATGCCCTGTGCACCACCATGTTACAAGGACACACAGGCCAACTGTGAAAGGAGCTGGGCTGCACAAGATAGGAACTCCTGATGAGCCATTTATGGAAAATTCAATGTAGTTTCCTATGGCTGGGATGAACTTAACTTGTAGTAAGATTTGTCACTTGTCTACAATAAGTTTTATTTTGATAAAAAATTGTCATACTACAAAGGTAGGAGTGTTGGCACTGAGGTTTCCACAGCTGTAGTCTTCCTTTTTTTTTTTTTTCATTTTTAGGTTAAACACCTCAGAAGTTAGGGAGGTATCTGAGTTGGAAATCATAGCCAACTATCTCAGAGCTTTTGTCACCATTTGAGTACGCTCTTACTACAGGACCCATCAGGAAGTCAGGCAAGGGTTTTATTTCTTGTGTTGCCCATTATCCTAACCAAGAAACTGATGGGATAGGCCTGCCAAATGCTCACTTGAGAAGATAAACCTTCCCATTCCCCAATGGAATGGAGAATCTGTTCCTTTATAATCTTAAGCGCTTTTCAAGAAAATTTATTTTGATGCCAGTATTGAGAGTCATTATTGAAACCTTCTAAATCAGAAAAATATCAGTGACAAGTTCATAGTTGTTATTCAAGAAGGATGAGGTTGGACATGTGGGTTTGCTGGTATTTTCTCCCTAAGGTACCATACTGCATCACTAACTGAGAGACTTGTGCTTTGTGCTGACTGGTGCAGTGGAATTCCCAAAGCTCAGATCTTGGTATCCTGCCTTACACTGGGCCACTCTGGGGTGCATCATCACTGTGGGGTGTTAGAGAGAAAATACTGGGTTTTTCTCTAGCTTCTTTCTTTTTGAATATGTTCTTTCCTAAAGACTCAGCCTGGCTGGAGAGCCATGTTTGGGAAAAGACCACTTCCAGTATAGTAAGAAGAGATATGTTTCCTTTTGGTATATACATGAAATGGGCATTTATCCAGTAAACTTCATGGATAATTAGCTCACTGGTGAGGTACAATCATGTCAACATGTACCCAGGTCATGTCCCTGCTCACCAGTTACTTCTGCCTGGTCCCCCTGATAGGAGTGTTTGAGATGACAGAAAGCTTTCGTCTGGGCAGGTGTTTTAAGGTAATTAGCTCTAATACAAAATAAACAGAGCTTCTTTTTAGTGGGGCCCAGATTCTTCCCCCTTCTGAGAGCCTAACATTTTGCATATCTGTTGTGTACCACACGCAAGCTGTGAAGGTCAGGCCTCTTCCTTTCTGCATAAAGAACAATTAAATGCCAGTAGAAGTTTGTTTACTTTCTCTCCTTTGACTCCAGTAGAGAGTCCCTTCTTTACATCAGTTGTTTTATCCTGTTTCCATGAGGTCTGTGGTGACACAAAGCAGTAAGGTGATGACCTTGAATCAGAGCAGATGTCATAGTATCATGTATTTGTTTCCAGTGCTATTTAACATTTGCTGTTTGCCCTAAGATAGCAAGCTGGCTTTTCTTATGTTAGTTTTCTTTTATAAGCTGCTCTGCAAGAAGTTCCAATTTAAGCCTGATCTGATGCAAAGAAGTAAGCTAAACCACAGAGAGGTTGCAGATAGAGTGAATTAATATTTGGTGCCAAGAGGAGCGTTGACAGGATCCAAATACCCAATCTTCTTGTGCCCTCATGGCTTGAAGGGAGGAAAATAAGTTTTTGGTGTTTGACTAAGATTTGTCTTTGAAGAACCGCCTCAGAGAACAGTCACCTTGATTTGCTCTTGCAATGTGAATTCTGAGGAGGTTGTCATCTAGTGGTATAGTCTCTGAATACCTTGGCAAAACTTGATCAAGGAGGAGAGAAGAAGTAGGAACTAGTTATGGTGTTCACTGTTTTGGCACTTGTCTTTGGGCATCCTGTTCTGGGCTAAGGTCCAAGACCTGAATTCTCTGATACTTTTTTCCCTCTGTCAGAAGTGCATGCATGACATAAGCTAATTACATTTTCCCCTGAGCCTGGATTTGGGATGGAGTGGTATATGCTGACTTCTTCCACAGCTTGTGGTGATATTCACATTTGGCAACAGAGAAATAAACTGAGATTGAGAAATAACTATTAAGGCAAATCTCTGATTTGTACACCTGAAACTGTGGCAGAAAATCTTTGCATAAGATTAGGAGTTTTGACAATTATTGATCTTCATTACTTATTTTTTTCCTCAAATGCTTGAGGGTCTTGGTGATTCTGTCAATGAAGTTTTAGCTGGGTTGGTTATTGGTGTATTTTTGTTATCCTCAGCATAACAATCTAGGCTTCAGATCTCGTTCAGCTGTATTTGATTTGAACTGACTTCCTATCAAGTAAGACCTCTTCTGTTAAGAAAATAAAATTTGGGGAAAGTAACTTTCCTCACTATCCCCTATAATGTTATAATTGTCACTAGTCTGTAAGCATCATAACAAACCCACGTCAGAGTGGCTAAAACATTACAACTGAAACAGTGCCATTCCATGATTGGAAATGAGCTACCACAGTGTAGGTCAGGTCAGTCTGCCCTTCAGTTTCGGTTTTCCTAGCCAAAAATAGCTAATTCTTCTGGTCATTAGGGTACTTCCAAAAATGCAGAAGGAATGGTTTTAAATTCTACTACAATGGAAATAGTTAAGTGTCAAACCCATCTTTGTGTTTCCCCAGACAGGTATCTTTGGGGCTTTGAATTGAAATGTATTAAGAAAGAGTGTCACATCTACATCTAGAATTACAAATACTTACAAAAAAAATTCTTCATTAAAAAAAATAATTATCTCACCTAAGGGAAACAAAATAATTGACAAAATGTTCTTGTGAGTGCTGTAGGCTGAAGCACCAGCTTTCTTCCATGAGTTTCAATGTACTTTGATATTCTTTGATTCCATTATTAGGATCATTAAAATATACAGTATACAGTAAAATTAAACAATCCAAATCCATTTTTTTTTCTGCTCTGATACATGAAAAAAGAACAATATTTGGGAATGAATTATTGGTATCTTTGTCAGTAATTCAGATTAGTGGCAAGAACTACCTTTATTTTTTGTGTACTTTGAGTAGTTGGCATTTTCATGATGCCTTATGACAGTGTGTTACCTTACTGACCTATTTAGGCACAACACCCAGCAGTTCCTTAATTACTTTTAATCTCTTTTTAATGTCATTAGTGCACCTAGCACATTTTCTATTGCCAGTGGAAGTGACCAGTGATAATCTTAAAATAGGGTGGCCTGTCTGTGCCTGCTGCCTTCTTTTAGCTTCCGTTCTTTTTTGTGGAGCTATAAAAATTGGGACAGGTAAGTGTCACAAGACCAGTCTGTCAGCTGGCATGGGAAGAGTAGAGTTGCTCATCACAACTACAACGAGTGAAATTAGCCGTGGTGAGAGAAATGTCACCTGCCCTGCATGAGGTTCATTTTACCTCTGCAGTCTCCAGAGGCAGGGAGTAGTCCTATGTGCATGAGGCAGATGAAGGTTTTTGTATCACTGTATAAGTGCTTTAATTTCTTTTAATTTAAAGCTAAGACATAACAAGTTTTTCCAATCTCCAGGGGAAGTAACAAAGCAGTTAATCCTTTTCTGTCATTCAAACTTTCCACTTCAGCTATTTATTATGTATGAGAGCAGGCTCATTTTAATCAAACCCATATAATTTCTTTTAAAGAATATACATCTACACCTCAGCAAAAGGTGCTTTCCTGCATTTTTTTTAATAACAACTGTTGCTTTCTTGTGGTTTTGGGTTGGTTTATGTTTTGTTTCTATCTTTAAACTGCACCTTTACAAGAATGACAGAGCTGAGACAGTTTGTAGCACCACCAAATCACATCACCAGAATACTTCAGGATCAATGTTGTAATTGTCATCTCTCAAGAGGAGGTGGCCAAAATACATTGTGCTGTCACCTTTATTGGTTTGGTTACTGAGGGTTGATGATACAGCAATTTTGCCTCATTAGACCAAAACTAACAAAGGCAAGCAATCATCTCAGAGCAATTTACTTTAGAACCGAAAGACCTCTGTCTCTTCTGAGATGTCTGCTGCATCTTTAAACTTTTAAGATACTTCTTTCTTCACGGTAAGATTTCCCTATAGGAAGGGGCTGGGTCTATACTCTGCTCTACCTACATCTCTGTCTTTTTCAGTGTGATAGGCTTTGGTTCAAAGTGATCCTAGGTAAAAGGTATCACAAACTGAAGAGGAGAAACTGTGAAAATGTCTCAGTGGGAGACCTTGTACTGGGGACGGACTTGCTTTGCCTGCTTCCGTTCTGTGGACTTCTCTGAAAGGGAAGAATCAAAAATCTGCTGTTCCAGTTTTGGTGTCTGAAACACTGGCAACGATATTGCCCCCTCTCTTCCCCCTGCTACCCCTCTTCCCCCAGTTTACACATGTATTCATTTGTGATGGCACACAACAGCAAGAAAAGAAGCTGTGAAAATGAGATCCTTTTAAACTTGTAAATTCATCTCCTCTAGAAATCCAAAGCATGATGTAATGCTGATCACTTTGTTGTCCTGTGAAAAGATGTCTTTTTTCTTCTTTGCCCTCTGGAAGCCAAAGGTTAAAGGCTGGATTCTTTGTATGTTTCTTCTCAGGCTGAATCTTACCCAACAGATCAACTAGATCCAAGCAGTGTGTCAGAAGCCCTTGCAATACAGGATGAGCTCAACTTGGGAATATGTGAGAAAAGTCATGAGCTAAATGCTTCTTAGGAGAAGTATGAAAGAAAGATTCTTTCTAGCATTTATTATATGTTATCTCACTTCTTGGCAAATGTGCCCAGAGCACAATATAAGTCCTGGGTCTTTGAAGTTCTTTGTGCTTTGCCTTGTTTATTATACCAAGCTGCTTTTTTTTGTTGTTTGCTTGCTTATTTTTTTTATTTTTATTTTTTTTCCTGCATGTGTGTGTTTGTTTATTTGCTTCTGACTGGAATGGTACTGTGCCACTTAAATTTATTAGAAATTGCTGCTTTACTACTCTCTGATACTCTCTGAAAGGAAGACATAATGATGGGAGCTAGTCACCATCACTTGATTTCTTCTATCTTTGGGCTTGTGTCACACTGAGCCTTTCTAGAAAACACTTATGTGTGTCTAGGTAAATGATTTGCAGGTAATTAGAAATCTAAGATTTAAATTTAGAACTCAGCTAATATTTGAATTTTGATAAGCTACCTATACTGTGCATGTCTTCAAGGCCAATCTTTATTTCAGGTAACAGCAAGTGAAATTTGAAGGTGAAACTTTGCATCATAGCATTTATTAGTAACTGTTATTGTATTAAGTTCATCTTTATTTGTATTGTTGTAGAGTCTCAGCCTTGGACAAAAATCATAAATCTGCTTAATCCTTTGAAAAAATTTTAGATGTTTGACTAGATGATGTTTAAGGCCTCTTTCAACCCTAACCATTCTATTATTTCTGGAAAAGGTCCTTGGGGTAGCCAGTAATGAAGGCACTCTAATTTTCTGCCAATATGGCTTTTTGTCATGAAATGAAAATAAAAGCTCTTCTAGAATGCTCAAAATGTGTTTTGGGAAAGGTTTTCTACTATCACAGAAATAGGACTCTTGCCAACTGCATCCACCAACAGCTGCCCTGAATTTTTATACAGCATTTTCTGAAAATGGTGTATTAGGTTATGCATTCTTATACAAATTCTGTTTTTGAGAGCCAAAGTAAATGGTGAGATTCAGAGTACTATTAGCAAATAGAGTGGTGCTCCATTAACTAGTTATGCAGCCCCTTTTTATTAAGCCTAGATCTGGAATTCAATAAAGAATTGTAATTAAAAAGACAGTTTGGAAGAGGTAATGTTTTTATATTTGAAGATTTTCCTTTGCTTTGTGAAACTGTTTATTATGAGAAGCTTACCTGAATTGAAACAGCTGCCCACATTGGAAAGAAGCTGTGAAAAGTTGTTTCTTGATGGGGTTGACCTCTTTCTGAGGAAAAGTGTGTTTGTGCATGTATTTTATAACACGTTTGTATATTGTATTTATAGGCCTCAGCTCATTTCACTCCCAAAAGTCTAATTGGGAAAAGTTTAGCTGAATTGAATCTGTCTGGAAATTCATTATTCAGCAAGGCCAGGTGCTATTGTCATCTGTACCTGAACCAAATGCTTACGTGCTTGAACCCCATGAGTTTTTGAAAACAGTCTCTAGTAAGGTTCATAGTCTCACTATCTCTTAATGAGAGCAAGACAGTACAACGCACTCTTGAGACCAGAAGACATTCAGTGCGTTTTCTGGAATGTCCAAACAACAGATAAGTATTCAGGGCAGTGGTAAGCCAAGGGCTTTTAGTTAGCACTTAGAACAGAAATGCACAATGTTTTGGGTTAGAAGCCACTCTACAGATCCTCTCCTAACACCCACCATGTCATGGGCAGGGACACCTCCCATTAGCAAAGGTTGCTCAAAGGCCAGCTTGACCTTGAATATTTGCAGGGTTGGGTACCCACAATTTCTCTGGGAAACTTGTTCCAGTGCCTCACCACCCTCACAGTACTCACATTAAATAACTGCTTCCTAATGTCTAATCTAAATGTGCCCTCTTTCCATTTAAAACCTTTCCCACTTGTCCTACTACTACATGCCTTTATGAACTCACTTTCCAGCTTTCTTGTCCTCTCTTTAAGCACTAGAACATGCACTGATAAGCTCTTCCTAGGGCTTTCATCTTTCTAGGCTGAACAGCCCCAGCTTTTGTAGCCTATGTACATAGGTCAGAAGTGCTCCAGCCCTCAAACCATTTTTGTGGAACTCCTCTGGACTAGCTCCAGCAGGTCCATGTCCATTTTAAGTTGGTTTAAATAATAGTAAGAATGATCACAACACAAATAAAAGGCACTGATTGTGCTGGTCTCCAGCTCTTAAGCTCATTGGTTCAAACCTATTAAAATACATAGTTTCATTTTCCTTCTTTTGAAGTCTTTTGGTAGGAAATATATTTGATAAGCATGATAATTCAAAAAGTCTCTGGAGGTAAGAAGACATGATTATTGAAGTTAGGGAAATAGAAACAAAAACTACACTAAGTCTTATGAAAAGTCAAAATGGCTTTGTGTGAGTTTTAGGGTAGAATGGCTTATGATATTAAGCTTATCAGGCTAGCCTTTTTGCAGTGCACTTTCCATTAGAATCTTGTGCTATGTATACAGCACAGTAAACAAGGTAGCTTGAGGCCTGATAGCAGCCTGATGTTTCATCTTGGCTGACTAAATCTGCATCTCCCATAGTTCTCCTATGCTGTGAGCACAGTGTTACAGTTTCAGGTACCTATATACCTGTGCTAGTTTACTAATTAGGCTATTTCATCATTTCTATACACAGAAGTGTACAGAAGACACTGCATGAAAGACATCCAACAGAGAGTATATCTGGTTTTTTATCACTTCTTTTCCATGAAACAGCTCTTTTACATAGACAGCCTCCCAGGCTATCAAATGGACCTAGTTTTGAATTACTGTTTCTTAGTATTTTCTGGGTTTTTTATTCTAATGGATTACATATGCTATGGAAAATCAAGCAGAGTTTTCCTCCTTAACCCAGAAAAATATTATAAGGTTACAAGAGTGCTAGCCAGGCAAAAGATAATATTGGGCAGGAGTTTGTCAACAAATTTAATTAGCAGTCACGAGTTTCCTCATAAGTCATAAGTTGCTTTGTGCTGTGATTTGTTGCTGTTGTATCTTTATAAGCCTTGGGGCAACGTACTGTGTCTAGGACAAACACTGCTTTATGTCCTTGCTGATGTCTGTCATTTGATTAACTTACAGTGTTTTATCAATCTTGGCTTGAAGGACAGGTTCTGGTCAGGTGATGTGTTCAAACATACAGCCAGAGAGTCCCTTGGGAAGAAGGAGGAAAGAATTCCAATTTCTTCATTGTTTCTCTCCTGCCAACAGGTACAGGAAAAATGCAGAAAATAAAACACATGTGAAAGTCTTGAGCTTGTTCTCTGTCACCCTTGCTCCAGAAACACTTCAAGTCCTTTACTCCCTAAGCATTGCCTAGATACTTTCTTTCCTTTAAAAGCAAGAATTCGGTTATCTTCCACGCTCAGAAGAAACCAGAGATTTGTTTTCAATATCTTTGCCAAAGCATGCTGGCTACCAGTTAATTTTCAGGTACACAGTATAAGCAGAAAAGACAAAAGATTATGTGAGTTTGTACACCACTTCATGTTAGCTGCAAAGTGTGAAACGAAACAGGGAAAAGACTAAGAAACAAGTTGTAAAAAAATGTATTCAAGTAAGACAGCAAATATAGCTGTAATAGAAAAATATTATTTAAAAACAAGTAAACGACAACAAAAAATGCTGCTTTGGGGAATCACTATGGTCTAGTTACCTTGATGTATGTTTCAGAACTTCAGAGCTGTGATAAGAATGGGCTCCACACTTTTTCCGTCAGGAGCTGAGAGCACCCCACTGCAAAGGGGGTGTCCCCTTTGGGTCACTGCCTGCTCCTGTAGCCTGCCAGCAGTGCTGAACAGCAGTGTTGGCAGACTGGTACTCATCTGCCCGAGCCAACACTGAAAAAGTGAATGGATAGTCCTTGTCAACAAATTACATTGTATCACCACTGAAATTTAGGAAAGACCACCATGTACCTGCACTAGCTGTCAAAAAGTTTACCTTGAGAGCTCTGGAGTCCTGAAGCAATGACACCAAGACTTAATTCTCTGGGACTTCCAGTTTGCTGCCTAAAGGGACTTTCATCTTTTAATCTCATGACCCTTATTTTTTCCGTGCTATTTAACTAATTTCTGTTCTGACAATTCTTAAATAACTAACTATTGAATCATAAAGACAGACTGTCATTTAACAAGTCTTGTTGTTTAGAAGTATGTCTAGAGCCTAAAGGTAAGTACCCACTGAAATACCAAGGTAATATCTTATTTCATGAAAATGTACACATTTAAAAGAAAAACAGCAAAACCTAACTTTGAGGTTGTACTAGTATGGGTAACTTTCATGACGGTGACTTCCAGGGAGTAGAAGCTAACAAATTAAATGGAAAAAGCTGTCAAAATTTTAAAGGGTAACTTTCTATTTGAAGAACTTTGGTTTTGATCTCTGATTGAGACAGTCTTAGGAAAACTGTGCTATGAGGAATGTTAAACTGTCTGCATCCAAATGTTTAAAGGATTATAAAAGTTCATCAAATCACTAGTTGTTTTTGAAACATCTATGCATGGAGTGCGTGGACAGGATTCGGAATAACCTGGAGAGTTCATTGTTTGCACAGTAGTAGGGAAGAAGTGCTCCAGATCAGAATAAAAGCAAAACTGAGACTTGCATGGGATTGTTAGACATGATGAGATCAAAAAACCATGCCAATTAAACAAAATATCTTGTTTCCTTATAGCTCAGAGTCATGCAGATGGTGAATTAGTTGGACTAACACAGGCTCATTTATGCAAGATGCCACCAAATAGCCCATCTTCTGTGTTGCTTTTGTACCTGTGAGGGATTGTCACACCTTGTCTTCACAGGACTTGTAAAAATTACAGTACATTCCTACGGATACCAATCAGTACTTCTGAAGAAAGATAAGAAGTGGTGCAATATAAAACTATTTTTTATTTCACAAATAAGGATTTTTTTTGTTTGTTTGTTTTTAGCTTGTTTGTTTTATTTTTATAACTTCTGGTCTATTGAGTGATTTTGTATAAACCACTAGTCCTAGATATGGAATCTGGGAAATGGGGACATATGCTTCTCTGTGGATTACACTGTGTTCCCCTGAATTTGTTTTTTTCTTGGCACAAAATCTTCAGAAGAAATATAATAGTGCATGTAGGTGAGGCACTAACAGTAACAAGCTTGCCTCTTGGATTGAAAATTCAGAATATCTTTGACAGCTCTTCAAGGCTTATGCTATCAGCCAAATCAGTAATGTTCCAATTAAATCTTCTTCAGGAAGAATTTCTTCACTAAGAGGGTGGTCAGGCACTGGAATGTGTTGCCCAGGGAGATGATGCAGTTGCCATCCCTGGAACTGTTAGAAAAACCAAGTAGTTGTGTCACTCTGTGATATTGTCTAGTGAGAGTGGTGATGTTTACTCAAAGGTTGGACTTAATTACCTTGGAGGTCTTTTCCAACCCTAATGGTTCTATGAAAGCAAAAAGCTACATAGCCTAGCACATTTTACATTTTTCAGACCCTATCCCATAACTTAAAAGTTTCTCTGCAGCTGCCAGCACTCAGTGGCCTGAACGTGCCAGTGTGCTACAGATAGTGAGGAGAAATGGTGACTCCTCCATCCCTTGCCACTGACCCTTTTCCCTATTCCAAAATGACCTTCCCTCCCAGGGCCAAGAAAAGTTCTCTAGTTCAGGGCTTCTGGGAGTATTTTCCTGTGGACTTCTTGGGCATTGGGGTTTCTTTCTTTCTTTCTTTCTTTCTTTCTTTCTTTCTTTTTTCTTTCTTTTCTTTTCTTTCTTTTCTTTTCTTTCTTTTCTTTTCTTTCTTTTCTTTTCTTTTCTTTTCTTTTCTTTTCTTTTCTTTTCTTTTCTTTTCTTTTCTTTTCTTTTCTTTTCTTTTCTTTTCTTTTCTTTTCTTTTCTTTTCTTTTCTTTCTTTTCTTTCTTTCTTTCTTTCTTTCTTTCTTTCTTTCTTTCTTTCTTTCTTTCTTTCTTTCTCTTTCTTTCTTTTCTTTCTTTTCTTTTCTTTCTTTTCTTTTCTTTCTTTTCTTTTCTTTCTTTCTTTCTTTCTTTCTTTCTTTCTTCCTTTCTTCCTTTCTTCCTTTCTTCCTTTCTTCCTTCCTTTCTTCCTTTCTTCCTTTCTTCCTTCCTTTCTTCCTTTCTTCCTTTCTTCCTTCCTTTCCTTCCTTTCCTTCCTTTCCTTCCTTCCTTTCCTTCCTTTCCTTCCTTTCCTTTCCTTCCTTTCCTTTCTTACCTCTTTTCTTCCAGCAGATGTGATGCCCCATAATTTATGCAGTTTAACATTTGAAGACAGAGACACAGTTCTGAGTATCCAGAGAAGGGAGGTGCTGCATTTGGACAGCTGAACTTCATTGTGTTGATGCAGAAACACATTTTCCTTAAGCCTGATGATGTGACTTGAACAGTCCTTGATTGTAGTACACACAGCCTTACAAACAAATTTTCCCCCAAACATTCTTCTGAATACTTGTGTGCTTTGTGTTCTAGTTCTGTTTTTCTTTCCTTCCAGCAAACACTCAGGCTAGCAGTATTACTTGGAAGTTTTAATTTTAAAGCAGTGATTGGATGGAGTTCACAGAAAGCAAGCTCAGAAATGCAGCATTTATAAAGCTTTTTTAAAAAAGTTAACCAACTTGTGCTTGTTTGCATTTTCCCAATACTTGTTTTTTTAGGTATGTTTCCTGAAATAATGGCTGGACAATTGTTACACATTATTTTAGTTTAAAAATTATTTAACATGCAAAAAATCCATGAAGAATAAATTGTCAAGGAGATATTGGTCTTAAATTATCCATATTGTTATGAAATCTGCATTTTAATAAGTGGATGTTTTGAAATATCAATGCCATTTTCCCCTTACAAGAAAAACTACATCTGCATAAACTGAATACCTGCTCTCAGACATTAGTAGCAGTTTGATATGTTGGTAATTATAATTCCAAGACATCAGTGCAACAAAAGCCACGAGAGGGCAACACTTTTGCATGGCTTGTGCAGGGAGCTGGGGTTTGGATGATTCCCTGCTCAGTGTCCATTCCAAAATCTACAGGGCAATGCATGTTTCTTCAGGATAAAGTTAAACTCCTTCTCCACTAGAAATGCACCTAAAAAGAGTATTTTTTCAGACTGCCCACCTACACTTCAGAACCATTTACAGCTCCAGTAGCAAACACTGAAACTACTGACAAAAGTGTCTAATTGGAGAAATATTCAATTATGCTTTAATTTTCAAGTGGAAAATTAGTCAAATGAGTTCAAATGAGCAGTGTATTCTATTCACACTCCCAGCATGGGAGCAGCCTTGGCAAAAAAATGAATACATAATTAACGGTGGGTTCACCCTCCATATTTGTCCAGATTTCAGCTAATTTTCTGCCTTAAACACTGCTTTAGATCTCTTACTTTTTCTCTTTTTAAAAATCTTTGGATTCTAAATAACTGCACTTGCTGAAAGGAGGTATTCCTTTCAAAGATTTCAGAAGTTAGTCTTATTTTCTTTCTGCACATCATTTGGTCAAATTATTTTGAACTGCAACTGTTAGAAAATAACCTCAGATCTCAAAAGAATTTTTGAATTTCCATATATCTCACAGGTTTTCATAATTTTTTCCTTTTTCTGTAAATCTGTAGATGAGGATCCTGGCTGCAGAAAGATTCTAACTAAGCTTTATCTTAATGAAAACAATTCAGTTGACTTTTTGGATTAGATTTGATTTTGCCTACTCTAGTCATGAGGCCTTTTAAAATAACAGTAAAATTATAGGCCTTGCCATGTTAAGAAGCAATTTTTTCTGAGTTCTTTTTGTTTAAAAAAAAATGTAGATTAATTGACCCTTATGTCTAGAATATATTGTGGTGAGGGGGAGAAACAGTGATGACCTTTTTTGTTCTTGGACAGAAGAGGCTGGGATTTTTTGTCAGAATCTCTACCACCTTAGTCAATGTGATGGGGGAGGAGGTGGTGTAACAAATGGTGATCTTTGTGAAATTCTATCCATTTCCAAATCCTAGTAACTGAATTATTTACATGCAGCAAAAGAAGTAATTGCTAACTGTAAGTAAAGTGGGGTGGGGGAGGACTGGGGGGAATCAATGGAAAACAAAGACTCTTTGTGGGATTTACAAGAGCCAAACAGTTTCTTTAAACCAGTTGGGCAGGTTAAATGCAGAGATGTCTTGTTTTTCAACAAAAAGTCCCCTGGAATTGTCAATTACTCTTCAACCTAGACAGTGATTCATTGTCCATTGAATAAACAAAGTAAAAAAACAGTTGTGAACATCATGATAAAAACACCTTTGAGAAAAGTCCAGAGCCTTGAGGGCTGAGGTCTCAGTGACAAATAAATTGTGATCCACCTCCAGCCTTTGTTTTAAAGTAGCTCCCAGTTGGTTCCCAAAAGGGTGCAGGAGTTCTCTTCACTAGGCACCATATTTTTGCATCTACCTGAGTTGTACTGAATCAGTATGCCTTGGGGAGATAAAAAGGGACCGGGGAGAATACTGTTGAAATTGAATTTAAGTCTTTACAATTATTCCAGATCTTTGTTCACTAACTAGGTTCCTGATGTTGACTCAGTGAAAAAAACTTGTATTGTATTTTAGCACAATGGTGCTGAGTGGAAAAAAAAACATCTCCAAATGAAATTTCCATCTCGAAAGCTGCCTACTCTTATCTGAACTTAGCTGTTTCTTATTACTTGATTAGTATTTAAATATGGTGATAAAAAATGAGATTGAAAGAATGAGCTGTGCCTTAGTAGTCTTGATATAGTTCCTGTTAGGTGTTCTAACTCTGGATAAACACAGAGTACAGAAACAAATCACTTTAAAACTTCTGCCATCTCTCAGGTAGAGACTACTTCTTGTGAAAAGGAGGAAATGTTCTTACTCAGGGATTGGGTTTATTAAGGGCACTTAATAGATTAGAAACATAGAGGTTATTTGTAGTTCAAATTACACTGTCTCTTTGTAATCCATACTTATATATCTAGAAGAAACTAAAACATCTGTCAAAAGAGCTCTTATACTGGGAAAATAGGAATATGTACATATACTTCCCTGCAAACTTTTCAAAGACTTTTTCCTATTACTTCAATAGAGAGAGTTTAAAAAAAAAAAGCAAACCAAAAAAAAAAACCACACACAAAACCTTCTGACTGGACCTGATGCCAGCATAGCATGTGAATTCACCCCTATCTTGAGATGAAATATTTAAATACTCTTCTAGCACATAAGTACATAGAGCTCCTGCCAGTGTTTGAAAGCATCTGTTGGAAACAATTGCAACAGTAATCTAGTGGACAGGCTCTGTGCACCAAATTTTCCAATAAACAGCTACCTTCTAGGCAGGACCCATTATCAATGAGGTGATCTTATTCTAGCAAAACTATCAGAAAAGTTTAGGGTTAAAACTGTGACAGGACTGGAAAAGATCAAATTGTCTTCTCTTATGACAGCAGTAAATCATAATGTGCATGGGAGTACAAATATTGTTGACCAAAATTTCTTAGCAATTACTGGTGGCAAGAAGAATGAAAAGTTGGTAAAATAAAGGAAAAGAAGTATTGATGAAATAGTCCAAAGTTGTGTTGGGAAAGCATGACTATTATCTCTTAATTCCTGATTCACCAGTTAGCTTGAGACAACGAGCTCAGAAACATGCATTTTACCTGTATATTTATTTTTACTTTAACTTTTATAACAAATCCAACCCTGAAGAGAAAGCTGGAGCAGAAGTTTGAGCAACTACCATAGTGATATTTTGCTCAAAGCATGTTGGGTTATGATTGTATTGGGTTAATAGAACAATACTTTAATAAATCCTACAAATGAGTAACCTAGTAATGGCAATAAAAACTCAGTATGAAAAGCTTTTTAAACCTCCAGATATGACAGCCTTTTGATGAAATAAACTCCTTCTCTACCCTACACAAATTGTATAGTGCCATTAAAAATTTATCTCTTGTTATGAATAAGTTTTAAATTATAAAGAGAAGGCTGGAAGATAGTATATAAATACCGAAGCGACTGCTTCAGTGTCTTATTTGGACACTGCTTGCCAGCTGATTTGCTTATGCCTTGTGCCAAATTATGTAAGAGTGTGTTGAAGAGACAAGAATGTTTTTTCTGGGCACTCGTGACTGGTTACAAATACACCCAAAGAAGTTTATTCAGACCCAGAGCTCCATTAGTTTATCTTTGGCATTTCTTCTTTGCAGCTGAGGTGAAAAGCTTTTATTTTAAAGGGTGAAATAGCAACTGCAACCTGTTTGAGAGGATGCAACTTTTTTGTTTGGTGAAGGCAGAAGACACTTACTGCTTTTAGTACTTTTCTCCTTCCTTGCAGAGTAGCTAATGGAAGCCCATACAATACTGATATTTTTTTAAATAATCACCTTCAGTAGGAGATATTTTCTTCATGCTTGAATAAAAATAAAAAAAAGGAAATAATTAATATGTTCATATGGCAGGGGGAAACCCCCTCCCCAAAATCTGAAACAAAATCCCAAACTAAAAGCACTTCACCCCAAAAAAAAACTTTCTGTATTTTTTTTCCTACTGGCTTGAGAACATGAGCTCTCCTCTGCTGGCAGCATCGGTGACTATAACAATTCAAGAAGTACAAAAAAGAAAGTTACTATTTTCAGATGCTGATACTTGGGAAGACCACAGAACACTCAATCAGATATTTCCAGGCACAAGTCTTGCAGATCAATACTTGAAAGCTTACAAACATCCCAGGGGTTTAGATGCTAGACTGTTAAACCCTAATTTAAGATCATTTACCATCATTGAAAGCTGTTGGCTCAGAAAATCCTAACCAGAGACTGTTTTTCAGAAGTAGTTAAGTATTGATATTGTACGCAGAGAGAATTGATTCAGTGCAAGGCATTTCTGGCCAATACATAAGAGAAGCATGGCTGGAGTCACAAGATTGATTTTGAAAAGGGTAGAACAGCAGCATGTTTGTTTTTTTTTCCTTCTGTCTTTGTATTGCTTGAAGTCCATACACCCCTTCCACAATTCTATTTCAATTTCAGGAAACAAGATATTTACTACCAGAATCACACTCCTTAAATTGCACTTTTTTCCATTCTTCTGCCACTTCCGTTTGGAAAATGTACTAATTACCTGTCATAAGGGAAGACAACTAAGAATTCACATTGCTTGACCCCATTTTTGCTGGTATTCCTTATGGCCTGGGATGATTAACCTATTTTTGCTAGGTCAATCTCCACTTCTGTAAAATGGGCATAATTCTCAATACCTGCATTATTCCATAAGGATGTTCTAAAACTTGGGTAAAAGGTTAATTGAGGTGACTTGTAAAACGTATTTTAGGATTTACCAGTGAAAAGTGCTATATTCATGCTAACATTTTGAAGACTACCTGTGCTTACTAAGGTAACAATCCAGTGAGCTGAAGATTAAAAACTTGGAAAAGAGATCCTATTGACATGTATTTGTTTATAAATGAGTAGGAAGGAATAGACCAGCTAAAGAAAACAGATAAAATAGGATTTATCATTCCCTAGTGTTTCACTATATATCAACATCTACTTAAAGCTTCTATTAAGGTAACTTTTCAGCAAAAATTGTAACATTTGCAAAGTTTGTAGGAAGAATTAAGTTGCCATGAGATGAGATGGATCTTTGCCTCTAAAACTGTATTTCTGTGTGGGTGAATAGTAGTTCCCTTCTTGCTGCTTTACCAGGAAATAATTGCTTGCATTCCTGGCAGTTTTAAACTATGTTTGTGACACAAGTTTCCATCCAAAACTTTATCTGCTATTATTCCGACACAGAACTGCGAGTCAACTTTTCCCCAGAGTCTTCTACAGCATTTTTTTTTCTTTCTCTTTTTTGTCACCACTTAAAAACCAATACTGTTTTGAAATAGTCACTCTTCCAGCTGAACAGATGTGACCATTACATGAAAGCTCTGAGGAATGTTCCATGGCAACATCTGCTGCTTCACTTTAAAGTTTATTTTTAACATGAAATAGTTATGAGGGTTCATTTGTAGCTGAAATGCTGTTGTCTCAAAGCAGTGCAATTAGGTCTGACCCTTCAGCAGAAGGGAAAAAAGGTATGATGACAAGCAGTTTTAAGGCAGAGCTACTGCAGGCAAGCTAGTGACTTTGCTTTGTTATTCATCACATTTGTGAAGACCTATGTATCTTATATGCCAAAATTTCCTTTGAAGTCAGGTTGTGCCATGAGAACTGCATCTTCAGAAGCAAATCTTTTCAAAAGATTTGGCAAACTGTTCTTGGGGGTTTTGAAAGTGATCTTATTCCAGTTTACAGTCTCCATATTGAAGAATTTTTTTGTTGTTGTTTTTAATACGAAAATATCTCCTTAATTTTTGTGCGACATCACAGTGTTATTAGAGTAATTGCTGTTATTTCTGTGCATAAGACTGATGTCACAATGACGGCATAAGACGAGGTCTGAGCTTCTGGGAGGCAGAAGGAGGCAATAGCAAAGGCTTTGCAGTAGTTTATAGCCCCTGAGGAGTCAGCATGGCTGGAGCCCTGGGGTAATGAACCACTGGGGGCTGCTAGGGTAGCACAGAGATGCAATGCTCACTGAGGATTGTGAGATAGAGAGGGTCACTTTACTGCCTAGAGCCAAGTGGCAGCTCACATTACTCAAAGCGGAATCCCAGATTCTGGCTTACAGCAGTTTTCCACTCATTTGCTGCCAGAGCTGGTGGAGTAAGAGAGAATCTCTAGTCCGTTATTTCCAGCCATGCAAAAGGACTGGCAGGAAACATATTGAAGCAGATGTCTTGTGTTTGAACAGAATTTCAGTGAGTCATCTGCATGCCCTTAGGCACTCGATGCACCAGACAGCTTTCTAATGGCTGTGGCATCTTGCTCACAATCTAATATTATGCACAAGTTGCACATAATAAAACCCCACATCTTTAGCTGGGGACAGTCCATAGTAGATTTGCTGTGCAGTTGAGGACCTGGTGCAGGAATGCAATGCCCAACACACCCTTAATCTGATTTGATGTCAAGAGCCAGAACCTGACCCTGGCCCATAAGTGGCATTGCTGTAGCAATCTTTTGGGACACGAGCATTTGTCATCTTCAGACAGCCCATGCAAACAAAAGGGTTTTTGTGAGTTGGCTGGCAGCCTGTGAGGTACATACACAGCTGTGTGCTATCTTAATTTTTCCCTTCTTTGTCCCAACATGCCACTCAGGGACTCACTCAAAGTGAATTAAAAGAAAAGAAAGATGTTTCAGCCTTTAACAGTAGCAAGCTCTTTTCCTTCTATGGGTGCAAAAATGAATGTCTTATGTAAGGTAAATCATGACCTTGTTACTTGAGACAATATGATGTAGCAGCTACTAAGGGCAGCAGGGAAGTTTCTCTTTTCTACCTGTCCTTTTGATACTTTTGATACCTGCATGTTCCTTCTCCCCTCAACAAAAGAAATAAAGCCCCATGTGCTGTGGTTCTCAATTAATACTATCTCACTGATCAATTTCATTGTTGGATTGAAGCAGCAGAAGGGGACATGCATCCAGGTAATGATTTACTTACTGCAAGGTCAAAGAAAATACTTCTGTACAGCCATGGTCTGCACAACTGATATTGAAGAGCCACATCTACTTGGCCCCACACTTCTTATTTGCCACTAAACCTGGAAGTGAGGCAGGGATTTCTATATCAGCAACAACAGAGCAAAGCCTCATCTTCATCACTCTCTTGGATGACTGAAAATATTTGCACATATGCTATGTGTAACATAGACCTGATTACTTGATGTCATGCATTACATGAAACCATCCTTGGGAACAAAACCTAGGTAAATCAAAACATGCTGCAGAACCCCAAATAAATTATTTAACAGTGACAACTAGTGTGGGAAATAGAGAAATTTATGGCAATATGATGTCTACGCTGAATCTTACACTGTTGCAGAGCTGACCTTGGATTAGTATAATTTGGAGTTTCTTACAGGCCTGATTTTTCTGTTTCACACAAACAATTAAATCTTTCTTTCCTTCCTTTTTTTTAAGACAAACTAATGCTTTTTCCACTCAGTCTCTCCACTTATTCTGTAAAAATAGTTCTCATCAAATGTCATTTTTACTTATGATTATCATACCAGATTGTCAAAAGACAGTATTAAGTATGCTATGCTGAAGGGGAAGGGATAACTTTACAGACTGCTTTGCAAGTGCTGATGTTTGGTTTTGCTCTTTATGTATATTAATGTATGTTGTCTAAGGTGCATAATTTTTATCAGTGTACTCTATGTACCACATATAGTTGGTTCAACAGCCCCAAAACTGGGAATTATTTCCGGTGAATCAAACAGCAAGAGTGTTTCTTCTCCTAAGGAACAAAAAACCTTTTAGTTTTACCTTTTGATTATTTTCAGACTAATTTTAGTACACCTTGAGCTTTGAACATACTCTTCTTTGAACTGTGTGAAAACACTGCACTGACTTAGGGTTGCTGAATTTCTGGCGTTTGATTTCTCAGATTCTCTAATGTCCTGCAGAGAATTCACATTGAATGTAAAATGATGAAGAAATTATCTCACTTTCACCTCTCACACCTTTTCTCTTTGAAGTCTCAACCTACTGCAGCCTGTTCTTGCAAATTCTGTTCCTATATTGGAAACTGAAACTTGCTATTCAAGAGGATGGCTTGTCCTGCTATGCGTACTTTAACTTATATTGTTATCATGGAGAGGCTGAAAATAATAAAAGCAATGTAAAAAACCTGGCTTCTGGAAATCTAGTTTATTGCTTTTTAGTGAAATCAAAGAGAAATCATGTCATACACACCTGATCTTGCAAAGTTTAATACATCATAATGTCTGAGGTTACCTGCATGAATGCCTCATGCCAGCATCCTGTACCAACAGCAATGGGAAATGAATTATTGTGACTCTTTCAATAACTTTGATAGAAAATGAAGCCTTCATTGCTGTTGAATTGATTTGCTGTGGAAGTGGGAACAATTATTTCCTGCCTCGTGCTTGTGAGTTGTTCTCTGGCTATGAGAAAGAGCATGTGTTCATGTCGTAATTAGTAAACAGGCAGTGTAACTTCTTCTGTGCAGTGTATTCCTTCAGCTTCATTCTTTAGTATGGAACTAAAGGAAGTACCAAAGCTCCTAAAGAGTGCAGTAAGCAAACGTAACAGAGACAGTGATGTTCCTGACTATTCAAAAGATGAACCTCAAAGCACTGGAATGTGACATTCTACATTGTAGCTGATCAGGAGCTCCATTAAATCCTATGCCAGAATTTTAGATATCTCGGCTTACCATAGATGTATTTGAATTTAAACATTTTGTGTTGACAGCAATCCATATCAAGTTTTTATTCTAACTCTAATCAGGAAACTTGGGTTTGCAGGTTTTTGGCTAGGATTTATTTTCTGTTCATTCAAGACATAAATTGCATTTACTCTGAATAGAAGCCCACTCAGTGAGGTTCCTGAGGACACTGTGGTTATTCATTGAGTAGGGTGATACTTTGAATGTGTAACCCCATCTTTTTCATATCAAATGTGGGTAAAGAGAGTTTGGCATCTAGCCCACTAACATCCTTAATCACTGAGCTCCTGCTAAAGAAAACTACAGCTGATGGAAATAGGGTCGTTGTTTTGAAAAGAGAACAAAGTGGCCACACAACCACACATGCAAACAAATACTGGACTAGTTCAGCATCTAAAAGAGACATTTGAAGCCTGAGGTACCAACAAAAGGAATAGAAATGAGCAGAAACTTCCTAAGGCATCTGTAAACTCCTGATTGCTTAACAGTAATAAAGTTCAAACAAATAGTACAGCATGTAGGTACCTCTACAATTTAGGGGACATTCCTCAAACAAATAAGCAAGTGACATGAAAATATCAATAGGAATAGTAGTGTGCTTTAAGAATACTAAGAGAAAAATGGAAATTTGCCAAGTTTGAGGAAAATCTGGATCATGTAAAGATATTAGTAAATTATGCCCTGTGTTTGCATTCAAATATTTTTGTTCACACAATGTTTAGTAGAAAATAACTAATGCAAGATCCACTGCACTGATTTTATCTATTACATAAATTACATTACCTATGGAATCTGTAAACATCATTACAGTGAAGAATGATATTATCCACAACATTTATTCTTGAACTGCTAGGAAATTAGCTACTGCTGGAAAATGTTGACAGGGAAAAAAAAAATTGTACTGGTTTTGATACATGAAAATGAAATAGCATCTTGACTGTAGAATGAATTATATAAGCTAAACTCGCCATGAAAGCCTAACAAAACCAGACAGAATGTAAAAAACAAAAAAAACCAAACCTAGTTATTTGGGAGTGAACAAGTAGACTTGATTTGAGTAGATTTGAGCTTACAATCAAGGTTTCCTACCTTACTGTGCTTCCTTAAGCAATAAGCTGGTTAATGGAACATGTCCCTCTGCATAGTTTTTCCTCCAAAGTTGGAAAGGATTAAGTTCCTAACTAATGTAGAACATGAACACCTTTGATACATGCATATGAATAAGACAGAAATATTTAATCTCTAACTCTACATTGGGGACCAGAAAATTGTGTGCTATGCTCTTGCAAATGTCCAAACAATATGAAGCTTTGTGCCTTTAAATTTTGATTCTGAGCAGGACTTGAGTGATATTTCTGTTCAAAGATTATCAGTTTTTAAATACTCTTTAGCTTTTTGATCTGAAATATCACAGTTTACCAAAAAGATATGCAACTGGAAGCATCCATCTCATCTCATACATGCAGCAGTAAAATTTGAATGGCATTAGCAGGTAGCATATACATTACATGTTCCTAGAACCAAGGATCCCAGATACATAAGACAGATGTCTATCTCCTATATAATGTGCTATGACAGCAGGCTGGAAATTAACCTACTTTCATTGTGTGAATAACAGTAACACCAATGTATGTGTTTAATACATAGACTTTGTAAAGATTGGCTTGAGAGTAGTGGAAAGTTTTGGGGGTTGAACCCATTTCCTGAAATGTACATCTGGCATGTTGGTGAATATTAACAAAGTCCAAGTGCCATGTCCTGCACTTCAGCCACAACAACCCCATGAATTACTACAGGCTGAGGGAAGAGTGGCTGGAAAGCTGCCCGTCAAAAAGGGATCTGGGGGAGCTGTTGATATCCAGCTGAACATGAGCCAGAGTGTGCCCGGGTGGCCAAGAAGTCCATTGGCATCATGGCCTGTACCAGCAGTAGTGTGGTCATGGAAGAGATTGTCCCCCTGTCCTCAGCATGGGTGAGGCCACACCTCAAATCCTGTGTTCAGTTCTGGGCCCCTCACTACAAGAAGGACATTGAGGTGCTGGAGCATGTCCAGAGCAACAGAGCTGGTGAAGGGTCAGGGGCACAAGTCCTATGAGGAGCAGCTGAGGGAGCTGGTGTTGTTTTGTCTGGAGAAAAGGAAGTTCAGAGGAGACCTTACTGCTCTCTACAGCTTCCTAAAACAAGGTTGTAGCAAAGTAGTCTCTCCCAGGCAAACAGCGACAGGACAAGAGGAAATGGCCTCAAGTTGTGCCGGGGGAGGTTCAGGCTGGACAGCAGGAGGAATTTCTACACTGAGTGACTGTTAAACATTGGAATGCACTGTCCAGGAAGGTGGTGTTCAAGACATGGTGCTCAAGAAACAACTGGAAGTGGCACATAGTACCATGGTCTAGTTGACAAGGTGGTGGTCAGTCAAAGGTTGGGCTTGATCTCAGAGGTCTTTTCCAAACTAAATAATTCTGTGATTCTGGGACATGGTGTCTAAAAACTCCACCTGTGTGAATTTGCATTAGAAAACTCTCTTTTGTTTTTCTTTTTTTTCCCCCTTCTTGAGTATGTTCAGCAATTGCTGTACAGACATTTCTTCTTTTGTATTATTTGAGTAAGTACCCAATGGGATAGGTCTGGTGCTCTGTGGATCCTAATACTCAACAATAACCAGTTAATTTTGTGGAGAGGCATTTATATTTTGTATTCCCTGTTTTTATAGTAGAACTTCTGATAGTTGTCCTTGAATTAGCATTTGTTGAATTCATTAGGGAACATGGACATTTGCTAAACAGAAGATTTCGTCAATAATTCAATTTTTTCAAGTTTTTAAAAATATTATTCTCATATTTGTAAGTGTAATTTATTTGCAAATCCAGCCAGCTGACAAAGAGTGCCTTTCATCAAGAAAACTCATAATCTAACAGCAAGGAATGGAATTAGTTGAAAGATGAGAATGTAGACTTGAAGGAACTTGCTTCTCTTTCTAGTGGTCTAAAAAATTTTTTTGCCCTTCATTTATCTTTCACTATTTGGATTATTTCCTTTCCATTTGATATGATTGCTATTCCAAGGACATTAGAAACTGCTGCACTTTTGGCAAGCGACCTTCCAAGAACTTTTTTCTGCTCTTCACACTCAGCATCAGTATTATGTGCAGTAAATTTTATTTGTCAGCTACAAAGAAATCTTGATGCAGTTTTTCACCCTGTATGACATATACTTTCTCAGTTATCAGAACAATATTTCCCTTTATACTTAAGGGAGAAGGAAGGAGAGATTCATATTTCTCTACAAGTCAAGAAACTGGAGTGCTCTGAGCTCAGCTCTCCTGAAGGCAATGTCTAAAGTAAGAGCAGATGAACTTAGATACAAAAGTTAAATGCCTGAAGGTAACAATCCCAGTTGAGAGTATTAATGAGCACCAAAGAAGCATTCAGGTCTTTGAGAGCTTCATCTGCTATTGAATAACCAAGATAACCAGCAACTACCCTACAGCAAATAAAGCAAACAAGACTCAATTTCAGAGCACTTGTACTTTACAGCTATGTTCTTTTTCCTGTGGGAAGCACAACTTATTTAATAAGAAAAACATTAGAACAACATAAGAGCTAGATTTAATGGAAAGGCCAAGGCAACCAAGTATCAACTGGGCAGTCATTGTCAAGCCACAAGTATTGTTAGAGGGCAAACTCACTGAGGGCATTGCTTCTCTTTGTTGTTCTCTTCTCTCTGTTTTTCCCTTCTCTCTGTTTTTTTCCCTTCTCTCTTATGCAATAACTCTGGAAAGACTTCTTGCAAGGATATTATACAGTATATTGGATTTTTAATGGGCTACAGACCAGATTTCACCATTTCAAACTGTTCTCAATGTCCACCATAAATTTTACCTTACACATAACTTTCAACAGGATTTTTTCTGTTCACAGGAGGAACAGGAGTAAAATGGGATTACATGCAAAACTGAGCCTTGTAGGCTGCCTGAAAGAGTAGCAGCAAGCAAAGGAAAATTAAAATATTATTTTATAGCTGTTATAAAAATTATTCCTGTGAGCAAAATATTTTTTTTAAAGACACCTCTTGCCTAAAAGTGACATATTTGGCTTCATTCTGTTATTGGATGCTCAATAAAAATCCTTCTCTGCTATTGCTTTTTTGAGTTACAGGGTTTAGGTTACAAGAGAGATGAAGAGGGACTTTTAATAAAAGCATGTAGTGATGGGACAAGGGGGAATGGCTTCAAACGGAGAGTAGTTTTAGAATTTATATTAGGAAGAAATTCTTTATTGTGAGGGTGATAAGGCACCGAAATATGTTGCTCAAAGAAGCTGTGGATATTCCATTCCTGAAAGTGTGCAAAGCCAGGTTGGATGGGACTTTGAGTAACCTGGCCTAATGGAAAGTGTCCCTGCCCAAAGCAGAGGGTTTGGACTATAAACAATCTTTTAGGCCCTTTCCAGCCCAAACCATTCTGTGAATCTATAATTAATCACTGAAAACAAGACTTAGGGTGATAATGCAAATTACCCCACCCTGGTGTCTGAGAGCTGATCAACAGTTTACCTGTGCATATGATTTCTACATTCAATAAGTGGTCATATGCCTAAAGGCATACAAGTGATCATTGTTTCTGTGAGTGTGTTACAGAGACTTTTTATGTTACTGGATTTTTTTATGTTATTTGACTGTTTTTCCCAGTATGGGTTTCCCCACTGGAAGAAAAAAGACAGCTGTCTTATTGTCTATGAGCACAAGAAGCTGCTTCTCCTTGACAGGCAGCAGCTGCCTGCATAGAGATGATAGTGCTGGGTTTGAGTTGTAGAGCATGAAGTGACTCTGTACTGACAGTATGGGCATCCTCTCTACTTACTAGGGCAATGCCCTACTGATGTTCTGAAGTTCAGACTTAAGGGTTTGCCTGTGCAAAGAAAAATTGAAGGAGAAAAGGGAGTTGCCAAGAGGGTGTAACTCTTGGACTCAGCTAACATGCCTGGGAACCCAAGGATGAATAATTTCAGGAACAATATGAGTACTTCAGAGCTAAGCACACAGACATGAGCAGAGTGTGATGTGATGTCTGCACATGATCTTATCTCTACGCTCTTGGAAAGAAAGTGGGATTTTTTCCAGTTGATGGGAATTTGATACCTAAGTCTCGTGAGTATTTGTTGGAAATCTTACTGTGAGGCTTATCTGTTTAGGCATGCATTCGGCAAAAAAATATTTTTGTTTGGGGGATTTTGGGGTGGGACTTTATCTGTATAAGGATGGGAAAGGGCTAGGTTCCAAGTTTCAAACTTATTTTTTTTTAAATGTTTTAACAGACTCACTCTAGTTACTAGAAAATGTAAAGAAATGCATTTTAATATACTTTAAATGAACAGCTGCCTCTCTGAAGAATTCTGACAAATATTATAAGAAAAGGCTATTTATCCTAAGACATTAGGAAATCACGTGGCATGGCCATAGCACCTTTTCTCATAATGGGCAATGCTTTATTTTGCCAGGGGGCAAAACATGTAACCTGTGTGCATAAGTCAAACAATGGAAATGGAAGTATATCCACTGGGCATATGTGTCAAATATGCAGTCCATATTCAAGTAACAAAATCTAACAGATTAGTACTACTTCTGTGAGAACAGCAATACTAAATATTTTGCATTATCTTTGTATTTTCCCTCAATTTGCTTCTGGCCATCTCTTCCTTGTTCAAAGCATAACTTACTGAAGTGTGTGTATGTCTTTTTCTATTATGTAGAGAATGAAGAGATAGACACCCTTGAGCCCCAACCAGCAAACAGTTTTTCAACTCTGAAACTTAAATAAGGAATTTGTTCTAGCCATCTCTGCAGCTTTTGAATGAGGCAAAAGGACTGCAAAGTGCATAATAAAAGGCAAGAATCTCATTTTTTCAGTTGCATTGGTTGCCAAGACACTGGACAAGACTGGTGTATGCAAGACTATTAGGACAAGGCTCCAGTTTAAATTTTGTGCAAGTTTTTTTCAGAGTATTCCTGGTGATTGACTGGACATTTTTCCTTGAAATTTAAATCTTCTGGTTAAATGGGTTCCATCTGCTTTAAATGCTATGAAATGTGTGCTGAGAATGTTATCAGTCATAGGAGATTATCTTTTTAATCAAACTTAATATTTTCAGGATGCTTGAGTATTCTGTGATGCTCTCAAGTGCTAAGTTTGTGTAAAGACACCATATTAACACATACACAATGTGCTCCAACCCATCCATCATACCATCAGGGCATCCATCTGCCTGGTAACCCTTCTCAAAGGGAGCAGCTGAGCACCACACCTAATTTCATATCTCATTTCTGCCTGAAAACAGACAAGTACACGATGGTCATGTGCAGGGGTTTTAAAAGCCAAATCCCCTTTGGGTCAGACTTGACACCTTTTTGGAGATTTACCTCCTTGCAGAAAATAGTGAGCAGCAGCACGAACTCTTGTCTGCAGAATGGAAATATCAAGCTGATCAACATTTCCGCATTGCTCGCAAGATAATCCTTCATTTGAGCTGCTTATCTGAAATCTGTCTCATGAATCTGATGGGAGGATTTGCCCTAAGTAGTTAATTATGGTGCTGCTAAATTTCCTCCTCTCTACTTATTCCTTCACTTTAAGAAAAATCATGCAGCTATAAAGACTGTGAACTTCAATTAAAAACAAAAGAAACATTATCTAGCTAAAAACTTATTAAGGCACCTGAAATTATCTTTTTGCCTTTCATTCTGATCTTACTTTCCCAGATGCTCACTGTAGGTGGATTTTCAGTTGGAGCAAATCTGGCTGTTCTGACAAAACTGTGGGGCTTGAGGGTTTTGTTTGTTTTGTTGGTAGGTTTTTAGTACATTTGAAGGTTTGTTATTTGCTTGGGTCTTTAGGTTGTTGTTGATCTGACTTAGAGCATTTAAATGGAGAATTCTTCTATGTCAGGCTAAGCCCTGTCTGTTGTCCTGGCCTGAACCTGGCTGTGAAGGAATTGCAAAGACAAAATAAAGACATTGCCAGATTAATTATTTCTAGGGCACGTGAGACTCTTACAATCTTTTAGTCTAACTTATACTGCAGAGAGGAGCCATGGCTTTGTTTTTTAAAGTATTTTGTACCTAACTGAGGTTTATGAGAAAGATTTCATATGTTTTGAAATTTAAGTGCCATTTATGATCCCTGATGTGATGGTGATAAGGGATTGCAAAGACATGTTAATATGGATGATGAAAAATTGCTGCGGTAATATGGGAAATTGTTGGGCCATTTCCCACACACAGAATATATTTTGTCTATGAGGAAACACTTTGCTGGTTATTCAGATTTCTCAACCAACCTCTATAGGAAGATCCTATTCAGGTTCTGTTTACACACAAACTTTCTTTTCCCTCTGGATAAGGTCAGTATATCTTTCCTGGTGCAGACACTGAATGGAACTGGATGTTCCTTGTGCAAGTGGGTCTGCCTTAGGGTGGGATTTCTTATGTGGTTCAGCAAAACATACATCTCGTGATACATGTGAGAAAAGGACTTGAATTCAAGTAATAAAAGGTACTTTTCTATCATAGAAGTGATACCAGTAAGAGCAAAGTTTTACTCAAAAAGTTATGAAAGTTCTCATTCTCCTTTTACTGAGCTGCTAAACAGGACAGCCCTGGATTTCATGTGGTGCCGCCTTGGCCTCTTGGGAAGCTGCTGGGCACAGCCTTTGTCCTGGTGAGCTTTCCTGCCCAGAGCTGGGTGTGTTGCTTTCTGCAGCAATCCAGTCCCTAGAGAAAATGAAGCAAAATGTACTTAATTGTTGTTGCCATGAAAAATGACAGTCTTGGAGGGAGAAATGGCCCCCATCCAATCGCTTTTATGAAATCCTAAAAGAAGCTTAAGTTTCTCCTTGGGAGGTTTAAGATTTTGGGGATGTTGTCAAATTGCCTTTCATTAGCTGGTGCTTTCATTAGCTTAATTCTAGGTGTATCCCAGAAGTTCCCAGTTAATCCCCAGGAAGTTTTGGTCTCTAGCATTTCAACAGCAGAGGCATACGTTTTTTATGAAGACACCTGTTTGAGCATACTTTTTTCCTCTTTATATTCCCTTCACACATTGACCAGGACAGGTGTTACCTTACTTTTTTCTCATGTTTGTGGCTTTTGAAAAAAATTTTGGAGCCTTTTGGCATGTAGTCCATAAAAGCTTGCCAAATGTGAACTTATGTGAGCAAATAAATGCTTTCTGCTAATTACTCCAACCAGGCATTCTCCAGGACATGCTGAAGAGCTAAAATAGTTGTGCTTAAATGCTGGCCATAAGCTCTTTTCTTCTCCCACATGGACTTTAGGGTTTTTGGTTTTGTTTTCTTTTGCACACCATGCAAGGTAACTGTGTTCAAGTCCTGGTCATTTATGTCATTATGTACACATGGCCAAGTACTGAATTATAACATAGTTAGTATGAGACACAACTTCAAATTTTGTTTTTCACTTTGTTTCTGCTGAGACCTGTGCTCAGAGGCTCTACCAGCCCTGAGGCAGTAGGATTCTCCAGTATTTTGATGCCCAAAAAAAACCTCACTGGTTCATGGAAACATGTGTAGGACTTGCTTGAAGATCCAGTTTTGGTTTTTATTTAACTTCTTTAGGCACTTGCTACACAGGGTTGTTTTTTATTTTTACATTTCATAGGAATTTTGTACCTTGAGCAACAGTGCCTGCAAAAAGAATGTGAGGAAATATAATGACTTTTCTCCTGCTTTCTTGTATTAAGAAGCTATTTCTTAAGGCTATCTTCTTAACTGCAACTGCTGTCTGTGCCTGGAGCTATTAGAAAAAAATGGCATTATAGCTCAGAACAGCAGCATATTCTGGTTTTGATTTCTTGTGTGTTTACTACCAGACCCATTGGGGTCCTTATCAAGACTAAGTAGATTGTTAAAACCCAGGTGGTGGATGGTTTGTTTCCCCTTTACTCTTTTCATGGTTGGTGGCAGGAAAGTTTCTTGACACTCCCTTATCTGAGGTTTATGTAATGAATTGATCATAGGCAGTATGCACTTTGAACTTATTCCAGTTTGGCAAAGCTCAGCTGTTCCTGAGTCACCGTGACTCCCAAAGGAATTTTTCCTGACTTTAGATGCAGGTAGATGATTTATCCCTACCATGGGCATTTTGAAAAACGTCCCCAATGAGAAATCAGGCTCTTGATGGGATACTGAAATGGCACCATTGTACAGACACACTCTGATTTAGAGTCTAAAAATACTGACAAGTTCTGACTCCAGGACACATGCTGAACTCCCTGCTCTGTGTGCTGTCCTTCACTGGATGAGATACTCCAAGTGCATATTCTAGATACCTCTGCCTACTAGGGTCAGTTTGAATCTCTTTACATGAGTGTTTTAACACATTTTCATTTCTGCACTCTGTATGTATGTGTGCCTTCTCATGGCCACTGACTTGTTTTCCCACAGACAAGACCTAAGTGTAACCCCATTATCCTGGGAAATAAAAAATTAAACCTTTCACCAAGAGGTAATTATACCAGGTGTAATACTTCCTGACAGATAACTCTACTTTGCCTGAAAACCTCTAGACTGGGGACAGAGCAACCTAGGATTACACTGACAAATAGCCAAAGACAGCAAATCTGAAGTTTTTCTTTGGGGTTACAACCTGAGGTAAGCAAAAAGAAGAACATACCATAAGCAAGCAGTAAATTCTCGCACCTGCTTGTGGATGTTGTACCCCACTGGCAGGCTGGTTGCCTCAGTTCACAGCTAATGGGCTTTGTAATAACAGCAGTGAAACACGGGAGCAGGATGCCCAGAGAAGTGATAAATGCCCTATCCCTGGAAACATTCAAGTCCAGGCTGGATGGGGCTCTGTGCAACCTGGTCTAGTTAAAGTGTCCCAGCTTATTGCAGGTAGGTTGGATCAGTACCTTTAAAGGTCACTTTAAACCCAAACTACTTTTTGATTCTATTAAAGAACTCTGAAGTAATATAGCTTGATCAAACTGCAAAATCACCCCCACCACAAAGAAGCCTCTATCCAAAAATTGTGTATAGTGTGTACAGTGAGGTGCATCTCTCCCAAGCTGCCACTGTAGGCCTGGCAAAATTGCCTGATGACAAGCAGGTAAATTCTCTTTTTTCTTCCTTGAGTCCCTTTTAGAGTTTCTGATTCACTTCCTTATCCTCTAAGATGCAGTGAAAACCCTGTGAAACTGTGCTATTGCTGCAAAGTCCCTGGCAAACAGGAGTTTTGTGTTCTCTGCAGAATTTTTCCTTTTCTTCTCCACCAACAGGTGGAGCAGAGACGTCTCACCTCTGCCACTCTCCACAGAAAACTTGCAGTAAAAACAGTGCATTTACTTTTTTGTCTTCCCAAAAATTATTCCAAATCTTGACGTTGTTTTCCTAGTTTTTTTTGCCAACTCACTTACGACTTGTGTGCCTGTTCTCTTCCACTGTCAGAATGCAAATACACCAGCTGTGACCAACTGTCAAAGTCTTTTTTAATCTCCATTTAAATATTTACTGGCTGTAAAACAAACCTCAGGGCTCTTTTGCTAAATAAATAAATAAAACCAATAAAAATTGCTTACTCATTAAGGTATTTATTCCTATATTTTGTGTGGGAAACTCTCACAAACCTGTGTTTTGCTCCTGAATTACTGAAGGTGTCCTTTCCAATTGCTAACAGAGCCCAAAAGCATGTGTAAATGTTGCATAACATACACATAAGAATTAATGTTTAACAGCAGAGTGCCACTGCTGAGAAGGTATCTGTAAACAGTGCTTGTTTATATGAGAACCCTCGGCATATCGCTGGTGGTGAAGAGCAGATCTCGAAAAGGTTTGCACCTGAGAGACTGGTTTACAGTCATTCAACTCCTCTGATGCAGGAGAAAAGCCAGCTTCCTGCAAAATTAGCACATGACCTCAGAAATTATCCCAGGGGACCTTTTGTTCACTGTTCCCCTATTTTTAACTTGTTTTTAAGAATTCCAAATGAGCCTGCTGCATTTGAGTTGCATTTTTTCTTGTGCAATGACCTTTAAACAAGCATATATGTTCAGCTGTGGCATTGAGGTTGCACTTCAGGAAAATTAGAATTAGGTGTACACATGCGAGCACATACTTTGGCTACGTTTGCTGTGTTCAGCTCGGGCTCCCTGACACACAATTAACAACTTCAAAGTATTCATTGATGCAAATCTCTCATTATAGTATTCAAAGACAAATAAGGGTAGAAGGCTGTTGAGATCTTAATGGACAAACTATACATATATATATATATGGGGAAAAGAGGCTTTTTTCCTCCATGGCTAGAACAAACAGCGTTTTGCTTGCCTATATTTACTTGGACAAGTCACCAAGGGATCAGGGCTGATGGGCTGTGACCTCTAGAAGTTAATATGTTACACAGGAATAATAACAGAACAGTGTTAAAGTAGCGAGTGCCGGAATTAGCGCCTGCCATAGGCATTTCAAGTGCACGTTTCTCGTCTGCTGCCCTGTTTCACTCGAGGTATGTCGCTGTACTGTCATTACAGCTTGAAACATCACTGCACCACCCTCCCACCCCACCCCAAACAGGAAACTTATCTGGCATAACAAAAGCTTTCCATGTCATCCATGGAGTATTTCCCAGTTGTAATCAGGATGGCTGTAACTTGGATGGGGGCATGGGGAGGCTGTAAATGTGTTTGGGAGCAGCAGGGCTGTCCCTCTGGGCAAGCTGCTTGCCCCACTCCATGCCACACAGGGACAAATAAAGCTGCTCTGTGTGTGAAGGGGTGGGAAGAGGGGAAACAAGAGGGAATAGCTTTGCTGGGGACAGACAGGCAGACGAGGTTCCTCCTTTCATAATCTGTGCCAATTTAGATTAGCTCAAAGTGACTATGAAGCTGCAGTCTAAATTAAGTTTCATCCCATGTACCCAGCTTTATTCATAATTGCTCAGAGACAAGGAGTCTGTTGAGGCTGGGGTAGTATCTAGTACACATTTAGTATTTAACACACTGTCCTTTTTCTCTTGCTAAAATCTCTTTGTTTGCTTCATTTTCAAACTAATGAGGTAGGCTACACTGCCTTAGTATATCCTCAGACTTCACATCCTCCATCCTACATGCCAGTGGTAGAAGGGATCCTCTGGAAAAAGAAATGTTTAGTCATTTCATTGAAACACTGCTGCTGTTGTTCCAAAGTAACCCTCCTGCCAGGATGTGACTGGCAGCAACAAGGTCTGGGTTCAGATTGAAGGGAGTTACTCCAAACGTGGTGACATGGGCCACACCTGGAAACAAGTGGAAAAATTATACTGAACTTTAGTATTTCAAAAGCAGAGGCATAAGAGGCAAACATGAGTCAAACAGTTTAATTTTTTTTTTTTTTTTTTTTTTTTTTTTTTTTTTTTTTTTTTTTTTGGTAAGAGAGAACAAAAATCTGACCAGGTAGATAAACAGTGATAGTAACTGACTGATATAGTTATTATTTAACTATAACAGTTCATAGTCTTTTTTCTCTAAGGAAGTAACTTCCAGGGTAGAATTTTTCCTATCATCTAAGTGGAAGTAAGTGAAATCTAAGATTTGTTAGGTGATAAACTGCCCTATGAATCGATGCTGTGGTAGCTGCTGACGGTTGTGCTTCTGGCTGCTCCATTTTCATTTGTAGGCTTTGGCAGCTCTCCTGAGAGCCCTTTGCTCTTGGCTGGCTGCTCCCAACCTGGCCCAGCCACCTGTATGATTCTTGCAGCTGCTGGACTTGCAGTGCTTTAATGCTCAGAACTGCCCACAGCCAGCTGGCTGAAGTGAACTGAATCAGAAGCTGGACACAGATCTTCAAGGAAGCAGGGAAATGTTTTTTCCTCCCTCCTATGCATATACAGTCTGCAGTACAAAACCTTGTGAACACCCTGCCCATGCTGTTTAAGCATGACCACTAGCCTTCCACTCAAAGCACAATATTTGCTGTTGCCTTAGGCTGGGACAGCCATTTGCCCAGATACATTTCACAAAGCTTCAAATAAATTTGAAGACTATAAATGTCATTGTTATAGCTGCAAACTTTTCCCCAGTTTTTAAACTCCATTTCTCAGCAATGCCTCTCAAGCATAGTAACAAATGCACAAAAGAAATGTTTAGGACACGTCTGTTCGGGTGTTCTGTTTACCTCCCTCTCGCCTCTCTGGAGGGAAAAAGAATCTCTGGTGGGTTCCAGGGGTGTCCAGAGGGAAGGTTGTTCTTAAATTTTTGGGGCAAGCTATCAGGTTCAGGACTCAAAGGGACTGAGTTAAAGATCGTTCTGCTGCCTAAATGTCTTTTTTTCTCTTTCTTTCTTTCCTTCCTTTCTTTCTTTCTTTCTTTCTTTCTTTCTTTCTTTCTTTCTTTCTTTCTTTCTTTCTTTCTTTCTTTCTTTCTTTCTTTCTTTCTTTCTTTCTTTCTTTCTTTCTTTCTTTCTTTCTTTCTCTCTTTCTTTCTTCTTTGTTTTTTTCTTTTAACATAGAATACCTGGGAATACAAGAGACAAAAATACAAGTCCTTCACAAGTGACTGAAATCATTGTTCCACTGATGGTGGGTTCAACCTGACCTCTTCAGCTCTTGAGAACACTCATGAGCTCAGAAACTCAAAATTCTTTGTCTTATTTTTGTATCTCTCTCTCATCAAAATTGGAAGCTCTGATTACAAATCTACCCAGGGTGTCCTTTCAGCTTCCTGCTGCAGCTTTGCTTTTATGATGATGTTAACATCATAACATCCACGTCCTAAGAGCATCCTCCTTTTATCATCCACCTCCTAAGAGCACCCCCTTCATGCCCACACATTTCACTCCCATTTTAAGAAAAAAGTAAAAGCTGTTTGGCTTTGCTTAGAGCATAGGGGGATTGCAAAAGCAGATATCATTATTAAAAAAAAGCCTTCCTGTTCTCTTCTCCAGAAGGTAGTAACACCTATTTCACCACCTTAGGAGTTGGCCTCTCCTCCCACAGATGCATATTGGGACTATCAGCCTCAAGCTCCCAGGGAGCAGCGACAGAGGCCTCCCAGTGGAGAGGTGTTGGATACAAACATTTAAAAGCCTAATTTTGCAATAAGACCTTGGGGGATTTTTGTTGTCTTGTTTTGAGTTTGTTGTCCTGCTGGTTGCTCTCTTCCCTTTCTTAATCATTAGTCTTTTCCAAGCTTTAATCCAATAATTGAAATGTTATTAAGACTTCTATTGGTCATTTTCTTGTAACAGATTGTCACAAGACTGTTGAAGAAATCACGCTCATTAAAACTTCCTTCCCTGAGCTTTCCGCAGCATGTTTTCTGATCATACTGTTGGACCACTGTGGAGCCACTGATTTAATTTTAACTTCTACAGTAAAAAATAAGCTAGGAATGAGTTCTTAACTGTTTTGTTGTCTTAGCTGCTGGATTCTGTTTCCCTTCAGAAAAACTCCATTTAGGGTTCTTAGTCCTGGAGTTTCATTATCAGTTGACCTCAAATATCCTTAGTTTGCCAGTGATGAATCCTATATTCTCACTTGAGTCCACTAACACAGATACCTGAATCCTCACTTGGGCACTCAAGAATCACAGAGCATTTTGGGTTGGGAAGGGCCTTTAAAGGTCATCTATAGTCCAACCTCCACAGCATTGGCAAGGACATCTTTTACTAAAACAGGTTACTCTTCCCACCATCCAATCTAAACTTGAACATTCACAATGATGATGCATCCATTATTTCTCTGGGCAACCTGTTCCAGCCTCTCACCAGTCATTGTAAAGAACTTCTTCCCTACATCTGCTCTAAGTCTAGTCACTTGTAGTTAAAACTGTTACTTCTTTCTATTATCACTGCCTGGCTCTGGTAAAAAGTCTGTCCACATCTTTCTTATATGCCCCCTTTAAGTATTGAAAAATTACAGAAACTTTCACTTCTCCAGGCTGAACAACACAAATTCTCTCAGCCTTTCTTCATAAGGGAGGTGTTGCAGCCCTCTGATGATTTTTTGTGGCTCTCCCCTGGACCCACCCCAACAGTTCCATGGCTTTCTTGTGGTGAAGGCCCTGGACTCAGATGCCATTCTTCAGGTGGAGTCTCAGACGAAGCCACAGGCATCTGGAACTTCCAACTCAGTATGCATAAATAAAACCCCAAGATATAAAACCCTACCATAAAGGAAATAAAACTCTAAAATCATAAAATCATACATGGATGGATAAATACATCTATTTTACAGTCTATGTTACATCCATCTGAAAATTCCAGGTTTAGCCCTTCTTAATGCTCATCTATCAGGAAGGAATAAGGAAATCATAAACCAGTAAAAATGTAATTATCAAGATCTGTATTAGACAACAGTTTGGAAATGCAATTATTATGTATAAATGAACCATATTTTGTAATTTTATAGGGAATCACCTTAAAATTGAAAACATGGTAGCGAAGTACTGCTGATTTTCTGTCTTGCTCTTGCCCACACCACTCTTTTCCAAAGAGTTAAAAATGCCACCCTTCAAGTTGCAGAAATATTCTCCTATGTTATGATATGGAAATCTCCGTGAAGAGGAAGGCTATTACCAGCACAGGAGTGACTGTGCAGGGGAGCTGTACCTGTTGTTTAACATGTTCTATGAGCTTGGTAATAGTTCAGCTGGGACTTGACAACCTGACAGAGGTGTTTTCAGTAGCCATGAGCTGAGGCTGTGTGGGGAAGGGCATGGAAGCTTCTGTCTGTGGCATGCCCAAGTGTCTACAGGTGGGAACTTATCCTGTTCCCACATTGGAGCAGGACACAAGGGTATCTTCTGTACATGCAAGGACAAGAAAAAGCAGGGGCTGCTCATACCAAGCACCCTGAGAAACCTTCATGTAAGCAATAACTTAGGCTGCAGAGGCTGCTGCAAGACTCCCAGCTGTTTGCTCTTGTGTGCACACATGGTCTGACTCAAGCAGACACTTCCTTCAAGTTTGAGAAGTGTTTGGACAATGCTCTCAGACATGTGATGTGATTCTTCATGTCCAGTGCAGAGACAGAAGTTTGACTTGACGGTCCTTGTGGGCCCTTGTGGTCCCTTTCAATTCAGCATACTCTGATTCTATGAACCACTGGGGTGATCTGGCACGTCAAACACAAAGTATCTGTGAACAATTAAAATGTCACTCTCTGACTTTTAGTTTTCCCGTGTAAGCTGTAGACAGGTTTCAAAACACATTATCAATGAAAGTTTGTAAAGATTTCCATGTGCATTTTGGTTCAGTACTGACCAAGAAAGTTAATGTGACTTTTTTGACAGACTTAAAACACAGGCCAGTGCTGCAAAAGCCCCTCCATTGTCATTGTAGGTGTTAGTCTAATGCTTTTTAAGAGGATTTTAGCATTTATTTGTCATCTTCTAGTAAAAGAAAAAATGGTACACAAATCTGTGGGTTCCTTTAATATTGCACCAGATTATTAACAAGTATAAAACCAATCTATTCCTTCAATTTCTATGGACACATGCCTATTTACTGAAGAGTTGTGGTTTATCCTAGACCCTTCATGGCCACTAAGGCCTTTCTGTGATAGACAGAGAAAAAATGAGTTTCTATGGGATTATTGTTTTCCTCCCTTGTCATCCACCTCTGCTGAGAGTAGAAGGTGGAGTAAAGGTGGGGCTCTGGCTCACCGCCCACTCTGCTGGGAAGGTAAACTGTGCCAACAGGCTGGGCAGCAAGCGAGTGCTGATCCAGACACCAGCTGCTGCCAGCAGAGCTCTTGCCATGGGGGCAGAGGAGGAATCAAGCACAGATTTTGTCATCACAGTTTGTTTTCGGGGTGGTCCCTGAAGCCACACAGTAGTGCACCACCCTGAGTAGCAAATTCACAGACATCTTGACATTTTCTTAGTTTGCAACTGTGAACAGCAAAAATGTATTCTCTCTCTTTTTAAGTTAGTGGTGCTCCATATTTATTTTTCCTACGCACATCTAATGCATGTTTAGTATTCTTAAAGCCTTGAACCTGAGGACATTCTCATGCTGTACATTTTCTGGATATCTGCAGATGAGTCACCTGAAAAAAATGGAGTGTAGTTTCATTTTAATTATGTAATAATTTATACCACATCCCTAGACTGAGACTGCAGCATAAGGAGAGCTGGCAAGCCAAGAGAAGACAGAGAAATTAAAAGATTCCAAAGATTCACCAACCATACCATGTCAGGTACAGGGTGTCTAAAGGATATTTAAAGAATGTGGCAGACTTTTTGCCTTCATGTTTTCTTTTAAAGGACAGTAAAATTACAACATGATTAACCTCACATTCAAAAGAAAGAGGGAAACAAATGAAAGAAGAAAAGTTCTGTAGAGTAGACAACCATTACTCCATGTGTTTGCAAGAGATAAGAAAGATTTGGTAAATGCAGTTGGAATCAGTAGTAAACCACTTAATATCAGTCACCTTTGGATCATTACAGTGATGTTGTCCAGATAATCCATACTTCCTCCACCCCTCTTTGACTCTCCAATCACTTCCTTGATAATTCAAGGACAGTTTTTCTGGTTTCTAATTCTGCATATTGCTCACAGGAGCAGTGTAAGGAAGGTGACTGCAACCCTTCATAAAAAGAGAAGCTCTACCTTGTCTTGTTGCTGCCTGACCACATCAGTTCACTGATTCTATGGTGAAACAACAGTGTACTTCATCTCAGACCAAGATCTCCTGGATTTGTATCACCAGATGGCCATACCTAGCTAACCCAAATCTTCTGGAAAAAGACAAAAGCAGCAGCATTGGTCTCAAGGTATGTTAGAAAAAGAAAAGTATTATTGTTTTGTCACTTGTTGGGATTAAGGTGTAAACTTTATGAAATCTACAATGGGAGAGTTAAGAAGCCTCTGCTGGCCTCAGAGGGTCAGGCAATGGCAAAGTCATTCTTTGCACCACTGATCATATAATGATATGATGGTGACTAGAAAAATTTTACTGTACATGATGTTAACCTAAATGAGCTCACAGAGAATTCCTCCAGGTAAGAGGTAAGCTCTTTTTTCATTTACCCCCTCACACTTTGTAACTTAAGCCTAAATAAGGCTTTATGTATGTCAGAGCTTATCTGCCTTCTTCAGATGCTTTCTTTACAATACCATCTGTTAAGGCTCATTGTTTCAGGGCTATAAGTCTCATAATAATATAATTTAGCGATTTCAACATGTTCATGAGGTCTGTATTTGGGGTAGGAATGAGTAAATGGATTTTGGGGGCGCATGTAGCAATTTAAGAGGATGCAGCTATTCAAGTTCTGTTCAATTTATGGAGAATTGTAGAGATTATATGATATATCAAAGGTCTTTTTTCCTAAAGAATTAAGGAATATGATGATATCATATCAGTGACCTTTCTTTTTAAATCTTTGTGTGCTTTGAATTGTTGAACTAAGGCAATCACAAATTAGGTGACTCAATAGAAACAGCAGCAGCACCACGACTACTACTTTTGTATCTTTGCATAAGTACATATGTATTTGTCTTTATCTGTAATGTATTAGTTTTGACTTATACACAGACCCAAAACCTGTTTCCATTTATGTTGCTATCAATCAGGATTAACCGAAAGGTGAATCAGAGGATGCAGGTATGAAATGAGAATTATGTACGTAACTATGAAATTCTATAAAATCTATGTTGCACTTTATTCATTCTGAGACTTGAAAATGAAACCTGGAGTACTACTACTCCCTAACCATGAAACATTTCTAAATTTTAGTGAATTACTGTCCTGCAAAGAAAAAAAACAAACTAATGTAGTAGAAGTTTTACCCAGTCTGTGAGCTAGAAGATATTTGTGGACAATGTTAACAAAGCTTCTCCTATACAGTATTAAATATTTACATAGGGTACTGTGAGTGTATATAATTCTTCTTATTATAGCATGAAGATATATGTTTTACATCAAAATAGAAATGGCCTTCTTGAAGTAGGAACCCTGGTTCTGAGTATTCACTACAGACATGGCTCATGAGAATTGTTTTCTAAGGGCGTTTGGGACTAACTTACTCCAAGAATGACTCCAGGAGTTAGTAGCTGAAGCCCCACCTGACTGTCAGGGTTTCAAAGGCAGCAGGTGCTCCCCGCTGCCATCACTTCCAGCTCCAACCATGTTGCTGGCTGGAGAGCTGGGTGTGATGCATGGGAGAGGCGCAGGCTGCTTGCACTGGCGAACACGTGATGTTGTGTATGCAGTGTGCTGCACAGGAAACACTGGGAATGTGCCACATATACAGCCCACAGAGAGGAGCTTTCTGTTTTATTGTGTCATTAGACCATGTACAGTGTCCCTTCCATAGTCTTCTTCTCAATCCTGCCCGACTCTACAAAGTTTGGCCTGTCTGTAACCCCCTAACTGGAAAAGCATCAGTCATAAAGTGATGTGCAACAACTTCACAGCACTTCCAAATGAACTGCTTTGGATCTGCAGAAAGTTATTTACACAGGAGGCTCATAAAGTTTCCCTTTCTGATAGTTGTGCCAGGCTGCATGGCCCAAGACCTTTACTTCTGTTTCACAAAAATTCTGAAAGAGAGAATAATACGAAGAGTACAAACTACTTTCATTACAGGAAGAGGTAAGGATGAAGTGAATTTTAGTGGCGCAAGCACCTGTGAGGCAGTGAGTCACATCTCTGAAATGCTACTTTCACAACTTCAAAGTCTTTTTTTGCATGGCAAACAAAGATCGAAACCTCCAAGAGAGGAATGGCTGTAGCTGGGTCACTCTGACCAGCAGGCCAAGTGGGATTACCCAGCTCAGTACAATGAAGACAATTTTACATAACTTATTTAGTGTTTTGATTTAAATTTGTTTTGTTAGGTAGCCAAGATTTCCCAAAGGCTTTTTTCAGTCATATAATATGACATGATCTTGAAAATTGATTTTGGATTTTCTCTGGATAGTACTATTGTCTTCTCTGACACTGTTCAGATGTTCTCATTGTTCAGATGAGTATGAGTCATGCAACTACTAATTTTAGGAAGCATCTTATTTTATCATGTTGACTAGGAAGGTTGTTACCACAGCTGGGCCCAAGAACATGAGCTTTGGCACACACTGGCTCTGTACCAGTAAATACGCTTTCATTAATGTCAGTTCAATTGGAAACTAGGCCTCGGGTTTCAGATTTTGAAAAAAAGTTCACATAAGAGGAACAGAGGAAAAGATAGGAAATTGAAGGCTAAAACATACAGAACAAAATGGCAGGGAAAACAAATGTGGGGGGGGGGAAGAATATACGGAAGAATAAGTATGAAATCATTACCCAATCTTTAAAACAAAATCCCCCAAATTCTATGGTTCTTACACTCAAGACTGTGTCAGTGTATTGTAGAGACCAGCTTCAGTGTAGCTTATGTGGTTGTCCACTGTGTTCACTTTTAGACACATTTAAAATTACCCGGTTTTAATGTCCTGATGGCTGCACTGTTCACAGAAATTCCTCTTGCCGTATTCACATTGTGGGTTTAAACCATTTCCCCATTTCTTTTAATGTACATCATGTTCCTCACCCTGCATATGTGTTCTGAAATACTCTCTTAGGCAAAAGGACCCTCTCTTTCCAGGACATTTTTACACGGCATGATGGTGCTCGATCTGCCCTGCAGCTCTTGATTGTCAGCACTGGGCCAGGACTGCATCATGCACCCTCTCATCTCCACTGCTGCTCCATCCCTCTCTCCACCACTTTCCAGACCATATCACAGTTTTAAGGCACGAGTGAATGGTCAAGCAGGGGTCTCTTCAGCAGCCTTTTCCATGCAAAGGGTGGGCAAGAGCCTCCAGTTTCCTTCACCACACTCATGATACTTTTTTCTAGGTCTTAATGCCCCATTAAACCCTTTGCTGACTTCAGTAAGTTTCAGGAGATAAAAGGAAAAATATCTCTTAAGGATCTCTCTTGTAAAACAGATGGGTTGAGAGACAGAAAGACAAAGGACAAGCTTCAGTATTTCTACATGCACAGAAGACAATTACCTGATAATTCAGAAGAGCATGAACAATCTCAGCAAAAGCTACAAAAAGCCTGTATCTGTATCTATATTCATGTGCTCTTTCAGATGGCTTGTCATGTGACATATTATTAGTATCTTTTTTGGTTCTTTCTTTGTGATCCTCAATTGACATCACAGGCGTTTTACACATAAGTCTCTAAAAGATGAAAAAAACCAAAATCGCTGTTCCGAAACTCCCAGGTTGTCCAGGGCAGGAACGGTCTTTGCTCTCTTGCAGATGCCATGCAAGTGCAGTTTGGCACTGAGTCTCAAAGGAGGCTTCTCAGCACCAGACAAGACAAGTGAGAAGAACAAAAGATGAAGCAGAAACTCGTCAGTTTACTATGTGACTAAGGGCAGATCCAAACACCTTTGTTCTTTGTTCTCCATTGAGTGCCCCACTCATCAAGCCATGGTGTCTTTCTGAAGCAAATTCAGCCTCTCCAGTGGTATTTGATGATGTGTTAGGCTGTTATGGACCAGCAGTGACCCAATACCTGTTCAAAACTAGTAAACGTTTTTTATTTGTTATTTTGACTCGTTCCTTTAAAATGCCTATCATTTGCTCTCAGCTATTTCAGGCTCCTAACAAAAACAATGGGACATGTAGGGCCAACTCCCAAAACAAATTTTTGAAGAATGGGTGCTCTGGGACTTAAGGAAAAGACTTAGCAAGCCCTGAAAATCTAACTTCCTGTCTCTTTCTTTTCTTTTCACTATGGGTAGCAAAATAAAAGAGTTTTGTGAGCTCGAGGCTACACAACTCCAATTGCTATAATTACATAGCTAGGAATTTTATGATTGTACAGTAAGTCAACTCTCTTACCAGGACTAATGCTTAAATTGAAACTTCTAGATTGCTTGAAATGGGAAAAATACTTATGTGGTTAAAAAGGTTTGCTATTAACTGAACCTAACCACAATAACTAACTTCTATTCACAATTTCTTCCTGCTATAAATTTTAGGTTGTTATTTTTGCTTTGGTTTTTAGGCTCAAACCTGGCTTCCAGTTCTAGGATGGTCCTCAAACAGCTAAATCATAAAAAGAGGTTATGTGTTGGACTAGAGCAAAGGTTTGGTTAAGGCGCATATTAGCTAATGTTGAGCTAATTTTAAGCTCTCTTTGCTATATAAACAAATTCTTTGGTATTAGACTTGTCTTACTAGATTCCTTACGTGTTCAGTTACGTTTATACTACAAACTCAAATTCCTGAAATATTGTAAGCCAGTTTTAGCAGAAGAAAAATGTAGCCTTAAAGGGTTGATTCAGTAATACTACTAGCAGTGAAGGTAAAGAAAAATAAGGTTTTGAAAACTGTACAAAGGAAAAAATATGAAATTGCACAGGTGAATAATTGATTTTTTGTTTTTTATTTGTAAAGGCCTAAATTACTTTATGGCAAGGATTTTGTCATCCAAGTGAATTGATAGGCTAAGAAAATATATTGAAGAGGCCCATCAAAACAGAGATGAAGCTCTACAAACAGGAAAGGGTTAAAGAAACTGGGAATGCTGAACATGCAAATCTCACAATTTTATGACATTGGCAAATACTCATTTGCCCCTCTCCAAACTAATGCCCTTTGCCTAAACCAAGGAGCACAGCACCCCAATTGTGGGGATTACAATGCACACTAGAAAAAGCCCTTTTGCGCTTTTTAAGAGGGACATGCAGTGCCAAGTAGCCTGGAGAAAAACAGATCCCCATGTTGCATCACACAGTGTACTCCCCACATAGCACTCAGCTTTTTTATCAGATACATGCAACTAAAGAACAGGGGACATGGGCACTTGGCCACAAGACCATGAGTTTGGTAATTAATAGGCTTTCACTCTTTCGATATGCTGTACAAAAAAGAAGGGAACATAATGAGCAGATACTAGTTTGATGTTTTGTACTTTACACTTCTGCTCGGGTATTAAGGGTAGAAGTTAAAGCTGAGGCAAGGGAAGTTCTTTTGGTGCAGTTTGCTAATGATGCAGATGGGGACACGTTTGGGTGTTTCTGCAGAAGTTTTGTGCCTGTGCAGCTTTAGCAACTGTTCTATAATAGGGAAGAGTTCATAAAGATTTAGGAGTAAAAACAGGAGATGAGAAATGAGTGAACAGATGATGAACAGAGCCGTGAGATCAATTCCTGTGATGTAGTAGATGACCATTCATTCCTGGAGCTATGGAAACTGACAGCGTACAGTGACTGAACCAATCCCCTTGCAAAATAAAGCATGCAGCCTAGCCTATTTATTTTCATAAAGGCGCAAATTAAGATCATGCATGTGGCTCATTACTGTGGCATGTGGCTCAGATGACCGGGGTAATTACTGAACTGCGGTAACTCGGTCAACTTCTATCCATGGTAACAGGAAAATTAGAGATCAATGTTTTGCTTCTGCAAATTCGTGGTTTTGTTTCTCTACATACAGCTAGGACTGGCAGCTGCCTCCCATAGGTATCTGCAAATGTGGGGTTGGAGAGAAGGGAATAGAAGCCAGCATTCTTAAATCTCTGCTGAGGATATGGGAATTAAGGGGAGACTTCAGGCTGTCAAAGTGAGAGAAGATAAGGATGACTATAGCACAAGTGTTCTGTTATATACTAGGGTAAATACCTAGAAACTGGTATATTCGTCATAATGCAAAAGCCTCGGTAGACAAAGGTTGGCATTTACAGCGATCTTCCAGTCATGTAGTAGAGAAAAGATGAACATTTCACTCCTCTGTTACTTGCAAATCAGTCCAATGTCTGAATGTTTCAAAGCATCTGCCTGGGATGGGCTTTTTTTTTTTTTGTATATGGCAATGCCATCAGCCACATGAAGCTTCTGACCCCTATTTGCCAAGTCTTTCTTGCTGAGGAAGCAGCTCTCACTTTTGGACCCAGAGAAGCTGCTTGCATCTACTCTGTGTGGTTACTGATCTGGGTAAGACACTTTCTAATGGGCAGAGTATGCAGAAACATGAGCTCAAGACTGAAGGGACTGAAGGATTTGAGGAAAGGGATGACCATTAAGCAGAACCTGTGCGACTATGATCAAGGCAGCCAGGTGAAAAGCCAAGTGAGGAAGCAGCTCAGTTCCTCGTTCGAGTTCCTTACTGTAACATCACTCAGCCGGCTTGCTCCCGATTCCTGGTCCCGGCGTTGGCTGCTGGCTTGACCTGTCTATTGTCTCTGCCATCCTCCCACCGTGGCCAGGAAGGCAAGGTAGCACAAATGGAGAGGAGCAGAGAAATTCCTGGAATACCTGGAGAAGTCAGGCTGCCCAACACCGGGCGTGTAGGGCTGAGGACACAACAGTAGTGTCATCCAGACTTCCCTGCCTGGTTTTGCTTTCGCACACAGCTGTAGCAGCCGATATTCTGGGAAAAAGGTGTGAAGGGGGATATTCCTGAAACAACACACAGGGATTTTAACGCGATGCCCACGTTTTCACGAAGACTGTGCGGTTGTGCGCTCCGCACCGCCCGGGGAGTGGGGCTGCCTTCCCCGTGCTGGGCTCGTTCCAGAGGAGGAAAACCCCGGGAGAAGCCTGCCTTGCCGTGCCACGGCCCTCCAGCACCTTTCCCTGACCACAGCCGCTGCTAGTTTTAAAAGCTGTTTGTGCCGCCTCCGAAAGAAAAAAAAATTGTCTGTATGAACATAGGTGACGAGAAACAGGCCGCAGGTGGCAGAGCCAGGGCCGGGCAGGGTGTGAGGCTGAGGAAAAGCCTCCGCACCCCGCGGGGCTCAGTGTCGGGCACAGCCGCCTGACAGGCACAGGGTTTGCCAAGTTCGTGGCAAAGAGACGGAGAAGGGTCCTGGGAGCTGGCGCTGGCGGGGGTGTATGTCGGTTTGTCGCTCCTCTCCCCCGCCTGTTACCCCATCCCCTTCTCTCCCACGCCGTGGCGTGGGCGGCGTGGGTGGCCGCCCTGGCAGTGCCCGCGGGGGCGACCGCCGTGTTTGCGTTTGTGCCGGGCAGTCACATGGAAACCGGCTCGCAGCGCCCCCGCACTCCGCGCTGCCCGGGCAGCGGCCGGCCGAGCCCCGCCGCGCCGGGAGCTCCTCCGCCTGCCTCTCGCCCCGCCGTGCCCGGCTGCGGTCCGGCCGGGCAGCCCGGGAGTCAGGGCCCGCGGCGCGGCGTGGCTTCCCTGCCGGCCGGGTAAGGCGGGCGGGGGCCGCCCCGGCAGCGCATCCCCGCCCGCAGCCGGGTACGCCGGGCTGGGCAGCCGTGGGCGGCGGCGGCCCGGGCAGTGCCGCCCGGCAGCGGGGCGGGGAGCGGGGGAGGTGGGGGCGAGGGCGGCTCTCACTCCTGTACTCTCTTCTCTTCCCTCCCTCTCGGTACCCCCGCCTCCGACCTTCGCCGCTGCCGGGATCGCGTCTTGCACCGGCCCGTCCTCTGAGAAGTGGCGAGGGGGGCCCGGCCATGGAGACCCTCGTGCGCCCCGGGGCCAGCAAACCCCCCACCGGGTAAGCTCCCGCCGGGACCCGGCCCGGCCCGGCCGCCGCTCCTCTCCACGAGCGGGAGTGGCTCCGGACGGCGACAGCGGCCGTGCTGGCCGGCGGGCCGCGGTGCCTTCCCTCCGTCCCGCCTGTCTCGCTTCCCTCCCGGGCACCGAGGTCGGAGCGGCGCGCAGGTGTCGGCGCCCGGCCCGCTCGGAGCACGGCCCGGGGACGGAGGGGGCACGGCGGGGAGCGGGGGGCGGTGAGCGCGGGTGTAAAAAGGTCAGGAGCAGGAGAAAGTGTCTGTTTCGCCTTTGCCCTGCGGGAGGGACGCTCCGGCCCGGCTGCCGGCGCTGCTCCTGCGGCTGCCAGACCGGAGAGCCGGTTCGGTTCGGGGCTTGTTCCCGTGGTTCTGCCCTGGGGAACGAAGGGCAGCCGCTGCTTGCAGCTCCCGACCCAGGCCACCGGGGCTGGAAGGGACTCCGGCGGGGAGGGAGCCGGGGCCGTGGGGGGGATCGGGGCGGACCCGTCCGGCGGAGGGTCCGGGGAGCCCCCGCGGCCGCAGAGGTCCTCGCCCGTACGCCCGCCTGCCTGCGCGCCGAGACGCAGCTGCCAAAAGCCTTTGAAAGGTTTATTCAGCCGTCCCAGACGTGGGTCTCAGTCCCCACCGCACGGCCGCGGCAGAGGAAGGAAAAGCACTGCCTACCGCGAATTAAAAGTGCCCAAAATTGTCGGAGGTTGATGGGAGACCGCGGTGGCTCCTCCCGGTGCCTCCTGCCTTTAGTGACAGACACCGCTCTCGCAGCACTATTGCTAAGTAGCGGGAGGGTTAAGGGTTTTTCAAGAGAACAGACAAGCAGAAGATATGCCAGCAGTGGAATTTATTAGTCCGTTAATTAAACGACGAGAACAGCAGCACGATGAGGTCCTAAGTGATCTCTTTTGTCAGAGCAAAAGCTGGGCAAGTTTTAAGAGCTGTGCTGTCTGCTCACTGCAATTTACTGCTCTACTTCACGCTGTCTGCACAGACTGAAAGAGACTGTGATTGCTTCAGCAGCTTTTTTATTTTTACGTCTAATGTTTATATCATAAATTTATTTTCAACAAAGTAGGAAACAACTCTAAGGTACGTGCTAGTGGGTTACAGTAGTTTTGTTCAGTTTCGTTTCCTTAGTTTGTGTTTAATAGGAAGCCTTGCAGTGTACACAGAAAGTAGCACAGGGAGCAATGGTGAAGATGCCATTGCTGGTGCTGTGGTAATGAAAGAGTCTGTGCCATGTTTCTTTGTCTTACAACGTAGGACATAGCTTATTGCTCTTTTTGTAAATAAAATGCTTAATTCCAGCTGAAATTGAGCCTGTTTGATCGTGACCTTTTAGGCTAACCTTTCAGGAAGAGCGGTAGATGTAAGGTGCCTCCCCTCTCTGTATTTAGTTGATGTAACAGTATAGCTGCTTTCTAAAATGCTGATGAAGAGGAGATCTATGGTGCCAATTTACATATATGCTTTGAAGAGTAATTCAGATACAGTGCTGACTAAAAATTTGTCTTGATTGCTAGGTATCCAAAGATTTATTTAGAAACTTAATTTGCAATGGGAACACATATCATTGGTGCATCTCAGAGAGCACCACTGGGACCTGGGAACATTTCTGAATAAAACTCTTGAATCCTTTGTAACCAGTTTCTTGTCTACAGCCATAGTCAGATATGATGTACACGAACAGCAGTTACAGAAACTGCATTAACTTCAGTCATATTGCTCCTGACATGGCTCAAGGAGGTGAATCCAATCCTAGGGTGCAGATGCACTTGTGATATTGTATAACAAAGTGTGTGGGTGCTAATCTGCTCATGTGGAAGCTGATGGCATCACTGTCCTGTGTACCAAGGGGTGACTGCCTGTTTTATCTGAGCTCATTTCAGCCTGGAATTACTTTGTGTTGCCTTTTCTTGCAAGTCAGACCTTCCCTGCCTGGATGTGTCTGTGCTGTTAGCAGGGGACTTCACTGAACGGTTCATAATTCCCTGAGTTGCTATCATCCATATTGGACACTGGTGGATGTTTGATCCCTAATCAGATTTTACTCACTTGGTGATGAAACCTGTTAGGGCCAGCAAAGTGCAGCAAGAGCACAGCTTTGTCCTTTTTGGTTTCCGTATGAATCCAGACGTGAACTGCATCTGTGGAGCGTAGCTGAGGACCTCTGGCTGTTAAGGCCTTTGTGACAAAAATACCTTCCTTTCATGGCAGAAGACATGCTATACACATTTCCAGCTTATTGATTGGCTTAGCTTGCAGTTATGAAAGGGAGGTAAAAATGACCGCAGCTTCACTATTTTTAACAAAATTTAGGCAGAGCTGTTTTGTCTCTGTGTAAATAATTAACAGCAACATCGTGACCCTCCCTTGTTAAACAGTGAATAAATTTAATGTATCATTTTGTGCAGGGTAGACTAGCTCTGCTGTGTGCTTATAGAGATAAATTAACTTGGTGTGTTCCATGGCAGAGTTCCTTGAGAATTAAGCATTTAAATGTAGGATACTGTTGGGTTTTTTGTTTTAAATGGCAGAGGAAAACTGAAGTTTGTGCTGGTTGTTGCAGGGTTTTTCCAATTTTTCAGTTTCAAAAACAGTTGTAGACTTCAGAACCAATAATTTTATTATTACTGATTGCTAGGCATAAGGGTTTTTTTTAAGCTTTACCAAGTTCATAAAGGTTTATTTAATGAACATTTATTTTGGTTTATGAAAGTGAATTTAAGACAAGTCAGTAGCAACAGCAGAAATTACAATTTACTCTATGATTATGCCATGGATTCTAAAAGTAAAAAGATTCTAAAAGACCAATACAATTTTTTAGTATCTTTCTGTTTGTATCTGCCCTTGTTTCATTAGGGAGAGCAGAGACAATCTTCCCTGGGTGTTTCAGTTGGGGTTTTTTTGGGGTTTTTTGTGTTTTTTGGCCATAATTTGGCATAACAGACATACACTGGTCGTAAATGGCACTGCAAGCTCAAGGATCAGTTCTGTTCTGCTCTGTTAGTAGCCTTGCAAAGAGCAGAACATCTTCTCTGGCCACTGAAGGCATCTCCATCTCCCACAGAAGCCAGCAGTTTATGGATCCATCTTCATGCCTGTGACTGAGCACAGAAAATCTTCCTCTGGAGTCTGGCAAATTTGGGGAAAGCTTCTGTATTAAACTGGATGTATGAGTGCTTTCTTTAAGTAGGACCTTTATTTTCTGTGCTTCAACTTCTTTCCCTATCTCACAGGGCCTTATGGTACTAACAAATGCATGCACATCTTACCACACCTACTTTGAAGTGACTTCCCTGATGGATTGAAGTGTCCCTGGAAGTCAGATAAGGATATGAAACATCAGTAATGTTTGCATGCAGAACTGGGGAAAGCAAATCTCCAGCTGCAGAGCAAGTTGCACATCTCAGCTTGTTGAAAACTTTTATAACTACTACACATAGTTAAGTTGCTTTGTGAAACTGTGCAACCAGCTTTAAAAAAAATATTATTATTATTTTGTTTAGTGTTTTATTTTATTTTCTAGAAAAGCCTGGAGAGCACTATTGTGCACAGAACATCGATTAGTCTGTGTAACACTGGTTGTATCATACACTAGCTTACCTCCAGGTGTTGCACAGTTTAGGATAAAAAGAAACAACGTCATTAGTTTTTAATTGGGAAGCTGAGCAGTTTGTATATGTGTTCTATGTTTTGTATTTATATGAGATTTCTGTGTAATATGCCGAGTGGTGGATGGCGGAGGGCAATGACTGCAACCAGAAATGTAGAGTAGCAGTGTGGTGAAAATCACAGAGTGGTTTGGGTTGAAAGGGACCATAAAGATCATCTCATTCCAGCTTTCCTGCCGTAGGCAGGGACACCTTCCACTAGACCAGGTTACTCAAAGCCCCATCCAGTCTGGCCTTGAACACTGACAGGGATGGGATATGTGCAGCTTCTCTAGGCAACCTGTTCTACTGTCTCACCACCTGGTAAAAAATTTCTTCCTAATAGCTCATCTAAACCTCCTCTCCTTTAGCTTAAAACCATTCCCCCTTGTTCTCTCCCTGCATGGGAGCAACTTTCAAGATTGCTGCTTTGACCGGTTACAAAACTGACACTTTACACTTTTTGGCATTGGTCTTCACATTGTTTCATAATTTATATCTGTATCACTCCTGCAGAATTCAGTTGATTCACTTCTTATCTGTCCACCTGAGACACACAGAGCTTCCCTGTGATGCATTTTTCTGGCACAACAGTCAACATTAACCCTGTCTTCCTCTCAGTCTGGGCCCAAAGTATTTCTTTCTGTGTCAGTGGAGATACATCACATTAAATAAAACTCTGGTACTAATGGCAGAAAAACTGTGCTTGCTATTGCATAGAATGAAACAGGGTAATTTTTTTCTGTGTTTGGCACCTCCATATGAATGTAACTGTTGAGCTAATATACTGTAAACAGATTTATATTTTCAGTCATGACTAATATCTCAGGATTGCTGAAGATAAGGATACTAATTGTAAGAGTAAGCCAAATGGCGATATAAATACAATGCAATCCAGTCATGACAGCTGTTCTTTCAGAAGTCCAGGTTCCTATTTCTCATGTCTTACTTTTTCCTTTTTTTTTTCTTCCTTTTCCTTTCTTTCAGAAATCTGCCAGAGTAAATGATGAATGTGTTATAAAATCTCTTTCATTTCTCTACTGTCTAGAATATTCAGGATTTGTTTTGACTTTCCCCATCTTCCAGTTGTCTCTCATTATTTTGTTCCTATGGAATGTTTTGTACTTTTTTGTCTTGCTATTTTATGCCACTCCTGCCACTGTTAGATGAAATTGAACCCTCTCTTTCTTACTGTTACCTGCCTTAGTTGTTGTTCATGTTCTTTCCCTTATAATTCCGGATTCATTTTTCTTCACGTTTTGCTTCTGTTTTTGCTTCTTTTGGTCAAATCGATAGTCTTCATGGAGTCACTTCACTGCTCTGCAGGAACATTTTGATAGGACAGATTTTACTTACCACCCCATCTGTTACACCAGTAACAGTCAATTTCAAGAGGCTGCACTAGAGAAGGGGGCGTTAATTACAGTTTCAAGTGCTCTCATGGGTACCCCTTCAGAAGATGCTGACCTTTAAAGAAAAACAACTTCCTAAATATTTATATTAAAGTCAGTTCAATAAATACATGGCTGCTTTGTGTGTAGCTGATCTTTCTGTAGAAGTGGTATATTTCTTTTTGCCAAGTAATTCAGATCCCAATGCATGCTTATGGCCAGAATGAAAGAATTATTTTTTCCCTTCAGAGGAATGAGAGTTCTCCTGAATACGTATATTTAATCTTAATCACCTGTCCTCATGTAGACTTCTGTTGTCACAGACCTGAATTATCTCACAAGCATTTATGAAGACTTCCTAACAATATTCATTTGGCTTAAAGAAATACATTTAGAAGACTACATATGATTTATATACGCAAAAGTGTAAACACATTTCCATGACCAGCTCCAAAAGCAGTAGGGAGGCCGGCGACAGAGTTAGGGAAGTACCTCACTTCTCCTGAATTGCAATTCAGTGCCTTAACAAGTGTTCCCCTGTGTCTGAGCTTTAGATACTCAGTTAGCATCAGCAAACACTTGATTTTCTTGCAACAACTGTGTTCTGTATACTGCAGCTTTTTGTGTTGCTCTGGCATTGTGATTTCCATGAAAATTGACAGTTTTCACACTGTAATGCTGCTTCTAAGAGAATGACAGGCCTTTAGAAATTGTTTTTTCCATAGTGGCTTAAGCCAGTTTATGCATAAGAAACTGGGAATTGGAAAATACTTACAATCTCTGCCAGCTAAAATTATGATTTAAGGATAGTTTAAAAATGGCTGCATTTCCAGGTCGTGGAAAGTACAACCCTTATTAAGGTATGAATCCTTTTACTATAGAGTGTTTCCAGAGTTGTTAGTTGCCCAGTGAGCCAGGTTGCTTATCATTAAATAAGTGATGCTGGGAATAGTGTATTGTTGTCATAGTTTCAGCATGAGAGTGCCAGCGATGAGTCAGGGACTTGACCCATGCTAAGGAGTAGTCAGAAAGCTGTGTGGCAGGGATGTGCTGTGATGGCACTGATGCACAGCATCTCATACCCACTTTAGTCCCTTCATACTGTCTTTTCAGTTTCATTAATTCCTCAGCTAACGATCTTGCCGCAGGTGCTGTGCATTTGTGCAGAGGAGTTGTAATAACCAGAGAAAGGGGGAAAAATGGATTGGGAATGGTTTTCCTATGTTCTTTTGTTCTTACTATAGCTTCCAGATTTAAAGTGTCTGTGGGACCATAAAATTAATTTCTTATTCCTGTGAATTCAATGTGATATTTGTACGTTAAGCTGTGCTTTGTGTGTTCTTTGGGCTATGTTGTATGGAAGAGAGCTGTCATTTTCTTGTACAGTTTCCATGATGAAATGTGAATTACAAAGCTTTCTCTAGTAGTCAAAAAGTCATGCCTGGGTACTTTTATTCGGGCATGGTGACCATCATTAAAACAGTTAGGGAAGGTGAAAATGAAATGGTGTGGTCTGGCCTGAGGTACTTGCAGATGTGCACTAGACAGACTGCATTTTTGGGTTTGGTTCTGTGTTCTCCAGTGTCTTGTTTTTATTAAAGGTGGTTGACCTGTGCATAAGTATTTAAGGCTGGTCTGTGAGCTCTTCTGCCTCTTTCTCTCTCAGTGTTGCTGTGGTGTATGCAAAGTGGAACAGCTCAGTAAAGTGCGATGTGCAATTCCTCACCTAAGTAATCATCAACCAGGTAATTATGGAACTCTCTTACAGAAAACCCATGTTCAAAGATCTACTTGGCAAAGGAAGGGCTGAGGATTAAGCTTGCAGTAGCTTTTACTACACCGAATTGCTAGGACCACCCTGCAGCCTGGAGTCCTCCTTTTTCCTTTGAGTGAGAAGACAGACCAGGTGTGACCTTCAGTATTCCTGAAGCTGTTGTGTAGTAGTTGGTGTTTCTGTAGCAAGCTCTTAGAGAAAATACGGCCTTGCTCAGCTGAGCTGGTGTTGTGGTGCTAACAGTGAAAACTTCCTTTGTTCAAAAAAATGAACAGGTAACATGAAAAATCGTCCCTCTTACATGAAGCTTGAGCAAGAAAATTACATTTTATATTATCAGTGTTCTAAATATGGCCATACTGTAAGGTTCCAACAGCAAGTACCAATCCAAAAGTACCAATCAGATAAGTGTTACTTTATGTTTTCACCAAGAGTGACTAACAGTCACTAGCAGTGACTGTTTGCTGTGCCTACTTTCCTTTCCGGAGTGTCGGGCACTATTTAAATAAATGTGTGCTGATCTCAATGACTGTTACTGGGTTGTTACTGTGAAGTGGAGCTAAAACTGCTGGTTTTCAGTAATCAGGGGTTAATGACATGGGGTTTTTGAAGACCACAAAAATAGAGATTTAAAATGGATACCATTAAGGGTTGATGAGATGCTTTCTTAATTTTCAAATGTTGTTTCAATAAACATTCTTGTTACCATTCATACATAGTAAGATGATATAAAACCTCTCTATATTACTGCTTTTTTGGTAATATTTCAGTGGCTTAATTAGACCAAAGAACAATAAAACTCAAGGGAATTCAAGGGCCTGAGTACAAATGCACTATTGATCAGTTGCTGTCTCCAAAGTCTGATGGTCATTCTTGTTAATCTGATGGTCCCCTTATCTCTGAAAAGGCAGGTTTCTTGTTTTTGTTTTTGGTTTTGTTGTTTTTTTGGGGGGAGGGGGGAATATTTCTCATTTGTATTTATGTTGCTTGATGCCAGGAGATGGTGTGGTAATGGCTTGAGCAGGAGTTTGTCCTCTGAGGTTGTGTGGTGGCCCAGATGCTGTAGTATATGTAAATCCACCATTTACAGAATCATCTCAGTCAAGACCGACATCTCCAGGGATACAAGAGGAAAGCTCTGTTTTAGATTATCTAGATGATTTTTGTTTTAAAAGCTCATTTCTCATTTCTTCCTTCTTGCACCATGCATCCCACAGTGGGCATTCTCCAGTACTCACCGTGGAGATTTGTTGGCTGCTATGGCAGCAGTTTTCTGATGTAAGAGAAAATTAACTAGTAAATTCTGATTAAACCCTTTAAAACACACATCTTTTGTTGTGTAGAGTTATTTTATTTACGATAACTTTTTCCCTGCATTAGTAGGTTCCAAAAGATAAATAAAAACTTCAAGTCTCTTTACAAAAAAGAAACTATTTCTTTTTTTTTCCTTAATTCTGTGCTTAGATGACTTTCCTTTCTGCACTTTTTGTGTTTGAGGTTGGTATCTTGCATAGGCAGCAAAAATACCTCCTAGATAAATACATCTAAGAGCATGTCTGCTCCTACTGTGTGCAGGATGTGTATTTTTCCCTGTTTTTTTCTGAGTTTGCCAGGAGGGCATTTTCCAAAATCAATAAACTGTTTCAGACAAATGGGAAGAAAAAACGTTTTCTGTTCTTTTCTTCAGTATCTGCTCCCCTGGCAATGCTTTATTTTGGAACGTCTCAGTAATGGTTCAGGGTGTTGAGGAGGCAATATCTTGGTGCAAATCCAGATTCCTTCTGTTTCTTTTTGTGGTTTTGAGTTTGGTTTTATTTTTCTGGTCTTTTTCTTTTGAGTAACTTCTCATGGTACTTTTGGAACTAAGCCGACACTTTTATGGATAATAAATAAATTACTGCTGGTTTCCCTGGGGGTACAGCTCACGTTTCAGTGTCAACACAGCTTTCTCTGCTCTAAGGGGGCTGGTTGTGTTGCTTGTGGTCGTTCTGAGGAACGCCTGCTACTAGGACAGGGCTTTCTTCTTGGAAAGGAAGCCAGCCTTTGGCTTCTGCCACAATTAAAATCTCAGTACTGTGACACCTTCAGGTGTTCCTAAGACTAACTCTCCCAATTCATTAAATACAGCTACAATTAGGTCAGATCACATTGCTAAACTGACAGGGTTGTAATTAATGCAGCTATTTATTTTGTTTGCTTTTAATTACCTGTTTCTTTTCCCCTGCTGAACTGGAGAGTCACTCAATCATGTCACAGCAACACAGAGCAGCATCACATGCTAGTGTTACATTGCCAGTTGTGCATAACCTTGTGCTTTCTGAGATATACAGTCTTTTTGCTGTCTTATTATATGGCTTCTTAAGGTCTATTGTGCAGCTTTGTTCCCTGGGTAGTGACTGGTTCTGAGGGGGACAAACTGGGACCATTGTCCACTTAGTGGGTCCCCAAGTGTCCATTTACCCAGGGAAGCTGCAAATTGTCCAGCACTGGGCTGTGTGTGGCAGTAGACTTGCCTGAGCCCAGACTGACATAGGGATAATAGGGCGAAACCAGTGTGTGGCAGGAAATTGTTCTCCAACTCCATCATGTCTTTTGTAAACCAGAATATATTTTTGTTCCTGCTCTTACACTAGCAAGTCGAGGATTGCTATAGTCTGATCAAGTCTGTTACGATCATGCATTAGTACAGAATTTCTTTGCATTATTAAATGTACCTTTTCTGTTGTGAGACAAACACAAGATGTATCCTTGTGTAATGAACAGAGGGTCCAGGATCAAACTTGAAATTGAAAGAGGTCATCTTTTACATGAATCATTGCCTAACAGAATTTTATCCTAAGTTCAGAATTTTGTGGTTTTTCCAAATTACCTCTGTAGGTAGAAGGATAAAAATTTACACTGCAGTTTTAAATAATAAATTTAATTGGGTGTTTTTTTTCCCTTCACCTCAAGTCCTATAGATTGTACCAACTTTGCAAGACAGTTCAGAAAACACTACCTAAACGCAACCCTGTTGATGATTAAACCATGTCATGATGACAGTAAAATTTATTTTCTTCCTAACTTCCTAGCAAATATTTGAATTCCCCTTCCAACTTTTACATGGATTAGAAACAAGAGAATACCTTCCCGAAAGAACAATTAGTTATTCTGCAACAAGTATTTCCTCAGTTTTCATCTTCACAGGTATCAGGAAATATTACTCTTCTCAGTAGAGAAAATTGATTATAGTTGTGGCAGAATTCTTTATGAAGAAGACAAATTGTGAATTTTGGAACTATTTAAGTATAGGTGGGTTCAACCTGTTCTTTGATCTCCATGCTCTTAGTAGTTCTATTTCACAAATAATATCTCAGGTGATTTAGCACTTGATATCAGGATCAAAATACAGGGTCTTCCCTCTCCTGACTCAGAGGTAGTATTTCTTTCTATTTTTTGTAATATTTATTATTTTCCAGCCCCATATAAGACAAAGCAGAAATTAACTTTTTTCTTAGAAGCACCTTTTTTTTCCTTTTGCCTTTCCCCCTTAAATTTTTGGTCAGGCTGTTAGTGTAGTATTGTACAAAATGACTGCTAAGGACTGAGCAGACTCATAGTCTTTCTGTCCGCTCACTCTGCTGGACTCTGTTGGGACAGAGTTGGAGAGTCTGCTTGTATTTGCCAGAGAATGAAGTGCAGCAAAAGCACTGACTAATTGTTCAGTGCAAAACTGGAAATGGGACTTTGATCAGCTGCTCTGAAGCAGCATGAATTTATTTGACCTGTTCAGCATGGAGGAGACTGGCCATGGCTGAGTTCCCATTTCCTCATGTTTTGAGCTGAAGAGCCCTTTGGGTTTGGTCTTGCTCTGCTTCATTTGCCAGGTTGAGCTGTGTAATTCCCAAGCAGCTTGGCTGAAATCTCTGGGTTTGCTCCTGTATTAGACAGGTATAAGAGGGACCAACGTGGTCTTTGGTTGGGCATGTCGGGGAAATACTTGTGGGTGTGCACTGATCTTGGTGCCTTACAAGGGTTCAGGTTTGTGTTTTATATTAAAATAACAAAAGTCCGGTATCTCACTATAAAAGGAGGAGGACTGTTTAGGTAAAGATGGGTGAGTGCAATCTCTGTGTGTTCCTTCTGTAGTTGATTTTCTTTACATTATATTAAACTTCCAAGTGCCATCTTTCCACCAGTATTCTACAGCTAAAGACCTCTTGGACACTAACAGTTTATTGTTCATACTGGCAAAGATACAAAGGTTACTTGTTTCTGTTCTCACTTGTTCTCTTTGCAAGATCAGATCAGATATTACTTTTTTTTTTATAAAGCCTACAGCTTGTCTTGCCATTGCACCAGTCTTATTTAAGAGTGCTGCTCAAGTATATAGTTGTTTGTTGTTTATTACTGAGTATTCTCAAATTAGCCATAGTTATTTTGGAATGAAATCTCTTTGCATTCAGGTAGTTAAATACCACACTTTCTCCTATTAAAAATGAGATCCAGGTCTGCTGGAAAATATTTTACACATAAAAAATGCCTGAAGTATAAAACCTGTTTATACAGATACCATGGATTTCTTGCCATAAAAAGCACCGTAAATTCCCCGTGCTGCTTCATTTTCATAAGGAGTTACTTGAAAAGAAATATTGCTTGTGGTGAGTTGCCAATTATATATATACTAATTTGCTACCTGAGAATAATTTCAGATTTTTAAATTAAGTTTATCAGTAAGTGATAGAGAGGAAAAACGTCCAAAACTGCTTCATACTTTACAGTAGCATAGTATAGAAGTACTTTAGCTTAAATTTGCTGGGAAAGAAACTGACAATATTGATTTTTTTATTATTTTTTTTTTAAGGGAATGAATTTATCTTTTAATTAAAGTGGTGTATCTGTGAGGAGTTTTGGTGGTTTTTTTTAATGTAACTTGCCACTCACCTGTATTGTTACCGGACAAACAACTCAGTGCTGTATATCAAATATTAAGCTGTCATCATGTAAGTGGTTTCTGTGTGCAAAACTTTGGTGTTAGATTTGAATAGGAGGCTACATACAATGGCTGGGAATAGAGAGCTCTGTTCTGCCATAATTTGAGAGGACATGCACATTAGCCTGCTGTACAGATCAACCCTTCAAGCAAATGATCCAGACAGTTGACAAGGGGAAATACATTCCCTTGCTTCTCTTTTAAAAGATACCACTGCTATGTGTAGGAGGGAAAAAAAAAAAAAAAAGAGAGAGAAAGAAAGTTAAAGTTCAGGGGCATTCAGCTGTAGGGATGCAGTTAAGAGACTAAAAATAATATTGCTTTATCTTCCAGAAGTGAGATAGTTTTTTTTTTTTTAAAAATGGGGATTTAAGTGAATTGGAGACTTCATGTTCCTTTTGTTCCTGGTGAGGTACCTGTGATTTATTCCATAGTGCTTATCAGATAACAGAAAAGACCTCAGTTTTTCAGAATTGTGTGGACGTACAGAGGTCCACACAGGAAACTGTTGTGGAGGCTTCTTTGCTTGACGTTTGTGAGTAGTATCTGTACAACTACTTGAAAGTGATGTGAGGAAGGATCCTGCACAGCTCTAGTCTTTGCATGCAGGTGGTCTGGGTAGCAACCTCCTCACCAATAGGCAGCTCTGGCTTACTGCATGTAGAAAGAAACAGATTTTTCTTTTGTCCTGCTGGTTTGGTGGGCTCTCTTGGCATTTATAAAAAAGGAAATGTGTGATTATTTTAGGAATCTTTGAAAATGGCAGCATATCTCTGTATTAGTATGTTCATATTTCTCACCGAGTTGCAGATGGAAGATTCAAAACTGTGGTTTGGGCAACACGTTGATTAATACTGGAAATAAATGCTGCCTTATGGGACCTCCCTTCTGGAGCCAGCATGTCCACTGAGTCGTACAGCTGTGCCGGTCTTTCCAGAATTGTTCTGCAATCTATTTACTTCGAACAAATGTTGCAGTCATGGATGGATTTAAGAGGATAATGATCTGACAGGCCATGCAAGCTTATAGATTGTAAAATTTTCTGTACACAGAGAAACCACGTGTTCACTAATTAAACTTTCCTTATATAGATGAGTGGTACTGTTGTGTTCCTCAAAATACATATGGAAGATGAGAGGTGAGGAATATAATTTTTATTGCTGCACAGTAGGGTGCAGGCATGTTGACACCTGATGCAGATTCAAAATTGCCTTAAATTCTCTACTGGCTTGTATAGAGTAGTCAGTGTGTTTCTGTGGTTTGGCAGTGTTGCCTGCAGATTTCACAAGTGGTGGAGTTTGGGCCTTCATGCTTTTTTTAAAAATTGTCAGAAAGTACATGTACGTTCCTGGGAGCTCAGGGTAAACAGATCTCACTTGGAAAAACATTTGAAAAAAATAAAACTGTCCCTTGATACTGAAGTCTATTCTTCTTGGTCTTTTTTATTAATTCTGTCTAGCAAGTTTCTAATTTTGTGGCATGATAGAAGAGGAGAACTGCGTCCTTGAATTTGTATCTGGAGTAGGGTTATCGTCGCTTGGGCGCTGCGTTATACAAGCGTTGTAAGGAGTTTTCTTTGCCATGGCTTGTCATCTGACAGCCACGTTCTGCTTGGTCTTGAGCTCCTTGTTCCTTTCAGGTCTCATCTGCAAGCCTGTATCTCTCGGCAAAGCTCTGATTCCCCATGCTTGAAGCAGCACTTTGGTCTTCTAAAATTGTCCTTAAAATGACAGTGTGCCAGAAGTTACAAACTGGGCAGACTTAGGGATTATGTGTAAAGGCACAGCAGGGTGGTAAAGGAAAGTTTTAGAAGCCCACAGCTACATAAATTGCTTTCCTCAAGCTGCTTGTTTGTTATTTTCTCTGACATCTTCCAGTCCTTTCTGCTATCTTCTTCCACCAAGCATTACTGTCTTGCAGAAGAAGAAAGGGGAAAAATGTTATTCATGAAATAGCAAGTTAGATAGTGTAGGCATAGTAATAATCATAAAGTTTTACATGTTTAGATATAAATTTTACAACCAGTGTGTTATAAGAAACAGCTAAACCCCAGTGATTTATGCTTATAGGTAAGATATAGGCAGGAAGAGAATTACTATTTTTTCTCATTTATTCTAATTCCAGCTATTTTCAAGTTCAGACAGTACCAGTGTATTGTCTACTGTATACATTTGTAATTACATAAAACTGATAACAAGCCATATGACCTCTGCATACAGATCTAAATATTGCCATCAGTTAATTTATTATGTCTGAATATGTGTCTGTGCTTAGCTCAGTCTGTAATTCATAATGTGCTATCTTTATTATTTTTTACATAAAGAAATGTAGTAGAACAGTACATCAATGAACACTTAAATGAGAGAACTGAGTATGTGATAATGTACTTATTTTTTACTGTGAAAATGTTTTCCTTTTTCAGTATCATTTAACTCTTCAATCCATTAAATTATTTCTATCACAAAGTGAAATTTGCATGTACATTGTCAAAATGTGGCAAAATATGTATGTACAGATTGAGCAGACAGAGTTCTATTGGTTTAGTATTTCAATGTATTACCTTTTTCACCCCATCTCAAAACTTCCTAATAATCAAAACCAGTGAATGTTGTGTAACTTTATGATATGGTTATATAAGTCGGGAAGTTCAGTTTTAATAATGAAATTAAATGCAATATGCAAACAGCCGGGACCTTTTTATCTACAAAACCAACATAGTCTTGAGCAAAAGTTCAGAACTTTACTGCTGGCAGTTTACTTTCAGCTTTGCTGGAAAATTAATGCTTTCATGACTGAATCCAGTTTGTGAAAATATAAGATTTTTCACTTCATACAATAAAAATCATATATCTTTAAAGTTTTGGCTTCTTAGTGAAAAACTTCTAGTTTCAATAAACTGCAGCAAGTTGTATTTTAGAGAAGGGGGAGGGTAATTTTTTTTCCCTACAGAAAGTTTTATAGCTTTTTCCCCTCTTTCAAATTTTCCCTGAAATGACCAAAAAGATTTTTTTGTTTTATGAAACCTGCTCTTGATTAAGTTGATTGTGTTTTATTTACCTACTTAATCTGAACCATGCTTCTTCCTTATCATGTAAAGTCGCTTACTGTTGCTAAATATACCCGTGTATTTTAAAGAAGCAAAGCTGTGCGTGAGTGCGACCCATTCAGAGCGGGGTTGTAGGGTAGGGAGGGACCTGCTGGTAACCTGAGAGCAAGAGCAGATGCTAAATTAGCAGCTGGATCGTTAGTAACAAGTCCACAAGTGTCTGCTGGGAAATGATCTTCTTTGGGCGCATGTAGCGTGGGTGTGTGGGTTATTCAGAGTTTCTAGAGTCTAGTTGCTCTTTACCGGTGACTCAAAGGAAAGTCATGGAGCCATGAGGATTTTTATTTGTGAAGTGACTGGCAACTTTTTTTATTGAAATTACAGGCTGCATCTATAAATTGTCATTACTGTGTAGCATTTTCTACTAGGACACGCAATTGGAAAATGATTGGAAGGGCAAGGAGATTGCTGACAGTATTTAGTTAGAGTTAAATGAAAACCGCAAAAGATCTGTGGAAAAGCAAATAACGTCACAAGGGCATCATTAATAATCCCAGGGTTACATTTATTTTCACCTTTAATATAAATAGGTATCAACCATTGACTTTAGTCAGAAGTAGTTGAGATTACAACTGGATGGGACTCTAAAATGTGACCAGGGACTATCAGATGATGTGATTTCAGTGATAGCCAAGCAGGAAAATCCCAATAAAAGATCACGAGGAAACAAGGTAAGTAAGAGAGCTGTAAAAAAAGTGCTGAGGAGTCTGGCTATACTTCATATTGAGAATCAATGTATTTCTGTATATCTAAAGCTAGTGATTATGTAAATATGTGCTTTGCAGATCACCATTTCTCCATACTGAAGAGCATGTTTGGGTTGTTTTTTTCTAAGCTTATCAATTTGGTGGGGATGATTCAATTTTGTAGTATAAACAGACACAAAAACGATAGACAGACAGAAGCATGATATATGTATATAACGGTCCTAATGTCACCAAAAGGTTTTGTAATTTTTTTTCTTGTCATTGTTGATCAGGGAAAAAAGCCTCATTATGGAAGGGAAACAAGCCTTCCAGCTGATGAGTGTGATTCTGCTTACTAGTGACAGCCTTGTCATGGGCACAAAGTGAGTTTGTGGTGTTTTGAGGCAGTGACTATGATCTAACCTCCACCTCCCCTCCCCCCCCCCCCCCCAAAAAAAAAAAAAAAAGAAAACCAAACAAAAAAATCCCCAGATGGCCCCCTTCCAGGCTCATGTCTGGACACCCACGCAGCAGTGATTTAACTTATGAAGGTGCTGTATCCTACTCAGTTGTCCTCCTCTGGTAATTCCACTCCAGTACCAGGTTTCACTGAAGGTCAGTCAAAAGTTAAGGCTTTGGGGCTGGCAGCAAGGTTTTCAGTTGGGTGTCAGGAAGGGTCGGAAAGACAATTCTAACAGAAACCCCCCTCAAGACACAAACATATTGTCTGTTTCAGTGAGGGACGCACAGGACAGATCTACAGCTCTGAGTTTCTTTTTCTGGGAAAGGATGAAGAAGAAACATTTAAACAACTGTTTTTATCTGAGGATCCTTTTCTGCTCAACAATCCAGCAGCTAGACTAGATCTTTCCTCCGTTTTTTGCTGAAGAGTTAAGCATCTGTGTGAAAGACAGGGAACAAGTTACAGTACGTGCAGTTTTGTGTGAGTACGGAAGTGCCCTCCCCCAATTCCCAAAAAAGCATAGCCAGTTTTGGATTGTGTAGTGGCTATCTATATTAGCCTAAATATGGAAAAATGTTGACTTCATAAACCTTGGCAGAAAAAGACATATGTTGGTTGTATTTGCATGTGTATATGTATACAGACGTTATATTATCTGGTTTTAATTGACATGTTAGTGCCTTGGTAGAATAGTGAGTATGTTGAAGACCATATAAAGTTACCCTGTTCCAAGTACAAGCATGGGGGTGGGTTTATTTTGGGAAAAGGAAAAATGGAGGTTACTCTCTGGTAGCTTTTTTTCAGGGAAATTTAGGAGTGTGATTATTTGATTGCCTTTTGGCAAGAAATTGCTTTTCCATCTTTGTATGCAACTGTAATTTAGCATTAATGGAAAAACAGAATAGTTTGGTGTAAATCCTCCAGAGAGTACATCCAATTCTAGTAGGGATTAAAAAATGTTCTGCTGCATAGCTGATGTGTTGGTTGAGATTGCTGTTGCATAGCAGCTGGGATGGAAAAGGAAGAGAGTTAGCCAATTCTTTGTGATCACCAGGCAAAGAGCAGCTACAAGTTTGGTGTTTGGGATATTTTTTAATTTTTAAAAAATGTGCTATGTAATGTAACACATTTTTAAAAGAAATTAGTGTCTCCCCTATACAGCGGTTTGCTGTGAGCCTTTGTCACTAACAAAGTCGCTAGCTTGTCTAACAATTATGTTTTTATAAACAGGACTTAGATATTCGGGAACTATTTGGTCTAGTTTTCCTCAAATTTGTTTGTACCAGTGTGCCTCATTTTCTAGTGCTTCCTGTAAGTGTGGGTGATGTGTGGTAATGACAACATGAATGATGGCAAAGCTTCAGATCACTCTCCTGTAACTTTGTGGCAGAATTCTGTTCATAGCATGTATAGGTAAGAAAGCAACCATGAGCTTCACTCTTTGCTAATTTATGTAATGGTAAATCAGGATTATTTCAGGCTAAATTGGTGATTTTTGAGGCAAGTAGCCACTGTTTTTTGTGAGATGTGAACCTTTAATACAGCATTTTAATATAAATAATACCATAATTTTTTAAAAGCCTGATTAATGCAGAGAAAATGTTTATAATTTTTGATAACTTAGTGTCTGTGGGGATTGCAGGAGCTAGTCTGGGAGGGCTAACTGGTGTGAGGCTTTGGTCTCCAGCCCTAAGCTGATGTTGCGTACAAGAACCTGTGAGGTCAGTTAAGGAGTCAGCAGAACAGACCTTTTAAGGTCATGTAGGCATGACCTTGAACAGCATTTGGGATTAAATTGTTTACTTAGGCGTATGCATTTTCTGTCAAATTGTATGTCCTTTGAAACTTGGTTAAAACAGACCCTTCCTCTGAAGTGGCTGACAGAAGTAAAGTACTCTTTGGATTTCTGTGTAAAGACCTGGAGGCTGCTCCAGTGCAGCATCTTCTGGGAGAGAAGCAGCTCAGAAATCATTGCAAATGTGGGGTTTGATGACTCCTATATCTTTATTCCAGTTCCTTTGCTACTGCAGTAGCTAAAATACCTCAGGTACAAGTCAGAGGAGCCCCCTGAAGAACTTTAATAAATAAAATACAAACAAATAAAATCTAAAACAAATAACATCCAAACTTTATTTATATCAATCTTCTTTTTTTTAAAATTTTTTTTCAGCTAACCATTTGTGTTGGATTTGCAGTGAGAAATATCCCCCCTTAGTATTTGGCCTAACATATCTTTATAAAACTTCTTTGCAGATCAGAATTACTAGACTCAGAAGTGCAGTCAGCTCATGTCCCTGTTACAGATAAATTCTGCAAATGAAGGTGTAACTGCAGATGTCCCAACTGTGTGAAGTCAGGTCCTGCACACACTGCCCTGTGCCTGTGTTGCATCTTGCTGGTTGTGGATAGGGCATGGGTGATGCAGTCACACTGTTCTGTGACTGCAAGGCTAAAGTACAACAACACCAAGCAAAATTCAATCTAGTCCTCCCCTACTGAAAAAAAAAAAAAAAAAAAAAAAAGAGAAACAATTTCTCACTGCATATCTTTTGGTTTACAGATTCCTTCATTATAGTATTGTCCTGGACCCTGACCACACAGTAGGCATTGCTAAGAGATGAGCAAAGTTCGAAGTTGATATTTTTTGACATTGACACTGACTTTTTCCAACAGATCCAGCTGTTGAGAAATACAGTTTAAGCATTCAGACAAAAATTCTTTTGTTTTTTTAACTCACATGAATGGAAGTATTGAGGACTGAAGTAAATAACTGGAGGGTTTATACTATCTCTGAGTTTGAGTTCTGTTTAGGTTTTCATGGCATAGGACAAAGAGCTTTGGTGAAGAGGAAGGCTACAAAGAAATGCTTGTTAAAAGGTGTTGTACGACTTCAGTCTGTAAGGGAGGCTCTGCAGATAGCCCCTCCTTAATGGTGTTCCACTGCATGTTTTAACACAGATCAAGTAGGATGGAGCCTTTCTCGTCCTCCTCCCATCAGTTCATACCCTGCCTTTTCCACTGTGTTTCTCCTGCTGGCTACACCTACCTCTCAAGCCTCTTGTGCCTCCTGCTTGTGCCGAGCTGTGTCTGTCAGGCTGCACCTGCCAAGTCTCTGCTTGGACCTGGCTGCCTTACAGGACAGCCCATTGCTGCTGGCTCCAGACCACTGGGCCAGGTTACATGTGTCTGTGCTGAGCAGGCAGGTGTAAAAGAGTCTGATTCTGTGTGCTGGATTATTCTTGGCCAAAGTGTTTCAAAGATAACACAGGTGTTCCCACTGATAAACCCATTTCAGAGGGGAGGGTGTGAGCAAGTTTAAAAGAAACAGGGCATACACAAGGCAAATCCTGCACATTTCTGTGGCATTGGGATGCCATGAAACCTGACCAAAAGAGAAGCATTGATTCATGTTGTATAAGATGAGGTTTGGCTCTGAGAGAGAATTCCTTTTTCCTTTTTTTTTTATTTTTTTTTTCTGGGGATGGGGGAGGTAGCATTGAGGGCATTTCCTTTCATATCCTTGCTGACTGCATACAGAGGAGCTGTTGTAATTTAGCTACCAGGACTCACTGATGATCAGCTGCAAATATCTTGATCCAAGATCAAGAGAAACAAAACAGGACTCTGGTCCCTCTACGGAAATTGTTTCTTCTTCACTGCCCTAGGAGGATAAATGAAGGAGGCAAGACACTTAGCAGTTCAAATTAAGCTGCTGTTTGGAGTGATTTTACACAAAACCCTCCCTAGGCAGATCTCACAGTGTACTATATCTATTTGAAAATGAAAATACTATTACAGAGTGAGTGTCATAAATATACAAATCCATATAGGTTGTTTTAGAAAAGAAAGGTGGCATAACTGTCTGGATTTTATATTTGAAGAAACATGTAGTGATACATCCAAGGTAACAAGAGAAGGAAATCTGTCTTTCTACTTTTTCACTTGCAGTTCAGTTGTGATTTTCAGCCTTGAGATTCCTACTGCTTTTTGTGCCAGTTTCTGTGGCAGATAGGTGGGTACAGATGCTGGCTTGCAGGTTCATGTTGAAATAAAGTGGTGAAGGCAAGAAGGGAGGGGTTCAAAAGCAGGCTGCTGCTTGTAATAACACATGTGCTTTGTACTTCTTAGATCCTCGAAGTATGTGGAATTTTGATTTGATCCTCTGACTGCAAAGGATAGTTAAAAGTAGAGACTTTACAGGTGATATCACTTGACAGTCTTGATTTGATGGGAGGTGAAAGCAGATGTGTAGTTAGCACTAGAGACCATATCCTACTGTGAAACAGAGGTATTTTTTGTCCAGTGTCTCTTGGTGACACTGCTATGAAAATATAGGGATTTTATTTTTCGGTGTTGAAACTTTTTACGAGTCAACATAAATACCTTTTCTAACTTCTTTAGATATGAGTTGTTTTCACTTTGAAAAAACAAAGTACATGTGTTTACATGTACAAAGTACATTTACATAAACATTCACTAGTACAAAGTGTGTTTAGTAATGTATGGTATTGACTTGCCTGTCCTTAATGCCAAATTTTCATTATGAAATACCAAAGAGTAGATTATCTTTGAGATTATGACACCTATGGACCACTAAACTTTATACCGAGACACAAACTTTGGGAGCATTTCTAAAGTGGCAGTTTTCTCTATTCTTGCGACCAAACTGATAATGGGATGGAATGTCGAGCTCATTTCCAAGCATTAAATCAGACTAATAGGAGCAAGGTTACTTTGCCCATAGCAGAATATCAGTGGCTATTCTGTAGTAAATTTATAATGATATAATGTATATTAAAAACATACTTCAACATACTTCAGTGGGATTCTTTTTTGGCTCTCAGCAATAGCTCATTCATTACCTCATCATGATCTGGGAATCCTCCTTTTAGCATATGGTGTCCTCAGGTGCTTGCATGTGCTTCACTTGCTATGTGTTTTCTTGGTGAATTTACAGTCCAATAGCTGTTACTATAAAAAAGCAATTGCTGCCTTTTATTTTTAACAAATACTGCAACATGCCAACAAGGTTCTTGAGTTTTCAAGAATATTGTCTCATCCTGGAAAGATGTCAGATCTCTTCCCTTCTATTAGTCAATCTTTTACCCCTCTGCTAGTGCAATGTTTAAGTTTTCTTCAGTGCAAGATCTAGCAGTAGAACAGGAAAGAGTAGTTTGTTTTAGGATATTCCTGAGTGCTGAGAAAGTATTAATGTGCATGCTTTTTTCCTCTTCTTTGACGCTCATATTCAAACTTGAATATTCACTTTGTTTTTTTGTTATAGTAGTTGACATCAGATAGAGAGATTGTGAGAAATCATGGAATATGATACTGATTGACTCCAGGTCAAACACTGGCACTGCCAGGATGTTCTGCTCATCTAAAACAGAGCAGAAAAGGAGTCTGGGATATTTAGTCAAGAATTAAACAGAGGTAAGAAATTGATATGATGAAAAAATTTTCTTTTCTAAAACAACCTACATAAAGTTGTATATTTATGACATCTATAAAAGTATTTTCATTTTCAGATACATATAAGTACATCATGTGATCTACCGGGGGGGTGGGGGGTATATTAAATCACTTCAAACTGCAGCTTAATTCAGATTGATGTGAGAAAAACTGATGTGAGGAAAACAGCCACTGCTTTGGGATCTCTGGATCAAACTGTGGAATGATTGATGTAATAGTAAGCATTTTTTCTGTTAGGAAGTTGAATATGCCTAAGGCATCTGTTTTATTCCATCAATTTATTATTTTCTTCAACACAATGCATAGTCCTACTAGAGTGACTGTATAAAACCTGCTTCCGCTTTTCTTTCGTGCTCCAAAATGGGATACTGTAGAATATTTATTGTATATGCAACAAGAGTGGAGAGAGTGGTCTTTTTTTTTCTTTTTTTTTTTTTTTTTTTGTGGACAATGCCTCACTAGCTTTCAACGAAGATTAGCTTTCAACAGATTGCAGGAAAAAAAAAGAACAGATACACTGGGTATCTGGCAGTACTAGATTCCCCTGCAGACACTTGTCATCTGCAAAGCATGGCCTTTTAGACAGCCTTTGGATAAGTCTGAGTAGAATGTTACTGCCATACTTAAAAAATAATTAAAAACATTTGTTACTTGTTTTAAACTGAGGGCTGAGTTGAAGAATGACAGATTTCTCAGTATTAACTAATGAAAGTATCTGTAGTTAGGTTCAGAAAACTCCAACTCTGAATCCCTCTGTATGCACAAAGGAGCAAATCTAGTAGTTCATACATTTAATTCTTCCTGCAGCCTTGCTGTTGTTTTTTGGAGGGAGTAGACATTTGCTCCCTGCTCTTCTCAATTTCTAAACAACTTCCCTACATGCTATTAATGGTCATGAATTTTGCTGAAAATGTAAAATGTGACTCCTTATTATGAGACAGATAATTAATAGCAGTAAAGTGTGATGAGAGTGGTTCAGGAGCAATGGATAGTGTAAAATAACGACCCTTTTCAGAAGAAGGGATGTATATCCTCTTCCTTGTTTCCCAACTGGATTTAGGCTTTTTCATCGTTTTATCAGTGTTTTAACTTTGTAGTACTCCAGTTTTTAAGCATACCTTGTTACCAACACTTGCCAAGATGGGATGATCTGGCAGGCCAAGTCCTTCTCCTTTTGTTTGTTTCTTTCTTTAATTTTCATTGTCTTTGTTTCTGCAAGTTAATATTTTTCCTTTTTTCCCCCAGTTTGTACAAATATAGCTTTCACATTCATTCTTTTTCTCCTGATGCCTTCCACCCTGAAGATGCAATTAATGTGCTACTATTCTGTCCCAGGCTAGATTTTATAAGGGTGACATTACTGCTGTTGTTTTTTGGATTTACTGTAAAATCAGGAAATGATCATGAGAAATCATCTACTTGTTTACATTTTCTAAGTTAAAATAAAAATTGTAAGTACTTGTAATGCACATTTGTTTGCATTTTAAAGGTATAGACAGTTTTAGTTCTGTTGGTATAATGGTAAGTGGTAACAGTTCAAATCTCCATGCCTTGTACATTATTTATTTATTTATTTATAATCTAAAAGTTCTCAATTTCATTGATAGTTTGCCACACAGATGTTGTTCAGAAATAAACTTTGGTAATAGGATATGTATGTTAAGGATGTCTTGGAAGCAGAATATTTCATTGGTTAAGGAAAGGTTACGCCTTTAATGTAATGGGTAACTCTGATTCACACACCGAGGGAATGAAACATTTATCAGTTTTATTTCTCTAAGGACTGTTACAAAATCAGCCAGACAGATGTTCCCCCAGGCCCCCAGTTAGCCCAGACGCCTTTTGTGATTCCATTAAGTTAATTTCCTAATGATGGCGTAATTAGCGCAGTTTTGCCAGAGGAAATGGGATTTCTCTTTTGGCTCTTGTATTTGTTTTCCGTCGTGAACAAGGCAAGAGCTAAAAACAGTGTTTAAAAGCACGACTTAAAAAACGTAGTCGGAGCGTCCCCCGGACACGCCAGAATAGCGCGGGCAGCTGCAGCTCGGGCTGCGCTCAGGTTGAGGGAAGGGAGGAGGAGGATGAAGATGAGGAGGATGAAGATGAGGAGGACGAAGAGGAGGAAGAGGAAGAGGAAGAGGAGGAGGATGAGGAGGATGAGGATGAAGATGAAGAGGAGGAGGATGAGGATGAAGATGAAGAGGAGGAGGAGGAGGGAGGCTCCGGCAGCCGCGGGCAGCAGAGCTCCTCCGGGCGGCGCCTGGAGCTCTCTGAGCACCGCGGGCAAGCGCCCGACCTTGTTAATTCCTTAAAAATACCGGCATCGGCAAACAAATGTTTGGTACCGATATGAAAAACGACCTTTTTAAATTTTTTTTTCCCCTCTCTCTCAGCTTTTTTTCCCTCCCAAGAGAAACATAGAAGGTTTTAAAGATCGGAAAACAGAAGCGATGCTGGAAACAGAGCATTAAAGGAGGGCTGGAGCGCCTCCCCTGTGAAGACACGGCAGAGACAGCTGGGGTTGTTTAGCCTAGGGAGGAGATGGCTCCCGGGAGACCTTACAGCTCCTCCAGTACCTAAAGAGGGTTTACAAGAGGACTGGAGAGGGACTTTATACAAGGGTATGTAGTCCTAGTACAAGGGGGGATGGATTCAAACTGAAAAAGAGTAGGTTTAGGTTGGATATTAGTAAAAATTCTTTGCTGTGGGGGTGGCACTGGAACAGGTTGCCCAAAGAAGTTATGAATGCCCCATCCCTGAAAGTGTTCAAGGCAAGGCAGAATGGAGCTCTGAGCAGCCTGATTTAGTGGAAGGTGTCCCTGCCTATGGCAGGAGGGTTGGAAGAATCATAGAATCATGAGGTTCAGAGGAGACCTTCAAGCTCAGTCAGTCCAACTTTCTGCACAGTCCTATCACTGTAACCCCTAATTCACAGCACCCAGCATGAGATCCAGACACCTGTTGAACACCTGCAGGGATGGGGACTCCGCCACCTCCCTGGACAGCCTATTCCAATGCCTGGCCACCCTTAGAGTCAATCTTTAATTTTAATCTCTCCGGTGTCATTTTAAGGCCTTTTCCTCTTTTCTTTTTCATGGCTAAACACAAGAAGACTATATTTAAGCTCCCTTCCAACTCTGAACCACTCTATGTTTCTACAGATGAATCATTTAAATTGTTACATATTTCTTGATGACATTTTTCACACTCGTCTTACCAACAGGTGGCCACAGCAAATGACCAGGAAGCTCTAGAACTCAAAGTTGTGTGCACACTACTGTAGTTCTCAGAAAAGGGTGTCAAGGTGTGAGCAGAAGAAAGTCTGCAACAGTGCAGGTGCTTTACTAACAGTGACCGGTATCTCAATGACATGAGTTTCTTGTTTTGCTTTTTTTCAAAAATGTTATGTTTTTGAAAATCCTACACTTACTAGGACTATTAGAATTTGGCTGATTTGGCTCTTTGGTTTTAAGACCATTGCTGCTAATGTAATCTGTGTGAAAAGTTAGTATTTTAATGATTGCAATCCTTGGCTTACTGGCATGTATTGAGTAACAAGGCGATTGAAAACCTGAACTAAGAATGCAGGGATGGGGTTTTGTGTTTCAGAGAGTACACAGAGCTTGTCTGCCACAATCCATATGTGTTGCTGCATCCCTGTGTGGTGATACTGTAAGAGGAAGCTACAGTTTGCTTTGTTTCAGCATTTTACATTGAAGGAGAAATCCCTGAGCTGGATTTAAGAAACTGCTGTTTATTTCTTTAAATATTTGATTTTACTGGACACTTGTGTGGTTTATTTTATCTTTGTATTCATGGAATTTTTGTGAGTTCATTTTAATTAAAGAAGAGGTTTAGCTGGTAGGCTTTCAAATCTGATTGAAGTTTTTTTCTGGTCTACTGCCAGCCAAAGCTGCAGGACAAAGGTAAGACTGAAGCCCTCTTGCCAAAACCTGAGGCAGCACATGAACCCATGTTGCTGGCCTTACGAAAAGGAATTCTGCAGTCTCTGTGCTGCAGGGAAAGCTTCTTAGGGGCCTTCATAATTTTCTTGTGTAGTTTCATAAGGCACATCCTGTGTTTAACATGGGGTGAAGGTGACCTGGGTGGCTCAGGGTAGGGAGAGATGTATTGGCCTGAGAGTTTTGCATCATTTTTACTGCATAGCCTTTTTGGGTCTGGCATGGGCCTGGAGTCTAGTGAGATCTGCTGGTGTTGCCTTCCACACGCTGTTGGTTGGTGCTCTTCTGTAGTAGAGACTGTATTTTCTCACACAAGGCTTCTTGCACTCAGCCTGATGCTTAAGTCACTTTTGGGTCTTGTCAGCCCCGGTCACTGGGCATGTTGTCAAGACACTTCTCTTCCACAGTGTCTGAGCACTTTGCTGTAGTTTTGTGTGTAGCACTTTGTGTGTTTCCTGAGAAGGACAAACTGGATGAGCTTGAGGAGGTGGAGAGATCTGTCTGGGTTGTAGAGAGATTCCTCTGCAGCAGAGGAATGAATGGAACCTTCCTGTCCTGAAGCCTCAACTGCAGATTTCCAGGCAATGTTCCTGAACTGGAGAAGTCAAACGAGAAGTTCCATTTCTTCTCAGCATCTTCACTTTTGCTGGTGTGGTTGATTTTTAACTGTGTTATGCATCACTGGCAGGGTGGTGGGGCAGCCCCAGTGAGGAGAAACACAGCCTTTCCAGTTGGCTCCACAGCAGGGCATGGCTGACCCCCTGTGCAGTACCAGGATGAACCCAGCTGGCTGCTGCCAGTTGCACACTGGGAGGAACATCCACCTTTCTTGTTAGATGTGCTGCAATCCCGAATACCTGTCCTTGAAATAGTTTTTCTCTTGCCTCATCTCCCTCCCCCCCTTCCCCAGTTTATATCAAGAGACTGGCTAAGAAAATATTGGGAAGTATGTATCGTGTTTGGGCTCTGTATGTCTGTGTCTTCTTCAGACTACCTGAAGAAGAGACTGCAAAGTGATAGAAATAATTACCTCTAAAAGTTACTTGTTAATGCCAATGAAGTCAGAAGAAGATTTCCTTTAATATAACTTGTTTCTCCTTTCAACATTGAAGATGTTTAGGATTGACAGAAATTTCCTTTTGTATATACACATAATAGAAATGCAAAACCACATTGCTTGTCTATTTGACAGCAGTTCTTTGTGGGTAAAAGTTTGTTGATTCAAAGGAGAAACTGCTAAGTGAGGTTAGGGTTAGGCTATTTAATTTTTATTATATGTTTTTTTATTCATGTTAGCACTAATTCTTCAATTTTAATATAATACATAGAGGGTTTTTTTACATCCTAAGGCTGTTCCATCCTTCTCTGCAGCATAAATGAAAAACAGTATTATGCTTCTTTCTATATTCTCATTAATATCAGTAGTGTAGGAAGATTTTCCTTTTCTTCTTTGGCTTTTTTTTCCTTTCTGTTGCAAATTTCTTCTGAATCTTCAGATTTCTTTTAATTGTTTCATGCCATCTACCTCTAACAGCTATGCAGACTGGGTGCAAAAAAAGGGCGTGTGGAATTTGTAAGCCCAACCCAGATATTTTCAATTGTTCAGACTCTTCCAAGTTTAAAAATAAGTTGTTAAACTTGTTATGTGACACCATTTATGTATGTTTAATTTAGCTGTCATTTTCCAAGACTATCAACATGCCAGGTATTCATTTAGTCAAAGATTAAACTTTTAAGTCATTATTTGCTTTGAGAGAAGAAGCAGTAGTAAAATGAAATTCTCACTCTTCCTGCCCTGTATCTCTGGACCTAATCCTGTGGTCAAGGACACATGTGATAAAGCATAGCTTGCTTTTAACAGCAGCATGGTTAGGATAATTTGAATAAGGTTGATGTATTAATAAGTCTTTGGGTATTAACAGAGAAATAGGGCTGTGTGCAAATAGTACTTTCGCTAATGCCTGTATGCCTGGCTTGAGTACATGGAAGTGTTTGATTCACTCAAGGTGGACTTTTTGCTGCTTATGTCAAGCATATGTCAGGAGGCATCTGCTTCTGGACATTTATTTGCTGCTTCATAATAAGCACAATTTCACTTCTGATTTTTTGTATCAGTGAGCATGGTTTTTGACACTTACATGCCAGGCAAAACCTTCACTGTACTCTGTTACTGTTCTTCTGGACCCAGCAGACCAACTGCTCTGTCAAATCAAGTGCATCCTCTTATGAGGATGTGATATTTACATTATAGCAAACAAATGACATGATCAGAATCACAGAATGAACTAGGCTGGAGAAGACCTTGGAGATCATCAAGTCCAACCTAAGGCCTGACACTACCTTACCAACTGAAACCATGGCACTGAGTGCCATGTCCAGTCTTTTTTTAAACACCCCCAGGGATGGTGACTTCACCACCTCCCTGGGCAGACCATTCCAGTGCCCAGCCATTGGAATGGGCTTCTCTTTCTGTGAAGAATTTTTTCTTAATGTCTAGGCTGAACTTCCCCTGGTGCAGCTTCCCCTGGTGCAGGGACAAATGCCCCCATGCCTTGTGCATGAATGCCTCCATGGCTGTTTCTCTGCCTCTGAACATGGGGAGTGATGATTTACAAGTGGTTATGATCTCTCATGTCTTTCATTAGTGCATGGTAATATTTCTGTCATATAATTTTATCACCCCCAGCTCAGGGTGGGGAAAAAAAACATTTGGTGAAGCAGTTTCCTAAACACATTCATCTTTTGCTGGCTGATCTGTTTCCAGATGCTGTGAGATGGAATTTAGCTTGCTAGGAGGCTTGGGGCAACTTCAATGTGAGTTGGAAATGTACTTGATTTGAAGTCAGCACTTGGTGGCATCCTTTTGTAGAGCAACGAGGAGTGATCAACAAGATTTGCTTGTGCCTGTGTCAACAGATGTCCATAATAATTTCTTTATTCATATTGTTGTAGAGGAAGTTGATAGAAGGTAAAGCAATGCTGTACAGAAGCAGCTGAATCTAAACAGTGAATATAATTAGAATACTGTTTAGTTCTACTTCTCATATATTACTGACTCAGAAGCAGAAATGATGGCATAGAGCCTGATAGCATTCTCTCTATGTCAGGTATGTAAGCATGACATGCATTTGAGTGAGGGGAGAACAGCCTTTACATGCTGCATGTCGTGTGAGGTGTGAAGCAGGCCTGTGCTTTTGTCCATTATGATGGGGAGCAGCTGTGGCTGCAGAAATGCTTTTGTGTTCCTGGCAGGAGAGTGCACCTGTTGTGAGTGGCCTGTGCTAATTCAGCAGCTTTTATCCTGAGGTACAGGGGTCAGGTGAGTTTGCCGGAATAACTTAGATTGCACCACTGTTGTTTCTTCAGGGTTAGAATTAGAACACAAGGGAGACTAGTCCCTTCCACTTTTGTTATGGTAGATGTTACTCTGGGTTCCTCCTGCTTTGTTGCTTTGCTTGTTGCTTTGCAGTTTGTGTTGGGCTCAGAAGTGAATTATTTGGTGGAGCCTGGCTCCGTAAGCTGTATGCAGGATTTTCCCATCTGCAAAGTCAAATAAACAAGAGAGGGGATGCCAGGTCTGCTTGCTAGTAGTTGAGTGTTCTCATCTCTCTTTGGGAAGCACCATGCCAGCACGTGGCAAGTGAGCAACTTTTGGGCCCTGGCTCAGGGAGTGCTCTCTCTATGCTGGTAATTTCACCAATTATCACTATGCCACTGGCCTTCCCATTTGAGAGGAGGTGACCAGAGAAACTGTGGTGTGGCAGGTCTGACTTTATCTGGTGTCCTCAGATTTCCTTGACCTCTATGACTCAATTTAGAGTCAGAAATGGTTAAAAAGTCAGGGTGGTAATACATGAAGATAGCCTTGCTTGCTTTTTTAATGGATTTTTTTTCCTCTCTCTCCTTTTATGTTTTGAACACATTAGTTGTATTCTTGTGGTTTTCTGTGAGGTGTAGTGAGAACATCTAAGAGAGCTGTGCCTTTGCATAGCTAAAAGGCAGCTGGTTGGATGCCCAGGGTAGTACCATGTAGTCGCTCTCCACTTCCCAGAGCTTCTCTAGGTGCCATGCTGGTGATGCTCCATGTTCTGCTGGTATCTGAAAGTTGCATTCTCACTGGGGGGAGCCAGTAAATGGGGCTGTCAGCACAGAGGTGAAACTGAGCTCTGCTAAGGTTCTGCCAGAATGAAAACTTGGCTTTCTGCAACCTCAGTGGGAAAAGTCCTATTGACTTCACTGAGTCCAGGATATCTTTGTTCTGTTTTTCATCAGTTGTGAGTAGCAAACTCTGTAGTCAAATACTTCCAAACTCGTGTTTTCATTCACTGTTTCCAGGTGGGGGCTTTCAGATGGGACAGGCACTCTTATTTCAGCAGTCTGCCAACAGATTGTGTGGCCATGCAGTGCTAAATATACAATTTTATATACAAATATACAAAGTTTATTTCATTATGCTCTTTGACTGTATTTTTCTGAAAAATATTTATTTGTTTTTTCACTGGTTAGTTTGGTTTCAGTTTAATTGACAAGAGAGAAAGAAAAGCCTAATATTCTAGCTTTTCATAAGTGTCTAGAATGTTGGTGGCTGGTAGGGAGAAGAGGCCTTGTAACCACCTTGTAACCAGTGGAGTGACAGCTGCAGGATAAGGTCCAGAGCTGAAGACAGTCATTAAGTGCTCCAGCACTGAAAAGAGCTTATGAGACTTGTCACCCTCTTTGATAGGAAAAACAATTCAAGACAAAGAACTTGGAAGAAATTGGATGTCATTAAGGCTTCCGTTTCTTTGTCTTTTGACAAGGAGATGGACGTTTTCTCTCTTGGGTAAAAGACCAACTCTAAATTAGCATTTTTTTGTTGCTTGCATTTGAAGTATTTGTGCCTCTTGCCACTTCTAGTATAAATGTGGCAATTCATGTTATAAGGTAGACTAATATATCCTGTTTCTTCCTGTGTGGGTGCTGTAGGCTCTGCTGAGTATGCAGCTGGCTCAGGCATGTCTACAAAATCTTGCAATCACTGCTGTGATGCCCCATCAGTACTTACAGGGCAGCCTGAAGCATGTTTGCATTGAGTTATCTCTTTAGTAGCATTTAAAGTTCCTCAGCAGCTGATGCCTTCAGATCCTTGGTGATGTTTTCTCATGGATAACATGTTCCTGTGGCTTCCAATCTGCTGAGAAGGTGGGCTTGGTTTTACTCTGTAAAGTCCATAATGGTACTGACTCCTACATGTTTCCTGTGTCCTGAGCCAGTGCCACACATCAATAAAATGCCCACAATAATCATTCCTGATTTGAATGTGTGTGATAAAGAGGGAGGGTATTTGGCTCCTTCCTCTCTCATTTAATACTGTCTGGGTGTGTTAACATGCCTGATTTATCAAGATTTTCTTCTTAATGTGCTCTAGTTTGCACTGCATGAGGCATATATCCTTTTTGGTTTTGAGAGACTAAAAATCTATTAAGTAATACTATGCCCACAGGATAAATTAAACAGAATTTTAAGCCAAAACTAACAAAAAAAAAAAAAAGAAAGGGGGGGGGGGGAGTTTGCTGGCATATTAAAAAATCCTTAAAACACTTATTTTCTTACTTGATAAATCAGGATCACACTTCAGAGTCCTCCTGTTTGCTGTCATAAATATATTTATCTGTGCTAAAATCTGCAGTACTCTTTTCAGTCAGGCTTTCTGGTTTCTATGTTAATGTAGGTCTCTCACCTGCGTAGTAGAATTGGAGTGGGGTTTCTTACTTAAATTTATGATTTGCTTTTAATAAATCAAAGTACTTGAATTTTACTTTAAACCAAGAAGTACTTAATTTGTGTCATTTCAAAAGAACAGAATATTATAAAAATGAAAGTAAAATACTTGTGGTTCTAATAAGAAATTTGATCAAGCAAATCAGGACCAGAAAAATACACAGAATGTCAGCTGAAGATGTGAGATTTCCTGATAAAATCCTGAGATTTTCCTGATATGTGAGGCATCCCAGAAGTACAGGGTCTGACAACAATTTAGATTGGTTGTATTGAGTTCGGATATGTCTTTTTCTCATTGATACTGAATTTTTGCCTCATTAACCTTCATTTAATATACTGTGGTATGTGATTCCATGCTGTGTGATGGAATGTGTTATATGTACTGTATGTATTAAGACCAAATTATAGATGCTAATTAAGATGATTAGGGAGGGTAAGGAATGTCCTGGCATCTCTAGTTTTCTCCGTGAGTGAATATAAACTGTATCTCACAAAAATGCATTGTTAGATCTTTTAGGGGATTTTTTTTTTTTCTAGCTCTAAAGAAAAGGTTATGATCCCTGTAGTTCAAGTGCTGTCTTCTTGCATGACATGTAGTTTTCTACTGTTGGAATTTACAGAATAACTGTAGATGAAAAAACACAGGGTAGATTCATGCCTTTTGTCTTCTAGATCGGGCAATCCAAAGAAAGTTGTTTTCTTGTTTACCTTCCAATATGTCAGCAGATGTGGACTTTTGAATATATAGCAAGTGAACTTGAGAGGAAGCACAGAGGCACTTTCCCGTTTAGGAGAGCTCAGTGCAGCTGGAAAATATATAGCTTTTGTAGTCCTGCCTGCCATGTCTTGTGTCTCTCTTCCCTGGCTCCTTATAGCTGAAGAAATTAGCCAGGTTTCAGAAGCACAGATTCCTTCTAGCCTGCAGCCTGTAAAGACATTGGGGTAGTTGCTATTGATTAATTTAATTTCTGCCTGGAAGTACATGTTTGTAATGTTTTAAGAAGCCTTTTTGGGCTAAGGGGTGCTTTGGAGCTCTTTGCAACTCAGGATGCCTCTTTAGTCAGAGCCTTTAACTTTTTGTTTGCACCCTTTACTTTGGTTACGGTTTTCTGAAGTATCTGTGATCTTGTCACCATTTGGAGACAGATGCGTGGAGGTAGGTGGAATTAGGTAGGTGTAATTCTGCAAAATCTCCCTTAATGACCATTGCCTGCCTATTTTTGTGGGACCTGTTCCTGTCAGGGTGAACAGGTGAAATGAGCTTCAGTCGTGTATTCCTAGAGTGTTGTCACTGAATGAGGAATGATGATCTGTCAGCTCACAGTAACAGGTGTTAGTGTACACCACCCATGTACTTATTTAAGCAGTTAATCATGCTAAACAATTCTTCCCCATTTGCACCTCAGATGGACACTGTTTTAAGGCTATTTCTAGTTGAAACCGGTATTGGTAGGAGTAATATTCTATAGTAATGTTAATGGTTTTCCACTGAATTGCCCAGTGGCTTCTAAGCATAGTATAAAACTTAGGAATTAGCCAGCGTAGTAAATTACATCAGAAATTCATTAACAATATATATTGTTTTTCCTTGATTCTTCTAAAACTGTTCCATCTTCTGTGGGAATAAGGCAAGCCCTTTACTGCAAGGAGCACTAATCTATGGTCTTCAGGCCTCTAGAGAATGATTCTCAGTAAGTGGTAGTGAGTTTAAAAACCTCCCTGAGGTTAAAAGCCTGTGGGCACAAAAATAGAGCACCATCTGAGATACCTTTGCTCAACAATACAGTGCAAATGCACCTTGAATTTGCATGTTAGTTAACAGCGCAAGTCACCACAGGAGAGTTTGTAAATCAGTGTTCCTAACCAATAAACTTTTATTGAAGGTGACTGTTGGTAAGAGATTAAGATAGGACAACCACACTGAAATCCGAACAGCTCCTGTCATTTCAGGGGACGTAACATGCAGTACAAGTGTCTCTGAGATAGCCTCAGGTTTGAGGAACCATACCTTTAGTCATTGCACCCTCTAGAAACAAATCATTAGCTCATTGCTGTAATGATTCACTGTTAACAAACATGATAAAGATATAATGTTAATAAATAAATAAATAAATAAGTGTGTTAATAGAGCCTATTAGAACTGGCAAGGTACTTTTCCAGACCTAGAGAGTTTGTCATGGAGTTGTGGCATCCTCACAAAATCTCAGCTGACAAGTAGCAGAGTGCATCTGAAGGATGTCCATTTGCCCACACCATACAGAAGGCCAGGAGTGCTTCCAGCCTGATTGGAAATATGCCTGCCTTGTCTCATGACAGTGTTTTCCACAGGTGAGCATGGTTAGTAAGAGTCCAGTTAGCCAACCTGAACCTGACTATAACTTCATGAATACTGAGGAATCTCATTAGTTGTCTTGCCAGAAATTTTAATCTTGTGTTTTTCACAGTTCAGACATAGTATTTGCCCGCTGTAGAGAATTCAGTGTGCAAGTGGCTTGTTTGCGTGATTATAGCCTGCTATCTGCTTAACTGAACATATTAACAGCTCAGTGATGATTTGAGAGCACAGAGAACAGAATAGACTGCCCTGACAACAGGGCTTGGGCATTTTACAGTATAAGTATCAGTATTTTGCTTTTCTCTTTTAAGTACATTTGGGATGATAGCATGGGTGGCTTTGGCATTTTGTTTGTTTGGTTTGGTTTTTTTAACTAACCAGTGCCATTATGCTTACATATCAATAACACAAAAATAGTGCAGTTCTCATTTCCCACTGAAGCACACCATGCAAAGCAGCCTGATTAGTCACAGATGAAAGAACTGGATGATATTTCAGCTGAGCACAAGCAATGTGATGTTTTCCTTAAGTTTTTTCTTTATTTTAATAATATTGTTGCTTGGAATGGAATGAAGCTAATAGCTCAATACTTGATAAATGGGGAAAATACATTGTGAGTTTGTGGATAACGAAGGAAGAAGTGAAAAATACTGGCGGGGATAGGATTGAATGGCTGTGCGCTGAATGCTTTGCACTGCTGCATTACTGTTTTCTCTGAAAGTCAGTTTAACAGCAATCTTTTGATTTTGGTCAGCGTTAAACTGGCAGGCAGTTTTAACAGAGGTGGTGGTGGTTAAACATATTTGAGTGCTAAAGCCTAAATGTTTATTGTCTGTATTCATGTTCTGGTTCATCTGCAGCTTCTCTTCTGGCAGATGTCACTGTGAAAAGAGGAAGGCTTCACCATCCCTACCTGGAGTGCTGTTTTTCTACTTTGCTTTTCCAGACCACATTTTTTTGGAAAGTGAAGCTTCTTATCCCTCCTCCTGCATGAATTGTGGGTAGCATTTTGTTTGAATCACATCTCCCAAGCTGAAGAGTTATAACTATTTGTGTATCTCTGACTGAGAGATGTGATATAACTGGAGCTTAGGTTGCAGAATTTTACCTTTCCAAAATAGAACTTATCTGTGCTTTCTTGCCTTTAACCACCAAAGACTTCTGTTTTTCTTCAGCATGTGATTCAGCAGATTAGGTAAATAATTAAATAATGTTAAGTGCTCTCCCATTTACTCCCATTTACATCTCCTCTTTACTGATGTGCAATTCAGTGGAGTTATACAGCATGGCACCACTTGTAGTGTGGTCTTTGCCACACACTGAATGTGTGGGTGGTATCTCAAAAGTCCTATGATATAGCTATTAGTGATATAGACCTTACAGTGCTTATTCAGGCAGTGTTTTCATTAACTGCAGTGGGCATGTACCCAAATCTTGGGATTTGGCTGCTTTTTAGAAGATTTTCTTTAGGGTTTGTCTTCTACTTTGTTTTGGGAACTGATACAGGTAGATCTATTAGGCTCCTTAGTGTGGCTGTGGTTACTAAGTGTAAAAGCATTTGTAGGCTCCAGTGTTGTTCCTTGATCAGTTAAAGCCCTCCCCACATACAGGTCCATCCCTGCTTTCACTCTGAAAGGGCTTTCTAAAACAGCAGTGGGGGAGCACTGCATGGCCCATGCACTACAGGAGGTCAGGTTAGAGTGCTTCTGGCTTCTAGCCCTAAAAATGACTCTGTCGTGGAACTGGTATGTCAGCTGCTCTGTCCTAGGTCTTGAGGAGATGCCTTAGTGAATGGAATGAGAATTAGGCTTTTGTTGGGAGGTAGTACACTATGATTCTTAATAAATGTGTGGATGATATATAAAAACATGATTATTTGAGGATACCAGCCACAGGTTAACAAATCATTTGGTCTTCCTGTCAGAGGGTGAGCCCTCAGCAGTTCAGCTACGTTGTGTCAGTGCAGGAGTCTGGGTCCTGCCTGGACAGAAGCCCGTTTTCTCTTCTTTGGCAGCTGTGCAATATTTAACAAGGTCCAGAGTGGCCAGGTTTCTGCTGTGTGTTGGGACACATTCCAGCCACTCATGAAATGGGTCATAAATGGGGAGATGCCCCTAGTAACTAGTTTCATAACAATTATTCACTGACACATCCAAGACCAGGAAATTGCAGCCCAACACTTTTAAATGATTTATTGGTTAAATTTGGGGAAAGTTTGAAATTAGAGAGATGATATTAGGAACTACTTGCATTAAACTGTATCATCTCACCTTGACTTCTGTTTATTTTTCTTTAGCTTCACCCTTGGGCAACCATGATCACATACTTCCATCTCTGCTTCCTCTTCTACAGATGTATTCATCTGTAGAAGTTGTATTTATCTCTTCATTCTATTTGCTTCTAGTTTTTTTCCTTTTTCTTTTCTTCTGGCATAGAGACTTTATTTTTCAAGTACATAAAGCTGTAGGGTTTCTCATCAGTAGAATCAAATGGAAGATCAAAAATATAATTAAATAACTTTCATTTCTTTGCCAGAAACAAATTATTTTTTCTTGTTCTATTTTGGGTGACTTTATCATGCCTGCAAGGAAATAATTTTCATTGTGTCTGTCAGTGTGATTCTGCCTTAAAAATAGAATGATCTTTTACAAGTAATATGAAATTCCAATAAATGTTTGAAAAGAGAAAAGCATAAAATATTTACATACTATAATAGCCATCCAGAAATGGAATCCAGAGTAAAGACTGCTAAAACAAAGCAACAACTTATTAAAAAAAATACAATAGAGAACCCCAATTGTTGCCTAAGCCATATCTGCTAGTAATCTAGTTCATTCCATCTTAGTGTCTGCTGAAGATTTCAGCTCTTCGAAAATCCTAATATTTGTGTAATATTATTAAATTTGCTAAAATATTGTAAAATAATATTGGAAACAAATTACTACAATAGTAATGCATTTTAGACCTGTAACCTGTATAAGACATTTAAAGGTTTACATTACCTGTGTTGCACGTAGTTGTAATGAATTAGTATATTTAGCCTGTGATAGACCAAGTAAACTTGAGAATGTTCTTTGATATTTTTGTTTTGTTTTTAATTTAATTGGTTAATTTAAATGTTACAGATGGTGAAGTGGAATGGAGTTCTAGTTTATGCTGTAAGGCTGTCTGGATGAATTTGTGCCTCTTTAGTAGTCATGGATGTTGTCATACTCTCCTGGTGCTGGTTCTCAATCTCTGAGAGATTTGACTTTGGTTGCCATGTTCAGAATTCTTGAGGTGCCTTTATCTTACTGCTGATTTGTTTGTATTTGCTTTGCATTTGTGTTGTGTTACAATTTTTCTGACCTGCTACATCAGAAGCTGAAAGGATTTTACTTACAAATAGGAAACTTGGCATGCTGTTTATTCTGATATAGTGGTTGTCTCTTTCCTAACCAGTGATCTGGGTTTTCTTTGCTTTGTCATAAGCAACACACAACGAATGAAAAGGAAATATTCTCTGAAAGACGTCTCCTTCACATCTTAGATCACTGAGCATGAATAACTTCTACCCTGCTGTGTCTTGGTGGTTTGGAATGTGAGGTGTGTGCCTCAGGGCTGGGCTTCTGACTTTGCTGTGCAAGTTGCCAGGGGAAAAGGACCAAGTGAGTGAACATACTCATCTGCATTCTTTTTTGCTTGCCTATATGCACAGATTTTCCCTCAAAAGGCTGTAGGAGTCCAATCATTTGAAAAGCAAGAATGTTTATTGCCATCTTTCCTGGTTTTCACTCAAGGGACTCTTTCTCTATTTGCTCATCACTGAGCACTTGCAATGTTGGTTTATTTCTCCTAATTATAAGATGGGGTGTACACAACTGTCACAGAAAAACTCTTTGCGCATGTTACAGCCTTTTGACCAGACTGCAAATTGACTCAATCAGACTGTGCTAGTTTGCTGTTACATAAAGAAATGAATGTTTTCCATAATTCTGCTATAATCAGGGATGGTTAAGGTTTTGTTTTGTTTTGGGTTGGAATTTTCTTGGTTTTGTTGCTGGATTGGGTTTTTGAGGTTTCTTGGTGGGGATTTTTTTCACCTCTTTTTTTTTTTAATATTCTTTTTTTTTTTTCCTGCAGTTTGTGTGTCTGTGTGTGTGTGTGTGTCTGTTTGTGCTTTTGTTGCTGTTTTTGCTTGTTTAAAATGAATGCTTAGAGAGAGCTGACATTGAAAGGACCAGATTCTACAAACTGGTGAATTATGGAGCACTTGCCAAAATCCTGCTGACATGCATGGAATGAAGTCTGTTGTGTACCTGTTAAGTTGCCCTTGTTTTACATGGCAGAGGGGATTATTTGATGGAAAGGGTGGAAATAGGTAGCATTTTACTGTTTCATTTTCAGTTTTTTTTTCTTTTTGTTTGTGTGTGTGTGTGTGTTAGACCTTATCTGAAGAAGGGCAATCTCTGCATAGCTTTGCCATGGGCGTGGAAGTCCCAGGAGCACTGCTGCTCGAAAGATAGATCATGTTTTTCTAGAATGGGATTGTAAAGTCCAGGTTACATCCTGCTGCTTGGTAGTTATATATTAATAAATTGTAGGTCCAAAGGGCTCGTGTTACCTTGTCTTGAAGTATATAATCCGATGAAACTTCATTCCTCTTGTATTTCTTCTGTGCTGAACTACAGAACCACTGATCTTATTGGTCAGTTTCCTTGTTTTTCCTTTTCCAACTTGAGTAACCTGGTGCTTCTATTGAGAACAGTGCTGGTAGGTGATTTATAAATTCTGCCTAGTTATTTCATGACTATATGCAATTTTTTTGCCGTTTACAGTTACGTGAGAATAAATAGTTCAAGCCTCAGTAAAAGCCACTGTACATTTGTGTATTAGAATCTGCTGCTTGTTTTCACTGTCTCTGTCTCAAGGACTGGATGGAAGCATTCATGTAGCCATGGGTTAAACCTGATCATAGATCAGAAGTGTTCCCACTTGTAATTTCTGCAGACTAGGAGCAGGTACAGCATCTTAACAGGTATCTCAATAGTGAGCACAGTGAAAGATGTTTGTGGACAGAACTAAATTTAGGTTGAATTTATCTCACACTGAAGAATGGTATGCAACTCTTTTGTAGTATAGCATGGGAAGTACCCTTGCTTCCCATGCTTAAAACAGGCTTTTAAATCACTCACTTTCTTTGTGCATTATTTTAGTGGGGTAACAATAAGGCTTTTATTACAGAGGGCTTTTATATTGTCCTTTATAACCATTGTGTGCTCTGACAGAGAAAGATGAATTCTTTTTCTCACTCACATTCAATAGTATTAACAGGCGTCTAGGCACCTTCAGAATGCACTTGCTGGAGCCTGTCAGAAAAAGCAGCTCCTCATGTCAGATCCAACGTAGAGCTAGATCTGTGGGTTTCAGCCTGCGATTCATGGAGCTACGTTCTAATACAGAGATGTTTCAGAAAGTTGGCTAGAAAATCCAAATCTGTGCCACATATCACTCCACAAATGTGAACTGCAGAGGGATCTGCTTCCACTGAAATAGTTTGAAATCTGTCATTTGAAAAATGTTGAAAACCAGGAATTTCAAGCAGCCACAGTGAAAATATGTAAGTCACTATTGTGGAAAAGTTCGTATGAGGTCACCTGAACTGTTGCTAGGTTAGAGAGGCTGCAGTGGGAATGTTTTCCCTTTTCCTTTCTCTGATGTCTCTGAAGGAAGCAGACTTGCCCTGTCCTTTCTGCACAAAAGAAAAGGAGGATTGTAGTATCTAAAAGGCCCTGTCTGCATAATGCCAAAAAGAATATGCATTGTTAGATGTTATATGGAGTTAAAGTAAACATCACTGGTCAATGTATGGCTGATGCTTTTGTTGGTGTGATGCCTGATTTGCTGACACACTGTGCACACTGCCCCCCCTCTCTCCCCTGGCCTCAAGCAGTTTTATACAAGGTCTGTAACTGAAGAACTGGCTGAGGAGTGCTTAAAAAGTTTTTTAAAAATAGATTAAAAATATAAAAATTATACTCTCATTAAGGTGTCTGACCTGGTTTGTCTGTTACCATAGAAAACCTCAGGCAGGTTTATTCTATCACCACAGAACACTTTGTCTAGCATACTCCTGATTTAGTTCCAGCTCCTTCACCAGCTTCAAAACTCAGTCTTTCTTCACTTCTTCCCTGAAGTTTCAAGTGTCTACAGTTTTAGCTTTTCCGTTTCATGATTATTTAATTACCATTGCTTTATTTCTTCTACCTTTGTTCACTGTGTGATCTGGAATTTAAAAGGTAAATCATAATTGCGGCTTGTTCTGCCAAGCTGAGAACACTTGCCTGCTTTTCTTGCTACCCCCTTTGTCAGGAGCACTGTGTTGGAATTATCTCCCACATTATAGAACAAGCTTAAAAAAAAATAAAAGCTTGTTTTAAGAAACAAGTTAAACTCTATAACTACTTCTATTGATGTAGTTGATATTAAGGGCAAGAAGTACATAATTTATAAATTGATTTGATGTTCTTAAACTGCATGATTGTAAGGCTGTGTTGCCATGAATCTGGATGTATGCAAAATGCCCATGTCTGTCATTGCCTGCTTACAAATAACTACTGTAGCTAAACATAAAGGGACCTGGGCAGAAGATTAATCCATTTTTTTTTTTCCCTTGAATAGACAAATAAATTAAGAGTTTTGTTTATGGAGAGTCAATGCTGAGAACTTACCATCACCTCAATGGGGAGGAGCATGCAAGGCGCAAGTTAGTGATTGATGACTTCATGCCTCTCTCAGTGCATATAGGATAAAAACTAAATGTTCAAGGAAATTTCTGATGAAAGAGAACTTTCTCAATACTGGTAAATAACCCAGTAGCTCTTCCTGCGTATCTGTAGGAAATGCTATTTGTTATGCACACAGGGAGGGAAAGACAATATCTTCATCGCTGCTGATTTGACACTGCCTTGCTGAGGTCTCACTGAAATGAGCATTTTCAAGGAAGTGTAAAGAATTTTTGCAAATTGTGTCACAGATATTGTTGGTCAAATGCAAATACTGATTACAAAGTATGGAGGGTTTGGATTGCCTCTGAACACTTTTTTTTTTTTTTTGGTTGGTTGGTTGGTTGTTTTGGGTTGGGTTTTTTTGTTAATGTGATAAAGGTATTGCTTTTTTCTTCTGGCAGGAGCTTACAGTGGTAATACAAACTCTACGTTTAGTCTTTTTATCTGTGAAAATGGAGGTTATGTCTTATTAATGAAGAGTTTGATTTGGTGTTTCAGTTCAGTTTTTATTTTTTCCCCCTGAACACGGTTTTGCCCTTGGCTGATTTGACCACTAAGCTTTTCCGGCTTTTAAGGCTTGGAGTGCTTTTTCTGTACTCTTCCTTTCTGGACCTCAGTTAATGTTGTTTGCAGGGTGAAAATCGTGTGAAGAGTCATAATCTCTTCCTCCACCCCAAAAAAAAGAAAAAAAAAAACAGGCAGATTAAAAAATGCAGGCGCTAGGCCTCCATAATAATTTCTGAGTAAATATTTTACTGCTTTTCCCATCTGTTACAATAAAATCTGACTTAAACTAAGCATAAATCTAGTCAGAAGAGGTCACTGGAGTATTAATCATCAGAGTTAATCCTCTTAGACATGTGTTTGGCATGAGGCCAACTATTCAGAAGTTTTAACAGCACACATATGTCGCTTATCTGTCTGGCATCTTGCCAAAGCAGTAAATTTCAAGTCTGTGGTGGGTTTATATCTCTGTAAAGTAGGCTTGTTTGGTGCAAGCTGATGCAGTTTTTCTGTGTATCACACACGGTGCATAGCCTGCTACTAAAGAATGAGTTCCTTTCAGGGTGCTTTCAAAGAGCTGTAGTGTTGGTGTTGCATGGTAAGAAGTGATATCATTCACAGTTGACCTTTTCATGGAGCTTCCCTACGAAGTACGATGAGCCAGATTTAATGCTACTAACTTAGAGCAGAGGAAGAGACAATATTTCAAGTAGAGTAATACTGTGGAACCCAAATATAGCTGAATGAAACCTCACCCTGCTTCCACTGCTGCCATTCTGACTTGGAGGAAACATTCATGTACGTAAATACAACTCTTTCTTGAGTCAGGTCTGGACTGGACCCAGCATTTCTGTTTCTCACTTTGTAGGAGTATGCTTCATACTCAACAGAAAAATGATTATATCATATACTAATTATGGAACTGATTCATCCCCTGGGGCATGGAAAGCAAACAGTAGGAGTGAGTTTATCATTAAAAAATTAGCATATTTTTAGAGAGGAGGTAAAAATAAAAGTGCAACTGCACTGGAAAGGTTAGTGATGAACAAAAAAATTACTTGCATTAAAGGAGCTTTTAAAAACAATCTCAGATTATGGCCAAAAGAACATATATTTCTTAGTAATGTGTTGGGATTTTCTTGCAGGAAGTTATTAATTTTCTTCTTGCCATTCTTTCTCAAGGAAAAGAATGAAAGCTCGTGCTCCCCCTCCACCAAATCAACCTTCTGCAGCAAGTAGAATTCACAGTGAGCACAAGTCACCTGCAGAGACAGCTGTAATTTCTGATCAGAACCTTATGAGCATGAAAGAGAACATGATAAACAGGCTGGTGGACTTCACAGTTGTTCTACCCAGTGGAGTGGAGCAGAAGTGCACTGTGCAAGGAAGGTAAGGTTTTGATTACTCCCACTTTTTGAAGCCTTTTGTTCCCCGTGGGATGCTTGCTGATGCCATCTTTCTGAGTTTATGGGACTTCTCTGTCATGCTTTTCTCTGCATTTAAAGCAGCTGTTGCACCAGAGTCCTGAGAGCCATGTATAAAAGACCCTCTCTTCTGGGACAGGAATTGTGTCACTGTTTTCCCCATGGAACAGCACGTGTGCGGATCTGTCCCTTTCATGTAGTGTCACTGTGCTTAGGTTTTATCACATCTCATAATCCAGAGTGGGCTTGCTGCAGTGGAAGTAGGTGCTGCTGGCAAACAGTCCTGACAGAATGAGTGCCTGGAGGCATGCCAGGAAACAGGCTGGCAAGACGATTCATCGAGTTTAGAGATCCCGCCTTCACAATTACTGTAAAGCTGTGTAGACAGCAAAGCATCTGCTCGTATTTTGGAAGCCTTTTATATGTAAAAGTGTATTTTTTTCCCCCCATGGAAAGAAACAGGGATTTTCTGTGTAACTTACTGGGTACGATCAAGAGCAAATTGTGTTGGAAAGGTAATTTTGAGATAATTATTTTCACTGTAGGAGCTCTTCTTTATCCTCATTCTTTCTGTGTAAATTGTTTTGAAAGAGAAAGACATTACTTTAGGAAATAATATAGAGAAGTTTCAAAAATATAAACAGTATTATGATGAAACCATAGCAAACAGTGTTGTGGGCAGGAATAGTCAAGAAACTGTAGAAAGTGTGACACCATGTTCAAAAGGTATGTAGGTGTCTGTTCATAAATCAGATTCTGTGCTTATTTTACATTTGTGGTTTTCAGTAGTTAGTCTGCCTTCCAGTAGCACTACTTCCTGGTCTGATATATATTAGTCTGTGTTGACTGTTTCCTTCATAGTGCGTTTTGATAGCCAGGGAGGATGTGTAAACTTGTGTTTGGTGTCTGGGACTTCTTTCTCCCCACTGCTTTTCTTGTAGAAACTAGTATTCCCTTATCCACTCTCAGGAATTGTGTGCAAATTGTGGGTGTCTACCCCAAAGCCAGAGTGATGTTAAAGATTTGAAAGGAAAGCAGTGCTTATCAGAGCTCTCAGATAGGACATGTAGTGTTAGAGTTATTTTAGGGAGATTCGAACTTAATGAAAAAAAGAAGAGAACAGGCCTGGTAAGTGGAGCAGGACATGAAACTCATTGACCGTTGGATCCCAAAGAAAGGTGGTATTTCATTGTCAAATGCAAGCCACTTGGGAGCTGACAATAGTCATGCAGCATTTTTTATTGAGACATAGATAATTGCCGTATGGTTAGAAACGTTTTTTTCCCTCCCAAGTAAGCAGTCCAAGAGCACTATAAGAGTGGTCTTCTAATGTGACTTTTTGAAGAACATAAAAGCTACAGGAGCAAAGAACAAGTAGGAACATCCCTGTACAGTAAATATTCTGTGTCTCACATAGGTATTTATCATTATGTACCACATACACTTAGACTGTTTTGTTTATTAGAGTCTTTAGTCTGTGGACAAAAACCTGAAAAAATGGCAAATATGAAACTTCACCCATTTCTGTGAGATTATTTATGTCATCTGCATTAAGCATTCTAAGCAACCAAAATGTTCTCTTTGTTGTCTGTGAAGGTGCTCATTTCTCTCCAGGGTCTGCATGACAAGTCTAGGCCTTTGATTTAGGTGGCAATTAAATTCCTGCTTGTGTTAATGTGCTAATCTGCACATCTCTGGTGCCTAACCTAGGCAGCATCTGTTCTCCCTCAGTGCTACCTTGAAGACTTGAGTGGAGATGTTAGAGACACTTACAGCCAGCTGTGGGAAGTGGAACATGAAAGAAACTGAGAAAGGGGAATTAATCACCCTAACAAGCCATGAAATAAGAAATAAAAGACATTCTGTAATAAACCCTGTATTACAGTGGCATCAGTCTGTGAACTGACCTCATGTGTGCTGCTATTCTTTCTAATCACTGGAAGATGCAGTTTTCTGTACACTAGCCCTGGTTATGTTTTTAGGTACGTAGACTAGTGAAAAATAATAATGTCAAGATTGTCTGAAACTTTTAGGGGGTGAAATTTCCTAAGTCTCCATGTTTGGATGAAAGCCCTGTTTTTTCAACTTTTTGTATTGTTTTGATATTGTGAACTAAACAGCTATGAGATACAATGATACTCAGGGGTAAACAATAAATGATGAAGTTACTGGCTTTTAAAAAATGTGTTGGTTTTGGGTTGTTTTTTTATTTTTGTTTGTTTGGGGTTTTTTTTGTTGTTTTTTTTTGTTTTGGGGGGCTTGGGGGGGGGGGTTTTATGGGTTTTTTGTTTCTTTGGTTTTGTTTTTTTTTTTAATTTTATTTTTAGTTTGAGGCAAGTGTAAGAGCCAGTGCAGGTAATGAACTATTTTCCCTGTTCACTCTTTTTATCGTTGATACTATCCTGGAAGTACATTTCAGAAAAATCTGCTGATGTTTATACTGTTCAGTATTTTTGTTCCCATCATTAAAACTGTATTCTGCAAAATCTCCTTTTGGCTACCCTGGGGAAATATATTTTCTGTTTCAAAAAAATTTGCAAATCCTTGCCCTGGGCATATTTATAATGAAAAATGATTCTGTAATTTCAGGAAAGCAGTTCACAGAACAATGAATTACACCAGATTATATTTGAAAATATAAATACTGTAGTTAATTAGTATCACTTAAGATTATTACAAATTAACTAAAAGTAAAAATTATGTCTTTCAATTTGTTCATTGTATGTAAGCAAAGCAACATGTTGTAATTTAACTTTGTTCTCTATGTAAAAAGTTCCTGTAAATACGAGCAAGAAGGCAGAAAATTCATATTAAATTTTCTTGAAAGACACTTTAAGGAAAAAAGTGTGTGCTATTTAAAGGTATTTTATTGGAATCTGGAACCTTGAAATTGTTTTCTGTATAAAAGTTAACTCAAGCTGACAGTCTCTAACAATTTATTGCCATCGTGTAGCACACAATTTGTTAGAGAATTTGGAAATATATAGTGCATATATTAGTACAAAGCTGAGTCCTTAGGGAGTGTGTGCAGCAATAGAATAGTATTAACAAACTGTTTTCGTTTTGAAATAATTGACCCCTGGGAACTCTACATGTAAAAACATGTATTCATGAAAAACTGTTAGCCTACTTTCCCTTGAAAAGGAGGGAAACACTATTCTGTGTTTGCACTTTGTATGTACTGTGTTTGTACTCTGTGTATGAGCACTAATTGATGTGCTGAAGGATAGGTAAAGCATTGGCCATGTACACATTTAATCCATGTAGATCTGTAGAACTGTTAACAGGTCTGAGAGGTGATGGGTAGATATTTAGATGGAAAACAAGTAGAAAAGCTCCCGAGTTACCACTTTTCTGTTTGTGATTCTCAGAGGTAATACTTTCAGTGGGTAACCTGTAACCTAAATAAAGGGATCATGGATCTGTCTTTGTTCAAACTGGGTGGCACTGAAGAGAACTTCCTGATTCACACAGATACAGACATTAAGTGTCAGCAGCTTGGAACTCATTAGTATTTGAAAAGCATTGCAGAAAACCAGGGATATTTGAAGCAAGGGGAGGTTTGGTTTGGAGTTGTCAGCACATGGATGACCAATATGCAGAAAAGTAAGCTGGACAGTTGTTGCACCTGCTGTTATCTTACATATTACACAAATTCTCTCATACGAACAATGCACAGAGGGCAGGACACTAGAAGAAATAATGAACTAGCTGAAGCTGTAGTCCAGTTGTGCAAAAATTGGAGGACAGAGTTCAGTACAGAGTATGCATTATATGGAGCATAAAGCTAATGTAACCACAGAAAGAATATTCTCACATATTCTCAGTGACTCTTTATTGTGGGCTTATAGCTCAACATACAACAGTGTCTCAGGAAGGACTGAAGGTGAGAAATCAGCCCAGGTTGGTAAAACATTAAAGAGGTGTTTTAGGAGAAGATAAACAGGGCGCATGGCAAAAGGATTAAGATTAGTTTAACTAAATACTGAATAAGAACCAGGTCAAAACTACAAGTAGTTCAGTGTAGGCGAAGTGGAAAAAAAAAAAAAAAAGTTGTACTGAAATTTTTATTGGAAGAGGCCACTGAAACACAGTCTCTAGGCAAGTTTGAATACCTCCAAGGAGGAGGTTTTTGGACTTCTCTGCGCTTCTTTTCCAGGACTGGAGGCATCTTTATGGGGACTGCCTTTATTTGTACCTAAATGGTATTTTCTATTCAGCACTTGTCTCTTGCTACTTTTCCTCTTGCTGTTCACTGGCAAGAAGAGTCTGTCTCTGTAACCCTACAGTTCATACTTACAGACAATAGCAAGGTCTCTACCTATCTTGTCCTAAGGCTCCAAAAGCACAGTTCTTTGTCCCATCTTTTGTGTCATCCTGATGTTCCTTCTGTGGACTTGCTCAGTTATGGAAAATAAGAGCCAAATGTACAGGAGCAAGCCAGGGAAAGAAATAGAAAACATTTATGAGTCTGTTTATCACACTACCAGAACTTTTTTGGATACAGCTTGCTACTTAGTGTGTACATTTTTTCTGGTGTAGAAAAAATTGTAATCTTTCATGGAGTACCTTTGAAGCATAAGAAAATAATGAGGAATGTTATTTTCTGTTTTAAATGCAAATAGTGAAAGAATTAGTGACTTCAGGTCATCCACCCACTTTACACTATTATGTCTCTTTTCCAGTCAATTGCTACTGTAGATTCTTAGTTGAGATTCATATTTGTAGATTGACCTGAATAAAGAAGATTATTTCCTCCAGTTTGAGATTTTCTAAATTTTTTTTTTTAAATCATGGAATCACAGAATGGTTTGGGTTGGAAAGGACCTTAAAGACCATCTAGTTCCAATCTCCCTGCCATGCACCAGGGACTTGCTCAGAGCCCCATCCAACCTAGCTCCTCATGCTTCCAGGGATGGGGCATCCACAGCTTCTCTGGACCAATTCCTGTGCTTCACCACCCTCACCTAAATTTCTTTCTAATATCTAATCTAAGCCTACTCTCAGTTTGAAGCTATTATCCTTTTTCTATCACCACATGCTCTCAGCTTTCTTGTAGGCCATTTTTAGGTATTGGAAGGCATTTGTAGCATTAAAGTAAAACGTAAAAAGAGGGTTGGTTTCATTTCGTAGAATACAGCTTTACCCTGTGCATTTATTTTTAGATGTACAAGGCTGTATTTTAAAATGGATTTCTCTGTGTGAACCAAAGCGGTTAAGCCAAACCACACTCAAAACATCTCAGTTCTTTTATACTTCCTTAAAACCATAGGCCTCTGTCACATAGAGCAATGGGAAACAAGCAGTCACCTGAAACTTGATCAGAACTTCAGCACAATAACCATTGTTGACAAAGTAGCTATTCTTTACTGTCCAGAATTTGCATTAATATCACACATTAATATCACACAGCTCAGTAATAGAATATCAAAACAGACCCCAAATACTCTCATTTACTAAGGAAAGATATATGGACCTTCTTATTTGAGCTGTAAGTTGTGTTCACGCTCCAGTTTTGTCTCTCTGCTCTCGTATTTGCTTGTCAGTCATTAACCTTTGGTGTCTATTATGTAGTGTTTGGTCACTTGCCAAAAATTTCAGCAACATCTTACTACAATGAAAAAGTAAGGTGTTTCTTAGCTGAATAGTTGGAAAGGCAGGACAGATTTAACTTCATTTCAGCTTTAGATTTAAGACCTGCCTGAATTTCTAAAACAGAGGCTCTGTACAAGATATCCAAGCAGGGTAAAAGAAGTGGAGATCTGTGTGGAACAAGATGGAAGCAAAGGAATGATTGACTCTTTGCATGTTCCCAGAGCCATATTCAGCCCAAGTTTAGAAAGAAAACTTGGTCTAAATTAGTAGATTGCCATTGTCTTGCTGTGTTTAGTGACTATCTTCTGAGTGTACCATATACATGGAGTTACTTGAAATAAAACTCCCATTTAAAATCAAGCTGAACTGTATTATGGTTTAGAAGGATTTTTTTTCAAGCTGGTGCCATTGAAATCTGATATAAAAATAACTTCATTGCAAGGATTTCCCATCTCTATTACTTCACTTGAAACACAAGAATTTTGAACTTTGTGGACTTCCTTCTCCTTCTCCTTCTCCTTCTCCTTCTCCTTCTCCTTCTCCTTCTCCTTCTCCTTCTCCTTCTCCTTCTCCTTCTCCTTCTCCTTCTCCTTCTCCTTCTCCTTCTCCTTCTCCTTCTCCTTCTCCTTCTCCTTCTCCTTCTCCTTCTCCTTCTCCTTCTCCTTCTCCTTCTCTTCTTCTCTTCTCCTTCTCTTCTTCTCTTCTCCTTCTTTTCTCCTTCTTTTCTCCTTCCCGCTCTTCTTTTTTCTTTACACTTCAAAAGTTTTGTGAAAATTTTTCCCCAAATTTACATTTTTAAAGAGCATATTCTTTGCTTTGAAGCTTTTCAAAAGCTTCCACTACACTTTCAAATGGTGCAGATGAAGGCTGGTGATGCTTTTCATGGAACAATTGTGTATTCTGAGTAGCATGGCTCAGGCTGGGATGTTGCAGACTTCCTTAAGTGTTACGTTTAATGCGTGCCAGTTCATAATCAACAGTAAGGTGAAACCTCAGATTTGGCTGGATTTTTGAATTGTCCATTATCCACACACATTTCTACAAGTTACATGATAATCTGTAACTTATTTTCTCTGATGGCTGGCGTGGGTTCTGATCTTGTTATAGTTGTGGCAGTGTTGCTGCTGAATATATTTTATAATTTCAGTAGTATATGTGTGAAATCGCAAATTGTTATTTTGATGAACTATCTTCTCTTTAAAAATACTTTTTCAAGAGGCAAGATAACTGTCCAAATTTGAATGAATTATCACAGTATTATGCACTAAAATATACAAAAATATATTACTATTCCAGTTTAAATATAAATGTCATGCACATAGGACACCATATATTGTTATTCTGCCTTGTAATTTACTTTTCTCTGAAACAATAGTAAGAAGGCTGAGGGAAAGCAAACAGATGCAAATTTTACTTTAAAAGAAATATGTCTGTAAACAGACAAGTTGAGATCTGTATCAGGAGAACTGATAAGCACTTTTTAAAGGTGCGAACTGCTGCACAACTTAATGAATATTCATGTGAATACTGGTGTAGGTGGGATTCTCCTGTAGTTTGGACTTTGTAGCTGTAAATGTCTGTTGGTTTGTGGTATGTAGCGTATAAATTGAACATGGTTGTGAAATACAGATGCTTTCTACTTTGGGATATATCAGAATGAGTAATCATTAAATAAGCTGATACAGTTTGATTTGGACTCTACACATTTGTATTTGTTCTCTCTGTTAGCAGTTGCCACAGTGCACTCTATCTTGAAGCCTCCTTAATATACATATTAATGACATCTGTTTTCCTTGTTTGATCTTCAGTCATCATCTTCTGAGTTCTTTCCTTTTCAGTGAGATCGTGTTATTTTAAATTTTCCACACTTGCCACTTTTCCAGCTTACACTGTGTAACTCAGTTAAACTTGGAAAAGGTTACTGTAAAGAAGGTCCTTCCTCTTCTCTTGTATAAGAAGAGCTGTCACCTACCAGGTAATAAGGAATTGCTCTAGTTTTCTATTTGTTGTTTCCATTAGCCCGCCAGTGATCTTCACCAACTTCTTGAGCAGTTGTTGGCCACCAACATACCTATAGAAAGAAGATTGTTGGCTCTGCACACAGTAGTTTCCCGGATGCCAACAGCTTGTAGTTTAAAGAGTAATTCTTAAGCTACAGGTGTAATGATGTTGGCTAATAACCTGTGGAGGATTTTATTTTCTTTGAATTTGCTTGCATTTTGAATCTACATACAGTTTTTCCAGCTTAAACATTAAAAGAAGTTCCAGTTCTTTGAGCAAATTGCTGTCTGTGTATTTGTTTTCACTTATGCTAGAAGACAAATATCCCACTGTATGGCAGGTTCCAGCTACAGCTGATAATTTTTTTTTTTTTCTTTTTAGCATACATTGTTTTCTTGGTGACAGACTGGTTTATGAAACCAAAATTTTTTAGAAAAATGACCAGTTTTAATAAACCTATTTTTTCTGATTCTGTATGGAATTTTTGAGGGGAAGGCTGGGAAAATAAAAGAACCCTACCGTGGTAGAGGAGAATTTCTGGAGTGTGGGGGAACACAGTTCATATCTGTTGTATTGGGCAGTATCAAGCTCCTGTGAATATTGAGTTCCATTGACACAGAATGGAGTACCTCTGTGCACGAAATGAGAGGGACAGTTGCTGATTCTTTTAAAACCTCATGTTTTAAGAATCATACTGCAGGAAAAGTTGCTGATGGTTTTGGTCCAGATGGTACAGATGGTTTTGTATAGGGTTAATATCTCCACCAAAATAAATATAGACAGGATCTATTGGACTGGAAACTACTGCTGGTATCAAATGGATGTGGAGAACTCAAAGCTGTAAATTGGAAAAATAAGCTTTTTCTAGCGTTTGTTCCGGATTTAAGTACTCCATTTTTGGCTATGTGATTGTTCAAATCTAGGTGGAGTTTACCAGACTGTGAGTTCATAATTTATTAATATATTTTCTTCACGTTAAAGAAGAGGATTTGAACTGGAGCATTTAATGTATGGATTTAGTACATTATGACCCTCAGTTGGTCAGAACATGGTGCTGATAATACCAAGATTGTGGGTTCAGTCCCCATACGGGCCATTCACTTAAGAGTTGGACTTGTTGAATCCTTGTGAGTTTACTCACTTCCAACTCAAAATATTCTGTGATCTGTGATCTGGAAGTAGGTAAGAGGCACTTTCTCTCCTCTTGGCTTATGTTTGTTATGCTGATTGGCACTGCTGTCTACCTGATACTGAATCGTTAGTTGTGAAGTCATAAACAGACACTGAAGTGTGAATATATTTAATTACTATCGTTTTATCTGATCTGTTTAACATTTAAAAGCACTAGCACCCTTCCCTCACAAAAATGGTTAACTAGTGGCACATCCACAGCTTGTGTTGTCTTTTATCCCTCCATCTTAAAACTGAGGTAAATTTTATGGCAACAGTTTTTTCTCATGCTAACGGTGAATTCTTCTTCCTTGTAGTAAAGCTGTGATGGATGTATTGGTTGATTTATGCAGCCAGTATCACTTAAATCCATCCCAACATAGTCTTGAACTAAAGTCTTCGGGAACTCAACAAGTTCTGAGTTACAAGCCAAACACTTTGATAGGAGCACTGGATGTACAGACAGTACTTCTGAAAGAGAAGATTCCTGAAGAGAAGGCAAAGCGACCTTTGCCAAGGGTCCCTGAGGTCAGTACTCTGTAGGATTAAAATGATGCCATGAAACATCCTTCCATTCCTATGATTTCACTTCTTCCAATCTTTCCATCTTTGAACCAGATGGGAAAGTCTTGGGATGGTCTATAAGCTGCTTTACTTGCTTAACAGTTTTGCATATAGATTGGCAGAGGCTAATCTAGACATTTAGACAAATTGGTATGTTGATGTGGATAAATGAAAATCTGAAGTTTGGGGCAATTGAAAATTGCAGTAATGGCTGGAATGAATGAGTGTTGGGGGATTGTGTGGAGATAGTGTTTTGGTGATATTTTGTGTACTGTCTTCACTGAAGATGTGGGAGAAGGCTGATCATTAATAAATGTATTTCACAGTACAGTGAAGATTGAGAAGTAGTCATTTTCCAAACGTTTGCTGAATTTTTTGTTATTCTAATAACTATAGCTAATTATACTCTCCTACCTTGGGACTTGTAAACATTTACATTGCATCTGCCTCTGATTCCTTTTCCTTCTTCACATGCTCTTGTGAATGTCACCTCAGTGGAAGGGGTGGTCTGAGATTTTATTCTTTCAAACAGTATTTTTTGCAATGTGGGGCAAGTTTGCCTAGGAATAGGGAAGACAATATGGAAATCCCCAGTGCTTTTCTGACTGTAAGAGGGCCTATCCATCACAGAAGGGAGACTGAGAGTTTATGTTCGTTTTTGCAGAAATCTGTGAGGCTGGTAGTGAACTACCTGAAGACACAGAAGGCTGTGGTTCGAGTTAGCCCAGAGGTTCCTCTCCACAGCATCATCCCAGCTATTTGTGAGAAGTGTGAAGTCAGTCAAGAGCACATTGTTCTTCTGCGGGATGGCATAACTGGGGAAGAGCTGGAGCTCACCAAGTCTTTGGAGGAGCTAGGAATAAAGGAGCTGTATGCCTGGGACAGAAAAAAAGGTGAGCCAAGACTGAAAGCGATCACTGCAGGGTTATATGATGTGACAGCAGTATTTTGGGCAATTAAAAGCATTTGTGCTGCCATTCTTTTGGGGTCCAGCTGAAACAGCAGAACGAGATCTCAGACTAGAGAGTGGCATGGGTTTGTTCAGTGAGCTGTGCCCAGAGCAGCAGCCAGGTCAGCAATGTGCCCGGCCGTCCTTGGTTGCACTTGGGCCTTGCGCCAGGCTGGGCTGGACTCTGGCAGGGTGCAGGTTGGCCTACGGCAGGGCAAAAGGAGGAGCTTTGCTAAGTCCCAGAGCTGCTTTTGGTAGAGGTGCTCACAATACAAGGGGCCTCACCCAGGCAGTGTCTGTCACCTACCTGTGCTGTGGGTGGAGAGAAGGAAAGAAGAGACATGCCATAGTCATGGCAGCTGTGAAAGCTGAGAGGCAGAGGCGACAGACCAGGGCTTATGAGAAACAGGCTGGACAGAATCAGAGACGGTTTCTCCAAAGAGCGAAATTATTGATGGTTTAGTGAAGAGGAGCTAAGAGGTATTTGTATTTAAAATTTTGTTCTCATGTTTACCTATCCTCACTTTCTGTTCTCATAGACAAAATTGTAGTAGCAGCTTCTTGGAGTTGAGTTTTATCAGCCTGATTATGTATTCACTCTGTGATGTGCTTTAAAATATACCTGCTTTAAAAATGCACATTGACAAGCACTACTTCATTTGAGGTCAGAAAGTGATATTCATTAAAATTGTCTCCTGCAGTTTTTCTCAATCGCTATCACTTCCAGCACAGTAAATGTCCTTATTAATTGTTTAGATAACATTATTCTTGTAGATGCTGAGCTGTAGGCTTATTTTTTATTTATAAAATTACTTATTTATGTTTACATTGTGTCTCTTCTTTCCAATTCTTTGATAAGTGTCAGTTTTACCTTTGTGCGAGTCAAATTTCAGTGAGTTTAGACTTTGAAGTAAACTAAATATCTCCTTTTCTTTTGAATTGCTGGGATGTTCCAAAAAGAGGCTGAAAACATGTCATAACTCAATTGCAAGTTTGTTTTTTTCAAGACATGTTTACTGTAATTAAGCTAACCATTTTGGAGCAGCATATTGAACATGGAGTGTATTCAATGGGATTCATTTCCTGAACATACTTCAGGGACAACTTAGAGAGTAATTACCATAAGCCTTCTGTAAAGTCTTTCCTTTCAAATGAAAGTGGTGGTGTGTATGCTGCTGCAGTGCTGGTCCTCGAATTTGGTTGTAGCATATAGAGTCAAAACCAAGACCTTACTACAGGGCTGGGATTATAGCAGCAAATTATCATGGAATCACTGAATATATTGAGTTGAATGGACCCACAAAGATCTACACATCATAGGGTGCTGCTCTCTACATCAGCCTTTTTTTTAAATACTCTAATATTTCTTAACCTGTCAGTATTCTTTTCCTTTCATTATTATAAAATCACCCTGATCCTGCACATAATTCAGGATCTTTTATACTTTCCTCTTACTCTGCACCATGGTGTCTGAGAAAACCAGTAAATGCACATAAAATTTACAAGAATTTTTCCTTTGTTTCAGCAAATTTCTTCTTCAGTGTTCTCATTTGTAATCTCCAAGAGGAATAAACCTGCTGGTTTCAGTAGCAGTTGGTCTGTGACTTGTGCATTGAGTGGGTATCTAGCCTGCTTATTTAACAGAAAATAGATTTTTTAAAACACATTCTCACTAACAAGTAAGGTATCACAGGTGCTGAAAGCCATTGGCTGTGCTTGTAAGAGCAGATTCTGTAAAAACTCCTCACTCTTCTCTTGCCTGAAACAGAAAACACCAAGAGCCAAAGGATTATTAAAACAGAAGCTCTGCTGCCACCTGCTTACTTAATTCTATTTAGCAGCTGAAGCAGCTTCGTGAATGAATCAGGAATTAATACAAATGCAGCTAAACTCCTTCAGTAGCAGCTCTGAATGTGTGTTGGTGGTCAACATTTTTTCTGTAATGCTTAGGAAAAAGGGTGCTAGGACTAATTAATGAATATTGTGCTTTACAGGGCTATATTAGAACTTTAATGTGTTTTCTCTTATCCTTTCATTGCCTGACTTTTCCAGTTCCTCCATCAAAAACTCAGTCTGAACCTTCTCTGAACTATAGAGGTACTGTACAATGCTGCTGAGGGGAAGCTTCACTCTGTGTTTAACTCTTTCACTCTAGGTTCAGTGTGGGTTTGGTAGATAGATCTTTAAGAATGTTCAATAAAATGCCATAGAGAAACAAGCTCTTTTTGATCTGTTTTGTCTTTCCAAAGTGTTGCTTACATGTCTTGTGCTTCTGCTAAGAACAAACACATTCTGTGTGTACTGTCTCTACAGTAATAGCCATTAAAATGCCAGCAAGTAACAAATGCTGCTATAGAACTGTTTTGTGATGTGGTGTCTCTCTATAGATTCCAAGCCTGTTCAGTTTACCTAAATCATTATTAGGTAAATTTCAGAATTACTAACATTTCTGAGGTCTCTTGGGTTCAATTTTTTTTTTTAGTAGCAAAGGCAGAAAATTTTGGTGTCTGTGAGATCTTCCACTGGTTTCAATTTACATGCAGCAAAGCACTTTAATATCAAATGTATACAAACACATTAGGTAACTGAATAGATAGTGACTTCTGAACTGTTACAGTAGTTGGGGTTGAATTAGATTATATCTGTGCTTCTGCTTCCAGTCAAATAGAAAAAGTGTGTGTTTAGTGTGTCCTTTTCCCTGTTAAGTCTGTTTTAATACATTGCTTAAATTAATTATCCTCAAGAAAGGTATGGGTGATTTCTAATGAGCTTTATTTCTTCGCGTTACTGGTACACACAACATTACCAAAGTAAAACTGGGTAAGTTATTTAATTTTTTTATTAAGGAAGTCCACCTCTAGTAGGTGATAGCCACTGAGCAAATCTTAGCTCATGGCTCCTTGGCTTCACGAATGGCAGCACTCTTCCCCCTAATCCTCTGTCATTGCTGTGACTTCCTCTCACATGAAGATCAATACTAGATTGAATATCTACTGTATTTATTTAAGAAAAAGTTATACAGATTAAAGATTAATAAAGACTCAGTATTTTGATATTATATGCATTACTTAAGTCCTAATTTACTGGGATTACACAATGTTCAATGACAGTGTTGATGATCAGCTGCTACGTTAGCCATTCAACAGCATTGTTTATAGTTGAAGACTATGCAAGGAGAGGAATCAAAATCCATATCTAGTCACAGCTCAGCCCCAAGCAACAAACCAGCATAGGGAGTGCTTAGTGTTTAAGAAAAGTATGAATTCATTGTATTTGTTTGCAGTGCAGTTGCATCCTTTCTTAAGGATAGTTTCTCCCTGTTGTCCTTTGTGTTCACTGTATGTGTTTGACACCTTCTGGCACATGAGATTGTTTACATGCAAAAGTGATCTTTGTGAAAATAACTTTGTATGTTGTGCAAATAAGTTTACAAGAGTTCTGGGGCGAGGTTTTTTGGTAAACCTTTATTTTGTGTCAACAAATAAGTCATTTTGAATTTGAGTTTTAATTGATATTAAGCAAATATTTACAAGAGAAAGTACTTTTTTTCCCTGTGAGCTAAACTTTTTTGAATGCTAATGGAATAATCTAATGTGCTTGGAATCAGGAGGAAAGATTTATAGCATTATGCAGAGTCAATTTAAAAAAGTGAGAGGCTTCATCGTCTGTGTATTAAATGGGCAGTGTTGTTTCCTGTAATGCATGAGTGTGTCATTTTGCTCATCCATCTTGTGGATGAGAAGCTGAAGGGATACTAAATGGTATGAGAACTCATACAATTTCTTAAGCAGGTTCAAGGGAGACACATATAAGCTCTTACTGCCTGAAATACCTATAAACTCCCCTCTTTTCCCACCTGGAATAAAAGAACCAGGATAAGAAAGGTGACCACAACCAGCTAGTTTAAATTCTAAGGAGAGCCCTATTTCCAAGGGCAAGGTCTTCTTCGTTTTTATAGAGCTTTATCCAAATTACACATTGAGAATCTCTCATTTAGTTTAAAGTATGAAGTCAGACCTATGAATTGTTAAAGATACTCACCAGTATATCTTCTTTTAGTATTATGGTGCTCTATGAGATTTAAGTGATGCATCTAACAAGCATTTCTGAAGTCATAAGCAATTTGCTCATGATTTGCCTTTTAATAAGAGTTACTGGACTGTGATTGAAAACCTAGTGCACTTTATTAAATTATTCTATTTGTCTTCATTAGATTTTTGAATATACTCCAAACACATGAAAGCTTGACGATAAAGTATGTGCAGGATCTGGCTGTTACTTAGATAATCCAGTCCATAACATCTTTGGCTCAAAGAAATCCAGTATTAATCTAGGATGTTTTAAAGTATTTATCTTGTGAATCTTTATTTCAAAAATGTAACAACTGTTCCATTAAAATCATTTCAGAACCAAATCGAAAGGCTTCAGTAAGCAGTGATGCAATAGAGAAAGAAAAGACAAGACTTTTGGGATTGTTTAATGCTGATAGAAGAAACAGCAAGGTAAGTGTTCAGCAGTGTACTGCTTAGTAAAGAGAATATATTTCTTTCCAGATCTGTTAAGTCTTACGGTGGTGGCATTTGTTTGGCCTGCCTTCCTTTTCTTTCCAGACAGTAATCTGTTAACAGGGTCGTAAACTATGTGCAATCAGTGCAGCCTGATGGAGATATTACCTGCTTATTGAAGGAATCAATCATGTTCACCATTTACTTTTTTCTTTACTTTTTTTCAATGCTGTGAGTTTAGTAGGTGTTAAAAAAGGGCAGTAGATTCAAGCAATCTGTATCTTCTTATTAGCAGTACTCACATTATAAAATGCATTTATGAGAGGACTGATGTAATACAGAACAATTTTATTGTCAAGTAGATGTGTCTTATGACCTCTTCTGTGCATGGGTGATAATCTCTTTTAAAGCATTTATACCTCTCGGAAGCTCTGTGCAGGCCATTGCCATCTCCAAATCTGTAAAGCTGATGAATCAGGTATAAAAGAAATAACTTCCAATACTGACCTGAAGCACCAGCATCTGCTGGCGTACATGTTAGCCTTTTTTAAATTTGCTTGTATTCTTGAACTGAAAAATTTAGGAAAGAAATCTTGTATAAAATAATTCCCTTCAGATGCATTAATGAAGAGTATTTCATTTATCACAGGAATAAAATACAGAAGAACTTTCTGACTTAAGAACATAGAAAAAATAGTGGCTTTTAAGTTCATACCTTTTGTATTCTTTACTAAAAATATTAGTGTTAAATTATTTTAGATGTAAAGTATTTAATACTCTAGGATGTCAGAGGGAAGAGGGAATTTTCTTTTTTCTAGTTTAAACCCTCCAAGGCTTGTAGAGTGGAATTACAAAATATGTACCTGGTTAACTGGCAGAAAGAAACGTTTGCTTGTTAATGGATTGGTGTTTTACTCATCTAGTCTTCTCAGTCAAATTCTCAAAACTGTGAAGACTTTTAAAAATTTCCCACAGTTGTCTGCCTTTTTATTCATTACCAAATTTGTGGTACTTTTGCTAGGGAATAGTTTCCTTTATGGACATTGTGAATTACTGTGTTGGAAAACCTTATTTCTGTCATAGATACTAAACTATTCTTAATATCTTATGAGGAACATGTAGGAACTATTTTATGAGATAAGAAGTCAGTAATTTTCAGAATGTTTTTCCACTAAGTATAAGAAAATGCTTCCTGTTTAGAAGGGGAAAAAACTATAAGTGGATCAAGAAGAAGAAACAAGTAAACAAGGGAGCTCAGCCTGAGCCTCTGGAGCATGCTGTGGGGCTGTAATTCCTCTGGAAAAACCAAACACATTACAGCATGCACTTTCTGCATCATACTTTGTCCTCTCATTGCATTTTACTGAACTCAAGTGTGAGATCTGTGTTGTTGCAGTTCTAACTCCTGAAGCAGATCAGTTTTAACTTTTAAAGTATTTATGGTTACAACCTTAGCAAAAGTGGCTATGAAGCATCCTAATCCAGTGGTTACTGCAGTGGGTTTCTCACAGCAGAGTTGGAAATGTGTTCAAAGATTACAAGCCCCTCTCTTTTTTTTTTTTCCTGTTCTCTTTCTCTTACTTGTTAATCAAAGCAAAGCAGGTGATACCCTGAGTTTTTTTAAATACAGATTTTAAGAAATGCTTAGGATATTGAGGGTGAATTAAATTCAAAATAGTATTCGACCTGGGGAAAAGTAGGAACTGTACAAACAAGTGTGAGAAACAGCTTCTAAATCTGAGGAAAAGGTCTAAGTCTTTCTTGCTGATAGTTCTGACAAGTTAATTGATTTTCTTTGGTCATTTCTTTATTGGACACTTACTTTCAAATGGCAGTTACTCTAGGAAAATAAAGTAAATCAGTCATTTTGTTTAGTCAAGCAAAGAAGGAAGTGTTGCCTTCACAAACCTATGGGAATTTAAAATACAATAGATGGAAGAATTACTGAAAACTGAAGAATAGCACAGCACATAGGAGCAAGCAGGTGTTAACTAAGCATAATATGTCTGACTTGCTATTGTGAAAGCTTTCTGACCAAAACAGCAGTGAAACTGTACTCAACAAGCAGGATGAGGTCAAATTAATATTTTTTTTTTTTAATAAATGATTTGGTAGGTTTATGAAGGTATTAGAGGATGGGATGCTTTGTGATTTCAGGGAACTGGAATCAAAATCTCAGGGTGCCTAAACTCTGCTCTTGATGGCTTTTTTTTTACATTTTTATTCCTCCACAAGGATTAAGTTGGTTCTGTGTATTTTTTGTTTGTTTGTTTGTTTGTTTGCATTATGATTTGCAGTGGTGAGGTGTGTGTGTGTGTATGTATGTGATCATGCATAGTCTCTATTTTAGAACCATTTGATAGGAAGAATTGTTCAAAGTCATATACAGTAGCAGGACTGCAAACTTGCAGGCATTTGCAAGGAGAAGGCAATTTCTTTTGCAAGGAAGAAGAGGGTTAGCCTGTGTTGCAAGCTGTCCTGGATCAGATGTCACTGCACACTACAGGCCTATGCTCAGATTTCCATGCCCACACACATGCTTTCTTTCTCAACTGGCTCAGTGAGAGCAGTAATTGTGGTATGACAATACACCAGATGTAGCTTTTCTAATAAAACTTTCCGTTATGTTGAAAACACTGTGACATAGAACGAAAGCAAAGTCGTAGTCTCATGGCTGGTACAAATTTGTTAAAAGTATTTCTTTGGTTAACTTTGTACTGGCAGGCTTAATGCCAGATCAGGTATCATCTTGTTCTCTGCATTCTAATTTTACGCTGGATCAGTTATCCTCTGTTCTCCTGCAGCTGGCATAACAAACATAAAGGTGGCATGAACTCCATTTCTTTTTGATGTTAAATGTAGTTGTTTGCCTGAGGCTAAATCCAGATCAAATTGGCACTACTAAACAATCCAGTGGAGCAGAGGTGCTGTGCAGACAATCATGGGATCTAGGCTTAAGTAAGGTATGTGCTAGCACACAGAAACAGTTTGTTCATGGGGAAATGGCAAAGAAGGAGCTCCCTGCTTGTTCCATTGTGTTTGTGGGTATTGCAGAGACTAGGAGTCTGGTCCCTGATATCACAGGAATTAGTTACTCCCTATTTTTATCCTTGCCTAAGTATTTTGTCTTTTTATTCTCAAATCTTTTTGTTAATGGCATTCTTAGCTCCTTGCCTACATCAGAGAATTTTGCAGGCTACTTCAGAGCTTCTCAGCAATCAGGTCCAGCACTACTGAGACAGTTTGTCTTGGTTCCGTGATGGAGTTTGGTATTTTGCTCTGGCGTGTTCTTGCAGTTTTGCTTCCTTTGCTGCTGCTGTGTAGGACACTTGTTTGTGTTGCAGACAGAAGAATACTTGAGGATGAACAGAGATTGTGGAGAGGAGGATGTTTTTAGTTCTGCATCTACAAGTGAAGGAAGCTTGGATGTAAGTACTAACACAGCTTGTAGATGCTATTGCATTCTTATTAGATCCTGCAGTTTGATTTAACCAAAAACCACTGCTGTTCCTGATGCTTAGCCAAGTAGAAATAGAAATAGCTTTATGCTTTAGCAGGCTTCATTATGTGAGTGTACAGTTTGCATATCTTCATGAAGTTAAAATGTAATGCTTTGTCTTCAAATAAAACTTGCTAGCTTCATTATGAATAAAGTTTCTTTCAATGTTAAATTCTAAGCAGTTGTGAGAAAGAGCTTAGGTGCTGTGACATGCAGTGACACTCCTGCATAATGCAATAGTAGTATGCCTTACCAGTGCTATTTAAAGGGGGCTTTTCTTATAAAACCACACCTTTCCTTTTCATCCCTGTATCTGACTTCTGCAGCATGGCAGCATTCTATTTGTTTCATAAGGACCTTGGGGGTGAAGAGTAAACACTGGAAAAAGCAGATAGGATTTTTGTTAAGTACCTCAGTAGGGTTTGGGGTACTAAAATCCTGTGAGCCACATTTAGAAATATTTTAAGTGACTGAGAGCCTGCCAATTTATGAGGAACTAAATAGGAAGGTATCAGATTAGGAAGTGTGAATCCTAAATATTTTCTAAGACAGTTCTCATGGTATAGTAATTATAACAAATGGAACATCTTTTTATTACTTTTTTTAATTACTTTACTTTTTAATCATAATTTCAAAACCTAGAGAAGACTCTGATGATGTGATAGAAGTTTGAAATGCAACATTCAGCTCTGAATGCCCCTTTCATAAACAGATCTTGGGAAAAGGAATGTGGATCTGCCAAATATAGAACTCACTAGCCACAGAGAAGGGTGACAGGAAATTGTGGAAAAAAAAGGAGTAAGAGAACGAATCCCATATGAAAAGAGTAATATAAAAAGAGTTCAAAAGGAGAAATGGGTAAAAAATTGATTGGCTGTAAATTGTAGAAACACCAAACTGTAAATCTGTGAAGATTTCATAATAAAAGATTAGTGAAATGGAAAAGCTGCTGGTTGTGGGTAACACAATAAAGATGCTTGATCTGGGTGAAGGCTTGTTGCTGCCTAGGGCCCAAGTGGAAATCGTTTTTCTTGCATGTGGCCAGGTAGAGAGGGCTCATGATCTGGCTGTACTCAGGAATGTGCATTCTCCAAAAGCCTATGGCACCTAGGAAAGCTTGTGTTTCCTTCTTGTTGGTTGGTGGAGACATCGCGGTGATCTTATTGATGACCTCAGTGGGGATTTGGCACCGCCCGTCTTGCCACTTTACTCCCAGGAACTGGATCTCTCGGGCAGGACCTTTGACTTTGCTCCTCTTGATGGCGAAACCGGCTCCCAGCAGAATCTGGATGATCTTCTCTCCTTTCTCAAATACTTCCATTGCCGTTTTCCCCCACACAATGATGTCATCAATGTATTGCAGATGTTCTGGAGCTTTACCCTTTTCCAGTGCAGCCTGGATCAGTCCATGGCAGATGGTGGGGCTGTGTTTCCACCCCTGGGGCAGTCGGTTCCAGGTGTACTGCACGCCCCTCCAGGTGAAAGCAAACTGAGGCCTGCACTCTGCTGCCAGAGGAATGGAGAAAAATGCATTGGCAATGTCAATGGTGGCATACCACTTTGCTGCCTTGGACTCCAGCTCGTACTGGAGTTCCAGCATGTCCGGCACGGCAGCGCTCAGCGGTGGAGTCACTTCATTCAATGCACGATAGTCCACAGTCAATCTCCATTCTCCGTCAGACTTGCACACAGGCCAGATGGGGCTGTTGAAGGGTGAGTGGGTTTTGCTGACCACCCCTTGGCCCTCCAGCTCACGGATCATCTTGTGGATGGGGATCACGGCATCTCGATTTGTCCTGTACTGCCGGTGGTGCACTGTGGAGGTGGCAATTGGCACTTGCTGCTCCTTCACCTTCAGGAGTCCCACTGCAGATGGGTTCTCTGACAGTCCAAGCAAGGTGTTCAATTGCTTAATGTTTTCTGCCTCTACAGCAGCTATTCCAAAAGCCCACCTGAGTCCCTTTGGCTCTTTGCAATAGCCATTCCTGAGGAAGTCTATGCCTAGAATACACGGTGCCTCTGGGCCAGTCACAATTGGATACTTCTGCCACTCCTTCCCAGTCAGGCTCACCTCAGCCTCCAGCAAAGTCAATTCCTGTGATCCCCCTGTCACCCCAGCAATAGAAACAGGCTCTTCCCCAACATGTTCTGATGGTATTAGGGTGACCTGTGAACCAGTGTCAACTAATGCCCTATGTTTTTGTGGCTCTGATGTGCTAGGCCATCGGATCCACACCGTCCAAAAGACCCGGTTTTCCCGTGCCTCTCCCTGGCTAGAGGCAGGGCCCCTCTAGCACTGGTTATTATTTCCTTCCTGGGCATACATGTTGGAGGTTCCCTCAAGGGGATCTGACAAATCATCCTCCCTTTTGTAGTACCCTACATCTTGGTTATGGGAAGTTGAGGCTACCTTCACTTTAGTGGAGCTCCTTTGGTTAGTGTTTCCCTCCTTGAGTTGACGCACCCGCGCTGCCAGGGCAGAAGTGGGTTTCCCATCCCACCTCCTCATGTCTTCCCCATGGTCACGCAGAAAGAACCACAGGTCAGCTCGTGGGGTGTACCCTCTATCCCTAGCTGGGGGACGTTGGGCTCTAACTCTGGGATCTGTGACTCGCACTGGTGCTGCATTGACCTTCCTCATCTCCTCCCTCACCCCTCTTATCTCCTCCTTGAACTCCTCTCTGAGTTCCCTAATCACGGCAGAGACCTGAGCCTGCATTGGGCCATTGATCATACTCTCAAAATTTCTGAGCTTATCGGCAACAGAACCCACTGTCTCGTGGTTGGTGTCAGCATTAATGGCTGAAATGAATGTGGTGTATTGAGATGGCCCCAGGTGTGCGAGATTCCACAACATCTGCCCTGTGCACCTGACCTTGTCGGGGTCATTGTCATGTTGTCCACCCCTCCCAAAGAGTATCTCCAGTACTGCCACTTCTCTCAGCTGTTGGATCCCCTCCTCAGCGGTCTTCCAGCGCATTCTATGGTGGTGCTCCTGCATTCTCTCTCTATGGACAAACCTCTCTCTTACACTCATTAAAAGCCGCTCCCAGAGGGAAAGGGGGCCTGGTTCCCTTACGAATATGTGATCCACACCTGAGTCCTGGGTCAGGGGTCCCAAATTCCTTGCCTCAGTACCATCCAGTTGCACACCTGTACCCATAAGGTCCCAGACCCGCAGTAACCATGTTGTAAAAGCCTCACGGCCCCTTCGTACAACGTCTTTACGAAGATTACGGATACTCTTGTATGACAGGGACTCTGTGACGATCTCAACCTCTGGGTCCCCTGCTGGTTGTGAGGGCCCTGCTTTCTGATCATTATTATCTAGGTGCTTTGTTTTCACCTTAGATTTTCTAGTTTCCACGGGGGCAACTGCTGCTGGCTGTGAGTGCCCTTGCAGTTCAGCTGGAGCCTGGAGAGATGTAACATTTGTGGGTTCCACTGCTGCACCATCAGGTTCTCCCTCTTTAAGGCAGAGGGAGAGTTTCTCAAGAGCTGGGGAAAGGTACTCCTTCAGCATTTGGCCCATCTCCTTCACTAGAAACCCCACCCACTCTGGATGGTTCCTTTCTGAGGTGAGCTCTGGGGCAGAATCAGGCTCAGGGGCAACATCCTTAGCCTCTGGGGCAGAATCCTTAGTCTCTGGGGCAGGGGCAGAGTCAGGCTCTGGGGCAGAATCCTTAGTCTCTGGGGCAGGGGCAGGGTCAGGCTCTGGGGCAGAATCCTTAGTCTCTGGGGCAGGGGCAGGGTCAGGCTCTGGGGCAGAGTCCTTAGTCTCTGGGGCAGGGCCAGGCTCTGGGGCAGGATCCCTATTCCTTGGGGGACGTATCAGGGTTGTCATCCAAGTCAATCTCCCCTCATCTCGGAATGTTAAGTAGAACAGGTTTACAAGGCCTATTAGCAATGTCAGCCACTGTATGATATCATTACTGCTTAGAAGAGATTTGAACCCCTCAGAAGCTGGTGGAGCAGACCCAAAAAACTGTGTAAGGGGTTGGGACAAAATTTTCCCTGGTGTCATATCCTCACAGTATGTACCATTATTAAAGTAGCCCCAACAACATACAGTTAGAGTGTGATAGCTCCAAATCCATGTGCCCACCTTCCAGAGGAAGTTAAAAATCCATGAATTTCTCACGTTATCAGCCCACAAAAGGAACTGGATAATAGTTACAGCAGCCTGAGTTATAGGACCCATGTTCAAGTAAGGGATTGCAAATGGGAGAGATAAAGCTGTGGCCACATGGAGCCCAAACCACGTTAAGCTGGACAACATGATGCCACCTAACACAAAACTGAGGTAACTCAAGAACTGTTATTCCTTTTTCACCCTTTTCTCTCAATGCCCTCGGGCCCCACGTTGGGTGGCCAAAATCTGTCCTGGTTTGAAGGACAGGTGTTTGCCAAGGAAAGCAGAAGCTTCCCCTTGGACTGAAAGAAAATGTGATTCTTCCGATCATTATAATTTTGGAATTAAGAGAGCTCTCAGGCAAAGATATGGGGGTAGGAATAACAGTTCTTTACTAGTATATCTAACACGACAAACAAGAACAACAACAGCTATGAAATTACCCACAAACAGAACAGTAACTCAGTCCCAGTGTTTTTTGGCTGCAGGCACCTTTTCCCTGAGCTGCAGTTCCCGGTGCTGGGAGCGGGCGGGTCCCGCAGAGCCGCAGGAGGGCTGGGGGTGATGGCAGCGCTGTCCCAGGGGGAGAGAGAGATGGAGAGAGAGCTCTCCGCTCACGGTGTTGGTCCCGCTGCTCAGTAGAGTGCTGGATGGTGGTAGTTCACAGCGAGAAGACAGCAGGGCAGGGTCCGATGGTGGTTTCCCGACGCTGGGATGGGACACAGACGGCGATCGTCCTTCTCGTCCGAACTCCGTGGGGAAAATGGGCCGATGCCCAGCCTTCCTCTTCCTCTTCTGGCTGTTTGAATCTCGCTCCCTCCCGTCCCCTCCCCCTTGTCATCAGGGCCCAGTCAACAGGTATCTTAGCATGACAATGGGGAAAATTCCACAGAGGGAAAAAAAAGAAAGAACTAACCCTCAACACCCATCTAATATATCTCCTTCACTAGAACCCCCACCCACTCCTGGTGGTTTCTTTCTGAGGTGGGCTCTGGGGCAGGGTCAGGCTCTGAGATAGCATCCATTTTTCTTGGGGTAGGTATCAGAGTGATTATCCAATACAATATCCCCTTATCTTTGAATGCTAAATAGAACAGGCATATCAGCAACACCAGCCACTGTATGATATCATTAGCATTTAGAGAAGAGTTGAACCCTTCAAACACTGCTGGAGTAGACCCAAAAAACTGGATGAAGTGTTGGGAGAAAATTTTCCCTCGTGTCATTTCCTCACAGTAGGTACTATTATTAAAGTATCCCCATGAACATACAGTTAGAGTGTGATAGCCTTGAATCCATGTACCCACCTTCCAAAGGAAGGTAAAAATCCATTAATTCCTTACCTTATTAACCCATAAAGCAAACTGGATAACAGCCACAGGAACTTTAGTTATAGGGCCCATGTTTAGCTAAGGGCCTGCAAGTGGGAAAAATATAGCCAAAGCCACGTGCCACCCAAACCAGGGTAAGCTATACCACATGGTGCCATCTAATGAGGCTTCTATATCCAGCACACAAAAAATAGGTTACTCAAGAACTGTTATTCCTTTTTTCTCTCTATGCCTTCATGCCACACACTGAGCACCAAAATCTGTCTTGGTTTGAAAGACAGGTGTCTGCTAAGAAAGGCAGGAGCCTCTCTTAGAAATGGAGAATTAAACCCCCTCCTTCCAAATTATTATAAGTTTGAAAGTAAGGGGCTCTCAGGCAAAGATATGGGAATAGGAATGACAGTTCTTTACTAGGAAAATTAAAATAGAAGTACAGTATTACACAGGACAAACTCAAAAACACTAACAAAGTCAGCATACAACCTGACACCCTGTCAGTCAGGGTGTTGGTAGCAGTCCCATTAAACGGTGGCTGCAGTTTTTATGGAGTGACAGATGTGGTTCACTTGAAGCAGTGATCCTATAAAAGGGTGCAGTTTTCCTCCAAAGGTCCAGTGATGATGTGGAGAGGTCCAGTTTTCCTCTGGAATCCAGTGGGGAAAAAAAGGCTTCTTTGGTGTACCAAATCTCATTTTTTATCTAGGTAGGAAAGGCTTGGCTCCTCTCCCTGGGTGGAGCATCTCTCAATGGGATGATGTAATTTTATCAGTCATGCAGTGGGACTCAATGGCCCATTAACAGCCCATATCATCCTGGAGGAAGGATGGGTTGTGGAAACGATCAAGATGACTGCCCCACCTGGTTTTAACAGATGGCCCATTAGCAGAGAATATCTCCAATGGAGATAAGGATCACTGCCTCACCTGATTTCAACAGATGGTGACAGAATACATACTGGTGACATCCTGTATTGCAACTTAAGACACACCAGTATTTGTATGAGCACCAATCCTGAGCTAAGACATAACATTTCATAAAGAAATGTGTTGACCTTTTTGCATTGAATTCTGTTCAAGCTTGTATAAGATGTATTTAAAAAGTCTAACAGATTCACTCAGTGTCACAGAACGTCTGTCTTTTCAAGAGACTAAATGGGCTTCATAAAAAGTTCAGTAATTGTGATGCCTTAGGTGAAAAATTCCAAAATGTTGCAATCTTGGCACAGAGAGTTGGCATAGATAACTTGTATTAAGATAAAATTTAAATGGAAACACCAGCAAAATTTTAAAGGTTCAGCTCAGCATTTCCTTGTGAACTAGATTTGAGACCCTCAATCATTCTGAGTAATTTGTTATTCTGCTTGTTCAAAAGATGCCTCATTTACTTCAGTGGGACCAAGTATCCCTATTCCAACTAAGTGGTATCTTACATAGCCATATATCTGAAATGTATAGTTAGAGATCATTATATAGAAGTTTCATTGATGAGATAGGACTGTTGGAAAAATGTCATCCAGTAGAGGCTTCCTCTTTTGCGGTTGTCTCAGGTCTGCTTTCTAGTACTGTTTTGGGTCATCTGAAAGTGTTTTAGTTTTGCTGTGTGGGAACCAAAGGCAGTTGCAATTTTATTTCTGAAAGAAAAATACATTTTTCAAAAAGCAAAGGCATAGTTTTTGGTACAGTACCAGGAGTTACACTGACTGGATTGTGAAAATTTTTCTTGCCTATAAAGAAACAGTTAACTCGTGAAGTACTACAAAGGTAAAGGAATGAACTTTCATATGCTTAGTTTAAATCCTTTTCTCACTATAACATGGTGGGGATGTGCATTGTGAATTGTAGGAAAGAAAATGCAGTGATTCTGTTCTGGGTATTGATTTGGAGTTGGCTTGTTTCTTTGTTTAAAGCAGGCAATATGAAGTAATGGAAAAAAAGTGTAAGAAATGAGACCCTTAGGTGTTTATTCAAGCTCAAGTTATAGTCACTTTAACCACCAAACCATTCTCAGTGCCATTTTTATCTAATTATTATTGGAATTATTAAAGCCTCTAAAATACTTTGAGTTGTTGATGAAGAAGCAGATTTTCAAAGTCAAGATGGCAAAGTCAACGCTTATGCTTGAGGTGAAAGGACACTTCTCCACAGATTAGCAAAAATAAGGTGAAAATAATTTGTTAACAGTTTAGAGGGGGGGTGTATAAATGCATGAAAAGACATCTCCAATAAAATCCTCAAAGTGCAGCACTTCATTACACCTCACACCAGTAAAGGACACAAAATCCAGTAGTATCTTGTAAATGAAGCAGAAATCCTTTCCCTTAATTTGGGAAGAAAAACAAATCTGTTTTATGCTAAGCAGATGAGTTGTATCTCCAGGTTAACTTCCCACAAAACAAATGCTATTGAAATACACATCGTAGAGGTGAAGCAGTTGGAAGTTGCAGCACAGTTAGCTGTATTCAGCTTTTTCTCTGTCAAAGGCAGACTGTCAGAGCTGGAGTTCAGAACAGCTGGAAAAAAGGGAATTTGAGTCCTCTCTGCCGCTTGGTGTCACTGTCCTCATATAAACAGTTGATCAAGATAAAACACAGTATTGGAACACAGTACTAAAATTAGCTGGATTTATTTTTGGGCCTTCGTGTTTTCATAAATCAAGAGTGAAAAAACACATCCCAAGTGCTGAACGATGTGTAGGTCTGATGTGGACTTTGTTTATGTAATGTATCAGCTTGGGAACAAATATTTAGAAGTACAGCCAGGAACACTTATCAGAGGCTTTGAAACTTCAGCACAAAGTCTTATCACACAAGGTTTTTCTAGTTCAAACATGGCTGCAGCAGTGCAATGTTAGAGGATCTTCAACAGCACCATTTTTAAAATACCTAGTCTTCAGTGTATATAAGTGTAAGTTTTGTCCATAAGTATCAATTTATTAAATAAAGCAAATAGTCTAGTAGTTCTCTGCTTGATGAGTCTCTCATGATATGATTATATATGCTCATACACAAAACTACAAGAGGAAAAGAAACATGTAGTTTAAAATACCAGACAGTTATCGGACACTTCTAGGATATGTGGGGGGGGGGGGGGGGGGGGTTGGTTTTTATTTCATAAAACAAATGTACCTGAATAATTGCAAGATTGTTCTCCAGAAGAAAAGTTCTTTGCTAATATTTGATAAAAGTCATCAAGAACTTTGCTACATTAATAAGGCTGGCAATCACTTCTTAAGTAGCAGCAACAACTCTTTTCCATATAATAGCTTTTAAAACATATATGGTTTACCTTTTCAGAGCCTTGTATTCTAGCTGTAACTTCTGTGCTGTCTTTGGTGGCAGGAGTTACACCATTCATTCATTCATTATACACTTTTTTAGTTTGTAATGGGTAGAAAGAAGAATCAGGTACAGTTAGATAAATGTTATTTCTCCTCAGCCATGTCAGGTCCCAGGTGATCAGGTAATATCCTTTCCTGTCAAGGATTTCATGTCAAATAGGCAGGTACTGTTCAGGGCAATAGGAATGGGAATACTGCTCATGTCAACTAAATGGAAGTTAACAGCCATCCACTATTAATATTTCCTGATGTTTGTCAATCACTTGTGTTCTACATTCCTGGTTTCATGTTCTTCCTCCTTGGTCTCCTGGCAATACTTAGAGTGTTTTTATTTGTTATTAGCAGGGTCAAATCCTGGGATAGTTATGTTGCATTTTGTACAGTTAAAGCTATCTATGCACTGTTCAAGATTTAGGTAGTGATCTGGCCTTGAAATAATAGCTACTGTGATTTTGTTTTCAAAATACGAAACTCACAAACTGAGTATGGAAAAACTGCAGCAGACAGGTCTGTCTGCCCCAGTCTTTCATTAAAGGGTGTCTGTAAGCCAGTAGTTAGATGCCAAAGGATGACACTAGGGAAGATATGGTTAAATATTTTCATTTGGACAGCCATGATTAGAAGAAAAAGATATCTAATAAATGCCATATATCTCAGCATAGTGTTCAGATTCACAGTAGAGTTAGTTTGATTTTGACAGCCTGTGATAAACTGTGGAAAAAAAATCATTACTGTTAACTTGCCTTGGTAAGACAAAAGGTTTGCCCAAGGCTTAAACTGGCATTGAGAGAATTTCAGTAGGTAATAAAGACGCCAATGATCAACTTTATTTTTCCTTATCTACTGAGGGCAGGACAAGAAGAAATGTGCTTTATATATAGAAGTAGAAATTTAACTTGGATACAAGAGGGAGAAAAATTTGACTGCATGGAAATTTCACAGGGGAGCATGCTATTAAAATGACTGTGAAATTCTTATCATCCCCTAATCCTCAAAACCTTCAAAAATGTCTAGAGGATGAGCTAGCTACATGTACTTTACGCTGTCTCAGAGCAGTTATAGATTAAGCAGACCGTGTGGGTGCCTTTCAGCCAGACTATGGCTGCTGGAGAGATGCAGCTGTACCCACCTCCTTCTGTGGTGTGTACTTACAGGATATTAACTGTCTGCTCATGTGAATCATGGTTTTGCATATTATAGTATCTTTAGATTTTTTCTTACAGTATGTGATAGCAGAAGGCAAGAGCTTGAAACAGTGGCTGCCTGCCACACCAGACTTCAAGATTTTGCTCCACAATGTGGTGTTACTAGACCTCTTCAAAGAAAAGGTCCTTGGAGTTAGTGGAAAACAAAAATCATCTCAGAACCAGCTGAACTACTCTGGCTGAAAAAAAAAAAAAAAAATAGCCCGAGGCAGACACCTGGAATGGAAAGTCTCAGCATCCATGGTAAAGCATGGTGAAGTTACAAGCTATTAAAAACAGTATCTGGTGAAGAGATGTCAGCTGACCCCTGTTCTGTCTGTGCTGCTTAGCTTGTACTTGCCAACTTCATGCATTCAAAAATCACTTGTCAGCTCTTGCCCTCACCACACAAAAGTGGCTTAAGATCCTGAGATTTGAAAAGAAATCATTAAGGGTGGACTTCCCTCCACTTTACATCTGAGTGTTAGGTTTGTAGAAGTTGCATTTAAGCTTCTTTTTTTAGCTTCTTTTTTGTGACCATGAAGGTTTGCTAGGGGTTTTTTTGGTGGTTTTTTTTTTTTTGTTTGTTTGTTTGGTTTTTTGGTTTGTTTTGGGTTTTTTTTTTATTTTCAGGTAGTCAGTGGTTACCAGAACCTGTATCTTTATTTAGAACTGCGTGGTTCAGAGTTAAATCTTCACAATTCATGGTATTCATGTTGCTGCTTTCAAAAAAGGTAGCTTGTAATCTTCAGTTCCTGCAGTGGTTTTAGCAGGACGTTTTGAAAGAAATATTGTCAAGAAAGGTTCTGAAATGAGCACAGAGAAATGGATTAAGTCAAATCAAAAGGGCTTGAGTAGGGTCATATCTACAAAAGGAATTGGGTACAACTATGCCTGACAGTGCCTGTTTTAAATACCTGATAGTGTGGGTGTCTGGACTCTGAATCTAAGCAGCCAAGAGCCAGATTTCCCAAGTTTTGAATCCACTGAAATCTTCACAGCAGGAGTTGCTTGTTAAACTCTGCCCATCTGTATCTGTTACCTGCCTCTGCTCAATATTCAAATCTCAAATCAGCTGTTAGATACAGGTATTTAAAGCTTTTAAAGCATTACCACTTACTACTGTTATCCAAAATGTGAGTGAGCTAAGTTCTCTTTTTTGCCTTTAGATATATCAGCATCAGAGAATTATTTCCTCCTTTGCAAAAACCAAAAACAAAACAAAAAAAAAAAAAAACAAAAAACAAAACAAAACAAAACTTACTTGGCTGGACACTGCCTGGAACAAAGCTGTGAGGTATTCTTGATGTGGGAAGCACCCTTTTGTAAAAATACACAACTATTCAGTGACTCAGAGAGCAAGAGCAAGCTTAACTATTCAGACCAGTAATGAACTAACTTAAGTGCGGTAGCAGCTCTGGGTTTCCAGTGCCAGCACCAGAGATGTTTTTCTGTGTTTTATGCTAAGCAGATGTTGCATCCAGCAAGTAAGTAGTCACTAAAGCTAGAACTGGAGGAGCCAAATGGCTTCCTGCCCAGATGAATGCCCTAATCTCAGTCTCTTTTTAGCTAAACTCATGTTCATGTCCTTGAACAGAGAATAGTCTTGCTCCCCTCTCAAGAGGAGAGAGTTTGTAATCTCTCAACTAGACAATGGATTTGGACCTGGATTTACCATACTCTTACTGAATCATCAAACTTGGGCAGGGGTTTGGACAGGACAAGAGGTTATAGTATATGATTTATATAATATATGGTATATAATAACATAGCTGACTTTTCAGGAAGTTGCATTTTTGTGAAGCCCAGTTACTTAGTTGTGCTTTAAACATCCCTATAGGATCAGGTCCCTTGGCTGACAAAGGAGATTTGCTGGTTTTATGGATCCTGTTGGAATTTAGGCAGGAGGTTAGAAGCATAGTTTTTCCACAGTTTCTATGCTCAGCGTGCCCAGAAGTAGAATTCAGGCACCAAAATGGTAGTAAGCACATCAGAGGGGATACATATCAGGCTTATTGATGGGAAAGTGCAAACCATTGTGATTTAAGGAGGCATAACCTAACAGGAGCATGCTAAGTTAGACTTGGTGTGGCAATTCCAGACCAGGGCTGTATGGCATCATTCTCTACATGGTGATGTACCCAGTCAGTCTGGCATAAGTTGGCTCAGATATCTCCCTCGGATGTTTAATTAAGACCTGGTGACACGCCCTTAACCACCCAAATCCTTTTATGTCTGATTCATCTTTTGTTACTGATTTCACTGAAAAGTTCTCAAGTTAACTCACTGAAAGAAAAAAAAAATAATAAAGCAGCAGCTAATAAGACCAATGGCTTTTAATTTGCATTAATAAAAGCACATTAAAAAATACCCAAAGACAAACTCAAAATTCCATTTGAGATTTTTCTAGTGACATGTCAACAACTCAGACTTTCCTTTCTCGGTAATTAATATTACCAGAACCCCTTAATAGTCTGTAATAGCCTTGTAATTCACAGTTGGTCATAACACATTCAGCATATTGTTCTTAGTGGCAAGCATGCAGTGGTCTGGAAAATGCCACCTTTAAACAAAAGTTTTTACCAGGATCAGGCTTTTCACAATTGGAATTTCTTGTCAGGCTTTCCAGTGGTAACTGCTGTAGTAAAAGGATTAGTGTGTATTTATGCCAGTATCCTCTACTAGATGAAATCAGAAATGGCTAACAACATGTCATTGATTCCATATTTCTAATATACAATGGAAATTTTCTTAGACAGTAAAACCTGTTTTGTAGTGGCATAATCTAAATCCCATGTAACCATAGATTCATTATATTAGTCTAAAATATGCTACTAGCATATGTAGATTTTAGATACAGCAAAAATTTTCGTCACTGGTTAAGGTATAATTTCTTTTCTTTTGCAAGCAATTTCTGAGGCATGAGTGCTAATAGGAGGATTTGGTTTCTTTCCAGCCTCTTCTGTGGACAGTGAAGACTCGATTTCATTAAAAGTAGTGGCATACAATAACATTTCTTTTAATTAGATGATCTCATGATTTCCACACATATTTGTCCTGTACATTATTGTTCGTTGGCAAAACTGAGTTGCTTGGTAGCGTGTGAAACCATATGTCTCAATAACATCTTATGGCAGGTAAGGGAGGATTTGCAAAATGCTTGCTGACAGGACACAATGCATTTTACTTTGATGGGGAAGTTTTCCTAAGTGAACTTCATGGCTTAGTTCTCTCATGCAAAGTCAGACCTACATGAGGCTTAGTGGCCCTTACAGGTCTTCCTTTAACTCAAAGAGTTGTCTGGATGAAGCAAAGACTGTATAGCATTGAGTGTGCTTCTCAGTGTGTGCTTCTCAGTTATTCATCACTACAAAAAGAGACCATATAACACTTGTAGCCTGTGTAGATGTTTTGTATTCTTTCTTCTTTTTTTTTTAATAAAGAACTGTTGAATCATGTTTTTTGAGTCTTTTACATGCAGCTGCAATATTGTTCCTCCCCTTGGAGTTTAGCAGAAAGGACTACAAATAATTTCAGCTGTTGCTTTTTCTCCTACTCTGTGTTAAGTGTATAATACTTCAATTGGATTTTTAGAAACATTTTGGGATGCAAACTGAAATGGGGAAGAAGAGTGGCAAATAATGGTCAGTCTTTTTAAAGGCTTTTCAACAGTATGATGTAGTCAGTTCCACTTTCTTGAATTACTTTTTTTTCAGTGTCATTTGCACTTTTAAGCAGATCTTAAAACACTTGGGCAAACTAAGGAAAATATTTCTAGTTTTGGAAGTGCTCAGCTGGAAGGGCAGAAGAGAAAGCAGATCAAGACAAATAGCAAGACATAGCCTTACAGAGGTCTTAAAAAGGAGAATAACTGTAGGCATTGGCCCCACTGACTTTTTCAGTGCCATTCCAAGCACCTGTTTAGGTGTTTTGTTGCTTCAGTACCTCAGTGACTTGCTGTGAGTCAGATAGGACCAGTGTGTAGGCTATGAATTTTGCAGGCGGTCTCTGAAGCGCACTGACATAGTGAGGTGGAGACATTACCAGTCGATTTGTGGTGTTAGTGTGAAATTCCCCACACCCTCCTTCTCCGATGGTAACATTTTCTCCTTTCTAACCCAGCAAATGTTCAGGTATGCATCTTGACTTCAGTCTCTCTCAGTTTCAGTGCAGAGATGGTGTGATTTCATTGACCCTAAATAGAGCTTGTTCTGATTTACAGTTGTTTGCACAGGACAAGAGTCAGGCCAATAAAGTGCGCTGGGGAGGTTTGCCTTGTAAAAACCTAATGGCAATGGATTTGACAGAAGGGGGAAGGGAAGAAGAAACATTTAAGACTATTTATTAATCAAGAATTCCAGCAGGGAGGCTTTTCTTGCCTTGATTCTGGCAAATGTACAGATGAGAGATACTGTGCAGAGACTGTTTCTGCACAGAGAAAGCCCTTCAGATGTAAACATTTGAGCTGCTGGCATGGGAGATTAGTGCAGCACCCCTGGAAGGGGGGTAATACTGGTGCTGCCTAAATTTCACAAATGTTAAACAAGGTCCTTGTTCTAGTTTAAGGGTTACAGGTCAGAAAGACAATACCAACTAAAAATACTGGCAGTTGTACAAGTCAGACAAAGTTATTCTAGGATTTAATTAAAAGCAATTTGCCTATCCAAAGTTCTGCCACCTTCTTCCCCCCTTGCACAAAAGGAGGGGAAAAAAGGGAGGTGGGAAAATATATCCTATGTAACTTCTTTGAGTTAGGAAAAAAAAACCCACTTTATCCTCCGTCTATGGAAAGGGAATACTTTAGGACTTCTTAATAATTTTGGTTATGATTGTGAACTTATTGTATTGTTCTGTTTTAATTTCCTGTGGCTGAAAATTGCATCAAAGAAAGCATCATGCTAAGGGTGAAAGCACTGGTCTTTTAGCTTTGTAGATATGTTCATATGCTGTTTAACATCGTGTGTTTTAGTTTTTAAACCCTTGCCAATTAGTGGCACAGCTAGTTACATATCAGGATATCTGATCGTGTGTTGCATTCTGTGGATTTTGGTTTTGAATCTGTTTTAATCATGTTTTTAAAACAGCTCCTTGCCTATTTGTTGGGATTCAGTTCACATGTGTTTTGTTGGAGGTCCTTTACTTTCTTCATTTTTTTAACAAGAGGTTGAAGTATAGATATCTGGAACCAAATTTTATGTTTAAAAAATCAGAGCTATGCTTTCTTGGCTGGTGTTGTTATGATTTTCACTGAGCTTGAAAGTATACTGAAGAAAAAGATTTCCTGGAGAAGTGACGGTGAGGACATAGTTCAGAGAATTATTTTCTTTTGACATCATACAGTTAAGACTGACCATTGGAGACTTGATGCAGAACTCACTAGAGCCAATGGAAAAATTCCTGCTGGTTTTAACTGGCTTTGGACCATGTCCTTTATGAGTTGATAGCCATTATTTACACTAGTCCATTTTAGAATTGTTCTTTCTTGTCCTACTTCAGATTCTCAAAAGTCTTGTGGCACTTTCATTGTAATCTCTTAAAACGTAAGACCTTCATTCCTTTTTGATGGACAGTTGGCACAGATAAACCCCTTAAAGTTGCTTAATTTATAGAGTGTTTTCTCACTGGGGAAGGAGAAAACCCCAAAGTAAACATGTTAAGTCTTGTAGATGAATTGCAAACAGTGGCAAAGGAAGGGAGTGGCTTTCACCAACCAATAATTTGTTGCAAAAGCAGGTTTTTCTTTGTTATCTGAGGCAGTGCATACCAACGAGTGAGCAGAATTCCCAGCACTGGTTGCCCTATTTAAGCTGTAATTGTACCAGTTGAAGTCCAAGTGTCAGTATATGTTTTATCTATTGCCATAGGTTTTTAACTTCTGTGTCTGTTAAATGTGGGACTGTTCACTCCAGTGAAATGGAGTACACCTTTCTGTGGAAAAAAATAGATAGAAGAAATGTGATTTCTTAGTATTTCACACTAAATTCACAAAGAAACAAGGCTGTACACAGTAGGAAATTAGTTTCTTGGGAATAATAAACATTCACAAGTCAAGCTCTGGTGTCCTAAGGATATATCACTTTTTACTTCTTTTTTTTCTTTTTTTTTGACTTGGAGAAACCTCACAGGCTACAGTATACTGCAAAGGAAGATAAAATTATAAATTTATATATATGTGTATATACAAAGTGGGAAAAGACTGAAGCGGCCTGGTCTCCAGCACGTCTATACTTGCAGTCCCTTTGCAGTATGCTATATTGTCACTTCACCTTTATTTAGAAGACGGAGTGGTCTAGACAAAGTTAGAGTTGAAAGAATAATGAAAAATATTCATAATAGGAAAAGGCTTAAAGGCCAAGGATATTAAAATAATGTCAAAGTATTACTTCAGAGAAAATTCAAAGGGAGGGTCTACTTCTTTTTTCTTCTGTTTGTCTGAACCCAGTTAATTATTTTTGCTAGCATGATCAGGGTATTGATTTTTCTCCAAAGAGGATAGTCTTTGGAGCATCCTTCAGGATGGAGAGAAAGCTTGGATTTGAATTTCATGGTGTTGGAAGATTCAGATCCTGGAATTAATTCACTTGATTTCTTCAAAGTGTAAGCATATGTATTTTGCTATCCAAATTAATCACCTCCTTTAATGAGACAGGCTTAATTTCTACAGGTATCAATCTGTAGGTGTTATGAAACAGAAGGTGGCTTTGTATACCACATCTGCATGTGCTCTATCCATTGTCCAGCAGGAGAGTGCTGTCTATAAACTTTCTCCTCACCACTGTACTCTCACATGGTGTCCTCTTGACTTCTTCTCTTCACTCCTGAACACTGATGCTGATCTGGGAATAAATATTCAACTGTTATTGTTCACAGTGGTTTGTTGGCACCTGTACCTGATCATCAATCTGTAAGCATGATGTGTCTGTCTTTTGATTTTGTCTTCTGCAGACAGCTGTCATATCTCGTTAAAGTGTTGGTCTACTCCTGTGCTGTAATTTGCAGTCACAAATTGTCATGAAACTCTTGAAACTCCTGAAAGCATGAAACATGCAGCCTTAGGGAGCTTGCTTGGACTAGCCCTTAGGGCTTCAGACAGCATATTGTACTCAGTGTGTAGTACGTGTGCATTGAGGCACAAACATGCGTGCAGATATCAGAAAGAGCTAACTGAAGTGATAAGCTGTGTGTGCATACATCCCTGTGTTTGCATGTATGTATGCACAGAGGTTATGTGCAAGCACGTCTGCACATCCAGACATCTGAAAGAGCTAACTGAAACTGTAAAATTCCTGGCTGCAGACTTCTGATTCATGTTGTTAGAATCATCTTCATGACTCTGTAATTAGGAGTTGTTTTAAGATTTGCACTAATTTTAGAGTTCAAAAGCTTATTTGTTCTTCTAATTTAAGTTTTAAAGTCTTCAGAGGTTATATTGTTTTTCAGTAATATCTTTGGCTGTGTTTTATCATTACAAAGTGTAAAGTTTCCTTTTTGAAAATTTGCTTTGACAGTTGGATGATTGTATTTGTCTCCCTCTAGCTAGCCACCTACTGTCAGCACATACTTCAAAGGGAAATGTTGCAGGAATGCATTTTAAGTTCATAAAGTATTTATGGCAGAATTGGATTATAAGGACTGGAGCTAAAAGCCAGATCCCTGAGCTTCAATAGTTCAGAGCAACACCTTTGACTTCAGGGTTCTGCAGATCTTGGTGAAAATTTTCCTTTGAATCTCAGTAGATTTTCTTCATTCATCAACAGCTTTAATAAGTAGAGATTTTCATAGGCCAATAGACACATGTCAGAATTTCAGCAGACACTGAAAGCTTTCCAAGATTGTTCATTCATGTTTCTTGCCTCCAGAAAACTTGCATAAGGACAACACCTTCATTAAAATGTGGAGAAAACACTTTCTAATTCAAGTGGAATAAAAATACTTTCAGTAAAACTCAGAAATTATTTCTCCAAAACCAAAAAAATACACACCCAAAAACCTCATGCCAGGAAGTATTCCATTCATAATTCTGGTTGCCATAAAAATTGACTATGCAGACATTAAAGAAGATATTTTTTAAATTGTATGTTTTATGTAAAGTTTCCATCTCCTTCTCCAGTATAAATTGGCATATCTACAACAAAAATATATTGAAGATGACCAACTCTAGTGGTTTAATAGTTTCTATATGTTAAAAGAATTTGCAGAGAAGAACAACTTCTGCAGTAGTTTTTTAAAGCTATTAAAAACTACTAAAATTATTATTTAAAGCTATTAAAAATATTGTAAATTTCAAGAGGACATATACTAAAGATGTAACAGCTCCTGTCTTCCATGAACTAAAAACCTTGGCTGATTGATTTAAAAGAATTAGTAATTCTAGAGAAAATCAATTCATATTGCAATGATGAATTCATTTTGCTCAAGACTTATGATCCATTTTTTGGTTATTTGTGATTGATGAATGCTTAACACCAATAGAAAAATGTCCCTTTTTTTTCTGTTGTCAGTCTTTGACCTTTTGAACTCCCTATTTCCTGATGTCTGTTGCCAGACCGTTAGTAAAGACAGGTTTTGAGTTTTGGCTTGGTTGTTTAACACTATTGGATTGAGCTAATCTATTTTCATGTAGTGCAAAAGTATAAGTGAAAGGAGAAACCAACTTTTTCAAGCTTACAAAAATGTGGCTTTTTCCATCCTCAGTCTTCCAAGATTGCTCTCACTCTATCTGCTAATGCCCTTCCAAGACAAAGTGCAAATAGCCTCTTTTTGAATGTTCTTCCCTTGTTTTCCTTCTGGCTTAATATTTTCCTATCTTCTTTCTGTACTGGGATTGGATTGAATTGAATTTTGGAGTCCGTGTGAATTTTCCTCTGTAATTCTTTCTTCAGGTTCCCTTTAAAATGTGTTTTTCTGTTTGGGTCTGTCATTGGATTTTCGACCTTTCTTTGTAAGTTTCAAAATGTTTCTTTGTTATTTTCTTCCATTCTGCCTCATTTCCATGTCTTATGCATTTCATCCCTACCACAGAAATATTTATCACACATTCACAAATCTGTATATATCAGTCCCCTTTTCTTTCAGTGCTAAATCTTTTCTGGTTTGAATTCTGTTCATTTGACTTTTGCCCCACTGCCTTCATGACACGTGAACATGAGCATCACCATCTTTCTGGGCCAGTACATGGAGAGTCATGGAGTTTTCTTACAAAATATGATTTCTGTCCTGCACAGACTCCTTAGTTCATTGTTCCTCCCCCAGGATATAAGGCAGTACTCTTATCATCACATTCATATCACATTCTTCTGATTTTTGCTGTGCTCCTCTCCTTTTCCAGACTTTCATCTCTGAATTTCTTTTTGGTCAAATCTCATTACCATGTTCATTTTTTCAATTACTGTTTTTGTTCCCATCCTCACTTCATGTGTTCTTTTGTACTTCTTTCCCATCTGCTTTTATTCCACTTGGACAAATACCCAAAAAGAGACTTGTAATGTTTTCCACATTTTTTCTTATTTCTTTTTATGATTCCCCAATTCTTTTATAATTCCCTGCACATCTCTCATTACAAGCACGTAGCTATCAAAAAAAAAAAAAAAGTTATGTGAGTAGCTGAACTTGCTGACTCTCTATCTTTTGTTGGATATTCCTTTCTGGGAATCTTTTAAATTATTATTTCTTCCCATTGTGGCTTTACATACTGGTATTTTTCACAGTTATGAAAAATCTATTTTCAAAATACAGTGGTTTTTTTATAGGCTGACATATTTTGACAGTGCATTGTGACAGAATGTGTTGGACTTGTGGAAGATAAGTTTTTAGCAGTCTAGCCAGAAAGATGTAAATCAGCCCTGAGAGGGTGCATTTTATATGTAAAGTGATTCTGGTATTTTCCCCAAATGATATTAAAAGAAAGAAGGAAAAGAATAAAAGAGAACAGTCCTTCAAATGAGACACAAGATTGTCCACACACTTCTGAAAGTCAAGATAAATGATTTTACACTTGTATGGAATGCAAACAAAGCTTACCCTAAGCATCTGGTTTCATCCCAGACTGTCACCCGCAGTTCAGCTTGATTCTGGAATTCACTTCAGATTGTACCTGCAGCCTGCACTCCCTACCTTCCACCTGTGTGATGGGTAGCAATGTTTCCTTTAAACTGCCAAGGAACATTCGATCTCAAAATGTTTTCCATGCTATGTTAATGATTTTTTTTACTCACTAGGGTTTACATACACAGAACAAAACCAAAGGTATTTGCATTTTAGGGGTTTTTAAAATAACTCTAACATCCAGAAAGTTAAAAAAGAGCCCACATGCTTTGTGTGCTGTCGCTCAGCCTGATGGTCTCAGCTGCAGAGCACCATAAGGGCAGAAAGGAGGCTGGCATATTTTGGAAGCTTGTGCATATATGTCCATGTTTTCTCTGTAACATGTGTGGCGCTATAAAGTAGCATTTTAAAGGACTGGGCACACATGTCTCTTTTTTTAAAAAAAATGCTGATTTTAGAAAATCTTCTTTTAAAGATACTTGTAATGGACACATGCTGAAGCCTGTGGTTGTTTCATACATGTAATTAGATTTATACCGATGTTGAAATATCTCCCAATAATTTGGTGTCTCATCATCTTTAGCTGCATTTTTGTAAATTGAGAATGTGGAGAATAGTGGAATATTAGATGTAAAATATGTCAGTTAGGGTGATGTTGACATGAGGTTTGCTGTTTTGAACATATCATTCCTTGCTTTGCTGATCACATTTGTTTAGAAAAGATTGTTTAGCAGCCTAAGTTTCTTTCATTTGTGGCTAAATATCTTTAGATTTCATCAAGATAACTTTTACTCCTTCAGAGAACACACAGTGACAGAAATTAAATCAATTATGCATTATGAAGATTTGTAGCAAGTGTGTTTACATCAAGTTGAGAGTGACTTGTCAGTGCTAACAGCTCTGAATCAAGGAAATTTTTTCTCTCCTTTTTAACAAGTTCCTCAGCTGTGATTCACAAGGTCCACAGGATATGAGCTTGCTGGTTACAGCAATGAGTTCAGTGTCCAGACTGATAGGAGAAGACACAAAGTATTTATATGTGTGTGCCTTTCAAACACCCATTTATACAACTGGCTCTTCCATTAGTACCAGGCAGCATTCTACCTGCTCCCATCTTCTGAGTGATGAGATATGGCTACTCTCTTCTGTCAAGAAAGATTATTTTTTGCGAATTCTGTTGGGATACTACTTTTTTTAAAAAATATGAATATGTTTGAAGCACACTGTCACTTACCAAAGAGGTGATACAAAGACAAAAACGTAAATCAGGTTAGCTTGTGTTCCCTTTTTGCATCTATTGCTGCGATGGAAAAAAAAAATATTGTGTCCATTTCTCTTGATACTGATTGTCTCTTGATACAGTTTGAATAAATAATGAATAAATTTGGGTAGCAGTACTAGACAAAGGTTTTGTTAAGCATGAAGGGTATTCTGACTTGAGAAAATCTGAAAAGTAAAACAGGAAACAGGAGAATTTATTTGGAGGAAATACATTAAATTTTAAATCACAAGAAGTGATTTTAAAAGCTTCAATTCTCAAAATATTGATATGTCATGAAATCTTGAACTGACTTTGACAATCTCTGAGTTGCTTGATTAATACACATTGTTGAATTCCTAGACTTGTATTCCACTGCTTTATATGTGCCATGGTACTTCCTTTAATTTTGGAGAACTCAGATTAAATTTGTGATCTCAGAGTGGCAGAATACTGAAGGAGGTGGTAGTAGTGGGTGATACTGCAAATGTTTCTTTATATTTGCAAGAGTTTACAGATATGCTTCTGTTAGCTGGAATTCATGTGTTCCCAATCCATGTTTTCTAACCTCCTAATGATTTTAGTAAAATGTTTTTCTTCCTAAACTTCAAAATATAACATTTGACAGTTAATTTTAAAAAGTAAGCGGTTTATGTGTGGGTTCTTATTTGTGGGTCTTGCCATATTCATTCAGTATCCATGTGATTTTCAAATGGAAAATTAGTTTTGAATATTGCTTCACTTCTTTTATATATATGAGGCATAAGAAGTATAGCAAAAACTAAAGAAAGTTCTTGGAAGCTCCCTCTGGTTGCACACCCTTGTTGTCCTCAGTGTGGTGGAAGGGGCCAGAGTCAATACCCATACTTGTTCCCTGCTGAGAAATTCACAGTGAATCTAAGCCCCTTGGTGTGTTTTGGAAAACCTTTTTTCCTGGAGGCTTCCATTTTACTTGTTCCTTTCCTTGGGTGGTTGTTCTTTCAGCTTTTCTATTGGAAAAGAAATAGGACACCGCAGGAGTGGCAAAGTGCACATAAATCAGTTTGAGCTGGAAACCAAGGCTGCACTCTTAGCTATGGAGTCCCTTTCCATCACATTAGTTTACCTAAGTGAAGACAAGAAGTAATCAGATAAGTTTCTAGGAAGGGAAGTTATGCTTAAGGTACAAGGAAAAAATTAAAAACAATTGAGAGGAAAACCAGCATAATTGCATATGGTGTGGACCTGTATCATAGGAAAATTTTAGTGACCTCTGCAGTAACAGATTGGCAGATTGGTCACTTTAGCATTGAGGAATAGAACGGATGATTTTGTATGGGAAGTGACTGCCTCGCACCTGGCACTGCTAGGATTTCTGATCTAAAAACTCTGTACTGAAACAAGAGGAATGTGGTCAGCCACACACAGGGAAAACTGGCAGGGGCACAGGAGACAGAATGTTCTCAGACATCTCTGGTTCTGGCTGTGTAAGTTCTGGTGTCTACCAAATGGGCCCTGACTACAAGATCTGGAACTGCTATCTAGATGCTCTGATAGACTCACAAGTGTAAGGTAGCATTAGTTGTACAGACTTCAAAGTATAACTCAGAAGTTTTACAGTAAGAATTTGAGAGCCTACTTGCCAGGCATATAAAATCAACACAGTACAGCCTGTGTAAATAACTGTTGTAGGAATGAAATAGTTGCTTCTCTTTTATGATTGTCATGTGAGACCAGATAATTTCCTACCAACAGCAAAATGCAGCAAGATAAAGGAACGTAAAGTAAATTGCATAAAAAGGTGTTTTTTTTTTTTTTTCAGAACAGGAAAAGGTTAACTTTTTTTTTTCCTTCTGACTGCAGACTGTCAGCACAAGTGCTCCAGGGAGTACAGAAAAACAAACTGTATTCAGTGTGGCTGGTTAGAAAGGAAAATCTGAGTAGTCACAATTTTTTTTTTGGTTGGGTTTTTTTAACTGTGTGTCCCAGCAATCTCATGACTGCAGTATAATGCTTAAGTTTTGAAGCAGGAGCTCTGATTAATTCAGTTTCCGTGGTGTCAGTTTTAGTGCAAATTTAGTGCAGTATCAGTGTCTGTCACGGAAAGCAGCCTCTAAGTTCACTTCGTGCAGTAGGTCTGACATAACCTGTCTGGCATTTTATATGGCCAGTTGTAATCAGTTGTGGTATCATTCAGCTAATCAATAAAAGTTTGCATTAATGGAGTTTAAATGTCTAACAGGCATATTCTTGCTGTCACTGAATGGATGGATTTGTTTGCCTTCTGTAAATCTTACCTTTCACATTTATCCATGGTACACTTGCAAAAAATTATATCCTTTATGATACTTTTCTTTTTTGTCTCTATTTTGAAAAAAATAAAACCCTTATTTTTGCTAATGCATGTGGTACTTTGAGTGCTTAAAAACAGCTCAGTTGATTACTTCTGATTTAGAAACTTCTAAGAAGGAAGTTGCATAACAAGACTGGGAGCTCAAATATGTGAGTTTTGGCAAAGAGCTGCGGAAGAAAGGCTTGTCTGTAGCAACCTTGCAAGAAAAGAACTTGACATTTTGAAAAATTTTTATTGACCAGTGTGAAAAGGGAATAGGAAGTCAAATCACTCTCACAGGCAATCTGCAGACTCTTCCTTGATGACCTTTAAATGCCACTTAGTGTCATCAGAAAGTCAAGGAAATGCTAATAACAGGGCTTTGGGTAAATAAGGGACATCTTTTAAAAACAACTGTAAACTGATTTCCATTTTTATACACATCTGGTTTTGTATAACGGAGTTCTCACAGCAGTACAGTTACACTTTTAGTAGGTTACTCTTACCTTTATTTATATATGACTTTAAAATTTTCAAAGTTTCCATAAGATACCAGAACTTCTGTTTATTCATGAAAATGAGGTAGTTTGAAAAAGTTATTTTACAATTGCATTCTAGGTTGATGACCGTGGAACAGAGACTGGCCTCAGCTTTAGGCTCCTAATCTATCTTGAGTTCAGCAGGCTATGGGACTGTACAAGTCTTGTAGAAAGCTGACTGCTTGTTGTCTTCTGAAAATGAGAGTGGTATGCATACCCCACCAGATTACCCTTAGCCTTCATACTTCTGTGGTTTTAGCAGTCCCTATTTGCCCTTCAAAAATGTCTTTTGTGCTTCAGTACATATTCCAAACCTATGCCTAGCTAGTTGCTAACCTGACTGCTGTCCTGTGCTGGTATATCTGGTTTTGTATTGGGTTTGTTTTAATTCAGAGGGAAAAAAAAAACCCAAATCAAACTATTTCTTATTCTTGCTAGTTTGCATTAATCATTTACTGGTTGAACTGGTAGGAAAGCGCTCGAACACTAGTGGCTTAACAAAGACTGTGATTTTGCAAGAGACATTTTTGAAAGTTCTTTGTATTTAATTCATTTTCATGAATTTTCTTTCATGAATTGACTTTTTTTCCTTTTTCGTTTTTTACTTTTTTTTCTTATGAAACACATGGATTCTGTGAACTGATTTGGATTCTGAGCAGAGTATTCGTGCTAAACCTGCTTATCAAATGAAATGGAGGATAAGGGCTGACTTTTTTTAGCCAGCAACATTGGCTTCAATTTCTGAGCTTGGCTTTACTCACACTGCTGTAATTTGAGTAATTCAATCAGTTCTTTGATAACAAATTAGAAAAACAAGAAATGAGAGATGGTTGGAGTATTTGGCATGTAGATATCATGTCACTGCAATTTTTCTTGATTAATGTTGTATGCTCTTAATAGTTGCCTTGCTAAACTGCCTGAAAAACAAACCTCCAAAATCCTATGATTTGAAAACAAACTGCATTGCATCTAACCCAGCATAAAATATAAAAGCTGGATCAGGTGTTGTCTTTCTGTATTAGTTACAACAAAAGACTATTTGTGCCATAATCACTTGTGTCAGTGTTTGGTGTCCAGGGTTGGGGTTTTTTTTCTCTTAAAGCTAATGAAAATGACTACACACATGGGAGAATTTGGAGGTCTGCCTCCTGTTAGGCAAAGCTCTTGTTGCTGCACGAGAGGGCTTCAAAACTAGTTCAAAACTGTCCTCATTCCATTCCCCTGGAAGCTGGGGCGAGTTTTTTGTTTTAGGGCAAGTGTATTCACATGAGCATTCTTGAAATGCTCTGTAAGGGAATAATGGGCTTGATATAAAGGTTGGATTTGGAAAAGAAAACATAGATGAATTTGTAAGGTTGGGGGGTTTTTCTATCGTTCAAGTCTTTTTATTAAAAACTACTTATAGTGTAATGGAAGTATTACGTTCCCCCTCCTCCCCCACCACCTTGTATCTTCTGTTAGGAAATCCAAGCTTAAAAACAGAACAAACCAGCTTTAAACTGTTTAGCTATTCATCACTGTATTCTTTCCCAATGACCTGTAGCTTGGAAAAGGATTCTGATAGTTCTTCAGCCACAAGATCTCTAGATAAAATTGAATATTCATTTTAAACTGGTTATGGCCTATTGTCTACCAGTACTCTCTACTTGTAGTGCAAGGAGGCAAATCTTAGGGCTTTTTATTATTTTCATGTATCTTTGTCTAAAAGTTCTCCACCCATTTATCTAGAGGGCTAAAGAATTAATAGAGTCAAAGCATACCTGCAGAACCCACTTTGAAATTGTTTTGTTCAATTGTTTTGTAAACGTGTGAAAAGAGGAAACTTCTTTGTGTTTCACTCTGTGAGCCCCTCATTTATGTAGGAGTAAACCAGTTTTATTTGATAGGACTTTGTACTGATAATTACTTAAAACCTTTAGCTTACAGATGAGATCATTATTTTTTTCCACTGCCCAAGATACAGGGCCAATATAAGACTACTTCTCTATAAGATTACAGCTAATCTTTTACACAATACCTTCTACATCAAGCTTTTTTTGTCTTCATTTCCTAGAAGGGTAAAGATAGTATTGATCCATTCAATTCAGAGAAATTGGTGATGTAAAAGATGCGGCAAGCACTGCTTGCAGTCAGAGAAGACAGGTATCATACTCCACTTTTGCTAAATATGTTATTCCAAGATTAAGTGTGCTGCACAGAGTGCAACATAGAAGCTAATAAAAGCACCTAGGTCAGTCATTGGTATCACACACACAGTAAGTGGAGGACAAGGCACAAATCTGTTTGCATCTCAGTTGCTTTCACAGGAATCTATAGAACGTGGAACTTTACCAGGCAGTAAAGGAACATGTATTAAATATATTTTTGCATTGCTCTGGTTTTTTTAGCTCTTAATGGTTTATCAGTGCTTCCTGAATGGTCCTAAAACTAAATTATTTGTATTTTTAAGTTTGTTGCTCTGTGTTTTTAATTTTTACCTAAGCTTGCACTTGGCACCTGTGGAAAGAGATTTTTATTTTTTTTTTTAAAGTAATGGCATTTGGGGTGGCCTTTAAGTTTCCTGCCAGTAGGTATTCAGTGGTTTTGGACAAAATTCCACACCAGAGAGTTCTGTGTCCTCTATGGGAGAGTTTTGCAATTGTGGTGGCATGTACTGTTATGATAAGAACAGCATTATCAACCATGCTCATCAGTCTATGTTTCCAGAAGAGGTATTCAGCTCCAGGTCATGGTGAAGTGGTATCAGTGGTGATGCCACAGAAGATATTTCTGGGAAGGAGTTACAGTCAAATAACTTAATTAAAAAGTAAAATCTTCAATTTAATATGGAAGATTCTCTTAATTAAAAAAATGAGAAGGTGACTCAGATTTTGAGGGAAAAGTTTTTACAAGATTTTTATTAGCAGAGTAAAGAAATATTGAATTTAAGAGTAAAAACTAAATTTAAAATGCATATTTTCCAGCAATCCTAGTTCTAATCTTTCGTATTTGTAGATTTGCTACTATGTGACTGCATATGTTTCTGTTTGTATATTAATATGAAAATGTATTAAGATTCTGAAATCCATTACACTTTTTCCATTGGTTTTATTCAGTTTTCAATGAGAACTAAAGTAATTTTTAACAGTAAGGAATTACTGAAGTAGTTTTCTCTTTTTCCTTTCATCTGGGCCTGTTAGAATCCAGAGTGATGCCTGTCAGCAGGACTTCTTTTCACCAAGTTAAATGGTTGTTTTCAATAAGTTTTAAGTGATTATGCTTCATTGTGCATGTAAATTGGAAACAATTTAATGGTAACAGAATTTCTCTTATGTAAATCTGCAGAGAAGACTCAGGTAAATCAAGCAGATTGATAACAAAATAGACAAGCCTGAGACACTGACAGCATTTTGTTAATACAGTATTCTCGTTTAAGAGTAAATCTTGCTTCCAGAAATGTGTAACACTTGTAATTTAAATGCAACTGCAAATGCATTTGGGTAACTGTAATTATGTGACTTGATGTGAACTTTATATTTTAAATAGCAAGCAGCAGCAGTGTTCCCATCAATACTACTGTTAAACCGCAGTAGGTGCTTATCGTGCCTCCTGTCTTATTAATACTGCCTGTAAGCTTTGTTCCAGTTGACCTTTGGAAGTTTCCAAAAGTTAGAATTTGCAATTCAGCAGGTTTGGCAGAAGAACATACATGATTATTCATATCATTGTTTAAACGGTAACCAGATGTGTCTTGTTTTTCTTCTTTCTTTCCCATTGTTTTTAAAGAGTGATGTTAATCCAAGATGTTAATCCATTTACAGGGTTTTTCCACAGCACCAAATTCCCCTTCGGTGAATTCTCGTTCCAGTAGCCTGGGTTCATCACTGTCCCTTGGTAACATCTCTGGAATGACAGCAAACCCAGAAGGGAAAAAGCGCAGAGCACCTCCTCCACCAGTTTCAACAGCAGTATTGCCGAACGTGGAGGTGAGGGGACAAGAGAGGACAGCAGCACAGGTAACAGTGACACTGCTGGATAGGCTCCTTTCTTTGGTGTGCTGGGTACCATCCATTCATTCAGCAGTCCTAAAGCCATTCACAGGTATTTGGTTAGCCATTAGCTAAGTTGACAAAAACTCCATCTGACAAGATAAAATTTTCAAAAGTCTTAATTTTTTGTACACATTTGCTGACCTCTGTTGAGACTGCCCCAAGCTTTCTGCCCTGTCAAGAATAATTCTAAATCAGAGAAGTTTTGTGAATCAATATGCTAAGAGAAGGAGGGTAAAGAAAAATAAAGAAAAGCTGGAAATTGCATAAGGTATCCTTACTGACCAGGGCAGACCTGGAGAACAAGTGAAAGTTCTAGGGAAGAGACAAAAGCCTTCAGCGCACTGTTTTGTCCAGATACTTGTCAGGCTAGCGCCTGTATCCCTGTTTCTAGTGCTGCCATGGGATACCAGAATATCTGCTCTGTTTTCTGAGTTATGCCATGTGACCTTTTAAAGCAGTGCTCTGGTTTTGCTTTTATAAAAGGTCACTGTTCCGCAGTACATTATTGAGAATGAAACAGAAATGGGGGGGAAGCCTTTCTGAGGCCCTAAGCCTTTGAAAAGAATAGAGCTAAGAGAACAGGAAATAGTCTTGCCTTTATAGTGACACTCAGGGGTGTGCTACTGAACCTGCAGAAGCACATGAAGTCTTCTGGTTCCACCAGCCACTAATAGTGTTATGGTCTAAATGTAAACCATAGAAATGAGCATGTAAACTTATATCTGGATGCCAAAGAAGAGTGCAAGGAACCAATATCACCAAAGCTGTGTAATGTGGACTCTTACCTGCTATGGGCTTACTGCCTCTGCAGCAGGCTGATCTTTGGAAAGCAAACTGTCCTAGTGCAAAAATGGAGTGAGAAAGGAATTTTTGAGTTCACTACAGAGGAAGTGGAGGAGGAGCCTGGTGTTTGGTGCCCCGTCTTATTTATCTGCATTAAGACATATGTTAAATGCCTTTTCAAGTGAAGCATTCTGTACAAAAAGATGGTGCACACAAGAGTGGATTTTTATTTTCACATTCTTACATTATCTATGTGTGATTGCTGGAATGTAGTAGTGTTTCATCTTTCAAAATTGGAGTGGACGCCTTTGAAAAAGCATTCATTTATGGGCACAGCTGAAGAGAAACATCAGCATTTTTCTAACAACACTTGTACACTTTTTTCCTTAAAATTTTCTTTTGAAATTCCTATGTAAATATTTTTATTTGATTTCTTGCGTCCCCCAGAGTTAATGTGTTTATGGCAAATAGATCTTTTAATACAGAAATACTATGGCATTGTAACTACTAAGTTTATGCAAGTATGGTAATCACAGACTTCATTATTCTGCCATTCTCTTTGGCTGATCTCCCTGCAGTATGGCATTGAGATTCTAAATTGTTACGTACAATAACACTGCAAATCTAAACTCTTTTTAAACATACTAACATCTCTATTTTCAGCATTATTACAGATAGGTTAAAATGCTGGTTTTCTGAAGCCATTGGTAGAAAAATCTGTATTTTATTTTTCACAAGTAATATACCGTATACTATCAACTTCAAATTCTCATAGTCTGAAGGAAAAGTGATGTTGAATGGAAGTAGATGAAGGTCGTGTCAGAGGATTTTCAATGACAAAGTTCATTTTAGGCAAAAGAAGTGTCTTGTGTAGCTGACAAAGTCAGTGAAGACCACAGTAGAGGTGCTACAGTATGTTTGGCGGCATTTGTTGAGTAAAGGACATCTTTCTGGAAACGATGGCATTGGTCAAAATGTTAGAAAGTTATGCTGTGTTTCTGAAGCTCCCAGGCTGAATGTTGCTCAGATGCTGCCATGTACTTTTAACAAGAATGGAGTAGAATTGAAATAAAGCACAAGTTCCATGGGGCAATCAAAAACTGAGGGAAGAAATTAATTATTTAGTATTATGGGGCAAAGTAGCAATGGAGATATTGTTTATAAGAAAACCCAAATAGTTCTATTTTATCTATGTGCAGACAAGCCAGTTAGCTGTGAAAATAGAGTAAAAAATCTTAGGGTGTAAGTTTATTTCTTTAGTGTATGGGAAAGAATTAGCACTGATCTTTTTTTTCAAGGAAGGACGTCAATTCCTTATTAATGGACTTCCTTCCATAAAAAGATAAGATGTTTGTTTAGAAAACTTTATTTATGTGCGACTGTTACTAACAGGAAGATCCTGCAAAAGGGGAACATGTTTATTTCCAGTGAAGCTAGCACACTAATAGAAAATGAAAATGTGGAATTCTGAACTTTCAGAAAGTTTTTTCTTTTTTAGCTGTCTGGTTCCATGAAATTGTGTAGGAAATCAAGTACTGCAGCTGTTACGGACACCTGTAACTTTCCAACCCAATAAGCCTGTTATTTTTAACCCATTGTTATGTTCCAGGCATAGATGATTCTGTAGGGTTATATATATAATCTCATCTCCCTGCCTAGTGGTCCCAAATAGAAATGTTCATGTTTATGAAGACTGGGGTGTTTTAGTTCATGCCGTACATTTAGATTTTCTCCACTCACTTTTCTGCATAGGTGACTTACTGCAATATAATTTTACAATCTTACAGATTTTCTTCTTGTAGAGCTTAGGATAATTTATCTCCTTGTGGATAAGGCCCCTGCAGTAATTTTATTTACTTTTTAGTGCAATGACATTAGTTTCCATGTCTATTTAAATGTAGTTTTCCCTCTGTAAATGTTTTAAATCTACCCTAGAAAATATTCATGTCTGTTCAGAGTGTGCTGAACATGTGCTAGGTAGTTTGCAAAGGAACGCAGAGTCAAAGAAAGGAGTCTACAGATTTCTTCTTTGGACACTTCATCCCTTCTTTTCTTAAACATCCGCCAAATTATGCTATTTAGAATAATGAGAAATCACTTGAAAAAATAATCTTCTAAAGCCTAGGGTATATAACAATTCCAGGAGGTTTGATGCTTATAAAGCAAGGATGTCCTCTCCATTCTTAAGTTGCAACACAGAGCCCACATGATCCAAAGAGTAGAGCAGAACAATGTAGAGGTGAGTTAAAACTGAACACCCTGTTCCATCTCTGTTGTCTGTCACAGCACTCCAGGAGATGTGCTAGCAGAAATTCCACCCACCCCCCTCCCACTCCCAAAACAGTATGCACCATATTGACAAAATAAAAAAGAGCGGTATAACATTGTAGACAGAGTATACCGAGAAAAGCCACTTGTGAAATCTGACAGAATTACAGGCATCTCCTTAGAGGCTTATTCAGTGATCTCTCCCTCAAAGAAATGTGTAAAATGTGAAATTTTACACATCCTAAAAAGAAATGTGTTTTTATTGGAAAACATACCCTTTTGGAAGAACCTGAAAGAGCTGTGAAATTGAGTTATTTGAGTTTCTAGGAAGTCAAGAGTATTGTGCACTGACAAATTAGTTTATGGGAATAATTACTTTTTTTGTTTGATTTTTAACATGTGTGGTGAAATACAGAAATGAGTGAAGGATGTGATAAAGTTGGCCTTGGGCTTTTCTTCAAGAGCTTTGTCTATAAAATGCAATGGCTTATTCAGAAGAAATTCATGGGGGTTTTTGTAGGCAGCATAGAGCTAGATGAGGACTCTTCAGTGCCTTCATGAGTATAAAAGCTCTTGTATCAACTTCAAATATCAGAAATGCAACTTGTAGACTGTGCTAAATGAGCTGTGTGTTATTTCAGCTGCTACTGTTTTCAGAACAGAAGCACTGTAAGTGTAACAGGAGGCATCAGGGACTTTTTTACTAGCCAGTCAAGTTCCTGTGCTAATAGAACAATAGAATGATATACCATATACCGTACTCTTCCATAAGTATCATAGACTTTAATTTTAGTTGTTAGATGGCAAGACAGTGGGCTTAAATAAAAAATGTATTGATGTTTTTATTGCAGGTGAAGAACTGGAGTCACACTTTTAGAAGGTTGTATTATAAACCAACACAACCTTCAGGTTTATTTACATGTTTATGTAGTCTCCTGTATGTTGCTATAGAGAAATTAATGTATATAGCATACTGTGAATTTTTGCCCTGCTTCTTACCTTCCTCTCTTTTCCATTTAGATCTCAAAATTTGGTTGCTGAGGATGGTTGTTGACTGAATTATTGGTCAAGACCATATTTTACAGCAGAATACTTGCACCCAGTGTTTGATCAAGGCTGATATTTTCTCACCAGTTATAACTTATTCACTGAAAAGTCTTACCCACCTGAACAAAAAGGCAAGAGACCCAAAAGAGAGCCACAGGTTTAATCTCATCCTTTCTGGCAGATTTTTTCCCATTGTCCATATTTAAAATAAAACAATTCTATGCCTAAATGAGAAGTTTGGCTTTAAGGGAATCATTATGTGAACTAAGGTAAATGAAATCTTCATATCTTTCCTGGAGATAATAAGAAAATAGGAGAATAAGATACACTAAAAATTTGCCAAATGTCTTGCTCATGTAGAAGATATTTTCAGTAATTGCTGTTTTTGCCTTCTTAGTTGATGATCTGTCATACTGACCACCACATAGGGTGATCCTTTTTCCTTTCCTTTCCTTTCCTTTCCTTTCCTTTCCTTTCCTTTCCTTTCCTTTCCTTTCCTTTCCTTTCCTTTCCTTTCCTTTCCTTTCCTTTCCTTTCCTTTCCTTTCCTTTCCTTTCCTTTCCTTTCCTTTCCTTTCCTTTCCCTTTCCCTTTCCCTTTCCCTTTCCCTTTCCCTTTCCCTTTCCCTTTCCCTTTCCCTTTCCCTTTCCCTTTCCTTTTTTCCTCCCCATGCCCTCCTCTCCTCTCCTCTCCTCTCCTCTCCTCTCCTCTCCTCTCCTCTCCTCTCCTCTCCTCTCCTCTCCTCTCCTCTCCTCTCCTCTCCTCTCCTCTCCTCTCCTCTCCTCTCCTCTCCTCTCCTCTCCTCTCCTCTCCTCTCCTCTCCTCTCCTCTCCTCTCCTCTCCTCTCCTCTCCTCTCCTCTCCTCTCCTCTCCTCTCCTCTCCTCTCCTCTCCTCTCCTCTCCTCTCCTCTCCTCTCCTCTCCCACAAAGTATGCTGCCAGTGCATCTTGCACTGGAAAGAGCAATGGTTCTGCTGGCAGTCATTGATGGGAGTGCTGCAGAGCTGGCAGGACCCTGGGTTAGGCATCCTATCCATTTAGTAGCATTTTCATGCTTTTGGTAGGGTTGCCTTTCTCACAGCAGAATTCGTGTTATAGTACTATTTACTGTCCTTTTATATGTAAACCAATATAAATATAATACACCAGGGATTGAAACCTTAGGTCCTCCCTGTTTGGTTGAAGTTGTTAGCAAGTGGTCAAAAGGAGGAAAAAAACTCCAGTGAAATGTCCTTTCTGGAAGCCATTGACTTTGTACCTGTCTACAGGCAGCCCTGAAACATTTGAAATGGCACTGCAAATGAGCACAGCATATAATGAAAACATACCTGGAATTCATTCTGCCAGCAAGAACCACTTCAAGCAGTAAAAATAGAGGCAGTAATGTATGAATAATCTAATATTGAAATTGTAATTAACATACTAAATTTTTTCAAAGTGTTACTAAACTGTAGACTCATCCACATTTTTAGAATCAGTCCCTGAATTTTCAGTTCTAAATTTTCCATGTGCATTTGTGTATGCTACAGGTATGGACATGGAAGCCACTTGGAACTGTGACTCATAATCTTCCTTAGAAGATGTATTTTAAAACAGTGGCCAAGATTTTTAGAAATGGTTAGCTCAGCTGTCCGTAATTAGGAAGCTGATTTTGGAGCATGATGTTTTTTGAACTTTTAAGATGTCAGAAGCTACGTCTGGTTGCTCAGCAACTCAGTATCTGGCCACTGTGATTTTAATATCATATTATTTTTCAGTGTGCCACCTTCTGTCACCAAAAGAGTTTAAATTGAGGTTGTTAATTCAAAAATCTGAGCAAAGCAAGCATTTCTTCCACTAATGTCCCCTCAGCACAGCAGGGTTTTTTGCAGTTATCTTTCATGCATGTTTGCACAGAGTGATAACCACTCATCCACCTTACTTCTTTATAATGTAATGCCACAGATTTGTGGTTAGCAGGCTGCAAGGATAATCTTGATTTATACGAAATCACACTGTTGCTGTTGTTCTCTTCAGGTTTTCAAAATTACCTATTTCCCTGTGGCTGCAAATTAAGCCTTACAGCCGTGAACACACATCCTGTAGAATAGCATAGAGTTAGTTCTTGCCACGTACATCTGTGTCAGTATGAATGCCACCAGGAGAGCTCTCTGTCTGTGTGCTCTGTGAGTCTTGAATCTGCTTTGTCCCTGGGTATTTCTAATACATCTGATATTTCAAATAATAATACTCCTTCAGTTGGCTTTCCCTCTGAGAAACACTCAGGTCTTTAGGAAGAACCTGTGTTTGTGTCGATGACAGCCTTTTTTCCTCACACATTTTCTTTGACTATGAGAATTGTCCTTTTGTAGCAGAAGCATGATGCCAGCAGGCCCTGCAGTTGTGGGAAGCTGAGAGACAGAAGAATCAGCTGAATGAGAACACCTACCATGGCTTCTTAAAGAACTGAGATTTATTGTAGCCAGCTGTCTAAAACCCACCTAATTAACATCACCTCTAGAAGCACGGTACCCATACCAGCTTCTTTTCTTCTATTTCCTCTTTTGTGCATCTGTTGTAATTTATTATTGTCTAAATTTCACTCTGACCAGAGTCCTGTGTCCCAAGAGGAAAAGTTTCAAATTGGTTAGATTTACCTGATTAGTAGATCCTATTTTTTGTAGCAAGTATTGCAGTCATACTTGAAGGAGGGTTTTGTTTTGTTTTGTTTTGGTTTGGTTTGTGCTGCAGAAGGATACGTTTATGCTATAGGTATTTTCTTCCTTTCTACCTTGTGCTTTATTTCACTACTTCTGTATAAGGTGCAAGGTAATGGACAGTTCATGGGGGACATGTGACAGATGTATTCTATTTTAAAAAGAAGCCCAGAATCCAACAAAAGGGTGGATGGCTTCAGATTACTTATCTCCCTTTTGTAGGTTACACCTAAACCAGAAATGTCTACTAGATATGAAAGATATGAATGCATGCTTTTTTTATCATCTTTTAGAGAGGAAGGGAGGTTTCTCTCGACTCAAAGGGCTTCTGGGTGAGGTCTTCTCAACCTTTTTCTTATGACACATTTCCTTTCTCTCTTAAATGTTCTGTGAACATATTTTTGTTTTGCTTTGTGGTTTTTTTTCTTTTCTGTGGAGCACCCAGAAGTCTCCTTTGAGAATAACAGATACATTTTTTCACATTCTGAGGAAGGATGCAATGAATCAGATTTTGCTGTAAGAAAAAGCTGTTTTTCAAAACATGTCTTTTATTTCTACAACCTACTGTATCTTCTAGGTAACTTCTCAGGTTTTTGTAAGTTCCTGAAGATGTGAAAGCAGGACTTATTCAGAAGGAGGAGGGAGAACACTTGAAGGACTTCTTAATTTGTTTAAAATGTTGATTTAAAGTTAATTAATGACTGGGTTTATATGCCTGTTCAATTGTTCTGATTTAGATTTTCTTTTTGTGCACAGAGGCCTGAGATGTGAATGTTGCATGTTATTTTTAGAAGTGTCTTTGCCTTTGTTCATTAACTGAGGATGTCATGAGTGTTAGCTGTGATCTTCTCCAGTCTTTGTGGCAGACTTGCTAGAATTCTCAGGCAATATGTGATATCTCTCAGCAGCATTTTTGTGATGAGGGCAGGAATATTGAATCTTTATTAAAGTTGCTCTTTCTCTGGAACACTGTTCAAATGCCCAAGTTATGTAAGCCTTAAAGAAGGAAGCTATTTATTTTTTTGTATTAGAGTTTGGATATTGGGTGCTGGAGTGCACATTTTACTGCTTTATGATGCCAAATTAGACAATTGCCATGGGACAGTATTTTGATAAGGTCAAAGAGTAGCTGCATGTCTCTCTCTGTTAATGCAGATAAATAATTATTGATAAACCAATTAAGAATGGAGATTATATCTCTTTTACTTGTTTCTACATCAAATTCATGCAGCAATTTCTTTTTTTGGCTGTACCAGGCTGTAAGTACTGCATGGTAATTACATAAATTTTCCATTAGGCTCTTAGTATCTATTTTTTTGTGTTTTTTTTGTTCTTTTCTTCCAGTCATTCTGCCTGACAGTTTAGTTAGAAGCCAATTTATTTAATGTATACATTTCTACAGATGTTGAGAGTTTATGGGTATCATGGGGTCTTTTTCCTTTCTTCGTAGAACCACATAGAAATAATTTGTCTTACTCTTTGGCCAGAGAGTTGTCTGTTAGTTTGGGATGGTAAAACAATTAAACTCGGCCTTACATTTTTCACAGGTTAAGGTTGATGGCACACACAGATAATGACCATCAAGCCACTTGTCCAATAACAGAGATAAGGAGTGCACTTCAGCTCTTTGGCTCTGTAGTTCCTTTGTCTGAGCATCAGCTGTGTGAAGTATTCTCAAGATGATGTGCCAGAGACTGCACTGCTATGTGAAATAGGACAGATTGTATAAAATAACTGTGTTTGTAGTAAGTTTCTTTCTACTATGTGGAGCAAAGAAATAGAGAAAAAAATTACTGAATAATACTGCTAAATGATGCCAATGCCACATTCTGAGTTTCCATGAAGAAATTCAGAGGAAATAGGTGAAAGATATAGTTGCTGTATGGAAAGTGTAAGAGAAGTAAAAAATCCTGAAGCCTTCTCAGGTGGTTTATATACTGGAAAAATTACTAGAAATACAACAGATAATTTATCCAGTTGGCATCTTTGTAAAGACAGCAAATAGGGTAAACGTAGCTTTAGTAAAAGAGAAATCCAACTTTACAACTCCCTTACAGTGCTCTTGATGCATTCAGCAAACAGATGGATGTGATCTGGTTGATACAGTCTGTCTGGGTTTCCACAAAGCTTCCAAGTTCCCTCAGCAAGAATTTCATTAGGAAATCAAGTCTCAGTTCTCAGGTCGTCTTACTCTTAAAAAACAGACACTAAGGAAAAGACAGGTTGCAGGTTAAGACTAAATGATCTGCTCATCTAGTGGTGAAATGTTGCAGCAGCCTTGGAGTATTTGACCATCCATGTTGATCATATTAAGAAGTGACCTGAAAAAGAAACAGTAAAGTGAGTAATTTTGTTGCTCCTACTTGAGTTATCTGAATAGCAAGGACCAAGGCTGAGTAGGAAGAACAACAGTTGAAAGACCTTATGAGACTGAGTGCTGGGAGTGCTTGCAGATTAAAGTATTTAAATTCAGTGGGGGGAAGGGTGAAATTGTATACATGAGAAAAGGACGCTCTGAATTTTCCCTTGTAAGATATTGATCTCTCAGCTGGTAATAACTGATTAGGAAGATCTTAGAATCAAAATACATTTTTATTTGAAAAAAGTAATCTCAAAGCTCAGTAGCAATCAAAAAAGCAAATCAGATTCAGAGCACTTTAGGAGAGGAAAAAAGGTAAAAATAACATTTTATTACACCACTACCTTATGAGCCTTTTTTATGCCATCTTGAATACAACAACAGTGTTCCCCTTGTTTCAGAAGGATATTACAGAATAGGATGAGACTCATGGAAGGATATCAAGTGTGATCAAATGTGTGGAGTAGTTTAGTACAGGGTCAATGGTACACCTTAAGTAAACAATGATTCTTCATCTTGAAAAAGTGAGTGAAGAACTATGGGTAGGGATTTGAATTTTCAGCCATCCATTACAGCAGCATTTGGAGCTAATAGGAAACAGGCAAACTCGCAAAATCAAAGCATATGGATCTTCATTGAATTGGTCCACCAAGGTTGTTATGGACAGTAAAAGTTTACGTGGGCTTAAGAGGAGGCTGAACAAATGCTGCAAGGATGACAAATCCATTATGAATTCTGAAAAATAAATCACACCAGGAAGTCCCTAAAATGGAGAGGGTTGGTGAGCACAAAAGTATTTGGGAGAAGGTAGTATTGTACATACCTTTCCTCCTCTTCTTCTGCTGTCCTGTAGGTACCTGCCACAGTCTAATAAAAAAGCCCAAGAAGCAACCTTGATCTAACATATGCAGCTATTTTTGGGAGAATACTCAAGAGAGTTGTACCCAAATAATTGTCTCATACAATCTGATATCACTCCAGAAAAGTCACTGGCAGCATTCACAATGACTTCACTAGGTCCTCTTATCAGTGGTAATTTTATGACCAGAAAAGCATGTTTCTCATTAAAAACAGAAACAGCTGCCTCTGATTGCTATTCCCAGTCATCAGTCTCTGTTTTGTGCTCCTCAGTGCAAAACTGCATTCGCAGAACGAAGCTGGAAGTTTTGCCAGTAAATCATAGGACCGATAAGAATTTTGCACCGTGAACCCTAAAGTAACTTGCCTGATATACATTTATGACTTGGTAGTGTAACTGCAGTATCAAAGAGCCCCACAGGACTTTGAGGGTTATATTTGCAGACCCCTTGGGCTGGATCTCTGCTGAGATGTACTTATACAGCTTATATTACAGGTGACTGGGAGCTGTATGGGTGATGTCCAGTGCACTCTACATGTGCCTTTCACTGACAAAATAAAAAGCAACATGAAAAATGTGATCCCTTTGCATTTCAAATCAGTATCAGATGCAAGTGCATGCCAGATGTGTTCTCGAGATTGCATGTCCTCTGAGGAAGGAGCTGTTGAGACACTTCTGTCTTGTGCAGTGATGGGGTCATTGTTTCACTTCAAAAATTATGGTATTTCTACTCAGGAGATAGAAAGTCAATCTTTAGGTGTTCCCTCTACCTATCCACTTTTGCTTGAAGGACCAGGCAATATTTTTTTTAAGGCTGTATAAGGGTGGAGCTTTTCTTAATGACTTTCACTTAATGGCCTTGTCAAAAAAAAAAAAATGTACAAACTGCTGCCCTTCACTGATACAAAATTTTGTGATGACATATATTAAGTTTTATAGAAACAATAGTCTCTGTAACCAATCATAAGCCTGGAAATTTTTATATATTTTGTATTTCCACTGGAGATGAGCCTGGCTAGTGCTATTTTATTGTAAAGACCATTATCAAGGTGTACAGAACCAATTAGTAGAAACAAGAGTGAGCAGTGAAAGAAATCTGTGGTCTTTAAAATGCCCTATACCCTGGTAAATGACTAGGAAATTAAAATTCAGCAATTAATTTCCACTTTGAAGGTGTTTTGTTCATTTTTTAAAGAGCTTTAAACATGACATTCACTTATCTGAATGAGAAATATACAGACTTGTTCATGTCTTACAAAACAATAATCAGATGGCAAACATGAAGTCAGCTGACAGCACATCAGATAATGTTTGCTGTGTGGTTTGGATGCTTAATTTAGCTAACAGCTGCACTTTGGTTTGGATAAATGATGCAGGCCCAAATTAAAAGAAAAGAGTAAAGTGCAATGATGGCTGAAGGCTTATCTTGCTGTCATGTAAAGCATGAAATATAGGAAGGCTAAAAAAAGCTTCTAGAGAAAGGGAGTAATTTGTACTTCTTTTTATGATAGAAACAGCTCCAAAAATTAATTCTGGTGTATGCGCACTTAAACACATTAATTCTTTTAAGGTAGTTATTAAAAAACTACAGTTTAAATGATACATGCAGTGTAGTGACTACTTTCTCAACATCTCCAAAGAGTATCAGTTAATGGTATGTTGTATTTTATACTGTATTACAGAATTTTCTTCTCTGTACCTCTAAAAGAAATTCTGTTGTTTCAGTCCAAATTGCTACCCATCCTCTTATTGCTCCTAATGTTCAGCTTCATGTTGCTGCACATTTATTTACTAACAGCATGTGTCTCATTGAAAAAGAGGTGGCAGAAAGCCTTTTAATAACGTTAGGCAGCTCTTTTTTTGGGCAGCCAACTTATTTTCTAGCAGCTTTCTTGTCCCTCCTTTTCTTGCAACGTTTTTCCTGTAATTTTAAATGGAGTAAGGTGTCACAGTGTGATGAATTATTTAAATAAAGGAGTCTAAGCGTTCTTAGTCAAGAAGCGATTAACCACAATTGGTTGTATTTTTTTCCGAAAGCTTGGCCAGTAGGAACTAGGATGTCAGGTCAGAATTTCAGTAGAGTTTTTTGTGTTAGTGAGAAGGTACAGCCTCTCAGAAGTCCAGTTGGAGATAAGACTCATTTTGCAACATCCCTTTGAGAGTATCTTTACTCAGATAATGTTCAATCAATTGCACTAGAAGAAGATAAAATTTTGAGATCTGCTTTGAAGTTACGTCTTCTTACATTGTGAGAGGAATCCACTGTGTGGCTTTTTTGCAGTTTCAGAAATAGAGTTTTTGCAACTTTGTCTTGGAAATAGAAGCAATGGTGATTTAAATTGCCTATCTCTTTAACTGAAGGCTAGACTTTGTGAAATGCTGAGTGCTTCACAATTTGACTTTGATAAGCTGTTACTTTAGAGGGGTTGGAGAATGTAATTACAAAATTTTATAAGGTCCCTCTATGGTCTACTTTCCTGTTGTCTCCTGGAAAGCAGTCCAGTCCTGCACTCTAACCTGTGTAGCTATAAGCTCTGAATTGACATCGAAGTTGGAGTGAACTGGTGATGGTTAATATATATGCAAGAGCACAAGCAAGGTGAGGTTACAGGGTCTTTATATTACAATTTAACGTACATAACATAATAATCATGCAAAAATGCAAGATTTGTTTGGCAGGAGGATTTCCTTTTTTTTTTTTTTTCAAGAAACATATGTCTTGAGAGTTGAATCCTTGAATTATGTGCAAGAAAAATTCTTGGAATAGTCTTTTTGCCAGCATCAATAGTGTTCTTGATCTTTTGCAATAATCCAGTTGCTTCTGGCTGTGAGTTTGTGGTTCACCTGCCAACTGTTTCTGAACAAACTATACTACCTGCCTTGGGAATGATACCACAACCATCTGGTGAGATCATGATAGCATCACTTGACCTCCACATGTGGTCTCTGTCAAGCACTTCATTGAAAACTGGCAAGACATTAGGGCCAGAACATACTGTTCTATGCAGCCCTGAATTTTGGCAGGGTTGCAGCACTCAGTAAGTAAACTTCATCTGGCTTGCAAGTCTCAGACAAATAGAACAGGCTGATGTCATCGTAAGCTTTAACTCTCATTAAAGAAGAAAGTATGTGTCAAGCAATTATGAGGCTTTGTTGGGCATGGTATTTAGGGGAAGTTAATAGACAAAGATCATTTAGAGCAGCGAGACTTCTGAAGAGCTGGCATTCAATGAGCGATGAAAAATGACCCTAGCACTGTGCTTAATTTAGAAACTGGGTTTGCATCACTTTCCAGACTTTGCTTGTAACTCCACCTTTTATAGATCCTAAATTAAAAAGGTAAAAAATTACAGAATAGAAAAATTAACAAAGTAAATGTGTGGTGTGTCAATCAGGTTTAATTTTATGGCTTAGTAGCATAGTCATTGTTTAGCCAAATTAGAAAATAAGGGAAAACATCACAGGTATAAATATATGTTCTCTGTTACTTCAAGCTATTTTTCACAGAATCATGGAATTCCTAGGGATGGAAAGGACATCTGGAGATCATCCAGTCCAACCACCCTGCCAAGGCAGGGTCCCCTAGAGCAGGTTACACAGGAACATGTCCAGAGGGTTTTTGTCCCAGACAGGGAGACTCCACAGCCTCCCTGGACAACTTGTTCCAGTGTTCTGCCATTCTCAAGGTAAAGAAGTTCTTCCTCATGTTGAGGTGCAACTTTATGTGTTTTAATTTATGGCCATTGCCCCTCCTCCTGTCACAGGGCACCACAGTAAACAGTCAGGCACCATCCTCTTTAAAGCTGCCATAGGTCATTCAGAGAAATAGGCACCTCATTCTGTTTGCAGTATGCCTGTCTTAATAAGAATATAATTTCTCACCTTCTGAGACCCAGTAGACAACTTTTGAGTCCTGCTCAGCTCTATGTTGCTGACACTTCCAGGCATGGCTAACAAGCAACGTGCCATGATGGGTTCCTCAAAAAAAGTTTTCATAGCAGAATCTATTTGTAATTTAGCATAATAAAATTTTAGACTTTGGGGGGGGGGGGGGGGGGTAGCTTGATGTAGAGTCATATTATGCTACAGTCCTAGTAATATATCTAATTGATACTGTGGTACCAGTTTGCTATTCTCCCCTCTTTGTGCTTTTAGATTGTGGAAATACAGGGGCTTTTGGCTGGCATTAATAAGTGCTGGAAAGAACTAGGCTTGAGTGGGAATTTGAAAGGGGCAGTGGGAAGGCATGGTACTAATGAGGTAATAGTTAAGGGTCCCTTCTAACCCAGACCATTCTATGGACCTATGAAACCGGAAAGGAATCAGGAACTGTCACTTGACTTACTGCCTAACCATGTTTCCCAGACACTCTATGGGCCTGTGGAAGGAGAAGACTTATAGAAGGGGGTAGAACACTGGAAATAATCAGATATGTTTTTCTCTACATTTAGAAGACTGCGAAGGTGATTGCCTAGGACTTAATGCTAAGTACTAGAAATTTAACTTGGTTACTCTACAGAAGAAAATTTTAAGTCTAGAGAAAAACCTAAAAGCTACAGGGAAGTATGTCACTTATTGGAAGTAGAAAGAATAGTGTTCTCCTTGCTCCTTGTCATACGTTTGTGTGAATTCCCTTCCACATTCTAGCCCTAATGGATTTTAGGCTACAGCACATCCTTATGGCGAAAAATTGGAAAAAGATGCAAAAATAAGTTTTGCAAATCTTCATGATTTCTCTGAGATTTTTAAGGATAGACAAGCAGATCAGCCAATCATCCAGCCTATAATCCAGGATGTGAGACTGAGAATGAGAAGGTAACGTATAAAATTCTTAGTCTAGTACCTTTCCAAAAGGCAGTCACTTAAGAAGATGACACTGATCAGATCAAATTCATTAACAAAGTTGCCAGAAGAAATATGAACTGCACTGCTGTTATGCATCTTCCACTCTTATTAATGTTCATTTATTCTGTTAATTGTGTGATTCTAATGAAAAATATGTGCACAAATATGAGATTAAAGGCTGGAGGTTGTTTTTGCCTTTTTTGTTTAACTTCTCTGGAAGAGAAATTAATATTGGTAACAAATCAGTTTCTGGTGGTTTTAAAATGTGATTTTTAAGATTTTGTTGGTTTCCCCCCCCTAAATAAAGACATAAATGAGGAGAATTACATTGTATTCTGAGAAACAGAGGAAGTTCAATTCTTTGCCAAAGCAAACATCCGCAGTCTAGTGTAGTCTACATGTTTCAATGCGTGTGAAAATACTTGGCGTTGTAGAGTGATTTCCTTGAGTGGAAATAATACTGTAGCTAGAAATGAGATTTTGCAAAGAAGGAAATCACAGCTATCTTAGTAATTTAACATCTCAGATTTGTTTATGGATGGTTTCCTGTCTGACACATTTAACTGAACAAGTTAAAGAGTTTAAAGATTAGAATGACATTAATTTTTAACTGTCCTTGACTGTGACATTTCACAAAGGGTGTGTTCTATAAAAACAGATGGAAAAATGAGCTTGCCCCTTCACCTTGTACTGGCTTTCTTGTGTTAACAGATTTAGCTTTCTGTCACCCATCAGCCGAGTATTCAAGGACATACTTGCCTTTTGTCTTCTTCATTTTGTGAATAAAATAGCACAAGAACATAGCAATTTCTGTAAAATCCAGTAATACTAAGCTTTTATCTGTTACTGAGACTGAGGTGTTTTTGCAGTCAGAGTTTGATTTTGATAATCAATATTAAATTTTATTATAAAATTATATTTAAATAATAAAATTTTATTTTAAATATAAAAATGTTATAAAATTTATTATAAAATTATTTTTAACACCAAAGTTATATAATAAAAAATTAATCTGAACTTAAACATCACAGGAGAAATTATGCAAGATATTTTTATATGTGACTAAAATATTAATGGTAGGGGTATTTTCAGAAGGCAGATGCAGTTTGCACTCTAGTTCTAAGGCAGATTTCCCACAGTGCCTGAGTGCTTCCAGCAGGAAAGCAGTTCAGAAGCTGAGGCAGGGAGTACAGCTGATGGCACAGGAATCCAGCTGGGATGCAGCCATCAGGTGAGACAAACGCTCGCACAGTACAGGGAAGCATTGTGCAGAATTTCAAAGTCAGGAGGAAGCCCCCTAATAGAGTGGTGTTGTCAGGACTGAAACACGGTTATCCTGTTCCAGAGTTGCTTGCTATTACTGTGGACTTAAACTCAAGTTGGAAGTAGCTTGGGAGTCTCCCATCTAAAGCTGTTCCCCTACGTCCAGAGTTACACAAGCTGTCATGTCTGGTTGGTCCCAGTATTAGTCCTGCTATCCCAGCATACTTACTCATATGGCTTACTTAAGGCTAAGCCTCTTATTATGCATTTTATTGCCAGGCTTGTGAGATCCAACACATCAACATATATGGAAATAAAATGACCAATGCAGAGAAACTGTTTCCTGATTTCTAAAGTATAGTTATTTCTGTGCATTTTACCAAAATGACAAGCTTTCCAAATAATGCCCTCTTTAAAAGTGTGTCAGTGTGCTAGATTTTTTATTATCTCTGTGTCTGTTGTTTCGGTAGTATGTTGTTGTATTGCATGGTGTCCTAGTAATATTTTAAATAACCCACACAAATGCATTCTGTAACGTCAGGATGTGCTTCTGGGAGACATCAGGCTGCTGTCTTTGAATGCAGTTTCTAATATACTTGTGTTTTAGTGCACTTTTTTACTTTTGGATTAAACATTAATCATTTAATCAGATGAAACAGGATACTATCCAATATGGAAAGAAAGTAGAGAAGTTCAGTGCTGAATAGACAACTTTATTCAATGCAGCTTACAGTGGTCAGCCTTATGAGTTGCTCATACACCCAGTTTTGAGAGCTCACTGAATTTTACTTTGTCAGTATATGCCAGTGAAAAGACTAATGATGTATGACCTGTCCAAGGAATATTAGGCACATGAGTAAATGATGTATAAGAAACATTAATGTTCAGTTGGGACTTCTTGTGGTTTCTAGTGCTAGACATGTTGAAGCATCTGTTGCCCTGTGAAAATGCAGAATCAGCTGGGCAGAATAGATTTATATCATCAAGTTTACTGGACAGATTTATGTCTCCATTCTGCAGCTGAAAGATTTATCTGTCTGACTTTCCTAGAACGACTCCTCCTGGATCAAAATATTTTCTTCTCAACTGCTTTAAGTTATGTCATAGGAATATGTATTTAAATCTAAAACCATAAATCTTGCATACCAATCTACTACTTGTCTTTCATAGAATATTATAAATGATTGGTGCAGTTACGTCAAGAATTTAAAGCCGATTAATGAAACGTGTCTTTTTTCTTTTATAACTTCTTGTAAAATAGCTCTTAATTATTTCAAGATTTTTTTAAATTTTTTTGCAAGGGGAAGAGGTTTGAGATTGTCACACACATAGTTTGGGATGATACTGCTGTTTGTTGAGCTTGTTGTTTTGTTGGTTTTTTTCCTTTGGATTGCATTTAAACATTTTTGAGATTCAATAGGCATTCTGATCCCACACAGTATCATCACCAGCAGGTGTATCAGAATCTGTCTTGCTTAAATCAGAGTGTTTCTAGTCAGTGTGGGATGATGGAATCACTTTGTAATGATGGTGTGCCAGTGATTGAATCCATATGTCCTTTTTCCAATTATTTTTCTTTACTTCTAAAAATAATTTCAACAGTCATTCACTGTTTCCATGAATAAGACAATTTGTATACAAATTAGCCAATTCCTCTATAAAACAATAAAAGGTCCCTGATGTGTAACAGTGCATAAAAAGGAGAAAGAAGCAAGAGTACAATGACTTTCTACACACAGTTTTTATCATATGTTATATAATTTTTTTATTTGCATATGCTCAACAACCATCTGACATCCCTTAAAACCAATACTTATTCCAAACATGATTCTATTGCTGATATATTTGTATCATCAGTAGCTATGTTGTTTGAGCAGGAAGAAAATTGCCTTAAGGAGAATTTTATTAAATATTGAGACCAGAAAATTCTTAGGTTTTCAAGATTTTTCCTTTTCTATGGCAAAATGATAGGGGTGATAGTAAAAGGAAATATCTGTTGCTGTAAGGCAAATGTTCCTTACAATGTCTATAAAAATATTGGAAAGACTGTTTTGGATTTTGAAACACAAACTATGCCAATTAAAGGTACAGTTTCTGACTTACAGAAGGAGGCTCAGTTTTGAGAGCCATAAACCTGCAGTGAATTTGAGCCTGGTTGGGTCTGTGGGTAACAGAAGGTTAGCATTTACCAGATGACTTAGTACTTTATGACTTAGTCATAAATAAACATTTCTGTTAGAAAGTTTTAAAGGGAAGGGCTGACAAATACAAAACCAATGTCTGGCCTGTAAGCAGAGGACAGGCAAGGCAAGGGAGTGGAGCTCCCACTGGAAATTTATCTGAGAACATCCTTTAAATGCTTGAAGAATTTTCAGTAGTGGTGACTTTTGTTTCTTTGGGCCTCCTTTAGTATTTTTCATTACTTCATATTCATTGGAACATGACCCACAGAAAATACTGGACTTTTACACATGTGGAAACCTAAACTCAGTTTACACATGCACTTTTACAGTGTCCAGAGGTTGTTTGCAAGTAGGGTGACTGTGAAATGCTGCTGATTGAAAATTTCAAGCATTGGCCTTGTAGGAGTCTTTTCCACACAATTTTGACAAGTAACCTCCCCATGATGTTGTTGTTATGGTCTAAATATATTCTCAAATCTTATCTAGAGCCCTCAAATTTTGATAAGTATGTTGAGCTTTCACAGTATGAAAACACATTCAGCACATTGCTGAGATATTTTGTCTGCAATGTTGGAAGTATTTTTCAAAGAGCCTGTGAGTCCTGAATGTGATGGATTTTTTTTTTAATGGTATATAGCCTTATGAGAACAGGAAGAGAAATTACACTGTTTTTCAGATTTGAGTCCTTTTGACCTTACTAATATCTAGCTCAGTTCATGGTATTAATTATAGTCAGAACTTAATGAACATCTTTTCAAATTATGTATTTGTTGTAAAGGGAGCTGATCTAATAATTTCTTGTTGATAAATATAGGTAAATAAATATAGGTGAAGCGCAAGAGCTAAAACAAGGAAATTCTGTTAGACTCAGAGAGGGGTTCCTGTAAAAAAGTTTCAATGGGAAATTACTCCAAATAACGTTGTTAAGGCTGAATTTCTTTATAAAAGAAGCAGCCAGCCATAGCAAATAATTTTTGAGTTCTATTGGTTTTGTATATACAACTGGAAGAAAGAAACAATTTTCTTCGTACATTTTCCATTTACTTTTAGCCTCATAGGTTTACTGAAACTGGGATTGAAGAAAAGATAGTTTTAACAATTTTTATGACCTGTTCTTGAACTAGACACTTCTTATACTCATTGTAGCATGACTGGCTTTAAACAAGCTTTTCGTCTTCTTTATGGTGTTTGTGAAGAATACTGCACTTAGCTGACACCATAATAAAAGCATTTGTGTGTGTGTATTTCACCAAACTTTCTTTATTGTAGTCGTGCAGTAGCTATTTCCTAGCCTATTGTTCAACTGTAGCAGCGTGATCATCCATACATCTATGTAATGTTCCTCAGAAGATTTGGCTAAGTAAGAATACATAGAGCTGAAAAAGAGAACAAGGATCTAACCGGGATCTTTTCTTCATAGGAAAGCAGTTATGTGTCTGTGTGACATACCAAGCTAACATCCTTCACTCTTCTGGTACTCAGAGAAGGGTGATTAGTGATCTCTATAATTTTAAGTGGGAGTACACATTTCCTTACTTTCTTCCTTGATTATCATAATTTCCTAGCTTTATCTTTTAAATCACTGGTCCAACCATTTTTTGTCCTAAAATAAAATGGCCTTTATGTCTGAAAGGAGGAGTGAAGGTGGAAGCTGCAAAATGCCATTAAACAACTGCAAAAGTCAAGCTTGTACTTGTGAAGTGTTGGGAAAGTTCAGATGGTGCCTGTCTCCCAGATGATTTAAGTTTTCCATAGCTACTGAATTTTTCAGTCTTTGTAGGAATCAAAATCCCCACTTTGATAATTTTTTTTTTTCTGTAAGGTAGTATCCTGAAGAATCAAGATACAGTATTAATTGCCTACATGTTTTTAGTTACTTAAAATGCAGGGCAGAAGAATAGGAATTTTTTTTTTCAAAGTCTGTATTTGCCAGTTTCTTTGATAGAGAAGAATGCGGCATTAGGTGGCTGTCCTTGGCATAACTCCCCTTGAAACCAAAGTCTGATGAGTCCATTTCACTGAACAGAGTTTCCCATGTTCAGCTCAATATTAGGCATTCTGTTTCAACTTCAGTTAGTTGTGGTTAGTTCCTAACCATTATAGGCAGTTTCTTTGTTAGGTAAAGTGTCCCATCTTAATATGGAGCAACACTAGAACATTGGACAAAAGTTCTTCAGAGGAGGTCTAAAATTTCATTGGATCCATTTCAAGCATTTGGTGTGGTGCTCTTCTCTGGGTATCTGTCCAGTGTTTTCTAAATTCTGTGAAATTTGGTGACCAAAATTTAGGTCCACAAAATTGCTAGTTACTCCTAACATTATTGCCTATTTACTATGCCTTTGTCTAGATTGGCTTCACTGGCTTTAGTCATGCACTGTATCTGGTGGAAATTTAATATAAAATGCTGACATAATCCATGATAGTAGGAATTAGGACCAGGACACCTTTCTTTCCCACCCTTCTTTGGTGTGAAGCTGCAGCTTATCCTGGTTGCTGTGCTCTATGTCCAGTGTAGTTGCTACCAAGTTTCTCTCATGGAGGATGCAGGTTCACCAAGGGGTGGAGAGTGTGCAGTTGTCATGCAACATGGTAGTTTAAAGCATAATCCTCAAAGGTGGGCAAAAAAGGGTTATTTTAAAAAAATTTAAGACCCTCCTGAGTGCTTTTAAAAAAGGAAGTCTGAGTGGAGGAGACTCTTTTCATATCCTAATCCTTGTAAAATTCATTTATTCTCAGATTTTTTTTTTTTACTCAGTGTAAGAAAGGAAATCTGTAAATGAGTGCCTTTCCTCTGAACTCTAGTGGTAGATTTAAGCAGTGTGAAGCTACTATTTGTTTAATGAAATCTCCCACCACAATTGTATTTTAAGGTTCCATTAATCCTCTGGATTAAAGGAAATATTATCAATGTAATTGTTGTTACTTTTATTTTTATTAGTTAGGCCTTTTAAATAGTAGAAAACCACCCATGGTTCTGTATATTAGATACAGAAGTGTTGGGACAGACAGAGCAGTTAAATTAAAGAAGTGAAGACTTCTTTGGAGGAATACCAGCTGCATGTCATATGTGGGCAACCACCATTACTCTCTGCCTCAGCAAAGCAGCTAGTGTTGCCCATACCTTTCAAATATAAAAATTCCACAGATTTTCCTACATGGTTTTATTATTATTATTTTTCCGCAAAAAGGAAGTAGCGCTAGTTCCAACAAGCTACAGAAAACATTATGCAACCCAGTGAAAGCCAAGTCATTTGTAATAACATTTTTTGTATTTTTAAAAGCAGTATAAACAGTAATAAAGTGTTGGCATATCGATCAGCATGTTGCAATTATTGGAAGCCACGGTGTTACAGATCTTCAAAAGCGTGTTTGTGAAGTCCAGTAGGCATGAATAGAGTACAGTGTGGTCTCATATCACCATGCAAGCAAACAGTCAATTCCGATTCTCCTCTCTTAGACAACAATTTGAGAAGAAAATAAAAGTAATGAGAAATATTTTAGTCACTATACATGCCAATTGTAGCATATAGCCATAATTTAAGGTTTGAAGAAACCAATGGAAAAGTAAGATCATGTTATGGCTCAAGCTTAACAACACACATAGTGTCATACTCTGCTTTGCTGAGTATTGGGCTCTCTAGTTCACTTTTTCCAAAACCATCAAATGCCTACCAGACTGGTATTTCTGCTGTGACACTCATCTGCAGTTCTCATCTCTTTCCTTTTCTGAGTGCAATATTATTGTAATTGTTTAATCTCTGATTGTCACTATAAATGCTCGCTCATTATAAATATACTGTGCTGAGAAATTAGGTCATATGGTAAACACTTATTTTTTGGTTATTGAAAACTTACAATACCGACAAAATAAATCCATTACTGTGCCTGTTTTTCAACTTTGTTAGATATCACAAGGAGCATCCCTGAATGATTTAAGGAAAAAGAAGAGGCGTGCCCCTCTTCCACCAGCTGCGTCTGCTCCACCCACTCCTGCCATGCCAAACAGGACAGAAGACAGGGAAGACAAGAGGAAGAGCACAATGGGTGAGAGGCATTCTTTTGCTCCTGAATAACCCTATTCATGTGCTTTCACTGCTCACTGTTTGAAGTTGCCTTAATTCTGTTATGCTGTGAGTTTGGAAACTTTTGTAACTTGGGGAAAAAATACATTTCTCTGCAGAATGAAAGTCTGGAAATAAGTATTTGCAAAATTCCTCTTTTTGTTTTTTTTTAATGGCACCATTCAGAGTACCACAGGGAAGTAAAATGTAGATAACACTCATCAGATGATTTGAATATTTGGCAAAAACTTTATATACAAAAGCACTAGCCCTGGGCCTATTCTGTGCCTTGAAGGTCATGACTGGTTTGCTAGTAAATGGAAATACAGAAATAGTAAATGGAAATGCTAATAAATGGAGATAGGCCAGGCAATACTGAATGCATCTGAACCCATGAAGTTCTGCTAGAACCAAAGTACAACTTGGTTCAGCATTTTCTCATGTTTCTAAAGCCTGAAGACATTTGATTTTCATATAGTTCTCCAACAGTCTGACATCAACTGCCCATATAAAGGTTGGTGTGGTTTTTTTTTAATTTCATCCTCACTTTTATTTTAAATCAGTATCTGATGATTCTTTAGCTAAGCAATAGAAGAGCCGATGCTCTCAAAGGGATGCCATACATACCTGGACTCCACAAAAGAAACTGTAGCTTCAGCTGCATGTGGCACCACATTTACACAGGAAAGCTGAAAAACATTCTCCCACACCTCTGTTATCTGCCTGGTAGCTTGTTCAGATTGGTGAGAGCTTTGCCTGAGTGAGAACACCAGGATTATGCTTCTAGCGAGCAAAGTGATTTTATAATGGATCAAGTTATGAGATAATGACCCCGCATATTGGAACTCATTTTTCAGTACATTAAGAGAATCATTCTTCAAGTGCCATAATGCACTCATTGCACTTCAGTTCATGCCTTTGACCTCATGTTTCATAAAATGCTGAAGACATACAGATATGACATTCTGTCATACATAATTGCTTACATTACAAATGCCTCACGGTTTAGAAAGAAACCTCTTGGCTTTGTTCCAACATTTATTTTCAGTAAATGCTTCACATTTAATGCCTCAGCATTTATGTAGCAGCAGGACTCCATTATCATGTGACACATTTGACTCCATTGACATCTCTTATTTAAACTCTCTAAGGGCAGTGTTATTGCTGGGCTGTATAACACAGGAATTTTCAGCAAATTGGGTTACTTTTAATCACTACAGATGTCACATTCCACCGCTTCTCACTCTTTGCCCTACTACTGGTCACTTTTTGATGACATATGTTGCTTTAACTTTTTATAAGTGGTTTGGGGCCTTTTTTTGTTGTTTGTTGGGTTGTTTTTTTTGAATATTGGTTCTCAAATGTTACAGATGAGTTGTAGCAGATCAGAGCTACTTCTAGTCTGTTCAGAACTGTGTACATAAGTGCTTGCTGTCCAGACTCTGCTCGTGTAGGATTCTGTAGTATCATTTGCTTTAAATGGAGCCTTATTATTTTACACTGACAAAGAACTCATCCCACAGTAGCCCTGTCTTCAGTGCTTTTTGTTTTCTGCTATTTTCTTGAATGAATGTGTTCATTAACAGAAAAAATGTTACAGCCGGAGAGGGTTGGTAAAACAGCCTCTCTTCGGGGCCCTTACAAGAAAACAATGAGAAAGCACAGATGGCTCTGAAAGCATGAGAGAAAAGCTGTGAAAAAAGCAAGACTCTAGTGAGGGGAAAAAACATGCTGCAAGAAATAGTTAGCCACATGATGGAAAAAGTATTAAAGATACCTGTGTAGCTCTCAAGTTAGCCATGTGAATCAAAGCAAAAGATCTTATCAAAAATATCCTCAAACTGGCAAATTCTCTGTAGTATTCAAGACTGAATAATTTATTGTGACACCAAAGTATTGTGCCAAATTTCCTCAAAGCAGTAAAAAAGGCCTTGCATGTTTGCCAGCATTAAATTGTGTATCTGGAAGATACTTCTCTGGAAGTTTGTGAGTCCTAAGTAAAAAATCTTAATGGTTTAATATTTTTTCTTCCTCTTTGGTGCTGCTTACCTTCTCAGCAGCCCCAAAGCACAAGCCAGAGAGTGTAGCAATGGATCAGACCAAACATCTTTCTCTGCCAGCATCCATCTTCAGCAATGACCAGAGCACATGATTGAGGCAGGGTATGAAAGCAGAATGTACAGATAGTCATGGTTCCTCAGTGCATTTTCAACTTCTAAGCACTTTCCAAATAACAGTAGCTCAAGTTCTCTATGTTACAAACTGGCAGCAGCTTTTTAACATTGAAAGTAGTTCACAGAGTACAGTGCAAAGACACGTATTTGTTAAGGTATTGCACACAGTGTTGAAATAATCCCCAGACAAAGTTATGGGCATTTCCTTTGATAGATTCAAACACTACTTTGCAAAAAAACCAGCTAAATCTTGTGCTTCTCTACAGTATCAAAATAATATAAACTGACACAAAAAGATGAACAGAAAAACCTGTAACATACCTACTTCAAAACAGCAACCTAAGGCACCTTCCTCTTTCTCTCAGGAAGAGTCAGGAAAAGAGTTACGTAAAGTATGAGAGGTCGACAAATTCAGGAGTTCGACACTTCAGAAGTTTGTTTTTGGTTTTTTTTTTTAATTTTGCTGAACTGTTTTTCTCCTTATGCCTGCCAAAACCAGTGATTTTAACTGTTGGTTGTAATGTAGGTGTATGTGTTGGGCTCAATTCTGGTCCCACTGCTGTTGGCTTAAGACCCACCTTTTCCTTCTCCCTTAATTATTTGGATGTAAATAAGAGCAGAGTTAGATCCAGAGTGACTTTGGATGTGGGTAAGGGAAAATCAATGTGTTTTTTAAAAATAACAATAGAGCCATCATTATCTTGCAATGAAGTAACAAATCAATTGATCCTCCTGTAGGTGATGGACGGCAGGTGCCACAAAAGCCTCCTAGGGGCACCACTCGTGGTCCCCCCCAGTTAGTGATCCCCCCACCCCCACCTTACCCTCCTCCTGGCAGTGACATTGTGGATCCAACAGTGTGTTACAGAGAAGCAGATGTTACAGCACCAACAGAGCTGGTACCTAAACGTATGTTTGAAAATATATGTATTTGCATTTCCATTCTTTCAATGGTTACTCTCAGGAGTACCTTTTCCAGACTTTCCTCTCTGCTCTTTAGACACCAGTTTCTGTTTTTCCCTCTTTCTCCCACCTGTTGTCTTTCAAAATGTCCAATGCAGTGTAACTAATTAATATAAAGTAATCAAAACACTTGGTTGGAGAGAGTTTTGCACATGATACCTGGTCATTGTACAGAAGCATTTTAAAATAACAATCAAGCTTTGTTGCTTTGTTGAACTGAAAAAAAAACAAAAAAAAAACAAAGCACCTGTTGTCTTGTATTAATTCCCCAGGTTTGTTTTTCTGTACTAACAATTTTTTTGTCACCCCAGAGATAAGTTCCTTCAAGAGTCAATAGGTCTATCAGTCTAGGCTAAAAACTACAGTGTCTTCATTCAGAAAATTAAAACATTTACCGGAGCTGTATATTATTAAAGGCCTTCCTGTCCTAATGGGTATATCTTTCTTGGCATCTCTGGGTAATCCTTTATGCGCTCGTCATCTTGGGGCATAGCAGATATCAGACAAAGAGCTGCAATATTTTTCACAGCCTCATGTACTTGTGAAAAGCATGTTTTCATGCTGCTTTCTTGTGCTTATCCATTGACTGTCTTTAAATCTTTGTATACAATCCAAGTCTTTGATCATGTATTATGTTCCCTGTGGGCTTGCCCTGCACACCCATGTGGAGCCTGTAAAAGCAGCAAAGCTCTGCACATTATGACATCTCATGGATGCACTTCCTTTGAAGACTAGGAGGGTGTCTCCTTACCATGGGATAGAGAAATGTCTCCATTTGCTTCTAATTTGACAGAAGGTCCCTTTCCAGGACCTTAAGTTTACCGAAAGTGCTCTGCAGGTTGCAGTTGCTCTGATAGGTTAATGTGGGTGTGCTTGGTGTTGATAACGAGCTAAATGGAAAGCACTATTTTCCAAATCTGTGCTGAGGAAATACAAATTGGTAAGTTTTATTGGAGCTAATGATGGAAATTAAGGAGATCATACTAACAGAAAATCTGAATCTTATTGAGAATTAACCCCAAGACCTCTTTACCAGCTTATGCACAGAAATCATATCATACTTAAAATCTTCTTTTGTTCTAGATACCATCAGCTTGCCTACAATGTTTTCTTTATTAAAAATCCATTGTGGCCTTCTTTGCATTAATATTTCTGCTTCATTTGAGTTTCTATCACTGTTATTTTGCAATGCTTTCCTGATCTACCTTGCTGATCAAATACCCTTTAATCAATGCAGCCCTGATGTAATCAGTGAGATCATTTGCTCTTAAACAAACAGAGTATCTCAGCCAAAAGGATTTGATTAAGCTTGTGCATAGAAACATTACATGAGTTTTTATTGTCCTCAATTTACAGAGAGCAAGAGCTTAGTGAGTAGTTATTTTAGACTTAAAGCATCAGTGCTGGAGAGGGACAAGTTTTAGCTCTGTAATTATGCTTTGTCCTACCTAGATAAGTGTGTAGATTTACACAAGAGAAGCCTGTATAGGTGTACCCATGAGAGACAGCAGCACATAAGACAGATGCTAATTACATTGCCTAATGCCATTCTGAAAGGTGCTTAGATACTGTAGTGATTGAGCTGTGTAAGAATGTTTTGCAACAATGTGTTTTATTGCCTGAGAATGCCTCAAGCAGTGCAAATAAGATTTGGGCGGTAGATTTAAAGCGCAACAAAATTTTCAGTCCTTCTAACTCTAACCTCAGTAAATGTGTTTTCTCATAGAATAAGGTGGGGAGGAGGATAAACTGCTGATGCCAGCTGTTGATAAAAGACATATTTTTTCTGAAATCACTCTCAAAACATCTTTCTCTGATAATGAGTGTGGTCTTCCTTTGCTGGGTGGATGACTATCAACAGTAGTATGTGTTCCACAAGAAAAAATTCCCATTTAGAAGTTAAAATTTTGTGATCATGTGGAGTTTAAATTCTCACTCCTTATGATCTGCCACCATCTGTGAAGGTCTTTCCTTCCTTCCTTCCTTCCTTCCTTCCTTCCTTCCTTCCTTCCTTCCTTCCTTCCTTCCTTCCTTCCTTCCTTCCTTCCTTCCTTCCATCCTTCCTTCCCAGAAAACACACAAGTTGTCTTTGTGCTCTGGGAGACACAGGTCAAGAGATTTTCATTTCATAGACAGTGGTGGCAATCACTGTTCACTGAGTTTTCCAAATTTATGTGGAGTGTAAGTAATTCATTAGTATGGCCTTTAGTAAGATACTTGAGCTTTTCTGTATCAAAAGGTAAGAATCTCTTCCACAAACAAGGGTACAAAAGTTCCTCGCAGTTTTTGCTCTAAAAACTTTTTATTCTAATTACACAACCTTTTCTCTAACATTTGGTCTGGTAGAACCTTAGCTGCATGTTGTGTGTACTTTAAATTGGTGTGTTTATGGGATCCTTTCTCCTTTCTTATCTTACTAATAAGATTGTTCACGGTCTGATTCTAAGATTGACTGTACTTTGGGAATGCAGAGATGGAGATTGTTGCATGGTGTTTGGTTATGTCACTTTGCTTGTGAAGTTCCAAATGGTTGAGTTGATGGCAAGCTCTGCACTACTTACCTGAGGTAAAGAATGCACCTGGTGAAAGACTGCTGCACCTAGACAAGCAACTGAAACATGCTGCCTTGAAATGTCAGCCAGCTCATTAGAGTAAATTCAGTATTCCTGTGAAACTCCACATTAGTCCTTTATTTGGCTACTTATGATCCATCATTAAGATATGCGTTAAGAAATTAAAAGCTCTATGGGAAAGAATATACCATTCACCTTCCTGCAGAGTGAGATCCTGAAGTTAAGTTGTTCACTCTGGCACTGGATAAAGTTCTAGTGAACTCAGGGCTCACACTGGGTAAGGGCTTGACATCTGATTGATTTGTAAATTTCAGAAAGTGCTCTGTCTTTGAAGAAATTAAATCATTATGTGAACCTGTCCTTGTTTTTAACTATCCATCAAAATAGTCAAACATCAGTTAATTAGAAGGTTTTTAAGGAGTGAAGGAGTGGGTGCACTATTTTATTTTCTCTAGATGACAGGTGTACTACTTGTTGATGAATAAAACCAGGTTAATTCTAAGGTACTGCAAGAACAGAAAATAACCTTATTCCTTTATCTAATTTTTAATTTTTTCATTATATCACTGATATATAAACAGGGAATACAAGCCAATTGACAAAAGCAATGACAGTTTCACAAAGAGTTCAGTTGTGTTTCTTCTGTCACCTTAGATATATATCCAGTCTTTCACAGGGCTAGATTCTAAGACTTGGGTTTTGTTAGCTTGAAGCAAAAATGGGTAGAAATACACAGGAAACTTCACTCTCTTACACGTGGCTCTAAATCAGCTCGGAACTGAGGGCTGCTGTGCAGGGAGTTTTGCTGGCTTGTCATGGTACACTGCTGCATAAAGGCATGTGTGAAGTGACCCAGCCTTTTCTTTCTCAGAGGTGGTCTTTAAAGGAAGAACGCCTGCAGGTGAGGCTTAAGAGGCTTTTATTGCCATCACTACTCTTACTTGTTCAGGTCATCTGAGGCTAAAGAATGAAGTTGAATCTCCAATATCATCTATCTTGCTCCTTCTGGAGAATTAAAATTCAGGCCAAGTAAAGCAGAATTCATAGACATACTGTGTATCAGTAAGTATTGTGCTGTTAGGACTGAGTTAGCTGATACATGAGCCCAGGGAGTTAGTCTCAGAGCATCTGTGAAATTCCAGATTTTAAGACATGAGCCCATGCACCAACACCTCCTTTGGGCATCTAATTCTTTAATGTTACTGAGCATGCTAGCCATTCTGCTGACTGACCTACACAGTACTTATAATTTTATCCTTTTACTCTTTTCCCCCAACAGTTTACTGTTGTGCATCATTCCCTTCATACTCCAAGCGTGTGTGACAGACCTTGCCTCTTCCTATGACCTTCATACTTCTGAACCTCATGTTGCCTCTGCTGCCCTGATTCTTCTGTTGGCTTCCTTCCTCCCCTGCTGGATCCAAAAAAAAAAAAAAAACAAACCAAAAAAAACCAAAACCTTTTTTGACTGAGATTTTGGCTTTTCTTATAAAACTTGCACAGTCTCTTTAATTACTATTGATTATTTTTGGCTGTGGTTCATACTCATTTGTGAGATGTATGCTCCAGAAAAGAATGGTGTGTTATATAAATCTATATATCAGCCTCAGAAAGATTATCTGTCATTCTTTTCCAAAAGACTTTCTTTATTTTGAGCCATGGTTTGATTTGATTTGGTGTTGAGTGTGTTCTTGGGACAGGGTGCCTTACTTCCATATTGTTTAAAGCTTTAATGAAAAGTTTCTAAAAACTTTTTTTTGTTTTCTTTCTGTTACTCTAGGTATAAAATTTTATATTCTCTATTTGTTCTATTTTTCTTTTATTGCATCTATTTTGTTCCTTTGGAACAAAACTAGAACTGGGCACAGCCTAGTTAAATTGAAGTGCAAGATTCTTTCTGTATCTTGGCTATCAATCAAGTTGTCAGGAAAAAAAAAAAAGAAACAGGAAGATCTGTTGCATCTATAAGGGGCTTAAGAGGAACACCAAGAACCAATACCAAATGCACTGATTCATATTCTTTACTTCTGCTTTCATCCTGATGCTTAATATAAGTAATTTTATCTTGATGCTGGAGACATGCTTTGGAAATCAAGGTGTGTGTTCTATTTCTGTAACAAAAGATTCAAACACTATTTGCTCAAGATACATCTCGTTCCACAAGTCTCCTTTTTGCACTTGTACTAGGAATAGTCAGTGAGTTCTAATTAAGTATCATATATAGGTTTGTACTTAGCAAAAACTTCTTTGTGCTAAAGGAAGTTCTTCATGAGAACGGCTCATAAGACATGTATGTTTAATAATCCTGAACTACAAACATAGGCTTTATGAGTTGTAATGGAATGGTGCACACACCCAGAACTATTCTGACCTCACATGTACTGTGCTTTAAGACATTCATGTTATTTAAATGAGTGACTTGCAATATATAACTCTAATTTAAATGATGAAAAATTATTGTTTTACCCTCAAGCAGATAATCATGTTAATCTTGACTCCTTTCCAGGTAAGCAAAATGGAGAATAAGAAAGCAAAGCATTCCTACAGATAATATGAAATATTACTAAAATGGGGTTTGACAGTTTTTAATACAAATATGACATGTAGTTAGTGAGTTTTAAGTGATTCTTCAGAAAGTATACTTAGTACCCTAAGGGTATTCTAATAAAAGTGGAGTGGATTTGAACTCTCTGAGCTGCCAGGTTCTTTGTAATACCTTCTTAAGACAAGACAATGGTTTAATTGTAAGTCTTCTCTCAAAAAAATAAAAAAGTAGGTGTTCACAATGTGAAGATTAAGAACCTAATTTACCCATTCTCATTACTCTATTTGAAGTCTATTTGTAACTCCACAGAGTTACATGGCCCATGGAGTTCAAACTAGTGTAAAAATAATGAAGTGGTGAAACAAAGTGTTTTATATTGAGTGCAAAGTACTGTGTATTGTCAAAGCAGTTCTTTCCGTTGACACCATTTACATTGAAAGGTGGCACAAGTTTTCAATAAAATCATATTTTTAATGAAAACATCTCCTTGCTTTGAAATGATACAGCTATGACCCCTCTCCACATAGCTGGCATGTTTCCTATGAATAGCAGTCTCTTTTCAGGTAGCCTCCTCAAGATCTTAAAGGCTGTAGGTAAAATCTCAAAAAGTTCATTATTTACACTTAATTTACCTTTAATTAAAAAGCAAAAATTACCTTTAAATATGTTCAGGGGAATTAACAGTTTTTGTGAAATTCCTAAATTAAATATTTTAAATACCAGTTTAAGCTAGCTAACTCTGCCTTTCAGGACTTTAAAAGGATCATTGCTTATATTCACTCATATTTGTTTAATATGATTTCAAAAGTTACAGATACATACATACTATTAAAGAGATCTTAAAAAAATATATAGAAGAAAAAATTCTGTGTTTTTACAAGAAATCATCCTAGTTACAAGAAATTATACTATGACATCAGCATAGTTTGAAACTCCCCCAGTACTGTATACAGTGTAAAAAAAACCTTTCAGTGACACTCATGAAATCTAAATCTGTTGAGTGGAATTGCACAGATACTCTGTCTCAGAGCTGTTAACTCATAAGGCATGATTTCAGGACCAGGAACTCACTGAAAGTTTGGTTCATGAGCTCCAGCTCAGCCCTGAGGTACTGCTGGGGAATTCCTGTTTGTTCCAAGCTTCTGCTCAGGATTTGTAAGAGCTCCTCAGCTTGGCTTCTGAAAGAGAATGAGTTTTTCTGTGGTTTTCAGTAACAGGAAGGAGTATCAGTTTAGGTCTCCTTGATGGAGTCTCATATCAGCAGTGATATGAAAGGACATTGGCTTGGTTTTACTCCTTTCATTTTAAGCTTGGAGATATTGGAAGTGTAGTGACAATGACATGGAGAAGTTAATTACAAATTGACCACTACGATAAATTTTTCACTCAAATGCTAATACCAGAGTTAGTAAGAAACACATTTAATGTACTCGGGATTTATCTGCACTACCAAAAAGCCTTGTACAAATGCTGGCCTTCATGTTAAGATATCTGGGGTGAAAATCAAATGAGCAAACAAAAAAGAGGAAAATATCATTGAGCCCTTTACAGAGAACAAATAAATACCTAGATAACTTACAAATCAAACCAAATTTCATTCTTACGACTCCAGTGTCAGTGGCTTTCAGTGTTCTTAGAGAATAAGGACAGATGTATAATTTATTATTAAACCTATTCTGATGAATGTTCACAACCCGTAAGAAATCCAGTGAATTAGAAACAGATTAAGCTTCGTGATGCACAAGTTTACTGAAATCCCTTTGGATGTTGGCCACCAGAGGGAGCCAGTGTTGTCCCAGATTCACAGTAGGAGAGCGAGAAAAAGTAACACTAAAAGTGAATTTCAACCTGGAAGATCCCACACTTACACAAAGTTCTTCAGGTTTTAGTCTTTGGAGTAGACTTGGGGTTTTGTTTTATTTGGTTTTGTTTTGTTTGGTTTGGTTTGGTTGTTTCCAAATAAAAAAATAATTTTGTTTCTAGATTTTCTTTATTTAAATCAGTTTCATCACAAATAAGAAAATGAAGATAAAATTATATTTTCAGGTTATGCCACTGTTATGGCTTTTCCAGATGCAAGCTCAAATTTTTGCTCTAGGCTTTCTCAAAGTATGGTGGAATATTGGGTTGGCTATTATATTACATAGATATTAACTTGTATCTGTAGCAGCTGTGTCCAAAGCATGGTAATTAGTTCATATGGTTGGTATATGTGCTTAAAATATGTGTAAGTGCATAGGAGTAGGTCAGGTTTAGTGCCAGCATAGAAAAACTGTGTTCTGCTAGGTAGATCTTATCAGCTTGAGTCTTGGAATTTTAAAATCATGACCAGATCAGTTTAGTATCCATCTTCTTTCGCGGACAAATTACTTCATGACCAGCAATTCAGTCACTTAGAGACTAAAATCTCTGATTTTCAAAACATCCTTAAATATCTTTTCTACATGTAATAATTTTGGGTTTTTCCTTACGGTTGGAATCTTTGAGGATCAAAATGGATGTCATCTTTCTCACAGGGCAGATGGCTTTATTTTTTTCCTTTTCTAGTGACAAGAATGTAGAATAATATTAAACTTTGAACTCATTTTTATCTTCAGAAAATGTGCTGCTGGTCTAGCACTGAAAATTATTATGGGCAGGTAAAATATGGAGAAAAATATTCTAAACATATGAATGGAAAAAGGAAATATTTCTCTTCTTGTTGTTTTTCAACTGGAATTATTTAAAGCTGTCTGTGGTATCTAGAGTGCTCCAGTAAGTGCCAAGGGAGAATGACTGATAGAGAAATCATCTAGTTTGAATTGTATGATGAGTTGCAAAGACTTATGATGGATTTGTTTATTAAACATACGGCCATCCAATCTATCATGCCCATCATCTGTCCCTTTATTCTGCTTTTTTAAAGTAAACTCTGTGGTCATGATTCTGATACCCTCATCATTTATGTTTACAGCCAGTTTAAGCCTTTGTTATTGTTCTGTCCCAGTATAAAAGTGCTTCTTTTGAGAGCTGGGCTGTGTGTGCTTAAGTATAACAGCAGTTCTTTCTTCTGAGCTTGGCTTCCACTAGTATGAGTCTCAATATATATTTAGTACATGCAGTAGGCACCATTTAACGTTCCATACAAAAATACATGTTATTTCAGAAGACAGAATGGAATTTATTCCATCCCTCGAAAATTACAGCCATGTTGTTTTTCGATGTCATTGTAAAACTATGGACTCCCCCCCTCAAGGATGGTGGAACAAAATTTCTGTTTCTGTTTACACTTCTTATTCATAAGCTTCTGCTATAGCAGCTCTGTGGCTAGAGATGTCCACTGTTAAAATTCATAAGAAGTTGACAAAATAAAAAGTGACATAATTAATTCTTTGTTCATCCAGAAGACCTTACAGGTAATAAATGCTGATTTTTGCTGAGGTAGATAAGGGGAAAGGTGATCTTGTATATTTCCCTGCAAGGCTCCCCTTCTTATTTATTGCATACTCTTGTGTAGTGCTGTGGCACTGTTTACTAGTGGTAAGTGACTGTTGAAAGCATTAAGTCCAAAGAAATAATGAATAACTCTAGAAGCTGGCAACATATTGAATAGGTATCAACTACTGAGTCCCTTGAATGTACCTCGAACATGAAAGATTTTTTTTTTTTTTTCTGTTCACTTCTAATAAAATAGTAAATTTGGGTCACCAGATCTGCTTCATGTTCTCATGCATTGAGAAAATTCTAAGGAAGGAGACTGAATCCTGGGTAAAAACACTGGTTGGAAAGTGGGGTAACTTCATTTTCTCTTGCATTCCCCTACACTATGGTACCTGCCTGTGTTGGAAGTAAAAGTTGTGGTTTTGCAGACTTTGAGCCAGCAGTCAGTCTGACTGTAAGGGAGCACAATCAAGTTGAATAATTGAAGAAAATATTTTCTGTTTACATAAGTATGGGACTGGAACCCCAGTGAATCAAATAGTCTTTCTAGACACATTTCCTGCTATTTAGATTTTTAACTGGCTACTTAACTATTTCATGTTGTGTGGAATAAACCAGAGCTTCTCTTTTCCCATCCTGACTAAGTGTGAAGACATTTCTCATCTCCTCTTAATTCCCTTGCAGACCAGCTTTGCAATCCAAGTGGTTTGTGGATAAACTGTGAATGTTTCTTCCCAGTGAAACCAAATTCCCTGTTGTCCTCTTCCTTTGTCAAAAGAAGAGCAGTTTTAACTCCGGGAGCTGTACTTTTAGTAACTGAGTGGTATCTTAGACATACTCTGCTGCCCTTGAATGGTGAAATGTGAGGAAGTCGTCACAGCCATACACATAGAACAACTTATTCTTTATCAGTAACAAGTGGGTCTAAACATCTGCATTCAACCAAATATGTGCATGTGCTGCAAGTGTGTGTTTGAGCACTTTCATCCTGGGTGTGAATTGAAGTTATGCCAGGTTTACACATAAGGTATAGGGCAAATCAAACTGGAAGGTTGGTGCATTAAATGGCATTTGTAGCGCAAGATCCTACTGATTCAAACGCAGGCAAGGCTCATGGAGCTGCTGTAAACAAACTGTTGAAAATTTTTCTCTGTTCCAGGTAGGTGATGATTCTAATACCAAAGTGGTTTTCCATCCCTAGAGATGCTCATATTCAGCTTTTTCTATTAGCACTTCTAAGTCAGTAAACTCTGACTAAAATGCCTGCCTACTTTCTTCTAAGAACTTGAGAATTCTGGCCATACACATTCACTTCTGGGTTTTCGGGCATGAGGGAGCAAAAGACTGAGAGCAGAGACAGCTTCTCTTTTTTTCTTCTCCTTTTGTAGATTCCATAATTGGTCCCTGGCATGGATAAAGTAATTACTTTCTAACCTACTACCATAAGCAAAGGAGAACAAAAACTAAAACAAAAGAGGATGGAGGAAGGAATAAGAAAAGAGGACTATGACAGACAAATACAATTTTTTCTTTTAAGAATATAGTGATTAAAAGGTGAAAATAGCATTGCTAAATATATGGTGCCCTCCCATAAACCGTGAAAGACTGGTAGGGGATAATCTGCTTACTTGTTAGAGCAAACAAAACAGCTAATTTTTCCACTTCAAGTATCTAATAAAAATTATTATTATTTTCTGATTTTTAAAGCATGTAGGTAAGCATTTTTATTTTCTCTTCCATGTATTTTTTTCCTCAATTTTTTTCACTTGACAAGAAGGTAAAAACTAAAAGGAAAATATTTTTACAGTTTGTAAAATATAAAATTTAATGAGGAAATAGTTTCAACATTTTTTTCTAAACTATGTTGAAACATGCAAGAGATGTATTTTTAAGGTGTGTCTATGGATGAAACAGTCAAGATTTGAATGCATATACTTATTAAAACATAAGAATTATGATAAATTATGTAAGAATTATAAAGACTGTAAGAAAAAATAATTATTTGCTTTAAGTTCAAGATAAGAGCTTTGTTTGCTTAACTTTCACTCATAAGAGATGGAGCATTTTGGAAGACAAACAAACTCTTACAGAGTTGTTCTCCAGAAGGCCTCACAGTGGACTACCAAGGACTGTAGAAGGGCCACCCTATATAACTTCTTAGTGTTGTTGGAAGCAGATGACACTTTGGGGTCTACTGTGTGAATGCACTGGTATTTTGATTTTGTTCTGATCCCTTTTTGGGTACTACCACTCTCAGGTGTATTAAATCAATGCTTAGGACTGACACATTTTTTTTTTAACAAGTAAAATTTATGCCACCGTTCTCCCCAAAAATATGAAGTGTCTTTTTTTTTCCTAAAAGAGGTTCTATTCCAATTAAATACAAATTATATGAATATTTTTATTGATTACAATTTAAATCTATATTTTTTTTTCACTTCTAAAACCCTTCTCTGCTTGCCTTCAAAGAATTAGAACAATATGCTGATTAACTGACTAGTCAGTTAAAGAAACTTAGAGGTTTAAGTGTCCAAGTTTTCCAAATGAAAACATTTAGGTGAAAAAAAAAAAAAAGTATGCATATACTGTAATTTGCTTGTTTGCTCCACTCCCTTGTGGACATGCCCAGTTTCCTCTGTACCTGGCAGCTTTCCTGTTCAGTATTCATCATGCTAATCAATGGGGTTCAGATGTTCTTGAAATAAAACCACTTGTCTTCAGTCTGCTCTTACAAAGGACACAGACTGTACTAGAAAGTCTTTTCTTCACTTTCAGAGTACATTAAATACATGCCACTGTTCATAATACGAGGCTTTGGCAATGTATCGATTGCTTTCTTTTACACAAAAAATCCTTGCACAGGGAAAATCCTTGTGGTTTTTTCCACAGACTTAAATTAGTGCCTGTGAGAAAATTAACAGGCTGAAGGCAATTGAGACAGAGGTCTTTAAATTTTCATGCTGTAATGGGAAGAGTAATAACAAACCACCAGTGTGATTCTGTGCTGGTTTGATAGGGGCCACTCTAAGGTGAGTGGAGAGTTTTACAGCACCATGCTGAAATTATGAGCAATCAGGAGAATTAAGGTAATGTTTGAGCATTATTGTACAAAGTGTACTGTACAAAGTGCAACAGTGGCCAGTCACACCTGCTAAAAATTTTTCCAAACACACTTTTTGGGTAATAGTTTTAGGAAAAAATTTAACTTTTTTTTTTTTTTTTAGTTTAAAAGAGAAGGTGCTGTTTTGTTTTAATAGTCTTTTTGATTTTTTAGTTAGGGATAAAAATAGGAAAGAGAGAGGATAAAAATGAATAAAAAGCGGGAAAATAGATGGGGATTAAAATTCCAGGAACTTGAGGTTCTTGCTTTTCAAAACCAAAAAGATTTGAGAATTCCTCTTTTTCTCTTCTTTGTTTTCTTATTTTCTCCCCCCAAACCCCACCAAGTAATTTCTTAAGCATTTCTTTTGAACTTCTGTATTAGTGACTGAGTTCTCTGATATCTAAACCCCATTGCACTTGGGGTTGAAGTGTTGCTATTGTTCATAGCATCCTTCCCTCAAGTATCCCTGGTAGATTATAGAAAATGAGCTTTTATGTCAACTTGTATATGAAGAAAGTCTCTGCACTCAGTCCTTCTACCTCTTTATTACAACTTTTGTAATTGAACTTCAGACTGTTATCCTTCCTGACTCATTCAGGAGAAGCTGGTAGCCAGTTTAAAAGTTACTGGAGGGTTTCATAGACAAGCTTAAAACAGACAATAGGGTGACCCTCTCAGCCTAATTTCAGGAGGAACTGATGCTAAAAAGAAAGAAACTCAAAGGCATTTCCAAATTTCCCCCTTTTATGCTGATTCTATTTAAGCCCATTAACTCAGGTGAAAAGTTCCCCAAACTAGCTTGCCTATTTTGAGGGTATGATCATAGCAAGCCTTCAAATTCTAGAAATGGCCCTGCTCCAGCAAAGCACTTAAGCATGCTTAATCAGATACCCCATTATACAGCATGCACGTTATTATTGAATGAATTGTGTAAATGAAAGCCTTAAAATGCTTCACGTGAATAAAAATGCAGACAAATTTTCCCTGTGGGGATTCATCCCATGCAGGAGATATCTGCAGCTTTGCATTTTAATCAGTGAACGGTCTGATCCTGCTGCTGTTGAAGTCAGGGGCAGAACCTGACTGCTGCAGTGGAAGCAGGATCTGATACTAACAGCACATAATATGAAAGGGGGAAATATTTTTCCAAGTGGGTGTTCAGATGGTGACCCATTTCTTGCATCAGACTATTGTTCACCAGAGCACCAGAGGTGGCACTGCCATTAACATTTTAGTATCCACAAATCAGTACAAAGCAGTAACATCCAGTTACTGCTCTTACATGTTTGCATTTCTTCAACTTAATAGGGAAAGAGAGCCTCAGGGCAAAGCATGATTGATGAGATAATTGATTTCACATGAGGACTGTGGAAGACCAGGCTAAATTCAACTCTGACTTAAGTATTTCTATCTCTGCTTATGTCTGAAATAATCTGATGTGGTCCATCTGCTGCCAAAGAGAAGTGGTGGCATGAGAGGAGTGCTTTTCTGTGAGAACTTTGTTCTCTACTTGTCCAGAATTCCACTTCTTACTAGGCTCCCAAAGAGAGCTTCAGCATGCACTGCTGGAAAAGATAACTTCATGGTTAGTGTGTGGAGGTCGTAGTATCAAAGAACCATAAAATGGTTTGGATTGGAAAGGACCTTAAAGATTAGCTATAGCCTAACACCCCTGCTATAAGCAAGAATGCATTTCTGCAGACCAGGGTGCTCAAAGCCTCATCCAACCTGCCATTGAATGCTTCCAGGGATGGGGCATCCATAACTTCTCTGGGCAACCTGTTGCAACGTCAAAATGAAGAATTTCTTCCCAATGTCTAATCAAAACCCACCCTCTTCCAGTTTAAAGTCATTCCTCCTTGTCCTATCGCTACATGCCCGTGTGAAAAATCCCTCTCCAGCTCTCTCGTAAGGCCCCTTTTCAAGGAGCTGAAAGGTGCCAGGAGGTTTGCCCAGAGCCATCTCTGATCCAGGCTGAACAAACCCAGCTCTTTCAGCCTGTCTCCCCTGGAGAGGTGCTCCAGCCCTCTGATCATCTTTGTGGCCCTCCTCTGGACTCACACTACCTCCCTGCATTTGATTCTTGTCCCATGCTGTGGTTACTTGGCTATGTCTGCGTCACTGAAAAAGAAGTCTGTCTTTTTCTATGATTCCATAGAACTACTTGCCCTTATGGGCCTCTGCAGCATGCGTGTGCCTGTTTCCTGCAAGTTTTAGATCCAGGGGTGCCTGGAGGGGTTTTAGGTGGAGATTGTGATTGGCATGCACTCTCCTGGCCTCACTGCTCTTGGGTGTCCCTCATCCCAGCATGAGAGTCTGGTCTTTGAAGGGCCTAGGAAATGCCCTTTGATTATGGTACAGTACCCTTGCAGGGGGTATCACACAAGAACTTCAGGGAGGTACTGTGTATACTCCAACCCTCAGTTTTCTTCCCTGCAAGAGTAATATTTTCTTTACTGGTCAGTTTCAGAAGGCAGACTGTTTTAGAGACAAGAAGTGTTCACGTACTCAAAGTAGTGTCTCACTGGGTATATACTTTTACTGACATAATTGGATGTTTTACAGCTCTGAGGAGTATGATAGCAGAATAATCCAGTGTGTATGTGCAGTGAAATGTGTTATAACTCAGAACAGAAACATGCTCTTCTAGGTTAAAATATTTCTGGAAGTATAATTGCCAAAGTAAACCACCAGCCCAAGTTTATTGTAAAGCCTCTTGGAAATGGAAGCACACATTCTACTGATCTGGAGGTCCAAGAGGAGTCAGTTCATCTACATCAAAAGAGGTCAGAGCAGAGCTGTGTTTCTTTATACTATGGATATGTATGAAAATCTTTTCATGTCTAAATTTGTAGCTAGCTGTTGAAAATCTGTGTAGGTATTTATATTACTGATGGTTTGGCTGAAGTATATCTTGGCCAATTAAATGGAGTAGTTTTGTGCCATTTTAATTTTAAGTTAGGTGGTTCACAAAACAACTTTCTCAGGGCTCTGTCTGACTTCAGATTATATTAAGGTACTATCCTATAAAAAGAGAAAAAAAAGTAAGGGAAAATGATAGGTGCACTGATGGGGGAACTGGAGGGTTCTGCAAGAGTGATTAAATCCCATTTTCTTAATCATCACTCCAGCCTACAGTTCACTATTAGCTTTTGGTATTAAGCAAAACCGGTATTTGGTGCCATTGGCTCTTAGTAAGTCTGTGTTGATAGGAAAGATTTTTCTCAGTTGTGTAGCAGTTCTCAGTGGAAGTGCTTCTGTGCCCAAGACGGTATACAAGTATATTTTGTCCACAAAATTAGAAAGCAGCTGTTCAAAATTTTTATTTGTATGCATGTAATACCTAATGGTTTCAGTAATAGATTATTACAGATTGACCTGATTTTCCTTCACCTTTCCTAACTTTTAAATCACTTTTAATTAGAAATACATACAGAACTGTGAGTAGAGTGGTGTCTCTGTACTATGGAAAGAGCTCTTAAATCCCACAGGGGTGCCCGTACGTGTGTGTATATGTGCCCGGTTTAGGGTTGGGTTTTTGTGTCTCTTCTTTGCTGAGTTTGCTGGCAGCCAGTTACTGGGGAAGGGAAGGATAATTACAATGCAAAAGTGTTTTATGTTTTTCTCCTGTGGATGATGCTATAAATACAAAACTGCAGTAGAAATTTTGTGGAATTGTTAACAAACTGAGGAAGAGAATGAATTGATGCAGAGTGCACAAGAGTGAAAAGATAGCGAAGTTTAAAAAGAAAAGTTGAGCAAATGGCCCTTCTTCTGTGGTCTTAAAAATCACCTAGTAAAATACTGTTTTATTGCATAGGTACACTCATCATTTCTGGTTTTAATCATTACACTGCATATGCTTTTCAAGCAATTTTATAGAGTGTGTTCTCTAAGGTGGCTCTTGAAAATCACCTTCACAGTCCATTTGTTTAGATGCTGCAGCGTGCTTCACTGAAAGCTGACCACCTCAGGAAAGGATGAGGATTGCCCAAATCTATCACTTAAGACTAATAATTCCCAGCAAAATGGGGAGAGTGAGTTATTTCTTCAACCAGACTCATTATACTGGGCAGTCTCTGGTTTTAGATCTAGATTTTCCTGTCCTGCAAACACCCCCAAAGAGCCCGGTTATTTAACACAGTATGTTGCCAGTGTTACACGTGGTGATTTATGAAGTACAAGTTCAAAGTTATCTATAATTGCTCTTAAATATATTTCTATATTATCTTCCTACTCTAACCTACATTGTCTGCTTGTTGGTAGTCTTTTTGAACTGCGTGGATTAGTCACCCTTCCCCTCTCCTCACCTGAAGCAAGGGACCGTCTAGAGCCCTGAAATCACCTTGTGAATCATTCTAGCTTGCTGTTAACCTCTGAAAGTGAACACCAGGAAGTGTTGTGAAACTCTCCCCATCACATTTCATTGTGTTAAAAAGGAAATTAACAACTCACACCACTGATTCATTTTCTAAAATCTGTCCTTCCCAAAGCCAAGTGACTGTGTTCTCAGGTTAATCAAGGAAAGATCTACTTTGACACAAGATCCTTTTTCTGTCAAAGAGCATTTTGCTCTTTGTGTTGCCTTTATGACATCTGATCCCTTTGAATAAGGAAGGCTAGTTACTGGCTATGATGTAGAGTTGTCAGAGAGTCCAAACAAGGCATTTATAAAAGCAAGGAGCTAGTGGGTTCAAGAGAATGCCAAAAAGGAGAGAATGAAAAGCAGTTCAGCAATAGCAACAGCATTCTAGGTCAAATGGGCTTTGCAGGGGTCAGAGAGTCTTTTTCAGTCACTGAAGAAAGGATTGTGGGAAAGAAATAGGAATAATAAATATGCTGATTTTCCCCTATCTGAAAATCTGTGCTGCTTAGTTCAGAAATTTTTCTTTAGTTATTTGGCAGGTGGTAAAAATAAAGGTCTGAAATGGAAGAGGGTAGCAGACATTTACTTGCAGGGGTTGCTTCCTTTGAATCTTTTAAGAGCCAGCAGACATTTTAGGTAGTGTTTTGAGGGAGAGAGACTTCACAATCTTTTGCAGTATATGTCTGAAAGGAGAAACAAACATCAGCGCACAGATCTTCACAGCTGCTTGTACATGGAAAAAACAATGGAGGGACTGGAACACTCTTCAGTTCCTGTTCCCTGGCTTGATCCTATCTTGTATTGCCTTTGGTGTAGGAAACTCCATTGCCAAAAAAGCTTTTGTGAAAGTTACAATACTTTTCTGTTGTGATATCAACTAACAACAGACAAGTTTAACCCCAAGGGAAGTGCTTAACTCCCTCAAATTCATAAGGCAGGTTAAATGAGTCCACACTGCATTTATTTTTCAACCATAGGAGAGTAGACCTAGGTAGCTAAGTTAACTCTCATTAGTTTGGGATTGACTATGAAAATGCTGAAGATTCACAGGGTGTAACTAATAACACTCTGTTTGCGCCTTTCTGATGATATGTCTGGTGAGACATGTTCTTTGTGAGTCTTTTAATTTTTGTTATTGTCTGGCATGTAAAGGAATGGATTTACTTCTGTTTGCAGGGTTTGCAGTGAGAATGGCTTCAATTAAAGAGCCTATTGGAAAACATGAGGATGGGGCATAAGACTAAGAAGACTGAAAATATCGCATTATGTGAGACTGGAAGTTCCGTGCAGGGTTGTATGAGTCAGCAACGTGCCCTTGCAGTGATGAAGCACTAACCACAGGCTGGGTTGCACTAGCAAGAGCCCAGCCAGCACATCACAGGAAATGATTATTCCTCTTTACTTGGCTACCATGAAGCCACATGTTAGTCCATTGTCCAAAAGCGGGTCCAGTTTTGAGTTCTATGTAATAAAATACAGACACACCGCAGCAGAGACAGCAGAGCCTGGCAGGAAGCATCAAGGACCTACATTAAAGTGCTGAGGCAACAGGGCTTGTTCAGCCCTCCCCCTGCAGAAGGGAAGGGTAAGGAGAGTTTGAATGCCGTCTTGCACCTAAAGGAAGACGAAAGACTGAGGCAGACTCTTTTCTGAGATTCACTGTAAAAAGATAAGACTGCAACAGTGACAAGTTGCAGCTAGAATGTTTTTTGGTTGACATTAAAATAATGTTCTTAAGTGGGAGAAGCATTAGACTCTGCCCAGGGAATGATTCATTATTTTTTTCCAGAGAGGCTGTTGGGTCTTAATGCTTGGAGATTTTCAAAGCTATGCTGTTCAAGGCCCTGAACTATTTTGTCAAAGCTGGAAGATAGCCTTGCTTTGAGGAGGACATTGAACTAGGTAACCTCCAGAGGTTCTTTACAAATGAAACTGTTCTGTGACCTAAATAAACTAAGCCAACATTAAGCTGCTCTACATCCTCATTTTGGAGGAGGGCTGCAGCTGCAGAGCATAGTACCTCAGCTCAGTATTTCCTTGCATATTTTGAGTTCTTGCAAGGCAGTTCCAGAAGTTAGGAGAGGAGTGCTTTGGAATTAATCCCACTCCTCTAATAGTATTGTTAAAGTATAACAGTGGTCAGTTATTTTCTCTCTGTTTCTTTGATTTTTTTTAAATAAGAAAGTATGCATGTACGTTCAAATATGCTAAGAAGCATGCTGATTTAATATAATTTTCATTATGGTAGGGAGAAGACCACCCATTTCGTCTACTGCTTTATCTGCTCACTGAGTGATCTTTTTTAACACTTATCTCTGCATACAGTTTTTTGATCCGTGAGCAAAATGAGTAAAATATAGCAAGAACACATTGTACCTGTGTGAAAACCCTTAAGCTAATCCTGTGTTTTCCATTTTCATAATCTCTGTAAATAATTGCCATAACAAATGTTTTCCTGTTTCTTCCATCAGCCTTCTTCCAAGTATATGAAAAAAATTGCACAGCATTTTAATACCAGTCTTTTTTGATGGTCTCAACTTTTTGCTGCCAGGACAAATAATTAGAGCAATGTTTCTTTCTCTTGCTAGAAGTTTTAAGTACTGTCAGTGAAAGAATTATGTTCTAACATTTGGGGATGATTATAGGAATTAATATTCTTTAACATCATGAAGTTTGTGGTAATTTTTTACAACTTCATTATAATAGACCACTTGAACTACAGCAAAGCAATTTTAGTCCATGAAAAGAAAGTTCTTTGGTGATAGAACAAATGATAAAAGAAACTGTAAAACAATTACCAACCTCTTAGCAAGAATTAGATGAGTTAGATAAACTCTGCATCTCTGAAACAATTGTGAAGTTCAGGTTACTCATCATGTAAGGGCTGAATCAACTGTTACATCTTCTGTCTGACCTTATTGAGTGTAATAACAAAACATCATCAGTGCTGTAAAACCAGAAGGTCACAGCACTTCCTGAACAGTTAGGATTTACATCCTGTGCCTGTTGGATTTAGAAGGAGCTATGACTTGGGCTTTGGTGACTGACTTTGTAAGTTCAGATGGGGTAGGCATCTTTTGAACACTTAAGTTCAATTCTAATCTAATGCAAATTCGATGGTGGTTATTTTCATAGTAGTAACCAAAGTAGTGAGTATTTTACCCCCAGAAGTCTTCGCATATTGAATTAAATCTTCATTTCTGAAAGTGCTGATTTGCATTTAGACCAGGTGAGGTTTATCTGTCTCCCCATCATTGGCATTCTGGATGAGTAATGTGTACATATATGCAATATCAAACTGCACGAGTGAGTGCAGATATGACTCCTCTAAACTCAGAGTTCAGTGTTTTCCTAATTGCTTACAGGCTATTGAGATTAAAGCAACAAGATCTCTTTTGTGTTAAACAAGAAGCTCACATTCTTTACTCATGAGCTACTCTCCTCTTTCCCTCTTGATGATCATGGGCAGCATTCTTGCAAACAGACGTCCCCCTCTGCAAGAAAGCCTCTGTAACTTGTGGCTGACCTAATTGTGCAGCGACAGCGCTGCTGCTGTGGATCTGGGGAGATCCCTGGTACAGCACTCATGTGGGCTTAGCAGTGTCTGCAGCCTGAGGCAGGACACAGGTAAGCAGCTATCCAAGGCTTTGAAGGACTCTCTCCAGTTTCATGTGGGGGTGAGATGAGCCACGGAGATTTTAGAATAGCTTGGAGACTGTGGACTGACTTCTACAGGCTTTTCAATATCCCACCCCACCTGATGCCAGTGAATGGGATCACGTTACTGAAAATTTTTATATATTTGAAAACTCAGCCTTCAGTATAGAAATGTTTCAATACTATTTCATCTGTGGCAGTTGTTATTTGTGTGTTCAATCCTGAACTATTCTCTAAATACTCTTTCTTAACCTGGATATGTCTGCATGAGGTCCTGAGGATCAGAGCCTGAATTTTTCGTAGTGTTATGATAGAGGAAAGAGAGGAAAATGTTGAGATTTTTCTTAATTGACCAACATAAAACCTCAGTAGCGTGGTCATGCTGTGTTAGTGTGGGGTGGTCTTCTGCATGTACATCTCCTTGGGGAAAAAACATGCAAAAATTGGAAGGCAGAATCGCATCTACTACTAAATGTTACCCTGTTCTCCTTGCAGAACTAGACATTTTTGTAAAGTATTTTCTGCCTTGTGAAGACAAGACCACTCATAATGTTGAGGTAGCCTTTCTTCATGTCATGTGTCATTACCCAGTAATGCCCATCCCATCTTCAGTTTGCACCAGTGAAGACTTAATCAAGCATGTAGGAGGAAGAATAGTTCTTACTTAATCCATCCAAGAATGGCTCAAATTTGAAACAAGGGTGTTTTAGTGCTGCTCTTAGCTGAAACAAGGTTGTTAACATGGCACAGAACCATCACAGTCGTGTTTTATATGTGTGCTCTCATGTTCAGACAAGTAGTAGTTGCAGTCAAAATGGTTTGTCTCAGCCAATAACTCTGTTCAGTGCCATGTATTAACTGTGTTAAAAATTCATGAATCTTCTTGGTGAAGATAAAAAATAGGGAAGTACTTTGTCAAACCGATAGACTTGAAGAAAGGGGAACATTTTAGTTTTTCTTGAGCTTTGGGAATTTAATAATTGAGTAGAAAGATGTCCATTTGATATATTTCCATGCTTCAGGATAAAACTGCTGTTGAATGAGGAGGTTCTTATTCTGGCCTGGGTGATTCAGCTGCCAAGATCCAGACATAACAGGGAAAAGACACCCATGGAGTCTGATAATAAGAGATTGGTTTTCCTATTGTTTGTCAGCATGTGGGAACAGTGGGCTGGGGTTAGGGATCCTGCTGCAGAGCAGGGAGAGACTTGAGTGTTGTTACTACTGCAGTAAGCAAGTAGGGCTCTGTGACCAAAAAGATCTAAATCCCCGAGCAGAAAGATAGAGGAAATAGTTGCAGGCAGGCAAGAAAAGGATGAGGAAATGTGGGAGACAGCGAGGGAGGAAAAGGCTGCCCCCCTCATGTCAGGATCTGGGAGTAGGTACACGGCTATAAATTGCCAGCTATAGGGTGGAGGTCATTTATGGCATCCATGTGACAAGAGATTTGTCATGTTTTACAGAGAGGTCTCTTTGCATCAAGGATATATACTGCATTGTGCATTGCTTCAAAATCTTCCTGTGTGCTTTCACTCTTCAACTTCCACTCTATAAACTGATTTCTTTGTTATCCTACTTTGTCCTGGTTTTAACATATTGTAACTTTTCCTAGTGTTTGTTACTGGGTTTTTTTAATTTTTGTCTAGAAGCCAAGAAGCCATATACTTGTACCTGTTTTTTCACTGTCAGTTTTTGTGGGGTTTTATCATTTGATTTTAAGTGTCAAACTATTCATATTTATCCTTCATGTTGGTGTTTTCCTAATCGTAGTTCTATGCTAAGCATACTCAAATCCATTCAGTGGCACATACTTTGTTCCTGTAATTACCATTTTAAAATTGAACAATCTCTGAGACTATATCCAGAATCTAGAACTAATGTTACAGAAAATAAGGTCAAAGAAATCAAATAACATTGCTTCCAAAGTTGCAGTAGAGTCTTTGGATCATCTTCCATCATTAATATCAATGCTTGACAGCACTTAAAAGTTTAACCGTGATTTGTAACCCTCTGAATTTTATTGCTTCTACTGTTGGAAATCAATTTCAGTACTTAATGGCATCTTGTAACCTCACTCAAGGAGAATGTTGGCTTGATTTTTATTCTGGTTTTACTCAAAGCTTCACTGCTAAGCTATACCCTGACAAAATTATTTCTGTGACATACTTTAATAAAATTATTTTCACTTCTCCGACTTAAAGAAAATACTTTTGAGTATACAGCATAATTCAGAAGTATTTCTCTGTGTTGATAATTTTTATTGAGCTATAGCTTCCTGTATTCTTCAAAGAGTTGTTGATTCTGAGCCCGAAATACAATGAAGTATTTCTTCTTCGTCTATAAATTTAGTCTTAGTCACACTTGCAGACCTGGGACTTCTCATGTAATTAACATCCACCACAAGTGTCTGGAAGATCAGACCATAAACTGTTGTTTAATCTTCCTGTTGCTTACTGAGGTTCAATAAGAGAATGGAGCACACTTGTAATTCCAAATTAAACATTTAGATTAGTCTTTATTGATTCCTTTTGATCAGGAGAAGTGTGTTTGGGCTTGATTCTGTGTTTCATCATTCAGTAATTTCAGTCATTGAAATTATTGACCTGGTTGGGAGCTCTCCATTAATGGCATAATTGCAGATGAAATTTAGAGAATTTCTTGAAAGAAATTAAATTGTGGGGTTTTACCAAAAAACACAAAAAGGGGTATCTCATAGGAGCCAAACTAAAACAGGGTACAAGAAATTACACTGTGTCTAATCTCCTCTCAAAATCTGCAGCTTTTAATAGAATTAAACATGTGAAGGGCGTATCCCTTGATCTCCTTTATAAATACTAAACATTGGAAAAGTTTCTACTCTACTGTCTACTTTTCTTTACGCTTATTAGGAGATCTTCTATGCTTTGAAAAATATGAAAATTGAAGGGTTATAAAATCAGTGACACCCACTGGGCCAGCAGTAGATGTAGTTTATCAATTAGGTGTAAACTTGACTGGTAAATTCCTTGACTGGGGAATGCTGCGCATTTTCACCTGTACATTGACTTCTTACTGGAAATGTCATCTGCTTGGCAGAGAAATAATGAGATTATGTTGTCATAAGGAGTAGCGGGAGTGATTTCTTGAACTGCATCATTTAAAATTCAGTCTAATTCCTCAAGAAACTGTCCCTGGAAAATTGTTTCTTCAGAGAATTAATGAAACTGATTTGCTATGGAAGTTGTAAGACCCAAACCCCAAAGGACCAATATAGCAAACCACATCTCTGAAAGCTGAGGACATAATTTTTGTCACTTTTCAAATCATCTTTGTCTTATATACAAATACTGAGCACCCTCCCTCACATTTCTGATGCATTTCATGTGGGTTTTTCCAATTACAAAGGGACAGCGCTCTGATTTATGTACTGATGACTTCCAGCTAACTTTCCTTGTTATATTTCATTTAGAGAGCCTGCTGTCTACACATGATAATGTTTATGCAGTGGATGACACGGTTCTGGAGCTATCAGAGGTGGAAGAAACAGCATCAGAAAGCAGCTGTTTTGCATCAGAGGACACCACGGAGGACTCGGGTGTTTTGAGCTCCCCATCTGACATTGTATCTCTGGATTCACAAAATGACAGCATGAAGTTGAGAGACATCAAGCTGGTCAATGGCTACATGGACCCAGCTGAGGCAGATGCAATGTGTGGCACAGAGACGTGCCCCGTGCAGAACGCTTACTGTGACAGCGTGGGACCTGACAGTGCTGCGCTGAGGTAAATATTGACTTGCCACCAGCACTTGTCCTCCTGGTAGGGACTCATTTAAGAAAACCAACTTATACTTTCTTCTGCTCTTTCATAAACCAGTACCAATGCCAAGTGACTCCTCCCAGTGAAAAGCTCACTGCCAAATCCCCTCGAGCAACATACTTGTAGCAACAGGCAAAGGTCACTTTTTTGTTTGAACTTGTAGTTACTTTTCTTGCAAAAGACCGCTGCCCTCCAGAGTTGATTTCTTCAAGGAGTCTGAAATAATCCTGTTACAGTCTGGTTTATTTTGTACTTCTGATAGCACCTGAAGTTTTTAAAAAATGTTACCATATATTGGTCCTGAAATGTGACATGCAGGTAATATAATGGAAAATTCAAGCCATCAAAAGCCAGGTGGAAAAGGACTGTATGCACTGAACTTTGGAGATTGGTTTGGAAATGTTTGCATGCATATGTGTATGTGTATATATATATACGTGTGTGTGTGTGTGTGTGTGTGTGTGTGTGTGTGTATGTTCACCTAATGCTAACCTCCACTGGTGTTATACTTTGGGGTGGAGTTTTTCAGTATATTTCCTTTTCTCTCTTTTTTTTTTTTACCATAAACAAACATTTTTCTGCAGTTTTTGCAAGAAAATCCAAGAACCTGGAGTTTAACTAGAAACTGCCTTCAAGCACAAATGACTCTGACACTGTTTGTTTGCCAAAACTCACACAGTCGGTGGCAGAGCTGCAAAGGGAACCTAAAATTTATAGGACTTTGCAAATACAAACTGGCCAAATAGGAAGCTGTGCCTCCAGCAAGGAGGGTGGCCTGGTAATACTGACAGGGATCCGCTCTGTGTGATGCTGCAGAGTCATGGGACAGGGGCCAGAAATTCTTCTGAATTCTCAGTTGACACAAAGTCTGTGCTTTCTAGTGTCTCTCCATTCAGCTGCTAATCTGTACCCACTTCATAAAAGCATGTATCATGACCTAGTTATTTCCATCCACACATTTCTGAGTGAGAACTTCATCTTGGATCATACAATGGGTGATAACTTAGGGACAAATTACACCAAAGTCAGTTTAACCTGCTGGAATGATCTTGGTGTTTTTCTTTATCCATCACTATCAATGGGGACAAGGTCAAGCCGCAGTTAGATATTTGCTCAACAACACATTTTTCTTGTGATTTTTTTCTTTTGAAGTGTTTTAGGTCCTGATGTAGTTTCTATTGGAAGGATTAGATAGGCTGATAGAATAACTGCAATTAACATTCCAGACCTGATCCAAAAAAGCAACCCATTAATTTCAGTAGGCTTGGATTGGTCCTTCTGAGGTAAATATGCTATCCCAACTTTCTTCAAAATGCAGGATCTAAAGTGGTTTTCTTGAAAAACACACATGTATGTTCCGTGAGGGAGGAAGAAGTTAGCATTTTGTTGACCAAAGACATCAAAGCAAAGCCCTGTAATAACAATTCTAATCAGCTACAATTTGGGGGGAACTTTTTCTGGTTTTTTTAATCAAATAAAGGGTTAACCACAAGTCATTGTGACACACGCTCGTCTTGAGAGTCAGTATTCCCTCCATCTTTCACCTTAGCCAAAGATATATGTTCTGTCCATGGCATTTAGATTTACCTCTGCCACACAAACACACACAATTTTTACTAGTTGGAAAGAGTGCACAGAGAAGAGACAGTGGGATATTTCATAAGCTGTCCAGCAGGACTTGAGTCCAGGGGTCTTGCTGAGCCAAAGGAGTGGAAGCTGGAAGGATAGTGTGATGCACTGCCCATTGCAGTCAGGAAGGTGCTGAGAGACCAGTGCTGCAGTGTCCTGTCTTGGGCCCCCAGTTCAGGAGAGAGACTGGAAAACTGGAGAGGGTCCAGTGGCGAGCCACTGAGGGGGCTGGGGCACTGGAGCACACGAGGTAAGAGGGGAATGGTTGTTCACCTTGGGAAAGCGATGTTGGTAAGGAGGGACCTGGTTGCAGTCTTTCCTTAACAAAAGAACTATGAGGATTCTCAGGCATACACTGTGAAAGGACAAGAAGCAACTGTCACCGGCTGCTCTAAAGGAAATAAAAGTTAAATATCAGGGAATTCCTCAAAATGAGAATGGTTAAGTAGTGGAAGAGGTTCCCCAGAGAAGCTGAGGAATCTCTATGTCTGGAGATGCTCAGAACTCAGCTGGTCAAAGCCTTGGGCAGCCTGGTCTGGCTTAGAAATTAGCCCTGCTTGGAGCAGGAGATTGGGCTAGGCTTCCAGCTTCCTTTTTTTTTTCCTGTTTTTATAATGCTAAATATTCCGTATTTATCTAATATATCTGTGATTTAAAAACAGTGTTTTGGGACTGAAATAGGACAGTTGTTGTTGTTGTTTGGGGAATGCATTTATTTTTCATAAATGCTATTTATTTTTTAGGTTCTGGGACAGCAAAATTGCTCCAGATCAGCTTAGGGATATAGCAAAAACTGAACATTTGTGATGTATTTTAATCTTATGTAAGCAACCACTTAGACTGCCACAACAGTGATGCTGGGAGTAATATCTTTTAAAATGTTACGCTCTGAATGTGCCAGTAATATTTGAAGGTAAATCCAATTCCACTCATAACATATCTTCGTAAACAAAACAGCTTTAAAAATTGTACTCCTCTAAATCCTTTGAGATCAAGCTGCTAAGTTTTTAAAAGCCATTTCCTAAGTGTAGAGGAAAGGGAAAGAAAGTAGTTTTTTAAGACTATTTGCATGACATTCTTGTTTTAATCAAATACAAATCCATTCTTAGTACAATTTTGACTACGGCCAAATTTGGAGAACATCAGTTTCCATTTTCATTGTCTAAAACAGCTGTCACCCCACTAGTAAAATGTGTTGGGAACTCAGAAATTCTACACAGTTTTTTGGTTAATACTTTCAGGACCAAACCAGTCTCTTAAATCCCCAGACAAGTCAAAATGCACTTCATGTGAACATGTGAATATGAAGCTGTACAGAGTTATAAGTACATTTCAAAAGCTACAAAATATAAAGGAAAATTTTGCACAGAGTTCATTCTGTCTTCTACTGTGTACACTAGTGATCTAAACTTAATTCTAAAAGGAAGAGAAGAACAAAGAAATTGGAAGAATGTGTTGCTACTGTGAAGTAGTAGGGGGTTAGAAGCAGTGAGACTTGACTTCTAATCGAGTCTGAATTCTACTGTAGCCAGAAATTTTATTTAGTGACTAATTTGGCTAAGGCTTGGGAAAAAAAGGTTAATAAGAATAATGGAAACATTTAGTTTGTCATTTTAGATTCTAAAGCTGACTAAAAATTGGGCTTTTCATCCTGTGAAATAACAAATTCCTAAGAATTAATAGTGCTATGTACTAAAATAATTTTGTACTGTATGGATTGTGAAAGGTACCCTTAAAGTGGAAGCAAATTATATTTGGAGTGTGAAGGGCTGTAAAAAAAGTCCAGGTAGTATTTTGCCCATCATTGTGAAGAACTGCAATGAAGAACAGAATCAAGTCCACAGTTCTTGCCTAGGTGTGCCCCAGAGTTAGCCTGTGCTCCAGGAGATCAAGAATATTTTACTATGTTGCTTCCTTTAATTAATCATATGTTTTATTTTAAATTAACTTTTCTTAGGGTTTCTGGAGTTGTTTACTGGATGTCCTAGGTGGTCTCTGTGTGGCTCAAATGCCTGATAGCACTAGAATATCACAGCAGGGTCTTCATCTGCTGCTGAAGTCAAGGAAACTTGTGAGCATTTAAGGGTACAGTCTCTGACATGGGATATGTTTGTCAGCTCACAACAGGGTGAGATTGTGGCCAGGTCAGGAATTACACCAACCACGGGCTTTGCACAAACAAATATGACAGCACAGCAGAGTTCCAATCTACTTCAGTTCCCAGAGCACAGAAAGGGAAATTTCTAAAAGAAGGTACGTAGATTCCAGGGTTTCCAAGCTGGGTTCTTTCCTCAACGGTTTTAATTTTCTGTTCATGGTAGCAACTTGCAGATGCACTTTTTTTTGTTTGGTTTTGTTTGGGGATTCTTTTTCAAGCAATCATAATCTAAATACACATACTAATTAGCAATTAGAATATCAAAACAAATGTCAAAACACTCCAGTTCTGCTCTCAGCTCTGCCTCTAACCTGTTAAACCATCTTGGTCTCTCCACCAAGAAGAGGGATCTGTGAGATCCCCTTCTGACACTGTTTTTCTTTACTGTAAAAACCATAACACAGCTATCATATCTCACGATACATTTGTGCAGTTCCTGGTGGAGCAGAATCCAGACCTCAGCTGGAGGTGCCAAGGGCTAAACCCATATAAATAATTGACTACATGCAACGTTTGCCTGTGAATGTTTTAATATTAACTGCTGAGTCTGAACATTGTACTACATAGTTCTCTTTATTCATATCCTTTCTTATGGTTGATGTCTTTGTGTTTTGTATCTGTTCACCAAATTTTAATATATAGTGTTAAATGAGTAACAAGAAAACCACAGAGAAGCTGAAATGTTGCTTATGTAGCAGTAAGTACATCTCATGATCTCACAGTGTTGCAACCCTGTCCTCCCATACCCCCTCTTTTCCCATCCCTGTGTGGTGTCGTCACGCAAGCTCCTAGGGGCAGGGATCAGACAATTTTAAACGCCTATAAAGCATCAAGCACACCTACTGTCTGGAGCTTTATAAATAATTACACATTAAAAAATATGTTAAAATAATATTATTAGGGATGCTAGGTCATGCGCTCGACATCAGGTAACTTCAGTATTAAGGCTGTGTGTGTAATCTTAGATTCTCCCCTTTTAACATCAATTTCCCCCTTTTTGTCCTGTATGATAACGTCTCCGCTTACAGTGATGGGATTCGATTTAATTTTCTTTCTAAGTTTCAGTACTCAATTAATAAGACAGTTCACTCTACTGTTCACTCAGTTCAAATTCTTTTCTGGAGACAGGACTACTTTATTTCCTTTGGCTCTTTTTATTACTCATTGCACTGGTATTCACATGCTATGCAGACTTTAATTCATTTCACTGCACAGAGCTCATGTGATGTGAAGAGGTGGCAGTTTCCTGCTTTAGGGAAGGAGAGCTGATGGGCTTTCCTTCAGTCAAGGCACAGTAGTGAACAGACAGACCATGCCCGGTCCACCTTTTTCTTCAGAGAGCTGAGTATTAAATAGAATTTCATGTATCAGAATGCAGCTCTCATTTTCCTTCAGACTCTGTTCTTGGAAGCCATTTAAACATTTTGGTTGAAATAAAATAATAGTATGATTATGAACATGATATAAATTGCCATGTGGGCTGTCACCTCACAGACATGTTTTGTTTCTCAACTTTATAAGCAACTGAAATCAGTGTTTTAAAGGGTTTAACTCTTAAGAGTGGTTCTGCTGGCCTGTCTCAGAAAAACACTTTGAAATACCAGAATTTTTTAATTCAGAAAAAAAATTAAATTTATTGAAATGTTTAAGAAAGAAAAGTATTCTAAAATGTGAGGGGAACTTTGTAGTTATAAAGATATAAATAAATACAGGTTTGTGTGTGATAAAAAGACAAAATGCCTTCTAAATATCTGAAAGGGATTTTCCCCTTCCTTGAGTGTCTGCTTCAGTAGCCATGAGAGAGGAATATTTTTTCACGTACAGCTAGTAGAGGACATAGGGTGGGGGTGGGGGAACCCTCCAGAGATCAGTTCGTGCTGTGGGTCTGAGCAGAGATAATCCCATTTCCTTCCTTTCTCTTGGAAGAATTTGTTACCTTTGGCTCTGTTCAGGGTAGCTGAAGCTGCTGGAAGGTCAGTCCTCTTAGTCACCAACCTGAGAAGTACTTGATGTTTGCTACTAAACTGTTTGGGTTTTGATGAGTTAGTTTAAAACAAAAGCTTGAAACGATAGGGGTGGGTGAACCTGTTCTGCTTAATTTTCATTCCATTCACATTCAAATGTTACAGGGTTTTGTATTCCACTTGGGAGGGACAGGACGGAAGGAGAAGTTAGAAGCTGGAGAGAATTCTGTGTGGAAGCTGGTCAGAAGAAATAAAAATAGTGGGTGGCAGAAGGCAGGAAGGAAAGAGAAAAACTGCAGTGAAAAATAGCGGTGTATATATGTATTATATATACCTTTGTGCACAAACACATTCTGTATAATTACTTGTCACTTGCAATTGTCTCTGAGAAACAGGAGAAAGTTTATTTCTGTTATTTCTCTATAGGATAGGTTATATTTTTAACTGGGTATGCCTGTTTTACTTTTTTGAAATCAGTTTCAAGGGGTAGGAAAGTAGAGAAAGGGTTAAAGTGACACAGAGAACCTCAGGGAAGAAAAATTATTTAATTAAGACCCAGATGTCTGACAGATTTGCAAGCCTCTGCTTCTTACATAGTTTTCTTTCCTTATCTCTGGCTTTCCCTTTCCCCTTGTTCCAGAAAACTCTTCGAATTTGGAAACATTTGTGTACTTTTTTGCTGGCAGATCTTCATGGAGGAAAAATATTATGGATATTATGGTTAAGTAATAGATACTCTCAATCATTCTAGGGCAAGAATACTTATTAGCCTTTCTGTTAAACTCATCCACTGGAAAAATACGGTATGCTATGGAGCTGTAGAATATTTTAAATATTAGAGAGCAGCTTGGCTTGCTAAAGGCCTGGCGTTGGCTTACAGGAGAGGAGGGCTCTGGTCCTTTTCTGTTTCCATTTTCTGTGTAAATCAAGAGAAGTTATTTTACTGTACCATCTTTAAATTTGCGATGTTACATTGCACAGGTGATGTGGCTGCGTTAAAATCTAAATCATGCTAGTCCACTTTCCTGACTATTTCTGGCAATTCTGTCATTGCCTACGGGCTTTCCTGCTGAGAAGCTGTTGCCAGAGGGGAGGAGTGGGGGTGCATCCAGCTATATGGCAACTACAGGCTGCTGCTTATGCTGCAGGACCCTGGAACTGACATATGTTGAGTACTCTGGAAGCTTAAATCACCCTGGTATGTAACAAGCTTAGAGATTTCTAGCATTAGAACACAAAATTATACTATACAAAAGCATACTCGTTTGCTTTTAGATTTAGATTCTTGACCAATAACCATGGAGGAAAATTGTAAAAGGACCATAAACCCAACTGCTGTTGAAAAATTGCTTACTTTTCATCCTCGCCTCTGTTTTCAAGGTCTTATTGTTAATTGGGTGGCAATATCTGAAGACACTACTGGACCTGTGTATTAAAGGATTGAAAAATAGTTAAATTCAATCACTGATGGCTTTTATTCAGCACAGATATAAATGCAGCATAAAGACCTTTGTTTGATGTAGTGCCTCAGAACTAGAAACATAACACAAACTAAAAGTGGAATGGAAGTGGTACCTATAGCTTGCTCTCAAAAATATGTGCAGCTTTTTTTTATTGCCTATCTAAGAATGTAAAAATGAAGGCTATCTGATATTCAACAGAATATGACCATGTGCTTTTTCCCTTTCCTAGTTGCCTGCCAGTTTCAGAAATCTTGCATCAAACACAAGTGAAGACTTCACTATCTAACCAGTCCCTAACTGGTTGTTCAGTCTACAGCTTTTGAATTTTAACAGCCTTTGGTTAAAAATTCATTCTCAAGTTCACAGGAGGCAGTAGAAATGGAAAATATCACTGGTCAGGTCATAGCTTAGGTGACTAGAAAGCCCAGCACTCACACTAGCTGCTCTCCTGCTGCAGTTATACTACTTCCTTGAAAATAAGTGAAAAAAGTTACCTAGTCCAAGAAATGCAAAGAATGGAGAAATGGTCTCTAAGATTGTGGAAACCATTGGTTAATACAGAAAACAGTTACCTCCACTTTTGAAGAGTACTTTGCCACATCAGTCACAAAAATGAATGTGTAAAAACCCTGAGATTACTTAATGCCATCTTTCTGGCCTGATTGAATAGCAAGTTGTTTTCAAAAACCTTCAGCTGTACTTCCTACAACTTAAAATCCTTCAGCATCAGTCTCTTCTTTAGCACCCACCTTGATATATACACAAGGTAGAAGCATTTCGCTTTGCAGCATTTGTGTAGCAGGTGAATATGATGGATTAATTTTAAAGAAGACAAACTTGCACACATAAAGATAGGTTAATGTAATTCCCCAGTACCAGACTGGGATGACTGTCAGAGCTGGGAAGGGAGCCTGAATGTTCCAAAGCCCAGTCTTTGGAACTGGAGTAGCCACGTCAGTTTTCCATGTAGGCCAATCCCTCTTAGTTGCCCAAAGCTCATGTGAGAATCTGAATGCTCTCAGTGTGCCTCACAGTTGTCACTACCTCCCTGCATTTTCTACTGCACAGTGTGCCTGTATGGATTTGGCTTATTTCCAATGGCTGTCGTCCCACCCCACCTAGTAACAGGTTCACAGGAGCTATGTTCTCATGTCTCTTGGTGTAGCAAATATTGTGCAAAATGAGTGAGAATGCAAATCATGTTCAGTTAACCTGAGATATTTCTGCTACTAGGTTTCTTCTTACCTGCTGTCAGTCAGATAGGACACAAGTTTCCCTGTCTTCCATGTTAAGTCTAAGAGCCTCAGACAGATGTCTTGAGTATCCTACAGCATTTAAAATGGCACCAGGTAACTGCATTTGGACAATTGAATGTTGTCCTTCATCCCTTCTCTGCAGTTAACATAGGTCTGTGTTGTACTTAAGCAGTTATGGTGGGAGGTGTCGTCCCTGCCTCTGGTGCCATACGTGAGGCTCACCAGAACTCCCAAGAAGTGCTTGGAGAAACTTGGGTCAGATTTATCATTTACGGACCCACAGGTAACGCTTCTTTGACCATAACAAAATGGCAGCTTCTCTCATTACAAATCCCTTGTCTTACCACCAGTTTGGGTTTATTTTTATGCAGCATTTCCAGCTAGTTTTATCAGATAAATTTCTCTCTTTCTTAGAATGTAAACCTTCTCACAAATGTATGTTTCCCATGGCACTCATTTGGTAAAATGCTGCTGTAAGTTTCATTTTGTCTCCAACTGCGCAAATGACTGCCAAGGAGTAATTAGGCGTTGTAGCCTGAGCTCAGTGGAGCATTAGATGCTGTAGTTTAGTAGTCACTTTGCTTCATTCTGTGCTCTTGCACAAATCTCTGCTAATCTACATAAGTCATATGTGTGCAGGCTTCCAGGAACCGTGCACATTTGCCATTTTGAGCTTGGGCTGAATGCTCACTAGTGCTGTATTTTTAGCACCTCGTGTTTTAACCAGGAAGGCAGCGTAAAGGTTATCAAGTTCTTCCCTAAGTAAAAAGAAAATAAAAAATAAAGCTTGTATGAGAAAATACCACTGGTAATGTTTATCCAGAATGTAACACATGGTATCGAAATAAGTCATATTTTTCTTGGCTTCTGGCCAGAACAGCTGTCAACAAAAGAAAAGTGTGTAGGGTTAGAAGGGAAGAGGGCTATGAAAAAAATTTGAGGCCCTTTTGTTTTCCTTTTTCTGTGAGAAAGAGTTTTAGGCATATTTGCAAGTCATGTGAACTACTGGAAACTACCAGACCTTCACCTTACAAAACACATAGCCCATTCTAAATTCCCAGTGGTAAGAATTTTAAGAAGGCCCTTTGTGATTAATCTGTACCTTCTGTCTTACTTTGTAGGTGAGATTGGAGATGCATCAAACAGAGGTATTTTAGAAATTTAGAAATGCAAAAGAAAAGATCGGCATTTTTCTGAAGCTCCCTCTGTAGCAGCAAATAGGATTCTTATCATTTCATTTTCAATGCATTGTTCTCTTTCATTCAGACAAAATCCGTGAATTGGATAATATTATTCCAGTTGTCTAAATAAAGGATTGAGGAAGAGATTGAGAGGCAAATTATGGGTAGTCACTGCATAAGTGCACAGAGGATAATGAAAGAAAACACTGCTGACTGTTGTGCCCAGCAAGGAGAGGATAATTTTGCTGCGAGGAGTCACTGAAAGATTCCCACTGATAGACATGAGAAAAGAACTGGTCAGTGCAGTGCAATGGACCTACACTCCCTGTTAGCATGGACAACATTAGTGATACAGATTTTGGCTGTATTGTAGAAGAGTCAGTCAATAGACAGGAAAATATAATCAGGTACCAAAAGGGAGGTGAGCTGGCATAGCCTTCATGAAATTAGGTCTCATGAGTTTACAGATTTTTCTCCCAAGGCTTTGGAAACAACTTCTCCACAGCAGGTCAGAGAATGAATCTCAGTGTGTGTCACTTACTTGCCTCCAGCTGTGTGCAACCATTCTGCAAGACCAGCTTTGTAAAGAGGGAAGTGGTATTTGCTTTCCATGGTGGATAGACCTGTTGCTTAGCTGGTGCACAGCTTGAATGATTCTTCCATTGGAAATGCTCTGTCTGAGTTCACAAATAAATTGTTTTAAATGAACTGAGGAGAGTATTTTTTAATAATTTTATTAAACTTTCCATGGCAAAAGCAATATGAAATTAAGTTCATTCTTTCTGCCATCTTCACATTGAGAGTTTTGTTTATCAGTCTTCTCTCCCAATTCAAATGCTGCAATAAGTGTAGATCTTTTTGGCAGATTGCTCATCTGAACAATCTCATTGATTTATGGATGTGTGTGTGTGTGTGTGTGTGTGTGTGTGTGTGTGTGTGTGTGTGTGCTCCTCAGGGCACAGGGGTACTGCAGTCCTACAGCGCCAGGTGCCTGCACTAGAGACTTTAACTGATTTGCTCCACCGTCCTCGTAATCTGTCAGGGGGAAAACTCAGTTCACCATGAATCCTACAGTGTGGATGTTGAGCCTCAGCATCATTAGATCACACTGGCATATGGGGTTGTTCAGGGCCTGTCAAAGCTCAGGTCAGTGGCAGAGTTTGGAAGAAATTTTATTCCAGTGGCAGAGTACCCTGTCTCTTCCTCTACATTTAAAACAACCAATTTTGATTTCTGTCTTAAATTCCAGTTTAGGAAACCTCTTAGTCATATATCAAGCCTTGTTGTCTTGAATTAATCCCATCTGTATATTCAGATACACAAGAATGTGTGCATGAGAGTTTTGGAAGGCTTCCTTGAAGGTGTGTGTTGTTTTTTTCATTGATACCACATACATGAAGTCAGCTTCATACGTGCAAAGCAGTTTGGGTAAAAGTAGAAGGATCAGGCTGCAGGTCTATTGCAAAAGATGTAAAGGACACATGAATGTTAAATAAATAATGAAGTAAAATCAAATAAAACATCTGATGCTTCAACATGTCATTTCAGTTGCTCCTGGTAGGAGCAAGGGAAAAATCAAGCAAAGTAGCAAAAAATGAAACTACATTGTTGGAAAAAATTTAAATTAATGTCAATAAACACCCCAGAATTTTTATTCAGATTACTATCTTAAAGGGAAGAAGAAAAATGGCGTTTTTCAGGTAGTATTTGGCAAACTAAAAAAAAATCTGTAATCTGTTAACTATATCTGTGCAATTAAGGGTATGATCTTGAAAGGGGCAAATCTGCTTTACCCAGCTAGAGTTAGTTTAAGTGTGGCTAGAATGGAAAGCTACTTTTTCAACAGACTAATCACAACTCTTTCCTGCTTTTCCAATCACTAATCACAAAACTTAGATACAGTGGCACAGGCCACAAGATCTTGAATTTGGGTGAAGTAACTGAAAGAAATAAAATGTCCAATGTGAAATTCCAGTTTCAATGATTTAGATAAAAATGTTCTGCTGATTGAGATTTTCCTTTAAGGAAAAGGAAAACTGTTGTGCACCAGATTGACATACAGGTGGATTTTTGTTGTTGGTTTGTTGTTGTTTGTTTGTTTTTAATTTTAGAGGGGGTTTTTTAGGATTTTTTTTTCTTTTAAGAAGCCAAATCAACACTTGGCGTTTAATCTGATTTCAGACTCATCTTAGGTCATTGTACAGTTTCATCAGTTTTCTGGCAAAATCAGGTCCCTTGATATGTTTCATTAGAAACTGCTTTCACTTTCTCCCACACCTCAAAATGCACAGTGATTGTGTAAGAGCACTTTGACTGTATTTATTTTTCATTACCATGCAATTTTAATTTAATTGAGGTGTACATATATTGTTATAGCAGGTACACAGGATGGTTAGTGGTCTGCCTTAAAATTGTACAGATATGCAAAACCTTTGTCCTGGTATATGCTGTGTTTCTGCAGTCCAGCTGAAATGCATACTACACACTGAAGCCAGACCATTTCTTTGCAGGCTTTATTAATTGCAATTTTTTGATTACCAGCACACTGGGCATGCTCAAACAACACCAAGATCTTTCCTAGGTGTGTATGTGTCAGTATGGGGGTTTCTGTGTAAGGCTACACATTTTTCATACTTTTAGGAATGAGTTTCAGAACCCCAGTGGGAGAAAAGGGGCTGAAATCATAGTGTGTTTCAGAGCAACAGTGCAAAGTGAAAGAAAAGGGAGAGACCAAATGATTTTCTTCTCTTTCCTTTAGCAGGCAAGATGAAGCAATGGCTTTGGCTAAGCGTGAGAATGAAGATACATTCATTGCAGCACAGTTCCAGCAGACTTTGGCTAACTTGGATGAAGATTTAGAAGGTAGGAAAGGGTGTCTTACCTCTGAAGTGCAAAGCCAGAGACACAGCCAGTGGATGCAGAATCAAGCTGTGCTCTTCAGACATCCTGTATGTTTCTCACTAAGATCACAGGGAACAACTCATGAGTATGAGGCAGAATGTGGTTCCTCCAAAGCGGCTTCTTTGCTTCAGGAGCAGACACCTTTTATAGGCTCCCACTGAATAAATTTCAAACTGCATATCAGATTGTCGTTGTATTTCAGTGTCTTCCACCAAAAAGAGATGGACAGCAGCCAATGGACACATTTTATCAGCCAAATTTAGTATAATTTCATTGGCTTCAGTGAAGCTAAATCAGTTGTGAATGTGTTAAATGAAGACTCCCTCTGTTTTTATTTTATCATTATGAAGTGGAAAAGGATGGAACATTTTTGTACCCAGTGTCTTCTCTGTGTTAACAGGCACATTTAAAAGTTAAAAATGAAAAAACATGAAAGAGTGGGAAGAGAAAAAATGTCATATTGTGCTCTTCTTTTTCCTACTGTGAATTAAAAATACTTCTCTATTATTGGTTTATCAACAAATGACATTGAGTACTTTTTTTAACTTCCCATCTTCATTTTAATCCTTCTGCAATGGACTTGAGTCTTACTTGATTTCTTATGAGTTCTCAGACACAGCCATTCCTTAGCTTGTGTTGTAACCTTTGATTTATACCAGCAAATTTGAGAGGATGTATAGCCCTCTTGCACAATGAATCTTCTGGCGTCACTGGTAATAAAGGGTGAGAAGAATGGAGAAAAGATAAAAGTACTGTTTCTTTCTTTGCTTGCTCAAGGAAATCCTTCTGCTGGGCTGTTATTACTAACCAGGTCTGGGAAACTTAATTTGGAGTTGCTTGCTGTTTCTTAGAAATGTTTCTCCTTTGGAGTCATGTGGTGAAATGTTTATCACTTAGATAAGTTAGTCAAAGATAAGGTATGAACAATAGATGAAATTCTGCTTTCAGCTGCATTTGTGTGTTTCCCACTGGCTGAAGCAGGAGGACTGCAGGAATATTTTGCCAATCCTAATAAGCAACCAGACAATAAAAAGCACCCATATGTCCCCTTTTTTATAATACAGGCATTAAAAAAAGCCCATTACTTTAAGTGTAACTAAAATACCTGGTTTGCTTAAACTTGTAGTGTCTGTTTGTGCAATTTATAGTCATGTTGCCTAAACACTGCCTATATGTAACATTATATGTGTATTTTGCAGCAGTGGATGGTGTCAGTAACTCTGACTCTGACTACACCAGTGAAGTCTTGAACCCACATATAAGAAAAGCTGAGGCTGTCCAAGATGTTTCCATTTCTGTTCCAGTAACAATCATAGATGATGCTCCAGATGTTAGCACCTCTAATTCAGATGAAAATCAAGAGTTGGAGATTAGGGTTTCACAGAATACCTCATCTGACTCTGTTAATGCAAGAAACTTCACAAATAAAAACAACAATGCAGGTTCCTTTGATAAGGGACACACAGATGGCAGAGCTGTATGCAAGGACCTAACATATCAGCAACCATCTGAAAATGAATTCCTTCACTTGCCTGTGGAACAGAGGAGAGATATGTTTGAATCTCTCACATCCTCCTTTGAAAAAAGAAATGAAAAGAACTTAAGACTGGAACCCTCTCCTAAACATGGTGTGAAGTCTGAGGAATGCAAATCCAAGCTGAGTCCATCTCACTCCAAAGCCACAATTGAAATCAGTACAGCAAAAGAGAAGCTAAATCCAGTTAATGAATGTAGTAGCAGGGAGAGATCTTTGAAAAAAAGTAAATCAGAGTTAGAAATCAAATGGCCACCAGCAAAAAAAACGGAAGTAGAAGTCCCATCGACACCTACATGGTGTCATCGTGCCCAGAATTCAGGATCAAGCTACGAACCTAAAATGGGTTTGACAACCTTTAAAGTTGTACCTCCCAAACCCGAAGTAAGACATTTTGATAGAGGAGTTTCACTCTCCACTGGTGCCATTAAGATAGATGAACTAGGCAATCTGATAGGCCCAAACACCAGTGTTAGTAAGCAGGTACAAGGTTCTGCTTCTGATGAAAGTGAGGAAATTCATATTGGGAAAGTGAAGGCATTCTGGAGGTCAAGTTCTATGGAAAAGCAAAGTGATGACTCTGCTGAGCATTTTCCTAAAAAGTCTAAGGACTCTAAGCCCTTCACTATAAAACACGAACACAAACCTGTCTGTCTTGCAGCTCCAAAATCTGCAGCACCACAAACTGTTACTACCCAGGCAGCTGAAAGACAGTCTGAGAGTGAAAGGACCAAACCAGCTCCTTCAGTTACACAGTCCCAGGTAACACCTTTAGCAGCCCCAGCCCTTAGTAAGGACAAGCTGGAACTCCCATTTGTAAAGCCACACAGGAGAACTTCAAGTCAGTATGTTGCCTCTGCCATTGCAAGACACATCAGTGCAACTACCTTTAAATCTGACAATATGGAATATAATGAGAAAGATGAAAACAAGCAAGGGGTAGGAGAGGTTAAGAATGAAGCAGAAGTTTCACCAAAAAGATGTATTATTGTCGCCAAATATAGCCCTGTGGAAGCAGAATCATCAGAAACTAGAGAAACACTTTCAAGTATTTTTGCTTGTCAGAAAGCATCCCACAGATTTACACCTGGTGATAATTCTGGTGTGGAAAACAAAGTAGTTAATATCAGGGCACCAAATCAAGCAACTCCTGCGAGTTTCTATAAAAAGAATGCCAGTGTCCCACTTACTAAATCCTCTTCAAAGAATAACAACAGTGCAGAAGATGATCATGGTTTAAACAGCAAACAGACTGTAGCAGAGAAAAAGATTGTGTTTGACCAGAAATGTGAGACTTTGACCCATACTAACTCAGCGTCATCCCTCAAGTCTCCTGATCTCCAAGGAGTCCCATCCTCTTTCAGCTCATCTCTTCGAGTCACTAAATGGCGTCCTGCTAACGGTGCACAAGTTAGCTCACTTAAAGCTTCAGCTGAACTAAATGGTGTAGCAGCAAATTTAGAGTCAGAACAGGAGGAGAAACCTGATGATTCAGATGTTAATACTGTTGGTGATCTGGATGTTAATGTGCAGACCAACATTTTTGGACCAAAGAAGAAGTTCAAGCCTATCATCCAAAAGCCAGTTCCAAAAGACACATCATTGCACAGTGCCCTAATGGAAGCCATTCAAACAGGAGGGGGAAAGGAGAAACTCAGAAAGGTAAAGTAGAAACCTTTTTTAACCTGATCAGACTGCAGAGCTTTATATTCACCTTGTCAGACACCAGAGGTTTGATAACTTGTACAGTTGCTGGTGAGCTGGAGAACACAAATGTATACATTGAAAAATGTATAATGGCAAAATGCAGACCAAGCTGCTGCTTATTCTCCACATCCTGTATATTATGCAACATCATGGCTGCTGCATTAGCTGGAGGAGTCTAGTGCATAGAGGGTGCATAGGCACAGATAAAGGAGAGGTAATTGATGTTAGTCTAAGAGCCAAACCCTCATTTCAGTGTGTTATGTAAAAACAGGAACTCTCAGCATGGTGAAAACTTGTAAATACCTGCAGTGAAAGAAAATTGCATTTTGTTTTGCTGGGGATAATAGTATGACTCTGACTTCATGCTCAGGGGATATGGGCTGCATCTCTAAGTACAGCATTACTATCTACACATATCCTTACCATTCAGTATGAATAAGGTTTTACAAGCAGGGCCAAAGAAAGACAAACTGATGAGTCTTCATAGTTTGCATTCTGGTGCAAGTGCCAAAAAGTGTTTCCAAGCTATCTCAAAGTAAATATCAAATAACAATGTGAGGTTTATTCGCTTCATATTCTAGGTTTCAAACAGTGCACTAAATGGCAGTCATGGGAAACCCTCATATGCTGAGCCAGAGAATGAACGCTCAGCCCTACTAGCGGCAATTAGAGGCCACAGTGGCACCTCAAAGCTAAAAAAGGTAAGGGATCAATATGGTAAGTGATATTCAAAGTACAGTCTATTCCTTCTGAGTGTTTTGAAAAAAAAAAAAATCCCACAAATGAAATGTTGTGCTGCAAAGACAAAAATTGAGGGGGTAGCTGTATGACAGAAGACTGGATCTGATTTAAACATAGCAGGTTCAATCCTATTCTCTGCTATAAAATTTAAAAGTCTTTCAAATAGTGTGCTTTTAATTTAGAAAGAAGCATGTAGAAATCCAAGCCAGTTACAGGGAGTGTACATAGAAGACATCAAATGTTCATCATTTTCACATTTAGGTGGGATCTTTTTGGTTTTAGTTGGAAAGGATGGTTTTGGTTGGAAAGGACTTAAGCATTATCTAGTTCCAACCCCTCTGTTTTGGGCAAGGACACCTCCCATTAGACCAGGTTGCTCAAGGCCCCATCCAACCAGGCCTTGAACACCAACAGGGATGGGACATCCACAGCTCCTCCACACAGAGAAGCTCTACTTTAGGAGTTTGCAATTGGATTAATATATTTGCATTACCTACCAAATATATACACACACCCAGCTTCCTGGAAACACTAGGGCTTCTTCATACATGCAGTTTATCTGCTAACATGGTACAAGTTGTATGCAAGTAATTGTTGTTGATGTTTCATCAACATTCACCACAGCAGGATGATTCCTTCTCTCTGAAAGATTTATCTAATCATTAAAGCATCTCTTATTCCTAATAGCCAAAATCTGCATTGTTCTAGCCTTAGTTTTCACTCAGTTGACTAATCCGGCCAAAGATGTGTCCTTGGCAAGGAGGTTCCCATTTCCCTCGTGCAATGACTCAGTTCATTAGCACATATCCAGATAGCTGGCATGAGATAGAAAAATTCTCTTGCCTGTGTTAGGGAATTACTTCACCCCTCAAATATCCTACTGCCCTTGCTGCAGGTATTGCACAGCTTGCTCTGAGCCTGTGAGCAGGATGTGCTAAGCAGAAGCAATCTTCACACATACTTAACTGCATTCTGCACTCATTAGGAATAAATAGCAATTTGTGTAAAAGAGGCTCTGACAATGAAGTCATCACAGAGACTTTTTGGAATACTTTCCTCTGGCAGAGAAGTTTTTGCCATGATTTTAAAGTTGCCTAGAAACAATATGCTTTTTCACACCATGTCACCTGTGCTAGTTAAATCAGTGTGTTTGTGTGTGTACAGGGCTCAATACAGATGTGCTGTCCCTTTCACGTTGTCTCAAATGTTAGCCTTTTATCTAACATGACACAGTGCTCATATATATATTGTGTGTATATGCATATGTATAGGGAAGGAATATAATACAGATTCTCTCTGTGGATTCAATTTTAGGGGAGTTGAATCCTTTAATTTTTCAGCACAGAAGCTCTGTGCTACAGTTTGTCTGAGAAATGAATTACAATGGATCTGCTTGGAAACCTCCTATTTGGCCCACAGTACTGAATTTCCGAATAATTGCTGAATCACTATAATTACTAACAATTTGTCACGATTATTACTAGTAATGATGTTAATGGCAAAAGTATCTCTTGACACAGTTGAGGGAAAACTGGCTTAGTCTGAAAGACTGTCTTTTTCACCTGAATGCATTTAGAGTAGGATGAGTTTCCAAGCTGGTAATTTGTGCAGAAATTTTAGTTCCTGAAATTCCACAGAAACACACTTGGAAGAATAATCAATCTATTTTGTTCTCAGTGCTTTCACATAGCTCTCTCTGGCTTTTTTTTTTTTTCGTCTTTTCTCTTTTTTTCTTTTTTTTAAGTATTGCTGGAAACTTTAGGTTTAATGACTTTTTTTCCAGTGAAGCTATGCCTGAGAGCTCAGATCTGAAAGAGCTTCCCTGTCATCTGAGATTATTTCTGTGCAGCCCAGACTGCAAAAAGTAATCATATTCCTGGGTGGCTACTGCAGCCTTAACATATCTTCCTGATTCCAAAACCCTTGTGGTTGTTTCCAAATTAATACCAAGTCCAACTTTCTCTCTTACCTTACATGCCAAGAAGAGTTACAGGATGCTGAAGCTCACAGTAAATAAAGATTGAGTTTCTGAGACAGACTCAGTGCCAAGTCCTCGATGCTGGTAATCAGCCCAGCTGAGTGATGTGAGTGAGTAGTAACAGATGTTCAACCCCATGAGCAAACAAAAGTTCTATGGCTTTTACATCATCCAAGAAAAGTGAAATAGGGGTACTGAAATCAAATGTCAAATAATTACAGTTTAACCATGCTTGATATTAACTGACTTATTTCAACTGCATGATGAGCAGATCTCCTCATTGGCCTCCCAAGAGCTGCAGCGTTTTAGGGACGCAGAACGTTCCTTGCAGAAGGCAGAAGACCTTCAGGAAGAGCACCTATATATCCCACCTGCCCCTGCCCAGCCACCACCACCACCTCCCATTCAGCTGTCAGCAGCAGCTCCTAAATCCTCTGCCACAGCTTCAGGTAATCCAATGGAGGCAAGGCAAGCCCTCTTGGAGGCCATTCGCTCTGGTGCTGGAGCAGCAAAGTTAAGAAAGGTAAATGTACTTTCATATTTTGCCGTGTATGAAACAACCTGTGCTTACTGTTTTCAGAACCATTTTTAAGCTGTTCTAGGCAGAAATTTCTTTCTTCCATCAGAAGAAGGTACATGCACACTATTTCCTCTAACTGAATCAAAGGTTGGGAATGTATCTGAAACCTTTGAACAGTTAATGAAACACACCTGTGCATATATGCAACCATGTGAACAGACATTGTGTTTTATTAAAAAGACCATCAAGAGCGTGACTATAATTTCAGAAAGGATTTTCATGACCTTTTCTTTCTATGTTATCTGAGATAATACTGGATGTCCTTTGGACAAGGTGAGCCTATGAAAGATCAGATATGAGACCCCAAAGTAAATTTATAAATATTCTCTCCGAATTTCAGTAGTGTGTCCTAGACCTTGATTCCCAACACTTAAACCTTGATCACACATGCTGAGAGCTGTCAGTAAAACTGTGAGGTCAATTTAATGTCTGCCTGAACTTTTTTAATTGAATGATGTGTGTTTCATTTTTGTGGTTAGATGTGAATCGGTCAACTCCCAGATGGCTAAATGCTCAGTTGCCTGTGTGTGATTTTTGGAGCAGCTATACTTATCTCTTTGATCAAAGTTTGTTCTTCCCAATCTCAAGTTACGCTGTATTTCTTGGTAAAGAGAAGCAGATCAGTTGTCTTGAGTGGAGGCATCCCAATATTACACTGCAGTATCCAAGAATAGACTTTGATCCAAGGACTTTAAGGGAATGTAGAAAAGCAGGTGTAGTTTTCCCAACAAATGAGTTAACTGATGCCAGCCATAAATGTGTAAATAGTCTTTAACCTTGCTCACTTGTCCTCTTTTAAATAATTTTAAAATGCACTCAAATTTTAACATTTAAAAATTGTCAAAAAAATCTGGTTTCTGATAAACCAGAAACTCCACAGAATTCCACAGGTGGCACAAACAAATCAGTGTTTCAGGGAAATTTATATCAGCATGTTCTGATTACATCAGTAATATGGATGTGCAGTTAATTTTTCATGTGAAAAATTACATTTGTGTTATGCAGATGATTATGAGGACCAGCTGAGTTCACACTTGGCTTTTTCAGCTTGGAGAAGGCTGAGGAGCAACCTCAATGCCGTCAGTGCCTTCCTTGAGGAGGGCAGCTGAGGGGCAGGCACAGTCTCCTCTCCGTGGTGGCCAGCAGTAGATCCCAAGGGAATGGAATGCAGCTCTGCCAGGGGAAGTTCATACAACAGTAGGAAAAGGTTCTTCACTCAGAAGGTGTTTGGGCACTGGAACAGGCTTCCCAGGGAAGTGGTCACAGCACCAAGCCTGACAGAGTTCAAGGAGGAGCTGGGCGATGCTCCTAGTCATATGGTTTCGTTTTAGGCAGTTCCTGGGAGGAGCAGGGAGTTGGACTCAGTGTTCCTTATGGGTCCCTTCCAACTTGAGAGATTCTGTGATTCTAAGACTACAAATTATGAAGAAGTCAGGCCTTTATTCCCCCACTTCACCAAGTGACAGAGAAAAAAAATGGGGCTTGGATATTCAAGGGTACTTCATGCAGTTGTTTTCTAGATACTTCCAAATTTCTTGTTCTTCCAACTGCATTGCTCTTGCAGAAGTCTCTGAGGGGATCCTTAGCTCTACTCATGAAAACAAGTCCTTTTCATATCTTTAGGGGGTTATTTCAAAACACTTGGATAACCAGTGCAGGTTATAAAAGTACACCAGATAGACTGATGTATTCTGCTAAACACTGTGTCTGTCTTGTCTCATTTCCAAAGCAGAATAATTTTTGCTACTTTTGACATTGAAACAACAGAAGAGTACATCTCATTATATAGGTCTCTTATGAAAATAAAAGAGACCAGTGTTTTTTCCAAGACAGAGTATGATTTTCTTATTACTGTGCTGTCCTTCCAGATATTGGATATGCAAGCTAGTCTTATGTATGCCAAAGTCATCATGACACTTTGACATCTGAGATCTCATGCCCTTGATAATTGATTAAAGTAAAAATGTTGTCAGATTTCTGAAAAGGCTTTCTATCCAGTGTGCTTTAATATCTCTTCTAGTTTTATTTTTATATAGAGAGCCAAATTCTGATCCTTCCCTGCAGCTGGACAACTTGTGACAGCAAAAGTTGAATCCATAGAGGAGAGAGACTACATAACAGCTGAATATCAGTATTTTCTCCTTTACCTACAGGTCTAAGGAGCACTGAGGTTTTTGTAGGCTGTGGCTGACAGGTTGCTTTGTGCCCCTGCTGAAGCAAATTTTTTTCTTTGTTTTGCCTCTTCTGTCAAAGTTCTATGATGTTGTGATTTGGAAATGTGAGCACAGCGCTGTTTTTGGCTTTGCTTTCTGGAAGATTTTGGTTGCAGCAACTAGACAGCAGAATAGGTAGTTCAGTTCAGTAATGGCATCTGTTTCTCTTCCACTGTCTTCCCAAAGTCTTCTGGGACAAAGGCTTCTGACAGCAAAGTCATTTATTTAGCTAATATTGTGGAGAACTGGGAAAAATCTGTGTTGCTGACAGTAAAGTCATTTATTTAGCAATATAGTAGAGAACTAGGAAGAATCTGTGTTGCATAATTATGTGTGACTTGGTGCTTATTTATGTGGGGTTAGTTGTGATGGAAGTAGATCAAACATAGCTGTCACGGGAAGCAAATGGAAAAAGAAACCAATTGCCTAGATAAGGAGCATCCCAACAAACATCTGAGCTCAAGTAATATCAGTGAAAAGGCAGCTCCTCCACTCCTCCCCTGATTACACAGCTGTTTGCTTAAGTCATGAACTTTAAGGTTAAAAGATTCGCTCTACAGGAAATGAGGAGAGAAGTTGCTGCAGGCTGACCTTGCTTAGCTGAGAGTCAGGGTCTGCACAGCACAGTCTCTAATTGGGTCAACCAAAAGAAACCAGAGCAGAAATAGATGCTTGAGGGAAATGCCAAGTATAGGCAAGACAGTGTATACATACCTCTCCTCACTCTTCCTTAATCCATTTTTTTGGAGTACTGTGCATGTTTTGGAAATAACTCACTCTTTGCTTTGAAGAAATGGCTTCTGTTTTATTGCACACTTTTACTGTCCAGAGACTCCTGAAAGAAAATTCCTGCAGGTGCCAAGCTCAGTTGAGCCTGCTCAGTCAAGTGGTTCATCCCCAGTGCAGGGTAGTTCAGATACCTGCCAGAAAGTGGTTACACTACAGATCCTACCCAAAAGAAAGGGAGACACAGAAGTGTTACAGGAATGGGATGAATTTACCAGCCTGGAGAAGGCCTGACAATGTTCAGGGAAGTAACCCTTTTCTTCAGTTTTCAAAATGGTCTGTCAAGGAACCTGACGTGTTCAACACAGCCAAAGTATAACAGCAAGTCAGGGAGGTGGCATCAAGTAAAGCCACCAGCCATGATGGGTTCCCCGGTGCCTTTAGTGGTTACTTATGAGAAATGAACAAGTCTCACTAGCAGGGAGGCTGTCCCAGCCATGGGGTCTGCTGCATGTGCAAAGGAGAATCAGTTGCTCTAGGAAGTAAACAGCTCATCTGAGATGAAATTTTGGCCAATTCTGGTGGACAAAACTCAGGTCATAGACCTGTACCATTTGACATTCTGATTTTAAAACTGAACTAGTGTTTTCCTGAAATTGTGTCAAACAGTATCATATAGTTAAGTTTATATATATGTGCAGTTTTTAACTTCCCATTTGCCATCTCATAAAATGCAAAATAATGTAGCTAGATGTCTGAAATTCTGTATATCAATACGTGGATATTTTTGTATTTGTGTAACTTGCCTTGGAATTTACCATGATTATTTGTGGAAAAAAAAAACATAACTACACATGCAAATAACCCGTTAGCTGTCTAGCTGTAGGTATAGTTGCAGCACAAGTCCATGCAGGATTAAAAATCTTACTCAACAAAGGGAAGCTGTAAAAGGTGCTTTAGCTTATATGCCATACACTCATTTTAGGCAGAGTTGTACCCAGGAATTTGGTAGAGATATTGCAGGGGAATGTGTCTGCACATGGTGGGGAAAGCAAGTTAGATCTCTGAAGAACAGGCTGTTGCTCTTGGTAAATTGATTGCTTTCGACCACTTTTTAATGGTATGTTCAAGGGAGATTCTGCAGATTCCATGCACTTTCCAATAAAGACTGGAGTTGCACCGAAGTAGCCTTTTCTGTTTGTTCACTGAGACTTTAAAAATTAATTTGGCTCCATCACACTTCCTACAAACATTCATGGTGATGTCTGGCATCAGCATTAGCTCACGTCAGTTCTTGATACGTGCAGTGTATCATTCTGTTGGCAATCAAAGGAGTCAGGTAAGGTAATTACTGCACCAATTGCAATGAGTCCCTGTGTTCTCTGGGATAATTCAGAGTTGGTTGTCAACAAGTAAAGCATTGGTCGGAATTATGGCATGTTGAGTGTCTTCTGGGAAGCGTGGCCTAGTTCCATACCTTTATGTCAAATGGTGGACTATTCTTCTCACATAAGCAGAGAAGCATAATTGTGAATGAACAAATACTCTTTCTTATCACCAGTATCTGTGGGTGCAATGAGAGAAATTACAGACTCAAAGCCACAGTTGATGTAGGCATTGGTATGCTGGAAATGGGGCAGCAGGCCCAACGATAAGGTTGGCCAAGCTTGATATACAGATAGGTAAATGCACCTATAAAATTATTCTAGTTCCCATGCACAGTGAGAGGCAGGCATTTGCATGCTGTTACTCTGTTTGAATTGAAACATAAAACATAATTTGAACTCTTCACCTTGCTAATAATTTATACCATGACCTATTTTTTTCCTCAAGAGTAAGGGTCAAAATGGAAAATTTAGACTTGATCAAATGCATTATTCCTGTTCAGCTTTTGTGGTGACCTTAATGTATATCGCTCTGATAGAATCAAAGCTCAGTGACTTTGAATTTGGAAGAGCACCGTAGCATATGTATTTGAAATTAATCATACGCTTAGATGACCCGAGGAGTGGGAAGGAAGATAAGCATTTGTTTAAGTATTTTCCTGAATCAAAGCCACTGGGAGTTTCCTTCATTCAATCAGGAAGCAAAGTACTCATCGATTGATTTTTTTATGGCTAGTTACAGCTAAGCAATACAGAACAGATTTTGACTGACAGATGTTGCGTACTTGCAGCCTGGGCTTCTGTGCATTCTACAAAATGGAGGAATTTCACAGAAAAATGCATCACCTATGCTCCAGAAATAACACAATTGCAAACATAATACCTAAGGATGTATGCGGTGTGGGTTTTTTGAGGTGTGGGCTTTTTTAGGGAAGGATAGCACTTTTTTTAGACCAAGTAATATAGCTGGGGAAAAAAAAAAAAAGGCAGATAAGCTTAAGTAGTGTCAAGGAGCAGATGAAGAGACCGGTCTTGAAAACAGCCCCACGGGAGAATGTTTGGTTAACAATGTCAACAGTTGGAGGCTTAAAAATATCTTGAATGATCATGTGCTTTTCTTTGTTACAGGTCCCTCTGCTCGTTTGAATCATGTAAAAAGAATAGGTACCTGGAAAATCTAACCCTGTATGCACCCATAATCATCATTCAAAGTCTGAAGTGGCAAAAGAAATCAAGAAGTTTAGCTTATTGTCTTGACTACAAGCCAAAATAAGTTGTAGTTAATTTTCTGTGTGTTCCTGCATAATGGTTCTGAGGGGAAAATATGTTGCTCTGCTGTAAAGCTTCTGTGCCAAGGAATTGTGTTTTGCCTCTGAATATTTAAGATTGCCAATAAACTATTCTTGTTGGCAGGTTAATAAGGGTATAAACACTGTGCAGTCCTATGTTAATACTTAATTGTGTTTATGGGCAAAACTGAAAACTTTTGTAGCTATCTGAAAAGTAATACTCATTTCCAGCTGTTAAAAATATGTAACTATTTCAAACTATTTACTTGCTTCTTTTTTGATTTCAAGAAGGTCTGTAAGCAACTAGAGTGAAAACCTGAGTAAAGATCTATAAAAAAACAATCACAAGAAAAAAGTTATGATACCTAAATTGACATGTGCTGGGGTCATTGGTTTTTAAAATTAGATTAACTTTGTATGTCTGCTGGAGCTCTGAGAAAGCAGGCAATCAATAATGAATGTGAGACAGTGTCTATTGAAAAGTTACTTATGGGATATGAAGTATAGAATGCTGATGTGCAGAGATATGCTGAACCCTAGTAACAAACATGGCACTTCAAAAACATTGAGCCCCTCTAAAGGATCTCTATTTGCAACAGACTATGGAGGTTATAAATAAGATTCAGAGTACAGAGGTCCAAGATGTAGAATTCATCCTGCACTGTAAAATGAAGAGGAGCTGGTTTCTAACAGTAACCAGGACTTTGTGGTCTGTTGTTCAGGTCATGCATAAGTTGGCCCTTGGTTTCTAATTTGTATGACTGTTGTATGTTGTCTCACAAGTATTTATAGCAGCATCTTTTTCAAATGTTAACTACTTTGGTAGTTGTTGTTGTACATATTTTGAAAATATTTCGTTAAACTGATTAACTTAAAAAGGACAAATTAATTTCTTTTTCACATTTCCTATATTGTAATGAAACTGAAGAAGAGAAAGTTTGTATATTTACATTTTTATAATCAGAGACTACAGTGGTGGCAGATTTTTTCCTTGAGCTGGAATTTAAAATGTATAGCTATGGACTGTTGAAAGCAGGAGAATATTTAGCCATCTGCATTTAATGTGACTATATATTATATATTGTAAAATATTGATGTCTGTTAGTGCCACAAATAAAAACAAAAATCAAAACCTGACATGACTTTAAAGGCACTTTTTTGGTTTTTGTCAAATATTTTCCATTTACTGTAAGAAATTAGAACTAGAAATGTACTTTAGCAAGCTGATATGCTGTGATCATTATCTCAAGTCTAACATAAAATATCTCAAGACAGGAAAGTGTTCACAACTAACATTTGGAAGTGCAGTAGAAATCACCAGCTAGGATCAGTATGTGCGTTATATACATTTCAACAATGATGGAATACTGGTATTGCATTTCTTCATTAGGGAAGCTTATATATTCAGAATTAAGGTGCCCTGTCGCACCCTAGGATAAATAACATCACCTCTGATCATCCTTCTTTTGCCTTTGAAATCTTCTTGGTGTGCTGCAGTCAGAAGTTCTAACATTGAAAATGCTATCACAGGAAAGGATTCAGTCACTTGTAAGTTTGATACTGTTGGTATTCCCCACAGCAGCAAATACTCCTTCCTTGGCTGGCTGCTGCAAGGCAAATCTCATTGCATCTCTCCCTCTTCTTGTTATTAGTGTTGCCTGAAGGGTCTGGGTGCATAGCCCTTCTTCCTAACATCCTTTTAGTGTAATAAGTTATATAAGTACTTACTTTTCAATGTAAGGGATTCAAAACTGGATTTTTTGACAATAGCATCCTCTGGGCTTCACAATGCAAAGGTCCTGGTTCTGGGTGAGGTGCTATATATATATTACCAAAGTTTCTAAGTTTTATTAATAGATAAACTTCTGGGTAAAAGCTATAAAAACAACTACAGTATAAGATGTCATCTTCACTTTGACAGCAGAAAAAAAAATTGCAAAAACCCTGATGGCTCAGTCACAACTCAAACTAAAAATGGAGGGGGAGTTCAGCTACCTACAGTAGGAAGCCTAGGCTGGGTGTTCATTCCTTTCTCATGTTAATGGGAATTGTATCTGCTCTTAAACTGTCATCCGGGTGCTGTTGAACTCTTGGTAGGAGCTCAACTGAACCCCAGGTGAATGCAGATTTTATTGTAAACCCATTTATAATGAAGTCCAGTTATGGGTATGACCCTTCCATATAGAAACTTTCTGTTCATGCTTTTAGTAGTAGTAATGGCTCATCCTAAGTTAAAAGGAAAACCCTGAAATGTGTCTGGTGAAGACATGGCCTTCTCAGCACCAAGTATTTTCATGTATGTGGCTGCTCTTACTGTCCCACACTGTATGCTAGTGCAGACACAGCCTGTGTACACAGCCTGTAGAGATGTACCTGTTGCCCAGGTTACACCCTGACATGTGCTGTCTGCAAGCTCCTTTCTTTTTTGAAGGACTGTAAGAAGGACAGGGAGCTCCCCTTTCCCCCAGTATCTCTCTGCCTAGATTGTCCCCACATGCTCTTGCCTCAGTTCAACCAGAGGAAAGACTCAGACATATGCCTGATTCATCCAGCCCTTTATATTTTCTTTCTTAGGAAGAGATTGAAATTAAATGAAAAAATGGTATCACCACAGAAACTGAATGGAGAATTTGGATTTGATATCTTTATTTATTGTACAGGTATAATTCAATGTTCAGGGCTTAAGGAAATCTAATATTATGTCTCAAATAAAAATTTCTACTTCTTCCCTCCCCTTTTTAACATGTTTTGTTGTTTGTTTTTTTTTTTTTAAACTTGAGTTTAAAGTAATCCTCAACCATTAAGTCAGCATTAGATCTCTCTGATTAGATATTTAATTTTAAATAATACTGGTTGTCTGCACAAACTATTTGATGTAGAGGAGTTCATTATAGATACATTTTTCTAAGGACAGCCTGTTAGCATTAGTTATGCAAAGTATTGGACCAGAGCACCTCTTAAAATGCACATCAATCTATAGAGTTTCAAGCATGGCAGGGTTCAACTTCCCCAGTTCATATAAGTGATTTGCACTATGCATACTACATTTGCCACAGCCAAAAATTGGCATTTCATCAGTGTGTAGGAGAAAGAAAGAGAACAAGAGATGCACTTATGAAAGACTGGAAAACTACACCCTAAGATAGTTTTCCCTCTAACCTCTCCAGAAAAGAAAGAAGCAGTTCTATTGTTGAGTGCTGCTTAGCATTAAAAAAAGGCTTAATTTTAATCCAAAGATTTGCACAAATCTTGATTTGAATCAGTTCATCTGAATGAAATGTTTATAAATCCATTCTTTGTTGGTGCAATATGAAAAATAGTTGTCTTTGGCAACCATTAATTAGCAACTTTTACATATGTAAAGTATTTATTTGTGTGCATTGTATCTCATCTCTAGTCCCCTGTTGGGTTACGTATGCATTATGTGTACCAACGTGCTTTGCCTGTGAGACTTCTCTAAAGATTTATTAGACTTTTCCCATTGTCACTCCGTTTGTTGCTGCTGAGCACACACAATAAAATACTCCATGCCCCTGCCATATAGTTTTACCTGCCATAATGGTTGTGTTTCCTCACTTGCAGAAAATGACCTTTGCAATGATAAAGTTCTTTTTTAAACATAAAATGAAACAAGTTCCTGATTTTTCAGTAATGTTCACCTGGATTTTGTGCATCTCTGTTTTGATCTGCTTTTCTTTTTGCTTTGATTCATAGCTGATGGCTTCCTTTAGCTGGAGAAAGTTTCCCTGTAGTTGCATTCTCAGGGTTTTTCATCAAAGTATGGCAAGATGGATGACCCTTTCTAAAAGCAAAAAGATACCTATTTTTTTGTTATTTTTACCAAATATAATTAATTTTTTTAATAAATGTAATTTTCTTAGATACTAGTAGGTTGCATGATGCTGCACCAGATATCAAAATCCCACTATCCTCTGTTTGTCTAGCAACTTTTTTGTTCTTGTTTAAACAGTTTCTGATTTAGTGCAGTATTGAAGATTTCAAAAACAGAGAGAAAATAGAACTACTTAACAGGAATATTGTGTTTTTCACACTTAAGGAGTTTAGGAACAAGCTCACTTCCATAGTCTGTTCCCTCCCATCACTCATTCCATATGTACAGGAGCACGCGCGCACAGAGTCTCCTTCGTCATTTCAGAAGGTCAGGAATAGTTAAAAAAGCATCATTACCATGGGATCCTTTTCCATTTTTAACAGCAGCTTTTTTTGTCCTGTAAAATAGGAATTTCCAGAAAGTCAGGGACTAAGTTTTGGCACAGTCACAGCAGCTATACACAGTCACTGCTGGAAGCAATCTCAAATCCAGCTCCATATAATGCTATCTTCAGCCAATATATTTTCCTTTGTTTTTTTTTTCTTTCCTTTTTTGTCTGTGAACTGATGAAAACATGTATGTGCCATGTCTCTTTTCTGAGGTAATTACTGTGCTCGAAGCCCTAAAAGGTTTTCCCCTGAACAAAGCATAGTGGTGTTGCAGTTGAACACCAGACTGAAAGAGGACATTTATTCATACACAAACACCACTGTCCAGTTTGCAAGTCAGGAGCTGGAAAAGGAAACCTTGTTGAAAGAACAAGACTGTGGAACATTATTGTCCTCTACATCAGAACCTGTGTTTACTGTAACAGGAACAAAGCAAACACAGTGCAAATGGGCGTGGGCTTCCTTTGTCTTGTTCCATGCATTCAACAGAGGGGTTTCTGTCAGAAGCACTGGCATCTGTCCCTAGTAGTGCTTGGCACGGGTGAGTGGGTCACAACTTGAGGGTACTAATTTGGGTGGCATCACTGATGGGTTGTGTCACTGGTTTGGGCTTTTTTTGCCTTGTGATAAGCCAAAATGTGGTTTGATTTAGCCAGTACTCGAGACCGCAAAACAAATGTCTGTGCTGCGGCAATGAGCAAAGGCTTCACACGTGAGGTGGAGAGTGATCCATGATCCAGTGTGCTCCATGATCCAGTGTGTCCCAACTGCAGCACCCAGATTCCAGTAGCCAGTGCAATCTCATCTTCTTAAGCCAGAGGTAATGATAATGGTGAAGGGAGAGGGAAATGGATGCATCTACCTTCTGGCAGAACCTAGGAATAAGCCACATGTAATTCAAAGAGCTGCAGTCCTCCCTGCCCCAGCAACATCTAACAGTGCAAAGAACATGCAGGAGGAACCTCAGTAAGCAGCAGGTCCACCAAAACTACTGAGAGATCTGAATTTTACCGACAAGATCCTGAAACTGCACATATCTCTGCTGATACAGCTACCTGGTGGGTTAACATGCTCCAGACCAGACTAATACTCTCCCCATTATAGACCCTTTGCTGATAAAATCCAGCCCTCAGTCCTTCAGTCAGCTCAGGAGGTGGGTGTACCTGGCGTGTTCCCAACCAGCAGCACCAAACACAGAGCAGTGGTTTGGCTGCCTGCACAGTGCATGCCTCCTCATTCATTAGCCTCGCTGCTAATGTTCCAAACTTCCCAACTTATGGAAGGAACTGTCAGAGGCAATTTGCAGGCAGACAGTGCTGCAGAACTGCAAAGAGTTATATTTTTACATGTTGATGAATAATTTAGCAACAATTCTGTGTTATGTAAAATTACTGCTTTACTGCTACTGGGGCCAATGTTCGTACAAAGTGTTCTAAGCCCAGTTATACAAGTTAAAGCTTGCTAGTTTTATCCTATGCATCTGTCATTAGCGATAATTTTTCCAGGTTCAAACTGGGAAGCAGAGCAGGTCTTTCATTCCAGGAGAGGGAAGTTCCACATCCTTATTCTCCTTCATAGTCCTGATCATCCTACCTATTTCCAAATGGTCAGTTTTGCACTAGGTTGTGCAGTAGTGCTGGGATTCCCCAGAGGAGGATGCCATGTAATATATTTCCATATAAACACCATGAAAATCATCAATCCTCCAGACCTTTGCTCTATATTACACAGCAACCTAAGACCTCTTTTCATGCAGAGTGGCCACATGTTTCATCCCCCTCCCCTTGTGGATGAGCCTGTGTGCTTAATGTGGGCAGGGAACACAGAATATGGGCAGATGCAGATATATCTGGTTTTGGTTTCAGGTTGGAAATTGTTCCTTTGAGATTCCACCTATTCTATACTCAGAGCAGTATTAAAAGATTAGGGAAAGAAAGGAGTATTATTGCCACCCAAAAGCAGGCTTGTAAGGGTAAATTGAGATTCAAAAATTTACAGTAACTTAATGTGGTCCACATCCAGAAATGGAGAAACTCACAGGCTTCCTTAGTACTCTGCATCTCAGCGACTGCTTCTACTGTATTCTACAAGTGTTGCCAAGAGATGCTTAGTTGCAAATGCAAATATGTTCAAGGCTGAAGGATCAAAGAGCAATTAAATTAAAAACTGCTGACAGGTCAATCTTAATAGTCATTTCCATGCTGAAATAAGTCAATAAATCTTAGCATGCAATAAATCTTACCACATAAAGGTGGGCTTGCATAACAGGAAAATGTAGTAAAATATAGCAATATATTTTATGCAAATGATTTTTAAAAGTAATGAGTAGCATGTTTTATTCATCTTGTCCTGGCATCAAAGCGGTCAAGAAGACATTGGACTTCTGGAATGGGTTAATCCTCTGCAACAGCAGTGTGCTGAGCAGGCAGAATGCCTTCTATTTTTATTACTATTTACTTATATTTGTAAATACAAACCTTAATTGAGCTCCTGAGTCCTGCTGTGTTTGGTACTGTGCAATCATCACATAAGTGACTGTCCCTGCCCCAAAGACTTTTGCAAACTAGAAAAGTTAGAGGAGGAGGATGGGAGAAAAGCAGTCGTGTGACTTGCCTGAGGTCACCCAAGTAGTTATGGCAGGGGCAGAACTGGAGCCTGGGATTCCTGTGCCGTTCTTTGGTCCTGTTTTCCAAGTCATACAGCTTCCTGGCCTATAAACTAAATACAGTAAGTATGGATCATATAAGAAACAAACTCAACCTCTCTCAGTACCGCTCAAGCTTCAGAGAGGCAGAGAAAACAGCTGTTCCCCTGGCTTTTGTACCAGACACCTTAACATGTCCTTGTGTTTTTACTTGTCCTCTCAAACGTATTAAGTATGAAATATTAGATAATGCTCTTAGGTGCTTGTGTCTATAATGAGACACATCTCCAACAAACACATAATACAAGAGGGATTTAGAATCCAGCTGCTAAATTTAAAACAGATTTTCTGCATAGTAGAAGTTCCCTGATAGTTAAATAGCCAATATTATCCATCACAGCTTCCTGCCCACCTGTAGCTGTACTGCCTGCTATCCCCAAGGGAAGATCCAAGAGGAAAAGGCTCCCGGTACTGCTGCTTCAGCAGTGCCCAAGTGCCTTAACAAGGATCTTTCTATTTGCCCCTGTGTAAACACAGGATGGCAACCCAGGCAGGCAGCACCAAGTGGAGGGAGCACAGGTCGTTTTAAATCATTTGCACGTTCTAAATCACCAGGCACGATCTTCGAAGAGTGGATCTTGTGTTACACACTGCACTTGGGAGGCAATGTAGACTATTTCCAGCTAGTAAAACTCACAACAAATGACCCGGCACAGGAGAAGTCCTGTTCTCAAGAAAAAGCCTTACATCAGCACAGGCTCACAACTTGCTCTTCTTCTCGCAGTGGAAAGACTGAGGGTTTTAATCCCAATTCTAAAACAAGTCAAAACTTGGTGAGTATAGTAATTGCACAGAATAAAGGGGTTGGGACAACCTGTACATCCCTTCACCATGTTGCATGCTCCCAAAACAGTGAACAAAAGGTGAGGATTTCTTGTTTTGCTCTGAATGCAGGTCTTATGTTACATGTCTAAAGATGCAATGAAAATGAGATTTCGAAACTAATTGCAACCTGTTCCCTTTGCATACTTTTAACCAGAAGTAAGTTTTCCACTGTTACCAAAAATGGCAAAAATGCCTTTTTGCCTCGTATGCCCAGGACAGTAAATTGTCATCAATAATCAAAGACAGCATTAGAAAAAATGGGTTTAATGTGCCAAGGAAGGTTTCTCCAAAGAGCAGGTAATGTTATTGTCCACAGTAGCAAACCAGTCCAGTCCAGATTGAGGTCTACTAGTGAAATACCAAATGGAAGATGTAAACCTGGTTTTATAAAAAATACATCCCAGCTCTACCTGACCTGTGCCTAGGAGCAGATTTTATTTCTCAGTGTGTGAGGCAGAATTTTCAGAGATGAAGAATGATGAGTCAGACCCACGAAATCATGAGACCAGTATCCAGTATGATGAGAGTTGCATTTTTCTGTTTTTAAGGGAACAGGTTCTGCTGTGTGGTTTGGTCTGCCTGATTTCTGAAACTCCTTTGTCTGTCTCTGGGGTGTGGGTAGAGGCGTCAGCACCGTCCTCTCCTAATTTGTCCCCCTAGCTGTGCTGTGGGGTCAGGCAGGGAAACCTAAAGTGGCCCCAAAGGCAAAGAGCAGTTCCAGGAGAAGGGATGTTGGGTCAGCACAGTGCTCAGGCAGCCCCAGTAAGCACAGCTTCTAACTCAGACCCTGTCCACACCAGTACCTCTACACAGGACATTAATTGCTGCTTAAAAAGGAAAATAATAAGAAGGATTAAAGTACAGTATTCCCAGCAACCACTGCATTTGTGCTACCAGACTACTGAATACTTGACCCACATTTGCCAGTGAGTACTGGAAGGTAGTTCAAGCTGGTACTCAAAAAATTTCTGGCCAGATTACTCATTAAGACAGTTTTTAGAGTATTGAGGGGGGGGAAAAGAAGAGACTGTCTTTAAAGTTTTTGCTCAGGCCTGCTTGACTCAGGTTTTGTAGTGGTACAGCTATTTCCGTTCAAGGTGTGATGTTTTTTACTGAAATAGATAAACCAATACTAGTTGGGGACACTTGCACTGACACAATGGTGCTTTATACTAGTACAGCTTATTCGCCTGCTTGTATGAAAATAGAAATTCGAGCATAAATAAGCTTCTTTATACTGGTATAACTGTTTCTACCCTAGGGAAATTAAACCATTTTTACTATACTAGCATAGTTACAATTTTATGTGTAGCCAAGCCTTTGCAGTAGTATACATTCTGTGTAGAAAAACCCTCATGGAGGCCTGTGCCTCGCTGTGCCAAAAAGCTGCAGAAAGTCAGTGAGATTATTCTGCTATTAGTTATTTCTCTGGATCAGGCTATCAAAATCTGGTGGAGGGGAAGTGCTTTCATTTATTTTAGTTGTCTGCTAAAATAGTCCATGTATCTGGCATGGACTTGCAATGGTTTTGTTGATATCTAGAGGCAGCAGACAACAGAAATGAGAGTCAATTTTTTGTAACATATTGCAACAGGAAGAGTAACATTTACAATGTCTTCGTAAATTCATTTTACAGGAGGGGAATAAAGCTTTAGTAGCAGAAGCCTGTCACTGTAAGTCTCTCTGCTTTGGAAATGAGCATCCTCCCCTTGCTCACACCTGGGTATCTCCAATTTAACTCAGCACGATGTAGAAGCAGAAAGCTATTATCCTGTGAGATAATAGCCTATTCAATTGTCATCTCTTACAGACAGAGTACGTTAAGCAAAAAAAAAGAAGAAATACAACTTTTAAGGGTAGTCAGCAATTATGTGAAGCTTTTCACCTTAGAATGCCTTGCAAACTCTAGTTATATTTAAACTCATATTGCTGGAGTATGTCTGTGCAAGTCTATCTGTGTGGGTGCTCTGTCCTTTTTAATATGCTCTATGTAAACATATCAGGAAGATAGGCAACACTCACAGGTCAGTGTATGCAGCAGGAAAATGCTTGAGCTGTGCATAGAAATGTTTGGGAAATGTTTGAGCTCCTGCTGTTGGGACTCCTGTGGGATAGAAGGGAAGGGAAGGGAAGGGAAGGGAAGGGAAGGGAAGGGAAGGGAAGGGAAGGGAAGGGAAGGGAAGGGAAGGGAAGGGAAGGGAAGGGAAGGGAAGGGAAGGGAAGGGAAGGGAAGGGAAGGGAAGGGAAGGGAAGGGAAGGGAAGGGAAGGGAAGGGAAGGGAAGGGAAGGGAAGGGAAGGGAAGGGAAGGGAAGGGAAGGGAAGGGAAGGGAAGGGAAGGGAAGGGAAGGGAAGGGAAGGGAAGGGAAGGGCAATACTTTGTTTCTCGCAGCCTATAATTGTGCTCAGAAATAGAGTCAGCCTCTCCATTTAGGTGATAAGAAAAGTGACTTAAAGAATGGGATGGAAATTATTTTTAAATACCTGATGACAGCATGATTACTTATGGCATTATAGATAGAGTACGCAAGTTGGTGACCCAAGTCTTTTCCCACTAAATATGTATTCACAATCTTCCTCTCTTTGTATTTAATAATTTAGAGGTCGTTTTGGCAGTGTGAAAAATTGATTAATTCACCTGCTATCCTGATGGCCATTATAGGAAAATCACAAAGTCAGGGAAGTGCCTTGATTTTTACAACTGACGTCTTATGCAGACATGAGTCTATTATTCAGCTGTAGAGCTCTGTGGCCCTTGAAGCTGAGTTGCAAGGGTGAAGGTCATTGCTCTTCCAGAATCACATTGCCATTACATGAAGTTTTAATCAGCAAATACTGGACAGACACAGCTCCAGTACCAAACTTAAATACAATGGAATTTGCCCCACAGATGACTGTAGGTCCTTGTTGTTAAATGAACTCTGCCTGTTTACCTTTCAGCTGCAGGTTAAACATACGAAATGTGCCATAATCCAGCTTTTCCCACATCAGAGGCTTGAAGAAACCACTTTCCTGTAGCACTGCGTATAAAGAGGTAACATTTTTTTCATTTGCCTCACATATCAAGATTCAAGGTAATCAGTCATTCATTCTACATCATAAATAATACATGTACCCAACCAAACACAAAAGGCTGTACTTCTGTCTGTTTTCCCTCCACGCTTTAATAAGATCCTCTGAATTTCAAGATGAAATGTGCAGTCTCATATTTAAATCATTAGGTCCCTGTGTGGTATTTTGTCTCATTTTTGCAAGGTCAGGGTGCCCAATGTGCTCAAAGAAAGAAAGAAAGATAATGACTTTATCAGCAGAACAAAAAAACTGATTCAGGGTGAAGAGGAAGTAGGGGACCCATAGAGGGTAAAGGCTTGCTGGGGATTTGCAAGGAAGCTGTAAATCAGTGGTTTCTCACTATGGTGAGATTCACCATCCCTGTGGTACAGTGTTCTGCCATAATGAGCCCTGAGCTCCTCTGTCAGCCCTTTCCCAGGTTTGGATGTGTTTTGCTGAAAGGGTAGCAGTCAAACTTCCAAAATACTTGTGACAACTTCTGGGAAACTGGAATAGTCACCAAAAGAAAACAGAATTTCACAATATCAGTGTGTGTCCAGTAGCTAAAACTTCCTGGTTTCTGTGCAGTTTCTGGCCATGATTACCTGTTTGGAACAGAGGATGGTCCTGAGACCCGGTAAGCCTGGCTTACATTTTTGCTTCCTCACAGGCTTCCTCCATGACCCTGGGAAAATCACTCTATTCTTGCATGTCCTGGTTTCCAGGCCTGTGTTCATACAGGATATCCTCTTTGCTGGCCTCTCCTGTCCTGTCTGCTTCAAGGGAAACCTGCCAGAAGATGAAGAAGGGGCTGAATTGCTGTGCATTTGTTAAGCACTAGGGAGGTCCAAATCTAGGCAACAGTTGTGGTCCCCGTAACATAGGACTATTACAATAATGATGCAATTATTTAACCCATCTAGCTTCCCTGGCTGTTGAACAGCAGATATTTATGGTGTTAAGCTGTGTTTACTGTCAGGTCCCAGCAAGTGCTCACATGAATGCATGGGGCGCAGAAGTATCAAAATAAATGCTACAACTCCTTAGTTTTAGCACAGGGAGAAGCAGGACCTCAATCACAATCCAAGAAAGAGTGAGACAAAAATTTGGCAGGCAAAGTACACTATATTCTCATGCCATCTTTAAATAACCATTTAACTAAAAAAAGAGTCACCTATAAATCCAGATAGAGACACATGATTGAATTCCAAAGCTAGTTTATGAAAAAGATTTCCAAAGACCACATGCTTATATGTTATCTTGGACCACAACAACCTGGGCAATACCAAGACCCCTCTCGGCAGTGACAATTTAGGCACAAAATAGCTACAGAAGTGCATGATTAAATGCAGAGTGTAAAATGAGTATCACTTGCAGAAGTGTCATGCCTTGCCCCCTAGTTATACCCATGGTAAATTTCATCCAGCTAATTAAATCTTCTATGATGCTCAAAGCTGCTCTCCCTCTGATGCCCCTTATGGGACCTTTCAGTAAGAAGTGAGGAGATCACAAAGGACCTTTACAGGTAGTTCACTAAGCTGTAGGGGCAGTCCAGAAAGTGTAACATCTTGACAACTTTAACACAAGTAATCTTATTCTGTCATGGTCCAGTTTGGGCTAATTGTACTCTTCTGGCAGGTTGCTTCTCCACCAGGACAGCTGTCCGAGGGCACCCACTGCAGTGCTGAGTTCTGGCATAACATGCTTTGCTCCCACTATCTCCCAGGTCCTATTTCCAGCTGGGGTGCTGGGGGTAAGAGCAAACCTTGGCAGCTGGGATGGAGCTGATGGCATCACTGCTTGGCAAAGAGCTCAGAGATTTTTAGAATCAAGAGTCTCACAGCCAGCACAGCCAGACCATAGTGGTCAACAAACTGCTGACCACAGAGCAGTCATAGACACAAGCTGAAGATTATTCATGAGAGGAATAGATTATTTCCCCCTTCAATTATCTTTTTACTCCTGAAAAATAAAAACAAAACCCTTTAATTTTATGGGGTTTCTTTTCGAGTCCAAGGGTTCAGGATAAACTAGCAGGCTTAAGAAAGAAAATGTCCATAAATTCAAAACACATATTCTTTCCTAATGATTTCCCTCTCTTCTCTAAGATGCTGAAAGAAGATGGGCTGATAGATGTGCTCCTGAACAGTCCTTTGTACATGACGTATCTGGAAACTGAAATATATGCAATGAGTTAAATTGACTGCCTCGTACTTAAATTAATCACAACCCAGATGGAATGTGAAAGATTTTACGCACACACATGCACATTCATACACACATACACACACACACACACACACAGACACACACACACAAGCAGGTGTGTAACCTCTTAAGGAGTTTATAAAGGAAACCTGTAAAGTGATGGATGAAAAAATAAGAGTCCTCCCTATGTTCATTTAAAACCTATTAAAGACCTATTAAAGCTTCATTTGAAAATCTCCAGAACACACACCCAGCCCCATGTTGACTGAAATCCTGCTGTCCCCAGAGCCCCCAGGCTCATTTGGAAACATTAGTGATGTCTAAAAAAGCAAGGTATATTGCATCTCTGTGCCTCACCACTTCCAGGCATAACTGGTAAGAGTCCACAACTCCCCTCTCTCCTCTGTAAATGTTGCCCAAGCATCAGAAATTCTTTTGTCATCAGGTCCTGACTCACAGCCCAACTTCATCCCTGGGTCCTGTGCCACACATTTTAAGCCAAAGACTGAGGTTTTCCTTCGAATCTTCCTTCCTAGCTTCCCTTGCTCCTCCTGGCAAGCAACCAGATCAACTGCTAGGATAACCCTGTCTCCTCCTGAAAAACAACTGAACGAGCTTGGCTTTCTTCCTCCCAGAGGGTGCAGGTCTTTCCAGCTGCCGAGATAGCTCAGGCTACCTAGAGGGATTTTTCTGATGTACAAGCAAATCTTATGGAAGGAAGTAGAAGTCACAAAGAGGGCAGGGGCAGGAAGCCACCTTTCAAAAGCAGCCTGATGCAGTGTGCCTCCTCTAGTGTGGCAGGGCCTCAGGAAAAGAATTCACTGATGATGGCCTTAAGCCCTTTCTCACATGCAGTCCTAGACATGGGATCTGGGCCCGTTTCTGGAGACATTATGGTCCTAGGGGGTCATTTGACTGAAGACAGTCAAAGGTGCACAGCAATAACCTGCTCATACTTGTTTTCATTTAAGCACAGTTCCAGTAGATGAGCATTAGTGAAGGAATGACTGTTAAGTGCTCTCCATGTCCTGGGGCCTCCCTTTTCCTACCCCACCACAGGCTATTGAGTTAAAACTCCACCATGACTGGTTTGTCTCACAAATCTGCCCCCCCAAGAGTGTAAATCTTGCCCTCAGACCATGAACAGAAGTTTGTCAGTGACACAGGTCAAATTTTTCTCAATCTGTATGGATGGTTTATGAGCTATCACTCCCTTTTGCTGGGTCTTGTCTATGTTATTGTCATTAGCTTGTGAACTTCCTAAAGAAAAAATTCTGGTTGGGATATAGAGCTGGAAGTGATCTTTTGTGGCAATAAGCCACATTTACTGTGGCTTATTTTCATCGCTTTTCCAGCTCTAGGGTTTGGAGCCTTAATAGCAGCTGAAAGGCAGTTGCATCCTTCTGTCCCTTATTTAAGCCTAGTCAACATGTGTTCCTGGGCAGTTTGTAGTTCTTCTTCCCTTGGAAATGTTGGAGAAATACCGTAAAAGTTGTGAGTTGAAAAAGGGGCTAAACATTGATTTTCATTGACTTCATGTTCAGCCACAGTGAGCTCTTGGATACAGCCCTGCCTCTCTCTCCTCTGCAAGTTCAAAACACATCCCCATGTCAGGCAGCTGCTGTAGAGGGACCTAAAATGTGTTTTCTCCCTTCTGCTGAGATATGAGCTTGCTTGTAGCTGAAGAGTGTATTTGCACAGCAGAATAGCTGGTAGTTATTGTGGTAGAAATGGGCTCTGTAGCCTGCTCAGCCTTACAGGTAAGTACCTGCCTGCTTAACAAGCTGTTGTTTTGGGGCAATTTTTAGGATCATCTTCTATTACAATAGCCCAAGTTCAAAAACTTTGATGTCTCTGTGATAGCAACTTCTGTTTAAGACAAGTTTTTTTCCTCTGTTATTACTCTAAAAGTGCACAAAGAAGTCCTAAATTGTTTGCTTGATTGTTTTGACCTGTAAGGTAGTTTTCTGATAGCCTTGCTCATGCCAGTCAAGAGGACTGTGGAAGTGCATTGTGAGATTTCTCTACCATTTGCTGAAGAGACAAGGTCATATGATTTTTGAGAAACTTTCTCTCTCTACTGCAGGGAGTTCAATGTGTAGAAGCAGAGAGCTGAGCACATTTGGGTTCACCTGCATGGTTGCTTTGCTAGTTGTAGTGGCTACTAGCTCTCCTGCTACAAGGCACATGTAGATGGCTTTTTCCAAGTCCTCAGGCTCCCATCAAGTATGACAGCAAGAGGCATGCCTGAAAGCCTGAGCTGGAAGAAGAATAACAGAGAGAGAGAGAGAGAGAACCTGGATTTCTCAGCTGAAGTTTAAAGAAAACACATAAACAGCTTTGCTATCTTTATGAGATGAGAGAAGTGGTCAGGCAGGTATACTGGACTTTTTGTTATGGTTCACTTTAAGGCCTTAAAGGAGTTGAATAAAAGGCACCATTTCATATCTTTCTTTTCTAAGGATACTGAATACTGTGGTTTTATCTGATTAGAGAAGCAAAATCCTGACAGAGGGGAAAAGATGTATCATTTTCTGAGGGAATGCTTCCTGCTGATTATTGTAGCCCCTGGGGCAGGCTGTAAGCCTTTGGACATGATAAACTCTGTGACCTCCTCATGGGGATGAAAGGTGGTTTGATTTTTTTTTGCCACTTTCTTTACCTTTTCTTTTTTTTCCTTACTGCTCCAAGGGATATGCAGCTTGGCTGGAGACATTAAAGGACATTAAATTACTTGGTTTCCAGAGCTCACTTTCCTTCTCAGAAGAACTGCTTCTCTCTCTTTTTTTTTTTCTTTTTTTTTTCTTTTTTTTTTTCTTTTTTTTTCTTTTTTTTTTCTTTTTTTTCTTTTTTTTTTGCTTGATAATTTGATGCTGCTGTCTGGAAAAAGGTCAGGCTTGCTGTCATTTCTGCGTATATTCTTAGATAAGAAAAGGCTGGGTGCTGTCACCCTCCATGCTATACAATCCTGTCTTGCACTGAATATTGCAAAAACATCTCACAATTTCCTTAATAGAATTGAGGTGCATTTGTAAAGAAATATTACTCTGTAGAGCATTTGCAAGGGTGATTGCTGTATCAAATAGAGATGACATGTTAATTGCTGGTTGTGGAAAAGGCCTCTCCTTCTAGATTAAAGGCAGCTCCTGCTGAGTCAGCGCTCATAGCTCTCCTGTCCTGAGACTGAATGTGAGGCTCTGAGCTTCTCCTTCTGCTACACTGCTCAATTATATGTGTGATACCAGCCAGACAAAGACAAAGTAGGAGCTCCTTCTAGGTGGAGGGAGTGGTGGAGTCCTTTCCTTCTAACACTGAACAAGGAATTGTATCATGAGAAGGAAAACTGTGACATCCCCAAACTCACTGTTTCCCTGAAGCACCATAGGACCAGAGCTTTCCTGAATTTTCCCTGGGTATCCTTTACACTGCTTTATAATTCATATCTCCAAGACATGCCTTTTAGCCCATATTCAGCATGTTGCTCATCCATGGCTCATCCATGCTGGTTACAGAAAATGACTTCTTGGAGCATGATGGGTTTTATCCACAAGCTCTCGGGTAACCCCAGCAAAGCCCTGGCAGCCCCCTCTCTCTTTCTCCCAGCTGCTCCATGTGGTGCAGCACTGTCCATTGCTTCTTGAAGCAGCTCTGCAAACAGAGCTCAGCCTCCTGTGAAGCCCCGGTGTCTGTAGCTGCCTTTCCCTTACAGGGATATGTTGGAGGCACAGCTAGCTGTGGTTTAGAAAGATGGAGATAGAGGCTATTTCTCAAGAGAGCTTGAGGGAGAGGCAGAAACTAGAGCCAGGTGCTCTAGTGCCCATCTCTACAGTAGCTCAGACACACCCCAAGAGACTGTCAGGTGTTGGTTCAAGGGAGCTATAAGATGTCTAAAAACCACTTTGGGATTTTTTTTCTACCAAATTAATAAGATTAATTTAAATCCCTGTATATGTACTTTAGATTCTCTGCTTCTTTTCTGGTTTTAGAGTGCAATTGGGAAGACTCAGACCTACTATTTCAAAAATTACTATCAGCCTTTGAATAATATCCCTACATCCAGCCAACAGACTGGGAACAGATTAAAAAAAACTAACATAATGCAAAACTTGTGATGAGACCCTAAGCTGTCAACATCAAATACTTCAAGATAATTAGAAGACCTGACATAACTTGCCCAAATGGATATTTGATTTACTGCATACCACCACAAATATATACTCATGGGTCATTTAATTCCTGTTTCTGGAGCAAGGTAGAGACAGTAGCAGCTGCAGGTGGAGATACTGTTGTGCTGGGGATGGGGGTTGGGAACTCCTTCTCTTTGTCAACTTCCAAGAGAGAAACCACCAGGTAACACAATGCAAGTCAGGAAATCTTGTTCCTATCATCTTTCTCTGGCACTTCTCTAATCTTTTGTTACCAGATAACCATGTTTTGCAGCTAAAGCAGATTGGGTGCACCTTGGTGGGTTGCCTGTGCATTGGGACAAGAAATGCTGATTGTTCTGGAGCTCTGTTACATGAAGCATCTCCCCAGACTTACTCCTCATGGCCATATGGTTTAGAAGCAGCAATGGAAAAAGTCACCACTCAAGAAACACAGAGCTCTGTGGCATCCCAGCCTTGCTTTACTGCCCCTTCTTCAAGACCACAAAAGGAGAGAAGATGCTCTGGGGTGGGTGAGGCATTTCTGCATCAGGAGGAGGTTGAGGCATGGGCAGGGGCTAGGCATGCGGTGTGTGAGAGGGCTTGGGGTCAGGCACAAGGGCTAAATGAAATAAGAAGGTTTTCCACCTCCCAAGACAGCTAAGTGAGAAATTAAACTCCCACATGAAGTGAGGAAGAGCAGAGTGATTCTGGGATAAGGCAGGACTGGGAAGTCACTGGTTGTGTTCCATCCCTGAGTGATCCCCCTTTTCTCCCCTGGGGAAATGCAGGGAGAGGGAAGGAAATGGATTGGCGGTTTTGGCATTGGGTGTCCGTGGCACCAGCCCTCTGGCCCTGACAATTGTGCCTTAGGGGGAAGCAGACAGGACCCTGGCCCAAGGGGGCTGTGGGAAGGCCAGAGGAGGCAGTGGGAGCAGAGACACTCCAGTGAGGCCCATGGAAGGAGGCAAGCCCCAGCAAAGCACTGTTTTCAGTCAGTACTGTCAGGCAGGATTTGTTCAGGGACAATATATTTCCCCATTGTGACAGCTCTGGCAGGCAGTGCAAGCGTGGCTGGTCCAATGCTCTGATCGGGGGCTCGCTTCCTAAATAGGAAGAGAATTTGGGAAGAGTTCCTGAATTTTTGCTGTTGTTTACCAGCATCCTGGTGGTCAGCTTGCTAGGGCAAAGCAATTCTGCAGCCTGGAGATATTTGGTAAAACCTGCCACAGGACAGCTGATGGAGGAAGTACTCATGGTACAAATGCTCACATAAATGTTCTGTCTGCACAGAAAGGCTTGCAGCTGACAAAGAAGATAAATGAACAATGATTTTTGAGGATGCATTTGAAGCAGAATAATGAACCTTATAGAGGAAGTTTTCATAGTCAGAGTGCAAGAACAGGAGAGGATCAAGCAAATTAAGACGCAAATGTAAGTAAAATACAATTCTTTTAAGGAAGGGCCTTTATACACAACCAGTAATTAACTTGTGAAACTTACTGCCCCAGATGCTATTATTGAGGTCAGCAAAGAAATAAGATTTAAAAAGGCCCATGAATAATAAAAAACACCAAGCGTAGCACTCAGTAGAATAACAAATTGCAAGGGATATAAATCACCATGCTTTAGATCTTAAATAATAATAAATTACTCAGTGATTAGAAGGCAACTTTTGCTATGGGCAAGTTCCTTGGTAATTGCTCATTTTAGCACTTCTTGCCCTTTTTTATTTCCTGAATGTGTAGTGCTGGCCACTGCCTCAACAAGAGAAATTAGTTTGGATGACAAGCAGACATTTTCTCTGCATAGTGTATTACAGCGAAGAATTTCAGCTTCTTCTCTTAAATAATAATTACTTAAAAGGGAATTTCCCGTATATAAACAGCACAAGAGCAGCAGAAAAATCTGAAGTATGCCATTACATTCTGCAGTGTTGGGTAAAGAGCTTAAAAGAAAAAATTTAAATTATTTTAGTATTTTTAGCTTTCCTGGACTAGTTTTTCGTTTTTGTCATAGTTTTATTTTCTTATTTGTTTTGGGCAATTTTATGGAGGTAATAAAAAATTTCAAGATAAACATGTTGATTAGACTATTGTATTTTTGTGGCACCTGCTTTTGGCTGGTCTGCCAGACAAACTGATTTATAGATTGGATAAATGCATGTTACTTCAGTTGACACACCAGAAAGCCTAGGTTCAAGCTATTTAGACTCCAGCTCCTTCCTAATAGAGATTAATACAGTTCTCTGAGTTAACATTTAATTTCTGGCCTGCCAAAAAGAAAGTAATTTGGAGCAGCTAAGAGACAGTCGTGGAGCTGAGCTGGGTACAAATTGAATCAAGGCTTTCAGAGCTCCTCTCACTGAGGCAATGCTCCCTGGCTTGCTTCCTAGCAGGATGCAGGGCAGTGTTACTGGCACAGGTGCTCTACAAAGACATTTTGTGCTGCTTCCCCATCCTGAGGTTTTCCATATGTTTTCTCCTTACTCAGTAATTAAGCAGCTCTCAGGCAGCACCACCTCACTGCCCTTGGGGTGAGGAACATGTGCTTGGGAAAGAGGTTTTGTCGCTTAGGTCTGTCTGTACAGACCAGTGGTTATTCTGGTACCACTCAGCTCTGCTGGACATCTCTGTGAGCTTTCAATAGGTATAGTCCCTTATACTAATAGGTTTTTTCCCTGTGACAATTCAGAAAAATTGAATTGCCTTAATTTTTGAAGAAAAGTCAATTACATTAGTTTTCTGTTTCCCCTCACCACAGCACCCCTCTGAAATGCAACACCTCACCCTTCTGAGTATTTCTAACCCTTTTCTCCAGCTCAGTTTGCCACCACAGCAGGATATGGCTGGCTGAAACTAAGTTTGGTCACCTCCCCTTCTCTGGGCAGTCACATTGTTGATACAGTAAAACCAAACTCCTGGATGACACCAAAGCTGCTCCTAACCCATGTCTGCCCTTTCTCTCCGCAGGAAAGCATTATCAGTGCTGCTCCAGAGAGAGAGACTAATAATACAGTCTCCACTGTTTTGGACCAGCTGCTTCCCTAAAATTAAATGCATTGGAGTGCCTGGCGTTTCTTCTGAGGAAGTGTGTATAAATGTTGGGCAAGGGCTTTACACCACTGGTTATCACTTTGCAGGATGTGCTAATAAGGCAATGCTCGATGGAGCACTGACATTGCCCATACTGCGCAAGCAGAAGTGGTGGCAACATTCATCTCCTCAGAGGGAAACAAGGGAGCAGCCTTCTGGGTTTAGATACAGAGGGCAAAGACACTAGAAAAGATGTATTTGCACGAAATGCAACCTACATCATCTTAACTCTTACTGAGGACATGATTTTCAGGTTTTCCATAGGATTTTTCATACCTGCCATATTTTACATACACAAACACACACGCACACACAAACACACAAACACATGCATATATTTACTGTATGGAAAAATGGGATAGTCTTTAACAACAATTCTTTAACAACTATTTTTCAATTCAGGCTGGTGTGGGACAGTACTCCCCTAGCACAACCCTGGCCAAGGTTTGCAGCTGGCCCCTGAGATCTCAGTGGGAAGGGGACACCAAGAGGAATGGCCACGCACAGCCCAGTGACCTCCTGGTGCCACCTTATGAATGGACAGCCTGTGGCCACACAATATTTACCTGTGAACACAAATGTTTAGCAAGAGCCTTTAGTTTGTTTTACATCATATTTCTGTCTCACCACAGGGCACTTATCACCATTTACCTGATTATTTAGTGTCAAATGGTTCTGCTAACTTTATTCAGCTGGGTTCTTCTCAGGGAAGGTCAGCTGTTCCCATCCACTGAGTCCTTGATGGAGCAGATAAGTCAGCATGATCCAGCCTATTTTCTTGGCCTCCAGACAGAGACAAAGTAGATGAAGAATCATAGAGCCTTGAGACCAAAAGGACAAGACAATTATTGAGGTTAATGATGTCTTGGATTGAGGTGACGCAATTTTGGCTCATCTTAGAAGGAATTTATGGTACTCAGAGATGAGACTGTGCACCCACATAGACAACTGGGCATTCCTCCCACGACTGTATTATCTGGCCTGCTGTGTGCAGCACATAAATCTGCTGCTGGTATTCTGTGCAAGGAATCCCAGGATCAAAACACACAGGACCAAAAGGGCTTGTGGTGGTCATTTTCCTGGCCTGCTCCTCCCCCTCCGAGGTGCCCAACTTTTGGTGGCATTGGCAAAGCACTTGGTACCATGGTGTGCACACAGGCCTGTGAATGCATGCACAGGCACATGGGAAAAGGAAAGCATAGAGAGGTTCTGTCCCAAATGCTTCCTGGAGACTCTTCCCTCTTCTGTCACTGCATTTTGCTGCAGCTCAAGAAAATCTGCTTTTGCCCCATTGGCTGAAAGTTATTAGGAATATTAGCACTGTGAAAAGGAGCCCTTCCTCTATGGCACTGCAAACCTAGAACACATAGATACAAAAGACCCTTCACAAATCAAGTAAAGGAGATGATTCAAAATAATATGATTAAGTACCTTTTTTTTACCCTTTTCAAAACCATTTTTTCTTCACAACAGAGTTCTGCTGGAAAAAATACTTGCTTCAGCTATGGATTGCAAACAATTACCCAAGAATGCTCACTTGTTTGTTTGCTTGCAGACAGAACCTCATTCTTCACCCTAGAGAACAGGTAAAATGGCAAACCGCTCACCAAGACTATTTGTTCATTCTCATTTAAGGCCTGTAATGGATACACTAAATGACGTGATTTGTTTCTATTCCCTTGGTGCTGTGATTAGATGAGTGGATCTTTTTTAAGCAGAAGAATAGTGAAATAATGACTAGTGAATAATAAATCTTTGTTTGCATGCTAATACTCTGTGGAATATCAGGTGTGGTATAAAAAGTGGCTATCCCCCAAACAATTTGCTCAAACAAAACCCTTGTTCTGAATTCAAGCACTGTTTCTGCCATATCCAGTCATCTGTAGCCAGAGGCTTTGCAGAGAAAGTGTTTCAAGGAATGGTTTAAATGAAAATGGGCAGCTGCTTGGATCATAAAAGAGGGAAGGAGTTCCAAGAATGAGAAACTCTAGAAAAAGGGCCAAAATCATAAAATGTAAATTTGTGCTTTAAGGAATTGTTCACTACTTTTCAGACAAAGGGAACCGCTTACCATCCACTCCCTGAGAAGCCTCTCTGGCTCTGGGAGAAGGGAAGGTTATGAGTTTGATGGGAAGACAATGGATATCATAAAGAAGCAGCCCCAATCCCAGCATGTACTGCCTTGCAAGTGCTGAACTCTGGCTGTGCCTGAGGCCCAATCCTGCTGACAGCCAAGGATAGGCTCCAGTGCAAGGCCCAGAGCTTTTGCTTCTTGAGAAGAAGGGCGCGAATTCTGAACCAGCACGACCTGCAAGGAATTTACTGCTGATATTATCACTGAGATCAAGGAAGAGCACGACTTTTAAAAAGCATTGCAGAATACGTACACACAGACAAGCACCGTGCACACAGGTAGCAGATATGATGGAATGCCCATGGAATGTGGGTGCATGTGTGTGCACACGCATGCAGTAAAGAATCGGACTGACAATTGAAGTTCGTTTCCAAGAAACAGTTTGTTTCTAACACAGTTTGGGGATGTGATAAGCCTGACTGCTTGCTGAGGCTGAAGAGTAAAAATTGTCTCATGCTGTGCAAAGGATTCTTATATTGTTATATTAATCTTAAATTAATTTTAATAGTTTTATTAGATTTACTTAGGTATCTGCTTTGTTTGCCTCACTGGATTACCCATTATGAAGGCTAGATTTCCCTCAAATGTGGCTATATGCACGTTGCTATAGCTACCCTGGTTCTGGCTATTTTTTTCCATAAAGCCAGAGTTCTGAACAGCCTTCCTGTTCTAACATCTGAAACAGTTCATCCATAGTTTTTGTATTCATGTGTATGTTGCATTGAAGACCACAGAATCCTGTGTTTCATTCTCCTCTTGTGAAACAGTAAGGACCTTTAGCTGAGGACAATTAAACTTCACTTAGGTACAGGTGGGAACAAAAGGTCTTTGAAGAACACCTTTGAAATTAAGAATTTACAAAAGGCACAGTGAGGAAAGCTTGGAGAAGGAGAGATAAAAAACTTCCTCTGCAAGAATTAACTAGCAGGAAACTAAAAAGAAAAGGCCAAAAACTAAAATGTGTCCTAGGGGTGGAGGAAACACACACAGCTTTATTGTGTGTGCTCTTCTGTTGACAGGGCACATCACTGGAACTTTCTTCCTACCAGCGCCAAGCAAGAAATCTGGCCTGAGATTCAATTTCTCCATGCAAAGTCTCACAGAAAAGAGTATTCTTGAGAACAAATTCTACTTGTCTAGAGTGGTCCAGGGGCACACTGCAGTCCACATTCACAAACAGCCCTCTGACACTTGTGTTCAGGTGAGACTCAAAGGAAGAATGGAGGGACACGCAGGCAGGTGGGTGAATTCAGATGTGAGACAGATGTTTTGTTGTGCAGACAGGACAGAAGAGATTTTACTGCCTTGGGAACTACCATATATCCTATCTGACAAAAATTACATCAAAGAAGTCCTTCATACATGGCTCCTGAGGTTGCTTCACCTAGAAGCAAACCCAATTTATAGCTCAGAGTTTCTTATGCAATGTTCATACCAAAAGGCTGACTGAGAAATAGTGTAGAGTTGGTGGCACGAATGCAGAGCATTGGGTCAGGGGGTGCACCAGAGTTTCCCTATTTGTGCTTGACAAGCTGTGTAGACATAGCCTAGAATTATCACCATCCTCTACTCCATCGACATCTCTGGTATTTCCTCCAGGCCCTGCAACTGGCAGCACCGGATTCTTATTTTACCTGGCATCTGTTGTTTCCTTCAGACCAAATGGTAGCCAGTGTGTCTCATACACTTTAATATCATATTAGCAAAGTCCCAAAATATGTTTGAACACTGGGAATGTGGTTTCCTAAGGTTACACATTGTCAACTATTTAAAAGTGCAATTCAAGGTTTTTGAATGGGGAGAGAAGTTTCTACCCAAGAAGGAGTTTTTAGCTTTCAGTTTTCCTGAAAATCTTTGAAGTTGGTTCAAAAAATAGGGAAGAAACTGTTGGTTATGTGAGGCATCCCTATGTCCTTGCAGTCACTGATTGCCTCACCTCAACAGCCCCAAGTGTTTGGACTGTAGAACTGGCATTTAACCTCGATTTCACATTTCATTGAATGCCAAGTCCAAAGGCTTTTATTATTCAACAGTTCATCGAAGCAGAAGGGCGTGACTCGTTGCAGAAACGGAGATTTCAGACTTGATGAGCATCAAGCTACACCCTTATCATATATTGAATTACTTTATGATTTCTAAAAGCACAGGATAGACTGTCCAGGATATACAATGAAACCTTGCCATTCATCAGCAAATACTATAAATCTGACCTTATGTTCCTCAAATGAGCTGTAGATGTAGTTCACATTTCCTTGACCCTAGCTGTTGAGTATCTTGCCTCTCCTGAGGCCTCTCCCAGCTCTGTAAAGGCAGCCTTTCCAAGAAGTAGTCAGCGTCCTTCACTTTTTTCTTGGTGTATAGAACTAATGTTTCCTTACTTCGATCTGCAACTATACCTTCATGCCAGTAGAGCACAATGCCCTTCACATGCTCTGGGACCTCTGTCTGAAATTAAATTCCTGCTTTGGGGGTGCAACTGATGAACTGAGCCCTGGTTACACTTTGGGCTCAGCTCCTCTGCATGCCAGCTTTTGCAAGTGAGAATTTCCTCTCTTCCCTGTTCCAGGAATCAGGCCCTGAGCAGATTGCTGTCTTTCAACTGCTCTCCTCTAAACTTTAGCAAACCCTATTGCTGGGCTGAGGAGCACAGACTGAGGAGTCACCTTGAGACTGTAAATGTGTTCAAGGGGATGCTGCTTAATTAGGGCACTGTTTTGATCTTTCCTGTACCTTTTTTTAGCCACAACTTATGATCGAATGTTAATCATTTAGATAAGGATAGTCTGCAAGACTCACCGAGGTTATATGATATGCAACTAAGTAATACATATTAAAGCTCAAACTTTGTGCTAAGAAGCTAATGATCAAGTTATCTACGTCAAGGACACCTTGACCTGGTAACCTCAACAGACACAGCTTCCCTTTTACCATAGGCAGATGCCGAGAGCTGTGCTTATGATAGTGACTAATAATATTAAAGCAGTGTTTTGCCCAGAGATTTCTAATTTTTCTTCACCTTCTGCAGCACAATCGTGGTCATCACCCACCACCGTATTAGTCAAATGCCTTCTGGGTATCAAGATTCAAAGTACACAGAATGTGCATAAAAAGTTGGCGTCCTGACAAAATGTAGCAGAGACTAACCTCTGTAATCTCTTCTATACAGAGGCATCAATATGTTTGGAAATCAAAGGTAAGAAGGAAGTGGTGCCTTTCCCAGCCACTGATGCCTTTTTGTCATGAGAGCTATTGCCTTCCCTTCTTCACCCATGATAATTTCATGTTTGCTGCTCTTCCACTTTCATCCTTCACTGGCATAATTTTCTTGAAACCAGTTGATCTTGCTGTTACCCTCCTTTTTTTTCCCCCTTGTACACGCAGTCTTCTAGTACAGAGAAACTTACCTCTCTTTCATGTTCAGGAGAGAATCCTTAAATAAAAAAGGATTAAAAAGTTTGGCCTTCCATTTCTCTAGCTCCATGGGTTTTAATCTGTTTATACTCATGGTGTGTCCAGCACAACATATCTGCTATCTGCTGACTTTGCTCATATGGGTCTTTGCTTTGTAATCTGTGTTTTGAGAACTAGCATCTTACCATTATCTAGAAACTACGCTTAAGTAGGGAAGCATGACTTATTTTGAACTTCAACAGAATGAGATGTTCATCACTAAATCATTTAGGAGTAAATTTTTTACCTTAAGTTTTAGAAAGAAGGAAAGATATTCTTCATGTTTTCTTGAAGTAGCCCATTCTGCAATTCAATTAACTGCACCAAAATAGCAGAGTAATAATACTAAATTACGCTGGGATACCCTAAACTCCCAACACATTTGTTTAATCAAAAGTAAATGTTGTATCTGGAGATAATTTTTAACAATGTGTTATGACTACAGCATGTCTCATAATATGTTATTAAACACAATAAAGTGATATAAAAACATCTGTTTAGAGGAACAATGCTATTTTAATGCAAATATCTGTCTGTATTACCAGGCTGCTACAGATAATAAAAACTGTACTAAATATGGCTGAATTATCTAATGTTTTATCTCCTTATTTTCAAGTTTGGCTTGGGTATCTTTCAGTTTTCAACTACTAACTGCTCAGCATGGTATTTAAGTTACCCAAAGACATATCATATAATTTATTTATATAATTTGTTCCAGCAATATGTTGAGTGTTGTTTGAAGCACAGTGATAAAAACAGCACTTATTGCAAATTATTTACAGTCTAGGGAGAGAGGCATGGTCCAATTCCCTCACAGTTTAAATGCTCAGGACAGAAACATCTTTTTAAAATGCTAAGGTTCATAATAATTTCCAGAAATTTCCCTCAACGGTAGCAAGTTGACTGTGCACCTTTTCCTCAAAATGCTCTCTGTTGTGGTTGGCAGTGTTACATGGGGTTACCTTCCACTCTGTTTGGAATCTTCAGGCACCTTCAACCTGCTGCTGATGGGCTCCAGGTCTGGACAAAAGTGATTTTGGTTGTGATTTGTCTTGTCTGCAGTTCTCATACATTGGCGTGCTGGAGTTTGCCAGCTCAAGAACAAGACAAGGGGCTTTCTCTGCTCCTTACACCAGTGAGAAAAAATCTAGTAAATCATAAAGAGAAGGTATGGTTCCTGCCTCAGAAAAGGAATCTTCGGTTAAGCACTGTGAATCATATTAAATGAAGTAACATGATGGTTGTTGATTAAATCATCATATAAAAAGGGGCTGCTTTAGCAATTTACTTGCATCAGGCATTTCTAAAATACATACTGTCCCACCCAGATTTTTCATGAGCTGTGATCTGAGGACATGGCTCTATTCCCAGCTGTGCAGGGGAGATAGCATTTGTCATGCAGCAAATCAGGGCCAGATGAGACAGAGCTGATTCCTGCAAGGCAGCTTAAACAGGTTACAGCACCTCACACTGCACCATGAGCAAGCCTAACCACAAGAAGAGCTTTGCATGAAGCAAAGCTTCATGATTGCTGCTGCTTTATTTTTACATGAACCAGGTATCAGCCAGCACTCACCAGCTCTCTCTCTCTCTCTCTCTCCAATCATGTTTAATTTATTGAATAATTTCATTTATCACAACCACAAGAGTGCTTTAAAGCTTGAAATTTATTACGTCACTAAGAAATGCATACTCAGAGAGAGCAAACTGTCCTGCCATTACTGTCATTACTGTGGTTATTAAATAGAAGCCGTTAAGAGTTTTAATTGTTTTCCTAATGATTGCCTCATGTCTTGTTTGTGTTAGGGCAAAATGTTTAACAGGCTGGTCACAGTTCCAAAAAGTGACAGAAATTAATCATCTGCTGTCTCATTGTGGCCTGGGGAAGCTGACTCAATGCAAAAAAGAAAAACCAAATCACCTCTCCATCAACTGCTCCATGGCTGCTGAGCAGTGCAGCTCTGATTCCCCATGTGCTGGTAGGAGAGCTGGGCTTGGCACCCCAGCATTCCTAAGAAAAGGCATACACATAGGCAAACACCAAAGATAAACACACAATCCCAGCAAATATCCATTGTCCTCTGCCCACCAGGGAGTGGGGGTGCAATGGAAAGAGGAACCAAAGAGAAGACTGGTTTTCTTGAGGGCACTACCCTAGAGCTGAAGATGAGACCATATTGTTTTTAGATGGTAGCTTTCCAGGGGGAGTCAGCATGGGTTTTATCTGGCCAACTGCCTCAAAATGAGTCGCTCTAAATCAGTCCCCCTGGAATCCAGGCAATGTAAACCTTTCCTGTCCCCAGCACATGCCAGCATTCACAGCTGCTGAGATGTGGGCATACTCCCGCATCCCAAAAATAAATCATGACCAGAGCCGATACACCCAGCCCTGCGCCTGAGGCTGCAACTGTCTTAGAGGCCAGCTGTGGAAAATGCAAAGCACTTGGATGCTTAGGAAATGCTGGCTATAGAAGGGAAGTGAACATGACAAAACTCTTTTCCTAACTTGTGAGAAGCCAGAGAAACAACAGATGAAAAACTAAGACAGTGCAAGGTCTGAGGTGGATAGAATGAAATGATTTTGGAGGGCAGAAAACACTGATGCATTGATTTCTCTCCAAGACATTGCCCATGTCTTCTCTGGGTGGCTTTGACAGCACTATGCTGAAGTATACTACCCAGAGGCTCTGAGCCATGCAGTCAGATGAACTGAGAATTTTTGTGTGATAATTTCTTAGTCCATATGGGAGCCAATGGAAAAATGGGAGAGTGGCACCCTGCTGAAGCCAGACAAAGCGCCAGATAATGTAAAATGCCCACTGGAGGGTCTCATCACCTCTAATATGGTGGGCTTTGATTGCTGAGTCAGTGGATCTTAGGAAAAAAAACAAGAACAGATTAATAGCAATTTCACACTGATGCCACTCAAACTATGAACAGCTTTGAACGTTGATAAATACTTCAACTGCAGGAAAAAAAAATCATGCCCAAAGCTCAGTATTCAGCCTTTCCTGTCCTTGGATCCCAAGAGATGAGATGATTGCCAGACTCCCAGTTTATACCGGTAAGGGCTGAGGCTGCTCAGCACCTTGCAGAGGCAGATCCTAGAGTTATTTATGAGGAACATTTGCATGTAGTGATGATTTTAACCATTAGCCCAGAAAGAACACTGCAGTCTGCCAAAGTCCCAAATGCTAAAAATTATAGTAGAAGGATATTATTTGCTGCTACTGACCGTGTTTAAATACTTGGTTCTCCAACAGAAAAGAAATCTGAAAAAAAAAAGCTCATAAAAATATTATATCCTACTAGAATATCCTAGACACCTTTTGTGAAAGACAAATAGTTTAATTATAAACTGATGCTGCTCAGAGTACATTCTTCTATCATTGCTACTGTGATTTTTGGAGCTACAGTTTGGTGTTATTCTTTCTAATTTTCATTTTGAGTGGAAGACAGCTCTGTTTTGAGAGGAAACAGGAAAGAAATGAGGCCAGGAAATTTAAGAGAAGACATCACAGAGCAACTTCACACAAACTCTTCCTATCAGTCATGAAATAATTAAGTAATAGCTCCACAACACCCAGCATTCACCTCTCAGAGCTGGGAGAGTTACATAGACAAGACCACAGGAAACTCCATCTCCCTATAAAGTAAAGAAAATGACAGCACAGACTGCAAAATGCTGATGCAGGCAGTAACTTGCTGCTCATTAAAAAAAAGACATGGTCAAAATATGTTGGATAGAGAACATTGATGAGGTAACTTGTCAGACTGTGAACTGCCTGAAATGTAAAGTCAGTGTCTGATGATGTGTCCCCTTTCACATGTCCTTTTGTCTGACTCCTCTCAGGCCCATTATCTAACCACACAGAGTATGTGGTTGTTTTTTTCCCCCCCACACCTAGCCTGAATAATGGGGAATCAGTAAAAACCTTCTGAGAAAATAACCCAAAACTTCATTTGAAAGTTAATAAAATAAAATATAAAAAAAAAAAAAATTGAGCATAACTGAGGATCCTGAGAGGAGAATTTAATTTCACTGCATAAATTTGATCCCATAGTCAGTTTAAAACATGACTTTTAACTGCAGAAGTAAAGTTTAAAATATTTTTAAGTGGGCAGTCACACATCCTAGTATTCTATGTACCAAAGACCTGTGTCAGTTAGGAAGTGATGTTCAGAGTTACTTATGTATTCGGAAATCAAATTTAAGTCAGGGAAAATGGAGCCATTCAAAATAACAGCAGCAGGTGCTGAGACCTGGCTGCCTTCTCCATTGATGCAACCACCCTCAAGGATTTCTCAAAATAATAAGTAAATTACCCTGAGAAGGAAATTTCTGGCAGAGCCATTGCCATTTTACTACGCCCTGATAAAGGGACTGTTTGGTGCTCAGCCATGTTGCCTGTACTAGTGTGACTAAGTCAGTCTCCACATTCCTAGTTTGCCTCTTTCTTCCAGTCCCATTACAGATAGAACCAGTTGAACTTGCTGAAGTCTGGCTACTTATTCAGTTTTTTGTTGGAATGTTAAGAGTCTTGGACTTGTCATGACCATCATCATAGCAGGAAGACAGGAACTATCTTGGTGGAAGAAAAGCTGAGTGTGAAAAAAAGGCTGGCCTCTTGCACCCCTGGGTTTGCTTGGAGGATGCACAGCTTCTCCAGGCTCCTGCTGACCTCACAAAGAGTGCTTTCAATGAGTTTCCTCCATGAGGGACTCATTCTCTGAAACATCTTAGCACCTGAGGGGTACAAGTTAGGCTGAACTCTGTCTGACATAGAGAGAGAAACAAGAGGATCCCATCACACAAGTATGAAGTACTGTCTGGGCTGAAAGGTACACAGTAGGAGGGTGTGCTCTGAGTCTTATGTTCACATGTGACGTGGGATTATATAACCATAAGCTACAATGGCTTTGGTTTTTTTATAGTTCTGACAGATATAGATATGAATACTCAGGACAGCAAGAGTCACTGAGTTTCTCTGCATTTGTATGTTGTAGATATTCTGCTCCAAAATGTCCAAAGATTATTCATTTTGTGTTAGACCATCTGCAAAATCCTAGAACAAATGAGAAAGCCTTTGGGTTAAAACCTAAAATGAAAGCTCATGTTCTGCAAGAGGCAGAACAAAGAAGACCCTGATCATGGGGTTGAATTTCTAGCACAGATGCTCATTTTGGCTTCATTTCAGGAGGCGTTGAGTGCACCATGCAGTTAAGCAAACTCTTACTCAACATACTCCAGCACTAGAGCTCTACTGACTTGTGTCAGATGCAGATGATGCTCTGACCCTATGGTGCAGCAGCCTCCTTCACACTGAACAAAACTGCACACAACTTTATTTGTTCTCCCTGCTGTAGTTTTAGAAAAGATACATTTAAAAAAGATAAATTTAGAAAATATAAATTAGAAAAGATAAATTACATGGGAAAGAGTAAAACTATTTCATACACACTCTAAATTTGGTATTCACTCTTTGCTTATTGGGTAAGCAGCTGAAGTCCCATAGGATGGTTTCTGAGACATGGAAGATGGTAGCTGGTCACAGCAAACTAGATTGGCAGGCAACCTGGGGGATGTTGTCCTTTCCTAAACTGGGGCAACACTGGAGAATAGGAGAATACAGTAGACATTCTATTTCCCTTAGCAATAATCTCCTTCCCATGTAGGGCAGAACTATTCAGTCCTTCAGCATTCATAGTTTACCCAGTCAGGAAACATATTATTGCCTCATAAAATGGGGCACCTGTCTCATTTTCCATTAAATATTAACAGCAGCACCATAGAAATGAACTGCAGTAGTGTTATTCTAGTAATGTTCTGGGTAAATCTTATTAGAGTGTACCCTGGGTTTCAAGAATCAGAAGAAAAGTAGGAATATATGAAATATATGAGACATTTCAGACTGATGTGATTTAGACATCACAGCATCCCTTTTGCACAGGTAACAAGAGCTTCTTCATCCTTCAGTGCTGCAATATAGAACTGGTAACACTTATTGCTTCTCAAGTATCTTTGCTATCAGTAGATAGCAAAACCTTTGCTTAGGACTACGAAGGGTCTTTGCAGGGTGCTTGTAGCAGAGGAAAGCCAGGTACAACCTCCTGAAGGCAGTTGTATGAGCTACAAGACAAGCACTGCAGAAATAGGGTCGGCACCCTGACGCCTCTCCCTGGCACCCTCTCTTATCCACTTAGCAGCGCTTGCTATATAAGGGACAGTCTGCCACGTCTACCAGCGACTTATATCCCACAAAATCTCCTTAGCTCTGCTGCCTGGCTCCTGACCTTTGTGGGCAGAGTACACCGAACCAGGGCTCTGAGAACCTTGTTTTTAAAAGTCACGTACTTCACTCTTTCCTGCTTCAGCCCAGGCAGGAAGCAGCAGTACAGAAATACCACACCAAAGGCTGTTCCTGCTGCTTTCCAAGCCTGGCCTTCCCATTCCTGTTCCCTGTGGACAAGTCTCCTGAAGCCTCTGGATTGTGCTGAGAGTCTCCAGGCTTTTTCAGGGGCTTTCCAGTTCGTCCTGGGTTTAGCTGAACTGGGAAATCTGCAAGAATAGCTTTTGTCCTGCTGCTGCTGTATTCCTGTTTCCTAGCCTTGCTGAAACAAAAGCGGCACAGGGAACATTTTCAGTGTTGCAGATGAATAAGACTTTCCTGGAACAAATAAAAAGGTCAAATTTGATTCCCATCACAAGTCCTGTGCATTTCTAGCTTGTGGGCCCTCTCTGAGACTCGGCCACTTTATGCTCAAAAGCCAACCACTGCCTTCCACCCAGCTTTAGTCCTTTGTACACCAATTTGTTTAAAACACTCAACCAAATGAATGGTTTGTCCTACTTTTGTGGACCCAAATTGGTAACTAATGCTGTAGACATGAAAGACAGAAAACCAATAAAGACTCAGTTTTGATGTTTCTTCATGTTTTTCAAAATTCCCAAAAGCAAAGCTCTACAGATTAAAGCATCCTTAATGTGCTCTGTTCTCACTGGTGCTATCCAAATTGTGTGGCCTGAAACACAGAATGAGCTGGGAAACTGAGACTACAATTGAAATTCATAAGGCCATAAGCCAGAAAAAAAAAATTACAAATTAGCCCAATAATTAGCCATAGAATCTTAGTTATACAACAGGACCTTCATACATTCTCTGTGTGCTTTTCTGAAAGAAAGAGAGAGAGAGAGAAAGAAAGAAAAAGAAAGAAAGAAAGAAAGAAAGAAAGAAAGAAAGAAAGAAAGAAAGAAAGAAAGAAAGAAAGAAAGAAAGAAAGAAAGAAAGAAAGAAAGAAAAGGCACTACTTTTAGAAATAATTCAGAAATGTCTATTTTATGTAAGTTCTATTTGTCACATTAATTAGTCTGTGATAAATTCAGACTTTCATCATACCATGCACCTACCATACATGCCTTGAGGGGGCAAAGAAGAATCATGGTGGATAAATTCTGAATAGACAAAAGCTACAGTAGTTTTTCCATACATTCTAACAATCCTTAAAGGGAAGGAATGTGAGAAAGAATATGTACCTGTCTAGTCTCTAATGTTTTCCTTGATAGAGTTCATACCTAGGTATAGTCCCAGACTCAGCAGTCTGTGGGAGTAGAAGGGAAAGAGGAACTTCCACTGTTGGAAAAACAAGTTTCATAGAGATTTGGAGGGGGAAGTTAGTAAGACTTGATACTTGAAGCTGATCAGGGCTTGTTTGGCTCAGTTCCAGGACAGACTCTCATGGATTTTTACAATTATGGGGACCTGATAAACACAGTTTTGGACTATCCCATGAGTCAGCTGAATGACGAGAAGAAAATTTGCAAATGTATGTGTGAATAAATAATCTTACAGCTGCTTATAGGGCAACTTTTGTTATTTGAGCTGTTTGTAGCATCGCAGCATTTGTTCCTTTAAAATATTTATCTGATCTGAAATTGCAAGAGGTGGTTGGTTTGCTGGCTTTTGTTTCAATTTTTTTTTTTCTTTCTAATTGCTCTTCAACGTTATCCAGTTAAACATTTTCAGCCATCTGGTCCAGGTGCTACAATTATGCAGGATAGCACAGCGTGATAAAGAACCAGAGCAAACAACTTGGAGAACAACTACAGGTAGACATACCCCTTACCCAAACCAGCCAGCAAATTTTTCCACAAGTTATATTTACAGGCAAAAGTAGGAAAGATTTCATGGCAGGTGAGTAGCCCAGAGAAAAGACAGAATGTCACAGAAATTTATGCAAAGCTGGCTTCAGTGATCTTTAATGATACTTTTCTTCCAATATATATTATTTATTCACTATTTATTGAACTTGGCCTTAAAGTAGAACAAGAACTCATCAAGTACATTCTTTACCTTATAGAATTTATTTCCTGTCACTGAAAAATAATATTAATGGAGAGAACAGTGTTTTAGATCATGAAGTTAAATTCTAGATTAATGAAGAGCATGTATTAATATTATTTTATACTTGAATAGACAAATTTTAAAGGATTTTCTTGCCACACAAGACAAGTGTTACATTTAATATCACAAAAACCTCACACTCTTGTCAAAAATGAACTTTGATTTCTGAAAAATCTATTGCTTATAAAATTATTTATGCATTGTTAGAAAGACAAAAAGCAGGAGGCTATGGAGCTGAGTTCTGTGTAACGGCTCTGAGACTGAAAAATGTAAACAAATACAAAATAGAAGCAATAATACAGTTCAGTTGTGTCTAATGGCAGATAATATTAGAGATAAGTGCTGTAATATGTTCTGCCTTCTTATCTGGAAAGACCACAAATAATGACTAACTACTGATAAAAAAACCAATTCCCTTTGCAGACTTTCTTTTTCCCCTCCAACTCCATGTGGACTCTGTGAAAAAGAGCCCTGTGATGATGATGACTTCTGACTAACTTATGTATTGTCTCGGAATAAATTTTTAATTTATGACTGTGTTGATTACCCTGGCTGAAGGGGGAAAATCTTGAAGCTCCCAAACCCCCACCTCCTCTGCTTTTTCATCCTCCGATGTTTTATTTTCCCAGCAGTCCAGCTGTACTCTCCTCATACTGTGTGTATTGTTGGGATTATCTTCAGCCATGTGAACTATAAACATGGCTCACTGTGGCCCAGCTAACAGAGTGGCAAAGGGCCAAGAAGGAAAATCATCCTCTTCATCTGAGAGGCATCTGGAAAATGGACCCAGAAAGGGGTTTCCCTTGGTCTGCTGGAAGTTCTCTGACACCACAATGACAAAGAAAAGCCCACAAAATAACAGAGTTGTTGTTTTTAGGTGATGGAATACTTCCAGGTAAACATCATGACAACAAGGATTTTGATCCTGGTTGGATTTTTTTTTTCGTTAAGTTATGAGGCAAAGAAAGACTTGTCCCCGTTTCCCACCAGAGGGAGGGATGTTGTCCAACAACACATTTTCAGAGATGAGAAAGCAGAACTTGAGGCACACATTTTCCAATCATTGTGAATTTGGGGAAGACAATTCCTCTGTGTCTCAGGTCCATCACATGTAAACATGGAAAATAAATCTGCACACTGATTTGTAATGTGTTCTTGTAGCTATAATGTGCAGTGTTGCGTTTACTATTCTACCTGGAATAAGGATAACAACAACAACAACAAAGGTTTGAAATCACTTAACAGCCTTGGTGGCAAATTAATTCTCTTTAAAATTATTGTGTAGTAGAGGACAAAGTGTAAATTAAGAACATAGAGAGCTCTCTGTATCTGTGTCTGTGGTTATACTAATATAACAAGGAGTACCATGCTAGTCCCTAATTAAAAGAGAATAGTTGTCTGATTAATGGACAGCACCAGATGGCATCAAAGGAGTTACCTTTTTAGTTTTACTTTGCCATTCTTCAAAAATGCTTATTTCAGGCTGTGATGAATTTTTTTTTTTACCATAGGATATCACCTATAAATTTATGTTCCCTCCGCAAATTCCTCAAGTGCCTGGGAAGCAGCATTCGGAATAAAGCTGCTTATTGACCTTATTGGGAGTTCTTGTTAATGCTTGAGCCATATTTTCTCTTCCTTACATCACATTCACTTTCCATTTCAGTGAAGGAGAAACGAGGACTTCATCTCCAGCCCTGGCTACTGATGTGCTGTGCAGCCACGCTGATGCTGGAGTCAGCAGTGTCAGAGTATGTGTGGAAGCCCTGTCTCCAGCAACCCTCAGCACGTATCTAAACTTTAGATTAAAGGTCAAACTTTGCATCTGCCTTTTTCTTGACTCAGAAAGCCAATGTCCTCAGGCAGGCAAGCTATTTTGTTGTTTTTCATCAGTTGGTGGAAAGCAGCTGTACTGCTTAGCATAATTAACGAGGAGGTCAGACAGTAATGCTTTGTATACAGCAGTGTTATATGCAGCACTAAGGCAAGTAATTACCCATAAAAACAGTTTATTGTAAAAAGAGTGGGGAAAATCCCCCTCCCCTGAAAAAAAAAAAATAGGAGCACAGTACTTCCTTTTAGTCATCACTAAAAACATTTCCTCTTCAGGTTCTTCAAGGCCAGAAAATCATTTACCAAAATATTCAGGAAGTAATGTACAACAATACTCATTACTGTTTACTGAAAATTTTCAACGAACTGTTACAAATATACGTGAAAAATATTCACGTAAAAGGAGGCAGGTGCACACCATGCTGTATTAACTACCCCTCCTGGTGTATCCTAAGGTAGCTTTAAAGATATTACAAGACAAAATTCCTGTAAGTTCCTCTGCAGACAAATTTTTTTCAGGTCTTTGACTACAAAATAATATATTTCTACCGGCAGGTGGGGGGAAAAGCCACTAGTATATGCTTATTTATGATAAAATATTTCCTCCCCAACCAAGGCTCAAGCAGGAGGCACATTTTCAGAAGTACTGAACAGGCTGACTCATTCCTCAAGAAACAGAGAGTGCTAGAGAAAATGGCAGGGTGAATGGAGTCCCTCTTAAGGTAAGATTTTACTGTTTAGAACAGAATAGAACAGACTGTTTGGAAGGGGTCTACAAACAGGGTACTATCCAAATGATTCTAAAATACTGACAGGCTTTGGGCATTAATCACCTCTCTAGAAAGCCTGTTCCAGTGTATGACCACTCTCTCAGCAAAGAAATGCTTCCTGATGTCCAGACTGAACATCCCCTGGTGCGGCTTTGTACTGTTGTCTAATTTGGGTTTGCTCTTTTCTGATAGAAATGCAGATTGGCTCCTGAAGAACCCGAAAGAGGTAAAACTGAGTATTCATGAGCAGCCATCTGATTCATTCCACTGAAGGAATGATATTCAGGCCCAGTGAAAGGCCTCTGGCTCTGCCCTGAGCATCTTCTCTTCTTGAAACTTTTTACAACAGACGATAACACAAACTGTTTCTCACATGTTCCTTTACTTGAGAAAGTTCTTTCAGTCTTCGCTGTAATTGTGACATCTGGAGAGTGTGCTGCCAGACTTTCTCATGCTGACTAGTAACCTGCACAAAAGTATTCAACACAACTGGAGGAGGCCAAGATCACAATATATATTACATAGGTTACAGCATGTATTCCAACCCTCAGTATGGGGCCTTAATCTGTGCCAGCATTGTGGACCAGTGCCAGGCAGCACCTTACTCCATTTACAAGTATCACTAATTTAGGTGAGGATGTCCCCAGTGCAATATGGATCAGTGCAGCTGTTCTGAAAAAATCTGGCCCTGTATAAATATTCTGGTGGCCTGTGTGAGAAGGTATATTAACATATGAATTAATCTGGAATCTTCTATTTTGTACATTTTGTTTGAGCTTATCAGATGGTATTATTTAAACATTTACCACACTGTCTAAAAGTAAGGAATCCAGTCCTCTCTAGTCTGTTGGGGATGCTCATCATGCTCATCAACTATAGAGGCAATTCAGGCAATAATTTGAATTCAACACATAATATTTTGATGGCCAAAGCTGGAAAATACATATGTATGTGTGTATATGTATATGTATATGTATATGTATATGTATATGTATATGTATATGTATATGTATATGTATATGTATATGTATATGTATAGAGATAGATAGAGATGAGATAGAGATAGAGATAGAGATAGAGATATAGAGATATAATTATATATATGTTAATAAAACCACTATATATACATTTCATATTATATATGTATTAAAAAATTTGTATTATTCAGATCTTACACACATGTTTTAGCATTTAATGAAATCCTTATAACAAGCCATTTCCCTGTAGCATATTACTGCCATATACCTGGCAAAACTTGCAATACATATTTAATGGTGTTCCACATTTTTTTTTCCTGACTCTCCTTTTGATCTGCAGAAAGTTACCTGGTAACCAGAATTAAAAGAATAATATGAAGGTTAACTAGTGCTAACTGGCATTACAAAGGGCTTCAGAGATGTTAAGCATGTGTCCCAGGCAGGGCAGCCACCATCTCCCACTCTCCAGTGTGGGGAAGGTGGCACTTTGTCTTTCACATCTGTTACACAGACTTCTGCTCACCGTGGCTGGGACATCAGCTCAAATGGAAAGAGCATCTGGGAGTAAACAAGCTTGTCATAATGTACTATGAATATTTTACCTCAGAAACATTTTCACATCATGGCAGTTTTGGCATGTCTTGGGGGCTGTAGAATCAAGCTGGAGCTTGGGCTGTGGGGTATTTTTGCTGCTGGAGCCTGGCATATTAGGCAAAATCCTCAGGAGCATTTTTCAGTGCACTGAAGAGACGTTAATATTTCAACCTAAGACACAAAGTTAATAATATCCTAATGGCTGGCTCTTGGACTCCCTCCTCACAGAGACAAATGCTACCCACACATTCCTTTGCCCGATACACAGACAGTCATAACTTGGTGATTAGCGTGGTTCCAAGGTCTGCTGAGATAAATCACAGAAAAGCACTGCATTGCTTTATATAGACTAATAACTTGAAGCAAGTCAGGAATGCAAGGAAAGCTGTAGGAAGGGATGTTTCAAATGAAAAGCTCTCTGTCAAAGATAACAGCAAGGAGCATGAGTGACGGAGAGCACCAGCAAAATATCCAACATAGGAGAACCAGGGAGGAATCTGAAGCCCAAATAGTAGAAGATATAAAGGCAGTTTATAAATTCTCAGCTGATTCTGCCATCTCTGGGACATGACTAATATGGAGACAATGACAGTATGTGCATGTCTCAGGGAGAAATAAAATGGTGCTGGGAAGGCAAGCAGTGTTCGAAATTTCTAAACTGAAAAACAGTAGTGTCTGTTTCCTTTTTTAAAAATTAAGTGTCATTTTCATAGGGACATTGTGGACTTTGAGAAGCAAATACTCTCCCGGGAATGGTAAAAATTGGTTTTAAATGTGAGCAGCATCCCAACAAAAAAGCACAATTGCCACATAGGAGAAAAGGTAAAATTAGGGCATTCCTGCAGGGTATCTGAATTCATGAAAAGGACAGTTAACTGTCCTTAAGTGTAGAATAAAACAGTGTTATGTTTTGTCTTGTCTGCAATAATGCAAGGATAACAAAAAGAGGGAAATAAAAGTGTTCATTTCATACAGAAGTTGCCATATTGACTCGAGGTGTTTTCTACTAGATTTTCCCTTCTCAGAAACAAGGACATATAAAAAATACTGCCTGTAGATTTATTCTGGTTGCTGCTTCTTTGATTGTAAAGCTGAAATAATGTACCCTCCAAACCCACTAATATTTCTATTGTGACCAGACTTGTCCAGAGTTTTACAATCCTAATTAGTTTCACAGTTGTCTTGTTGTTTTCCTGTACTCCCCCTCTGTCTGCTCATCACCATCTGCTGTTGTCCACGGTGTGATCTTAAAGGAAGTACCATCTCTTTGTTCTGCCTCTATACAGCACTTCATAGAAATAGCTCATTATGGGAATCCAGGGCTGAAATTCCTAAACACCATGGCAATAAATGTAGTGGACAGAAAGAATAATGAGTCTCAGAAACAGTAAAGAAATGCCCAACTCCTGGCTTTCGGGTAGTATCTCCTGCTTTTTGACTCTATCTTTTGTTCCTGTGCCATTTCTGCTCAGCCCATTACAAGAATTGCTGGAAGGAGTTAGATGAGCACAGAGAGTTTGGTCACAATGCAGCCATCATTTGGGGAAAAAAGGCAGTGATGAATGTGGGAAAGGGAAAAGTGAGCATCAGAACTAAACCTCTTTCAAACTCACGCAAGTGCAAATAGGGAAACATCACCTTTGTCAGTACCTGTACTTCAGCCTGTGTTCTTGAGGCCTTTGTTCTGTTTTTATCAAGTTAGAAATATTTAAATGGAGACACATTATGTCAGGTGCCAGTGTGTCCCAACAGGGAATGGGTGTGGTCAGTGATGGTCAGTGACAGTGTGCTGAAGTGCAGCATTAGCTCTAAGGATCAGCCCTCCTCGGCGTTCAGCAGCTCCTAGTCTGTATAAGAGCAGTCAGTACCTGGGCGTAATACTCAGTGGATGCCTCCTACTTATTTCACTTCTGTCCTCTATTTCTCACAAGTGCTTTATGTTTGTTATTTGTACGTACTAAGAACATAAGATCTGGTTGACTCAGTAACTGAAAGAACTGATGATATAGGAAAAACAAAACAGAAAAATATCATTTCATCTGGTAAGTTATGGGTGGCCAGAATTGGGACCTCTGCAAATGAACTCTATTATAAATTCTTGAGGTTTAGGGGTCAGGGGGTTGCTTAGATTTGTGATGAAGGGTATGGAAAATCTGACAGAAATGGATATTTTTCACTATTATTTAATAGAAAAGGGTAACATTCCCGAGGCAGGTTAGTTCAAAGGCCTTTCTTGGATTGAATGTGAAATGTGAGCAATTTGCCTCCAAAAGTCTGAGGTTTGTGGCTATTAGAAATACAGCAGTTTGGGAGGCTGTGTATTAAACCTCAATGACTGGCTTTTGGCATTTGAACAAGTCAACATAAAATGATGAAACTCAATATTCAGGAGGACTAGTCTTTCAGAATTCCTGAAGAGACATTCATTTTTATAACTGTTCATCTTACATTGTGGTCTGTGGCATTCAGTTGCTCATAAAAATCTTTTAAGTGGAATTGCATTTTCAAACAAGGCTGAACGTGTTATTTATGGAGATTTATTAATATTTAATCAATTGTTCCAAAGTTCATCAAGTCATTATGTTGCTTATTCCCACAGTTCATGCCCAGATTCAGCATTCTCTCATGAAGTACTTATACCACACAGAATATTCATTTACAGGACCATAATGTCAAGCCTGTAACATTCTTTCAACCCCAAAAAAATTTTATAAGTGCTTCATTATTATAAAATATAACCTTGCTGGATATTTATTTTTAATGTTTAGCATATCCACTTTTTAAATTAACATCCAAATCTGTGCTATTGTTTTACAATTATGTGGCCAATTATGTAAGCTACAGTTCTGTTCTAAAGGAGCAGATATCTCTGCAGCACGTGCAGTCCGTCACTGAAAGAAATTGCTGGGTGATGAGCAAATGCTAAGGTCATACTAGTTAGTTATTTAAGGTGACTTTAAAAGACCGAAATGACTACTCAAAAGATGACAGTGTTCCCAGGGAAGCCCCTAGCAAGGGTAACACAGCAACCCATTGTGCAGGGCAGCAATTAGGAGTGCCAGTGCTGACCGGAATCCTGGGATTCATTGTTCTTCCTGATTTTCAGGTCATTCCACCCAATGGACAGATGCTGGGGAAGTCATAATAGAAATTACCAGTTTGGGGATGCCACTTCAACAGAGGACCCTGGGTTAGTGTGGGATTTTCACTTGTCTGGACCCTGCTAGAGGAAATAACTTATTTTTAGAGGAAAAGCTAATTACAACGAAGGAAAGTATTTGGTGTTCTGTTTGGGGAGATAATTGCCAGTGTGCCTCTGGCACCTTTGGGGAGCTATCCGGGCTCACACTCCTTTCACTCAGTGTGATCTCTGGGATAAAAACCATCTTTACCTCTTCCCTGCAGAAGCATTCCCAGGATGTACCAGCAGTTGAACCTGAAGTGTGTGGACGCTTGAAAAACTTCAGCAGTAAATGGCCCAGAAAATTCTTGCAAGCAGTTTGGCAAGCTACCTTCAGGCATATTTCCAGGAGCTGAACTGTTCTGGTACCCCCCTGTCTGTGCTGGCCATCCTCAAAGGTTCAGCATGGGGCTCTCAGCGGGGTGTGAGAAAGGAGGAGTTAGAAGTGAAAGGCCTCCAAGTTCTCCCATAGAGACACCAGTCGGTAAAACTGATCTTTCTCATTAATTAGGGCCCAGGTGCAAGAGAGGTCAGCATATCCTATTGACAAGCTCCTCAGGGAGCTGGTGTTGTTGAGCAACATCAGCATATTCTGACCATCTTCCTCCACCTGGGATGTTTTGCTCTTCCCTTTCCTTCTATCTTGGACCATTAGGGGCACCTGTGTGTTCTCCTTTCCTTTCTTTGTCTTATTTTTTCAGCCCACTTGAGCTGCTATACGGCTTTCCTGGCAGCAGCAGAATGATCATTCCCAGTGAGATCAGTGCAAGGTTCATTTATGCAGGGGCACACACTGGGTGCTGCCTTAGCTTTAGCCTTGACCCTGCACCAGGCTCTTCAGTGGGTAAGGATAGCAGGGTCTGCCCCAACTGCTTTGGGATTACTCCTGTAGGTCATGGGACTAAAGCTGGCAGATGGCATGGAGGCAGTGTTCCAGAGCATAGTGACCTGAGTGAAACCCAGGCGTAGTGGCACACAGCTGGCCTGACTGGGTCTCCAGGTGTGGAGAAGGGACATGAGAGTCCTTAAGGGGATGAATGAGCTGAGGGGGCACTGAGAAGGGAGATTCCTGTGGCTGCCTGAGGAAATACAAAGACTGCAGCTGAAAGACAGAGGATTTACACTAGGAAAAGGGCACCGAAAACCTGGAAAAGGTCAGAAAAGGAGAACAACAAAAAAAAGCTGGGAAGGCTTTGCCAGTTATAGTAAGTGACATAAGGATGTTGATCTAACAACTTAACAGTGAACATTAGCAATTAGTAGCATAATTTACTGAAGAATATGGTCAAATCCAAATCACCTGAAGACTTTAAATCAAAGTAGCTATGAAAAAATACAAGACAGCTGAAAAAAGACTTGGAACCACAAAACAACAAAATGTCCCATGCCCCGAGTGTTGGGTAATCCAAAGATGTTCATACTATCCTCTCAGAGCCCAAACATGCTCTGCATCTTCATTATGAGCAGCATATCATTCTTTGCTAAACTAGTACCTGCAAGTTGAGCAAATTCCTTATGCTTGTAAGAAAATATCTCTAATTTCAAGCCAAAACTTATTTTTTGTGTCTGTGTTTTGCAAAGTTTTTCACTTGCTGTACAATAGGTCATGAGGAGGCAGGAAAATTTGTGATCATGATCTTACATGGGTGTATAACTGTGCAGTGGTAAAGTATTTACTTGTAGCAGATGGAATGAATATGGGAGAACATCTAATGTGGTAATTGACGCTAAAACCTAAGGCATTAATTAAATGTGTGTTCTACTTAAGAAGTCGAATAAATGATGAGTGACAATTAAAAATGATGTCTTTATAATTATTCCAACTCCTATTTATGAAAGTGGAGTGTGACTGCATATTAAAATATGATTGAAGGTTTGATGACTCCCTATTCTTTCACAGTTAAAACGTTTGCAATTATTTCTCCCTCAGATTAGAGCAATGCATAGTGATGTAAAGTAAAACAGCGTAGGCTTGATTCTCCAGTCACTTAGCACAGGTTTTATATTGGCATATGGTGACTCCCTTAAGCAGAGCACTCTTCAGTTAGGGTGATTCGAATGGACAATTAAGCTCAGCATGCTAAATACTGCAAATTCAATATGAACATCTGGGGATGCATTTAAGGATCAATGATTCATTTTTAAAAATAATATTTGGTTTAGGTTTGGAAAGTCTGTTGCCACTGTAAGAGTGGAGATTTCTCCTTCCTGATGAAGCAGTGGGAAAAAATCCCTTTCCTTCACAGGGCACGAGATAAGCCTATTAATAGAAGTCAGGGTCCTTTCCCTCAATCTGTGTGTGTCTAACATATCTCTTTGAAAATGCTTAATTAGTATAGCAGATTCAAACTTTGCCAAAGGGCTGCATACCACTGTCTTTGTATTATGTTAACTAGAAGTCATAATTGGTTGCAGTACCAAAAGAGGTTCTGAACACAATTCTCCTACACTTCCACAATGACTCTCTAAGGTTTCAGATAGTGGAGAATTCCCTTCTCTCAACAAGTTTTGAAAATTTCTCACAGTCACAGTGGAGTTGTTTGGGTTTTTTTCCCTGCCTATCATGTAACCATTAATAGCCCTCACTTTCACTTATTCTTCAAAAGTTGTACTACAAATATTTTTATTCTGGAACAGAAGTTTGAAGTTTCATATTACACCCAAGAATTACAAAGAAGAGAAGATGCATCCTTCTATAATTTGAATTTTATTTCTGTTTAGTTTTACTGTGCGTATTCTTTCACCTTTCTTTCACCCTCTGTAGTTGTTATGGATATGATGTGGAACCAGCAGTCCATATCTTTGAGAAGGTAGTCAGCTCAAGGCTACCTGGCAATGCTGCTGATTATTTTTACTGCAACTCTGAAAAGAAAGAAAACAAAATGTGTGTGTATGTGTATATATATCTACAGGTTTATTTACACATGCACTAAAGATAAATATTCACTGAAGCTTTAAACCCAATGCCAAGCTGGAGAAGCTGTTTTTTGGAGTCTTTCCTAGCACCCAAGGCAAAGGGCTCTACCCTTGTCAGCAGAGCAGCAGCATCCTTGCAACCTCTGCACTTGCTTCTCTCATGGGTGGAGGGTGGCCAAAATCGTGCTTCATCTGTCTGCATTTCATCCTCTGGTACTATTACCAAGTCTCTCTTTTCAGCCTCCATGGCCCACTTCTCCTATTTATATTTCCTCAGCATTTTTCAATAAAAATGCCACCATCTCCCAGCTTGAGCGTTTTTGCTGCTGCCCCACTCTGATAGGCACCCCTGTCTGCTCCTGAGTGCTGCTGCAAAACATTCTCCCTGCCTGTCCCAAGTCTTACATCCTGCACAGCTCTCCTTACTCTTTCCAGCTGCTATACAATAATTTCTACATTTTCATTTTGTGCTTCTGTCTGGAAAACATCTTCTCTCTTCCAGTCCATTAGTAGGTCTCAGACATCTCTTTTTTGTGTTGATTCCCCCAGTCACCTGGTGCACTGCAATGCATTAGCTTCTCTGTTTACCTTGTTCAGTTAGCTTTTATTCTGCTCTAAATTGGACTTTAGCCACCCATAATTTGTGAGTATTTAGAATGAGATATATTTTGTAAGCCATTTGAAATACAAGGATATCAAGCTTTCACATGGCATAAAACACTGGTTTCTGGATTTAGTATTTCTCAAGATAGAATCTGTTAAAATCATGCCTGACTGGAAGGTGGAAAGAAAGCAAGAGGCCAGTCCAAGTACTGTGCTTCTGGGTTTTGTTTTACCTCTTTTTGTTTACCTTCCAAGAGGGCCTGTTACAGGTGGCAATTACATGGAAATAGGCAGAGAAGAGCAGGGCAATCTGTTCCAGTATGCATAAGATGCATCTAAGAGATGGTCAGGACCAGGACATGCACAAAAACTAACCAGGGCCTGAGACCTCTTTCTCCTCTTCATGTTAAATACGATTAAACAAGATGGTGGCAGTGCAGCGATTGTAATTAGCCATACTAGTTTTTTCTATGTAATAATAGAAATTCACCATGACAATCTAACTAATAAATATGTATTAAAATTTTAATTATCTATTATTTAATATATATTATCTAATATTTAATATCTATTGTCTATTATCTATTATATTGACCAAATATATATTTAATTTATTATAATTATAATACAAAAATAAACAGCTGTAAAATTTAGGAAACTTTTTTGTTCAATAAATGTTAATGCTATGAATTATGCCTAAGTTACAAAATAAGGTGATTTTTAAGATCAGCTCTCCACAGCTCATTCAACCCTTAAAACCACTTTACTTTTTACTAGTACCACTACATTTTGATCTTTCTTCACTCCTAGATTCCTTCTTACTTTTCAAAGCTACTGCTTATCACCTTATCTGCCCTGCAAAGCTCCCCAGACCTTTAATCTGTTCAGTCCACTTGTCACAGACTTTCTCCTTTTTTAATAGGTGGAGTTCAAATATTCTCACTAGCAGTCTTTCTTTCTCTCTGAATAGTAGACCCCCACTGCAGCTTTCTCCTGATGTGAAGCCTTTCCAAGTGCTGCTCCCTAAAACATCTTTGACCCAAAGCAAAGGCCTTGGTATTGTGACTGGCCTTCCTTCAGCAGAACACAGCTAATGAAACAATGTGTGAAAGAAAAATCTAACCTGGAAGTTCCTACCCAGAGAGGGCAAAAGTACTTCTGTCACATATGCAGACATCCAGAGGAAGTCAGGGCATGCTAAGAATCAAAGAGAGTAGCACTACAGGTTTTTGGACACTGCAGAGTGGTAACAGCAGACGACCATCCCTTGGTTGACCACAATATGACTGTGCATGGAGGAGGAAAAGGCACCACCTGGCAATCCCATTGAGCAGATATCCTATAAGAGAAAGTCTTTTATCTCATCCCCTGCTGTGTCAAAACCTCCTCTGATGGCTCAGCACTGAATAACCACAGGAAGAATCTCAATTACATTACTGCCTATGTTTTCTCCACAGTTATGCATGCCCAGGAACTGTGATATACCAGGCTACATGTCAGTCACTTCCCAAAAGCCCCATAATATTGTACATGAGCCATCCAACCCCAGATGCACGTGCTGTGGCACAGCTGGGAAAACAAGGCATACACATGGCGGTCTTTCATTCAGTGATCTTATTTTACAATGTTGACAGAGAAATCTCTCCATGTTCATTTACCAGTCTGCTGTCAGTATTGTGGTATTTATATTAAAGATGCATTTACATAATATTTATGTATTGGTACTGCTTTCACTAACCAGCTTTCCCACCCGGCAGTTGGCAGTAAGTCTCGCATCTGGCAATTGAAGTTTTAAATGATACTGTTGTGCTCTTTGAGGCAACAGGTAGATGCAGTTTTGGGGGATATAAAGGCCAGGTAGTAAGGTAGCCATGTGCTAGTTATGCTTATTGATCTATGCAGACATACAAGGACAAGGGAATCTTAAGAAGCTTAAAAATGCATGAAGCCTGGTGGCAAGTCAGAGGATTGCTAACGTTGAGCAGAGAATTATCCCATCCAAAAGTTAGATGTGCGGACAAGTTACTACTCTAAACTGATAGCAGTGTTGAAGACCTCTTTGCTAACACTATCAGATAAATACATCTTCAATCTCTGCTTCCCACATTTGACACTTCTTAAGGGCTTGCCTACACAATAAAGTTGTTCTTACATTGATTTAAAAAAATGTAATTTGGTTTATAAGTGATTTAGTTTAACATTATTCAAATAAATTCTTTAGAACAACGTGTTTATATAAAACATTGGATGCATGCAAGAATAAATGCTCTACAGAAACCAGCACCATCCAGGTTCTGACTTGGACAGAAATTGGATTGTTGTACAACTTCCAGTCTTGGACTCAGATGAAAGTCTCTGCTTTGTTTTGTTTGTTTGTTTGTTTTAATGAAAATGTCTCTAGGCATTTTAAATTAATTTTATTTTTTTAAAATGGCATATATATGTGTGTATATATATTTGTATAGGTTTATATGCACACATATATATAGACATATTTTACTTCTGTTGGCATAGCTAATGCTTTTATTAGATGTCTTTATCTGCTTAGAGACACTTTCACTGAACAAAATGAAGTGCTATCTGAGACACTCATAGTCCTAGTATATCTAGACTGAAGTGCTTTCCTTTGTGAGATACAGAATGTTTAACAATTCCTTATCATTAATACATTTGTAACTGATGTGACATATGTTGTCCGTCTGTTGTCCGTCAATGTTCTAACACCAAAGTTAAATCAGAATTGGCACAAGTGGGATTTCTCCTGTTCTGTGATGTAGAAAGAATAGCCAGTCATGATTTGTATAAATTACTTCATAGTCACAGTTATATACAATACAGTTTCCTATTGAGGCCAATTCCCTAGGCAACAGCCCAAATCTGTAAATGTCTAAGCACAGAAATACAGCCAGCAGGATGTCTAATTCAGTTGAACTCAATGGAGATGATTTGGTACTCATAACCACCTCACCTCCATGAGCTGTATGCCTGTTTTAAGCAATGTATTCAGAAAGAAAAAAGTACTCAAATACTCCTTCCTAAAGGAATTTTTCTATAACCTCCTCATATGCCTTGGGTTTTATTGCCCATGTTTTGAATAATTGTTTCCCTCCTGAAATTCAAAACAAACTTCAAGAAAAACAACTAAGAAATTAAACTAAAGAAGCCCTAAGTATAATTAATATAATGCCTTGTGGTTCGAGTCTCTTTCCCATATCTCTATTCATCTGTGTGAAAAGGCTTCCATTACAAATCGGTGGGATATTTTGTCTTGTCAGTCCTTTCAGACAGCTTCATATGCACTTTTGCATGTGTAGCAACAGATGCATGTAGTGCACCTTGATCAAAAGTGAGGCCTAATTGACTTCTTACAAGAAGACCAAATGGCAACGAGATAACTACACATGGGGATGATTCAGCTTGCTGCATGTCTGGGGCACCAGAAAGTTTGGCTATATCCTGGCAATACTTATAACTCTGAAACACACCATTCATTGGACCTGATAATTGCTGGTGTAGGTCACCACAACACTATCATGAAACCTCAGTGAAATGGCACCAAGATGGAAGGAAAATAGACTCTTTGAAGTCTATTAAAAAAAAATAATCAAAGCTATCCCTGTACTGTTGCCTCCCAGCTGTGCCGAGTGCTGCTCAGCCCGTCCCTACCCAGGAACTGGTGCCACAGCAGCTTTGCGAGGGCAATAAAAAGAGCAATCAATTTTTACTCCTCTGAAAGGACAATGCAAAGTATACATGCCTCAAACCCTAGCTTTAAAATAGACAGTGTGAAGGTTTTACTAGGTCATAAATGTGAGATTCATTGCAACCTGTCTTACATGATAGGACAGAGCTCACCTGTGTGTTGGTTGCACTTTTGCTCCTAGTGAACCCACAGCACCATGTAATATTAACCTGCTAGACATGAAAACAAAAAGAAGCTTGAGGAACATATGGGTACACTGCTCCCTATCTGTCAGAAAACTGTCTAGGGAAATGAGGTCAGCTATCTACTTAGAAATCACGCTTGAACACAAGGGAGCCTTGATTTGTTTCTCTGTATTGCAGAGGGTTTGGCCTTCCTCACAGAGTGGAGGAAAATTCCTTCTGCACTTTCATTAAGGTAGACTCAGCAGTTTAACCAAGCACAAGGATACACTGAGCAGAGGCACTTGCTATTCGGGCAGAATAATACAGTTTCTTTTAAGTCCATGTACTGTTTAGTTGAGTACTAGTAAGGGAAGGACTAAAATATTCACCTGTTTGGTTTAGCCTGAACTATCCTTCCACTACCTCTCATTTAGCTTTGACTATCCTACTGCCAAGACCATGATCCAGTGTAGACACATTATCGGATACAAATGTATGTTATCAGAAATAAAAAGTAATTTCTTTAATTGTATGGAGGGATTGGTAAGGATTTCTGATCATAGTATGATCTTGAATCTCAAATTGTGGACATTTTCTTTGCTGCTTAAGCAGATTTGAACTGCCATTTAGTAGGGGAGGAAACTCTCCTCGATCTGACTGGTGTCTCTGCTGTACTGTCAGTTTGCACATGAACTCCTTTTAGCTAATCATGAACAAGGGATAAAAATAAATAGCTACCAAAGGAAAGCCTCTACAATTACATCTCTTTGGAACCAGAATATCCTGGACCTGCTCTCTCCTATGCAACATGTGAAAAAAAACCCCTGTATTTTGTTCTCCTTTCTAATTCCTATAAGGATAGGAAGAAACAAAATCTGGGGGTTTTTTTATATAAAATTAATAGGGGAGGTTAGGGAGAGTTCTCCATCAGATAAAAATGGAAAAGGCTTTTGAGGGAAAGCCCTTCCACCTTTAAAGGCCTCTAGTAGGAAGTTCCTAAAAATTGCAACAGAAGCTAGATGACTAACTAATGAGGTTGTTTGAGGACGTAGCCACAACAAAAATATGTAAAGACTGCAAGGTCTAAGAACTAATTATCATACAAGGAAGAAACAGATTTTTGTTTTCCCTGTTTAGCTTTTATGGGTCATCTGTCACTGAACTGTGAACAAGTCTAGGAAAACTGGGAATCTTCCGTCTCTCATATTTAAAGTCATGGTGTCCAGCTCTGGATTTGGTTGGAGAATGAAGCCATTCATCATGGGGCAATTCATTGATGGCTGGAAGACATTAGAGTCGTTGACATCTGTTAAGTATTTCAGAAATTATGAGGATATATAGTGATGAGCAACGCAGAGGCCACATCAGACCAGAGCTTCATAGTCACCCAGGAGTTGCATAATTGAGGAAGAAACGTGGATTCTTTCCAGAAGATGTCAAATCAAGTCCATCTGTACCGAAGCAGGACTGAAAAACATTCATTGTGTTCAAGTACCAATTCAAGCAAAAGCTCACTCAGAATTACCCTTTTACAGCTCTGTCTGATGTGTAGTTCTGCCTTTACTCTGATAGGCTTCTTTACACTTCTGAAGCATATATTTCTCCTTGTTATCTTTAAGACAGAGAAATTTAAATCCACATATTAAATTCCACTTCCCTTCTGCTAATTCTTTTACTGTTGCATTTGAATTCCTCCCTCATTTTTCCTTGTTGTCTTTCCTAGGGAGGTCTGTGAGCTAATTAATTATACTCTTATTATTGGGAAGTAGGAATGTGTAGCTGAGAAGCAGGGGCATTACAAATACTTAGCTGAGGTATTGTAGGGACTGGGTGGCCGCTTCATCAGAAGTCTGTGACCTCATAGATTTTGGGCAACATTGGTTTAAACCTTGGGTCCAGCTGTTACATCTACTGTAGGAATTCCCCACTGGATGCCTGGTCCCTCATAGCTGACCGGAGTGATTGTCTGTTGTGGCTTTGCAGGAGCCTGTGCTGTTCTGCAGCATAAGGAAATGCCTTTGGAATGGCGAGCTGTTACCCCTCGTATTGTATTTTGATTGCATCTCCCTTCTTCCCTGCCCCGGCCCCATCCACTGAAGTGGTGATTGCAAAGCTGCCACTGTAGCTTTCCTGATGGCTTTCGTCCATGTAAATGAGGTGTAAACTCTCAGCAAACAGGGCTGCCATGCATTTTGGCATGTCTGATGAATGCATTGATGAGCCTGGGTTACCAAGACAGAGGAAAGTGGTGAAGGAGACTGAGAGAGTTTACAGGAACCAGTGCTGGAAAGAAGTCACTTAGGATGTCAGGCTTTGATTGTGCAGCAAATATGATTTCTGTATTACTATAGCAAACAGTTTCCACCTCTCCCACCATGGTTTTTACATCTTTGTTAGAGGTTTTTCTTTGCCATGGATCCACTTTGTCACATAAAAGCCACCAACTAGAAATTAAAATACCTTTTCTCTTCAAAGAGAAGAGATAGGCAACCCATCCATTTTTTGGGGAAAAGAGGGTTGCTCCCTTTCTAAATTTTGTTTTCTTTTCCATATTTTCATACAGGACTTTCACAAACAAGGAGAACTGAGTAGCTAAAGAGTAAAGACACTAAAACTTAAAATATCAAGAGAGCTGTCAAACATATTGAGTAAGTGGGGAGGAGTAGAAATTTTCCTCTAATCTCTTTCAGCTATTGTAAACACATCTCACTTGCAGCAGCACATCTTATCAACAGATGTTGGTTGTTCTTGTCTTTAATTGCTGCTGTCACTTTAGCTCCTAGCAGTTCCCGCTCCTGCAGCTCAGTTGTACAAAAGTTCACTTCTCTAACCTCTTTTTGCTCTGCTATCCTGTTCCCTCTCTGGGTGTGTGTTTAGGGGGGGTGGATGTGGGTGCACTTTCTCTGCAGCTTCACTCCTGCTGCCATGCTCTCACTGCAGTGTCGGTGTGTGGAGGTTGGTGGTGTAATCCCTCCATGCTCAGCATATACCACTGATTCAAAGGACGAAAACTGTTTTCTCCCATCTGGTCCCAATCCTGGAAAGCTGTAGGAAAACTGTATGGCAGGTGCTGCTTCAAGAAAGCTCTTCTCATGCTCAGACAGGATACCCTTTTAATCCCACATAAAAGCGGCAAAGTATTTTTCTCCACATAATCCTCTCAATTCCTGTCTATTTGCTGCTCTTCTCTTCCTACCCCCAACACTGCCTTTTCTTTCTCCCATGGGACTGGCAGAATCTCAGAGGAAATAAGTAAAGCTTTCCTAATATAGAAGCTCATCTTCTCTGAAAACACTTCTCATTCTGTTAATGGAGTTTTGGAAATGTTTCAGTTTTCTCCCTACACTAATACTTTATTCTATTCCTCTGATAGCTGTCCAAGCACCAGTGTCATCAGTTTTCCTAGCTTTATTAGCTCATTTTGAAAAGGAATGCTCAGGCAGTCTAACAAAATAATAATAAAAAATTGGTTGGAGAGTTTTATATCTATGCACTCTCTTAAAAAAAATAAATATGCATCTGGAGACATCTTTCTGAGACCATGTCTTTACAGGGGTTTTACACTTCACAAATATATGTGCTCTACATACAAATATCAGTGGAAGATAACACAGGTTGCTTAGTAGGTTTACATATGTTCCTTCCCCCTTCCTCTCATACCCTGATATATGCCTGGGCCCAGGGCTCTTCTTCCTGAGTCTCTCCAGCTATGATATCTATGCTCAATATTTGCAAATCCACTCATAAAATTTTATGTAACAAAAGCACGAAGTGCCTGCAAATCCTCTGCATAGAAGGCAGTGCTTTTTCTGTGCCTCCCTCCCCCACAGTTACACTAGTTCTGGGGAGAAGCAAGGGAAGTGCAGAGCAGCAGACATGGAAACGCTCTTATTCTTCAATGAGAGTAGGGTTTTCCACCAGGGAGAAGGTGCAGCTTATTACCAGGGTCAGGTGGATTTGCTGTACCCAATGCTGGTCTTACAGGCTGCAGCAGAGAGGGAGGGAAGGTCGGGTACCCTCTTGTCTCCTCAAAACCCCAACTTGAAGGTGGGGGTAGGGCAGGGTGAGCTGGGAGCCTTCCATCCTCAAAATAGAAATTGTGGGGAGCAAGGATGTGCTAAGCACGAATGCATGTAAGGGTGGGAAGTTGGTGGGAAGTCGGTGGGAGGAGGAAGAGTTCTTCAGAATTGGTGGCATCTGAGGAGACTATGGCTGAATGTAGAAGTATGGGCAACCCGTACGAGGAGAAATGCCTGCAGTTGCCCTGTGAGAGAACTACTTATGCAGAGAGTATGGAGCAGGCTAGGTAAGCACATGCTTAAAATACTCCACCTGCATTTTGGAGACATTTATCAGCACAGGCTACATTCCTTGTGCTCCACCCTAGCTGCCCAGGATGTGCTTTCTTGCCTACCTTTCTCCAGACACCTATTTGCAGAAATAGGAGTTGACTGAGGATAAGCATCACACAAGACATGGACAACAGCTGCCAGGCAGTGCCCTGTCTTAATGACTTGTCCCAAATGCACAGAAGGGGAGATAGGAAAAGAGTTGACTGGGATGGGCTTCCATTTCATGCAACCTCTCCCAGGGAAAACTAATGGGTGCCCCAGTCAGAGTGCCACAGAGTAGCACATACAGAATTTCCAGGCAGGTTGCAGCACCTGGTCTGCCTGGTACCCTTTCCATTTTTGACCCATGAGGATGCCAGGAGGGCAGTTCCTTATCTGTGGTCCACCCAAAACTAAAAGGGAGGGCAAGAAAAAGAAACTGGATACCTGCTACATTAACTTGGTTTCATGAAGTGTAGTTTGGGAAGTGAACCAGTCTTGATAAAGGCTGGCCATGCTGGCATCAGCATTTGGAGTGTAGATTTGGTCACAGCTATGTGCACAGAGTGCAGAGACAGGAAAAAACTGAGCCAAAAACGTGTGTTCTCCAGCAGGAACACAGAACTAAGGTGCTACTTTTATGCTGCATTTTTATTAGTGGTATCTCAAAAATATCACTTTCAGCATGCCTTTTTCACTTCTCCCACAGAAGCATGAAAATTAACATCAACTAACAAAATTTTCTATTGCTCTGGAGGAAATGTTGTTGAGAGTTGTTTATACATTATTTTTCTCATTTGCTTTTTGTTTTTATTTTATCAAAGTCCAGTCATAATTAAATACCTGATTATTTTCCTTTTTTAAAAAATGCATTATTTAAATCTTTTCCCACCTTCTAGAGTTTAAGACACACACAGACACACCTTGACAAGTAAAACACAAGACCCTTCATGCAGAGTCATTTCCCACCAAATTTCACACTGGGCATAATATGCCAGCTCAGACAGAATATAGAAGTGAAAGCTACGTGGTCCCAGCACATATCTCCCAGGCACAGGCAGCAAACTTTCCCCCAGATAGATGGATAACATCTGCACCAATTGGATTCTGCCAAGTGCAAGAAAATAGCTGTGCTGCTTGTGGAGGTGAGGTAAGGTCATATTTGGGGGTTGCAATTCATTATTCCCTATCCATCCATTATTCCAAGGGAAAGATGTTTGAGCTCACGTCTTCTTTTGGCTGCTGCTGTGCCATCTGGAGTGATCAGAAAGGGCCTGGTCCCACAATCTTATATCTTGGTGTCAGCACCACCACTTCCAAACCAAGCAGGCCAAGGAGATATTGTGGCTGCACATGCAGGAACATACACTTCCTCAGTGCATAGGAGAAGAAATCACAGTCAACTCCTAAGCTTCTGCAGCCCTTTTTCTGCTTACCAAAATCCCACCTGTAAAGACACCTACCTGTCCTTACCTGCTCTGTGGCTGCACATGGGTGACAACTAGGTTTTTCCCCCCCAGGCTGAAGTGCTACCACTTATAGGTAGCTTATGCAATCCTGTTCCTGAGTCAACTTTATCCCAAACAGGAACCTAAACAGGGTGAAGGTCAATTCCTGTTAAAAAATACTATGTTGCGCTTGGTCTATCTTTCAAATTACTCAAGGTCAGGTTTTATTTAATCATGCTTTCTTCCACAATTTTTTCCCTCCAATATTAAAATTTTAAAAAAGCAATTAGATAACGAAGCATATGTATCTTGTTTTCTTGGATTGTTTCTCAGCTTTTTCCTAAATTGTCACTGCCCCTTTGGACTTGAGCAGTGGGATAGCTGCCAGGTTTCCACAGAGATGCAAACAAATTCCATGCAATAAAATATCATCTCTACATAATTTAAGCCCCAAATGTACATGGTGACAGTTTTATGTTTGAGTAATATGAAAATCCAAGATATTGGATGTGAGTATAATTTAGGATCGAGAGCTGCAAATATTTCTGTGCCCTGGAATCCAGTTAAAATGCACCATTGCACATGCCGTGTTTTGGTGGTGAAGTATTGCTTGCCTCTGATTGCTGCAGGGTAAGAACTTTATTTTCCTAAGCCATGATTTAATGCTTTCCACCCCCTGTAAATTGTAACTAACAATGCCCTCTATGTGAGCTCTGGTAGCTGAGGAGACGGGGAGATGGCTGTAGCATGAAAAAGGAAAGAGGGGAGAAAAGAAGGGCAAAAGAGAGGAACATCTACAATGGGTTAAAAACATTCACAACTTGCCTTCTTAAAGAACTGAGGGCTGAATATTGGGCCAAAACCCCAATTAGATGGTGGCAATGGAACTGCACTGATTTCGAAGGAGCTGAGCCAGTCTGAACCAGCTGAGAAGCTGGTCTGCAGTTTCACATTTAGAGCCCAAAGTGGTTGGAGCAGGGGAGGTTTGAAACTGTACTCCTCACGTAGCACGGAGGGGCCTGCAGGAATAATGTTTGCTTTGGCATGGAGGTGGGTTAGTGTAGACCCAGCAGGTCCTGCAGTGAAAGGCTCCTTTCTGCTCTGAGTGATGGTGACTTCCATAAAGACAGCAAATTCATCCAGAGATATGTCCTAACCCACATCCTTCTTTAATTCATAAGTCCTTGCACAGTGCAGACCTCAAGGTGAATCTATGTGGATGCTTTTTCCCCTGTTTTCATCCCTGGATGTCCCCTGTTTCTCTGCATGGCACAGATCTCGTGGTGTTTTCCCTGGATACCTATTCCAGACTCCCTGTTTAGTACAGCAGCAGTCAGAGTCTGTGTCAGGGCCTGATAAACTCTGAAGCTTTTGAAATGCTTCTTTCTACAGCTGTGGATCTCAAAGGAGCTGCTGTGTTTCCTCCGTCTTCCCTTTTCCTTACAGAAAGCCCCTAAGAGGAGTTTTTTGCTAAGATTTACCCATTTCTGGCATGATTTCTGGTGTTTGCTCTCTTCTTCCTTCCCATCCTCTTCTCTTTTCCCAGGATGCTTGCTCTGGCTCCATCTCATTAGAAGGATTATCTTCTCAAAGCATGTGAAATTAAGAAGTAGCTGTGAGGAAAAAGCACAGATAGATAAGAGGTTCCTCTCACCACAGGCAGCCTCGTCCAAAATGTTTCAATCGGTGCAGGAAGGCCTGAATGAGGCTGTGATACAACAGAGCAAATATCCATCCCATAAAGCCCACCTTCTTTCCAAGAGATGAATAACAAAGCAGAGGACAGGTGGACAGGGAATAGTACCTGATTTCTTTTATGACGCAGTGATCAGAGGATATCAAAAAAGAACAGCAGGCAACAGGTTTAAAATAGATAGAGATACCACATTATGCAAATTATAATAAGTAACTCCTCAGTTTAATCACAGCATTTTGTGAAGAATTAAAACTTGTATGGGTGCAAAACCTGATTGGCAAATACATTAAATTAAAAGAAGATAACTCTCACGCAGGGAATCCCTGAGGAACAAAACATGAAGAAAGGGAAGCACTGAAGAAAATCTCACTTTGTGTTTGATCTGCTGCCACACTCTCCCAGGAGCATCTACGTATTGGCCATCCCTCCAGGCAGGGCACTGGGCTGGTGGTTTTTGTCTGACCTAGTACCACCTCTGTTATGTTCACAGGTCCAGTTAGTCAGGTGCTGAGTCCCATCAGACCTGCAGCACTGCTCTCTTCAAGAACTTAGAAAATAATAGTTTAGATCAACTTTCTATCACGGCCAACTACCAAGGAATTGGTAATTCCAGATATTCAGTCCAGAAATTCTGAAGAAAATTTCCTTTCATGTAGAGAAAAATTAATGCCCGTGATAGATACTGACTGCACTAACCTCTAAAAATTCATCTAGCTGATTCATATCTAGTCTTTATACCTACCTGAGTCAATGGTAAGATGGGTACCCCACCAGTCCCAGAAAGATACACCAGTCATTCTTTTTCCACATCCTGTGGGCTCACCATATGCTGATATTCCTCACCTGACTGCAGCCATGGAAAAGCACATCTGGTGAGAAAAAAGAAGGCATTTTTGAAAACCATCACTGAATGTGCCTTGTGTGGCAAAACTCCAGGAGCAACCTTTTCTCCTTAGCAATTCAGAAGGCTGGTGTTGGTATAGACAAAGAACATACACATGCCACGTGCAGGAATGGATGCCAACCCCTGAATGACTGTACTGTTTACTTCTGATGCCACATTATCTTTCTTCCAACATTATTACAACTAACACCAGAAATCCTGACCTAGAACATGTGTCTCTTGTCTTGTGGGGGCATCTGCGATACCATGGATTTGTTGCAAGCTGGTAAATGGTAGTCCTATATCAGCTGAGATTTGGCGGTGTATTATATGTGGCAACTTGAGCAAGAGGCTGAGTTCTCAGACAGAAATGGTTTATCACCAAAGGAGGTCTTAATTTGGATTAGCTGTTATGTCACAGCACACCACACTGCAATACTGACATTTTGTTGCTGAGGCTTCTCAGCATCTTAGGCATGTGAGTTATACTTATGATTTGAAAGCCAGGTTAGTAACATGTCCATTTTTTCATAGATGGAAAAACCTCCACAGTTCTGCCAAGTACCTAGGATTCCTTTTTAAGAAATACAGAGCAGATGCCACAGCTTACCAATAACAGTTTCTCCTAAATTATAGAATCTATCTCATGGTGTCAAGTCTCTCTCTAAGGAATTATTGGAAATACCTCACTGCTATTTGTCTGGAATTACAATCTCATGCTCTGAGTGTCAGCTAACATGTATATTGATATTGAGCATGGGATCTTACTAATTCCCTGCTGAATAAGGACTTACGGCCTGAGAGCATTTAGCAGTGGAACAGATCAATCATCACAACAAACTTATTATAAGCATTTCTAGGAAAAATATAACAGCATATGCAAATTCTAGATTCTGTCACCCTTCCTCACATCAAACCCTATCTTGCCAAACACCTCCTGCCTTCCAGAGCTATTACAAGAGCAGGGATTCCTCAGTGAAACAGCAGTAGTGTATCTACAAATAGGGGACCAATTATGTGTTTCTTCTATTCGCCACATTCTCTTGCTTCAGCTGCCTGGACTAGATACCTAACACAAAACAGAAGACATGTTAGTCCTGGTTCAAAATTGTGTGATAACTGAACTATGAGAGTTAGGATTCAGGATTTCTGGGGGACCTACCTGAAGCAAATGAGGACAAGGAAGGAAAACTATTTTCTTTCAGTGTGATTGATTTCAGTAGATCTTCAGAGACTGACTTCACACTACTTGCAAATTCGCACTACTTCATGAAGAAACATCAGCAATTACCATAATTTCTCCTAAGAAAAATGTATGCTTGAATTAATGTTCTTAATTAGTGGAACTCAGTTCAGTGTTGAAGGCTCTTTAATTGAACATTTCTATTTTACATATTGGGCCCCTTCATTCTTTTTTTTCCTATTTATTGTCACACATCCCTTTTAAGAAGGTGGTATCAGGTTCTAGGACTTTGCACTTCTTGATATAGACAACTACACAGTTTGCTAATCTGGTTTGGTGGCCATTGCTCCATCGGATCTGATATTAAACCTTCAAAAATAATCTTACCAGACAGATCTTCCTGCATATTTAATTTCTCCACTATAAATTATATACTTAGCTGTCACAGTAACTTCTGGACACTTTGCAAATACAGTTAACTCTCTTAGCTTTGATGTAGTATATAAAAGAATTGGTGCCTACCTCTGAAAATGAAGTATTTAAGAGAGATTATGTTGTTTTAGGGATAAACTCTCAAATAGCAGGAAGGTGTCCTAAGGTACAGTTTGTTATGCAAATTAACTTACCCCATTCTGGCATTTAAGTAATTCTTCTGATTTTGCTAAGTGTGATGTGTGAGACTGACACTTATTTAAACTCTTCTGTCAAAAATTCAGGATTTAGTTGTTTGCTTTTGTCTTCATTCAAGTTTTGATTGCCTGTAACTTTTGAAAAAAAAAGTACAGGGATGTGGTTTCAGCATAATGTTTCTTAGGTTGGGTGGCTAGATGGGCTAAAGGTGAAAGGTTTTGAATACTTACATCCTTTTTTGAGTAAAATCCATCCAATATCTTTTAGTTTGGTCAATTACAGATCTAACTTCATTTCCACTTACATTAACAGGAGTTTTATCCACTGCATCAATTGGCAGAGCCCTCAACTGTAGTAAGAAGCAGTGTAGCCAAGTTCATATCAGAGTTCCTATTTCAAGTTGATTTTAAAAACTTTTATTTTTAATAGTGTCTCTAATATCATGATATACCAAAGACCTGACTCCCTGCAGGTAACAAAATTTCAGGGAGTTTTATTTGGAGGGAGAAACGAGACATGATTTGAGCAGTAGCTGTCAAAGAAAATAGGAATTTAACACTGGGATGAAGGTAGATTTAATTGGGAGACATGAAGGAAGATAAAGGAGTGAGAAAAGGGGGACAACGTCTCTTTATGTTGTGAAATATAAAAACATGTTTAGAGGCCAACACTGTTGTGAGAGATGGAGAATAATGAAGAATTCAGTATTACCTTAATTCTCCTGCCCTTTTTTAAATAAATCATCATTTCATATGGCAAGTCTCACTTTCTTCATACCCATTTCCATCATACAGATTTAACTAACAAATTGCTTGTCTTCTCAAAAAGAAATATGCCAAAACACATGGTGAATCCATGAGTAAAACTACGAGACACCAGTCTTCTGTTTACTTCAATCTAGCTATCCTTTATTTTTTGAATTTTAACTTTGCTGTAGTTGCCTGTGTGGTACTGGTTTCTGAAAGAGACTGGAGTCGTGAACCTCAGAAGACGTCCTAAGCTAAATTTTGTTTTCCTCAGGTGTGTTTTGGTTAACTCAGAATTGCAGCTGTCTCAAGATAGTATCTCCAAAATGTTGAAAAGGGAAGTAGAAAGCATGTATACTAGATTAATATCCTATACGTATCTTACCCTTTGAGCTTTTCTTTCCACCTGAGTTTTCATCCTTTCTCTTGTTCATTTCTTTAAGAATGTGTGGAAACCCAAAGACGGGCAGCAGAAAAGTGCCTGTGGTAGCTCTGTGGCACCTGTTCTGTTTGATCCCCTCATGGTCAGTCACTCATCACAACCACTCACACTGCACCACACATCTGTCTTTTTGCCCCTTCTTGTCCCAGTCTACTGTTCCTCACAATGGAAAACTGCCTTTTCCTCCACAGACCACCTCTTCCACCTTTTCAGCTCGTTCTGGCTCCATTGCTTTCTTCCCAATGTAGTTTTGCAGCTTTGACAAGGCACATGTTTTTTCCCCTAGAAACAGAAATTGATGGGTATGATCTATCATGTGTTTACATTGACTTTAGAGATCTTTGGATGTAATCCTCTCCCTCAAAAATATGGACTGTAAAGTAATATGATATTTCTTCCTTATTGGTTCTAGAGTGTTCCATGTAATACTGCAAACTCAGTCCTTGCCTTGCACACAGCATTCAAGAAAGTTGCTGAATGTTGCTTCTGTGCTGTACATTTATTGACTGAAACATTTGAGTTGTTGCTTTTCACACTGGTAATTTTAGAGCGCAGATGCCTAGCATGTTTACTCACATACCAGGGCTCACATTTAATGAGCAAAATGTCAAGTATATTGTTATCCACCATAAAAACTGTGAAAAATATCCTTGCCATCTGCAGTGTGCCTTCTGCTTCAGCCTAAAAGACTTTTACAAGCAACTACATGAAATTAGCATTAAAGTCAATATTTATAAATGGAACCACCTCTAAAGGGCCGGATCTTCTCCCCTCCCACACCCCCTGTTCCTCTGGGATCTAATGAGCTGGGGAGGCTGTGTGCAGGAAGGGAGCCGAGTTGCGCCTGGCTCCTGGTTGCAGTGAGCCAGAATAATCTCCCTGCACTGAGGAAGCAGCAGAAAGAGAAGAGTGGTACTAAATGGCATTGACGGCTTCCGAGGGCCAGATCCTGTGCTGGTGTCAGTTGGTGTAATGTCACTGTCCCCACTGAAGTGATGCAGTGAGCACAGATCAGCTCAGTTTGGGTGACTGACACAGCACTGTCTTTGATCTGCACTGTCTGAGGATGGAGTCTGCAATAACACTCATGGAATAGATGGTGGATAGTAGAGCTGAAACTGGGATTTGATACACTGCCACCAGAAAAGAATACCATCTTCCAAGAAAATGTTTGCTAATTCTCCACCAAATGTGGAAAACCTGGACATTTGTTCTGCCTTTTTATGGTGCTGAGGACAATGAAGATCGTCTGTCGCTGAAGTCTCTAGATTGTACTGCAAGACTAATAAAATGAGCAATTACCAGTAATGGATAACTGCTCCTGGGCCTTCGCCAAATAGCCTATATAAACTTTAAATTTTGCTCTTGCAAAATCTTCAGTCGAACCATGATTAGGGTGTTGCAGAACTGAGATCTAGGCACATTTTGAAAACTGTTGCTGTCCACTGCTGTTATCCCAACATCCATAAGCAGCTGAAATTCCAGCCAGATCTTTATGGGGCAGAGCTGATGAACCAAAGCCAGAACACACTCCCTCAAGTGGGTGACCAAGATAACTTGTGCCATTTGTTCCAGCTCTTCTGTCAAGTCGTCCACATACCACTGGCTCCACCAAACTCAGATGAACCACAGCCTAGAACAGACTTCATGAAGACTGGTCACTCCCACAGCTGGAGGCTGATGACATAGAGAAAGGCAACATCATTGTATAATCCACATCACCTTGCCTTTTTCTTTGTAAGCATGTTGAACAAGAGGATCGGGATGAAAATTGCTGTGGTGATTAGCAAACACAGCATAAATATTTATCCATAAAATTCCAGATCAAATACATTTTGAAATATTTATTTATGGTTGTTTAGATGTAAATATATTCATTAATTGGACTTTAAGAAGGGCACTTACATGTTCACTTAGAGTATTCCTAATATAGTCATTGCTTGGGCAATTAGGCCACTCACTAAGCCACAAATCTTATCTTTCACACCGGTGAGTCATAAATAAGGACTGAGTCACAAATAGACCAGACAGACAAATGGTGTCAGGAAGGAAATAAGATTGGTTGTGAACATATTTAGTCTGGAAATTAGAAGATGGCTGCAGACTACCTGAGGAATGCAATTATGATATAGTTTTCTAACTGGGAAAAACTGAGCTAAGAGAAGTAACTTGAATTGCTTTATCATTTAGCTTTGCAAGATCATGAAACGGACTGTGCACCAAGTAGTAGAATTTAGAAGTCCTCAAGGATTCAGAGTCTTTGCCTGCCACGACTACCTGGAATTAGGGGGTTAGTGGCCAGCTTACCCAAGTTGTCCCAGCCAGACCCATTGTTATCAGGAGTCCTTAGGACTCATACACAGCAGGGTGAGATTAGACATATACAGCAATGCCAGTATCATCATACAGTCAAGATTCTGTGCAGTGTAGACTCTAGTGTTCACACTGTGAGTGTGAAGCTGTGTTGCTGTGGGTGTTGCAAAACCCTCCTGTCATAGAAAGTGAGAACACCTTGACTTCCTATGATTGCATTCAAGGGCAAGTTCAATTATAGCGTGTTCGATGATGGGGTGCACCAAGTAAAGTGGAGATCAACTTAGCTCTATAAGCTAATTAAATGTTTTCCAGTGTTTGACCAGTGCAATGACTTTCTGTCATGCAACCAGAGTTCCTGGGAACTCTTGTAATACAGATAATGGGATTTACAGTGTTGGCTTACCTTTACTGACTTCTGTATTTCTCAAGGAGAAAGGGAGACTGGGATTTTTGTTATTTATGGAAGACAATTTACTTACTTCCTTGGTGTAAATAACAGAATAGGCTGATGCAGCATATAACATAGGCCGGAAGGATGTTTGCATGTGAATGCTATCTGCTAAATGAAAAGATTCCCGTGTCTGTCATAGCATGGTTTTAACTGTGCCTTTCAGTTCTGTATCAGCTCTGTTCTGTATCAGCACACTTGTCTTTAAATGTGATCCTTGTTTTGCTGTGACACATTATGACTCAAAAATATTCTTTTTTTAATCAATCTCTAGTGCATGGATAGACATCCCATAACATATTGGCCACATCACATCACATCTTTTTACCTTTTGTATTCAGGGTACAGTCTTCTCTCTCTTGTTCCCTTTCCTGCATGCCCTTTGGTCTCTGTCCTGTCATATGATACAGGCACTGGTGCTTCCCAGAGATATTCATGGTCAGTTAGGCAGCAGGAATTCACATAACATGATGTTGACATTATATGGCCATGTATTATTCCCGTGTGATACTGGGCGCCTGCATTTTGCTATAAATGAGGCCCATGTTCCCCAGTGCACCTGAATGAAAGGTGCTTTCCACTGCAGATATAAGGGCTATCTGACCACAAGATTCAGTACCTGTATTTTACAGAATCACAGAATCAGTTGGGTTGGGAAAGACCTCTGAGATCATTGAGTCCAGCCAATGACCTAGCACTACCATGTCAACTAGACCATGGCACCAAATGTCTCATCCAGTCTTTCCTTAAATACCTCCAAAGACAGTGACTCCACCACATCCCTGGGCAGCTCCTTCCAATGTCTAATCACCCCCTCTATGCAAAAATTCCTCCTAATGTCCAAGCTGAACTATAGGGTCAGTTACTGATTGCTTTCTGAAAACTTACCATCGGGTAGTGTTTCACTGTCCTGGAGAAATGCTTCTATTTCTTGCTGTTTCTTCTGTCCACGCATGACACTAGAACGGTGCCTCACCTCATTGCTTCAATATATGGGAAGGTGAGAAGACAAAAAATTAAAATTACCTCCACATACCTCACTTCAGTTTCCTGGAAATAAAGAAAATTTAAAATATTAGTGTGCAAATAATCAAAACAAAAAGTGACTTTTAACTATGCAGCATGTGCTGTGGAGTTTAGAGGTCAAGAATTCAAGCTTGACTCCAACTTGCACTTTGACCTCACTGTGACCAGAAATGGATCCTAGTTTATAACGTAGCCTGCTTTCTTGAAAAGTAGTCTGACAGGGTGTGAGCATCAGCAGTGAAATACACACAGAGTAACAAATTTATTAAAATCTATAAGCAAAACACCTTTATATATATATATGTGTGTATATAGATATACATACATACATATATATATATATATATATATATATATATATATATGTAGTTTTCTCTTTACAAAACTGATTTTCTGAACTGTTAGGAGAAAAATAGAATTTCACTCTACAGAAATTTATATTTTTTTTGTCTCCTATGTAGTTTGCAATGGCTCAGGCTTCTACTTTTCTAACAGTGAAGATCATTATAAAGTTATTTCTATTATGAAAGGGTCCACTTTTGCAAACCCATGAGAAATCACCCTTCCATAAGCATGAAATAAAATCCTTAAGAGGAGAAACCCCCCTTCAAATCATGAAAAAGTTTCACATCTACCTAAGTGCTGCTGCAAACTTTGCAAACCATGACATGTATTCCACACATATTCAAGATACACCTGAAGATAATGTTTGGCTGCTACATGTTTTCCTAGTTTCACTTCTATAGAGAGTTTAGACCCAGTAAATATTTGCTGTTGGGGATATGCACTGTAATTTATAGCAAAATTTGCTGTGTGCCCAGTGTTGTTTGTGCTTGAGAGTTTTGTTTTTGACTTCACTACATATTAAAATAAGGTCTGAGAAGTATGCAAGTTTTCTTCTACTCTCAAATTAACTTATTTATATTGACCCCAACATTTGGGCTGAAATTCTTCACATTTCGATATCATGACTGCATTGGTTACTATATCAGTGGAAGAATAGGAAAATCTTTCTGCCTCTTCCACTTTAAAAATGTCTCATTACTCAGGGTTGCTCAGCCCTGACTAAGGAAACATACTGATACCTATTTATGGAGAGTTTCACCATCTCAGCAGGTTCCCTGGATCCAGCTGTGCTTCAAGGTATAACGCCTAGCAGGTATTCACGTTCAGAAATTCAGTTCCACTTTAAACAAGTGCTTAACTTGTCCAAAAGGTGCTTTTTGTGGGCAAGTTGTTTCAAGAGTAGCTGGATATTCCCCATGGGCTCATGAGGAGAGCCTACAAAGCACAGCCCAGCACTGAGCTGGTCTGGGTCCCGGTCTAGCTACTTACTTTGCTGTGGGGCTTGGGAAATTCTCTTTCTTGCCAATAAGTAGCATCCCTTAATTTCATGTGCTTGATGTTTGAGTGCCATGCTTGTGGCAGAATGCTGGGGTTTTGGAGATGCTGATTTTTCTTCAGATGGAGAATTGAATCTCTTGGAAAACTGTGGGCATGGAAATGCTGTAAAGCTGACATGCATCAGTTCCCCCATGTGCTAAAGCAGAGAAATCTTACTAACTCTGCTACCAGGGCACTGTAAAATTACGTTTATTATTGTTTGTAAAAGGCATCAAGTTTCTTAGATCAATACTGCTACTGAAGTACAAAGTAATAGTACTTCTCAAGGAGGGAGAGGATTGCCTTTTGAGTTGCCATCTGCTCCTGGCCTGACTCCAATTGCTTCCTAGTGAGTAATATGAAGGCAATTTCATTTTCACAATATGACATATGTAGCTTTTGGTCTTGAAGAGGGAGGAACAATCCACCAGTAGTTTGCCTCCCACTGTAGAAGCAAATGATCTAAACTGGAGCATAGTAATTAGACAGATTCATTGATTTGCTGTAAATATCCTAACTCTGTCGTCACTCCATTGTGGTTCACAGAATGAAGTTTGTTTGGTTGTTAGTATGGCATTTTCTACATTATCTCATCCCTGAGGCATGGCTGAAATAAAGGTCTGTTCAAATGCTTGCCAAAAAATATTAGGATAAAAGGATCACCAAATCTTTGAGGGGAGGAGAGAGAACATACAAAGCAATCAACGTAAGACCAGAAATGTCGTCTGTCATCTTAGAACAAGAGCTCTTGGGAACAGAATCCATGCCTTTGAGGTGGGCACATGACCACAGAGGAGCCACATTCCTGTTTCAAGGCAACCTCACTGCTGGAACTCCAGTCCAGTTGAGGTTTTTTTGCCATGCAGCAGCCTGTCTAAATCTTTATGGAGTAGTTAGTGTGTATTTAAAAGGCTCTTGGTCAAGGAGAAGGAACTGATCTTATCTGGTGGGTGTAACTGTTCTGAAAGTCTTTTCTGCAAAGATATTCTCTGTTCCCTTTCACTAAACGTTTTGAGGTCCAATTAGCATATGAGATTAGACAAATGTGCACCTTTACATGACTGAGTTTAGAAAAACAGAATAAATAATAGCTAAATCTTAGGCAATCAGTAACAAGCTTACCTAACCCAAACTTCCAGCTGGAGGTGGTGAGAGCTTCCTAAGGAGCACCAGTGGATTTCCTCTCAGCTGTTGTAGCAGCTACTGCAAGAGTCCCTGAGACTTCTCACTGCCTGTGGATGTAGAGTGCTGATGAAGATGAATGTCTGAGCTACTGTGTTGCAACACAACTTTACTTTTTTTATTTCACATCTGCTAAAGCAGCAGAACAAAACACTCAGGGGCAATTTGACCTTCGTAACTTTAATTACATTTTTTTGATAGTGAAATGAAGAATCATCAAAAATCTACTTCTCAAGAGAGTTACAGATTGCTCTAAGAATATATGCAGACAATTTGTATACATCTGACAATCTTGGAAAAGAGGTCCTTTGATAAAGAACAGCCATCACAGTTTTGAGAGGAGAGGAATCAGAATGATCAAGGTTGGAATGACCTCCAAGAAATCTTCATTTTGTCCGGATAGCAACTACAGGGCAGTCCTTTCTGTTGAAAGACTGCTGCTCTCTTATCAAAGGATGTATATCACTTTGTGTATATCATATAATTCATTCTTGAAGACTGCTCTATAATAAAGATACACAAAAAGCCTACTTCTGGCCAGCCAGTACGAAGTGCAAGTCCCACCAGTCTCCTTGGATGACTCGTTTTCCAAATACAAGGAAATAATTTAAACCAGACAATCACTTTGTACTCCTTTAGCATAGTGAATAAATAGATAAGACTTCTAGCAAATACACTTTTAAATCACTGTATGCACAATTTCTACTTTAACACAAGTTCTCAATGCTCTGTTTAAGCAGCCAGCCCACTGCTTGCTATGGATGGAGCAAGGGAATTTTTCATGCCAGCCAATTTCTGAGAAAGTTTTGGCTTAATTGGATAAGAAGAGTTAATGAGAGACTATAGCAACTATAATGTATGACAAAGGATTAATTTAGATGACAATGCAGTGTACATTGCTTTTTGTTCGGCAATTTTTTTGGCAATTCTTGCACCAGGAAAACAAAATTTGATTTCCTTTGCAAATGGCAGTTTAATTGCACAAAGTCTAGTTCAAACTTGAATTGACTCTTAGACGTGAGTGTTTTGTTTATTTGAAGCCACAGAATGGGAGTGGTCTCAAAACTCCAAATTACCTGCTCTGGAGAATGGCTTGAGACATGACTTGGCTGCTATGGAGAGTGGTGGTACCTATAGTATGTGGGGAAAACCAACCTGAAACACACCTCAGCTTTGCACCCATATCCTTCAAGCCAACAGAAGGCTGTGTTTTGCAAAGGTGTATTTTAATTCAGAGGGTGCTGGGCTCTGCACACAGCTCAGCACACTGACTGAGGAAAGATCTGGTTTGGGTCCAATACAGCTGGATTGCTGTGCCTCTTCTCTCCCCTTGGTAAAACCTACTTCTATGTAATCTATTTTTGTTTACACCGTTTAAATGTTTGTGGTTTTCAGATGGCACTAGCCTGTTTCAGCTGTTGTGAAAATATGCTCTAAAAGCTACAGCCTGCAGGCAAGTTATGGCATTGAAGATTTTCTCGTTGTCTTTATTATTATTTTAATTGACTCACCCTCGGGAACCAAGAAAATACTTGAGACAAAATCACAGTCATACTATGCTCCTTAAGAGTTTTGCCACTGAATGCAGTGTGGCTGGATTTCATTCTGAGTCACAATTTTTGTTGCCTTCTCTCCTTATCTGTGGCAGAGCTGTGAATGAGCACTACATTTTGAATAAATCCTGATTTCTCATGTCATACATGAGAATATAAAGTATAGTTGAACTAAATCTCCTCCTATTGCAGTAAAATTTTGAATTTTTTTTCTAGTTTTATTTGGCATCCTAGTAGAAAACTTATTATGCATCAGGAAAGCAGCTGACTTTAATTTGGGAAAAGCAAACACTTTTAAAGTGTCATTTCACTTAACACCTTTGATGTCCAAAAGTGCCCATTTTCTTCATCACTTCATTGGAACTGAGAGAATACAGCAATTTATAATTCTTAGTGTTGAATCAGTCTATGTGTTAATTGTGGAGCTAGCAGTGGGAACAGATGTGTTTTTGTAGAAGGGTGGGCTGAATGTATTCATCTTTTTAATGTACTTTCTGTTTGAATGATCAGTATCGCTTAAAATTCCCCTCTCCTCTACACCACATTGTGTAACTGCTCTATTTTGTACAGTCCAGGAAGAGCACATCTCTCTCACTAGAGCTTAGGACTCCATCTCAAATTACAAAATGTCCCTGACTATTCAGCCTTTTGAAAAAGCTGTAAGTAGAGATATAACTTACCTAGCAACAAAGAGTAGATCTCCACAGTGTGGTCTATGAACACAGTGCGTTTATTCAGTTATGGTCATGCCATAGCTTTCCTTTTTCTGTCACTAGTCTTTAGGTGCAGCATACAGAGAAGGTTTTTTCTATACTCAACTGATATTAATAAATCCTCTTGATAACAACTGGGCAGGATATGAAGTCTCTAAACTTCTAAAACTAATGCAATTGATCAAGTTCTTGTTGAATCAGTTAAAAACCAGAACTGAGCAAATAGTTTGTGGAAAACATATAAATTTTTAAAATCTCAGTCTTTTCAGTCTTTCGGTGGATACTGAAATTTCATTTTTACCCTTTAGCTCATACAGCTATATTTAGTGAGAGTTTTTACAAAGTTGTCTAGGTTTTTTCTTAGTGCTTTCATTTCCCCTTTCAGCTTACAATCTCCACCATACATGGAGTGATAAAATAAATACAATGGAAAAGAAGGATGTAGACAGAAAGGAAGGAGAGTGTTCCCCCTGCTTCCATCTTCATATTAAAAAGGCTTATGTTTTCCTGGACAGCTTTTAAAAATCTTGTAAGCATTTGTTTCATTTATAGTAAAAGCAACAGAAATAATTTTGAGTTGGTTTTGTTCCAGATTAAGCTTTATTAAAATTCTACAGTGTTAGAAGACTTCCTGTCTATTTAAGGTGAAAAGCTTTGTCCATGACAAAAGAAACTTATTATCATTTCAAAGGTTAGTCAGCATTTTTGCCTATGTACTTACCAGGTAATAATGACCAAGTTCACCCTTTTTAGAAAGCTGGATTCTTTTATCAGTGCGTTCTACTAGTTAAAGATCATGCTTAATGCCAACTTTCATATAATGCTTTCATGAAAGTTCCTTTGAGAGAGAAAGCAGTGGTCAGATTCTGATCTCTCCTCTTCAGATCTTTCGCTATTGGATTTTCATTTCCTAAGTCAACGTAATAGAAAAGAAAATTATGCCCGCTCTCAGTATATATATGAAATACAATAATGTTGTTAAAGAAAATTTCATATCTACTGGACAGTTTTCATTAGTCTATTTAATAAAAGATGAAAATGACCTTTTTCTCTCTTGTAACTAACTGAATTGCAGAGCTTAGTCCTTTGGCTAAGTTCCAAAAGGAAAAGTCACCCTGCAGAGTTCAAGTCTTTGCAGAAGGCAAACCAAGTCCACTGTACTTGAACTCCAACAGCCATTTATTATAAGGTATTGAGTCTTAAACGTAGTGCTAAATAGACAGAGAATGCCTATATTCTGCTTATATTTTGGACCTTGTTTTGAACCCATAATACATGAGAAATGAGGAGTATAAATTGCAAAAAGAGTTTTTCTGGGCTTTCTGGATATCTTGAGGAAGTACACTGGAGAATAAAGTGATATCCTAAGCCAAATTGTACCACATGCTCTGAGCTTGGAAGCTGCAGCACAGCAAGACCCTCTCCAGCTAGGAGGGGACTGCATGCCCTGTCTTCTTCAACCCAGTGGCCTGGATTCCCTTGAGCACAGCCAGGGAGTCTCATTAGTTCTTTCACCTTCTTCCATCATGGGTCAGAGGAATCTGTCTTCTCTACCCTACACCTTAACCACTGCGGAAAGAAGAAGAAAACAGGGACCTGGGGCAAACTTCTGCTGGGCACAAAGTCCTGAAGGCATCAAGGCTTTTGCCAAGGCTGTTTGCCTTTACTTTTTAGACTGTCCTTGAGCAGGAATAATGTTTACATAGTCAGAGTACATTTTTGCCAATGCTATTTCTTGTGCACTTTTTCTTGCAGAAAATGATCACCTTTTCTTCTAAGAGAAAATATCAGCATTTTAGGCTGCTATTTTCATGATACAGCATTGTGTAGGGTGTTTGCAGAAATTTGTTATTTAAGAGAAAAGATAAGCATGTCCTTCACTGCTACTGAAAAGATGCACTGCTACTTCTCCACTTAACCATTTTAGTGGTGCTATTTTGGATAAACAATCTTATGACAGTACAGTTTTGTCTTGAACGATACAGCTGTAGTCTAGGAAACTAAACACATCTTTCCTACTGTTTTTATTTGTCAGATAAGTATTTTCAATATTCATGTGTATCTATTTTTTTGACCCACCACAAAATGAAAAAAATTATACTAATAAGGCTTGAACAATTGCTTCTTTTTGTATGTATTAGAAAGAAATTTATGTACAGAAACATGCTTAATAATAATTCAATTGAACATTTTATCATTGTCAAAGACATCTTTAGAGGAATCCATCAACTCTTCTGATTTCCATACAAGTCAATTTACTGCCTTCAAAATGTAATGTTAATGGCACTCAGTGTACACACTGTAATCCTTTAAAATAATGTACATAGCAAACGGATATGTTCTCATGCATTAATAATTTAAAAGCTAATTTTAGGTACTTAATATGATTAACTGATGGATCAGCAGTCTTATATATGAGAAACAGTGAGCACACTCAAAGCAAGAGCATACTGGAAGGCAGCCAGGTGGCTGCCTGTGTGATGCTTCAAAAATACCTGAGCTTTATCCCTCCAGTTTCCCTTCAGTGCTGGATGCAGAACATCCTGGTCATAAAAGGCGGTCTGGTTTTGAGATGAAGTGTGTAAATTGCCTTGGAGGTTGAGGTACCAGGACTTTTGGGGAAGAAGGGGATGTTTTAGAAGGCGGGAATCCCTGCAATGCAATCCTGCTGGTGGCTGGCTGGCTCTGCAGCACCAGACCAGTTATATAACTTCTCTCCTTTCACTTCTTGCTTTTTGAGGACACGCTGTAATGCAGGACTGTAAATTGATATTCTAGGGTGAAAATACTACAGATGACAAAGTATAACTGTTGCATTGCGAAGCTAAGGAATGTGCCGGGGGCAAATAGCATTAGAACAGTGTGTAGGAGAGGCGTGTGTTGAAGTCATTGGCTGTGCCCACAGCAGCGGGTTCTGCGAAAGCTGCAAGAACCGGACACCTATTGCACAAACCCTGACCAAATCATACAGGTACATGCACAGCTGCAAAAGAGATGGAGATTTTCTCTTCACACGGAGGCACAGGGAGCAGACAGGTGGCAACAGGTAGAAGTAGTAAGAGGAGAGGTTGCGCCTTGATTTTGGAAAAAAGGGCATATTTTACATTTAGAACAATCACCCACAGAAAAATCATCCCCAGGGGTGAAATCCCCACAGCTGGAGGCTTTCAAGATGCGATTGGACAGGGTGACAATCTCATCCCTTTCCCATAAAAAGTTGGATCAGGTGATCTTCGGAGTTCCCTTCCAATCTGGGCTGGATCTACATATGCAGAAAGTTTCTTATACAAGCATATGGGACTGTGAAGCCAGCCTACTGTGAGTAGGCGCTTCCTCGCCTATGGAGCAGTCTTAGGCAGATTCTTAGGCAGAATCTTACACCACCTGCGTTCACCTTTTCACTAAATAGCAACCTGGACAGGAGACAGCTTCTCCTTTGGTGAGGCACTCTGAGGCTGGACCCACAAAACGCAAGATCAGGGTGAATAGTGGCTCGCAGGAAGGCAGGACAGATCAGCCCCGCGGTGGGGAGAGGGCTGAATGGGCCTGGGAAGTGATGGCCCACAGAACAAGCTCCCAATGGACTGAGTCAGGACAGGACAGGACGGGACAGGAGAGGCAGCAGGGGTGCTGACAGGCTGAAGAGCAACGCTCAGCACTGCATCAAGTGGAGATGGCCGAGGGAAGTGCGGTGCCGAGGAGAGGCCGGGGGGCTGGTGGCATGAGCAGGGTGAGCAGCGAGCAGGCAGCAGAGTGGCACGTGTGTCCAAGAGGCTGAGGTGACACACTCAAGGAAACTGGAGAGATTATTTGAGGACTTGAACAGGGAGAGCAAGGGGTTGAGAACAGAGCGAGACCAGAGCACGGCTAGAAATACGGGGACCGGAGGGGCGGACTGATAAGAGAAGCGTTCCTTTAAATACAGCAAAGAAGAGCCACAGATGAAGAAAGAGCAAGAGCAAAGAAGGTATCATGTTACATTTCAAAATATATTCACCTCGGGCACTCAGCCACAATATTCCCATTAGTGTATATGCATCTGTCTAGGAGGAAAAGCCCAGAGATTTCTCCCACTTCTGCTAGGGCTCAATTTCCTTTTACAGGGCTGACCACTTTCTTATGAGAGGTGTTTCTGCATCTAGCGTAGTAAATATTCCTCTCCTCACCGAGTGTGATGGCTCTTGTAGGAAGTCAATACGTTTTAAAACAGTAGCTCTGAGGGAAGCGTGCAGCTTTGCTTCCCTTAAAAGAGCTTTTCCACAGTCCAAGTTATTTGCAAGCTACTTGCAAATCGGATGGCTCGGAGCTACCGTGGTGAAATAGCAAAGGTTCCAGTGCCCAGAAGTTCGCCGCAGCAGTCTGTAGGAGTGCTAGTGGCAGCCTGAGGATCCCGAGAGAGCAGGGCGCTTTGCAGCACGGAGGAGCTTTGGAGAGCCCACCGCACTGCTGGCACACGCCGGGAGCCTTCTCCGTGCTGCCTGGAGCTCAGGAAGGGGAGCTGGGGCACTTGTTCTGCGCAGTTTCGCGGGGAAAAAAATGTGAGAACAGGACCGATGAGCTTAAAGAAAAAGTCCAAGAACAAATGCCTCGCGAGTGCAGATGCTCTGTTGGTTTTATTTTAAAGAAAAAACAGCTCTTCCCAAGAAAAGCACGCGCCGGTGCTACCTGCGGGCGAGCTTTTGTTAGAGGGCAGGAGAGCCGGCACAGCCCCACGATCTGCCGCCTCCAGCGCCTCTCGCCCCGGGACGCGGGAGGGCGGGCAGGAGCGCCGCCAGCACACCGCCCGCGGCTGCCGGAGCTCCCGGCCGCTCCCGGCCACCCCCTGCCCTCGCCGGGGCGCGGGCCGGGGCTGCGGCTGCGTGCGGCGGGGGCGGGAGCGGGGCGGGAGCGGGGCGGGGCCCGCCGGGAGTCAGCTGGGCGCGAGGGGAGAACGCGGCGGCGGCGGGCGCCGTTAGCACCGGAGCCGGCAGCGCGGACAGGCAGGCAGAAGTTTTCTCCGCAGATCCCTCCCGCAGCCCGGGGACGCCTTGCGGAGGTGCGAACGTCCCCGTTCGCTTTGGGTGTGTTTTGCTTTTTTTTCCTACCCCCCCCTTTTTTTTTTTTAAACTTGTTTCATTGCCTGTTTTTTTTTTTTTTTAATAACCGCTTGGTCTTTAATTTGATTTTTTTTTCAGTTTTAATTTTTTCTTTTGTTACTGTTGTTTTTGAGGCGCGTGGCTCCCAGAGCTCGCTCTCCCCCGCCCGCGCCCCACTCCGCCCCGCCGCCCGGAGGATCCCCCTCCCCTCCCGCGCTCCCGTCCCCGCCACCGCCGCGCACGACCCTTCCCCCGACCCCCTGCGCCCGCCCCAAACTTGGCGGGTGCTCGGCGCCCGGCGGGGACGGTGCCGGCCGCCTGCCCGCCCAGCAGGTAAGGGGCCGGGGGGCGGTGCGGGGCGCGCAGGGGGGCGGCGGCCGCTGCCCCTGGGGAGCCGCAGCGGGGTGAGGCCGGGCCGGGGTGGGTGAGGGCTCGCCGGCTCCTCGGTAGCGGAGGCCGGTGGGAGGAGGAGAGCAAACTTCCTTTTCCTGGGGCCGCCGACGAGCCCCCCCCACCCCCCTCCAGTGCCCGCGGGGAGTGCCCCCCGCCCGGCGCGGAGCCCCCGGGGTCGGACGGGGTTCGGCCGGTGGCCGCGGGGCTTGGGGGATCGGCCCTTTTCCCCGTCTCGGGGCTTCCTTGCCGCGTTTTGTTTGCTCGCCTGCTGCGCGCCTCGCCCCGGCGGTGCCGGGAGCTGGGCTTTCCCGTCGCCCCGCGCTGGAGGAGAGCGAAGACCAGCCCCGCCAGCTGCTGGTGGTGCTGCTGCCGCCGGAACTGCCCGGTATTCCCCCCGCTCCGCTTAGGGTTTGCGGGAGGGCTGGCGGATGGGCAGTTCGCAGAAATGCCACCCCGGAGTGCTGCCACCTTCCTGCTCCTCGGCGGCGGGGATGCGCGGCGTGTCCCCGTGGCAGAGCCGCCCTGCCGGGCCCCCCGGCCGTGCTCACAGCCCCTCGCTAGCCCGGGAGACCCTTCCTGGGAGGGGGCAGTGCGGAGCTGCCCTGCCCCAGCTCCCCGCCGGGGAGAGGCGCGCACGCATGGCTCTCATTGTATAACTGTGGTACTCCGAGCCGGGGCTGAAAGTGTGGCATCTTTATAAGAACAGTTTGCAGTTAATTGGTTTGGCAGATGAACTCCTGCACAATCCTTTTGCCCGCTTCTGTTAAGTGCCAGCGCCCCCTCCCATCCCTTTCCCCCTTTTCCCCTGCTTTCCTTTGAAGCGTCGCATAACTCTGTATTGCCAGCAGGATGGAAAGTGCTGATTCAGCAGCCAGGAACCCCACTCCATCTGAAGTGGTGGTCTGCCTGAAGTGCTCCCATTTGTTGAAATGGGAACATGTGTTGCTGGTATGTCAAAGCAGCATTGACCGGGCTTTCTGAAATAGACCCAAGAATGTGGTTTGCCTTTCTCTTCACCAAGGCAGAATGAATTTGGGGTTGGGGCAAAGCAGGAGGGGGCAGGATAGAAGGGATGTGGGCATCTGCCACCTTCAGTTATGCTTCTAAGGGGCAACTGAAATTGTTTTGCCTCATAAAGGTGCTTATGTGTTTTAATGGAGATGTTGTGGGATGTGTAGCAAGGATGCGTTAATATTCCAGTTCCATCTATTCCTGTTGAGGCTAGTAGTTGTACCTACAGCTCTAGAAAAGGTACAGAGAAGGACAACAAGGCTAATCCTAGGATTAAAAGGAGTAAGTTATGAGGACAGGTTAAAAAAAACCACCACAAACACATGGCAATTAGAAAACCTGCTTGGAAATGGGGAAATATGCTTGAAACTTTGAGTGAGACCTCTGGCTGTGCTTCATAATCGTTTTGGGGCTGAGGCAGAGTGCAGGAGCTAAGCAGGATGCTCTTCTCATGCTGTTAGTCTTCCTCCAGGGCTTAACCCCTCAGAGCAGCCTAAGAAGGAGAGCTATTCTAGAGCTGTATTCCTCTGGCTGCCTTTGTACAGGTGTACATTAATGTCAGGGCTGCTTGGGTTTTCTTCCTCTAACACCGGGCTCTTTAAAATTCAACACGGTGTAGAGCCAACAGCAGAGCCTGAAGAGTACTGTTTGGTAGCCTTACTGCAAACAGTAAACTGACAGAGCAGCAGACCCTGACGCTTGCCTCCGGTGATCATTTTACCATGTTATGGTCTGATTTATTTTCTTCACTTGGACGTTATTTGTTCTGCAAGTAGGTCTTGTTTGCCCTGGCTACATATGAAAGATCTTGTGGTACTTCTATGGTTTTCCTTGGTTTTGTTAATCAAACTATCCCTTCTCTTAGCACTGTGTAAGTTGGCTTTTATCCTCACGTACAGCCACACCTGCATTTCAATAGTGTATTCCTGTATTTTTTAATGTGTAGTCCAAAAGCTCTGCCTAAATGCAAAATGGATCTCTGCATCTCAGTTCTGCTGAAGTGTATAGTGTGCACTCTGTGAATAAAGCAAGTGTCTGCAGCCCTCTGTCTTGCAAGTGCTTAAATGACTCTAGCAAGAGCTGTTACTAAGGCTTTATAGAAATCTTTGGTCATGGTTCTCATATGTGCTTGCGATGTAAATGGGCAAAACGTATCTGGATCTTTCTGGCAAAGGTATCCTTCCAAGGCAGGGAGTTCCCAGCTGGCAGAGGAGAAGCATAGCTGGGTCATTCACTTCTGCCAGCAGTGGTCTAGTGTTGTGCTGGGAATTTATTTTCTGACAACCCCAAATGAGCAGATGTCCCTCTAGACTGTGAGTCACCGTCAGCTTCCCTGGGCACAGGTAGCAGTGGTAGCAGGCAAACTGAGGGGCTTCTGGGTGGTGTCGCTCTAGGTGGGATCTGTTGCTCCCTTTTGCTGTTCTTCCCTGCACATCGTTAAGGAGGTGATGGTGCTAAATGAGGCCAGATTTCTAAGTACAGCTTTTTCTTAGACCGGCTCTGCTCTGTCTTGGGAAGTGTGTGTGTGTTTGTGTGTGAAATGCACTCAGGTGCTTCTTCAGACCACTGAAGTATGGGGTGGGGAAGTAGGTTGAGGGGTGCCTTTTGATGTGCAGTGGTGTGCATTTTTAGGATGCATTTAAGTATTTGCTCAGTTAAAAATTTCACTGGTTGCACCAAACACTGTGCTTGAAACCCCTTACGATTTCCTGCTGGCCTTTTTATTCTAAACCTCTGAGTGAACTTTATTAATGGGGCCAGGGGAAAAGCTAGTCTTCACTTTGTGCCAACATTTCTGTCCAAACTAAGCCTAAGGAAGCCTGCTTTTCTTTGGATGTACCTCAGTTATGAGAGTGTTGTTGCCAGTGTGATGTTTCTTAAGTGTGCCTACCTGGCCCAGTGTTTTCATAAACAAGGAAGATAAGTCCTGAGACCTCTGCCTCTGTCAGGCTTGCATGCACCTTGCCAACTGGCTTGGCTACAGTGTGCATGCATAAGCCTCCTTCTGTAGGAAAGCAGGCTAAGAAGTTAGGATTGTTTTTCTTGGAAACTGGACCTGTTCCTGGCCATGTCCAAAATATACCAGTTGCAACTCTTCACCTGGGGAAATCTAGGAATGGAGATCCTTTACCAAAAAGTTGAAACCCCGCAATTTTTTTTTTTTTTAGGAATTGCAAAAAATGAGGTTGCCAAGGAATCCCTTTATTGGCATTGAGCTTTATTTACAGGTTTGCTATCTTTACACCTGCTTCTTGGTCAGGAGAGCATGTTGCAATCTAAACTTGGATGTGGTAAAATAGTCTTGATTCCCATTAACTTTTCTCCCAAACCAGTGGTTGTTTTGAAACATAATATGATGAAGTAAGCAGGTGCCGCCTCACTGACTTCTCTTTCTTTTTACATGTTGAACTGTGCTCTTCTGAACTAGTCCCATGCCAGGTCTTTCCTATTCTCATGCCATCTGTTGAGTTGGACAGTAGTTCTCCCTTTAGCTCAATATAGCTTCTCTATCACATTGGGAATTGGGAGAGTCCTATCCTAGAAAGCCAGATTCCACTGTGAGTGCATCATTAAAGAAAACTATTAATCAGTACAAGGCATCCTGTCTACAAACAGTATCTTAATGTCTTTAGTGATGAAACAACTAGAATAGCCTGACTTGATAAGGCCTGGTTGGATATATTCAACATTCCCTTTTCTTATATGCTTTATTCCTCTGGGTACCATCTTGTCAGCAGGTATGTGTGTGGAGAGACAGACACTACATTTGTTGTACAGGTCCATTTGTCTGAAAATGGTGGTGTTTATAGTTTCTACCAGCTTTTGGCCTTCAAATGCACATAGGAGTACTGAATATCAGTGCCAAGGTATCCTGAAACTCTTTATTAAAGAGATGTTCAAATCCACACTAATGTGCATCCATTGACCGAAAACTTCCTTCCCTCTTTCCTTCCTAGGATCTCTCATAAGTCAGAGATGGATTAGTTCATACAGAGCATATGGATGTGGCTCTTAGGACTGAAGGCATTGCAAGTTCATCCTCTGCTTTAGAGTAGTCTGCCTTGTAAACAGTTCTCTGTCCAGAAAAGACCAGGGAATTCTGTTTAATGGTGAAGAGTCACTCACAAAAATAAGAGATTGCAAGCACTGGGTGAGTCACTTTCTGTTAGAAGGTGGCAGCACCTTCTTGTTTTTTTTTTTACAGGCAAGCAACCTGTACTGGCACTGACCAGAGACTCAGGTGTGGATTGAACAAAAATATAGTCAGGATGAATAACGATGGGTTCTTCAAAGCTGAATACTAATGCTCATTTACAAGTCAAGAGAGCCTTTAATGAAACCTGCTAATTGCATCCCAATTAGTTAACCCATGGGGAATGCAGATTACTTCTCCTGAACGGCAACAGCAAAAGCTGTCATGAAGATCAGTTGTTTTACAGTGGATGATCTTTTTTGCAGAGTAGTACACCTTATCCTGTATAATGGATAATACAACATGTAACTACTGCTGTAAATTAGTGTGAGGGACCTCCTTCTTCCTGAATCCTTTCAGAAACCTTTGGTAAGTTACTACATCCCTGGGTATCAAATGATAACTTTGGAGTGACTGAAATGGTAGAGGAAAATGTGTAGTTCTCTGACGTATGGTATGAAGTAAAATTACAGTTTATATGAAGTTTGTAGATTGCCAAGATAGATGTGAAATAATCTAGGCACACGGCATGAAAGTCTGCCTCATTGGTGCTGAGGCAGGTGAAATGTCTCTTTTGGAACTCTGCAGCTTTCAAGACTGCTGTCTTTGAGATTATGCTGTTTCAGGTATGATGGGATGAGGCATATTTGCTGGAATAGTTTGACCACTTCTTGGAGAAAGGATCTGCAGTGCGAAATTCCCCCTTTACCACATGATGATGGAACAGACTCTGTTTATTCTTCCCTAAAATGAGAACTGGGGGGGAGGGTGAGTGGGGTTGAAAGTCTTGATTATATCGTGCTGTGTATTTCTGAAAAGAGCTCTGGTACAATGGTGGTAGTCCTGATCCTTGGATGCAGAGGTAATGAGTGCCCTAGACAAACGTACTGGGAACACCATGGCCATCTCTGCATTCTCTTCTTGTGGGCAGATGCTATAGAATACTTGAGAAGGAAACATGGTGCCCTGTTTCTGTTATGTTCTTTTATTTGACTCCAGGGGAAGACTACAAGAGCTTTTCCCATTATCTCACCCTCCTGCTGTTGTGCTGTCATCCTTAGGTGAACAACAAGTTCAGCAGCTGTATTGATCTTTATGCCCAACAATTGCATTAATGATTGCAGTATTAACCACTGGATAGTTTTGTTGCTCTAGCTGTAATATTCAAACAATATATTTCTTAGTGAGTCTGTTTCAGTTTTTATGGAGGCCAAATCCAAGGACCATGGGGACGTTCCAAAAAAGACAGTTTTGCACAGACAGGGATGAATGGGGTAATTGTAAACACATGTTTGGTTAAACCACTAGCAAACCAACCTCTCATTCTTCCCAGCCTCCATCAATGCCAGCTTCTACTAGCTCCTAACAGGACAAAAATAGGAAATTACTTTCCTGGCAGACAAACCAAAGAGGAAATACCATGCCATCCTGTTGGAATAAACCTATAGCCCAGTGGGAAGGATCTCTCCTGCTGAGCAGCAGTGGGGATTTCTACATTTGTTTACACAGTAAACTTCAGAGCGTGGTCCTTGCACTCCCTTTGCGCTCTTGCTGCAGAATTTGTGTCAGCAGAGAAATCTGAGAAACTGAGTGTCCACATCCAAGCTGAGCATGTGGTTGCTGAAGGCAACTAAGTAGGGGTGGATAATATTCCACAAGACCAGTATCATTCTTCCATTATGCATCCCTGGTGAGAAAATCAATAAGCAGGGAGAATCTGTAAGTCTGTCGACTCTTTTCATGGTGGAGATTAGCACTTGATGAGCACTTAGAAATTTCTTTCAGTGCGCAACATCTAAATTCTCCCTTTTGATGACTTGATTTAGTGGCTGCAGCTCTGTCCTAACTCATGTTATTGGTTTAGACATAACTAGGTTTTCAGAAGTTACTTTTTTTACTTTGCTTAACTTTATTTCTAGATCATCTTCAGGTGTTAATTTAAATTTTGAAACTGTGAAGAAGGGAATCCATTAAATGTCACCCAGATCATTCACTGCTGATGTTGTTGTTAGTGAATGATATGTGGTTCTGTGATTCTGATTTGACACTTAAACGTATTTTTGGTCAGGGAGTTGCAACCGGGCTCTGTGTCTATGTATGCTTCTTATTTTTGTAATATCAAAACTAACTGGCAGCAAAGATTTGAATTCTTTACTAGAGAAAAAAACTGCTAGAAAAATTTTCCCAGATACTGACTTTATTTGAGGATGGTAGGACAAAACAGTTGTACATTAGAAAGGATTGGAGCAGACAGAAGTTTTCAAGGCTGAAATAAAAATGGGGAGATGATTTTTTTTTTTCCCCCTTCATGCTTTCTTCTTTCCTTCTTTTCTGTAATGTTAATCTCTACCAAACTACTAGGTACAGATTCAGATAGGAGAATGTTCTCTCTCCTTAAATGGGAATTGAGAGAGGGGGTGAAAAGGACTGGGGGAAGGTAAAATCTGTAGGTTGGTCTTGCTTAGTGTACTGTTAAAGCTCTGAGCATCCTTGGAAAAGAATGAGGAGCTTTTATTATATCAAAGCACAAGTGTGGAATTAAACTTCAAGGAGTTGGAAAAGCTAAAAATTCAGAAGGCTTTGGCACAAGACAAAAATATCACAAGCTTTCTTAAAAGGCCTGCTTTCCCTTCTGGCTCAAATGTATTAAAGTCCATTTAGGAGAATGTTAAAGGAGAAATGTGTACTGCAAGACCATCGATTATTTTGGAATTAATGTCTTGTGAGGGATCATTCTTCATTCTAATAGCTGCTCATGCTGACATCACCCGAGATGTCAGGGGATTATGTCAGAATTCAAGCCTTGATATTGTGCAGAACAATGGCTCAAGTGCTGGCAGATGCTTTCTTGGTGGGTCAGGTTGTTTTTGTTTATCCTGTCCATCTCTAACTGTGACCTTCCAGTTACTGTACATGGTCACAGCAAGAGATGTAGTAAACAATTTCCAAGAGAAGCATATCTGTGCAGCAGGATTGTGAGGACAAAGTACTTCTTGCCTTTGCATCTTGTGCTACAGGCAGATTTGCCATCATCTAGATGCACAATCCATGCATTTTTAATGCTGTATGAAAAAGCTCACCAGCTGTAACATTATCTTTTTTTTTTTTGTTCTGTTATCTGTTGTATTATTTTGTTAGTCATTCCAGGAATTCTGAAGTCAAAGAGCTGAGGCCAAAAGTGGCTGGGTTTGGTTGTGGAAGTTTTTTTTTTTTGTCCCCTCCTCTGTTGGATGGTTTGTTGTTTTTTTGGTTTGCTTTTTCTCCCTCCCTGGTTGTTGGGCACTTTGCTTTAATTTTTAAATGATTATTATAATGGAGACCTTTGTGGTTTAACCTGTCAGGCAGCTAAACACCAGACAGTTGTTCACTTACTTTCCCCCTACATCAGTGGCATGGGGAAGATAATTGGAAAGAAGGCAGAACTCTTGGGTTGAGATAAAGACAGTGTAGGAGAACTGAAAAGGAGGGTAAAATAGTAACAACTGAAAAAGAGTACACAAACAAGTGATTATTAGTGTAATTTCTCATCAGCTGCTGATGATGCCCACCCAGTCTCCAAGCAGCAGGCCGCTTCCTCTGTGCAGGTTTTTTGTTCAGCGTGGTGTCGTGTAGTATGGAATATTCCTTTGGCCAGTTGGGGTCAGCTGTCCTGGCTGTATCCCTTCCCAGCCTATTGTTCACCCCAAGCCTCCTCACTGGTGGGATAAGAAACTGAAGAGCTGTCGACTTGGTGTGAGCACTACTCAACAATGACTATGACATCAGTGTGTTATCAGTCTTATTCTCATCCTAAATCTGAATCACAGCTCTGTACCAGCTTCCAGGAAGAAAATAATTCTACCCCAGCTGAAACCAGGACAGCCCTGTGAGGGGAAAGCAGTCAAAATACCCCTTTATGATGCTCTAGAAATGAATAGACTGCAGTGTCACAGTCTGTGTGTGATGTTCATGAACTGATTCTTTTGGTATACTTTACTGTTAGTCTATCATAACATGTAGTGATCACATGTAGCAGTTGAGATGTTTTTGAAGAGGCATTATGTTTATTTTCCAAAAGGCTTCAAGAGAGTTGAGCAGTGTGAGATGAGTTGTAGGAGTGGAGAGCAAATGCTGTTCGAGTTGCTGACGTCTCTAATGTGTACTCAGACTTATTTCACGTTCAGCACGCATTTTTTTTGTTCTAGAGCTGATGCTAATAAAGGTCAGGAAAGAATCTGTAGAGTTCTTTGCTAGCAAAGGTGGATTTCACTCTTAACACATAGGAAGTCAGAGGAGCATTGCAAAGGCTGTTGTAGCTGATACAGTTCAGGTGTGTGGTAATACTTGTAAAGCCTGGTTGAATTGTTGGATAATTTTCCTCCCCAGTGTCCTTTGAGAAGCAGTATTAATACAGCCTTCAGTAGGAGAATGGCATTGCGAGATGTCTTGCTAGTCTAAGCCTTATCTAATTTTGGTAAATGTGTAATTTGTCTTCATTTACTTGGAAATGATTCTGTTCTTCTTCCCAGGAGCTGGAGAAATTCTCCAGTGTTTGGAAAATGGATGACTTTGAAAAATTCCGTGGAAGAGTCCTGTGCTGTAACAGCCTGACTTTGTTTTCCTTGTATTCATCTCTGAGAACTTCTTGGATCCTTCATGTCCAACAGTCCAGCTCTTCCTTAGCAAGATTTATTCCCCAGGGGTCTCATTTGAAATTCATGTGACCTAAGGTGATGTGAAGTTGCCTTTCAGGTGCTTGGTAGAGTTGCAGGAGGACAGCACACGTGCAGTTGTCAGAGAGGCAGGTCACTTTTACCTCTGAGTATTTAAATACTATTTTTTTGTGTGTGTGAAAGCTCTACAGTTTGAAGAGGTGGAAAAAACTCTTCCCCTGGAAGAGAGATGCATATTCATTTCTCGAAGGATGTGTGGCATGCTAAGAGCTGACTGCTACCAAAAGCTGATGATGTTTTTTGGACTGTTTGGGTGTCTTACCTTGGGCCAGCTTGGTGGTTCACTGCGTGTGTGCATGGCTAACTCCCTAACTGGGTAGGAAAGCTATCTCGTGTACTTGTTTTCTTCTGGGATTGGTTTTCTTCTGGTTTAAAGGATGGGATCAGTTCTTGGAAGCATGTGGTGGGGCAGCTGAGGTGAGGTGCTCTTCCAAGGAAAGGAAGATAAGTGAGAAAGAAGAATAGATCCTGTCTCTTCTCATTGGCAGCAAACTGCTGGGTCAGCGTGGCAACCCATCAACTTTTTTTTCTTTGTGAATTTCAACAAATCTTATGGAGGTACACAGGCAAGCAAGCTGGCTTTGTAGAGGGTCTCCAGAGCCTGCCTGTATTGGCAAGGTTTACCTGTTGAAGGGAGCTTTTTACAGTATGTGGGGGTTAACCTTGTGTTTGATCGCTTTGCTGACCTGGAGTGTGGATCAAAGCAATGTTGTCTTTATTTCATATTTTTTAACTTCTTCTTTTTTTTTTTTTAATAAAATGGACCTGTGTTGCTGAGTTTTTTTCTTAAAATGAATATGAAATGTGTCAGTGCTAGGTGGGGTTTTTTATTGAGCAACTCAGCTGTAACAAAAATGTTACTATTGCTCTTGTACATTTAAAGAAGGTAAAAATGGCACCTTCAAGTGTCAGGTGGTTATGTAAGGTATGTGTAGCTGTATCTTATTATCTGATTGTCATGAAACAGGGCAACGGAGGAAGTAACTGGTAATAAATCCATCATTATTCATATTATGAAAAATAGCAAGCATAATAGCTGTTCAAACACCAGAGATTTGGTTGACTTGCTCTGAAACGTAATAGTAAAACATATTTGTTTCACACCAGTTACCAGCTGAAATTTTTTTTTTTTTTTTTTTTCCCTGGAATGTCTCATCAGTTCCCAGTTTCAGAATCCCAGAACTGCCTGTGAGCTGGTTCAGCCATTCTGCTCTGATCAAGAAGGGTTTCTGTAGCCAAAGTCAAATAAAGGCATTTGAGGTGTCTGCTAGGAAATGGTCTTGATGGTTGTGTGGCAGATCATGCCCATGAACTCCTGTGACTCTTTAGGGGCTGCCTTAGAGCTGCAGTTTCTCATCCATGCTCAAGCTAGTCTGCTTTAGCCTGAAAAAATCCTAACCAACAACTCTGCAGACTGAAAACCAAAATAAGTTCTTCAGTAATGTCAGTTATTATTCTTGTCTGTGGTTAATGTGGAATGATTTTGGGGGCAAGGTGACATGTCATGGATTTTCTTCATTTTACCAAACAGAGTTTGGGAAGACTTGGATTTCAGGTTCCTGGGTTCAGGATTGCACAGCAGTGACTGGGGTTTCTCTTAAGAAACATTTCTGAATAGTTTTTTCCATAATTTTATCACAAAAATGATTGAGTTTTGATTAGCTCTGTCCTTCTGGCTGGATACCAGTTCCATTGTATGTGGACTCTTAGATGGATGGAGGAAGAGATCTTTTCTTAGCTTTTGTTACAGGGACTTGGCTCCATTTAGAAACAGTTTCTGTCTTTTGCAAGATCATTTGGAGAGGGACAAAATGTGTATTAATGTTCTTCCCATACCCTGTGTTTTAATTTGAGCACTCTCTATCGGCTGCTGACTGAATTTCAGGTTTTGTAATAAATGCTACTCATGATGCTCCAGTTGCTTTTCATAGCTTTGTTAGGTTTTTGGGGCTGTTGAGGTGAAGGAATTAATGAATAAGCATCAATTTAATGGGCACACTAATGTGGTTGTATACAAATAGCAAGTTTCTTCCTCTTTTTGGGATATCTGGCCAACTTGTATGCTTGGCTTCAACCATGTCATATCTGTACTAACTTTGGCAGTGGTTCAGAGAAGATTCATCCAGCCAGAGAAACATTCATGGGATGAGTACTTCTAAAAATTGTTTTATGTATTTTTTAACGTGTGTGGGGATCAAGGCTTTCTTCCTGCGTTCAACTGTGACTTGTTTGAAGTCAATGTTTGACTACAGGTCAAGTGGCGTGGTCAGAGTGACGTTTTGCCTAAACCTGTTAGAGCCATAAATTGTTGCATCGTGTGGGCAATGATGCTTTCATCCAGTACCTGGTCTTAGTCACCTCTTCCTGCCAATATCATTTAATTCTGCAGTTATAACTCTGTGAAACCAAGCAAGGAAGTGTGTGCTTTGTGTGAGGAGCTCGAGAACTCTTTAAATCCCAACTCACTGTTTTGAAAGCCTGGAGGTTTCCCAGGTGGGATATGTGTGTACACTAGATACATTACTATATTATACAGCCCTTTTATGCTGTCTGAGAAAGGTGTGACTCCTCTGCAGTTCAATTCATGTTGCATCCAACACTTTGGAATCCCTGGGACCTTAGGATGCAGCCTTTCAGCAATGTGGTGTATGCAGGGCTGGTTTGTGTTGAAGTTCTGAATGGGGCTGGGTAGCTGCTGGGCTTAGTAGGAATGTGGAAGCTTTGTAGGGCTGTGGTTGTTTGTGGAGCTGAGAGGCTTGGAGGAAGGAGCTTCAGGTTAAGTCTTCTGGGATCCTTTTAAAAGTTGTGCTGTAACAGGGTGATTTAGGATACCTGACACCTTCGCCATGTCAAGTGAGGTCCCTAGCAAACCTGAAAGGGACTGGAAGGTTTTGTTAGAAGTGATTGTCACCTGAGATGCTGTCTCTGAAATTCATTAGCTGTTTAAAATGATCCAAATATTCTAGGTAGCTTAAATTGATTTTAATGACTTTCTGCCACTTTTATAAGAAGAGTCTATTTGCACCCTTGCTGGTTTAAGTGCAGCCTGGATTGCAAGTGTTTAGTTTTATCAGTGGAGATGATTTCGTAGCAAGGCAGTAATCTTCCTAAAGATTTGCCTGGTCAAGAGGTAACGGGATTTGTATAAATGAAAGCAGAGCAGTCTGAAGTAGCTGTATCCTAAAACTGACCTAACCTATAAAGCTTTAAATTTTCGTGTCATCTTCCACTGGGAAACACCAAAAACTCTCCTCCTCTTTTGCATCCTGTAAGAAAGAATTGAGCCATCCCATTATTAGGGAGGAAAAGCTGAATACTGAGTCAAGATCTAAAATTTATCAAGAGTATAAATGAAGGTCAACTAAAAATGGTTGGATTTTTTTTAATGTGATACATACTGAAAAAGGAATATTAGAAACTATTTCAGTCTGGTTTTGAGCATTTGATTAGCAGTTTCGTAGTTACCTCTCTGCTCATATATGTATGTTGTAGCACTGGGAGGGGAGAGGGAAAGCTGCTTTAAAGGAGCTGTGTTGAGAACCTAGAAGAGAAGGCACAAAGAAGGGCAATGTTGATATAGCTCTACTTTTTCATCCCCTGGTTCTTTAGAATTTTTTTTTTCTCCTCATAGTGCGCACCCACTTCTCAGCAGTGTGAGATGAGAAGGAATCAAATTGACTTCCATAGTCATGTGTGTCTTTCTAGTGTCATGTAGAGAAAAGGCAAGGTAGGCTGCATCCCCACCCTTCTCTGGTGAAGATGTAATGGGTGGGGAAATGTCTTAACTCGCAACATGGCTAAATCATGGCTCTGAAAATGATTACTGATATGATTATCTCTTTGGAGTAATGCTAGCACTTTCTTGGAGCTGCTGTGAGGCATCTGTATGAGAAAAGCCTGCAGTTTTTGGTGGATGTGTTTTGTCTATGTGATGGTTTTATCACTCTGTGTTTGCTCCCACGTCCCAGCTCATGGAAGTTAAATTCTCTGAGATGATGGCTTCTCCAAAAGTGGAGGAAGTGTTAGGAAAAAAATGGGGAGAGGAGGAGTATTTATACCACAGCACATAGTAAACATCCCACTTGTGATACAGGTAGCTAAGTTGTGTCTAAAACTTGGCTTGGCTTCAGTCCTGTTCTAAACCACCAGTGTTGCTTTGCAGTGGATATTTACGTGCTGTGTCCTGTGGCATGGTGGCCATTTGGACAATCAGGGATTCCAGGGATAACCACATGGTGAGGCACCTGAGCAAAAATTCTTCTGCTGAATGCAGACAGTGACAGGGTTGAACTCCATGAAATGGCAATGTGTGCTTACCTTTCTTGACTTCTTCTTGACCTATGGATTTTATCTTTCCTTCTTCTATTTTCCAGTCCTATTGCTATTTGAGAGTGATTAGTGTTTTGCCTTTGTAGACTGTCAGCCTCATACTCCAGGATCCCAGTATCTGCAGCTGTGAATGTGCAAAGTGGAGAGCAGAGGGTCATTCCTGATCAAGAGGGATGGGCACTACTGCTAGTCCTGTAAAACCATGGTGGGTCCTTCCCAAGCACAGAAACCTGGTCTGAACTCCTGCATCTTTACATCTACATCTCCTTCTTTTTCTGTGGTATTTACATATAATTCCTACTTCTTAAAACAAGAGGGAATTGGATCTAGTCAGATTTGAGGGAAAACTGCATGAGTTAGCCTTATGAATATTTATCTCTGCATCAGCATCTTACTCAGGGATACTCAAGAAAAGATGACAAATGACTGTCTTTTTGACATGCACAATATAAAGCAAATGCAATTTCAAAGCCTCACTTAAGCCTCTGTGGCATGCTTAAATATCTTTCAGTTGCATGGTTAAGCGCTGAAATGAGTCTTGCACCCTGGATTGGGAGATCTGTCAAGTGCCTATCCCTAGCTGCTTCCATTGATGCAAATGGTGGAGGTCAAACTGGTGTGTGGGGAAGGGGTCTGAAGAGAGAAAATCAGCTGAATAGGATGATAGTGCTTGCAGTTATGTCTAATCAGAGTTCATTTCCTGTAGATATTCCTGGAGTTTTTGCATAGTGAGAACAAATGCAAATGCAGTTTGGAATACACTGGTGCTCACAGTCCATGAGCTAAAAAAATTTTAAGGGATTGAGGTTTTGTTGGTTATCCCTGCCCCCTCCCTCCTGCCCCCAGCTTGCAGAGATACTTGGTTCTGAATAAGTGTTAGTGCCAAGCTTCAGAATGATGGGATTGCACCTTGCAGTACTGACTCCAGTTAGTTGTGCTGGGGTAGCCATTATAGATTATCTTCCACCGTCTTCTGCAAGAAGAAATTTCTCTATGCCTTGTGTCCTTCAAAACCCTGACAGGCAGTGGAACCAAGAGTTTTGATCTATAGCTTGTAGGTTGAGGGTAAACATTAAAAGATAGACATGGCATTACTGTCAAAGTGGTGTTTCTGCTGTTTGTCCTCCAGAGTGAGACTGAAGAGCAAAATTCAAAGCGCTCGAGGGTATGTCCCATGTGCCTCTATTGCTAGGTTCTGGGTTTGTTTTTGGTGTTAGGATATAGCTGGACCCGTAAATCAACTGAAGCTAGTGCCTGTGTTATAGTTCTTGAAAAGGTACTTTAACACCTCAGGTTTTTGAGTTGGTTGGGGTTTTGTTTTTTTCTTTTTTTTAAAGGACATTTCAGCCCTGAAGGTTACAGTTGGTATGCAGCTTGTTGGTATTCTCAATTTGGGTGCTATGCTTTGGAGAAAGAGAGGAGACAATGGATCTGTTGAGCTTATTTTTCTTGTAGCACAGTACTAGATCTGCAGAGGAGACTTGCATCAGGTAAACTAGTCAACAAAAATGTGGAGTGTAGCTGTGTTTCTCATGGCAGCCTGGTGGCAGTGGTTGGGGGAAACTGCTTATTCCTCAGTGTCTTGGATATTGACTTACTTTTTTTTTCCCCTTTAGCAATTTGACTTGGTGCTTCTCTTTTGTGTTTTCCCTATGCTCTCACTCCACTCAGTACAGTAATGTTTTCCTAAATCTTTGTTTTTAAACCTTTGTTTCTTCTGAAAGTTGTGGGTATGGACAAGGTATTACTCCCTCTTTCTTTGCAGCAGGCTTTCATAGATTTGAGTGATTTCATCATGACCCTGACTTTTGCTTCTTTTGGCTGAGCTCCAGTTAATTCTGTTTTTTCTTTTTTTCCTCCCAGATGTCATGTTTTTCTAATTCTGTGATGTTCCTATTGGTTTTGCTTGGATTCTTTCCAGCTGATCTTTTCTGAAATTTGCTGAAGACTGGGTATAGCTTCATGCTGGAAGCTTTATCAGCCACAAGTAGAGCAGAACTGTTGCTTCATGATTCTCACATATGTTCCTCTATACATTCCTCTATGGTATTTGCCACTTTCTCAACAAAGAATTTTCCAGTTTCTAAAACTTGCTTTGAATTAAGTCTTCCAGCAAGGTGACAGATTCAAGTTAGCAGCTTCCCCAAGTTTAATAAGAGTCATTTTCTCCTTTGTTATCTGGATCATTAGTGTTAAAATAGTGTGGGACCAGGGCAGATCTCTGCAGAGGTTATTAAGTATGTCAGGCTATTATGTGAGTATTTAAATATTTATTGATGTTCCAAGCAAATATAAGTCAGTGCAGTTGCTCAGTCACTTTCAAATCTGCCATAAGATGACTGTTTGCATTGATAACAGTATGACAAGAGTTTGCTTATCTTTTTGTAAGAATGCAATTTGAATCTTTTGATGTGGTTTTGCTAATGTCAGGATTCAGATTCAGTGTCTACTGCTTCTGTCTTCCTAAAATACATTATTCTAACATAGTAGGATGTTGAGTTGGTTTGACTTGGCTTATATGTGAGCAACCAGTTTTTGTTGAGTTCAGTCTTTTATTTTCTTCTTGGTGCTAGCAGGTGGGTTTAGTGGCCAATGTGTGAATTAAGCAACAAGTATCATTCTTAGTGGTTTTCTTTCCACTCTCTTCTATAGGAAATCATTGTTTGCCGTTCTCCAGCCTCTGCTACCTTGTCAATCCACTATGGAATTTTCAAAAATAACTGCTAATTATTTGAAGCTTTTTAAAAAAATCCGGACTGATTATTCTAATAATTACTGAGTTTCATGAAAACCAGCTGTTTTGAGATAGTTGATTCTTCTTATTTTATATATATATATAGATATATAGCCTCTCTCCTATCATCACTACTAATACTTTGGGTTTGTTTTCTTGTTTGGGGTTTTGTTGTTGTTTGTTTTGTGGTTTTTTTCTCTTTTTTTTTTTTTGGTCTTGTTACCTGTAGCTTTCTTTTAAAAAAAGACTGACCTTTCCCTTAATCATTATTTTATTGCTGTGGAATTACAGAATGAGATTTTTATGTCTCTTGTTTCACTTTCACTTATTTTGGTATTGCAATAATTGTCTGCAAGCTATTGCTCTTTTAGTGGAGTCCAGATGGATGGCCTTTGCTTGACCTCTTTACCTAGCAAGACAGACTGTTGCTTGCTTTTTGTCACGTATGGGCAACAGCAAAGCTTAAATATCTTGGGTCTGAGGATTAACTAAAAACTGAAGATGAGAGAGAATGAACACTCAGTGGCAGAAGGTTCTCTTCAAATACAAAGCAAGTTCCTTCATCCAGAATCAATGTACTGAAATGGTAAAAGGGCAAATGCCAAAAGGCTGAATTTTTGTCTCAGCTTTTTTTGTCAGACTTGGGTTTGAAAACAACATTTAGGTGATGCCCCTGATCAGCTCAGCCATAATTCAGAAGCCATGAAAGGTTCTACATCTGTTGCTTCTGCTACTGTCTGAGGTTAGAATAATTGAAAATAGAAAGTACTGAAATATACTGATGAACCCAAAATGACTAGATAATGATATGATAAATTAGAGGCTGTCTTGTGTCACCACCAGATCTAGAAGTATGTTGGATAAGGGGATGTTGACAGAGTGGAGAGAGTGAACAATGCTAATGCTGTTCACAAAATAAGAACCCTTCTGAAAAGGAACGTACAGTTTCAAGAGCAGATGGTCTAGTGGTAATAGAGACTAACAAATTTTTGTTGGCTGGCAGCCGTCTTTCAGGTTAGGATTTTGTCTTTAAAGCTCTTTCATAGAGTTGACTTCCTTACTGCAAAGTACTTGGTAAAAGAACAGAGTAAATTCCTCCTGGGAACTTGTTCTTCCTGGTCTAACAAAAGCAAGATTACAGTGGAAGCACCAGGTGAGGGACAGTCAGGTCATGGTGGCAGGTAAGGCTTTGTTGGAGCAGCCTATGGATATTTTAGATTTTGTTCTGCTCCCTGCACTCCAGAATTAGCATGCTGCAGGACGGTTGTCACCCCTGTGATGGAAGGTGGGAAGACTGACTTGGAAACATGCACAAGTCTTGCTTTGATCATCTTATTTCTTCTGCAGAAGAAGCATATTGTTTGTGAGACAGAGCTTATATAATCCTCCTTCTGTGGTGTGTGTAAACATATTTAACACAAGCCTTTTGTTTCTTGACTAGTTTAAATTTAATCCATAGTGGATGTGCAGTGTGGAAGGGTACAGAAGAGGGGTGAGTTAGAGTGCATTTTAGATTTATTCTCTCTTCCAGTGCTCCAGAATTTGTGTGGATGCAAACCAAACAAAATCAAGATAAAATAATCCCATTCTTATCTTCTGTCTGTGCCCTAAAAACAAACTGAGTGTCTCTAACCAAGCAGTGGTATTGCGACTCTCAGCCTTTCCTTGCTGGGTTGGTTCTCTTGTTGCACAGTAGCTGGGAGAGAGGCTTTAAATGCAGAATTAGTATGTAAGCCTGTGCCATTTTTTGGCTGGCTGTTAATGTTTAAAGTCTTTAAAGTCGCCCACTAAAGACAAGGCAGAAGAACAAACGTTGGCCTGGGTATGTGGCATGTGTGTTCTTGTTTAATATCAGAATTTCTGGTATGGCCAGGGATGCATGCCAGCTTTGGCAGTACAGGGCACAGTTCAGATACTTAAGTACTGTACTAAAAATAACAGGACTATTTTAAACTGGGACCCAATTAGGGAGAGAATGACTTGTTGCTCTGCAGTAAGTAATCTGAAGTAGCAGGCAGGCTGCAGTGCGCACCTAAACTCGGCTGTTTTGCTTGTGGAGCTGCCAGTTTTGACACTGCTTCCTCACTTGTTTCCCTTAGATGCTTTTCCAGAGGTTAAAAAACAGACAAACAAAAAAACCCACCCCAAAATATCCCTCTTCTTAAGTCAGGCTTTATGTGCTTTAGTTCACATTTTGATATTGCAGTGTTTAATAGCATTACAGCTCCTAATCTGCCAGTGTTGGCTTGGGAAATTCCTAGAAGGCAGGGAGTGGGAGGTAAAGAGCGATGCTCTTGCTGGCACACTGAGTGAGCTTCACTCTGCCACACTGAAGGGCAGCAAAGGTGAATTTGGGCAGTCAAGGAGCAGAAGGGCTGTTTGAAGACAGTTGTTTTTCCCTTGGTTTGCCTCCTGGGCATGGAGGAGAAGGGAGTATGGTTCCTGAAATTTGTTGCTGCTGCTGTTGCTTTTCTATGTCAAGAAGTACAATGAAAAGAACTTGTGCATTTAGCCTCCTGAAACAAAGCATTACTTTACACTTCACTACTTTCTCTCTGATGGTTTTATTTTTGGTGATGCTGCTGGCTGCCACCTTCTATTAGACTGCTTACATTTCAGTGAAGCAAGTTAGAAGAATCTGAATTTCTTAGTGCACAGTGTGTGTGGGGTGACAGGGAAGGAACAGGCATGCTCCAACATCCAAATCCTCTGGTCTTGGAGTGCTTTCAAGTGATTGGCTGCATCTGATCACAATTTTCTGCCCCTGATCAGAGTGGGGCTGTGGATGAGGGAATGCTTTATGGAGCCTTACGCAAATGCTGCATTGGATATATGAGCTGATGCTCAAGATGAAAGTGAAATGCACCTAAAACTTCTATTTTTGTAGATGTCTTTCTAGCATGCTATTTTGAGAACATGAAAAAGCCAGAATCTTTCTGGTGTTGTGACTCTTATGCTGTTTTGAAAATAGCTCTACTTTTTCTTTTTTTTTTTCTTTTTTTTTCTTTTTAAATAAAGAGCTGATAAGAGATGTTCAAGGCTTTATTCAGCTGTGGACTCTCAGCCACTTTCAATATGGTGCTGGCCTTAAGTTGTGATTTTGGAAGGACTTAATCAAGTTTCCTTAATCATGTAAAAATCATGTTCTTTAAAACCTTAGATTTGAATTTGCTCGTGTCCTGGCCTGAAATGCAAAGGAGGGGTCTTCCTAGATGCCCTTTATGAAAACAGCATCTTTTGTATTCAGTACCAAAATGTGTTGCATCATGGATGTAGTGAACTCCCAGTGGGCGAGGCACTTAGGTGCAGCGGATCACGCTGTGTGTTGTAGAGAGCCAGCATTTTGGCATGTGCTTGTCAGCTTGTGGGCTACATGTGTTCTACCTTCTGCATACTGCAGCAGCCTGCAGGACTTGCTGTTAAAAGTAAATGTTACATGGAGGATGCCTAGCAACTGTAGTTTTTATGTCTGTGCCATATTGTTAAAGGTGCAAATCTGTTGGATTGGTGCCGTGTTTTCTGGAGGATGATGCAGTGTGGCAGTGCTGAGGTGTTGCTTTGGCACCACAGTGATATGGCTGTTCCTCCATCTCTTCTTCACCACCAGCCCCATTAGGTTAATGTCTAGTACCCACAATTCTCAGACAGGAGTGTTAGTTAAAGAAGAAAAATGTTGATTTGAATTGCAGTTGCTTAGGTAGAAAGCTTGCAAGTAGTTTTTCTCTGCTTTTAGGCCCTTCTGCATCATGGTGAGCTGTGCTGTAGTTGTCTGGGTTGTGCACATCTATTCCTATCATTGCTATCCTTTTTGAGGTTTCTCCAGTGCTTGCCTAAATTATTACTATTTTAACACATTCATAAATCCAGTCACCCCATAGGAAAGATTTTTATGCTTCCTATTGATTTCAAATATTGGGAATTTTTCTTTTGAGAGGGAATTGTTATTATCTGGGCACTTTTTCAATGTCCTCTATAACTGACTTGATGTCCGCCTTCTTTTCCTTCAGCTGTCTGTTTTCTGTGCCAAATGATCTGGGACTGTTAGTTTCTGCTTTAGGAATTCCTCTTCTCTGTACTCTTTCTAATTCTGTTTTACCCTTTCAATGTCATAACAGCTCACAGTTTTCAAAAAGTGGGTGTGCCCTGGGTTTAATGACTTGTCATGATTCTGCTTTGCTTGTAGCAGTTCCTTGATTCTTAATACTGTATTTCCTTGAGATATTGTCTGCTTTTTTTCCTCTCCTCCCTCTTTCCTCTAAGATGATACTTCAAACAAGACTTCAGTCTCCTGACACTTCCCTCAGTGGTACACACAGGCAGGGTTATTCTTCTAGCACATTGGCTTGAGTTTGTGGAAATTATATCAGAGTTGCTCTTTTGGCTACCTGTTTGCCTGTGATCATGAGATCCTTCTGCTGTGCTTTGCATGAAGCTCCAGCTCTGACTGAACACATCATACTGCTGGCAAAACTCTGTGTCACCTCCCTGGTTGTCCCATTTCAGAGAGCTTAAGGATATGTTGAAAAAAATGGCCACTATGGTAATCCTGAAGACTTCTTGTATTGAAAAAAAGCTCAATGTTTTCCTACCTTTAACTGTTATCCTTTGGCTAGGTGTTAAGGATGGACCACTCCTGCAATCTACAGCTGCTCTGGTCCTTCCAAGAGTCCCTAGGGATGACACCCACTTGTGTCTTGTTCATGCAGTGTCATGAACTTGGGGTAGATTTGAGTCATCACTTCTGCAGAAGCTGTATTGACATTTGCTCATGTCATCTCATTGATTATTCATGTCTATGTTATCTAGTTTTAATTAGTTCTTTCAGAAAAGAAGTTTCTTCCTGATTTTTGAGTTCCCTGGATTTATCTAAAACTCATTTCTAAAAACATGTAACTTAGCGTTTCTCATGCTATGTCCAAATCCCTTTAGGTATAACAGGGTATATACAGCAATTAACAGCTTGGTAGTTGGATGTTTTTCTTTAGAAATCTTGACTGAATTTTTTTCATTGTGCAATTTATAACTATCTTTTAATGCCGCTCTTAAAATATCATGCGTGAGCAGTTATTTAGCATACATGTTGCCTAGTTGGCTTATCTATTTTGTCTTAATGAACTAATGTAACATCTCTTAAAGAACTAAAACCAAAACAGTCCTTACCTTTTCTTTCTGTCAAGAATCCTTGAAGACATTTGCAGTTAAGGTGAGTTCTGGCATGAGAGATGGGGGGGGAAACTTGATTTCCTGTATTTTGCAGCAGAGCTGGTAGCTAATGCCATTCTGATCTAGTCTTCGGGTTGAGTCTTGTGCCCCAAGTTCATTATGGGCTTTTGCTTGAAGGCACCATAAATATGAAATTGATCTTCACTAGCCTGGGTTCTGGGGCTTCTTCCTTAGGTTATAGGTCATGCCTACATCAGTACATCCGGGTTTTTATTTCTGAGCTTGTGTGCCTCCTCTGCATTGCCTGGTCTCAAATTACTGGAACACCAAGTTAACGTCTTTGAGCACGCTTGGCAGAGCAAAGTCAGAGGAATGTATTTCTTGGTTAGAAAACTTAAATCTCCAAGTTCAGCAGCAAAAAGGTAGATATAAAATTTCCATACCTGACTAAGAAGTCAGGCAGTCTTCCCACTAGCAAAGGAAAAGACTTGGAAGCTCTCATGTATCTTTTGCAGTGTTTCTAGTACATAATTAAATGCTGCTTTCTTGTCCAGTCCGAGAACTTGTTTATGAAACTTAGTATTGCCCTGTGAAACTCAACACTTTGTTGCTTAATACTACAGCTTTAGTGATACTCAGTGAGGTGGACAGGGTGCTTTGTGTATCAGCTGTTTCAGGCATTGGGAAGGCTAAATACAGCACTTTCTTTGCTGGCACTTGGAAGCTTCACCCATTCCTGGGGAAGGGGAAGAAATGTCCATGTCAAGGTTCAATCCTGTAGCAGATGCATCCTTAAAAATAAATAAAACAGCTAAGTCACTTGTTCATTAATTTTCTTCCATGCTCCCAGCCAATCCCAATACCCTTGTATTTCACACAGGAGGGAGAAGGCAGACAATACTGTCTTTTATTATTCATACCCTGCAGCTCACTATCTTCACAAAGTACGGGTGGCGTCTGTCTGTCTCCACTTCATGGGAAAGATTAACAACAATTAAGGTCAGCAATTAAGGTTGTGAAAACCTTTGAATAACTGAAACATCTGTTCTTATACTGGAATAAATAAAATAAAGCTGGAGCTCTAATTGCCAGCAGAGTACTTGCTCATATCTGTTTGGAATTGTGGGTTTGTGAAATTCATATTGTTAACTGGTCCCTTGCTGGCCAACATCACTGGTCAGCAGTCAGTGCAAGCTTGTACGCTTTTCTCAAGAGCCACATGCTGAAAGTGAGGGTGTTGGATGAGACGTGGGAATTGTGTGTAAAGTGTGGGGCACTGTGGCAGTGGGGGTCAGGTTCCTGAGATGGCTGTGGGGTGTCATCAGCCCGTAGCTTGCATGTAGCAGTTCAGAGGATAAACTTCCCAGTCCATTTCATTGTCAAATAAAACCATTTTTCCTAAACTGCTCTTGTCTCTGACTGGTTTTACTCTTGCTTTGAGATAGAACAGGGTTGTTGATGGGAAGGTTACTTTTTCTCAGCTACCTACTGTTTTTTTGCATAAGCTCAATTCTGATGGCAAGAGAGCGCCTGAGTGTTCTGAGATGGACATCTCTAGAATTAGTTATTTCCAGTGCTGCCTCAATGCCTGACATGTATCAGAAAAAAAAATCTACAAATTAAAGAATGTCCTGAACTTCACTTAAGACCATTCACTCAGGCAAGGCGTTTTTGGTATAAAAGAATGTTTCTTGAATGGAACATTGAATATCTGATAAATGGAATAGAACCTTCCAATTGGAAGGTACCTACAGTGATCACCCAGTCCAGCTGTCTGACCACTTCAGAGTAAAGATCTGAGGCACGACTAATGGTCAAAGCCTGTTATTAAGGGCATTGTCCAAGTGCCTCTTAAATACTGTGAGGCTTGGGGACATTGACCACCCCTCTAGGAAGCCAATTCCAGTGTTTGACTACCCTCTTGGTAGTGTTTCTGTGTATCTAGTCTGAACCATCCCTGACTCAGCTGTGAGCCATTCCCACACATCCTGTCACTGGATATCAGGGAGAAGGTTTCCAGTAGTGACTGACACATTTGCTTAATTCTGTCTGACTATACGGGATGATTTCCTAACTTGTCTGCAGTACAAATGATCAGCAGTATTGTACTTTCCATACACAGAAAGAAAACTTCAGTTCTGTTTAAGTACCAGGAACTGGAGCCTGGTCCTTCTTGGCACATGTGGCCTCTGCAGAAGGGACTGTTTGTGTTCTGATGTGGTGCAAAAGCAGAGTGAGTCTGTGCTTTCCACTTGTCTTTTTTGGTGTGTTTAAAAGTGGATCTCATTAGGCATTTAAACCTTAAAAGGTTTAACCTGCCTAAGACACATCTGTGTTAAGACTTAGGGATTGGTCATCAAGGTCTGGTGGAAAATCAGCCATGTCTTTCTGTCCCTTAGCCCATGGGAGCGATTCAGGTGTTTGTTTCCTGGTGTGCTCAATATTTCTCCCTCCCCATGGATTGGTAGTGATTTTCTATAATCCTGCACTTCTTAACTTGAGCTGCAGGGTCTTTTCTGACCACGTGGTACTACTTGCTGTCATGGGAAAACTTGTATCTGTGTCATTCCTGCTGCTTGCTTGTCCCACTGAGACTGACCGGAATGCTGCATTAGGCAATGTGTTGTTGCATTTCTGCAGGAGCAGAATACGAGGGTATGCCTGCAGCTTAAGAGACAAGATTAGGAAGTTCTGCAGCTGGGAGCTTCTCTGGGAGCAGTGGTGGTCATCACCTGCCACAGAGAGAACACTACTGTACGGAGCAGCCTTCTCAAACCTGACTCGTGAGAAGCATCCAGCTTCAATGAACTTCTGCTTCTGTCTTGTGTTTTGGAGAGAAACCTTTTGGGTTTGTATAATGAGGAGGTTGCCACTTAGTTGAATGGGAGAGTCCTCATGAACATTGTGCTGCTCATTTTAGGCTGTTGGCTTAGGCAAGTTATTGGACTGGAAAAAATGCGTAGGCAAAGGTGTTGCAGGAAACAAATGTGATCATTTCCAAGCCGTAATGCAATTTATCGAAGATCAGTAATGCCACAAAGAGGAGAGAATATTGGGCATTGGTGGCAAATTCTGTGGTACTGCTGCCCATGTGAAGGAGATGGGGAATATTGCAAGCTAGTGATTGCTGAGATCTGTAAGCATCAGAGCATTAGGTGAAGGGAATATTCTCCTTCTTCCAGTGACAGAAAATAGTATGAAAGCCTGTGGGAGGTATTTGTGTAAAGCAGGCAGTTGCATGAAGCCATCTCTTCATGCAGAGCTGGTTTTTAATAAAATAGAACTCCTAATTAGTGAGGCTGAAATGAAAATCCAGACTTTTCTGGTGCATTGGTCAAATTGATTGTATTGATTATGAGTGAATGATTTTATAGATTAAAATACAAACTAGCAAGAAAAAATAGAATTATTATTTTATCAATTAACAGCAGCATTAGAAATTCAAATTTCTGATATTCACAGTTTTGCAAGAGAGCTCATCTGCTCCTTTGATAAATGTTTTGTTTTATTATACTGCAGTGTATTTTGGGAGAGGGAGAACTTTTAGGAGCAAAGCGTGAACAAAATCTCTGCATCAAACAGTGAAAGAAACTCAGGGAAGAGAACTGAGGTTTTTTTTATTTTTCATGAGGTCGACTGAGTTGTGCCATGTTATCTTGCATTCTGTGCTGCTGCTAAAGAATCTCTTCATCTAGAGTTCATAGAGCTCACAGGTGCGTATAAGTGCATGTGTGTAATATATGTGTCTAATTATTATTCACACTGAGTGAAATTAAACCCTAAAAGTTGCTGGGAGAAACTGACGCTTTGTCAGGATTGTCTTTTTCAGTACAGTAACTGAAAGTTGCAGGCATAACTGGCCTGGCATAATTGTTAGTTTTGTCCAGGTATGCTGAGAGTTTGAAGTTTTAATGCTGTACACTGGGGAAGGATTCCTTTGGTTGGCTTTTTGTCTCCAGATCATGGATGGCTAATCTGGACTAGTTTTCTAAATTGCTGTTGTTGTCGTCAATGGAAACAGCAAGATGGAAAGAACCAGGTACTCCAGTGGTGTGCTTTGTTGAGTTGTGTAGGTTGTAAGTGGCTTCTTGAACTCATGTCATGCAAGCCCCAGGTTTCTTTGACTTCCAGATAGCTGCTGTGGAATGAGATGGACTGCACATAAGGAGAGCCTGTTTCTTCTCCCTGACTGATGTGGCAGTGCAGGCCTGTCATTTCTCTGTACACATACCACCACCACCTAGGGTATCTGCATTCATATCGTGTAATATGTGTTGTGGTCAGCTCTGTGTGCAGCCTGGATGTTGATTTGCTTCTGAGCAATGTCTATGGACTACAGATCTATAAAATGATGTTGTGGGGCGGGACACTTACATGCTGTCTTCTCACTCCTTTCCACTGCTGCCAGTACCAGCTGGGCAACCTTGAAGGTGGGAGAATGCAGATGGGACCTGTGTGTGGGTTCCAGGCTTGGAATACAGGTGTTTTGTGGGTTAAAATACATTGGTACATAGGGAAGGCACTTCGGCTACATCTAGAGCCTACACCCCTAGGAGAACAAATGTTCCCCTTTGGCAGCTCTGGAGTCTTGAAGGTCAACCAGGGATGTTCCTCGTTTAATGCATATCTAGTAAACCTTCAGTGCTGGGGATAGTCAACATTTCATACCTCTGTTAAATAGCCTCATAAGGTCTGGAGCAACAGATTTCCTTTATGGCACAGGGAGGTAGCTCTTAATTTGGCGGCTTGGTGAAATATTCTAGTCAAGTAATTTGGCCTACCCAGCCTTCGATATGTAATCTTTTGGTACTGCCAAAATACCATTCTAATTAAGTTGACATAGTCTATGAAGTAATACCACCCAGGCTTCAGTTTTCTTCCCTGTGCTAACACTTCATTTTGAAAGGGTTGGTGGAAGCTGTGACACTTGCAACCTCATCATAGTCTTCATTAGGCTGGGATTTTGGTCACTTTGTGACCTTCAGAATCAAAGGAAGAATAGCCTCTTTCTTCCCCTCTACAGGTACAAGTTAATAGCAGTAAATAAATGTTCACTAATGCACATGAAACGTGTGATCAGTTGGCTAGATTTCAGCTTTTGGTTGAGCAGTAGCTCTTGTACAAAATATTAACCTATTCTGTAGGTTTATTTGCTGTTTTGTTTACACTTACTTGAAAAAGCTATGCCCTGTTTGTCCCAGGGTGGCATTATATTTGCAAGTAGGTCAGCATACTCCCTTTTGAGATGTCAGCTTGAAATTGTTTTTGAAGGGCTGAAAAACGTAAGAGGGTAAGAAAGGCTTTTGCATTGCCAATATCCTTTATTTATTTATTTATAGAAGTTCTTAGCCTGTATTCAAGAATAGAGCACCAGTAGCATTTTAGTTTTGTTCTGAAAGTCAGCACTGATTGCCTGCTGCTAACCGTAAGCCACCCGTGGATTTGAAGCTTGTGTGTTGCATAATGCCAGCAAATGCATTTGAGATTACAAAATGGTCTCTTTGCTCTAAGAAGTGATTGCTGTGATTTGTTAGTGAGGCAGCATTAAAGTACACATGGGGTATCTGTGACATCAGTATCTTAAAACCACAGGCAGTTTTTTTGCAGTTGAGCGAGCTCTGGCACTGCTGGCACTTCATTGAATGGGAGTGAATGAGTGCAGTCTCCAAACTGGGTACAGTATTTTATGTTCCAGTCAATCAAGGGTGTGCAAAGAATTAATTCCTTTAATTTCCGTGTATTACCCCTTCCACTTCTTGCACTTCTTTATTCTGTTCATCTCAAGAGCAGCACAGTATTTGTTGGGCTTGCGTCCTTGCACTCTTTGCAACTAGAAGCAGAGTTGGTCGTTGTCTGCTTTCTTGGGGTTGATTAGTCCAGAGCTCTCCTGGCTCTGTTGAATTATCACTTACAGGCCATTCTGGTAACGCTTACCTTGCTGTGCATGAGAGGTAAAAGGGGTTTGCTTGTTTATTTTTGCTATTTGCTACTGTTACCTACTAGGGTGTCTTTGTCACCTGTCCCACTGTTGTTTCAGCAGTTGAATTCTTTGGAATTAATAATGTTTGCGAATGTTTACCACAAAACTGCTTGGAGGGTGAATTAACATACTGTTGATGCTGGGGAATGCAGCTCTGCTCACAGAAAGTGATTTTTTTTTTTTTTTCAGGGGCTAAGCAGAAAGTTTTTCTTTTGAGTGTTCTAACCATACAAATGAGGTATACTGAGAGTAACCTTCTCACTTAAATGTACCTTTTATGGTATCTCAAAAAGATACCATCATAGTGAGTAGTTTGCAGTGTGAATTGGAATGTCTGAACTTGCCTTCTACCTTCAACCATTTGTATGAGATGAGACTAGGTGAATAAACCAGTGCTTATTCATTAATAAAAATCACAGATAACTGTAAAAGACTCTTTCAATTAATTTTCTTCAAAAACACAAAGCTTGATGTCTATATAAAATACAGATGCTATATAAAAGCTTCTGATAATCCTTGTTAATAACTCTTCCCAAAAAATCTTGCACCAAGAGAACAGCAAATGATATGTGTAAAATTGCTGTGTTAACTATCAGCATTAGACATTGCAAATTGTCAGAGCAAAAGCCCTAATGTCATTAGTCTACACCAATAAAATTTTAAATCCAGGAAAAGTATTTTAACCCATGTGAAAATCCTGGGGAGCAGGGGAGATGCTAAGGAGGGGTGTGAATGATTCTGTGCAGAAGTGTGAGTGTTGGTTTTGAAGTCAGCCTTATGGTCAGCCCTCTGTAGCTAGTGTGGTGTAACAAAAACCTATCAAGTTCTTTGAGAAGCTATGGAGCCCCCTGCATGAAGATCCAAGTAAAGAAAAATAGGCTGTGAATAATTGTGATGAATGATGAATGTATCATTTGAGTGAAACAGGCTAAAAATGCTTGAAAAAGTGGTCAGTAGGTCATGTGATAGGAGATTGCCTTTTGTGCTTTGTTTCTCCTTTTTTTATATCTTTGTTCTTTGCATCAGTCAGGAGGGAAAAAAGGTTTCTGCATGCTTTGGAAGATTTTCTTCCAAAATGGAGTGTTTTAGAGAAATAAGGGAGCAGAAGCTTAGAGTGGGGCATCATTGCTGCAGATTGCTACTCTATGAATTTACAAGTCTCTGTATCAAACCTTTGTATATGTATTTCAACTATTATTATGCACTCCTCAGCTGTTACTTTTATGGCCTTCCAACTTTTGTCAGGAGGCTGTAGAAGTAATAGCTGAGGAGTGTATGCTACCATCTTGTCACCTTCTTGTCACAAAGGCAAGTTGAGTCTGGTAGAGCTTTGCAATGGGTGTTTAGGGATAGGCATGTAGATAAAGCTATGGTTTCAAACAGAATCTGTAATGATCTGATTTTCTCAAAAAAAAAAAAAAGCAACAAAAACCAATGGTGCACAGAGGCTGATGAACTTTTAATTGTTTAGAATGTCTTGCGTGTAGTTTAGTCTCTGTGTTGGGGGCAGTCTGGAGCCCTCAGCTTTCAAATCCCACGACAAAGCAGAGGGAAGGACCGCTCACACCAGTTGTCTGTTGGAAGCAAAAAGGCTCAGTAGTGCGTTGAATGCAAAAAGCAGTGTTTTGGTAGGTGTGCAACAAAAGCAGACTTTAGCTGAGTTGGTACCAGAAGGTGAAAGTGCCTTTGAGAAAAACTTCGTATTTTATCTGGGGATCTGTTCGAATGTTTACTTGTGTGAGACGCCTGGAAAGCATTAATTTTCACGGATGTGCAGTAGGAAAGGTTTGCTAGCTCATAATGGAAATAAACAAAGATAATGAAGGGTCACAGGTTGCCTTGGCCAATGTAGAGTTTGCTGCCACTGGAGAGAGGGTGATCCTTTTCCCTTCCCCTCTTGCTCATGGTCTCCTGCCATTCACATTGTGCCAACTGAACTGCTTGTCAGATCTAAGTTTATTGCATTTGCTTCCTTAGCAGAACACTAACGCAGCAAAACAAATGTGTTAATTAACACAAGCTGAACTCATTAAGGACCATACATGACACAAAAGCGGGGAGAAGGAGGGAGTGCCATGAAGCTGCTGGGAGGAAGTGGAGGAAGAAAACAGAGCAAGGGCTGATGAAGAGAGTGGGATGTCTGTCCTGTTCTTGGCAGTAACAAGCTAGTAAATCATCTTGACTGTTGTATAACTTCACTCTAAGTCTTCAGGTTGGATAATAAAATCTTAAAATAACATAAGGAAATAATTATTTAGACTGCTTCCCAAAATTACTAAATTTTAGATTCTGTTTTATGAGAAATGTGACTAGATTTGGGTGGGAAGGGGAGGCAAGACAGTGATGACACAGAGAGAATGGAGACTGTTTTTTCAGTTCTCTGATGACAAAGGACATAGCGAGAAATTGTATATTCAAAACTAGAGACCACTGGTCATGGCATTGTCAGACAAAGTTCACCTTGGGCTGCCTCACTCGTGTACATCTCATGTCCCAGTCATGCATCCTTGCACCTTCCCTATCTCTGCATGTGGCTTGCTGGTGGGTTTGTCTGCTGTATACCACATGTTTTTTTATTTCAGTTTCTGTATAACTAGCATTTAATTTAGACTTTGGTATAAGTCTCTGTTTAGTTACCAAAGTTGTTTAGTTGCTTTCATTTTCTTTGCTATGGATTTGAAGCTATTAGGAGACAGAAGAGGATTTTCAGTAGTCAAGGAAGAGTGAAACGGCAGAGTTCTGTAAATATTTCCGAAGTTCATTATAGGTTTGGGATTTGTTGTTTGATTTTCTGACTTTTTTTTTTTTTCTTTTCCTTGGTTGATTGGTTTTTTTGGTGGTGCTGTTTAATGTTGCTGGACTAAATATAGTTTTTTTTCTCAGGACCGTATCTTTGCTGTCAGTGAAGCTGTTCTGTCAGGAGGTGAACATGAATTCACAGGCTATGAGTTTTGAGCCCTTTCAAAATTTTAGGCAGATTCAGGAAATCAAAAAATGCTGAACTGCATATATTTTATTTAATTTTATTTGGCAAGGCTCGAATTGGGATGGCATCAGCTCTTCTGTGCTTCTTCTGAAGTATGTATCTGTTTTGGCTTTCAAAAGCCTGAATTGCCATTGCCAAGATTCTTCACTTTCTGGCAAAAGTACAATGGCAAATGGCTTCCTTTACAAGGTGTAATATTTAGACTAACAGCTTTGCAATTAAGAATGGCAAAAGAGAATTATATTCCCTTTTTTTATAAGACCAGATTTTTTAGTATGGTTTCGTGGGAGTGTTTGGACGTAATTGAAGTGCTTTTGATTGATGATTTATATTTTGAACAGTGCTTTTCATTTTAGTGCGCAACACTCACTTGAAATTTTAGCTAGAACAATGCTTTGTTGTTCAAAGTATTCCTCTAGTTAGGCAATTGCTTCATATCATAGACTTGCAAATGCCTTTTGTGGGTACATATGTGTAACAAAATGGGTGTGAAGATACCAATTCCTGCAAGGGAAATGGGGATAAATTGGGAAAGCTGCAGGTATTCTTAAATATTACCTGCTGCTAATCTCAGTAGGCCATCAGGGTGTTGATGATCATGTCATTAAATCTTTTGCGGTTGGAGAGTGATTCCATTCTGGAGTGTTCAGGGACGTGTGTTGGAGCACAAACCTCGTTTGAAGGGAAACTAGCCAGGTCTTATTTTTCAGCATGGGTCGGCTGGAGACCTTGGGTGTGAGGAGAGATGTTCAGAGCTGTGGAGAGAAGCAAGTGTGTGTTTGAACTGAGTTAAGTTGAGAAAGTGGTCAGTAAAATGTTTGAGGTGATGAATCCAGTCCTGCTGACCAAGTGATCCCTTAGGGAGGGTGAGGGCCATTCTCAGTGTTGTAAACTGATACAGTCTCCACCTGAAGCTATCACTAAAAGACGGGAAGATGCTTTAGAAGTCCTTACATGTACTGGTTGCTGAAGCTATGATGAAATCTGATGGCAAATTTGTGTGCTGCCAAGGATGTTTTAGTCTTCTTGGTCGAGGCAGCTCAGGAATCTGATGGCACTTTCTTTTCAGCCTACGTAGTCATTCAGGCTTCGTTTTTGTAAGAAATTGTCTGGATCTTGCATGCAAAAGCACATCTGGGTCCTGCAGTTTCAGTGCAGCTGGGGACATTGCTAGCTGTTAGGTCTTTCAACTACAGAAAATTCACTGGCATGCCTCATGCTGCTTGTATCCAACTTTATTTCCATTGTAACTATGGCAATAGGAGTAGAGTGGTAAGAAAGTGTCAGAGTATGGGTACTGTTACCTGTGTTGGCAGAGGGTTTCTTGGTGTATCCATGCAGTGATACAGACAAATGTGTGTGTGTACTGTGTGTATGTACACACGTCTACAGGAAAAAACAGAACACTTTCCTAGATGATATGAAGTAGCTTGGAGCCTGCAGGGGAGCAGCCAGTTGAAGTCCTGGAGATTGCTCCTTGTGTAGACCAAGAAGAGAGGATCTTTTTCTCCCTGGGTCTTCAAGGTGTTAAATCTTAAGTCCAGTAGACTTAACTCAGGCAGTCCTGAAGGTAAGTTAGGGGAGAATATTGTGTTGTTTCAGTTTTCTTGTTCTGGTTTCTTAGGAAAATCCAGGTTTAGTCTGCTAAATGCCATTCACTGTTGTGGGAAGAAATGTAATAGTGATACTTAGTGTCTGAGAGAATGAAAGATGTACATTAAAGGGAGAGAAAGGTTTTTAACTTGTATGTAAAACCCGAGCTCTTAGATAAAGGTCTTCAGGTCAAAATTAAAGCTATGTTGAAGCTTTTTCTCCTTCCCTCTTTCACAATAGTTCAGCTATAGAAAGCAGAACATTATAGAAGAAAAAATATGAAATACTTAAAAGTGTATAACATTCAACAAATTTGTTAAGTTACCTTTCATATAAGAGCATAAATCCAGTCTTCAAGAGCTCTGGAGCTTGTCTTGCAACTCTGCCAGGTTAAAATACTTTTTTTTTTTCCTTCTCCTCCTCCTCCTGTTCCTAACTAATCTACAAGCAATTGCATTTTAAAAATTATTTTTCTCTTGAATTTAAAGACTTTGACAGATGGCACATGTAGAACCTGGAAAACTTCCTGAATTGGCAGAGTGACCATACCCCTGCCATTTTCCTACCCTAGTATCTGTAGGTGCGTAGGCTGTGTCTGCATCCAGAGTGCTGGGCGAGATACTGTTTCCTCTGCTGGGAATGTGCAGATAAAATCAGAAAAACATACCTGATGATGAGCTTAATTTGCAGTTAATAGACAACTTAATCTGCTGGTTATCTGAGTAATTTGATTGTAGCTTAAACAACCCATTCAGAGCAGTGACAATCTCCTGGGTGAATACCTGCAGTGTTTTCCATGCAGAATCTTTTAGATGGTGTGAGTTTAACACTTTTGAGAGGCTGAGACATGAAAGCCATGCATCACAATAGTCCATTATTTATTCTGGAGAATGTCATACTAAAAATTAATCCTTTGAAATGTGGTTTATTGTGACTGTCCTCCTTGCAGGGCCTCTGTCCAAGGCAGAGCTCTGAAGCCAGTTAAAGCACATGGAATGGCTTGGTTCTGAATGTGCACAGGCTGTCTCCCTCGATGCTGCATGAGTTATTCTCACCGCTGAATGTCCTGAGTTTTGTAACAGTGATCACTACATAGCGTGTTTCCTATTTACAATCCTTTGGAATTTCCCTCCCCCATCTAAGGCATTTTAGGAAAAGGGCAGTAACTTGGCACTTGAATACCTCTTTGTGATTTGTGCTGTGTAACTTGTGTGGAAAGAACATGTATATCTGTGTGCAGCTACAGTCTCTGATGAGAAGTGACATGCTAAATACACTGTTTAAAGACAACAGTACAGGAAAAATGGATCTATTTTTCTTTTTAAGTTCTAATATTCATCTACTGAACATGTGAATTGGTGTAGAGTTCTGTCCCTATGAAATTTATTACTTGTTGATGTGGTATACAAAGGACCTTAGGTCTTAAAGGTGAGCAAAGGCTTTTTGTGTTCCTGGGGTAGGACTAGGTTGATAAACTATTTTTAGACAGACAAAAGAGGTGAGATCTTAAATCAGTGTTCATGTGTGACTGACCAGGAATGATACCATCTAGAGATTATTGCTTTTCTCTGTTTCTGCAGCCTTAACAAATGAATACTCAAGAATGTAGCAAAGCAAATGGTTCTTGATAAATTATGTAGTCTTGACTCCAACTATTGTTTGAGGTAATTTATGATCTTCAACTGGTGTAATGGGGCTGTGGCATAAACTGCAGCATGCCCTAGAGTAGACAAATTGGTCTGGTATTGTTGAGGAACATATTTAATCTATCTTGCTATAAGTGAATTGTCAAAAGACCAATATTGTCAAAAGACCTTTTGCTGAAATGTCAAAAGACCAGTATTTTGATATTCGGTCCTAATTAACTTAGCATTAAATTTGCAGCAGTTGTGCCTTTTCCTGATATCTAAATACTGAAGTGATAATGAACATAAAACTGTTGCAGTGTAAAGCTCAATTCTTTTCCCTTAGCCCTTTATGCCAAGTAGTCTTAGACTTTCTTTAGTCTTGGCTAGTTTAGAGGCTAATAATACAGTTCTCCTTATTCTCGATGCATTTTACCAACTTCAAAACAGCTATTTCAGCGGCTTGCTTAATTTCTTTGTAGATGTGCTTACAAGAAAGAAAAGAAAATGGTGCTCCCCCATGTGAAAAGATTTATAAGAGCTTTTCTTAAGTCTTCTTTAATTCTCCCAGAACAAACTGGGTGAATGAAGTGACATCTTCAGATCAATCTTTAAAACTGACGGCAAACTTTCGGGTGTGGAGAAGTAGTTAGAAGGCTGTAGATCACTGTTCATATGTTTAAAGACTAGCAATAGTGCAAGCTGAGTTATGTGCCTACAGAGTTAGATGCTTGATGTAGCCTCCCCGCCTTTGGAATCCTGTAAGATTTTGGGTTTAAATATTTTTTTTTTCCCATAGTATTTACTTACCTAGAATAAACAACTGGATTTGTGTATATTTGGTTAAATGGATTTTCAGACTTGCTATTGCCAAAACCAGTTTCCTCCTGGGGTAATTGACTGTATGAATTGGTCAGTGCAGAAGTCCAGTAACTACTTCCTGGAAAGAAGTTCCCAGGAGTTTGCCTGCCTTACTGATAGAGGACAAGACTCCCATACCTCAGCCAAACTCATCCTGGGGCAAGGCAAAATAAAGCTTCCTTGATGAGTGCATGGTTTGTGGACCATAGGCGGGAATTCGTCTGGGAACAGTTTGTCCAATATGTTTTTTTACCCTTGTCCCTCTCTTAACTGTCCCAAAAATTTTGCTGGCAGCTTCAGTTTGGTGACAGTTTGTGCTTAGCAGAGAGCAGTGGGTAGGCTGTTTAAAACTCAGGCTTTTATTTTGAACACATAATTGATAATTAACAGCAAACCAGACAGGAGCTTGATCGTGGTAGAAGTAAAAGTTATGACTGTACTTTGCAGCCTGCTTTCTCTTCCCCAGTCATGCCTCTTTCATCTGCTTAGAGGGGCATCACTTGTCTTACACTGCAGGGATTTGTCCACCACTGCTAGGAAAAAATGCTGGAGCAGCAAATAGTGATGTATTTATTTATTTATGTTTATTTTTGTTTTCTTTGTTATGAGGCAGTTATAATAGTTATCTTGACATTGTATTGCCTCCTTATTTTTAGTTCTTTAGCCATACGTACTTCTAAATGTTTGCAGATTTCTTTTCAGGCTCTGTTTGATCACAAAGTGATGCTTTAAAGAAAGCACAACTCACCTTGCAAAGCTGCTGCTAATAATCACTCAGAAGGGCAAGTGCAAGACTTGAATTAATTTGTATGTGACACTGTGATATATTGAGTGAGAATTAAACCATGGGGGAAAAGGCAGGCAGAAAAGGGTAAAGGTTAGAAGTTGTGTAGCCAGGCATCGAAGGCTGATGCTGCATAAAGATGTTGGTGATCTTATGGGTTTTTCCCAACTTAAATGATTCTGTGGTAAGTGACTGTCATCTTAATTAACTCAGACTTCAGTGTTTTCTTTCCACAATTGAAAACATAGTCTCGGGGAGCTAGGGTTTTCCTGTAAAGAGAGGCCTTCATTTTTGCCTAAACAGTGGAGATAAAGCAGGAGCTGCACAGCCTGAGAATAGTTATGTTGGGTTTTTTAATGAAACATCACATTGAACATGTTTGCTAGGCTGTAGGCAGCAAATATGCACATTTTCTACTTCAAGTTGATGCAAATCCTCATCACCTCATCTTGATCTTCTCGGTCTTCCTCCTCCAACTGTTTTCAATAATAAGTTGATGAAATGTCTTCAGTATGGTTTCTGACAGTTTGTTTGTACTCTGCAGGTCCTGGGAAGCAGTAGATGTAATTTGAAGAAAATTTGGAGGAACAAATGGCTTTAGCTGGCTGCCCAGACTCCTTTTTACATCTTCCTTATCGGATAGTAAGTTGTGAAATTGCATGTACATGTCAGCTTGTAGCATCATATTGCTGTATGCTGGTGATTGATTGTGCGTTCAAACTTTTCATCAAACTGCTAATAGCTGTCTGGCAATTCTCTGGGTTTTGCTAACATTTTGGAAACAGAGCCTCTGTTACCATTCTGTATTCAAGTTCTGCCGAAAAAAACTGGGTCACTAGTATACATGGATTTGATATTTGTCTTTAAAATAGCCAGTTCTTATTTGGGAGAAGGCACTTGTTTCCAAAGAAAAGGTGGTAAGCTACAGTACCAGTAAAATGCCTTGCACCAGAATGTATCAGTTTGCAGAATGCTATATTTGTAGGAACAAAGGCAGAGATGTTTTACACTTGGATAAATCCTGTGCTTTTTGAGTCATTGTGCTGTATCTAAGCAGCCAATATGGCATATTACAAAGAGTATATTTTAAAAAACCCTCAGCTAAATTCAAAGGTACTCGACAAAAATGCATGTAGAAGTTCTCTTTTTTTTCCTCTGGGCAGTTTTAGTTGGCATAATACTTGCTTTGTATTTTTTTATGAAACTGTAAATTGCTAGTTTGGATATGATCTTTTCTTTGCAATTTTTATCTTCTGTTTTCCTAATATGATTACCACCCTGAGGATTCAGTTACGATTTTGGACCCTGCAGATACACAAATAATTAAACAGTGTCATGTGACATTAAAACCTTTTCCTTCTGTCCCAAGAGAAACATGACTAGTAGTGATTACTGCAGTCATGCTACTCATTTGGAAGAAAAACAAGAAAACAGATAAAACCAACAGTTTTTCCAAAAACACCTCTCTAGGATTAGGTTTCATACATGTTGTGTAATATATCAACTTACATTTTTTTTTCCTCAACAGGAAACTGCTAATTAGTTAAAAGTCTAATGTTAGTATATGCTGAGTTGTCAGCTGAATATACCTGAATGCTTTTCTCTGATAGCAGGAAAAAACATAGCAGTTATTTTATAGCTTCTTTTGCAGCTATAAAAATAGACTGGACTTTGACAAATTGGATGTCCCGAAAATCTGTTACTATACTTGGATCTATGAGTTTGAAAGAATATGTGAATAGATGTGCCTGGACTTCATAATTTTGATGCACTGTAAAATTATGCTTCCAATTCATTTAGAGCATCATCTGAGTCATGATGTGAAGCTGAGGGAAAGGAGAGCTATGTAAGAGAAACTTGACATTCTAGGCAGTCATTTTTGAGCTGCAAATTCTTTAACTTAGTGCCAATCTCCCCTGTGAAAAGTGTCTTTAATGGTTCATAGGAAGTAAAAATATGAATTTTCGTTGTTACTTCCCTTTGTCTGACAAACCCTGTAGATAATCTGCTTTAGTCTGGGGCAGTCAGCAGACTGGAAATGTCACAGCAACATGGGGTGACTTAAGATGGTGGGAAAGTGACTCAGTTATTTTTGGTCAAAGCTTACTGTGTATTAACTATCCTAAGTACTTATAACCAGTTTGAAGACTAGCTGTGGAAGCCCATTCACAACTACTGTGCCTTCTGTCAGAGCTCAAGTTTGCATTAAAAAAACTCTGAACATCTGTTTTTCCACCCCTACTAAATCTGACTTAGGAGCTTTCATCAACTTGTCTTTCAAATTTGGCTGCAGTGAAAGCATTTTGTTGGTAAAGGGCTGAAAGAAGGTTAAACTAAATATGCTCTTGATTAGAGTGTAAAAAAGTATTCCATTTTTTCAGCACATTTTCCTACTTAATGTGAATGAGAAGCTATGAAGGATGCAGCTCCAGAGATCCCAAGGTTTGGACCTTAATGCTGTAAATTCAGTATTAGAATAAATTGACATGTTGGAGGTTGGAATTATATTCAAGACAAGAAAAATGAGAACCTGGGTAAGTGAGTATACCCAGTAGAACATCCTTTAGAATGTCTTGCTGCCAATATACCTTCTCTTGTTTTTTAAAATGTTTTTGGAGAGATGGGCAAGGTATAGGTCTGACTTTCCCACTGGGCACTTTTTTTTTTTTGTTATTTATTTTAACCTTCTCAGGAGTTAGCACATAGACAGTCATACTGAGTGCATTCTCCTAGAAACAATCTCTAGCTCTGTTAAAAAAAAAAATCAATACTATCTTTCACTGGCTTTCGGGAGTCCTTTCCAAATTCTTGAACTCTTCAATAAAAATCCTGCAGTGAGAATTGGCAGTATTTGTCTTCTGTTCCTGGAAATTCAGAACATAGTCCCAGAATTTCTCAGAAAAAACAGGATGATTTACTGTGTTTCCGTTCTTTTGCAATCTGTAGTCACAACAGTATTTATGTGCAGTGACTTGAACTCTTGGGGAATATTTAGTTCTTTAACCCTTTGCTTTAATTGTACGAGTTTCAGTGACATAAATAACAAAAAAGATAAGGTTTTTTATCTCAGTTTATGAAGATAAAATTTTGGGCATACACAAATGTTCTGTTCATCTTCCACCTTCTACCTCCTGTTTGTTTTCTCATGACCAAGAGGCAGGTATGATTTCAGTAATAAGTAATGTAGTTTGGTTTTCGTGAGCTGAATTCTTATTTGAGAAAGAGCTTGTAACTTGGTATAAAATGGCTTGCAAGTACTTGGCCACAAAGTAGGGAGAAAATGGAAATTGCTTTCTCTTATGTGTACGGAGCTGTGGATTTCAGGATTGCTAATAATCCTCTTGATCAGATAAGAGTATAGAATATTGCACATCATACTTGAGAAGCTTTGTGCACTTCAAGAGTAGGAATTAAATGCATAAGAGAATTAATCAGACGCTAGCTACTGTAATGAAAGCCTCTTTTAGTGATGTCAGATTTGTGGATGTGAAGGTGATTTGCTGCCAATACTAGAACTACAATAGCAACACTGCCCTGCCTTCACCTGGAGCTGCAGTTAGGCAGAGGTCCTCCAGGTTTTAGGATGGCAGCTTTGATCCCTGTTTTCAATAAAATAATACAGTAAGTTAGAAGACACCTTTGGAAGTCATCTGGTCAAAATCCATGACATATCGTTTTCCTGGAGTGCTTCATCTTAGTGAGAGTGGTTTTTTGGGAAACTTGCTTTCTTTTTATTTTCAGGGATCACCTGCTTAGATTGGGCAGTTACAGATGAGGGGTTCTCTTTTAGTAAAGGGGGAGGAAAAAACCCCTTTTGACTTGAATAGATCTCTAATTTAATTAGAGAATTACCTTGATGGATGCAATAATCCTTACCCTTGAATTAGAGGCATAAAAAGCAAAGCTAGCAGGTTAAGATGAGAACAATTTACTGGGAACAGCCATGAGATAAGAAAAGGAGCAGTAACAGCAACCATGTTGACAACAAAAGTGTTTCTTAGAGAGCGATTTCACATACAAAATGCCCAGGGAACCTGACCAGTGTCAGGTTTGCTCAAGAGGAAGGAACCCCTTCTCCTCAGAATCCCCCTTTTTCCACCTTGGGCAATGAGGTGAGGTGGTATAGAATAACCTCCCTATCCTAGCAGTGCTGCCTCCCAGCTACTGCAAACTTTAACCCTGTCTTGGTCAGAACCAGGACACAATTGTACAGATTTTTTTTTTTTCTTCAACCTGTCCCTCCCCCCATTGCCAAAGCCTTCACATACAAGCCCAAGACATGATTTTCAATATTCAAAACACACAGTGGCTTAATTTACTCCTATTAGGCTTAAGTGCACAAAGATTCTGCTTGCCTAAAATTAGTCCTGAAGTTTGGGTTTTTCAGGCTAAGGGGACAATATGGGAGGACCAGAGTGTGCAAGCAGGCTTTCAAAGTTCTTGGGCATAGCCAAGTGAAAAAACACCAGATGCATTATTACATTGCATCATTCTTCTACATATTGCATAAGGAAAAGCTGAAATGTTGCTACTGCCAATGCAGAAAGTAATCAGATTTGTGAAATATGGTGTCAGTCAACAGATCTTTTATTGACGGTACTCTTGTTTTAACAGTTTACACGCATGTGGTGTAGAGGGTTGACGGACTGGAGCCGACAAAGTACAAAGCAGCGCGAACATTAGTGAATGTTTTTACAAGACATGTTGCCTCCAATATGAAGTTATGAAATCTGTCTCCTTGAATGCAGACTGCAAATGTTTTTTACAGATAGAGTTGATGCTGCTTGTTAGTTTTCATTGAGGACCAACTGAAGCTTGATTTCTAGCCTTTATTTTTCTTGGCAAGAAATCTGTTCCAAAAGTTGTCCCAAAACCAGTTATTTTCATTAACAGTAAAATAGAAGTGTGGTGCTTATCTCCTAAAGAGGAGTGGAAGTGTACTTGTCACCATTATGGTGTATCATCAGAATGCTTTATATAAAGCAGAATAATGTCAAAGAAATTTGTATCTTGCACTAACCTTATATACAATTGATTATGGTTTCCCTTCTTAGAAATAGTCATCAATCTTTTTTCTTGGTTTTTGATGTACCAGTTTACCTTTCTACATTTCCAGTCACAAGTATATGTACCTTACTGTTTGCACTTCTGTTTTTGTATTCTAATTTAGAGAAGTTAGTGGGCAAAACATGAAGTGGTTTTTTTTTTTTAAGGTGAATACAAGCAAGAAATTTCAATTGGCTCAGTCCACATTTTTCAATTATATGAACTTTTTCAACCCATCAAGAGAAAAGACTCAAAACACTCTAGAGTGATAAATCATACCATTTGCTGCTTGCATTGCTACTACCATTGGTCAGGGAGCAGCATAGATATTGCATATCAAGTAAGGAAATAAAGCAAAGAAGTTTAATTTTCCATCTTCCTGTTAATGATTTAATGCTTAAACATAGACTGACCCTGTTGTTAAATGCAGGCAGTCTCTTGATTTAGCTCTGGTTTCATTCATGTTTAAGCCTATGTTTTGTTACTTTTATCCTTGAGAAAAAGTTGAGGGGGGTTCTTAGGAATGTCTATAAAAGCCTGAAACACTGTAAAGAGAATGGAGCCAGGCTCTTTTCCCTGGTGACCAGAGCCAGTGGACATGATCTGAAACAGGAGCTTCCCTCTAGATAATGGGCACTGCTCTTTCACTGTGAGAGTGACTGAGCACTGGCAGAGGTTGCCTAGGAAAGGTGGTGAAATCTTCACCCTTGGAGATTGTTCAAAGCCATCCAGATGTGATCTCAGGCAACTGGCTGAAGGTGGCCCTGCCTGAGCAGGGGATTGGGCCAGGTGACATCCAGAGGTCTCTTCCATCCCCAGTCATTTAGTGATAGTGTGAGAATCAAAAGCAGTGGGTTTCTTTAGTTTCTGACTTCTGTGCAACTTGCAGGCTGAAAACATACCCATGTTGATATGAACAGACTATTTTCTGTTCTCTCACAAAACTTCCTGAGAACGTTTTGATGCAATGGTAACAATCAGTTTAGCAGGCTATAGTACCAAACAAAATCCTGCTTATTTTTTTCATGAGTTGGATCTTTTCCAAATGAGTAAATATTTAACAAGCTGTTTACCAACTGGTTATTTTGGAGAAGTACCAGTATGACTTTTTTCATGTTTATAACAGCTCTAATTTAACAGATGAGAGTTGAAGTACCAGTCCTAAGACAGCTTCACACTTCAAATGCCTGCATAAATATAAGAAGATAGAAACCTGAAATACAAAGGAATGGATGCATTCTTTTTTAAACTGCATTGGTTATAGCCAACTGAAATTACATTAGTGATAATTTGGGGGGATGTGCTTTAAATGAACCTTCCTCCTACAGATGTTCTGTGCTCTACATATGAGTAAATAGTAACCAGTGGCGAAGATAATTTTGTTTAAGAGGAAGATAATTTTGCTGTGTATTTGGAACTGTCACTTTTCAAGAAAGCACTATGGCTCAGATAACTCTTAGTGTTGTTGTCCATGCCAGTTGGCTCAGGGAGATCTTCTCTATCCTTGGAAAAGACCAGTGATATAATGTTGCCTTATACTTAAGTATTTCCACGAAATATATCTAGATAGAGACCTTGTGTAAAGTTATGCCCAGTACATTTTCTTGCCTTACATAGTCTAAAGAGAATGTGTTTGATCAAAGGAAGGACGATATTTCATAAGCACTTATTTATATATATTTTTATAAGCTAAAAAAGAAGGGAAGAAAATCTCCTTCCAACTACCACCACAGATCCTGTGATTCTGCATGAAGTTGTTTGTGTGACCAAATATGAGAAGAGAATTTTCCTGTTTCAAGACAGAGAAACTGTGGGTTCAGTTTCCAGACTTTATAGTTCATGTGATGCCTCATGGCAGGGACCTTGTTTTTAGTCTTGCAGATTTTCTACTCCAAACTGAAGCTGCTGATTGAAAGAAGAGTGCAGAGCCTGAACTCACCATGGGCTTGGTGTGGTGAAGGTGCCATTTACTCTGTAAAGCTAGGAATAAATATAAATATATAGCTAGCTACTACTAGCTATGACTGAAAACAATCTTTACCTGCTCTTTTTGCATCCCCTAAGAACTTTTCTTTCCATTCCTAATATAATGTAATCTGAAGTGGTCTTTTTAAAAAGTTATTCCTAGGTTCCCACAAAACCCTGCCACTTTTTGAGGCGTATCTTTCATTCCTAGTGTTGCAAATATGTTCCCTTCTTGGAGAGGTGGGATGGAAAGTGCTGCACAGAGCAAGGACTTTGTTCTTGTACAGCTGACTTTGCTTTTTCAGGATGGAAATTTACCAAATTGATCAGTTTTCAGGCATCCTGCATGAACAAAAGGCCATATTATTGGTATTGATGGCCTTTTATTCTAGATAGTATTGATATTTTAATGTGAGGCATTAAGATACATGTTTTTATTTCTGATTTTGAAAGAATAGGGAGCAGTCAAAGGTAGAACACAAATGCTCAGCAAAGCTCTCAGGCTTTACTGCTATTTTAAGATAGCTGTGGCCTGCCCACTGGTACAACCAGTGTGCATATTTGAAATTCTAGCCTCTACAATGAAGACAAGCTCTCGGAAACAGCCAGTGGTTTTGGAGCATGCTGGTCCTTTGCAAGCTGGATGTTAAACAATGACTTAAGACTCTACTACACACTGGCTGTAGCTCTTGATGTCTTACACATTGGCTCCATTTTTTGACATAATTTTGGCAAGTGGGGGAGCCTGGCAATCCTTCATGCTAGAGGCCTTAGCTCTAATAAAGTGGTTTAGTTATTAGCACAAGTAAATAGTTGTCCATTTGTGCTTCATTAATGCATATTAGTCATACAGTAAATACTGTCATGCTGGCAAGTTCCCCAGAATAGTGAATACTTCTGTACAGTTCAGGAGGGGGTTTCTGACAAAGTGGTGTTGGCACCTTTCTTGAAGAAGTTCTTGAAGCTATTAGTGTAGGAGAGTGACAGGCCATTATTTCAGCTCACATGAGATTTGTAGCATTGATACTTCAGTGGAGGCAAAGAGGTATTTTCGATGAATTTTATGCTGTTGCAGTAGGTTCTTCTCAAGTACTCAGCTGACATTTCTACAGCCTTCAGCTATATTGAGGCAGGTTGCTTTGGGCTGTGGGGAGTACAGATGAAGTGCCTGCTCTTCTAATGAAAATAGATGTTCCAAAAATCCCATATGATCATCCAGTATTGTAAAATTTTAACTATGTGTTTGAAGAAGCCTAGTATGTGCAGCTAGATGAAATCAGAAGGCAGCACAATGACCCAGGATCTGTGTGCGCGTTTTGGTTTCTTGAGAGATTTGTACCTTAGTACAAATGGTATAAAATTGCAAACAAGTATGATTTATTCTTTGGAACAGCTAGTGTAGATTTGAGTTGCTTTTTTTTCTGTCCTTTGAGTTCCTGGCACTGACTTCCAGAAGGACTTGCTCCATACTCTTGCCAGCTTGTCAAGACTGACCAGCTTCTGGTTCTTCATATTGTCATCATTACCTGTTTTGAAGAGGAATGTGTTTTCTGCCTCTGCATTCACCAGGATCATCCTCTGATTAGTGACTTAGTCTTTTGAAGATAAGCGAGAGTAGCCTTGCTAGCATAGTATTGGCTAGCTTCCTTAGCATCTTCTAATGCATCCTATCTGCTCCTAGTTAGCTTGTCTGATGCTTAACTTTCCTTTGCTGTGAGTAATGGTTCAGTCCTTCAGATGCTGACACTGTCCTCAAAGAACTGTGAGATGTGAGGAGGAACTAGGAAAAACTGAGGCAAAAAACCATTGGTCTTTTGTGTCATTAGCTGCTGGGTCCTGTGCACAGCTGAGAACTAACTAAACTAATATTAGGCATCCTTTTGTCCTTGCATGCCTATATAACAATTCCTTGATTTTTCTTGGCATCCTTTGGTTGCTCCAGCTCTTCTGCATGTTCACAATCTCCATGTTCTTTCTATCTAACTTCTTCCTGCTTCAGCCTTCTTTGCATTCAGCATTTAAGCTGAGGCAGGAGATTCAGCTGTCCATTCAGCTACCTCTCTGCCATTCCCCTGTGTCTTCCAGCATGCCACAATGGACCATTTTTGAGGTTTGAAGAGGCTGTCCTGCAAGATCAGATTGTTGCCCTGGGTACCTTGGCTCTTCAGAGAAGTCTGCTATAGGAACCTTGCATGCAGATCCTTGAACAGGCCAAAAATCTGCTTTCCTACAGTCCAGGACTGTAATTCTGCTGCTAGTCTTGCTCTCTTTGCTTACTTATTGCTGTCATCTCTGCATCATCTCCACTGCCATCAGCCTCTTCCTCCCCAAATGGCTCTTCTTTGTCTATCAGTTGGCTTAGCCAGATTGTTGGTAAAGCAGGAAAATGCTTCCCCAGTTGGCTCACTGATCACTTGTGAAGTAATCTTCAACCCACTCCAGAAATATTTGTAGTGTCCAGTGCTTGGCTGCAGCTGGAATGCCACTGTTTGCATGTGAGTGGGTCAGAAATGTGATTTAGCTGATTTTTGTCAAGTTTCTCCCGATTCCATGCACCTGGCTGCAAAAATGGACTCATTTGGTTTGAGCAAGACAGTTATTCTGAACATTAATCTTCTTAAAGATGGTGAGTGTTTCTTTTGGGAAGAAGTATTAAGGGACTTGGCAGTGTGACAGAAGCAAAGGAGAACCTAGAGGTGCTAGCCAATTGTTCAGGTGTTTTCTAACCCAGCACTGCCTTTGGTGGCTTCCCAGCCAGGCTGTTGGTACTCAGTCTTCTGTTGTGGCACTCTCCTGGCTTCCCTGATGTTTACTCTCTCTCACAAGGCTTACATCCAAGTGGACTGTCTCTCTCTCATGGTGTCTTTTCCAAGGACCTACTGCCAGCTGTACCTCCCCAGGGCTGTCCTTGGGATGGTGTAGGGAAGCTCCCCTGTGCTGAATGGCTTATGAGCACCCACCCTCAAATCTGACTGATGCTGCTATCCTTTGGTCATGATTGCCTCTGGCTCTGAGTCATTTGGCAGGGAGGGACTAGGAGAGTCCTGGCCAGATGCTCCCCTTTCTGCTGTGGGCCCATTGCAGAAGAGATGCCACCTGCATGCCTGGAGAGCATGGAGGCAGTGCAGGTCAGGGAGCAAGGGTCTTCAAATGATGAACCCTTTTACTGATTGTATAGGGTTCATGCCTGGCCTGACAAGGCTAATGTCTCCCTTTCCTGCCTGTGGGTTTTCTACCTCTTCCGTCTCTGGCAAAGACCTGACCTCCCAGGATTTCCTTGAGTGGTTATGTTCAGGCTGATGGAGAGTAATGCCTGGGGGAGCTTGGGGGATGATGTTCTAGCTCTCCCAGAAGGAGATCACAGTCTCTTTCAGGAAGGCGTCTTGGCAATGATGATGTCAGGAGACAGTTAACTGTGTTTGTGGCTAGTCCACTTCCATGGGCCATCTTTCTTCACGTCATCACCCTTTGTGGGCTCTGGGTCTCCTGCCTCCTGGTTGAGTGAAGCCCTTTTATCCTGCACAGTCTTTCTGTGTGCTCATACCCTATCGCCCCTCTGTATATACTTCTTCCAGAGCTCTTTCTTGGGCTTATTCTTCTAGGCCATGCCACCATGACCTCTTGTCATGACCCTTTGGGAAGATTTCTGCAGAAGGTAACTCCAGGATCATATGTAACACACATGTGACATAAATAAATACATACATAAATAATCCATTTATTAAAGCAACTTAACATGTTTACTCACCCACACATGCCCTTTCAAGTTAGGTGAATTTTTTTCCTTTTCGAATTCAGGACAGACCCAAGGAGTTTTTCAACTGAAATATAAATACCAATATTTGAGATAGTCACTGTGTTTCATAGTTGGAAGCATTTGTAGAGCGTATTTTCTAAGGTAAATGTGAATTAAGACTTCAGAGGGCCTGTTTCTCTACTCCTGACCATATAGAAGTATCTAAGGCAGTGTGTTGCAAATTTGATGGAAGAAATTCCTTCCACTGCATTTGCTGGTGAAATTTCTGCATCAAATACATTATTTTTTTGCCATGATGTGAACAAAAAGGCTAACTGAAGTGTGCTGGAGATGTTCTGAAAAAAGCATCTCTTGTAATCTTGTTTTTCCTGGAGTCCTCTATGTCCTTGGAATTATGACAAGCTGCTGGCTGTTGAACATGAGCTGTCTGTATGGTTAAGTCACAAACCATAACTGCTATGCTGGATGAGAGGAAGTTGGAGAAATAGTTTTCTGACAGCATATCTTTTGAGTATGGCTTGCTCTGAAGATTAAAATAAACCCAAACCCACAAGACCAGAAATGTCTCATCCATCGACTGTGCCAGTAGCATCTTCTGAAATAGGGATGTTTCAGACACAATAACATTATTATGATGTAAGATTACACTCATGCTGTCAGTATTGTGGTGTGTTAAAGAGCTTCTTGGTAATCTGTCACAGTTAATTTTCTTGTTTTAGCTAAATAAGTTGGTCTTCTGTTTATTCAGAAGGTGGCCCATTCCTCTCACCCAGAGCTGGATTCTGAGGCCTAGTTCAAAGTTTTTCCTCTTCTCCTCCTCATCCTATGATTCTTCTTTTTTTCATCTCTGATTTGACTTTAATCTCGGGAGGAATCTTTTCCACTGCCTTTTATTTCATAGAGTTGCATTTTTGGTTAGAAAGAATTGCTCAAAACTAGAGGAAGCAGTACAATTAATACTGTTTGTGCTGTAAAAGGTACCACCCTGAATTAATCACCATTCAGCTGAAGTGTGGTAGCCACTCATGTGCAAGCAGCCAGCCCCTTGAACTGCAAGGTAAGCAAGTTACTTCCCCTCCCTTGTCTCCAGCAGTGGTTTCACAGAAGAGAAAGAAATGCCACTTCAATACAGATTGAGCAGCAGCTCATCTGGTTGCTTCCTGTCTTTTCTTGGAGCAAACGGTGGAAATCCATTTGCAGAGATGTTCTTACGGTTTATTGCAGTAGTGTTTCAGTGGTGCTAAAGCCAGCATGTTCAAACATTGCACATGGGGATTTATTGTGACTGTGGGATTTCTTGAACATTTCTTCTGGCTGACCAGCTTTGTGATCTCTGTTCAGATCTCCTTGTTTGGAGACCATTTACCTGGGCAGGTCTTGTTTTGAGGTGGTTTGCTTGTTTTGTTTCGTGTGCTGCCTTAGCAGTGTTTGGCACACCAGACCTTCCTCCAGTAGCATACTGGTAGTTATGAAACCCTTTGGCTCTGTTGAGGCTTTAGTGTAGCCTTCAGAGGCTTTGTGTGGAATTAAAGCAGCTGCTGCTAACCATGTTGAAGTGCCTCAGTGTATGTTCTGATGTGCTGTGGATAACTTCCTTGGATGTGTCCAGTAGGTGTTAAAAGAAGTGGGGAGGAGCTGTATAAAATAAGTGGTCACTTGACACACTTAAATTGTGAACTACTGTAAAACAGAATGAAACAAAAAGAAAACCTTCCAAGCACCAAGAGATGATTGACGTGCTTGCTTTTAGTGTGCCAGCTTCTGCACAAACTGAAGATTTATACTTTGTATTGTGTTTTCTGGGACAGCGTGCAATTTTACATGTAATTTGTTACTATTTAAATGCAAATTGCAGATCTTCTGTAAATTTTCTTCCTTCAGAGAATGTTAAGTCAATAAAGATTTTCTGATAAAGCCATCTTCTTAATGCAGGATAACTGGTGGAGCTACTTGCAATTAACTCCCTTTCCTCAAGGAAAGGAAGATGTGGCAGCCGTTACCTTGAGATGGATAGATACAAATATATATTTTTATTGATACTAGAACAAGTGTAACAATGAAACATATTTCATGTAGTACCTAGATTTCTGAAAGTTAGACAGAGGTAAGTAAACCAGGCAGAGCACTAAATGAGTTCTCAGGCTAAAAAGTACCTTTGAGGTGCTTGGATTTTACTGTAGTCAAACCTAGATACTTATTTTTCTAAGGGTAATGAAGATGAAGGAAATCTGATTCATTTAGGTTGGAAAAGACCTCTAAGGTCATTGAGTCCAACCTTTGACAGATAACCACCCTGTCAAATGGACAATGGCATGAAGCTCCATGTCCACTCATGAACACCTCCAGGGGTGGTGACTCAGTCATCATCTTGGGCAGTTTGTCCCAATATTTAACAGCCCTTTTCATGAAGAAATTCTTCTTGGTGTCTGGCCTGAATCTATTCTGGTTCAGCTTGAGGCTGTGTCCTCCCATCCTGTTGCTGGTTTCCTGGGAGAAGAGGCTGACCCACACCAGGCTACAGCCTCCTTTCATGGACTTGTAGAGAGTGATAGGGTCGTCCCTGAGCCTCTTTTTCTCCAGGCTAAACACACCCAGCTCCCTCAGCCACTTGTCATAGGACTCACTCTCTAAACCCTTCACCAGTGCCATTGCCCTTCTCTGGACTTGCTTCAGTGCCTCAGTGTCTTTCTTGTAGTGAGGAGCCCAGAACTGGACACAGAGACTCAGTGTGGCTGAGTACAGGGTGACAGTCACTACCCTGGCACTGTTGGCCTATTTTTGATACAAGCCAGGATCTCATTGGCCTTCTTGGCCACCTGGGCATGTGCTGGCTTATGCTTGGCTGCTGTTTACCAGCACCCCCAAGTTCTTTCTCGCTGGGCAACTTTCCGGCCACTCTTCCCCAGTCTGGAGTGTTTTTGGGGTTATTGTGACCCAAGTCCAGGAGCTGGCACTTGGACTTGCTGAACCTTATGTAATTGTCCCTTTGATCCAGATCTCTGCAGAGCCTTCCTACCCTCCAGCAGATCAGCTCTCCCACCCAACTTAGTGTTGCCCATGAGCTTACTGAGGATAAGTTCACTTGATACCCTCATCTAGATCATCAGTAAAGATACTGAGGAGGACTGGGCCCTATATTGAGCCCGGTAAGTTTCTTTCATTTTGAGAAATTGGAGTAAGCCAGTGACGCACTGAAATAGTCAGGATAGCTCCTGTGGTTACTCCTAATTTTTGTTTCCTTTCCAACTGTTGCGAGTTGACAATTTCTATGTAGGTATTGCTGAAATGCTGGCTGCAACATCATTTGTATCAGAAACTTTGTGTGCTAACCAACCATTGTGTGCTAACCAACCATTGTCTGCTAACACTTGGGGATGGCAACTTAATGAAGTCTGATAGAGCATCACTGTGAGAATTTTTTTTTTCAGGAAAACTGTTTTGAACATCACTGTATAAGGTGCAGTTATATATGTGACTTTCTTAGAACTTCACAGGTTAAATGAGATTCATAAATAATTAAGGAAAGAAATGCAGACATTCAGGCATGTTATTCTGTTGGCAATGATATGGGGTTTGGGTTTGTTGTGGTTTTATTTTTCTGTTCTGAAGGTTTGCAAAGTAACCCCTTACTGCTAAATGTGCAGTACAAAACAACTGTTTTAAGTACCCATATATTCCAGACTGTTTCTTAGATTCCAACATTTTTTTTTTTCATAAACTACATTACTGATTTTCGGACTCTAACCCTGATATTTGGTTAGAAGAGAACACAGCAGTCTGTTCCAGTACAAGATCTGATGCTAGGTAATTAATTGTAAATAGTTACTGTGCCTTAGACTGGTGTCTGTGATTTCTGTGGGTTTTAAGTAGGGTATAGAGCAGTCAACTGAAGTGTATAAATATTTTCTCCACATCTGAGATTTTTAAATGTCTTTTTCTTTTTTCTTTTGGTAAGGCTTGCTGTTTTAGAGATGTGTAAAGAGTTAATTCTGTATTGAATTGAGAGCAAGTCACTTGAACTACAAATGCCCTTGTCTGAAGTGAGCAGTAAGTTCTGGGGCAGAGGGCACCATGTAACTGGAGAATGGATCTTTATCTGAGCAGAAAGGTGTATGATTCAGGTAATTAGGATCATAGGTTTGCTCAGATGGGGCAGGCCCTTCTAGTCATAGTTTACTATGTATCTAGTGCCAAGAATCACTGTTGGGAAGGAAGGGAGAGGTACCACGCACACCATAAATTTCAGCAGTTGAGCAAATTGGCTAGAAAGTAGAGTGATGAAGTGCATGTCACTCATAGTTGAAGCAAGGAAGGATAGCAAGGTAGTTTTGTATGAATTTGTTCCATGTGATACTTGAAATTGGTCTGAATATCAGTTGGAAGACATTAAGAGCAATTTCATTAGCAGGTGAGATTTACTTTGCTTACTGACATCCAGTGAACTTTAATGGTCCATGTGGGCACACTGGCTCCTTCCCTACAGGAGGTTTGTCATTTTATCACTTCTTTTGAGGGCTGTGAAGAATCATCTTCCCTTATTGGACCGTTTGGATTAGCAGTTTGAACCTGAACCATCCCAAAGACAAAAGGGGGGTAGCACTATTGCTGGTAAGAGAGCAGACCCACATTCAGATGGTAAAAATTCCTTTGTGTTTCATGCTACTTGCATTCCTTTGAGTTTCATTTGTCTTGATGTCTAGGGCTTCCTAGCTACAAGCTTACATAGACTTAAATATAATTTAGGTTATCTGGCTGTGGTTGCCACTTTCCAAAGCACCAAGGTGGCATCTTCCCTTCTTTCCTCCCCCCCCCACTTCCAGCCTGAGACACACAGATGTGTTGCTGTAGTGCCAGATCTAGAGTCCACCAGCTCATCCTTTCAAGCACTGAGCCTTCCAAGGTTAATTCAGGGCACCATTAGCCTGTGCTGGGACACACTGTCCGGGGCATTTTGCGGAATGTCTCCTGTCCACGTGGTAGAAGGATGCTGTCAAAACCTGACTCCCAAAGCCAGTGTTCTTGGAAGCAGCTGGCCAGCAGTGCTGCTATTATCAAAGCTGTAGTATGTTTGATGACAGGTAGAACAGGTGAACTACTTTGTATTTCACAGGTCTGACTGAGGGGAGGCCGGTATGTTGGAAAGGATCAAATGTCCTGTACCTTCTTCCTGTGTTACAGCTTCCCTCCAAAAAATAAGATATTTAATTTTTATTTATTTATTTATTTTTAATACAAGTATAAGGAAATAATTTTGAAGAAGTTTTCTTGATTGTACAGGTGTGTTAGCAAGTGTGTGATGCTGAAAGTTTCCATTGCACCAGGGTACAAATATTCATTCCAATTATGTTTCTTTTTGTCCTTCTGATGAAGAAAGAATATAGTCTGACCATGCACTTCAGAAACTTGGACAACACATGGAAAGTGACCCTGATAAGGATTCTTGGATAGGCTAAAGGTTTTATGAGCAGCAACACATTGTTGTGGGCTGTATTACTCCTTTAGCTTGCGTGAGCACCATCCAGTATAGCAGTTAACATGTATGAACTTGTGCTTTTGGCTCAATTTAACTACTGTAGACTGTTAAGTGTCAGTTCTTTGATATGAGATCTCACTGAAAAGCCTCTTTTAAAAAAAGAGTAATAAAGCATACTGCTTTAGGTTATACTTTCTCATGGTAACAAAACTCAGTTTTTAAATTCAGTTCCTACTGATAAGTATGGTAGACTTTGACAAAAAACAGATTTTTCAGAGACCTTAATATTTGAGTCAGTATTGACCAAAACCATAGAGCTTAGAACATGCAGCAAAGGATGTAGCTTTGAACATGTATCTTTGTCAATGGTAGTCCCTTGCCAGTGAGAGTGCCTTGCTTTGGAGGTAAGGCTAATTCGGAATTAAGTAGAAGCTAGAGATACATTATCGGGTTCTGTGGGCTCCAGCAGAAGAAACAAAATTTCGATGTAAGCATGGGCCTTTCCTACTGTGAAGAATTTCCTAATGTGAACTCCAGTTATTCTGGGATGTTTTGTTAGAAATGAAAAGAAACCTAGTTTGTTTTAAAAACAGAAGTTAAAGGTTACTTTATCAGTAAGTAAATTAAGTACTTGATAGGTGAAGACACCTCTAAGGAGTGATTGCTTTCACTGAGAACTTGGTGTAATTGTTTCTTTTCTGTATTTCAAGACTTTATTTTAGCTGTAAACTGTCACTAACAGCCATAGTGGTTTTAGTCTCATTAAAAATAGAACAAAGCTTTTAGCATTTATGAGCCTGTCAGTTGGATTCCCTCACTGCTAGCTGATTAAAAGACAGCAACCATGATGCATTGAATTTTCTTCTACCATAATAAATGGCAGTCTGGTCCAAAAAGTGCACACTGTGGAGTATACTATCCATTTTCTCTGTGCAGAGGATGGGGAGACAGCTCAATTTTTGCAGAAGTGGTTGGTTCCTACTGAGAGAGGACTGCATCTAGTGAGAGAGGTCTTGCCAAATTTTGGGTTCAGGAGTGTTGAAAGCCCTGCTCATGCCAGTTTTTCAAAGATCAGCCTAGAGAAGCTAATCTCTAATGAGAATCTCTAATGTTAGCCTGTATGCATGCTGTAAAAGTGCATTGCTGGAGCTGTCAGCTAACACTCACTATGCTTACTCCTGCCTCACTGGAGAAAAGCCTATTAGGAGTAAACAGCTGCTACCAGATACTGTTGGGGGGTTGCTAGCTGTGGTCCAGCTATTGCTAGACTATGTTAATTAATTTCATGGAGGCCAAGGAGACACTGGGAGTTGGGGCAAGGGTGACCGGAAGAAGCTGGGCAATGGTGGTTTTTGGTTTGCCCTGATGATAATTGCAATGCAAGTAGTGATAAGTCACATAACTAGACAACTAAAAATAAATCTGAAGCACCTTCAGAAAAATAAGTTTCTGGCTCAGCTATGACAGTGGCTTCTATCACTGTGTTGAGCTATAGCTTTTAGGAAGAAACACTTCAGTGGCTCGGGGCACTCACACTGTGGGGTTTCAGTGTTGACAACAGGGCCCCAATCCCCCTTTTTTAAAAAACTTGCAGGTTTTCTGATCAGTGAGTTGCTAAAGCCCAGAGGGGGTCAGGAGATAAGTTTCTCCAAGGTCAGACTGACAAGCCTTTCTGCCTTCCCCTGTATCATGGGACGTAATATAATTCCTGTGATTCATTTAACAAATTCTCTGCCACTGCAGAGACATGGACCACGGACGCAGGTCTGTCTTGTCTGTCAGCCTCGTTTTCCTTCTCCCTTTGCTAATTCCCAGTCTGTTGTAGCTGTCATATATGTTGCATGGTGGGCTGGCAAGTCTGCTGGGGGTTGTAGGAATGTGTGGATCACAACAGGTCTGTGTGCCCTGTCAGGTTATCGTGTGTTTTCAGTGATTTGTGGCACTGAGGATTGGAGGTGCTGTGGTGTGTCGGGAGGAATGTGCTTGCTGCTGCCTTTGCTGCTCCTGTAATCCTGAACTGGCTTGTTTGTTCTTGGTCTCTAAGGTTATTGCTCCCAGTCTTGACAGCCAGTACTGCAAAATCAGGATTCCTGCAGTTAGTGGCTTTGCTACTTCAGGAGAGAGAGCCCAACTTTTGTCAAAGCTAAGTGGCTTTATTTTAAGCCCTTGTTTGTACAAGCTCTCTTAGCAATGGGAATGCTAAAATTCTAGGTTCACAGTTACTCTGTTGACTTACTGAGCCTTTCACTTGGCTCTTACCTAGTCAAATGACTGTAGTTAAGAGGCAGGAAACCAGGTTACAGGTCTTTAATTATGTAATATATGGGTTGTCTGAGAATGCGCTTTAAAGTTTTTTGCCTAGTGTGCAAAGCCTGTGTTTTCTTTATTTGTATGACATGCTAAACGCTCTGGCAGAAAACAGTAAAACATACACACTCTGTTTGAGTAAACTTGAAATCGTTCGTAAAGCAGTGACTTTGGACAAACCCAAGAACCTTGCACTTCTCTCAGGATTCTTAACTGGAACACATTTCCTCAAACTTTGGGGTGTCAGCTTGCTGAAAATGCATTGTACCAAACAGCTGCCTGGTAGGGGAGTGTGCTGCTGAGTTTTTAAGAAAGGAGTGTCATGTGAAGTACTAATTGATCTGGACTGTGGAGTTTGGATTAGAACTTGAACATTGGTCTGGATGTGTCAGTTGGATTTATTCTTGTAATATCCTGTGTGTTTGCCATCACAGGGCTAAGAGTAAAATTGGGGGAGCAGAAGCTCTGGATGGCTGTGGATACCAGTAAGCTATAGGAAAGTTTACTGAGATGAGTAGCTGGCTACTTGGCACTTATCATAATTGAGTCTATTATCCTTTTTGTACATTTGATGCATGAAGTAAACCACAGCTGCAAAATCATGGTGCAAAGAATCAGCATAGCTTAAAAAGCAGTGCAGGAAGTTAGAGAAATGCAAACAGTCGTTTGGAAAGTGAGGAATCTTATGAAGCATCCTCAGAAGAAATGTAGCCTAATCTGTTCATTGCATAAGGAAACTACAGGGGCACGTTAAGAAAGAGAGTACTGAGTCAGATAAAGAAATGTTTGTATGTCTGTGTCTTTCTTCTAAGAGCAACAAGTTGCAGATACAAAGAGAGAGTGTAATTTCTCAAAGCATCCTCTTTCTGCTCCTGAAGCCTGGAGCTGTGCCCTCTTTTTTCATAGCCCTTGGTGTTCACCTCTTCAGTGAATTATCGTAGTTGCTTTTTTTTCCTGGGGACCACTTACACTTGGGTGCTCTGCAATAGCTTCCTTGGTCTGTGCTAACGTAAGGTACTTAATTTTGCTTTGCACAAGTTGCCTGAACAGAGTAAAGCTGTGGTGGTTCAAATAATGACTTTGCTAATTTTCTCTTTATGCTCAGCTAGTTTTAGGACCTGTACCTTGGTGTGATGAAGGAGCACCGGCAGGTTGGCAGGGAGCTCCTGTTTGGCAGGAGTGCCCTCTCTGCAAACTGAGGCATATCTGCCTTGATAGTCTTCTAAATTGCGGTGAGACCAGTCAGCATGTCTGACTTTACTTTCTGTTGTGCTGGACGGTGTACAAACATCAGAAGTATGTCATGATCTTAATTTGTTGCTGTAGGACTGCTGGCATGAGTACGCGTGACTCTTGCTCAATTGAACCTTTTGTTCAGGGGCATGGCAGTGTGGCTTTGCAGACAGCTACAGTAAATCCAAAACCAGGGACTGTCTTCTTGGTGGTCTGGACATAGTCAGTCTGGCCATGCTCCCAGGAGCTTCCGAGAAGCTGTGCTGCCACTTGCAGCCTTTATCTTGTAAACTTCCAGAGACTGCTGAAATTGGAAGAAGCTGAAGCCTTCAGGGGTTTTCCAGACTTCTCCAGAAAGCTGCTCTGTCTCTTCTAATGCTAGACCCCTTTCTTCGCAAAGAATGAGGGAGAAGGGAAGTATAAATGATACTTCATTATTTGTACATTCAAATCCTTGTCTTCCCTTCTCTTAAGCACTATTTACCTGTAAGATTACCCTGAATGACTGACTAGATAACCTTTGCTGAAAAAACTAGGATGAGAGAAGCAGCAGTAGAGTGGTAGCAACACACTGGTCTGTCTAATAATGCTGTCTCATACTGATAAATACTCTCCTGAGCTAAACTGCAGGTGGGAACAGTGGCACTTGGAGCCAAAGAGGTGATTAGAGAGCACGTGTGCAGACAGCAGAGCTGCTGTAGTATATGTCTGGCCGATTCTCTGATTAAAAGATGAGATTTAATGTTTTCTTAGATAACAGAAATGCTTATCATGCTAGCACAAACAGCAGCAAATATTGTATGTCATAGTTTAAGGAGTGCAACTTGAAAGGCTTGGTTATAGATTGAAAAATAAATCTAGATTGTCCTGGTTACTGGTACGTAGAGATAACACTGTCTATGAGTGGACTTTGGCTCTTAAGGCAATGCAAGCACGTCACATTTTGTGTCGTGCAACATAGGTTTGCAAAAGGACACTGTAATCTGACCTGCAATGATGATGTGTTTGGCTTTATGAAATGCTAATGCTTTAAAAGGACCCTGCTTCAGGTCCTTCTAGCACTCTTGCTAGTCACTCTATTAAATCATCCTTGGTTGCCGAGGCTGACTGTCAGAGAAAACAGCACATGCAAAAAGTCAGCAAGGGCTAATGCTCAGCTAGCTTCTAAAAATACTGCAATAGCTGGACAGTACAGTAAGTTAAGTAACATGGTTTAATTTCATATTGAGAGCATTTATTGGAAGAGGAGGGAGAGCTGGGGATTAAACCATGGGGCAAACAAATGACTTGTTTGGAGGCCCCTTTCAGCTGCAGCAGGGGGCAATGGTGATGGACCAAAGCAGGTGCCCACCTTGCTGAGGGCCACAGCCACAGCCCTGAGCTGGGGCTCGACAACACGACTGCTGGCACAGAGTAATTATATAACTTTATTTCCTGCCCCTCTCCCCTTACTTCTTTTACCCTTGTTCCAGCATGTGATCTCCACTGCAGCTGGCCGAGTGCCAGTGTTTGTCTGTGCACAACGGACACAAACAGATTCCGGAGGGTCATGCGAAACTACCCCTGGCTCTTTAAACCTCACCGCCCTTACCTTTTCCCCTCCACTGCCTGCATTGCTCTAACAGGTGTGGCTTTGTTTATGCATGGCCTGTCACTTTGCTTTAGCACCTGGGTTTTGCTGGCCCACAGTGTCCGGAGGAAACCCTTTGCCTTTGTTTTGCTCAAGCTGCAGAACTCTCTGGATCTTGTGGGCAGGCATTTGTGCCCAGCGAAACAGGCAGGGGCATCGGCTTTATAAGGGCAGCACCAGCAACCATTAATCACTGTAACCTCTGCTTCTGAAAACTTTGATCTGCCTTACCATGGCTTTAGGTTAACTTTGTGAGTAAGGCCTGTGGTTCTCAGCATCTTCTGGTACAAGATGTAAGGTGATTCCGGTGAGGGTGTATCCTATTCCTGTAAATTTTTGGCAATTGCTAGTTTAAAAAAAAAAAAAGAAAGAAGAGTCTGGTTTAATTGAAGAGTTGCAGGCCTGGAGCCAGGGTGAAACCTTGAAATAAAGTCTCTCAGCTAAGTGTTTGTGTGTTACTGCTGTGGGAAACCCAAATGTAAAATCATGCCCCTCAGCCCCATTTCACCTTTGTTCCTACTTGATACTTCGTGAACCTTTCTTTCCAGAAGGGACTTTCATATGTTGGGGCTACTGAACACAAATTTGGTATGTGGTAAATAGCTTATAGCTGGTTTCTTGTGCCTACTTTTATTTCTCTTGGGTTGCCCTGGTGCTCTTCCCAGCCAAGAGGCAATATGTCACTGCATCTATGCATTAGACATTGTGACTTCTTCCTGGGAAGTGGAGCTAATGCTGCTACACTGCATGTGTGAGGTTTTAGCTACCCTATATAAATGGGTCATGTTGAATTTGTGGTAGAGAAATGCATAGAGAAAAGCTTTTGGCTGGAGAGGGATGTTCCACTGAGTTATCCATGCTTGTGATGCTTTCCTCTTAGCCTTTGTACTGAGAGCAGTCAGGTTCAGCTTTAAGTTTTGACTGAAACTTTTCCTAGATAAACATCTCCTTCCTGCTGTTGCCCTTGGCACCTTGGAAAAATTTGAAGTGAACTTTCTTGGAACGGATTCATAATTTTGTATGTCCTTTCTGCAGTTGCCTTCTTATGCTGTAAGTCCCAAATTTCCTGCCTCACATTTAAAATGGAGATGATGTGGGTCAGGTCAGTGATGGCTGTGTGGTGTCCCAAAGAAAATGAGATAAATCCAGTGAGAATGACTAGTGCTCTGAAAGTACTAATAATGTTAGAATGTGATATCCTGTGGTTGCCAGGGATTTGATGAAAACAGGAGCTCGTGAGTTGCTTGTTCCTAGTAAGTGTTCAGTTAGGTCCGGTGAAAGAGCTAACAAATACTGCTGTGTTTCAAGAAAGCAAGACCAAAGGCAGTTGTGCTGACAGAAGGTCTGATGTGGTTTTGGTTTGTTTTTTTTTTTTTTTTTTTTATTCCTGAGAAGCAATAACAAAAATTCATGAGATAAGCGAGATGTGGCGCATGAAACAACAGCCAGTGTTGTGAAAATCAGTGCGAAGAATGTAAAGAGCTGTAAGGGGAGATAGCCAGTGTGGAGGCAGAAGTTTGAGTGGTCCCAATTGTATCTGACATAGATAGATGGATGCCATTTGTATCTTATCATACAGTGTTTACTCACAAAAACCTTCCTTAGTCATACCACTGTTGTCAGTTTCTGTCTTATAAATGCCTGTGGGCTCCTGAACTACTCCCTGATGGTGATGACACTTGAGAGCAGTGCTTGAGTACTTGAATCAAAGCTCAAGCATTTGCTGAGACAGTCTCTCTGGTGAAGAGATAGTTTATTTGATATACTGAATAACTATATACAGTTCTAGTCCCCGAACACTACATCCATTATGATTTTGAGCATTAGCTCCAAAAAAAAGAGTTCATATTTTGTCAATGCTGGATTGAGGGTTCATAGTTGGGTGTAGTTGAATTGCTGCTCACTGTGTGCTTGTTTCTGCTCTGCCTTAATTACAGTGTCATTTGCCATGAAGATGGTTTCTATGTTTTGACATAAAAGCAGGCCATGCCATTGAGTATTTAGCCCACACATTGGGCACAGGGGGATCATGTGTATAGTCATGTATATCAATGCAGCAGTTTATGCTTGGTAATATATCAATGAAGTCATCTTTGTGCACTTTTCCATACCTACCCTTAACTGGTAGATGCAAAGATATGCCAGCTTCGTAAAATCATGCACCTGCTCTGAATTTCCTTCTCATACTTTGAAAACATTACTTATCTTGCTTTTCCTATTTTCTTGCTTATATTTCAGTTTTCGTGCTTTCTCCCAGTTGTCGTCTTTGGCAAGATCTGTGAGAAACTGTGGTATTTGACTTAGCCAAATTCAGTTTGTGTTAAAACGTCATGAAACTTGATCTTGTGAGAATTCCAGTATGAAAAAAACAACAGGTTGGCATCCAGAGCCATGGATGTTTATCTGAACTGAACTTCTGATTTCTCTTGAGGTTTAGTAGTTCACTACTGAATCTGTTTCAGTCCAGTTAATTAGTTACAAAGCCCTAAGCCACAGACTTGGAATTAAAGAAAACAAAGCCCCAAGCCTCTGCATAATTTGATGCAAGAAGAAACTTTTGTTAAACTAGGAAGTGCGTTTACATCACTGTTTCTCCTTTGAAATGCAAACTGGTGTACAGATGAGCCAACAGCACAGTCATTGATTCTGGATCCATGCCACACGTATTAATGTGACAGCCTAGTGTCCCCCTGTGATCTGTTCCCCCACCTTCTCTGACATTGGCTTCTACTTTCAGAGGCATGGCAGGGCTTTTTTTGTTTTGCATTGGTGGTTTTACGCCAAGTAGTGTAGCTTGCAGGAAGTACAGAATGCCCAGTTTTGATAAGATGTTCTCCTCTTCTGTTTTTAGGACAATGTAGATCAGACTTCAGCTCATGGTCGGCGGGATCTGGTGGAACCGGGTTTCCAAGAACCGTCTAACCGCATCTCCCTGAACCACCAAGGTAAGGAACAGTGTGTGGAAATCCAGGCTTCTAAGGCAAGTGCAGGCATGGTTTTGCCTCCATGTTGCTCTTTCTCCTTCACACTGGGGGGTAAAAAGAAAATGTTCTGGATAGTTGGAGGAGGAGGGCTGAAGAAATTGGTTTTTGTCACAACTGTTCTCTGAGCTGTGAGTGACGGGGACGAAGGACTTGTGTGCATCTCAAATCTTGTAGCCCAATATAAGATTACTAGCCTGGGTGATAGGGATATTCTCTTATTTTTATGAGAGGGGAGGAAGGAAGTACTTACATTAAATTCAACATTGGTTATGTTAAGGTTGCATTTTAAAAAAATCTTTGACTGCCATAAGACAGGCTCTGGCTCAATGACTGCAGTAGGAGAAGAGAAAAAACAAAAGCATGTTTACTTGCTTTCCATGACAGAGGTCAGCTCATTTGTGAAAAGATAGCCCTGAACTAGATGTTGTAATGTAGGTATACTAGTTGAGCTTCTGTACTTCAACAGGACCATTCATGAAAATCTAAAACAAATCTTAAAACTCTGTCTTCACTGATTTCTGTCTGTTCAGAGACTTAAAACACAACAGTTACTATTATTACAGAGACTGCTCAGCTCAGCTTTATTGTTTTAGGCTTGAAATAATTGATAATAGTGTTCTTTTAAGCAGTGAACCCTCTTACCCTCAGGCTTTCCTGATGGCTTAATTTGAAACCAAGTCCTTGAAGGTCATCTTCAAATGTTGTTTCATCAGTGCAACAACTAATAGTAATGCAGACAGAACAAGACTATTGAAACAAAAAAACATTACAAGCATACTTAAAGTATTTGTTAAACATGACATGCTTAGCTTGTCCTTTAAAAATCCAGCTTTTTAAAATTTGTCAGGGCAGCAATACTAAAATTTCATTACTTGTAGATTATCAAGACAATTAAAGTTGCACAAGTCCCAGAGTGTAATGAGGGTTGTATTTTAACTTGCTCCCCTTTCCTTGCCCTAAGTGTTTTGGTGTTTTTAATGATTTGCTTTTGATTGAAAAGAGGAGGTAATGGGTTGCAGTGTAATCCAGTCTAAAACATAAAGTAGCAGAGACAGTGAGTAGTTTGCATGCATGTTTGCATGCATAGAACACATTTTATAAGTTCAGTTTTTCTTGTGTTTTAGAATGAATAATGTTTTTGTTCCATTATTTTCTCCTATGTGAGGATGTGCAAATTGTGGAACAGATCTATACAGGTGACTTTGGAAGCTATTTGTAAATATCCCCCTTTAATCAAGGGATTTTGGGCGGGGAGGGGGAGCATATCCTGTGTGGTCTGGATTCATGTGTTACAGTGCATATGTCTGCTGCTTTTGAAGCCTGAACATTTATAGAAGAAATAGGTAATACTCTGTTTAGATGGCAGAACGCCAGCTTTGCAGCCTGACATTTTCCCACTTCCTTTTCAGATCTTCTTTTCCTCTAACAATATTGTTGTACTGCAAAAGGATCCATACAGTGTCGCCTGACATGTGGCTCTTTCTCAACTACTTTGAGACAAATGTCCAAATTAATTTAAGAAACAGCCATCTTTAAAGAAAATGTCTTGCATAGGGGGTTCTGGCAGTTCAATTCCTGCTTCTCAAGCAAGTCCCAGTTAATGTTTTTCCCCAGTACCTTTTGAAATAAAGATTGCTTATGTGTCCACAATTTGAATTTTTCTTCTATGTCAGCTGACTGATGGCAATCAAATCCTCTATTTCTAAAATCTTTCTAATTTGTGGCTGCAGTAAGTACATAGTACAGTATCAATCTTGACTCTGTTATGCTAGTGGTCTGGATTAAGAGCTGAAACCTAAATGCTCAAAGTTGGCCTTTAATGCTGAGCTGGGCTATAGGAGTTCTGCCTTTCTGCAGTGTTGAAGGGAAGCGAGAAGGTACCTTTGGTTCTCTCTTGGAAATGGAAGTGCCTGTACGTGTGATTTTACACAATGTCTTGAGTGCTCTGTCCAAGCAGAAGCATCTATGCTCTTTTCATAGCATATGAAATAAATATTCTTGTCCAAGAACTTGAACGTACAAGTATTTTTAGAGCTGGCACATATTCTAGAATTCCAGATTAATGAACAAAACACAGAAAAATACAACACAAAGAGCTTCAGCTCAGGGAGTTGTGACATGGTCTGAACTAGCTCCCCTATAGTCATATTAGTCACATAATAAATAGGAAGTTTAGATTATTAACGTGAAATGGATTTTTGCATTCTGTGGCTGCTGTGTGCTTTGGTTTTTCTTGCTCTTAACACTAAACTTTCTTATCCACTACTTTCTACTAAAGCCTTGCTGGCACTGGTTTAAAGCCTAAAAGAGTAAATATGTATCCAGAAGCAACTTGCAGAACCACTGCAAATTAACATTTGGTGCTGTGCCTTGATTATATTGATGATAAAGATGCTTGCAACAGACTGTGGCAATTTTTGCTTCCAGTTATATGCAACATTATTTGCTGACTTAAGTACATGCCTGTTAGGAGACCTAAAGCTTTCTGTGAGTGTCACGAGCAGAAATTGTGAAAGGATTATAATTGGCTAAAATAGTTCCTGTGTTGGGTGTTCTCTGCCTTTTTCTCGTTAGTGTCTTGTGCTAAACGCTGCAGCTGAATTTTGAGCAGCCATAGTTTTTTTATGTGTGCACTTGCAATTCACACCTGACCACATTTCTCAGTGAGCGCAGCAGATTTGCCAGATTCTGTTGAACATTAACTTGTGGTCCTTTGCTTTTCACTGGAAGAGCTTTTGGTACAAGCACCTGCAATTCTGAACCAAGTCTACTTTCCATAGCCTATAAAAATGGTGATTAGCTTCTTTCCAGGCATCTGAATCCTTTAACACAAACTGGAAAAGGAGTATTCAAGTGGAGACTGGGATAGCCCTGCCAACGTGAATAAGCCCTTTCTTGTGGAGGGTATTTCAAGTAGTATTTCCTTCTGAATCACTGGTTTTACACAAGCAGATGCTTTACAACTCTTCAGCTTCTTCTTTCAAAAGAATACCTTGTAAAGATTGGGGAGCAAAAGATAGTTCTGTAAAGTGAGCAGTCTTTAGAATAGGAAGGTTTCATGTGAAACTAATGTGCAAAATTGAGTGCAGATGGAATAGTATTTTTTCCTAGAAATAGTTCAATAACTGCTTTTGTGTAGGTATGCTAATAAACTTGCTTACTTTAACAATAGGCTTTTTTATATCTAAGCCCTTATTTAGTTTATCACTTTTCAATGATTCTGCTAATTGGGCAAGTTTTGTAAAGGTACTAAATGCAAAGAGTGTGAACTATTATGCCTTTCCTATATTCCCCATAGGATAAGACATAAGTCAAATGTAATAGGAAAGAACAAACTGTCTTGCTGAACAATACTAGTATCCACTAATGTGAAGAAACACATATGCTTCAGATACCTATTAAAAGTTAAAGTTAAGAATAACCAGACAGGATTTGTCATTTAATAACCAGCAAGTCTTAAGTATTTCTGGAACATTCCTTCCAGAGGCTGTAGTAAAGTCTCTAGGCTTGAAGAAAAAAGTAAGCGTCTAAACTATGTGGCTTTTCTGAAGAGGGGAAGGTAGGAGGTAAAGACACAAGCAAAACAATTATTTGCCATCTTCAAAAAGACCAAGAGGAAGTGAGAGCATGTTTAGGAGGGGATTACAGGTATTGTTTCTGTTATGGATAGTGCTTTCTATTGGTACTTGACATGTACTTTTTGAGATTGCATAGCCACTTCTTATTCAGAATTTTAAAACCAGGCATAAATAAAGTACGTTCTGTCACTTTGCCTTTTAGTGGAAGTATTAGACATGCAATGCTGGCACTTTCTGTGTATATGTACTTGTGGGATGATTGTCGGTTTCTGTACAAATGTGTTTTGCCATGCGTCTGTGATGAAAGATTTATCTTCCTTTTATTAGTGCATTCTCATGAAGTCTTCCTTTCCCAAGGTGCTCTCAGTTTTTGTTGGATTTGATGCTTTTTATCCCTGCATTATCCCTGCAGTTTGCAGGCAGAGCTGAGCTGAACCTCCTGGTACCTCTGGCTCCACAGCCAGGTGGCTCCAGCAGCAAAAGGAAATGGTCATAAGGTTGTTTTAGCCAACAGCCTTTGGTCTTTCTTGGTTGGTGATGGTAGGAAGTCTTGCCTGTAGTGAGATAATGAATATGCTTGGCTTGCAGATTGGGTGGGCATTAGATTTCCTGCCTGTATGTACAGACCACTTGGCTCCCAGTGAAATTGGAGGGATCCAGGGCATCTGCCAAAACTTGCATCATACTGCTGTTGACTCTTGAGGTGGTTGCTGTTCTGTACCTTGTTGGCTAGTCAATAGTGCATTAATTTTTACAGAGATAGTAAACGTCAGCATGGTGGAAACTTCCCTTCTAGTAAACTGGAACAAAAAATATAAGCCCGTGTTAAATACAGGCAGACTTTTGAATGAGTATGGGTGTAGGTGAAGTATTGCGATGCCTAAGATTTAGCCCAGAGAAATAATACTGTGTAGCATTCTTTTTTCTCCACCACTGTTGTTATTACTTGCTTTTAATATATTTTCTTCTGTATTTGCCTCAGGATAGACATGGGAGGTTGAGGCAATGTTGTTATTCATTCTGTAGCTAAGGAGGAGTGTGTTTAGTAACAGTCGGTGCTGCTTCTGAAATGCTTCAGTTGTGGGATCTGACTGGGATGAGTTGGTTATCTGGTGTATCAGAACTAACCATGTTTTTTGCAGAATCCAGCTGGTACTGAATTGAAAGTGTAGAATAAAAAACAAACATTGTTTGTGTTTCGGAGACAATACTGCCAGACATTAATGAATTCTCGTGCTTTGTGTAAATGTTGTTGTCATTGTCCAGCCTTAGAAAAAACCACCATTAGTGCCAAAATGATTTACACTGACTAATCTTACACCGAGAGCAGAGGCCCTGCTTCCTGCCTAGCTCATTACAGTACCTTTGTCTTCTTCTGGAGAATGCTTCCATTTATATTTGGTGATGAATCTTGTTAGCATGGCTACTAGGAGGGCACCCATAATAGCAGTGTGGAAGTTTAACTTCCCTCATTAGATTAATTTCCAAACCCTTGGGCTGACAGAACTCTGAAAAAAAATTATGAAAGGACAGTAGATTGGTGTTTGGTACAGATTGTTTCAGAGATCTGCAGCAAGCTGCAGGAGACAGATGAACTGAACTGATTGAGTTTAGCTGGAAGACTGTGTACATAATGTAATGAAGATTGAGTGAAAACAGTGAAATAAGAAGAAACAGACCAAAAATTATTTAAACTAGCATATTCAAAGAAAATAATTTGTAGATAACTGGTGGATTTTTCATTTTTGTTGTGGTTTTGATTTTATTTTTTATTTTATTTTCCATGTATCAACTTTTTAATATCAACTTGCAAATCATCAGTTTTGGACGTATTTAAAATTAATTGTCTTTGTCTGAAGCCATGTGATATAAATTAAAAAAAGACATTGTTGTATCTCGTAGCTGACAAGCTTGGTATTTTAAACCTGATTATAATCTCAGGATTCAGTGTATCAATCTGTTGAATTTCTCTGATGAGGTAGGATTCAGTAGATTCAGTGCAGGGAAGGAGCCCACTGTCTTGTTTGTATAGGGTTTTGTAGGGTTTGCCTTGGGGCCTTTGTTCATTGGAAGTTTTACAAGGCAAGATGTAGAAAAAATTAAGAATTTTAGGTAAGCCTAAAACAAGAAGTACTACAATATTAAAAATTCATTTTAAGCCTTTTTTTTTCCCCTCTGTGGCCTATGGAAAAATGGTAACATTATTACCAGGTTTGCAATGACCTCTTGCTGTGCCGGAGGGTAGGATGGTTGCTGGGGCAGAGCAGTTGCATTGGAAGAGCAAATGGAGCTGGACTGGGAAATTGGGTTCCTTGCTCAAGATAGACCATGAGGCACCGTACTCATCTCTCAGGGACTGAAGCTTGTATGAGTGTATGACATCTAAAATAATGGTTTGGGATTTTTTTTAATACTGCAGATAGGTGTTCCTCCTCCTTCTCTGTCGAGATTTGTATCTGCAGTTACCATGGCACAGAGGAGAGTAAATTCACAAAGCGTGAATTCAGGGTAATTAGAAGCTCCTTTCTTCTTGTTAAACTCTTGTCTTAAGGCTTTGGGAGGGGAAGGTGTAAATTTGGCTACTGGGTGATGACCTTCTCTTGCTTCTTTACACATCCATCTCAGAAAAAGAGGGTACTTACTTCTCTCCACCCCTCATATTACCTCCTTGAAAACAAGTTAGCTGAGTACTAGCATAAGTGTACAACGGTGACTCTTTAAGAAACTCAGCACAAATCAAATAGGGAGAGATACTGCAAAATCAAACGTCCCTTCTAACTCACTTTTGCCTTCAATATTAAAATAGTTCAATATTCTTCACCTGCTGCCGGTGAAGAAGAGCAAATCAACTGTTCTTTTTGCATCCTTTGGCTGGGTAGTGCAAGAGGCAGCATGGGATGACCTCTCTCTATGTTGGTGGGTGTGCAGTCGGGGGCACCTGGTGGAAAATTTCCTCCCTGTGCTGCAGCTTTGCGCGACGACGGCTCCAGGGAGCAGCACGATTTGGGGGCTCCCTGTGAGGGGCTGGGGTGCCAGGGGTGGGTAGCTGGACACACTGATCTCTTGGGAGCACCTGCTCCGTTTGCAGGAGGATGCCATTCACATCGTGTATTGGCTTCCATCTGGCAGCTCCTGCAGCCGTGTGCCAGCTCCCTGAGGTGATGCCAGCAGCGGCACAGACACGTTCTGTGCCACTGCCAGTGCCACTGCCACTGCCACCGCTCCAGTGGTGTTGGGTCACCCGGCCCCTTGCTCAGCAGGCACCTGTGTGTGGGCAGCCTGGTGCCACAGCCTGGCTGGTGACTCCTTGGGAGGGAGAGCACCTTGAACGAGCTGAGAGGGGGCTCCTGGAGGGAAGCAAGCCTGCAAGGGCTTCATGGAGATTAATGTTGTTCCAGGCGTTCTGTTTCTTGGGCTTGAGCTCGTGTTTAAAATGGTGCGCCTGGGGAAATTCAGGCATCCGAGGGAAACCGGTGGTTCAGTGTCCCCCTCGTGATGAGGTGTTTCTCCCAGGTATCAGAGCTGAGCTCATTTCTTGTGTTTATCTCATGTCTTTCATGAGGGGAAAGAAATCTGTTATCCTATGGTGATGCACTCCCTCCTCTGTAAGTATATTTGCTTAGCAAATTGCACCATTCCATTGCTAAAGCAGTCAAATGTGATAGATTTCACTATTTTTAAAATCATTTTATATAGTTATTTATACTGTCCAACAGGTATCGGGGCACTTCTGGTCTCAGGTCTTCCTCTGCTCCCCAGGCAGCTTATTTCTTCCATTTGAATTAGTGGTCCAAAACTGAGCTTAGCAATCTGAAACATCCTCTTCTAACTTAATCAAATAAAGTTAATTGCAAAATCATGGCATGAGCTCTTATGTTCTCTGGTATAACTGTATTGCCTTTATTTTCTTTTGTAGTCTGACTAAATTTCTGCTGTCAACAGGTTAGAGCAAAAGGATAGAAATTAATAGTACCAACACAGGCTCTTTTGATGGCTTCTGGATGTCATTTTTGATGTGGCTGGGTTGAATTCTTGCCTGTGCTACTACACCCTCTTCCTTCACGTTCTTGGATTTTACATATTCCCTGTTAGGAGGAATGTTTTAAGTGTATTTAACTTTATGTAAGAAGCTTTTGAACCTTTCAGTGGAGGTGTTATAGACAAGTGTCAAACCATGGCTGTGGGCACTTAAAATTATCTCAGTACTAATGAGCTTTCCAGCTAAGAAAGTTGATTTATTATGTAGCTTGGCTTTTAATCATGCTGTAATAATGACATTGTTCAGTAAAACAGTGTCTCTGTAACATCAGAATATGAACTTTGAATTCTGACCTTAACCAAAATCAAATTATCAAATTCTAAGTTTCAAAGGCAATTTGATATATAAAGAAAGGGGAAGGTTATATTTAGAGATGGAAACAATCCATAATCAGTGCATCTATACTGTTGTATATTTTGAAAATATTTTAAGAAGTATCTCTAATTTTTGAAATGAAAGTACAATGTCACTATGCAAGGTCAGCTTTAATGGAGAGAGAACTGTCTTACAGTATCTGATTACATGGAAAGCTCTAGGGCTTTAATCTGGTTTCATGATTGTGTTCAAGTCTGAAATAAATCTATTCTGCTTATTCAGACTTTTAAGAGTATCATCTGTCAGAAACTGATTGCCATTTATCTGCAGCATGTTTGAAATCACTGACTGCTGAAGGGAGGCTATTTTATTTTATAAATCTGTTTGCTTTGGTAAAAGCAGACAGATTTCTCAAAAGAACAGTGTTAACTGTGTCTCTGTGCTTTCTGGAGGTGACTGGGGAAAAAGGACCCCATTTTCTATGAACTGATTTCAAAGAGTGTGGTAGCAGTGGTGTGGTGAGGTAGGGGCAGTGTAATGTCAGAAACTGCTCCCTGAATTGATACTGGTCGGATTTCATATTTGCTTTTTAACAGCCTTACTTCACCTGAACATTGAACAATTTTTAAATCAGGTTTTTGGGGTTTTTTTGTTTCTTTTTTTTTTTTTTTTCAAAATGAAATCCATTTAACCAGATAAAGTCCTGATTTACTCCTATCCCTGTTCAAAGCACACTGAACTGATTTTTGTTCTGTCTCTGACCAGCCATGCTCCTTTGATCTCTCTTGTGATGCAGGTAATTTTTAATAGCTGACACAGTGCAGCCCTCTTGTGTGCAAACAGTTCTGAGAGACGTGTATCTGAGTTTTGGATTTTTGTTTTCCTTGACCTTCAAAGTTATATTTTTGGTCTCTGTCAAAGTAGTGAGAGGGTGGAGAACAGGCAGTACAGCTCTTAGTTTCCTTCCATTGTTTGTCCTAATAAGTGTCCTAACCTTTGGTTTCTGTCTCTTCTTTCCAGTGCCTCAGGTGAAGAAAAGTATAAGTTAATTTACTTTTTATGAGCTTCACCTTTAAAGCAGAGCCTTTATCATGTTAGAAATTAATACAGAAATTCAGTTTGCGTCTCTTTTAAAAAAATTATAATTATTAAATAAAAATCATCCATGCAATGTCTAGCTCTGTAACGTTTCTAGGGGTGAGAAATGGAATGAGGGTGAGGTAAGACTTGTTTGCAATAGTGAAAAGGGGCATATTTATGATATTGCAATTCTCCTGACAAAGGCTTCTGGTGCTTTAGGATTCCTTGATTCAACTACTTCATGCTCCTTTTCATTTGTTAGTTGTTAATTAGAAGAAGAAATAAATGCTAAACAAAGGTTGTCCTTGTGCTTAAAATTTCAGTGGATTTTAAAAGTTGGCTGACAGTATTATAGCAAATTTAGGTTAAGCAGTCTGAACAAGTATAGAATTAGTGTAAGGTTTTAGTATCCTTTTCTGCACATGAAAACAATTTTCAGGAGCTTAAGTGCTAGAAAAATGGGATTGTCATATAAAGACATAACGCACTGTACAGCTGAGAGGAAAATGCCAAGTTCAAGTTATAGCTTAAACATGATCTTCCTTAGATATGTTTTTTTTCTAATCTGTAAATAAAATAAAGACTGGTTCTGCCAAATGACTGGGAAGTTGAAGACTGCAGATTTTAAGATTTTTCCCGCATGGGAATATATCTCTTCTAGTTGAGACAAATAAATTACACTAGAATGCGCTCATGGTCTATATCAGCAAGTATACCTTAACTTAGTTATGTCAAAAAGAACATACACTCTGGTGTATCAAAAAAAATAAAGGATGTCACTAAAAATGCTTGGCTAATAAATTTCTGTGGTTTTGGGTGAATGTGAAAGTAGGCTTTCTGAGTGCCAGAGTTATGTTTATTTAAGTATCAAGATTATTTTCTGTGTTTTAAAAATGATTTATGATTCATGAATGAAGTCATACTTCAGATACCAAGAAGAGTGTAAATTGGCATAGGCTTTGATTACAGGAACTTTCTGGTTCTTTCTGTAAGCCCTGCATCTCTGCAGAGTATCTTGCCTGTATTTACAGCCAGTCCTTGCTGGAAGAATGTGATTGACCTTGGGCTGGCTTGGCAGCTTTATAGGTAGCAGGGTCCTTTTTTAGGAAATGGTTATTTTTCACTCCTTTCGGAAGTTGCATGGAGTAACAAACGTCCATAGCCTTTGCTGTGGGGTCACATGGGCTCTTAGGCACAGATGGGAACGAGTGGTTGCAAACTGTGGCAAGTAATGATGGCAGCAGCAGACCTGGCTCCCGTGTAGTGGTAACTAACCATCTATCTCTCAGGCATCCATAAGCTGCTCAGAATAACTGGGCTGCAGAAAGCACGGCAGGATGATGACAAGTGTATACTTCTTTACATGAGCATGAAGACAGAAGCAGCCATGGACTTTACACTCCACAGCCCCCTCAGTGTAGAAGTTGGGAAATACTAATTGGGGTTGTCCACTCTGCCTGTGTGGAGCAGGGCAAAGAGTTAGAAGCATTCGTTAAATGAATCAGCTTCTAGACGGAATTAAACCAGTAACTGGAGTTGTACATTTTCCCCATCAGCAAAATAAGAATACTGCTTTTGCAGAACTTATGTCAAATATGTGGTTGACATCTGCTTAGTAGTGTGCATGCTCTTTTTGAAGATGAAGTCTCACTTCAGCTTTGTTCATGGTATTAAGTAGAGAGCCAGTTCTGCAGAGATGAAGTCAAGACTGAAATGAGAACATATGTAAGATTGTGTCCTAATGCATTGGGTAAACCACAGGGTATTACTTTGATATGACGGGTAGCCTTTCTGCAAATTGATTTGTTTGTATGCAGCCTGTGACATGGAAGTGATGAGAGATGATGCAGCTTTTAAGTACCATAAATGTACTTTGATGGCACATAAGTCTTGACTCACAGTAGGGAGGAGGTCAGTGAATTAAGCTGAAGGGTACTTGAGGCTTTGTGCATGTGGGGGTGAAATTAAAGTTGGGAACAGTGACCAGACTTGCCAGATGACATAAGAACATTTACTATAAAAGAAAAAGAAGAAGAAGAAAAAAAGCATTAAATAATGGGATAAAGAGATAAGTTAAAAACACTTGAGGCATAAGTGAAAAGCCATGGAGTTTCTTTAAGATGGTTTCAGTATGTAACTGAAATGAAACTATTGAAAGAGATCTAATTTGTTTTCATTATTGTAGGAGCCAAGATGTCTACTAATACAGTATTTATGTTTGTGGTAATATCTTTCTACCATTGTGTATCTCTATAAACTTTCTGTTTAAGAAAATGACTAAACAAAGCAAAACAAAAAACCCTCTCAACCCTTCCTCCCTATGGCAATAGTGCAGAGATTTTTGAGCCAGGATACATGTCTCCTGCTGTGTTATGCTGGTGAAATACAAAATAGAGAGATCTCTTTCTGAACAGCAAGTTTAGAGATGAATCTGTCAGATTGTTGGCTCCAAGGCAAACTGAGACGATCAGAGAAATTTGCTGAAGGCATTGCTGGGGTGAATGCCTCCTTTCTTACAGCTAGGGTGTTTGAGCAAGAAGACTTGGTGATCTCGGTGCTGATGACGTTCCCCTGAAAAGAGATGTTCTCAGTCCATTTGCATTCCCCGGGGTCTGGTGTCTCCCAGGGTTTGGTGGTACAGCTGCACTGGCACTCTTCCTAATGTACTTGTAACAGCAAAAAAAAAAAAACAAAACAAAAAAAACAAACAAAACACCTTCTCTGAAGGAAGTTTATTCTGGTTTGACAAGTGAAATGAAATGCAGCAATAAAAGCATTCTTAGACACTTACAGTGGGCTAGAAATACAGGTATTTTAACAGGAAAAATAGTAGAAATGTGGAGTAATTTCTATTGAACTGGTTGTTCGCAACCTTCCCTTGTGTTCCAGGCAAATGTGCAGACCTATACAGAATGTATTTTATAGAGAGCATGTGGGAACACAGTGTCTTCTAGTGCATTCTCAGTTTTGAGGGGCCAGCAGAGACAGACTTGCTAATGAGGGCAGAATTGGGAGATGTTGTTGACAGAGTGGATGCTTAGAGAGGTTAATAGGGTACAAAAGAGCATAAGTAGCTCTCAGTGAAATGGTACCCTACTGTGGTGAAAGAGGAAGACAGTAAGAATCTGAAATCGATTTGAGTCAAGTATAAAAGAATGTGTTGCTCTTCAGAAAGATAACTCTCAAAATTAGTTCACTGCAATGAAAGGAAGCCCATATGCAGTGTCTACTTTGAAGGACTTGTTGGAGATGGAGGGAACTTTGAAGTGGTTTCTAGGGCTTTACGTGGTGCAGAAACTCTTAGTGCAGGTCTTTCCTGTTCTGAGAGCATATGTTGGTGTTTTATTCATTTTATGGTTAGTTAAGTGTGTTTGGGTGCATAAACATATCAGAAAAGAGAAAGAGCCTTCACTTATTTTTCACTATTAAGGATTAAAAGTAATTTTAGGTAACTATACATTCTGATGTTATGCTGCAGATGTCCTGGCTTGTACTTTAAGTTGTAAATTTGTCAAATGAGGAAACAATCTGTGCTTGTTTGTTTGTTTGTTTTTCCAGTCAGATGGTATTCAGGTCCATCTAAGAAAAGATTGAGGAACATCAGTGAAAATATGTTGTCATACCAAAGAAAATGCTTTTGAATTTTTTAAAGGGGAGTAAAATAGCAAAAGATGATATTGTAGTCTAGCATTATTTATGGTGGCTGTAGCTTTGAGAAAAGTCTTGTGATGTTAAGACTGTCCCACAATGAACTGGAATAGTACATTTCTGTAACCCTGATTTCTTACTTTGTCTATAAAGCAGGTAGAGCAAGCTTGAGACTTGTTTTAAACTCATGTAATAAGAGGAGGGGAGAAAACCCCTCAAATTTCATAGCTTAGTAAGATAAGCATAATCTGTAGAAAGACAACTGTGTTGTAATTTGGTGTCAGTTCTGCACTAAAATCTTTTACCACAGTGCACCATTGTAACAATAAGCTTCAGTCATCACTGTCTTTCAGCTTACCTGACTGTGATAAGCAGCACAGTATTTATTTCTGCCTTGATGTAAACATTATGCCGCAAGTGGTTCATGACAGCACTTCAGCAAGCTGTGTCATGTGAGGATACTTGAGAAATGCATCAAAGGAGCTGACATTCTTGCATTGAGGTTGAAAAAGGTTGCAGCACTTCTCTTAAAGCCAAGAAGCTTCAAGGGGAAGATCAATCTGAATTTGTTACATTTTCTGAGTCTCTTTGTGCCTATTAAAAAGGACAAGATTCTGTCAAGCTAGTTGCATTTTCAGCTAAAAAAAATAGTGCCAGAGTTAAATGGGGCAAACTAGCTAAACAAAAAAAAAAACCCTTTTAAAATATAGTATGAGATGTAGCTAAATTTGGAGTTCTTAACAGCAAGCAGCTGCTTAAGTAATTAAAGTATATAAGGTGCTACTGACCAAAGCAATTAGTATGTAATTTCATTAATGGCATTAGGATTGCAGTAACAATATTTAAGTCTTTCTGTCCAAATCAAGATTGCAGGCAATTTGTGCCATGTCCAAGATGAGGTTAGGAGCAGCGCGATGTTCGGGTGTGTTGCAGCACTACTGTCTGAGTGGATCTGTAACTGTGCAGGAGTAACTTGAACTGGCTGTGCCTTGTTAACCCTCCTAATTAACATACCTTGCTTGAGAATTTACATGTGCATGCACTTCTAAATTTTTATAAGCTAAGATGGTAATAAGTTTATATTGAAAAAAGGGCTTTATGGAGGCTGCTAATTTTCTTGTTTATCTTCACAATTAATTTGTGATCTTGCTGCTGTTCAAGGGCAAAAGGGAATTACTGTTTTTGTGTATGTTTTTGTGGTTTGTCCTTAAGTGGTTGAAAAATCTTGGAGAGCTCAGGCATAGTAGAGTGTTCCAAGTCCCTCTGAAATTTGAAGTGCTGCAGATGATGGGTTTTTAAGTTGCAAGGTCTGCAACTCAAAGACAATTGGGTGATGACCCCAGTGACAGCAGTTAGGTAGCTTCTAGGCTCCAAAATAACCATAAATATTCTTCAGAAAGATGACAATGAAAAAGTACACATCAGGGGAAGAATGTGGAATATACTAAAGTCTAAATACAGGTCACCTCTAAGGCTAGGGTGGCATCACTAATGAGTCACTCGGCCAGAGAACTGGGGCTGGGAAGGCTTGCTGCTGGGACGCCCGTGGGTATTATTGCTATCGTGGCTAACCTGGAGGTGCTGACTTTGTTGAAAAGCTACTGAGAGAAGTCCTTCAGGGCCTTCAGGCTTTACGGCAACGCTTTTGGCCTACCTTGAGCTCTGTCCTGTTGACGCATTGCCTCTTTCTAGGTCTAAGCCTTTCTAGGTCTGTAAATACGTGGGCGTGCTTTTGGCAGAGCAAACCAGTCTTCTCTGCTTTTCTGGGCTGTATTTCAGATGTGAAAGAGAGCGAGGAGAGCAGGTTGTCTCACCTCCAGAAAACACTGACCCTGTGTCCACAGGTTTTTGGGGTGTCTCTCCTAGGAGTAATGGTGGGGTGAGTTGAGCAGCGCAATGCAGGACATCGGTGTCCTGCAAGCTCATTTGAGCATGCCGGTGACATCCTTGTCATGTGGGGTAAAAGAAGTGGAGACAGCCTCATAAGAAGCGATGGTCTGTTAACAGAGTACCCTTAAGGGAAAATACCTTGTGTTCTGCTTCCAGCCTTGTTCTGTAGGCGTTCAAGGAGGTGAGTCTAGACAGAGGTTTGGGCTCCATGCACACCGAGCAGATGGATGAGAGCAGCAGACTGATTTCCCAGAATCACAGGGTATGCCCTGTGTACCTGAACTGGGAATGCACACAGCTTGTGAAATCAGGCATGCGGATCTCAGAAGGAAGATGGGCATAATGGACAAGTTTGTTTTAACTCATGCCGAGCTGTGATGAGTCTTCTGCGTAGCACACCTGCAGATTTCGCCTCTGGGTGAGCCTGATCGTGACTGATTTTCACCAGTGCAGTTTAACTGTGGGGTATAAATCACGAAGGACCAGGTTTTGCCTAGCTGAAAAGAAAGGAAACTCGAATTGGTGAGTTCAGAAGAAGCATCAGCACATGGTTTTCTTAGGCCTAAATAAAGCTAGGCTGATTTTCAATGAAGTTTTGTATGGTGAATGAAGATTGCTTGTTCAATACAATGCTTTTGTATTGTTGCCAGTCCTGGGGTTGTTGGTGATGTAATCTTTGATAGGGGTTGGGGATTTTTTGGTTGTTATGTTAAAATAACCAAAACATGTTGACTACTGGGAGTTCTTGGAATCAGTGTAGTCACAGCAGAGAGAGGCATCACAGAGATTTATAAATGACTGTGTTCCTCCTGAGCGGAGTGGGGTACAGACACCTTCAGGGTGGCTCCACGCTGCCATTTGGGATGAGACTGCAGCAATATGCTTTGCCATCTGGGGATCTGTGCGGCAGGACTGTGGCATTCCCTTCTCATGCAGTGGAGGGTTCACGCTTTGTTACAGCAGTAATTCCTCACAAATTATCCACCCTTTGCTGCCAAGGCCATGGGAGGAGATCACCTTATTCTGCACCCCAAAGGACTATGTGATTTTTCAGAAGCAGCTGTTCGACTTGCCTGAAAAGAGAGCTCTCTATTTTAGAGAGCTGTCTAAAATAGACAGCTGATTTGGGGACAGTGTATCTGTGTTCAGGTGAAATTAAATGTGTGCCCCAAAACACTGGTCCTTTGGTAGGGCAAAGAAATGTAGGGAAAGCTTATATCAAGGTGCTGCCTATGCAATAAGAGGACAACTGTATGGCAGCTGTCTTCATCTCTGAAGTGAAGGTAGTTATGCTTGCTCATCATTATTTGTTGGGTATTGGGTTTAAAAGTCAAGTCAGAGGCAATTTCTAATGTTCTACAAGTAAATTTATTTTAATCCCCAGCAGGCTCTTAAAGGAGGCCTTTTTAATGCAGTGTTGCAATTCCAAACAACTCTCCCCTTGTTCAGTCTCTTGTAGATATTTTACCAAAATGACAGTTGAAGTTAATGCTAAACTATTAAAGCAACTGATAAAAAGAAACCAAAATTACCCTGGCATTTAAGCGTTTTATTTTTCATATGACTTTGGTTCTGTGAAGTTTGTTAAGAAGTACCTTAAATATGAAATATTCCAGTTGTCTGCTTTGTAAGTCCATCAGCTATAGCTAGGTAACTATTGTACGCTGAAAATGCAATATTTAATTAACTTAGAAGAATAGCTGATTCATTAATTGCTGTGTGCAGCTTCTGGAACCTGTATTGCATCCTCAAGCATGCTTTCTAAGCCAGCAACAAACCTGTTTGAAGCAAAATTTAAAACTCATGGTTTAACTTTACTAGGAATAAAGGTTATCTGGGGTATCAGGTGATGAGGGACATGCCTAATTTAATAATAATAATAATAATAACAATAACAGTGCTTCAGCACCAACTCTGCAGATCCATTGCTTCCTGAAGAGAAATGCTAATGAACTTTCTGGGTTAATCTGATCACTTTTTTTACTTGAAAGCTATGTTGAAGTTGTTGTGGAGTAGATTTGAAATGAAATGCAAGAAGGCTGGGGTTTGCTGCTGCCAGGCAGGAACTTCCCCATGCAGTGGGGCGATGCTCTCATGGAGCAGCCGCTGGCACTGGGGCTGGAGCAGGCAGGGTGTTGCAGGCTTTGGCTGGAGCTATGGCAGCACGTTAGGAGGTTATGCACGATGCTGCCCGGAGCAGGGATAAAGCTTGGGCTTTCTTGGCAGAATGGGAGGGACTAATCCGTGCAGTGGTGCTTATATTGATTTGTAAGGATTGTTCAGCTGGGATTACTCAGCTGGGTATTATGGTGTTTAATCAGGGAGGGAGAACACAGGTTCCCAAAAGGAAAGCAATAGATGCTTTTGACTGGTTTTAACTTTGCCTTTAATAGCTTTAGATTTGCAAGACACGTGTAGCTTCTCATCTGTGTGAATTTTTAGCTTCCTTTTGAACTGTGATTTGTCTAGTAGTATTATTTGTCTATATTTGATGTACACTCTCACTTTATTTCTTCTTTTTCTTGGACACTGGCAATAAGAATAAAATATCTGAGTAAAACTTTAGAGAAGCACTATGAGTAGAAATCTATTTATGGGAAATGGTACAATAAATTGGGGAAAACTATTTTTTCCATATAAACATAAGAAAATATTTTGAGGTATTTTAAAGCTTTTTATTCTGTTTCTGATGTAGGACTAGGTAATCTCAATGAAAATGCACCTAACCTGACCTTTTCTGTCAAATTTCACCTCTTACTGATACAAGGTATCTTCTTAAAGCCATTCTCTCATAAATATGACTGTCTAATATAATATGCAGTCAAGCATTTACCCTGTGGTCAGCTGACAGTATTTCAATTCACCTCTTCATTGCAACCCAGTGTTGTGCTTCTTGAGCTCTGACTTGTTAGTTCCTTAATGGCTCAGTAGGTTAACATGGATCTGAAAAGTTCCAATGGATTTTCTGTTTGCTTTGTTATGGGCTGCACAGACCAGGAGCCCTTCTGCTGGCCAGGTGTTTCAGCACCAAAGTCCTCCTGAAGGATAAGTGGCAGTATTTCTATGATCATCATTTTGGGATATACTGACAGGGCTTGCTTTCTCAGTTTTGCTGTTGAGGTAATGCATCAAGAATGAGGTGCACCCAGGTAACCTCATCTGGGAGGTAAGACTTGAATGGAGAATCAATCCCTGGGGTCAGTGGACCTGTCTGTCTGACCTGTCTCATGTTCACTCTTCCTTGGCTTTTTTGTCCTGAGTTAAGGGTGGGCCACAACAAGGCTATAGGTTCATGACTACTCCTCACAAAGTTATGACTTAAAGTTTAGCTTTCCTTCTGCTCCTGTCTCCTTTAGGGCCAGGAACATCCATCTGGCCTGCACACCCTGTGATGTGTTGCATCTTTCACCAATGTAACCGCTCTGTCATTGAGGGGTTTTTGAGGATTAGTCTACTCTGACCCCAGGTTTGACCTCTGAAAGAATGTCCCATTCTGCCTTCTATGGTGCTGCTTCTGTCTGGGTAACTGAGGCTGGTTTGGGTTTTCCTTGTCTTGATAAATCCAATCAAAGAAATGCTTTCTTTTTAAAAATCTTTATCGGTCTTTTTCTGAAATAAATGAATTAAAAGCAGGTGCCGTGAGAAAATGGTGTAGGAAAACCACTGAACCTCATGTTCATGGAAAAAAAAAAAACTTCAGATGTTACCAGTTACTTGAAAATTAATATTTTCACTGGATTTTATAATCTGCTCAAGAATTATGGTTTCCCGGAGGTCTACCTAATCTGGTATTCTGCTTTAAGTGATGTGTTTACCCAATAGCTACTATACAGCAGTGGTTGTGCAGGCACTGGCCTGCAAGGAGGGTTTTGAAAGGCGATTGCTGTCATCAGCGATAGGTGGACGAGGGTGTGCTCACCCAGCAGGAGGTGGGCAGTCCCAATGTGCAGTAACACAGGATCAGCTGGTTTCCTGTTTGACTCTGGGATCAAACTTTGACCTGATGCCTTTTTAGGAAAGAAGGTTTGCTTTCTTCTCTCTCTTTTTTTTTTTTTACCTTTTTTTTTTTTTCCCCGCAAAGCTGCAAATTTCCTTTGAAGTTCCTTTGAAGCAAGAGTTCAGCTGTGGTGGTGGTGAGGATACTTGCCTACAGCAATAGTTGGTCAAGGCAACCAATATCCATCCACTTCACAAAAAGACCAACCTGACTCTGCAATCCTTGCGCTAGAAATGGGAGCATGCACAGTGGGAGATGCTTCTGAATGTTGTCTGTGAATAATTGCAGCACCATCAAAGGGCAAAACCATTAAAATCTCCATCAGAAATATGCTTTGCCTTAGTTTGTCCCTGTAATTAACAAATAAACCCTTCTTGTCCACCCTCCCTTCCCCCACATACCGAGCTTTCATCATCTTCACTCTTTAGGATGTCAAGTGTTAGGTGTGAACTGGATGAAAACTGAATTTTTCATTTTTTCAGCCTTCCATGTTTTTCTATCAGAATTTCTAAGACTCATGTTATCCACTAGTCCAAGTGTACAACTTCATTCCTTCCTGCTGCAGGGCGTGTATAGCCAGTTGTTCCTGTTACTCATTGAAACTTTGTTTTTTTATTAGCACCTTTCATATGTAGCTTATTCCTATATTTGTTACCTGGCAACATTAGTTTTGTTCAGTTTAGTTTTTTTTCTATTTCAAGAAATCAGGTGTGTTTTGAGAACATATCTGGAGTCCAACGATGAACCTTTAGAAAAGAGGTGTAAAATAATAGAGTTCTCTCCAGCACCTGTAATTAGTGTATGTGTACTTGGTGTTAGCCATCACAACTAAAACTGGCAGAAATGGGAATAGATGCCTGCGGCATTGAAAAATTGCCTGGAGAATACTGGGGCAGTTACATAGTCCACCGTTGGTTTCTCTATGTGGTGTTTCAGTGTGCTCAAAGAGCACAGATGCCTATCTCAAATTCATGCTTTTTTACCAACCAGCGTCTCTGTTTCTTGCCCTTCTCTCCACAGCATGGTCCATTTAGCGTTTTGCAAGCTGCACGTGTACTGATCTGACACTTTGTAGGCCAGCAACCACAGCTACAGTACAAAATAGAGGATTTCACTTAAGCTGAAGAACATTAGAACACAATAAAGAAAAGGAGGGCATAAAGAGACTTCGAGGGCACATAAAGTTTTGGGGTTCAGGCTTGTAATTTTTAATTCCAACTGTGACTGCTCTGGAGATGGTGTTGCCTCTTGGACACAAAGTTGTGTTTGTGCCTTCTGCTTTTACTTGAAATGAACAAAAAAACCTTCTAAGCTTCTAATGTTCAGCTGAGGCAGTCTTGATATTTTTATAATTCTGTCTGACAGCCTTCTCTGGGGAACAGTGTGAAAGCATAGGGTTTGCAAATGTTTTTTTTATATTGTCTTCTTGTTTCTTGTTCTAAACTTCCCATCCATATGTAGCTTTCAAGAAATCAGGAGGGGAGAGATTGCATAGAATTGTAGCTGATATTGTGAACAGAGGGTGTAATTTAGCTGTAGCATCACTGTGGAGGACACTGTGGTTTTAAAAAAATTGCAAGAGATCTGCTTATTATCATCCACCTTCTGTTGCATGCGTCTCTCGGAGGTGTAGAAGCTGCCAAGTACTAAATACATGCATCTGTAGGGGGCTGTGGATACCAGTTGTATGAAAATTGCAGATCAACTGGTGCCTGTGGCATTAGTGGAAGCTGAAACCAGGGTATGGAGGGATATGAGACATTTGTGTAAACATAGCAAGTGTAGTTACATGCTCAGAGGGAGAAAGTAATAGAGTATGAGTGTTACCTGGAATGGACTTCTTTTTGCATCATTACAACTGTGTGTTGCCAGTAATAGTATACTTTCAAAAAAATTTAGTGATGGACATTTCTGAAAAGTCTTTTCAAAATGGCAGTTGGACACAGTACTGGAGGGACGTGCTGCAGTGCTCTTGTGCAAGGGATCCCCTTAATATGAGAGGTTGCCTTATAAAAGGTGTTTGTATACACATCTCACTGTGGTAATCCTTACCTGCATTTTTGGTTGTAAAACATGAGATTTCCATAATTTCAAAACCCTTGCAAAACATAATTGCATTATCGGTATGAATCAGAATAACTTACGTGTGGTTTTAGAGGATTTGAAACAGGATCTTGACGTAGATATCACAGGTATTTTATATGTCTTTTCTTTCCCCCCTTTTCAAATTCTGGTACAGTTTTGTTCATTTTAGTATAAATGTATTTTCCCTGTATCACCTGTGATTTACGTAGTGTTTCACTGTATCATCAATGCAGGATAGGAGGCTGTATGCAGCTGTGTGTTCCTTTTCTTTCACTGTTTCCCTCTGCCTCTTTGAGGGTTAATTCATATGTGCTGGAGGGGCTGCTCACAATTTGGGTACCATGTTCTACTCAGCTAACTTCAGTAAAGTCTTATATTGGGTATATCTTAACTTTTTTTGTTTTGTCAAGATGGCTCTTGAATGTGCTTCTCTGAAACTCGTTTTGGTGAACTGATTGCTGGTGTTAGATTGTCAAATAGGAGTAGGTTATCAGCCAACAGCTGTCTTACTGTATCAAAGACTTGTTTATATATGTGCTGTTTGGTTTCATGTAGTATCAGACTTCCATGGAGACAGAAAAGTGCTGTAGTATTTTTATAAATCTACTGAATTCCTAGTAGCTCTTGCATCAGTTATCTCTGGGAACTGATAATGCTGGGAACTGAGAAATAATGCTGGATGATTAAATGAGCAAACAAGAAGGAAAATATTTCTTGAAATAAAATGTTTTTACAAGCCTCTTAAATCACAGCTAAATTTAGGCGCTGTGGTGTTTTTCAAAGTGTTCCCTATGAACTGTGGACCACATATGAGAGGGAAGGGTATTTGCTGAACTATCACTTAGCAACATTAAGTGCATCCTGGTCTGTAGTCCAAAGCTGAGATTCTTTCCTTGTTCATCTCTTTTCCAATAAATAGAATTTCTGTAATGCAGTGAGCCCCTTGACAGCCATGAAAATACCTGCTTTCTTCAGGAAGCTGGCACAGCTGAAGATGAGCATGATCATTTCAGCTTTATGTCGCTTCAGAATAAGTGGGATCCTGCTTAGTCTTGTTAGCTGAGCTTTACATGTCAAGGCAAACAACTACCAAAATAAGTAAATAAATGAGGATCTAGGGGATAGAGAAGGGCTAGAAGCAGACAGGCAAGTGGGACATGGTTAAGTACAGATTAAAGTTTGCTTAGGCCCAATTTAGGGGTTATCGTCCCTCCTATGTTATGCTGAAAACATTAAAAATGTATTCAAGGTGCTTTTTGTTTTTTTAATGGAGCATGATAGCCTACCTCACTAGCTTAATAGACTTTTTGTAACAAAGTTTTCCTCTTTCCTTGAATTGAACTTTTAAACCTTTACTTGTAATTGAAATCATGATTTACTGTACCAAAAATATTACTTGCAACATCTAGTGGAGCTGGTTTCTGAACAAAGCCAAAGTTTAACAAGTTGTGGGCAAAGAAACAAAAGGAAGTTCAGACAGCTGCCAGTGTGTGCACTTTGGTTCTAGTTTGGGAAAGAACATTTCTCACAAGTCTACAAAACTGCCAGCACCCTGTCCACCACCAGAAGCATGTCAGAGCTAGGTTTTGCAAGTGTTCTCCTTTAATAATGACAGTCAAAAGAGCTGCTTGCATGTTTGTGCATGGAAGTGAATGTAGCCTCTGTGCCATTCAGTTGAAATGGAATAATGGACCTTGAATATCCACATTTGTACTCCTTGATCTTATGGCAGAATTCAATACAGATTAAGGAAAATATAATTTTGTATCCCTGGAAGTGCAGTTATGCAAGATATGTGGGGAGCTGGAAACTCCTCAGATACTTGCAACTCTTCCTGCTAGATTCTTTCAGGTCAGTCACAAAACTGAGGACCACCAGCATGGTGCTGTGCTGGCTTGAAATCCAATGATTTACAAATGTTGCTGTTAACTAGCAAGCCTTCTCAAAGTCAGTTTTGTCAACGTATTTTTTTTTTTCTGCATAGGGTTGTCTTGATGGAGGCAGGATCTCAGTGGTTGGTAAAGAAAAAAAAAAGGTGCTTTGTAGGATCACATTATATAGTGAAATACCCATCTGAACAGTATACCTGCATATGGATGAAACAGTTAGAAATCCTGTGGAGGGCTTCTTTGATTTTTGTTTTGATGGCTCTCTGTGGAGGGCCATCACAGTAACATACTGGATTACTTGGCAGGCTGAGACATCTGCTGGCACTTCCGAGGTGTAGGCTACAGCAGTGAGGTTTCCTATTGCATCATGCTGAAATCTGTCCAAAACATAATGGTATTTAGTAGTAAATGCCATTGTATAGAAATGAAACTGTATGAAATTCAAGATTGCAGGCTTTGTCTTCAAAAAGATTAAGGATCTTAAGGATCTTTTGCTCCTGCAAAGGTTTTATGGCAAGACTGAGGGCTATTATTAACAGTGCTGAACCCACAGAGAAAAGGAGCTGACAGAGGAGTGAAACCAGATTCTGGACTGCAGTGCAGCATATTATTAGGAGAACTCTATATGCACCTTGTCAGTGCCTGTCCTGTTAGAAATTGAATTTAGGTGTGTAATTGATATACTTAAAAGCCTGCTAATGGTATTTTAATGCTTTAAACTATGTACTTGTTTTGCTTAGTGTTTTGCATGAAGTGCCTCATTTTATGCATATTAGGCTACATAAGACACCTGTGCAGCTATTTGCTTTTTCAGGGATTGCTTGAGATGACTCTTAATCATTCCTTCCAGGTTACAGTCATCTGAAAACTTAATGATTTGCATGCTAATAGCTTTGTCTAAATTCTTAAGAAACTAGCACCCCCAGGGACCAAGCCATACCGACTTGCACCGAATATATACCTCGACTTTCTTCTCTTTCTACTTTTCACCATCCTAAACAATTGCTGTTAGTTGCTGTAATTTACTCCCTACCTCTGTGGTGAGGGGCTGTCTTTTATGGCTCCTACATCCAGCCCCTAAGCTTTTACTTGGACAGCCACCTGACACCCTACAGCTTGGTACTTTAGATGAATGATAAAATTTAAAAGCCTTGTAATTCAGCCTCTCCCTCTTTATACTCCTACTTCTGTGGTTCCCCTGTGATTGTGCAAGAAGTATTTTTGATACGTCCTCTCCAAATAGGATAAGAATCTGGAGGATGGAATGAAATTTAAATTGCAGCTCTGTCGCAAGATCACTAAAAATAGCAGGAAAATTATTGTTGACTTTGTCCAAACAAAGCAAAGCTTAGATTGTTGAAAATGCATCAACTAGCTGACATACAGAGAAGGTGGTGTAACCTAGTGAAGATGGGTCTTAGTAGTAGTGTAGTAGCTGTTAAATGCAAAAATTGAGGGAAATTACCATAAAGAATTGAAAGGAAGAAACCTGTTTATGGGGTGATGTGGTTTTCTTCTTTATTTTTTTTTTTTTTTGACATATGTTCAAACCTTGAAATCCTCCTGAGCACATTCTAAGTGAAGGCTAAGCAGCTGTCACTATATAGCAAAGAGCCTACTGACTTTCAGTGGGAAATGTGGTCACTAAATAGAGCTCAGGTGTAGGGGCGTGAACAGAAACCTGTTTAATTCTGAGCATGTCTTTTGTTCACCGAGAGTGGAGGTTATCAGCATCCCAAAACAATTGCCATGTAAATGACATGTTCAGATCTCATTATGGTTATCAGGGCATGTTGTTGGTGGACAGAAATTGAGTGATGCTGTTTTCAAATTATATCCTCAAGAAGTGTGATATTTGTACAAAATAATTTATGGCATCTAAAAGAAAATGGTTGCAGCCGGTTGCAAGCTGCTTCTGATGGTTAATTTACCTAGAAAACATGGCAAAAGAATGGATATGGGAAAATACAGTGTGTTTAAGCTGCATAGCACTGTGTGTTTGCCAGCTCCATTGCTTGTCTCTACTTTTTGTCCCTGTCATGAAGGGTTTTGTGAGACAGAAAGTTTGCAGGCAGCAATGGTGTGTTTTGGCAGGCCAGCTGATAGAGCTGGAAAATGAGGGCACATTTTTGGCTGCACAAAGCTCTCTTTGGTCGGGAGTAGCTGTTCAGGCAGTGGCTATGCTGTAACCAGAAGCAGATATCGATGTGTGTGTTCATCAGCCCGCTGCACTCCTGATAGGGAGTGATGTAATGTGTGGCTGGGGAGTAATTGCAGTGTTCTGCAAGAGGAGTTCAGAGAGTGGTTAGTGCAAAGGGCTTGCAGAGTTCTCTTTGTCTTGCAGAGTAATTATGATTGTTAAGGAGGAATGATTGAGCACATGTTACTTATTTACAGTGAGGTAAGGTGGTGTATATAGAAAGGTTGGTGCCCTTTTTAGGGACTGATGTTCCTCCAGCCAGCCACACCACATCCTTGGCTGATTTACTTTGTACTCATTAAGGCAGAAGTTCATCTATCACACTGCAAGAGCAGGGATAGGTCTTTTTATATGAAAGTTGTTGGACTGCCTTTCAAAATACCATATCAAAAAAATATGGTAGGATTTTTAACAAGATACAATGATCACTTGTATAATGATGTCTTCCAGCACTGCAGCACTGTCTTGTTTTTTTTTCTTCTCAATTATTCGGTCTTGCAAAGTATTTATTACAGTGTTGGACAATCTAAACTTGATACATTACTATGCCAAACTGAGGTATTTGTAAGTGATGTGCTTTGGAAATGTATGGCAGTTTATCAGTAAGTGAAGTGGTGCTTCACATTAGCATTGTCATTATTAAAAATCCCACCAAATTCTAATTCAATACACACACATATACACACACAAACACACACACACATATACATAGTAAATACTGTAATATTTATTCTGTGTCCATAGCTTTTCACCATGAAAGACAAAACAAATGTCCATTGCTGGCTCTTACTAGTTGTGGCTTTCTACTCTAAAAGAAATATGTTATTTCTGCAACAATAATTTGCACTGTAAAAATGTAGTTAAATAATTATCTGATAGTTTTACTGAAACTTTCTTTGCTCTTGTTGCGTTTCCTTTGCCTGGGACTTCCAGCTGCGTTACGCTGCCTTTACTTCGTCTTTCAGATGACGACGTGGACCTGGAAGCTTTGGTGAACGACATGAATTCCTCGTTTGAAAGCTTATACTCTACGTGCAGCGTGCAGTCGGAAACCGCTCCGCTCCTTCAGAACGGCCAGCTGAGCCGCAGCCAGCTGCCCTCGCCGGGCCCCGGCACCCTGCAGCCCATGTCCCCCAGGCAGAAGGTGCAGCGCTCCCAACCCGTGCGCATCATGGCAGTCAGGTAGGGACAAGGCGCTCGCCTCCTATCCCAGAAGTTGTCGTGAGCTGGCTTCAAAAGAACTGTGTTTCTAAACAGGAGATACGCTTTGTTTATGAACTTAATAGTGCTAGACTGGGTTTTTGCATAGAAAAACGTACTAAGTAGGTGAAGGACATAATATTTCCATGTATTATCACCCTTCTTTTAGACAAGTCTTGATGTTTCTGCAGTAGCTGATTGGTAGAAGCATGTCATTTTTGCCAATTGACAGAAGCTATATCAATATTTGTTGGGGTTTTTTTTCCAAACTGTTAAAACCAGTGCTCTTGAGTCTGATATCTATTGGCAGCCTATAGGTTTTATTAAACATAACAGATCAGGTAGATAGATGAGGCTGTGCTCAACTGCTTTTAATATACAGAAAGTGCCTCTCTATGGAGGTTTCCTGAATGGTTTAAGACCAACAAACAAAAATGGAGCATGTCTTAGTTATTTATCTGTTCTTCCCAGAGCACTTTCAACTCACTCACTTGAGTGCACTGTGTAAGTCATTACCAAAATAAAGTGTTAAACTTGTCTCTTGTTGTAAGGCTGAGGACTGAAATTCAGGTTTCTAGTGGAAAACTCTTGATGGTGGTGGGAGAGTATATAGGTGATGTACCGGTTCTCAAAATCTTTTTAGGCAGCAGGAGGAAGGGAGCTCCTGTTAGCATGAGTAGGTAAATTAATTTCTTTCCTACTAGCTAACAGCTTCTTCTTTGAAGGAAGTGAAAAGTAATAATATAATACAAGAAAAATTCCAAGTGTGGAAGTGATGGCTTCTAACTGTTTACGCTGATGTATTGCTTATGGGAAGCTTTTCTATTTGAATGGGTGTGCAGTGCAACTAAGTCAGCTGATGGTGCCATCAGTTCTACAGGTATTTCATAGTTAACATCGAATGGGGCTTTACTAGAAAATGTATTCTCTGGAGTACTGTAACTGTTGATGTTTTGTAAATATCTCTGCCCAAACACTTAAATTATTTTTGGTATTTAAAAACTTAGCAACTTTTATTTTGAGAACACTCTGCCGTTTTGAAATCTGTACTTCCATGCACACCAGAACATCCTGTGTTTATCATCATCAAAGAAGGTTATGATGAAGCTTCTCTTCAGGGTTATCTGGACCCATCTTGTTTGCCACCAGAACAGGGTGATTGACTGTGGTCTCCGAGGAGCACAGGATTTTGTGTGTATCAGTTACGAAGTAAATGATCCACTGGCAACAGTACATGCACAGCAGAGCACAGCACAGAGAATTCCCAGCTTCAGGAAACCACACCTTTTTAATTATACTGAATCTGTGGCTCCACTTCTTATAGTGGAGGTCAGTCAAAAACTTGCATTACGGCACACTGTTGTATAGATATGACATGTCTAGTGGCCTGAAGAAATCTTACACTGTCATTTTACCCTGTACTACAGAGAACTGCACACATAGGGAGCACAAAAAATAAAAAAAGAACGAAGCAGGTCAAATAGTTGTTGGCATAGTTCATAGTTACAGTTGGAAGCTGCTATTTATTGCAACCCCCCAGATTTTAAGAGTCACTCATGGAACACCAAGGCAGCTAAACTGCAGGACAAAGTTACCCATGGAGCATATTTCACAGTAGTTAAATTTTGTCATCCTCCTGTACCATCTGGTACAGGCCAAGGCAGTGAGAGTACCCAAAGTGGGACGTGCTGCCAGGGACAAAGCCAGCAGTTGTCTCTCAGGCAGCTCTGCTAAGGAGGCTCTGCTTGCTGAAGGCATGCAGAAAAATGAGAGCAAACCGAGTTTTTAATGATTGCCTTTCAAATCCATGAGTTAGTTGATTTGGAAACTTTCATGATTGCCACTAGATGGTGCCTTCTGCTTAGGCATTGAAGGGCAGCCTGCTGCAGTCAGCTAGTGCATCTTCAGTGGTGATGCCCTGGCAGCAGGGAAACCAAAAGCCATCTGTGTAGTCGTGAATCGGTCTTACAGTTTTTCTGGTAGGTTTTAGTTTTTCTTTTGTTGGTGTGGGCACTGTAGGTGTACTATAATCTGGAACTTGAAACTCTGTTATATGTAGACTCATGAGGCATACTTAGGTGGATGCAAACTTGTCTGAACTGTAACTGTACAATGGGCATAAGGTGGGAGGGTGTAATTCCAGCTTATTGCTGAAGCTTTTGCTAAAGTCTTTGCATTTTCATTTCTCCAGGAAATGTCGACTTGCTTGGAGATAGAATCTGGTATTATAATGAGGTGACAATGTTGGTTTAAGTGTCAGCTTAGAGAATTTTACTGTGGGGTACATGTTTGTTTTCAAATCCACTTGGAATTTGGGTCTGACTGACTGCCATTGTTTTCTCCTCTTTCACATTGGTTTGGAAGAGCTTTACTGACTTTCTGGCACACACAGCTTAAGCTTGTAATCTAGTGCTTACAACAGTGAGTACAGACTGATATTCCTGTTTATTTTATTTGCACAGTTACCTCTGTTACTCACCCAAGTAATCAAATTATGAGCAACGAAACAAGCATAGATGCCTGACTGGTCATTTTTTACATGCAATTACCTACTCTGTGCTGGGAGTTGCTGTAACTGTATGGTAGTTACCTAGAAAAAGAGTGAGTTTGATTCCCTGTCTTTAGTGTCATTATTACAAATGCTGGGGCAGGAGAGCCAGGTCTAGTGATGCCAGTTTGCTCCTCTTAATTCATAGTGCTTCTGTGTTTATAGGCGTCTTCAAGAAGAAGAACAGCAATTCCGAACATCATCTTTGCCAGCCATCCCAAATCCCTTCCCAGAACTTTGTAGCCCTGCAAGCTCTCCAGTGCTGGCCCCTGGATCTTTACCTCAGAGTCAACCTGCTAGTAAGCATGTGAGTATGGGATGAAGCTTTGGGTCATCCATTTGCGTGCAGGCCAGCAATGGACTACTTCATTTTGAAGGCAGAAAGAAATCTTCCAGATAAGTGAAAACACCTGTAGACTTTGTCTGTGAGTAGGGCAGCACTGGCCGAGAGAGTATCTTCAAATAGGCTTCAGGCCATTTTTGGAAAGGTTTGTAAGAAAGAAGTGTAAAAATGAAGTAAGCCTCTTTCAGATAAATGCATGTTGTGAATGGAGCAGTAGTGCTTATATCTTCAAATTTTGTTATTCAACCTAAAATTTTACTAATTCTGAAGTCAAATGAATTAGCTTAGAATTGGATGATGATCTGTGCCTTTTATACTGCATATTCTAGGTGCCACAAAAACACTGAACAGCTGAATTCTTTAAAGACATGGTAGTGCTTTATTTGCTATTTTTCATGCAGCTGCTCAAAAAGGTGTTCTTAGAGCTTATAACTAGGCACAGCTCATTGTAACAGGTTTTAAAGGGAAGGTTGTCCCAGGGAAGGCTGGTGGAGTAATTTTCTGGATTCTTGGCCCAGTTAAGATAGCCCAGACTGAGTTCTCAAGTGGTCCACAGCAGTAACCTCAGCAACACAGCAGTTTTTCTTCTCTGTCCTACTCCAGTCTATAAGAAAGCATCATCTTGTTTTGTATCATTCCTCAAGCGCACTTCAAGACTAAAGCTGGGCTAAGAAACCTTTATTTTGTAAACTGTGCTGACCTGCATGGCAATGAAAGGATGGGTTACTCTGACTATTGGCTTACACCAATTCTGTCCTTGAGTACCCAAAATTTTGAGGAGTTCTGTGTCACTGCTGAATTAGTTTGTAATTAGCTCCTACATCATCTCTGAGAGATAAAGGGCTTGGGTGGACAGTTCAGCTACAAGCAGTAGACCCACGTGTGTGCCCTGGCGTGTTCTGTGTTGCGTTACAGCACCATAAACATCTGCCTCCTTTCCTGAGAGACACACTGCATCTCCACTGGTTTTACTGTATTTCTTACAGATACAAGACAGACAGGTAACCAAATCATGCCCTGGGGGAAAAAAAAATTGAGCCATCCCATTGGGAATTTATCACAGGGGTCTGTCAGTGACCCAGGTACTGGCTAAGCAGAGAGGTTTTTTTGCCAAGGCAGTGTTGATGTGACTCTGGGGAGATAAAACCAGGGGCAATTCCACCTCCTGGCACTTGCCAGCAGGACAGCAGCACAGCTGTCTTTCTGAAATAAACTTTAGTTTCTGATGAACCTGTGTTTACCTCTCCAAATATTCCCTGGATTCAGAGTTTCTTTGCCTTTTAGATGTATGTTTTACTAAAATTACCCAAGCCACCCTTAACTTGGCTCTGTAAAACCTTAAGGAACCCCAAATGATCTGTGAGTCAGTTTCTGATGGAATTTAGAAACCAGTGGTTTAACAGCAGATAAATATAAAAATAATCAGTCTTTTAATGTATGTAAGAAGATGGCTATAAAGGCAGAATAGAAGATCTTTTCTTTCCCCAAGTTTTACCTTCTAATTTAATTTAAAATTATTCTACTTTACTTTAAAGAGAAAATTTTGACAGATGTTTTGGAAGCCTAAAATGAAATAATTTATATTGTATAGACATGCTTGCTGCTGAATTTTTAAATCAAAGATAATCCATTATAGTGGTAAAACATTTTAAGATACAAGCTTAGGAGGTAAAGCTTGTTGGGCAATAATGGTTTCTTTTTTAGATGCAAATGCACTGTGTTTCAGGATATCAGCTCATTGGAGGCAGTTGAGAAACACTGGCTTGGGGTGAGGGAAGAATAGCCAAGTGTTCTTTTCCTTTCTAACAAAGTATTTTGCTCTCTTTAATGAAGGGTTAGAGAAACAAACTGAAAAAAAACCTTCTAGTTTTAAAGTATTAACAGTAAAGGTAAAAGAGAGTAGGTTTGGTTTCTTCATGAAGGAAGAAAACTGCCTCAGGTTTAAACATGGAATATCCCTGGGTAACAAAATAATCTCTCTGTTCAGCTTCCTTGTAATTTGTTTAACTCAGTTTTAGTTCCTGTCATGGGAGTCTGCTAAACATCAAGAGTAAAAAAATCATTAGTAGCTTAAGAAACGTTATACATTTTTCCAACTTCAACCCATTAAAAATGTAGAGTTTGGGAATTTGAGTAAATGATTTTAGGATATGCTCTGGCTGAGATAAATGTCTGTCAATACAATACAAGCTACTGTTTAATAAAACTAGTGATGAGCTTAGTTAAGGGACTGCAATAGCAAGTCTTAATGCCTGGCAGTTAGGGAAAATAAGTGGTGCTTTAAGGAAAATATAAATACAATGTTAAGTCCTAACCAAGGTAAAACATCAAGATGCTTAATTTCAGGTTCTCTGCTTGCAAATTATGAACACGGATTAAAATTGGAGATGGGAACGAGCCATTCTGTTTACATGGGATTTATGAGGTGCTAGTGAATTCCTTTGGTGCTTCTCAAGAATTTACAGGTAAATAAGCAAAGAGCAGTTCCAGCCAGCAGTGCTGCAGCTCTGATCACACAGGGCATCATGGCACACAGATGGTGTGGAGGAAGTGCTGCCTTTGATCAGCTCTATTTGTGGCACTTGAGAGGGTCTCAGGTTAATGTGGCTTTTAGGGATTTCAGAAAGAAGTGAGTGTCTTGTTTGCTGACCATGTGAAACAGGAGAGAGATCACTGGGAAACTGGAGGGTCTGATGACTTCATAAGAAAGGAAATGTTAGTATTGTTCCTCCTGGAACACCTCAGTGTTATTTCATAATTGTAAATACAACTCTGCAGTGATAAAATCTAGTAGTGGTTATGCAAGAGGAATTTGAAGATTCAGTCTTGTTAAACACAGAAGAGTTTCATGTCATATTGGCAAACCTTAGGCATAAAGAAATTCCAGCTCTATTCAAGTTTTACCAAAAGTTATATGTTTTCCCAGTATATTGTTCCCTATAGGAAAAGGATTCATGTGTGAATGAAAGAGTGAGTAAAGGAACTTTCAGGTCATAAAGTTTGAATTATATTTTTGGTTGAAAAAATTTATATTGTCTTGCCTCATACGCAAAATTTTATTCTGTAGCTGGAGCCTGAGATAGAAGCAACAAGAAATTTCTGAGTCTCTTTCTGATTTTTTTTGGTGCAGTTACTACTGCTTTTTCTTTAACAAGTAGTTCACAGCATTTCTTTATGCACTACTCTGCATTTATTTCATACTCTTGGCTCAGAAAAGAAAGGTAAAAACAGTAAAACAGTGAAAAATAACTGTAATAAACCTTTCATACTTTTTTGTGCTAAGTTTTTTTTTCTGTCTTCTCATGGTGACAAAGCATTTTCTTTATTGTACTCAAAAAATGCAACAATTTCATATTTTTGAAAATATTTCTGTGAAGTCTGTTAGGTAATGGTACTAATTTCACCAGAGCAGGAAGCAGTATTCCACCTCTAACTCTGCTGCCAGTCAGGCACTGAATATTGCTTTTAGAGATGATGGCTGTGTACTGCAGCAGCTCCCCAGAAGACAGCAGTGGGAAATAACAGGTCTTCAGTACTAGCACAAAACTAAAGCATGTGTAGGCAAATGAGACAGTCATTTAATGGGAGAACCAATCTGGGAGGCAAAACTTGAGTGTGTTAGGCTTATTGAAATAATTTAAGATTTGCTTGTTAGAGTTTTTGGGTTTTCTTTTCTTTTTTTTTTTTTTAAATTCTGGATAATCTTATTTACTTTAGAAAAAGACCTTAATCTTGTGGATAATTTTTTTCTGAGCATATGAAGCTTGTGAAACTGGCACATTATTTAGTAGTAAAAGACTTAGTAGAGAATTAACTGTGAACTTTGAGGTTAGATTTCAAAGTCTATCCTGCACTGAACAACATCCACAGTGGCAGCATCTGTGCTAGTAGGATTGTGTGACCAAACAAACTTGGTTATAGACATTCAAAAATTATTTGTAATTAAAGAGATACATGCCTCTTTGGAGTTCAGCAGTATGATCCTTTATTACAGGTCTGCAGGTGGAAATGACCTACTTTGAGCTTAGTTTTGCAGTGAAAAATGTTGCATGTCGTGTTGTTAATAGTGAACAGCACATGGGTCTGCAGGAACTGGCACAGCTGAAGTTTTAGTAAATGTGGCCAACCAGCTGGTGAACACCTGGATGAAAAGTACCAACTGGTTGTGCTGCTGAGTCAGTAGCTACTTCAGTTGCTGGTGTGGTGAGTGGGACAGCACAGATGTCTTGTGCTTGGGGAAACCATGATCCTTCAAGTGGTAGCTGACAAACAACTCCTAAATCCTTGAGTTGAGAGCAGAGTTGTCTGTGAGCATGGACAGGAGGCTGACAGGAGAGGAGCTCCCTGATCAGTGCATGCCCAAACACTCCCCTCTTCATCATGTGCCTGATTGTCCTCTGAGTGTCATCCATCTGCACATCACCGCAGAGCCCAAAACTTCAGCAGACCTCTGAGAGCACTCCCACTTTCCATGCTTAGGAAGGGCAGGAAAAGGCATGAGCAGGAAGGACATGGTCTGGGTGACACCAGGGGCATTGCAAGACCACTTGATATTTTTCTCTCCCTTTTCCTCACATCTTCGTATGTATACCTACATGCACACCTACAAACACAAAACCACCTCACGTCTGAGGAGGGGCAGTGGTTGCAGGCCAGGAGAAGGGGCAGCTGAAAGTTTTTAACACATTGTTTACTTAACAGGATAAATATGTTTTCCTAAGAAAAATGGAAACCAGAAAATTGCACCAAACCAAGACCAAACATTTGTCCAAAAGATTGCTAAAAACATCAGACGGCTACCTTAGTGCCAGTTGAAGTCCATCTTTGTGTTGCTGGTATAAACGAAGAGCTAGTTGGTAACTTAGGCTATAATTTCTGGTTGTGTACAAATATTTTGGAAAAAGCATGCAATAATTACATGTAGGTCACTGCAATGCCACAGGATATTAGGCTTAAGTATCTTGTGTGAGTCAATGAAGCTTTCAGCTGTAAAAATAGGGCAAATTTCTCACATCCCCCCTCTATACAGCCCAGGCAAACTTCCAAAAAGCAGTTTGATGTACCCAAATTATTTACTCTTTTCTAGCAAATTAAATTCACAAATGGCTATGAATTAATGTCATTCTTTTTTCTGGATTTAGTTACCCTTCAAGGGAACTTGTGTAAACAGACTTCTTAGTTTTTATTGTTCTAATTACACGTTATGATGCATATTTTTTTCTTTTTCTTCCCATAAAACTTTTATATTGGGTCTTTTGAAGATGAGGATGTTGATTTTCTAAAGAGAAGCTGTATAAAAATATTAACTTCTGTATAATGAAGGCATTATGTAGTAAATATTTTTCATGTGTCACAGCAAGTTTTGTACTTGATCCTTCAGTGGAAAAATCTTTAGCAACAAGATATTTTGAAAATAAATACTGACATCTAAGTGAGTCAGCAGGGAATTACTTTCTCTAAACGGGCCAAACCTATAGCTGGATATAATCTGGTCATTTCCTTAGGTCCAAGTCCAGGCATTTGCTTTGGCCCAACTTTAAAACATGGGTTTTCATGAGTATCTGCCATGACACATCATGTTGTTTCTCTCAAATCTTTCTTGATGAAAGTCTCTTATGCTACATAAATAAATCATACATAAATTGCTCTGCAGCATGTTTAACTCAGGTGCTTTTTTTAAAGGCAGTTGCAATTGTGTTTGGAAAAAAGTAGGGAAAGAGCAGGCCTCTGCTGCAGGGCTGTGATGTAACTGCAAGAAAGCAGGCCTTTGGGTGCCCCTCTGTCATTTGGAGAAATAACACTTTCCCAAACTAAATGAGCTTGATTTGATGCGCAGTGTCAGAAGGATGTTGCATTACTTGTCATGTTATGTCCTCTCTGGTGGAAACATGTTGTCCTGAAATCAGGGTGGGGGTGAGTTCACATCGTTCTGAAAGTCGCATTTACTCATTACTGAAGAAGAGAGTGATGAATGTCTTGTGGTCTGATGAGCCTTCTGGGCTAAGCTCAAGGCCAGCAGCCCTCGGTGCTGTTAGTTATGGTCACCAGGCGGGTCTGCAGCTCTCCAGCTGGAGCCCTGCATGTGCCCTGCTGGGGACTGGGATCAGCACAGAGACAAAGCTGCTGTTTCTCCTTCGTCATGCTTCTTACAGTGAGAAGCTTTGTGGTAGAAAGAAATGAGTCTCTTTGTTCTTGCTTTTTTGGGAAGTGCCAGAACAGTAGTTACAGTCCCAACATGAATTACTGGAAATATTAAGGGCATCTCATGATCAAACCCAAGACTTTATTTGTTGGGATTTTTTTTGTTTCTAATGACACAAGGCTGGCCCGGCTCCCTACCTGGAAGTGATGCTCTGGCTGTGGGGGTGTGCTGGGAGGATGGCTGTGTGCTCAGAACCAGCAGAGAACACACTGTGCATCACACAGGGCAGGGTGGAACTGACCTGGCCCAAGCCTGCCTTGCTCCCTGTGTGCTGGTACCCCCACTGGCTCTCCAGCCACACAGTAATTTTTGATGTTGTTTTAAAAAGCTCTTGCACAGTAATAACACTGAGTAGTCCATGGTATTTGCACCAGTAACTGCGTTAGTGTGTTCGTACTACGTTTTTGTGTGTGCATCTTAGATATGTGTGCCTTTGAACATTTTGTTGCACATTCCTCTTGCTATATTTTATTAATGGCAAAGTAAGAATATAATTTTGCTGTTCTGTGCTTTGATCAGGAATTGACAGAACTGAGGAGCGATCAGGTTGAGAAGGCAGTGAAAAATGGGAAAGCATAATATGAGAGGAATTGTAATTCTCTCTGTGCCTAGTGAGGCAGGCAACAATGGGTTTTGGTGTAAACATAAGTGCAATAGGGAATTAAATAAAACCCCAGAACTGTATTGAGTGACTGTAATTATAGCATAAACTAATGGTTAAGATGAATCAGAGAAGTCATAACTTTTTGCTGGTAGCCTTTAAGGATTCATTCAACCAAGTAGGAATAGCCACACTGAGTCTCTGTGACATCTGTGCTGTCTGGACTCTAGGTGTGAGTTCAGGTCAACTTTAGACATTTTGGATGGAAGCTTTTTGGGGCCTCTGCTATCCAGTGGGGCAGGTGAAAGAAAGCACCAGCTTATAGTTTAGAGCTTCTGCTGTGTGTATCCTATGTGACCGTGTGGCACCAGTTTGTTGCCAGCAGCTGGTAGGTGAGTTGACCTCGAGGTCCTTCCCAAGATGAGCTGTGGCAGCTCTTGCACAGCTGTGCTGGCACCTGCTGCTGAGCTGCTGGTGATCCCTGGTGGATGCTGTGGATGTATGGAGTGCAGGACTGGGAAGACACCCAAGTTTTTCCTTGCTTGTTGGCATCTACTTCTAGGGATGGAAGGCAAAGCCAGTGTTTAGTTTGTTCCTTTCCAATCCATCAGTTGTTGCTTAAGTGTGAGGAGGGATGCTGTTCATTCAGAGAAGGTAAAAGGCTTCTTTGGACTTGTTTTAATTTTCTGGACAATGCTCTGTGCCCACGATTGAAGTGGAAGTCTATTTGAAGTGTCCCTCTTCACTTAGGTACTGTTTGTGTGTGTGGATGCATGGGGCAGAAGGAACTTGGAGTTAGTTCATTATTTTGGTAGTGGGATGTTTTTGCATTGTGCCAGAGCTTGCAGATATGGTTTCGTTCCATTTCCTAAACAGAGGGAAGTGTCAGTTGGAATTTAATAGCATTTTTGTATTAGAAGAATACCACTGAATTAATTAAATCATTGTGGGATGAGTTTCAATTCTCTGTGCTCTTGATTTATAGCCTCCTATTGCTATCAAATTCTTATTATATTATTCTTCCTCCTAATAGGAGTGCAGATTTACTGTACTAAAAAGTAATTTTGTTTAATTAATGTAAGTACCTTCAATCTTTGCTTCATCCTGGTTGTAATCTGAACATCATTTACAAAATTTACATAAAAGTGAGTTTAATTTGGACTTGCTAAAGGACAAGTCATCATTGGTTCATGGAAGCTACATCTCATGTTTCTCCATTGTCATTGGAATTGTTCATTCTCTCCAGTAGTAGACCCTGCTGCTGCCAGGGTTACTGGAGCTGGTTTCTCCTGCTGAATTTCAGGAAGCAACAGAATTGGAAATACTATTGTGCTTCATACCTGGAGTGTTTGGGTTTCTTCTGGTGTTGCTGAGGGAGAAATGAATAGCACTTTGAAACAAAATGGATTGACTATCAGCTAGAAATTTGGATCCAAGATCCCACATTGAGCATGGGATGTTTCTGGGGAATGTGAATAAAGTAGCTTTGTCACACCAGACTTACATCTAGTGAGATTTCATTTACAGTAAAGAAAACACTGTTCAGTAAGTATTTATGGGAAAAGAGGATGAAAGTGGGAGAGACATTTAAAAGCTGCTTCTGTGTCTTACCAAACAGGTGCCACTTTATAACACCCAGGTCTTTTCAGATACCCCTTTCATCTGCCTAGATATCTTGTCTGGGCAGAGTGAGGAGCTGCTCTGTTTTTTGGGTTATTTAGAGATGGGCTATGAGGACACTGCTTCACCCTGCACACACACACACAAAGTTTACAGTGTGCCTTGTCCATCCAGACATTTCCTTACCATCCTTGCCAGAATAGGTAATAAGAATAGGAAACAGCCATTCATAAGGAGCAAAAAAAAAAAAACAAAAAAAAGGAAAAAAAAAAACCCCAAAAAACAAAACAAAAAAAATTGCTGAAAAAAGGAGGTGCAAAACATTAATGAGAGTATTCTCAGCTAAATAAGTGTCCCCATAGTAAAACACCTGGATTTAATTTTTCAGACAAGTTGCCCTTAGGCTTCTATGAGTCATTTAGAACATGTCCTTGCCTGCAAACTTTAAGATCATCTAATTACTCTGAAGTTACTCACTTGTCACATTGCTGCCAGCTACACTTATTTTCCTTATTGCTTACTAAAATCTACGCGAAGCAAGGCAACCACAGTGTTTCAAGAGCTTATAAATAGCTTTACAGATTTCTCAGCAATTCTCATTTACCAAGTACTCCGTTCTGCTGAGCAAGCTATAGATGGGATCTTTCATAAGCATCAGGTATCAGGTACCCAGTTTTAGCATTGAAAAATACCTGTTGTGCTTCAGTTTATGAATGCTTTTTACTAAGTTGTCACAAATTCCAGAGCAGTGTTATGTTTAAATGTTTGAAGTATATATATATATATATATGTATAAAAACATACACACACACACACGTACATCTATATGATTGTGTATAGGTGAAAATCAAAATATTTCTTTCAGTGCTGTCACCTTATAATGAATTGGACATGAATGGGACAGCTTGTAAAGAAATAGACATTAAATACATAAAGATCACCCTCCGCTTCATGAGGCAAAGAAAAGAAAGCTAATGTTACAGGAATAATGTTACAGGACTATTACATCTAGTCATACAAGTAAAACATTGTGTTTGATATTCTCAGTGTGATTTTCTGTGTTGTATGCTGGTTTGTTCTATGTATTTTTTTTCCCATGCCTGACCTTTGAATTTATTTTTTTTTAAACAAACTAGCTTGTTAAAGTTTTGTAAAGCTCTACAAGTGAGGCTGAGCCTTGGCTCTTGTTACAGCCTTGTCAAATGAGCATGCTCTAAAAGGCAGACTCATAATGCTTTGCTGAAAAATGCTCTTGCTGCACTTGAAGCTAATGTCATTCCATTTCCAGCATTTAAAAGGTCCTAAATATATTTGAGAACCTCTTTTCTTGTCTTCATGAGTGGTGCTGAGACTGGATTTTACTACTGAATATGGATCCAGTCGATGTTTTAGGTGAAAGTTTTGGTTTATGCTTTTGTTTTTCTTTGAGCATACTTACCCACCATGATTTGCATCCTAGTCTCTTGGGGATTTTGGTTTTATTTTTTGGCATTGAGTTGTTGGAGTTTCTTTGCACACATGGAAAAGGTAATCTAAATCCTGAGTCTTTCATCTTCTGCAGGGAGAGGCTGTCATTCCAAGGGAAGTGAAGTGCTTGTCAGCTGGGGGGGGCGTGAGAGCACCACATTCAGTCCAGGGATAAAGATTATCAATTTCTAGCCATTTGTACAGAGTAACACATTTTTCAGTATTTTCTAGGATATTAATAAGGAGAAAATCAGGAGACTGCCAGCTATATTTGTGCAAATGTACCTTCAGTATAATTTCCCTTTTCTCCCAGTGAACATTCAGTTCTGTGTTGCACTGCATGCAAGTTACAAATGAGCATTTGCTTACAGCCTAATTAAGCATAGCTTAGAGCTGTACTTAAGTGCAACACTTCAAGTAATACGGAGGAACTTTAAGCCTAGCTGGCTAACAAGAAAATAACTTTGTGCTCTGCCCAAGGTTGCGCTAGCTGCTGTGTCTGTAAGGTTTCATTGTGTCTTGCCCTCTGTGTCCATGAAATAGCATGGCAATCTTGGGCAATCTTCAGAGGTCACAGAGAAACCTTTTAGGATTTCAGTTATAGCAAGAAATCCTGCAAGAAGTGAGACAGCATGATGGAGTCTTTCAGTGAGTAGAGAAATTGACTGTGCAGCAGATGCTGGCTGTGGGTGTCTCCAGCAGCTCATTCATTGATGTCTGAATGGCTCTGAGGTGAAAGACTGCTGTGATGGTGTATAATCACTAAAATGAAAGAGTTGAATGAACTTCATTGGAAGCTTTCTATATGTTACTTTTATCCCTTAAATAATAAAATTACATAGTAGCTCTGATGATGGTGAAATAAATTTTACAGCACTGTAAACATGCATCAGTTTCTCTGCTTTGTCTCTTTCCCAAACTTTCTCCAGTGTGCAGCTGTAAAAGCTGTGATGTTTAACTTGTCTATCAAAATGCTCAAGGATTGTGTGCATGGAAAGGGCTTGTTTCATCCCTGTGCCAGAGGCCTGGAAGTGCTAATAGCCCTACATTCAAATACTAGCCATTAAGAAAGGGGAGACCCTAGTAAAATTCCAGCAAAAATAATATAAAAAGCTTGTATGGTGTCAGACATGATTCATAATGACTGCATTCTTTGAGTCTGCAGAAGTCTCTGCTTTCTGCGTAATTGAGTTCATCTCTACTACAGCTACATGTTTTCTGAACATAATAGGTGCAACTTGGTGGCAACATCTAGGTGTGAGGACTGATGGATTGTGGGGGAAATAATTTATTATCTTAATTTCTTTATTTTAAAATACATTAATGTAGGGAAGGAGAAAGTAATTCTTTTTCCTCTCAAATTGACCCAATATTTATATAAAATTTCAAACCATTAAGATCTGATTTCAAGAAATACATTAGAAATATTTGAAGAGAAGGTATTTAAAGTCTGACTGGATTGCTCAGATTGCTTGGTGTAGACTTGCAGTTAGTGCAGAACTCTGACCCTGAAATGGAAGGAGTTCTTCCATGATATTTTTGTACAAACCTAATTGTGTTGGTGCAAAACTTTTGCAAGGCAAATTTTCCTACAGTGACTTAACAGATCTTTTGGATGGTTGGTGAAGAGTACTTCTTTATGCTGGGCAATTCTGCTTTTGCACTACAACCATAAAGAAGTATTTTTGAAGGACATATTTGACTTTGTGTAACATGGTAGTAAATCAAGTTTGTAACTGTAGCTGAATTACCAGTATCTGGAATTAAATACCTATTTTGATTATTGATTGCATATTGAATTATAAAACATGTGCATTAATTTAAAACAAACTTGGAGGTCTTTATCTACAAAAGACAAGTAGTAGGAATGGCTGTGCTCTTCATATTATTTGCTGTGCAGTGGCATTGTTTTTTTTTTGTTGCTGGAAAATGTCACATAGACTAATGAACATATCCAGCATAGTTGTTTTGTCCACCTCCAAGGAGCCCTTTTTTGAATCTCAGCTTGGCAGAAGTGGAGATAAAAAAACTTTAACTTCAGAGGATGATACTGGGATTTCTTGGTGAAGGTAATCCACTTTTTTTGTGTTGGACTTCCTTACATGAGTGGTCAAATCAGAAGTTGGCTCAATCTCAGTGCATAGTCTCATAAAAGCTCTGTCAGCGATTTGGGTTTAATCACCCTTAGGTTGTCAGATCCTGGCTGTCAAATTCAGATATGATAGTCCCAGTCTTTTACTGTCTTTCTGTTCACAGACTTCTTCAGGTAGATGCTTGCTTCCTGTCAAAAACAACAGCAAGTTCTATTTTGGTAAGGTGTTGCATTCCATATTTTGCTTGATGAGTCTTATGGTCTGACCCAGGGACCTTGTTGTGTGCTATTCCTCCTCACTTCTTATTTGGGTTGCTTGTCTCCAGTTAATGGTGACATAGGGAAGTCCCTTTCAAGGGCTTTCATGCTGTCTTAGGGTAGCAAAGCTATAAAAGATGTGTTGCACAAGTGCCTCTTCTTCTTTCTGTTGACCCCAGTGGGAACACAAATGACTGGTGAAGACAGGATGTGCTTTGGCTAAGGTGGCTAGTGACAGCTGAAATGACTGCCAACTCTGTGTAGTTCAGGTGGAATGCAAGCCAGGTAGTGATCTGGGGTCATGAAGATCCTTTCCTTCCCTTAAGTTACCGAGCCGTTTTATTAGGACCAAATTGGGCCTTGTTTTTAAGTGGGAAATTATTGTTGACCATGTGCCTGAATGGCCAATGTCCTCAGTTACTTCTGCAAGAAACGGCAGAGTTTGTTTATCTGGAGAGATGCTGGCAGCTCCAGGGCTGATTCTTTTCCATCATTTGTTAAGGGCTTGTGAAAAATTGAGTTTCCTATCACAGTCTTTTTGTGCAAAGTTAAGTCAGTACTCTTCCACATCTGTTTAGCAGTTTCCTTTCTGTGTGCAGTGTTCAGACATCTGAGGTAGTCTTTTCAGTAGAAGAATTTAGGTAAGAATTAGGGAGGGATTACAGACTTTCATGGACAGATAGCTTTAGCCTCTGGTACTTTATACACAGTAGTGATGCCAAGGAGGAAAAAAGAAAATTTAATAATAAATGGGATTGTGGGCTGGGGAAATACCTATTCTTCAAGAGCCAGTAAGCCCATTGAGGGGAGAGCAAGAGCAAGAGTTTCTAAGGGAGAGGGTTGAGGAACTGGACTGCCATTTCAGAAAGTGACTTACCTCTGATTTGCTTTCTGATTTTGTACTAGGGAAAGCTGCCCTGAGCTCTTGTTTTGTGTAGAAAAACAAATGCAAGAAACTAGAGTCAATTTGTGAAGAAGGAAGGAGGTTTAATTTCCCCAGCTGATGATCTTTGTGACAAAGTCATTAAGATCTCTTTCTGATGTTTTAGCTAACTAAAACAGCTGAATTTGTCATCTCAAGGTGCTTTCCATGTTGAAACCCAGAATAAGACTACCTGGTAATTTATCTAATCCAGTTTGTACATATGGAAAATAATGGTGTCTGCAGAGAAGATTAAGACATTTGGCTTGATGGGGCACTGTCCATGGAAGTGAAGTGTGTTATATCACACTCGAAGAGGAATGTACCTTTTCACTTTTTTAAATGGGGTTTTCATGGTATAGCTGAAGGAAATTGATGTAATAGCTGTTTTGTTATACTTTAAAAAGTGAAATTTATAGGGTGCACAACTTGGCAAAGCCTTGGTTGATGTGAGCCAAGCAACCTTGTGTTGTTTTCTGGGTTCACTGAAAGAAGAACCTACAGAGCTCTGGAAACAAATCCACAAAACCACTTATTTATTATAAGTTACACTTTAGGTCTGATTAGCGTCAGTTAATTTGAAGAGCATATAAGCAACAGTTGAACTAAAAATAGTTGCAGTACTGAGTATTTTTTGTTAATATTCTGCAGATAGCAAAAAATTTCTACTTTTGCCATGTGTAATCATGTGCAGGAAGATGGGGGAGTTGTGGAAGAAGCAAGTGTTCTGATACTTTTCTGTGCTGTACAAAAGGCAAGATAGATGTTTCTCCAGTAAGAAACCTTATACTCTGCCACAACTCTGCCACAACTCAATGTAGAATTGTCTCTACATGAGTGAATTGAAACTGGTAAGTAGTGAGATTTTCTGAAGTCAGCAGATTTGTTTGACACAGTTAGAAATGAAGTAATAATTAATAGTTAATATTATTATTGCCAGTTATTAATACAATATGTTTTTAAAGGGCGCTTCAAAATAGGTTGTACATGTACAACTAACTATGTATTTAACCTATGAAATTCTACATGGTAACTGAATGGAACAATTAGATATTGAAATTTATAGAATGATATTTCAGTACACATTATTAGTTTACATAAATACACGACTGCAATAAGCATAGAGACTAAGGGAAGCAGATCTTAGTATTTAGATTTATCTCAGACCCAAGCTACTGTCTGGGGAAGGAAGGGAAAGGAAAAACACTGTTTATGTGGAAATATATTTGATTCAGGTTTTATCTAGAAGAGACTATTAAATTATTATGTTGCCCATGACCCTAAGATCCTGAGAAGTTTGCATGTTCTCCATTATATGTTGGTCTAAATTGCACTTTTGCCTTTTGAGGCTAGCTTTCTTAAACTTATGTAGCTGGGTCTGTGATCCAAGTGCACAGCATTTAAAAAAAAAGTCTTATTTTGAAAGGGAATGGAATTATGCAATCATGGAAATAGAAACTTCAGAATAAGAAAGATGTCCAATGGTTGATCTGCCTTCTGCCAGTCAATCTGGGAGGAGAAATGAGCTTGGGAGAAGGCATTTTCCTTTAATAAACCTGACACCAGTGCCTTTATATTCTCTCTCATTTTCTCTGTGGTTCAGTTCAAGAAGATTTCAATGACCCAGATTTTTCTCAGCATAATCCTAAAGAAGATCCATGGTATAAATACAGAGCCATCAAAATCCTTTGAGACAAAAATTATCATTCATGCCAGGACAGAGATAAAGTTACTGGTATCTTTGCATGGTGGATTTATTTAACCTCTTGACAATAATTTAGGGACAGGAGGGAGAAAGGGGCAGAAGGAAATATGCTTGTAGGTAGTGACTTTTATATGTTATCTATAGCACATGAAAATACAGAGTCAGCTCCCTTGTCATTGCCTTTCGGAGTCTTGCAAATGGTTGGTTTCTCTATGATCAGCTACAGTAGAAAGGTCACTGTTTAAAGATTTTCCACTTAATATCATGCAGAATTGGTTTCCAGAGAGTGCCTCTTGTCTTAGAAGATTCACCCAATGTTTACGCTTTTCCTCTGGGGATTTTTTCATACCCTTTTGCTTACACTAAACAAAGAAACTAGGCATGTGAGCTATTTGAATATAATTGTCTTTTTAATACAGGTAATTATTTTAAATGGTTAATGTGATCCTCATGAAAATTGTTGCATAAACTTTTCAATTAGAAAGAAGGCTCTTTGATTGCATTTGTGTAGGATATTTAATTGGGTGGACAGCACAGAATGAATGTGTTTGGAAATTATCTCAGATTACCTGCTTGTAGGGGGATGCCTATAGGGAGGAGAAAGCTTTGCTTCCAATTAACTTCAAAGATAAGATAGCTTAATTGGAAACTGACTGTGCCTGACAAATTCAGAGCAGCAGTGACTTCCATGTAAAATAATCTGAAGCAGATGCTGAATGGAGAAGTAGCATTTTCTTTCATGCAGGCTTTGGCAACAGATCTCTGGCATTATGTTATCTAGTTCTATATGAGGAAGCATTTTTTTATTGTGACATGGATTTCAGCACAAAACTTCTTATTTATACCTACACTGTTAGGTTCATCAGCCTTTGACAAACAGACCATAGCACTAACTTAAAGGGAACTTAGAGCCACTTTGGCTTGGCTTGGGAAAACAGTGATGAAGAATCCTACAAAAAGACCCATTTAGGGTTCCTAAACTAGGATCAAACTAGATCTTTTTCATGCTTTTAGTTAATGTTGTGGTTATGTAACTTTTCACTATCTGTATAAGAGCTTAGAGGCTAGAGAAACAGGCTGCAAGAAAGCTCATGAATTTTAACAAGGTCTGGTGTGAAGTCCTCCACCTTTGGAGGAACAACCTCAGGCACCAGTACATGCTGGGAGTCACCCAGCTGGAAAACAGCTTGGCAGAAAAAGACCTGGGGGTCCTGGTGGACTCCAAGTTGAATGTGAACCAGCAATATGTCATTGTGGCCAAGAAGGCTGATGATATCCTGGGCTGCCGCAGGCAAAGCATCGCCAGTGGGTTAAGGGAGGTTTATTCAGCACTGGTGAGGCCACATGTTGACTGCTGGGTCCAGTTCTGGGCTCCCCAGCACAAGAGAGACATGGCCATACTGAAGAACGTCCAACAAAGGCCTGGAGAGATGATATGGGGACTGGAGCATCTGTGCTGTGAGGAAAGGCAGAGAGAGCTGGGACTGTTCAGCCTGCCAAAGAGAAAGCTCAGGAGCATCTTATGAATCTATATAATTACCTTGAAGGGGAGTGCAAAGAGGACAAAGCCAGGCTCTTTCCAGTGATGCCCAGGGGGAGGAACAAAGGTAACAAGCACAAATGGATGTTCTCTCTGAATGTGAAGCAGCACTTGTAACTGTGAGGGTGGCTGACCGTTCTCAGTCACAGCCCAGAGAGGTTGTGAATCTCTGTCCTTGGAAATACTCCAAGGCACCTGGATGCTGTCCCGGAGAAAGGGCTCAGGGTGACCCTGCTTGAGTTACAGGGTGGATCAGATAACCTCCAGAGATCCTTTCCATCCCTCAACCCTATGTGAGCTTGTGATCATTCTTAAATTTTTATAATGAGGAAATAAAACCTCAACCCATAAAACAGTTTAAGATATGTTGATCTTGCAACATATAATCTCTTTATACATACATGTCTTTAATAATAAAGTTTGGAGTTATGAGGGTGAAGCTCCCTGTTAATTCATTTAAAATTACTGAGTTTCTAAGAGTAATAGCTTTGCTTGGCTGGCATGCACCAGCATTACCAACATAATCTGCTTGAATATCTTTAAAGTAAATTCTAATAGAATTCTTATGTGGAACGATTTCTACGTTTAATATTTGTATCTTATTGATTATGAGCAGTACTAAAATGGAATAATGGCAGTCAAAATACATCTAAATATGTGTTCTATGACATATATCAGTAAAAACAGAGGAACTAGTCGTCTGATTTATAGATGATGAGAACCTGGACCAGAGCACTTAGAAGATGATCTGTTCTCTTGGGAAATCCTCAGCCTTAGAGGCACTAAAAATAACATCACTCAAATGCTTATTCAACTAGTCACAAGGGATAGAATGAAAGATTACCAGTTGGCAAAAAAGATGATGGAAAACATTTAAGGGCTGTGAAAATAGGTTTATATGATTCAGTGCAGCTTTGCACTGAAATCTGTTTGATAAGCAGCAGTGGAATACTGGTGATGATGTACCTGCAGAGGAGAAAGATGCTTGTAGTGTGATGGGAAGGACTGGGTGTATTGATGTCAGGGTAAGAGGAGCTGCTCTGGAATAAGTGTTGGTACAAAGCAGCACTCACATCTCTGCACTGTGACCTGCAGCAGGAGATGCAGAGCTGGCATGTTAATCTTCAGGAACAGGCAGAGGAGAGGAGCTGCAAGAGAGAAAGGATGGAGCAGTTTGTGATACTTCAAATCAGGCTGCTGAGAACTGGGAAGAGCATAAGAGAGGAGAGGCTATTACTGTTCATCCACTATGTGGCCACAGGTCCTTTAAAGCAACTTGTGTGTATGCCTGCTGAATGTCTTGCTTATTGTCGGTTTAGCAAAGTAACCTTTTTAAAAGTTGGCATAAATGCTGCAGACTTCAAGCTGTATAATACAATATATAATGAGCTAACTACTTCACTTTTGAGCCACTGGTGCTCCAGGAATTAATGCCTGGAAACCTCAGTACATGTAGATGATAGGGGAGAGCTGGAGGACATTGTTGTAAGTAGGATTGTATAGAGGACCATTTAGTTGCCTTTGTTTCTCAGCTTTTGGTAAAAACTGGTTGATTCCTTTCAGTTCATAATAGGCTGAATACCAAGCTGTTTCTATAATGTCATGGATTGCTTGTTCGGCATCTTTTTAATTAGTGACATTTTATTTAGTCCAAATTAAATATGCCAGATGTAGCTGATTTAGTGGCTAACAATGATGAGTGAGGGGAGGGAGAGCTAACATATAGCCGTCTGTTCTCAGGGAAGTTTTTTTTTATTATTTTTTAATTTTTTTTATTCCTAGTTCTACAGGAGAAGTTGGAGTGGTAACCATGGCAGCAGGGAATTTGTCCCTGTAAGCTAAGCAAAGGGTTGGGTTGTGTGGGGTTTTTTTGTGTTTGTTTTTTCGTTTTTGGTGCCCCTACTTGGAGGAAGGGATGTGCAAAGTGGTCTCAAGCAAGCCTTGGAGAGAGAACTTGGAAATAGATAAGTTAGAGATGCTTGCTGTGGATTTAAACTCAAGAGTTGATCTTCCTGTAGTGTGCAGGGATGGATGGGTGCAGCAGTAAAGCAGAGCAGTGAGAGATGTAAAACATTTCTTGGTACCTTGGATCTCTACATGAAGTATTTTTGGGTGGGGTAGTTAGACACTGTATGCTAATAAATCTCTTGTATTACTGGTTTTTGGTTTATGCCAATATTTTTCTCACTTTTTTCAACTGAAAATTAATAAATCTTAGCACATTGGAAGAGAGTGAAATTTGCATGGAGCTAGCTGCATTCAAGATAGAATATCCAGCTTAATCGTGGTGCCATAACCCTGGACCTTACATCATCCCTGTAAACTTTTCCATATCACGCCATTATTTTCCTCTGATACTTAGATCTACCAAAAATTAAACAGCAGAGCAGTTTCATGGAACAGTTTTCCCCCCGTAAAAGAAATAATTGGAAATGAGAATTACACATGCCTTGGGGAGAGGATAACATAAGCTCTCTTCTTCCATTGACATAACTTTTCCTGGGTAAAGATCTGCAGGGGGTTAATTCTGGCCACACAATCGATGCTTACACAGTTGTGCAGAAATCCCCTCCCCACCCAATGTGAGCAACTCTGTTAAAAGCATTTATTATGTGCATGTGACAAACTGACCCATAAAACATCCTGAACGTTGCAGGCAGCAACAATTAGCTGATGCTCACTGCTTGGAATTGCTGGCTTCCAGAGCTGGTAGCTTGGGAGACAGGAAGTTAAGCAATATTGCTGAATACTGTACAGCACAGAGGCAGCTGACGGCCGGGCATTAGGGATGCTCTGCCATGCTGCTAGAGTTAAGCCTGTCACTCTCTCCTTATAAAGCACCCTGCTGCTACTGTCAGAGCAGTATGAACTCAGCCCGACTGGAAAAAATGATTGTGTGTTGTGCCTGGTGCTGTCGGAGTGTGGGACATTTGTATTTCCAAGATGTGCTTGAGCTTTGGGGTTTTCAGTGCGGGGAAGCCATTGTGCTGTAAATTTCGTTGGGTGTTTATACTTTAAATGGTCATCATTCCTTGAGTGCCCATAGGTTACAGTCAGTTCTCATGAAGAGTCTTTCTCCATGTTTTGCCTTCTTTTTACCAGTAGCTGCCATTATCTTTTTCACTGTCCTAAGTTGTTCTCATCTTCATATTTTCGCACTTAGGTTAGTTGTAGCCATTGTATTTTGTCTCCATGTGACATATCATACTTGATTCTTCTCTCATCAAGCTACGCATGTTGAATTCAGAGAGGTTTTTCTTAAAAAGTTGACTTTGTTTTGCTTTCCAGCTTCCCCCTCTCTACTGGCATCTTTGATGTAACTTCCTGTTTGGGATGTTATTGCTCCATCAGGATGTGTGTGTGTGTGTGAGGAATAAAGGAACTCTTGTAAAGATAGATAATTGATTTTTTTTTTTTTATTCCTTTGGGTGTTTTTTAATTTAGTGCATCACTGTATCTGTTTCTGAAAACTTTTTTCATGCCGCTGAAGCACATCTGGGAGCTGGGGCTTCAGCTAAGAATTTGTTTTCATTAATATTTTTAGATTCATTTTAGCCCTCAGGGATGCAGAGGAAACCTTAGGAACTCTGCTCTTGAAAGCACTGGGGAACAGATTCACAAGTGCTTAAATCCTTGGCTTTTTCACTCCTTCTGGTTACTTTCTTGGGGAAGATGGAGGAAGACACAGGAGTGGGAAGAAGGTCTATCTTTGTCTTACTCTGTATTGCATTCTAAGTTTGATTTCTGTCCAGCCCTACATCTTAATGCTAGCTTAGATTCCTCCGCTACCAGACTAGGTAAATTGGGTTGTTCGTTCAAGACAAATTTTGTAATTGTAACTACTTGTTCTTAAAATAACGCGTTTGTTTTGTTGTATCTGGACATTCAAAATACAGTTTATTTGGCATTTTCCCCTATTGTTGGGCTGCTGTTTTTGTTTTGTTTTATTTCTGTTGCTACATCAACCACAATCAAAATCCCAAGGTCCCATTTTATCATATAAGAGATAGTCACCACTCCAAAGGTTTGCCCATGCATTAAAAATGTGTACATTTTCAAATACTAATCCTCAGTCTCCAAAGACGTCTTTGAAAGCAGTCTCTGGTCCCTTTCCCAGTAATATGTGGCTGGACCCATGGATGCAAATGCAGTGCTGGAGCCACGTCTAGGTGCAGTCCTTAAGGGTGTTCCTATTGTCTGCTCTGCAACCTCTGCTCAGGAAAACATGCAAGGGAAGAGGAGGGTTTGTGGGCTACGCAGAAGTTCTGCTTGGATAATCGTAAATCAAAGTGAGAAGCCAATTGCACGCTGCCGACCCCTGTGCTGAAATGGCTTTTTGGCTCATAGGGTTCCTGGGCCCTAGATGACAAGGGCTTCAGCTGCTGTTGTCACAGTGTCCTACTGGGAAATAAGGAACCATCCTAGTCTTGGGGACCTCAACCATTTTACTAAATCCTATGGGAAGCTACTCCCTGAAGCTTTGTTGTACCCTCTGCCAAGCTTCAAATTAATGTGGTTTTTGTGGTTGGAAGCCTGTGCAGGAAGGAAGATGTGGTAATAATTCCTTTTCTGCAGAGTATTTTATAATGCCAAAGCAATTTAAAATACTCAGTAACTAGCTTGGTTACTTTTAAGGATTTAATCAAGGAATTATTATGTTTTTTCTTTGTATTACCCTTTCTAGAGTTGTTAGTGATTTAAATTGTGTTTGCAAGAAGTTTTGTACTAAACTCTTCTCTTGGACAAAATTCAGACAATAAATAATGCATTCTGTAAGCACAGCTGAGGAGAATTGCAAACTATCTAGGGATAAATTGCACTATAAAATATATGTAAGATAAAGGTTAATGCCAACAAAATCATTTAATGCCTTTCATTACATAACCAGAGGAGTATAACAGTGTCTGTAACTGTCTTTTTTAAGGTATGTAAAGGATCTTGAAACCAGAAGGAATTTTTGCATAAAAAGGAATTGCTGTTAGGAGGAGCTGTGTGGAGAGAAGGGAGCACATTTACAGACTTAGAGTCAAAACTAACAGAAAATGCTGGAACAGTCTGGACCCCCAGATCCAGGACTGAGTGAGCTGGCTGTTGCTGCACTCCCTTCCTGCTGGTGTGGACTGTCAAAGCCTATACAAACTGCTTTCCAAGCTTTCTCTCTTCCAGCATTCTGCAAATACCCTGAAGCTTCAGCAAAATTCATAAAGGCCTATTGTTACTCTTAGAAGGATTGAAAAAGTCTTTCTCCTTTCTTTTACCTAAAAATGAGAGGCAAATGAGGAATTGAGTGGGAAGATGTGAAAGTGTCAAACAGGTCAAATGATCTATCTGAACATTTGAACATTAAACCAAAGTGGGAAAGAGTTGAAACAGCTTTTGGGAATACTGTCACAAAATTGATGTGTTGTCTGTATGTAGGTATGTATCACTTAAAACTGCATTCCTCTATTTATTTTTAAAATATGGAAATTACAGAGTAGCAGCTTACAGTTTCCAAACCTTCAGCCTCTAAGTATGTGCACACACATTGAGATAAATCTTTTGTTCTTGAAAATGTGCTCTGCACAATTGTATGTAAAAAGCTGATATTTTTGAAGATGCTTCGATGCAGTTGCTATATAATACTATACAGAGAGAAGTACTTTTAGATTTAAGAAATGTTTTAAGTTTTGAGAAGATAGACGCAGATAATTCAGTGCCTGCACAGCAGATAATAATTTTCACATGCAGTTTTTAATTAGAGGAGGAAAAGCTTTGGCTTGTTTTTACAATATTTCTGTTTTAAACTTTAATAGTACCCCAAGTGTGCTCATTGTATGTGTTCCTTTAAATATGCTTTGTATACATGCAATGTAACACACTTTGCTTATTTCTTTAAGCTCAAATGTCAACAAGCACAGTGTGTAATTGTGCTAGTTTTGACTGGGGTAGAGTCAATTTTCTTCTTAGTAGCTGGTATGGGGCCATGTTTCGGATTTGTGATGAAAGCAGTGTTGATTATTCCAGAGATGTTTTAGTCACTGCTCAGCAGTGCTTACACAGAGGCAAGGTCTTTTCTGGTACTCACCCCACCCCTCCAGCAAAGAGGGGAGGGGAACACAAGGAGCTCAAGGGGATAGAGTCAGGACAGTTGAGTCCAATTAACCCAAGGGAAATCCTCCACCTTTTGGTGTCATGCTTGGCATATGAAGCTGGGGGAAGAAGAATGGGGCCAAGGGGAGGAACATTTGAAGTGATGGTTTTTGTCCTCCTAAATCACCCTTACTCATGGTGGGCTTTCCTGGGGATGGCAGAACATCTGCCTGCCCATGGAAAGTGGGGAATGAATTTCATGTTTTGCTTTGCTCATGTGCATGGCTTTTGCTTTCCTGATTAAACTGTCCTTGTTTCAACCTGTCAGTTTTCTAATGTAATTCCCTCTAATTCTCTCCCCCATCCCACTGGGGGCAGTAAGTAATCAGCTGTGTGGGGCTAAGCTGTTGGCTAGGGTTAAACCATGATGTAGCTAGTACAGAGGAATGTTTGCTTGATAAATCACCACAGTGGCCTGAATTCGCCAGCATAGCTTATGGCTTCCATCTTAAATCCAGAATCAGGAGTCGGTCATCTGCTTTAGATGTTAAGTTGCTCCATCTCTCTCCCTTACTTTCACAAGGAATGTAACTCTCCAAAATTACTGGATGGATGTGTGACTGGATGTTCATATATGATGGCTTCAGAAGAGCTAACCCTCTCAATACCAATGCTGACTTGAACCCGGTGCTAATCCTCCCCTGCCTATCTCTGTGACTCCCAAAACCTCTCTTGCTGGTGCAACCCTCATGGAGTTTATTACTTCAGTATTGGTTTTGATGACCACTGAACATAAGGTGCTATGATTCCCCTTTAGGACTGGTTATTCCTCTGACCCTTGGAAATGGGTTTAAAATTCAATAGCCCAGTGAAGGGGGACAGAATGAGGGTTTTGAAACATGACCAACTAAAGCAGGGGTTTGTGGAAATGTTTTTTTTTTAGATTACTGTTCTGTATATGAAAGTCGTAGACTAAGATCTTGATCATACAACAGTTGTTCTCTGTTGTTCATAGGCTTTTAAATGTGTACCTAAATATAGTATATACCAGAGGAGAGAGTAAATGTTGCTATGAGAACCTTAACCTCAGCATTTCCAAAGGTTTTATGTGTATATGTGGGGGGTGGGAAGAAGTAATCACGTACCTCACAGGTTTTTTTGTTTTATAAGGAGGCACTATCAAATGCCTTGTGTATAAGTGATCTTATCCATGATGTATTGCTGTTACCACCGCTGTTTGTCTGAAGGGCCATTTTCCTGCATGAGCAGTGCAACAGAGAAGGCAAAAAGAACCATAGGATTGACCTATATATTTGTTTCATTACAGCAGTTGAAATTTCCATGTCTTATAAAGCTGCCTTAATGCTGCTGGGCAAGTAAAGGGAGATTGGCTGGTACTCTGGCATGTAGATGTGGTTGACTGAGTTGCTTGCCTGTCAGGTGTGCACAGAGCATGCTTAGAGGCCTCTCTTTTTCAAAGGTCTTTAACTTTAGGAAGCAAAACCTTCATTTGTTGCTTTTTCAACCAGGCAAACAGCAGTTCAAGGGTAGCCTGCAGGCTGAGCTTGAGTCTTCAGCAGCTTTGAGTTGACCGATCCTAATTGAAAGCTTCCTCATTCCTCCAGTGACTGACTGCTCTTGTGAGCTGATAAGCTTTGATTATAAAGAGCTTTTAGAAAAAAGATCTCATCAAAACAGGGTTCCAGTGAAAACAGCAAGTACCTGTCTGGTACATAGGTACCTTCTGCAGTTAAATAGCTGCTTCTGCTTGGGCAAGGTACATGCATACATTTCAGTTCCATTTCCTTTCTATGTACCTCACTGATTGTGTATGATTATCATGTCTGAACACTCTTGATGAGTGAAATAGGGGGATGGAAGTAAAAAAAAAACTTGCTGGACTGATTTTCTGTTTGTGCAGCTCTTAGTAATGACTCTTCGGTGTATTTTAATAGCTTTCTGTGAAGTCTCTGATCTAAATCTCTTATAAAGGGAAACTATCAAAGAACAAGTGTACTGAAACCATTTATCTATTAGATTTCAGTCAGAGGGCCTTCTGATAACTGGTGCTTCCTTATGTTTGGAGTCATAACCCAGGATAACAAAGGTTTGCACTGATATAAATTACACTGCTTGATTTCAGATTGTAGAATGCAAATGTAGATCTGTTCGCCACTGAAGATTTTCAGTATAACATCATGTAAAAGAGTGAATTTTTATGATCATTGTGTATAGTCACAGGTTTTGTTTTGAAGAAAAAGGAAAGAAATAGTGTAAAAAGTAGGGAGAAATGATGTGATCATCACATGACTTTGGGTTTTCTGTTTTTTGTTGGGTTTTTTTTCCCCCTTCACATTCCTAAAATATTTTCATTACGTGATACACATAAAATATTGCAGTGAGGTTGAGGAACTGAGGCTGGGAGATGAAACAGCCATGAAGATACTCGACCCATTAGATGAAATCACCAAAGTGATGAATATTAATGTTCTTTTAAATTTTTAATTTTTTTAGGTCTTTTTGTCTTTTGAAAAAAGAAAAGAAAAGCTTGGGGGAAGACTTCTTTCCAGAACAATGGTGCAGTCTGTTATCTGCTCCTTTGCACTGTGAAGCACTGAATGTTCAGCCAATATAGTGCTCTGGTTGGCTTAGCATTCTTAACCTTAATTTTGAATAGAAGGTGCCTTGTGCTGCTGACGTAATTAGGGTCTTTTGTAAATCACTGTTGCAGGCAGTCTGCTGTTGCATTTCACTGCATTTCTCGGAGGGATGCAGGGCAAAAGTGTCAGACTAACTTTTTGAACCTCTCATCAGGCAAAGTGTTTTCATTATTGGAGTATTTTATTCAAATGAATCCTGCTTCATTTTCCTTTGTAAGTCCAAAATCAATTTTGGAAGTGAAACAGTGTTTCTGGTGGAAGAAGTTTGAATAGAGTGCTCTTAAAGTGGGGTGGGGGGGGGGGGGGGAAGGGGAAGAGAGAGAAAGGAAAAGTGAGAGTTGGATTTGACCAACTGACTTTAAATGCAGTCCCCTCTGTGATACAGGAATACTGTTATCTGCGTCTCTTGTCGCAGAAACTGTCAGAAAGTTGGAGATTAAGCTTTTGTCGTCAGGCTGGTTTCCTATTTGTGGTTATACTTCATAACTCTGCAGCGTTGTGTGGGGGCATAAAATCCCCTTCCCTTCCTCTGAGCCTCCTAGGGGCTGTTACACTCTTGCCTCTGCAGAGGCACACGGTTTCATCTCACTCCTGCCTCTCTCCCGTCCCCTGGGGCAGGGTTTAGCTCAGGCCATTAGATCCCCTCCTGATGCAGTGTTTTATATCTGTGATGTCAGTGGTGATACATGGCCTTGCACTGTCCTTGATGGCAAACACAGCACTATTAATAGTCAGTGAAGTTAACTTGCTCTTCACTGTGTGCACACTGCCCACCCACTGCACTCCAGTCCCTGGGCTTTAAAGGCACTGTTAACACCCCAAGGGCTGACTGGTCCCACAATGAACATATCCATGTTTGTAACCCAGCTCCCTTAGCGGCTGTGGTGTGGGGACAGTGGGTGCTGCCTCCAGGGCCTGGCTCTCCGGAGGAGGGAACATGGCATTACAGTAGTCGCACGCCAAACTGCAGCGTTGGGTATCCAGTTTTGAAATGCTGTTGTACTTCAGGGGGGGCTGGCATCAGCATCAGCTCAGACTCTGGGCAAGGAGGGGGAGGGTGGAACATGTACCCATGACCTCTTTACTTCATACTGAGAGAGCACAGCATGAATGAGCATAAAAGACAGCTGCAGCTTTCTTCCAGTGGCCACACGGCATTAAGGTTTTCCATGCTTGGGAGCAGGGAAAAGTGTCGTGGTGGTTGTCTTACAGCTCTCTCTTTTCCATTCTGCACGGGCTGAAGAGGCACCTTCAGTAGCACAGCTTTGCCTCTTTTCTGGGACTTGGCACTGGCAGTGATCAGGTGCAGTCTGTCCTGTATCACTGCCTTGTTCCCAGCAGGAAGGGAAAAGAGGCGGGGCTTGTCCTCCAGGTGTTGCAAAAGTGGCGATTGCTGCGGCGTATTCTTGATTCGGGCTCCCCTCACTGAAAGCTGAGGCAGAGCTGTGCTTCTCGTGATTAATGAATGAATGATGTCACCAGGTTGGTTCCCGAGGCAGGAAATCTATCCAAAATAGTTTCGTTTCAATACAGAAAGTGCAGTTACGTGCACAGAGTAAGCTGAAAGTAGAAATTAATTCTTCCACCACCAACTTTTCGGTTCAACCGATGGCTATACTGTAAAAGTAGAAGAAAAAAAAAATAAAGCGGGTGTTATTCCTTCCCATTCCCCGCTGAAACAGATAAAATAGCTACTTTCTGTCTTGTTGCATACCGGTTTTTCTGTGTGCTTGCCCATCCTGGGAGGGAACACGAGAGCTGCGCTCCCCACTCGCACACTGCGGCGCGATGCCTGCGGGGTGTCTCGGGCATCCATCCACTCGTGTCCCCCCGTCCCACGGGCGTGCTGCCGAGTGGCGGGGCGGGCCGGGACCGCTGCGGGTGTGATGCGGGGCTCTGCTGCGGCACGGCGCTAGCGACACAACAGAGACTTGCCCGCAGGACAGAAAACGGGGGCACCCCCACGCCCAACAAATTCCTGCGTGTGTGCGGATGCCTCTGGCTTGGCTAAACGCTGGCAGGAGTGCTGCCGTGACATTGCACAGCACGCGTGCCTTCCCTAGAGCAACCGGGATTCCCCCTCCTCTCCTCTCCAGAGCCCGCTTCTGAAAGAGCTGGCTCATCCCTGCTGTCAGATGAAGCCGTTTCCTGAACGCGCGGGTTTGAGTCACTTGGGCTGGATGAGGCTTTAACTCCTCCCTCGCCGGGCTCGAATTTGTGCGTAGCCGGGGCACCGGGGAGCGGGGGCGGCGCCGGCCGTGCTCGCTGGCCCCCGGCGCGGTGGCACCGCCGGGGCGCGGAGCGGAGCCGGGCCGGGCGGGGCGGGGCGGGGAGCGGCGGCGGAGAAGTTCAAGTGCCCAAGTTGCAGGCGATGACATCAGCGCGGGCAGGCCGGGCTGCGGGCGGGACCGGCACCGGCGCCGGGGCAGCAGCACACGCATGCCGGGCTCCCCGCCCCGCGCCCGCCCCAGGGGTCTCAAGCGCCCCGAGGTCGTCATAAAAATAAACCACGTTTCTTTTGTAATTCTTTTTTTTTTCTTTTGGGGGGGGGGGGGGGGGATGGGGGAGGCGGGAATAATTTGGAAGTCTGATAGTGTGTGGGAAATGATTACATCAGTCGGAGGGAGGGCTAGGATTGGTCTGCACAGTGTGGTTTGATTCACTACCGCAAAGATTGCGTGTAACCCTTTGAGTGGAGCTCTGGCAGAGTTGTTTCCCTCCCCAGAAACAGTCCCCATAGCAGGGGCTACGTGACAGGTAGGGTACGGCAGCCCCTGACGCCGCCGGCACCCCAGGCGCCCAGCCACAGGCTGCAGAGGGTCGGCGGAGGCAGAGAACTAACTCTCAAGAGGCAATCCCCATTTAAAATGCCATCTTGTTCTTCCGACTGCTGCCTTTTACGTGCTGTTGAGGTAAGATTTTCCATATCGAATTACCCTCCAGGTTTTTGTTAGACTCTCCATCTCTCCCTAGTATGTGGAGCGTTTTAAACACGGAGTTGATTTAAATCTGGGACCTGCACATTTGCCTGGAGAAATAATTTTGCGGGAAGTGTCTCTCGCTTGAGCAGAACAATGCAAAGAGGAAAGCATCTGTATAATTCAGGAGGTGGGGGAGAAGGTTCTTGACTTGTTCTCTCATCCCCATTGATATTTAGGATGTGCATCGTATGTATATTTGGTTGCAAACTACTTTCAAGCTAGGATCAAAAGAGAAGTCAGGGCAGGGAGACAAATGTGTGGATTGTGCTAGGTAATTGATTAGCTGGCAAACTGCAAGTGGGACTTCCCCACATAAAACAATAAAAAGTTAGTGGGGAACAAGAGAGCCTTTTTTAATCACTGGGGTCTTGGCCTGCTTCTCTGTGAATGTGCAGAGGCCTCCGATGGGATCGCAACGAAAATTGTGTGTGTTTGACTGGATGTGATTTCTCTCGCCCACTGTTGCCAAAGTGCTCTCTAGACATTGTTTCACGTTTGCTTACCTTACGCAGCTTTATATAGAACCTGCTCTCTCACTTTTCCTCTGTGTATGTGGTCATATTAACCCTGCTGAATCTTTGTTTAGTACAGGGAGGTGTTGGGGAGGGGGGAGGGGAAATAGGTCTAGGGGGCATCGAGAGAAAGTGTTATGAAGTGAATCATCCATTTCATTTGTCCTGGCTGCCAAGGTGCTTGAAACCCTCACACCAAGAGGATGATGCTTTTCTACAGTAGCTGTGTGGTTTGCCTATGTTCAGAGCTGTTGATCTGTAAGTGTACCCTTTATGTTGCAGGATGTAAAAGTCTTTAGTGAAGATGGAACAAGCAAAGTGGTCGAGATTCTAGCAGACATGACAGCCAGGGACCTCTGTCAGCTGCTCGTTTACAAAAGTCATTGTGTGGATGATAACAGCTGGACTCTAGTGGAGCATCACCCTCACCTAGGATTAGGTAGGGAATGGTCAAAGGGGTGGCATGGTTACCTGGGAACATAAAATATGTGTAATTCATATAAATGTGCTTCTAGATGGAACGTTTTCTTTTCCACTGCTTTTATTTGTACAATTAGCTGAAGTCACATACGTGCTTTCTGTGTATTACAATTTGATGTGTTAAGCATTTAAGCCTTATTTCCCATCCTCTGTTTTTTTATTATATAAAAAAAGAAGAATTGTCTAATCTTCACGCTAGCACTCTGTTGCTACCTTGCTGTGTCTGAAGCTATTGCAAATAAACAGCTTAGGCAAATTAAGCTTGATCCTTAGAGTACGGTCCTATGAAACAGCTCAGCTCATCACCAGCTGGGAGACCTGGGTGAACAGACTCAGCCTTACCTACCTACAGTAATGCTTATGAAAGCTTGACATGCTGAGGTGGGGGAGGGGGTTGGCTAAACTTGACTTCAGGCAGGGAAAAAATGGTGGCGCCACCCACAAATCCATGGGCAATTTCTGGACCAGCGGTGGTATCTGCTCTCCAGGCAGCAGCTCCTCCACCTAATTGAAATTAAGGTGTCATGGTTACAGTTTCAAGAAGGCAGCAAGAGGAAGAACCGTGGGGAATCAAATAACACCGTGAATTGGTTTAATTACAGTACCTGAAAGGATCTCATGTTATTCAGTCTTGCTTTTCCTGTTATTTTGTGGCACTGATTAGTTACAGGGTTCTGCTGTACGGCTTGCAACAGCATATCGTGCAGATAATGCTATCTATAATTCTCCATAGCGTACAATAACACTTTAAAGAGTGTAGCATTTGGAGTATTAGTTGATAAACTTAATGGGGAATGTTTTTTCTAGAAAAGAGGAAGGCAAATCATAAGCTGCAGTCACCAGCACTGGAATTGTGAATGCTATCTGTAGCTAACAGAGGGGGTTTTATGTCTAAAAATGTAATTCAGAACCCTTACAAATAAAAAAAGGAAATGATTTGCTGGAAAAGGGATGCCCTAAACCACTACTGTTGAACACTAATAAATTCACTGCTCTGCAGACCTAACGCTTAAAAAAACCCCAAACATATAGGATATTCTGATTATTTAATGGTTTTATTATCTCTCCTAATGTAGAAATATATGAAAAAATTAACATAAAATGCTCACTGGTCTATGTCTCTGATATACTCTCAGTTCTGAGGACGTATGATGAGGTGAAGAATTAAGGTATAAATTACAGGATCTTTATCTCCATAACTTAATGCGCCACATGTGCTTCTAAAAACCTTTACAAATTTTCAGTTTTATCAATGCTCATAAAACTACCAGGCTCTCTTTTTTCTATATTCTCTTTCCCATCATTGCTGATTACCAAGGTATTGTGTAAACAGAAGCCTTCTCCTTTGTAACCAACATCCTTCTCCTGCCAGATTCATTCAATGATGCCACAATTCAGTGTTTGTGACATCACAATAGATTCCATGGTGACTAATTGTGCTGTCAAACTCTGGTGTGTGACATCTCTGAATGAATCGGGCAGGAGGCTGATTAGGAAATCAAAAGCTTCTGTTTACACACAAATAACTTGGTAATTAACAATGATGGGAAAAGAGCAAGATACTTATCGGGCTGCATTTATATACATGGGGACCTGCCTGCCTTGGACCTCTGTTTCACATGGAAGCACAAAGCGGGCCCCCAGAGAAGTGGGGTGTGCAGGTTGGAGCTTCAGCAGCCACCAAACTTTGTTCCACAGGGACGGCCCCAGGGCTGTTCCCTGTAGGCCACGCAGTAGATCTGTGTGAGAAGTAATGCAACCTTTCTTTGGGGGTGTAAAGCCAACAGACAAAGAAAAAAATATTGAAAGAATTTTAAAAAATGTAATTATGTAGATTTCACACATCTGAAAGGATGAGGACAGAAAAGGAAATAAACGAGTTCATTTAACAGGAGACAACATCATCCAGTTTCTTGAATTTGAGGTCTAAAGTATACATATTCAATAAACTTGACATACCAACTTTAATGCTTCCACCAGTTTTGGTTGCAGTTCAAATTTTTTATTATTTTCTTATTTCTAACTCCTGTAGCTTTCCTGTATTTTGGAGACTGTCAGATCAAGGTAGTAATCTGTCTGCAATCTGGATGAAATTATCATCAGGCATCTGATAGTATATATTTGTTCCTCTAGATATAAGATTGCTAGTATAAGTATGAAACAATGGTGAATAAATACTTAGTGTGAAGAGAAATATGGTGAAAGAGCAGTCAGAATTCTGTGTTTCAAAAGACATTACTTCTTATACCATACATCCTTGCTGACTTAATGCTCCAGGTGACAGCCTTGAAGCCCACCAAAAGAGAGGAGTTCCTGCATTGAGTTCACCATCTTTTTCTTCCTCCCCATATTTAGTCTAATAGTATTTTCCAAAAGAGCTTGGTTTGCAGAGCCTATTCATTGTTTGACTATTGGACAGACTGAAGACAAGACCAAATTTTTGAAACCAGCTCCATATTTATCATTGCGTTGGTCTTCGAGGTCCCACTTTGTAAGGAGCCCTCACCTCACTGTTGACTTCACACATATAGCCAAGTATATTCTAGATAAAAATGTGTGCTTGCACATAAATTTAAAACAGCTATTTGACTGCACAAAATATTTGTGGTCTCACTGGAGGCAGTGGTGTGAGAATTTGACATCATGTTTTCTTGATTTGATATTTGGAAGTGGTTCCTGCTGCACTGTACCACTAATATCTAAAGCACGTTGTAGCCAATATTTAAGCAGTCTATGAAATTTGAACTGGTCCCATTATTTCATTTGCTACTATAAGTATATCTAACCTGTTTATAAAATGTGGTATTTTTCCTATGTTCTATTCCATACTTAACTACCATCAATTTAGGACAGGGACTGAGAGCTATGTATTGGACAAACAAAAGTATTATTACTAGTAGTAGTATTAGTATTACTACTATCATTAACAAAAACAATAATGGTGAAGACATTCACATGATAGTATGTGTCTGGACACTGAAAGAATCCCTACCTATAAACTTCATTTTTACAGTTCCAGAATTGACTGTACAAGTTGCTAAATACAATTGAAGCAGGAGAGAACATAGTAGGGCTCTGAAATATGTGAGGGTTAGAAGAAAGCATTGCTGCAGTTTTGTACCTAGATCTTTTTGTTGATGTGCATTGATTTCCCTTAATATGAGTGAATTAAAAGTTAAACACAGTGCTGTCTTAAATGCAAAATCAGGGCGGGCTGTTTCATACAGGGGTCCGTCCACCTGTCATTCATAGTGATTCTCTGATTGGGAATTTTGGGTTGTGCCTGTGAGTTGTTCATGATGCAATCCGGCTCCTTTTCCCACCTTGTATCACTGCTACAGTTCAGTAGAAGTTCTGATAATAATGCAATTAACTTGAGTGGGGTGGAGGGAAGTCTGTTCCAGGAAGTGTGTAGAGGAGACTGAGTGGGCCCGTCAGATAAACTGAAAGGACACATCTCTGGTCACTTCAACAGCAATGCCACTTGAAGACAGACTGACCTATTGAACTGAACTTAACAGGCTGACATCTGTGCTTCTAGTTTTGTAGCACAAAGCTCAAAGCAGGGCTGAGGTTGAGCTGCTCATGTGTCAAGTTCATCCCGTTTGTAACAACTGAATGCAAATTACCTAGCATTTCCAAGTGTACAACTTCTATGAAGTAATAGCAAACTGACCAGCACTAGCTTCCTTTTTTTATATGCATGTGCTATGAAATGCTGCACCTTTTCTTCAAGATGGCTTTGACCATCAAAATGAAAATATAAACATTAAGTCAGCAGGAATATCACCACAGAATCTCAAAAGAGTCTTTATGTAGTAATAGAATACTACATAATCTAAGTCAGTCATCTAAAGCATCTAAGAAACAGGCACTAAGTATATTTGCACAAACTAAACACTGAAATACAAAAACAATTGACAAATGTTCATCTATACTTCATTTCCTCAGAACAGAATACTCAGTTTGTCCCTGACAAGCAATTTTTAGTGTGTTAGGAAAGCAAAGACCACTACTTTGGGTGGTGGCAGAACAAGACCGTAACAGGACTTGTGGTCTTTCAGGGTTCATACTGTGATGAAGCTTCATACCCATGCAATTAAATGTTTTCTGTAGGAAGCATAATTTAAAAAGCTGGCCCTTCACCCTCCTAGGCCCACAGTTCTCATCACAATGTGAAGGAGATTTGACTTCACCAGTTGCTTAAAAAACATGATAGTAGTAGCAGCAGATTAGCAATACCTGAAACTTTATCTGCATAGCCCTAGAAATTAGGTTTAGGTGATGAATGCTGAGGTGGTGCAAATATTCTTTATTAACAGCCACCTCGTAGCAGTATTGTGCACGTTAGTCAAAGAACTACCTCTTCAAAGTGATATGCTAAGAAACAGCTCTTTGTTTGAGAGCAGCCCACTATGGAGGTTTTTCAGTGTTGACTCCTTTGAAAACTATTCTATCCTGAAAACACCCCAAGAGAAATTGGATGGCACCCTGGCACTTCTTACTATAGGAATACAAGGATTGCAGGAACACAAAGTGTGGAAGGGACTCTCCAAACTTCTTTGATCAGCAAGTCACAGGCATTTTGTTTATAGCTTTGCGAAAGTTGTTTTGTTTGACCTGATTTTTAAATTTTGTATTATATAAGGCATGAAATCACTGACTAGTTCAAACTTTTGAAAAATACCTAAATATTTTCTCAGAAAGTTCTGGAGACTTGTCAAGATAATGAGTTCATTAAGTAGTGCACACTTAGTCAGTTGCCTTCTTTCAAGTTACTGCTTTCAGTGAATTGGGTTTGTTAAGCTATCTGTTCATGCTTTGATGTGCCATTCTTTTGACCAGAGAAGTAGTGGTTATGGGGAGTTACCTTGTAACCAAATCTAGAGCAGAAAATTGCCCTGTCATGTGTACAAAACATTTGTCTCTGTCAGTATTCCTGTAAAGTAGATCCTGTGACCTCTTTCATAATAAACCCCATTGTCTAGCATCTACAATAAAGGCCTGAAGTTCACCTTGAAATGAACTGGTTTTATACAGTGTGATCAAATACAACACTGTATTTCTGTGATACAGTGACCTAACAGTGGCCTTTCTGTAACTTTTTTCCACCTTAAACCTGTCCACCTTGCCAGTTCCACAGCACACAATCCATGCCAAAAAGAAGAGGTTTGTCTGTAGTATTGTAGCTACTGCACACACAAAAAAAAAATCTATTCCTTTCTCAAAAGTCTCAGTGCTTATGAAGCCCTGATACAGGAATACCTTGAAGAACACTGCCATATAATGTTAGATTTTGTAATACTTTGCAAAGTAAAGTATTTCCTCATGGCAATGTGGTTTGAAAGCTAGAATGTGTTTTGCTAATTTTATAAAAGGTAATGGAATTACTTTGGGTTGTTTTAATTTCTGTTCTTAGTTGGTCTCACTCCTGCTGGTTGCCTGTGTGTTGACATCATGTTCTTTTTCCACAGAGAGGTGCTTGGAAGATCATGAGCTTATAGTTCAAGTTGAGTCCACAATGGGAAGTGAAAGTAAATTTTTGTTCAGGAAGAATTACGCAAAATATGAATTTTTCAAAAATCCCATGGTGAGTCTCATTACTTAGTTGTTTATACCACAGAGGGGTGGATTGCAATAACATTGTTGAGCACTGTTAAGTCCTAAACATTTATTATATATAAAAAAAGGCAACCAACTAACAGAATTCTTTCCAAAGAAATTTTAACCAATGTTTAAATTCCTTGTATTTTCCTCCCAGCCTAAAAACCTCAAGTGTTTTTGAGTTACCAAGTGTATATACTTGTTTCAAAATGTCTGTAGTTATGTTGGAGAGTGACCAAGACAGGGAAATCTTCGTTGGCTTAAGAAAAACAATCAGAAGTGCAATTTACTCGCTGTCCTCAAAGTTACTTGATTCAAAGCAAATTCATCGCATATCAAGTAGTATCCAAACTTTCTAATTTCTGACTGTAATAATTAATAAAACCCAAACTCATCTGGGTAACCCCTAAAGCACGTATTCCATACCAGGAATTTCCAGTTTATTGTTACATATATTGAACCTTGTTTCACCTATGGCTGTGCTTTACTACTGTGCTCTGCCTTCTTTACTGATCACAGTAGCTTGTCCTCTCTATGTCCTTGGTATACCCATGCTTGAAAAGTACTGTATGATATAGCTATACCTATTCCTGTATTTGTAAGATCTTTTGAACTTTTGCTTTTTGTAACTGATCCTTTGAGGCTGGTTACTGTGTAACTGCTTATCTGAGGACGACTTTTTCCCATTTTATCTAAACAATTATGTTGGAGCAGACTGTTGGTATGAACCAATGTCAACTGGTGTGTCCCACTGAGATAGCTGAGGAAGGGTAATCCAAAGGTGGTTAGGTAAGAACAGACTTTGGGTCAGTCAGGCATCTGTGGTGTGAGAAGAAAAAAAGATACACAAGGTCATGTTTAAACTCATTGCTGAAGTAACTGTGAGTGATGAATTTGTTCCTTTCCTTGTACAGGTGCACGGTTGCTGCATCCTCACACGCTTGCTTGCATGTACATTTGTCATCTGCTGGTGATTGTTTCAGAGTCTGTGCCTTGACTTACTCTGTGAAACATTTCTGTACATGGAGTGTTCCATGTTCCAGTTTTTTACTTCTGTTGATCTCACTATCTGAAAACCTATGAACATCTGAGCGTTGTACAGAAGTTTTGGTATCAGAGGAGCTAGCGCATTAGTTTCATGTGGTATATTTTAATTAAATAACAGAGCATGGGAATAAAACCCAGAATGCTTGGCATTCAGTACCAGGCTCCTGCAATCACAGAATAAATCATTCTTGTGGTGTAAGAATGCGAAGGCTCCCTATCCGTTGCATTAGCTGCTGCCATATGGCACTGTTTCTCCTCAAGAGAGGCTGGTAAATGTTAGCTTTCATAACTCATTGTGCAACTTACCTGGCAGAAGGGTGATTCCTCTTCAGCCCTTCTCTTTATGCCCTAAAGACTGAAATTTATATTGCCTAAAGAGTGACAAATGTTCTAAACTGGAAATGTTTTTGTTGTGATTCATCTTGTTATAATCAGTCATTGTTTTATTTCAGGCATTTCTGTATGTCTCAATGCTTCAAATAATGTTTAAAAACTTCAAGAATGATTTCATGTCATTGCTGTGTATAGTAAATTCAGTGTACCAAATTATACAGGAATTTTAAAACATAGCAGATGAGAGGGGAGCTGGAGGAATAAATCTGAAGTCGAGTCATTGGTACAGTAAGCAAGGAGTCACTACATACTCAACTTGCAGGATCATTCATCCTTTCCTTCCTAAGAAAGTAGAGGCTGTTAGAGATCCCCAAAAGTCCTCAGTAGAAGAGGAAGTGAGAGGAAAATGCACTTATGAAATGCTGCATATCAGATATTTTAAAAACCCACAATCTGTCTGCACGGGCATCTGGTGAGCAGAAGGAAGGGAAGAACTGCACTTGAAAAGCCCTAGTATTACTTTCTGTGTCAGGGGATCTCCAAACGGATTTAATAGTTCAAATAATTTTGATAGTTCCAAAAACTTAATGACTGGAAGAAAATATCACTAGTTCTCTGTAACTGTTCAAATATAATGTGACTTTCAATTGTCTTCTTTTTGTGTCTAGAATTTCTTTCCAGAACAAATGGTTGCCTGGTGCCAGCAAACAAATGGCAGTATCCCACAGTCACAACTTTTACAGGTACTGTAAATTATCTGTATGGACAAAGAAAGTTTTGGAGCTGGAGGGGGAGGGGTTGAGAAGGAGGAAGGAAGGAAGACAGGAAGACAATTCAAAAGTCTGGAAAACAGTCAGTCAGAGAAAGACCAGTATAGTGAATTAGCATATGGGGCTAATGTTGAAAATACCTGACAAAGATCTTACCCTGTGGCATTGAGGTATAAATTGTAAACACAAAGTATTCATAGCTATGGTCATACATCTTTGTTCCATTAATACTCAACTTACTCTGTGGTATGTGGTTTAGACACCTAAAGTTACTCGCAAACAGTCTCAGCAAATATATTTCTAGAAAAACAAACATACCTTTTATAAAAGGCAGAACAGAAGTACTCTTCTGTACTCCACATCACAGCACAGGAGAAAGTGCAAAAATGCAAGTGGATATTAGAAGATGAGTTTGTGATGATAACATTTTCTTTTGCTTTTTGTGTCCCATATTTGTGCCTGACAAGAATTAACAATAAGGACCAGCTTCCCCATAGTTCAGCCCACTAGCTGCTCTTTTGTATAGAAAAATAATGCCCTAAGAAGTAAGTGCAAGTAGAAATTTGTACACAGTGTTTGCAAAGTAATCCCATTTAAAGCTCCCCAGCTTAAATTGGAGGGGTGTGTTCCTTATGCGTTGGTAGAGTTGTGCAATCTGCATGGTGGTGGCATGTGTGCTGCATTTATGCTGAAGTTTCAGTGTCACTCTACAGTTTCTTGCTTGCTCATAAAGGAACTGTGGTGGTGGCATAGTTGGTTGGCCTTCAAGGATGGTGCTGGAGGGTGGGCTTAAATCTCTCAATTTTAGCACTCCAGTCTAAGCCCCATGGTCTAAATCCTTTTCACTTCACTTGTTTTCTCAACCTGTGGACATTCAACTCCGGAGCCAAATTAAAACACATTTTATTGAAGAAGTACTATACTAAGAACATATGACCATTACGCCTAGAAGACAGTATCATGAATAATATAATGAATAAATTATAAAGCAGAAGTACAAATGTATGAAGAATATAAACATACAAGTAACTGATTTTAGCTTGATTTGTGTCATTTTGCATGTTTGCAAGTATGCATTGACTGTTTAAAAACAAGTTTACACTGACTTTTGATCCAGTGCACTCATTTTGTCCCATAACCATACCAAAGTCCATCAAATTTTCATTCCACATTCACTGTGAAGAATTTAAAACATTAGCATCCACTTACATCTGGGAAACAATCAAACAAAAAAAATCAAGTCAATTTCTGGAATTCAAAATGAAAGTCACTTGCAGTGAGGTTGTAATCAGGAACTAAAACTGGCATGGACTGGCATTGCCACAGACTAGTAGGAAGAGAGGTCTTCACACCTTGGACCACCCTTCTTCCTATAGTTTAAGTGGAGAATTGCTAATACAAGCAGCAGGATTCCCTAAAAGAGCAAGATGTTCTAGAAGATGGAAAAGTTTTGGGGGCAACTCAAGTGGTAGCGAAAGGAAAACCTTACAGCCTCATGAGGTATGAGTTTGCTTCTGGGAAGGCTCAGAAATGTACAGTCCCAGAGAAGCATTAAGTCATGGGGGTTTTAACAACACAAGAGGGTGGGGGAAAGAGGGTGAGCAAATTCCCTCTAGTTCATTGTTTACCCATAAAAAACCCCATTTTTGTTAAACTTTTTATATTAAGTACTTATTTTCTTTTAAAAACGCACAGCCATTTTTCAGAATTTCAACGGCAGTTGTAATTTATTGAAGGTAAACCTACTGCAGCCTAGTAGCCTTAAGTACGTTGCATCTGAGACCACTGTAAACACTGAGCAATTTCCCTGGTTTTAATTACACACATAACAGGGAAGAATATTAAATATAATTTCATGATATCATACACTGCATTAAGAGCTAGTATTTTTAGTCATGACAGTAGAATTAAAACCAGTGGGATCTGTTTTCCCTAGTCTCAGCCTGGCTCAGACATGCAAAAAAGCTTGCCATCTTAGTTTACTTTTGTTTTAGCTGACTGGACAAAAAGAATCTCTTCTCCTTTTGATCTTTCCCTTTCACAGCTGAAAAGTGGATTCTCATAGTACAAATAGTAAGAAAATTGATTGTTCTTTCCCATTATGTTAGATGACATGAGGAAGAGGACTTGAACAAAATTAGTTTAATGCAAGTAAGAATTCTGATAAATGGCGCTGTTTCTGGTTTTGTTTCCTGTGGACATTGTTCACACCAAAACACAATTTTGAAGAATTGCAGAGACATCTAGGCCAACCAGGTTTATGCATTTTTCTTCATACTTGTTGAATTTATTAATTTGACATTTAACTTAATGACCAAGCCCTCTGTCATTTAAAAACCTGGACTGTTGTAAAAAGGGAGCAATCCATCAGTTCTCCTACCATAATTAATTCTTCCTTCCTTCCTTTGATATATCACAAATCAAATTATTTTGTATGGGGTTCCTCTACTTATGTCAAGAACTTAAATGTTCCTAAATCCTGAAGTCTGGTATAATTGCTGGCACTTACTTGACTGCTCTGCAATTCATTTTCTGTTAAATACTCTGTTGTCTGTTATACTTCTTATCTTGGGAAAACTTGAAATCGTGAAACAGGCTCTTCCCTTTCAAAAACTTTAGAATAAAGATGGAGATTTTAGCCAATGTTTCCAAGTTATACAATCTGCCAAAATTGCTGTGATGAGGTATTATTTTAAGAATTAATAAACTTATTTTCCCTCCCTTCAGGCCAGGTGCAAGACAAATGGGGATACAGAGAAGTAATAGCTTTTTTGAGATTTAAGTCTTGATGCAGAGAATAGGAAGGTGGTGTCAGTTTCAGGAGGAAATGGCCAGGTAGATGCAATGGAGGAGCAGGAATATATGTTTGGAGGTAAATCAGATTAAACATCTAGGTCAGTTTAACCCTAGAATGAAACTGCACCTCAAGTCAGCAAAGTGATTTGCCATTTTCTTCTCTGTTTTGCAAATACAGTGACAATTTTATAATTCACCCATAGAATACAATGTTCATCTACATTTTCCTCTCCAACAGAACTTTTTAAACTCCAGTAGCTGCCCTGAAATTCAAGGTTTCTTGCATGTGAAAGAGCTGGGTAGGAAATCATGGAAGAAACTGTTTATGTGTTTGAGGAGATCAGGACTTTATTGTTCTACAAAAGGAACTTCAAAGGTAAGATTTAAAAAGAAGTTGCACAGTACTAGCATGTGAAAGCATTTTCTGCTTTTACAGTATTGTTTCCTGTTTTTTAAAAATCTCCGCACAGTGTTCCCTTTTTTTGTTCCATAGAAAAAGATAAGTAAGGCATTATCAATGCATGAACAGAGCCACACAGTTTCATTATAAAATAAAAACAAACCAGCCAGGCAACATTATTGTGGCCACTAAAGTTGTGCTAACCTTCAGATTTCTCTGGACCAATGTGATAAGCCAGGCCATCTTTAATGTGATGGGTTTACATAAGTATTTTGTGAGCTTCCTGTACCAAGCACTTTCTGCTGGTAGGCTGATATTTAAGGGATGTGTGCCATGGCCACTTGAGACTGCCTAGGAGAGAGGAGCAGTGTTTGTGCACTGCCCTCTGTCGGAGGCCAGGCTTGAGAGTCTGCAGGGCTTGCGCAACATCTTCCAAAACCTTTCATTTACCTGTGCTAAATCATGTTATTTCCCCAGGAGCCAAGACATTTGCAATTGTTGGCTGACCTAGAAGACAGCAATATCTTCTCTTTGATAGCAGGCAAGAAGTTGTACAATGCCCCTGCAGAGTATGGATTTTGTATAAAGGTAAATCTTATGAAGTTCTTCTCAAGTTACAGACGGTGTTGGTAGCTCAGAGTCACCCCAACCCCCAGCTAAATGGGATTTATATGTAAGACTCTGCAAGCCTTTTCTGTCATGAGGACGTGATCTTTAGCATCTTTCATTTGGCAGGCATGTCCTGTGAATCTTGTCATCATTTTATGTGACACTTTTAACACTTTATCTGGTGCTCCTTTGGTTTGGGAAAATTTTGTACAAGAGCAGCTCAGTACTGGAGCATGGTGTGCTTGTGAGGTGGCCTTGGTTCACCTCACAGATGAAAGCTTTTTCCAAGTTCTCTAATCGAATAGAAAAGTTTCTGTGGACAGCAAGAACCAAAACTATGTAGCAGCAAAGGATTAAGCTCTGATGTGGTACAATTTTATCATTATGATGGGCCAGAGGTTTGCCTTTATTTAAAGAGAAAGACTGTCGTGGAAAAATGAGTGTAAGAATAACCAGTTGTCTTTGAAGATTTTTAAAACTGTTATGCTGAAAGATTCATTTGGAAAGTATTTCAAAGGTTTGAAAAGTGTAATCTTCTGAGAAAACAAGGCTGGGAGCTGGTTTTATAACAGTACTGAAGTAGTCTCCTTCCTAGCAGCCATTCCAGAGCTAGACAACAAGGGTTTGCATCAAAGAGAATGGCTGAACAACTGATCCTGAACTGATGGAAGCAAACTTTCAGTTACCCTCAGTTATGGAAAGTTTCATCCTTCATTTCAAAATGGGAGTTTGTAAAACTTCTCGCAGATTTGAAAAAAAAAAAACCAACAAAACCAAATCAAAACAAAACAAAAAATCACACGTACAAAAAACCCCAATCCAATCCCAAAAAAAACCCTGCAAAGAAGCTCACCAAGAAAACCCTCCAACTATCAAAACCAACAAAACTTAAGTGCCCAGGTCTGGTTCTAGAATGGCCTGTATACCTTGTTCCTATAAACTGCTAGGACTGAAGGTTATTTCAAACCAGTATGATAGAATACCCTGAGCTGGAGGGGATCTGCAAGGATCAATGACCCCACGGTCTGAAAATCAGGAGGCACCAGTATTTGATCTTGTTGGACCCAGCTGAGAAAGTGATTTCCTTCAAAACATGCTCAGCTTCTCCTGAGCTTTAAATTCAGTGTGGTGGGAGCTTTTCCTGGCTGGTTGTTTAGACTAATACTGTACCTGCCTTTACCCTGCTTACAGTGATTCTAAGCTTACAGTGCTGTTGGTTTTCTAATGAATTCTTCCCTCTCATACTTTAAAGCCAAACAGAGTGAGAAATGAAACTAAGGAACTGCGGTTGTTGTGTGCTGAAGACGAGCAAAGCAGGACGTGCTGGATGACTGCCTTTCGACTCCTCAAGGTAGCTAATCTCTTCTACTTTTGCAAAGCTACACCTAGAGTTAAGTGTTATTTTGTTAATGAGAAATTACCTATATGTTCTTAAATATCATCTACTCCAGAACAGTATGGATAAGAGCAAAATGCCAAGCATTTTGTCTCATCTAACAATTTAAGCATAGGACTGACATTTATTCCTTCCACATATGAATCAAGTATAGTTTTAGTTTTAGATCCAAATTTGAAATATGTGAATGAATTAAAAGCCTGCTTAACCAAGGTATTTTTGAGTTACTATAAAGCTAAAGAAGATGTTTTCCTAATGGTCAATGGCTCCCCTTACCAGAACAGAATGCCTTTGCAATTTGTTTTTTCCATTTTTCTGAAGGTTCTATCAGAAGAAGTAACAAAAATAAGTAACCTTGTATCTGGGTGAAAGTTACTCATGTCTAAGAGCACACAATGAAATTTTGTGATATTGTGATAGGAGGCTTCACTGCTTTTTGAAACAAAATCAGGATGGAGGGAACTGAGGAGAAAGCTGACTATTTTGTGCCCTTTGAAGGAGAGAACTTCCTGATCTTCATAGGAAAATGTGCATAAAGTCTGGTTTGGTTCTAAGGCTTTTTCTGAATGTGCTGCTTTGAAAACTGCTGTGTTTTTCTCTCTACCTTACTACATCCTATGTCCAGAAAAGAAATGACTTAGTTTTTAAGACACACCAGAAGATGATTAAAGGCACACAGTCAGCAAAAAATAAGGCTTTGCCCAAAGGCTGCCCATAACCTTCTTTTTCATTCGCTATCTCATTTAGCTTTCTCTAGTCCTATGTTACCTTGTTTGGAAATTAGATAATCTGTTTCAGTTGTAACATTCAGTAAGCAATGTTGCTCTACTTCAGCGCTGTGCCTCTAGGGAAGATAGTGTCAGTGTTTACCTACCATCCCAGCTGCTAGTGTTGCTAAAATTCTTCATGTTCAACCAAGGGCATGACGGGAATTCAATCACCTTATTTTTTTAAGGATGAGAAAAGTACCAGGTGACAGTGAAATGTATTGAAAGAACTAGTGAATTAGAAAGTTTTCATTATGAAAACTGAGTTTGAATGTCTTGTGCAGAATATTTTAAAGTTCTGGAGGGTAAAAAGAAGGAAATTAATGTGTGTGTTCTGATTTTGACTGGAAGCTTGTGTTCTACAAGGAGAACATGGTGGTAGCTGAGAGTGGCAAAAATAACTTGTGCATATCACTCAAGCTTGTATTTTTTTTAAATAAAACTTTTTGTGCCTATTTACTCTGTGATTGCCACTTGTCAATCACTATTACTCAATGCAAATGGCTTTGGGAGAGCTTCTGATCAGGAAAATAATAAACAAATAATAAATAATAAGTAATAAATAATAAGTAATAAATAATAAATAAAGGTGGCACCTTGTTCCAGTGTAAGTGGTATCATGAAATCACTACAGTTTTTTTTTCCCCACGGCATATATTTGAATAATAATGTCCTTGTGTTTCTGTTGGCAGTATGGAATGCTACTGTATCAGAATTATAGAATTCCTCAGCAGCGAAAAGCCATGCTTCCACACTTTTCCACTCCAGTAGTAAGTGATGAACTTTACCTCACTGATGTATGATGTTGGAAAAGATACATTTGCTTTTGCATTTTAAAAGTGGAAAATCTTACGCTAAGAAATGTAAATTCAGCATTGTGTAGCAAATCAATGTAAAGTTCATGTTTTGCATGAGTACAGTTTCCGTGGTTGGCTCTCCATTATCTTAGGCTTACATGATCCACATGATTGAAAAATCTTGGCTACGTCATGCTCTTTGAGATGTACGGCACAGAGACATCTGGCTGTCTCTGCAGAAGCCAGCTTAGGTCTGGCAAAACTAACACGTAGATTTCCTAAAATATGTTGGGCCAAGAGCTGACTGTTAACTACCTAAAAGGGAAGAGCCTATATTTGGATCCCTACCGGCCCTGAAAATGACTGGAATATAGTAATAGGGCAAGTGGGCAACTTGAGCAAACAGATTTTGTTCTGAGCCTTTGAACTGTCTCCCTCCCCTACAGTTGAAAAAGAAAAAACATCTATTTTTGTGTCTGTGAATCTTTTGAAAGGGGGGAAAAAAAATAAGATGTATTTTCTATGCTGTTGAAGGAGGACTTTGGACAATCTTCTGAAACCAAAACAGTTTGAAATGAAACTCTCAAGCTGGGTTTTCCTTTCCCTGTTTTTTGAAACAAGTGAAAATTCCTTTTCAGAGAAGTGTATCTGAAAACTCACTAGTAGCAATGGATTTTTCGGGGCAAATAGGAAGAGTTATTGAAAATCCTGCTGAAGCACAGAGTGCTGCCTTGGAAGAAGGACATGCTTGGAGGGTAGCTATCTTCTCTTCTTTTCTATTTTTGCAGTCAGTAAGTGTCTGTTGAGAGCCAAAACACAGAGTGTGCTATGATGTTAGTGCAGTGCTGGTCACAGTATAGCTTAGCTCCGACCTGAAGCAATCACACTGCAAGCATGCAGATCTGAAAGTCAATATCCATCTTTAGCAAAACTGTCACATTCACAACAACCTTCTACCACTGCTTCTCTGTCCCCCTAGTGTCCAGAGGAAAGTTGAGGGGGAAAGCAGACCCACCAGAACTTTACTGCCAGTTTGCAAAACCAGTCTCTGAGGAGGAATATGTCAAATTAAATGCTTCCCCACATGGAAGAGGCTGGGGCTCTGACTAATGGCTTGCTCCCAGTAAGTTTAATTGCAGAATATACAAGAGGCAGGACCTCTTGCAATGAAAACTGATGTAACTTGTTTATAGTGTCTTGTGGACAGACAGCTGCAGTACAAGTTTTCCCACATGCTCGTCTTTTAGGGTAAAGGAGTCATTACTGAAGCATTAGCTGGTGCTTTATGTACGGGAGGGAAATACTGCTTGATTTACTGAGTGCCTGGTGTTTTGCCTGAGCAGAAACATATCAGTCTTTTCTTTTTTTTCTGTCTTTCTTTTCTTTTTTTTTTTTTTTTTAAGATACTGAGCTTTCATCATTAACATCTGGCTCGTGTTTTAAGCCAACTGAAATGAGCTGCTGCTTGTAGATTAGCCCCCTTCAAAGTTGCATTTCTTTTTCTCATCCTTGCATTAAATCTGCCCAGCCCCCAGTTTCCTGTAAATTAAATCTATATTGCATGTGCACTAATTCTTTTCTCCTGAAGCGTTAGTGTGGATTTAATGGTAATTCATTTTCTCTGTAGAAACGTAGCACAAGAATGAACATCTTGGGTAGCCAAAGTCCACTCCATCCTTCCACACTGAGTACAGGTAAATTCTGATGGTTTGTAACCATAGTATCAGAGACCTCTCTGGGTAAAGAAAAAGTACATTTCATACAGACACAGAGTGCAGCCATGTAGTGCAAATGCCTTGATGTCAGATACAATCCTTATCAGTAGCTTCTGTGTCATTAACATGCCTACACATACAAACACTGTAGAAGAAACTTGTTTTCCTCTGATGCCCACTCAAACTTTTCTTTAGGACTAGTCTTTTGAAACTTGTATTTTGTAAAAATAGACACTCTATAAATGTTTCCATTTAAAAGAATCCAGAGGTTGTTTTGCCATTTTGGACAAAGAAAGTGAATGAATGATCTTCTAAAGAGTAGATATAAGAGTTTTCAAAATAGAATTTGTTCCATAATAACTAAATAATGTAAAATATGCAAGTCCAAAGACATATCTTTGATACTGTAAATTCATTAAAATAGCTGGATACTTCATATTAATATCCTAGATTTCTTGGAGGAAACACAGATATTTTCTCTTGCTATTCTGTTAACAGAATTTTAAAATACCATTTGAAAAATGAAACAAAGATAATATTGGGGGCTAACTTGGCTCTTGAAAGCACCATCTAAAGTGCATTTCTTTATTTGAGATTTAGAGGAACTTGTTTCTAACTCATTAGCTTATACATTGAGTTCTAAGGATTGTTAGTCCCAATATGTTCAAGAAGCTATGAGAAGGCAGTATTATAAGAGACTTCTCTTGTTTACCTAACTGTATATTAGCAAATCAGAAAATATATGGAGATAATGCCTCTCTACTTGGTATATTAAGTAGATGCATTTTTTTTTGATACCGATTTTTTTTTTATATAGGTTGATGGAAGATACTTTATATTCTGTAAGAGAACTATACCCACTTTTAAAATGTTCAAATAATTAGAATGTGGAAAAAATGGTTGTGTGTGTGTAACTGTTTTTAACCATCCTCTCCTTCTTTTTCCTCTCTCCTCCAGTTATTCATAGGACACAGCACTGGTTTCACGGCAGAATCTCTAGAGAAGAATCTCACAGGATTATTAAACAACAAGGGCTTGTAGATGGGTAGGTATTATTGTTGCTCAGTATTTATGATCTGACAATAATGTTTATAGATGAGAGCACAACTTCTGCTGTAACAGTTTACAGATTTATGAGCATTTCTGAGTAACCTGATTGTTCAGTAGTCCCGTTATAACCTGCCTGGATTAAAAAAAGTCAGAGTGTGTGTTTGTAGGAGTGGATCCTAACTTTTAATTTGAAAAGTAAATTAGGAATACACTTAAGTGTCTTTCCTTTTTTCTAATAGAGGCAGTCATGTTTTAGATGAAGTTGGAATTTGAAAAGAGTTAATTCTTGTAATCTGCACTTAGGACATATTTTTCAGGCAAAGCTGTACCTAATCATTTGCCAACAAATTTATGATCAGCCATCCATGCTCTTCTGCATGAATCAGAGCAGCTAATGGTGCTGCCTCACTATTTCTGTTCTAGAGCAAAGAAATGGAAATACCTGTTCCAGCACTCTCAAAAATGTCTGTGGTCGGCATTTAAGTGTCTTCTAAGCATCTCTGTTTTCCTTATTTATATGGAGCTATGGTTATTGAAGGGAAGTTGCTTGAATTGCATTCAGCATTGTTGATTTGTAGGATGGGAAATGCATGGTTGCCTTTGATTCACTGCTCTCAGGGTTAGGTAGAAATATCCACGCTGGCTTCGCAGGAGACAGTGAAGTTCAAACCTTTCTTCAGCATTTTCTTATTCAGAAGCAACACTAATCTTTCTGAAGACTAAAATACATTAGGGAAGTGGAAATTGGTAGTGCATGTATATATATTCATCAAGCAGTGTTTGCTTGTTTTGGGGGGTAGTTGTCTATGCTAAGGCTAGGGCAGGGGGTTTTAGCTAAGCAGGTCCAACAGAAAAGGGAAGCTGAGAAAGCAAAGGAGCACTGCTGACTTTTTGAGTTTCTGGTTTTCTCACATTGTAATCTTGGCCTCATTTTGTCTTGTTGTCTTAGGAATCTGGCCTTAGGAATCATCCTTCTTGAGGTCTTCATAAATGTGTTCATATGTTTGATGCTGTGTTAAATTTGTGCCTAATCAGCTTACTCACTGGAACATGAAAATTGGTTAGTTTGGCCATAATAAGGTCCTCCAGCAGTGACAAAAGAACCATGTTACTCTATGTGCTCTGAGATCTATGGATCATGATTTTCAGGGTGGAAAACTGCCTATGTTTTCTTGCTCTGTGTGTTCTTGAACAAAAGCAGGTAGGAAGATAACAGTCTCCTGATAGTTCATGCAAGAGGCTCAACACTGTAGACAAGCAACTGCTTGATGCTGCTATCTTGGGTATCTCTGGAAGTTCTTGTTGAGGATGCATTTCTCTTGGTAGTCATTGTTTGTGTGGAAGCTGGTTGCTTGCCAGAGGTTGAATAAACAGTTGCATCATCAGCTGTGCAGACCTCTGCTTTGTGCCACCAGCTTATGATACCATGCATTATCTGAAACAGCTAGATGAAGAATAATTGAGAGATACCTGCATGAACTGCAGTAACCACAGGGCAGGTGAGGTCCTTCCCCCTGACATGGATCGTAATTTATGAAGGCTTTTGTCCCTTTTCCACACATCTGGTCTTCCTAGGATTACAATGGAACTTTCAAGTACCATGCATGGTTTCTGAGAGTGGCAAGACATGCCTGTCCCCGACTACTGAACTGACTCTGGTTACAATGGTGCATTTTTTTGGTACTGACATTTCTCAATCAGTTCTAAAGAGCTGGAGTAAATTCTTCTGAGTTCTCAAGACTACAAGCAGTTCTTGCAACTGTACCTTGGAAAAGTGTGTTCCTGGCTTTGTGGTCAGCAATTAAGAGGCCTGCTGCAGTCCTGCACTCAGCCATCACACAAATCCACTAGTGATTAGTGCTATAAGCCTTCTGCCAAAGGTACAGTCTTGTTTCCTGTGGCATGGAGAAGATCTGGTTCCTTAGTTCATAAATATCAAGGCGAGGAAACACAGGATTTCTTATCTAGCTTTTTTTTTCCTCCTCTTCCCAGTATGGATGTTAAATAAAGTCCATTAAAGTCCCAAAGTCCAAAGTGACAACTGTATGATGTTGGTAGCTGTACACCCAATGTACATTTTTCTTTCCACTAATGCTGAGGGAAAAATAGTGTGACTAGAGGAAAAATCAGTGTGTGTTTTCCCCATGTTCATAATGTGGAAGCTACTTAACTGGTAAATAGTTTTAAGAAATTATTGAGCTCTTTCTGTGCAATTGCATCCATTTAACCTACACATAATTTTTCTGACACTGGATTTCTGTTAACTGATGCAAGACATTGTAGAGTGGGAACAGATTCCCATATATAACATAACATTTTCTTCATGAGAGTACATATCATTAATGAAAAGCTGAGTTAGAGAGATCCTTAAAAAAAGCCTCATACACTCTTAGGGGAAGAACTACCATCATGTATCTTGCACTTGCTGTTTCTTCATCTGTTAATGTTGCATAGCCGTGGTATAATAATTGAAAGCAAATTGCCAGTTACAGAATCACCTCTTAAATGCAACTGAAAAAGAGTTTGGCAGCGGCACAAAATTACTTAGTAGTTCTGATTATTTAAGAACAAACAGATGACGATATTCAATTTGTTCTTAAAAATGTTCTCTCCTAGATTATTTCTTCTCCGGGACAGCCAAAGCAATCCAAAGGCATTTGTACTTACATTATGCCATCATCAAAAAATAAAGCATTTTCAAATCCTGCCGGTAAGTAGATTATTTTTGATACTGATAACAAAAGCCAAAATTTTAAACCATGAAGCTTTTTCCAATTTCTGAGGAAATTTTTTCTCTTATTAGTTACTGATGTAACTAACAAGGATGTTTCCATTAGCAAGTATACATAAACTGGATGTTCTTTAGAATATTCTTTAATCAGTGAAATGTCTGATTAAAGTTATTGATTAATATTGCAGGAAAACTAGTGTATGTCACTATATTATACAAGTCTGTGTAATGCACAGAACTTGTTCTCTGTGAATGTCAGCGACAACAGCAGCTGTTGTCTCCCTTCTCACTGAAGCAAACATAGAATAACTTTGGGAAACTTTTTTTTATTCTGGAAGTTATCTGATAACGTTGAGCTTCAACTAACGTTACCCTAAGATGTTGGAAAACAATTTGTTTTTTATCTTGGTCCAATAAAGCACGAAAAATTTAAGATTATGTAGACCTTTTTATTGTTCCAAACCCTCTCCATTGTTTAGCTGGCCAAGTTTACAAACAGCTAACAAATCCTTCTGGGGTATTTTTGTTTTATCTTAATGAATGCCAGTGCTGTCTGTACAACTTTCAGTTACTCTGCCCACAAGTTTTCATTTCCATAAGCAAAATGTTACAAGTTGAGTTAAGTATATTTTTTCTAGTCCTGAGCATGGTTTCATAAAGATCTGCAGGCACTGGGTTGTGTGGGCAATCAAGTGTCCATTATTTATTTATGTCACACACTGGTTGTACTTTCTAAGTTTTTTCATGCGTGTATCTCTTCATGTGCAGCCTAACTTGAAAAGGATGTTTTGTTTTCCTAGTGTGAAGATGATGGACAGATATTTTTCAGTCTGGATGATGGGAACACCAAATTCAGTGATCTAATCCAGCTTGTTGAATTCTATCAACTAAACAAAGGAGTCTTGCCCTGCAAACTCAAACACCACTGCATCCGAGTGGCCTTATGACCTCAAATCTGACTCTCACTGAAGACTGGATTTGATAGAAGAGAAATTGTAAGAGAACGTTGACACTGGGGAATTGGCAGATTTGTTAAGTTGGTTAAAAAATAATTATGCACCTTGGGACTCTGAAAGGGATGGATTCGACAGGTGCCAACAGACCAAGATTGCTGGTTTGTCTAACACCTAAGAGTGATTGCTGCTGAGTGTCCCAGCATCCCAAAAATGGGGGGAGGGTCTGTAAAACAATGAGTAAATTTGAAACAAAACTGGAAAGTATCTTGGCTGGGCCACTTAACAGGAACAAGTATGAAGAGAAATCTTTGAAAAGAACTCTTGCCCTGGAATAATCTTGACAATTAAGACTAGTGTGTTTACTTTTTGTATTGATCACTTTTTTTGCACTCCTACTTTGTTTCGGATATTGTATGCAGCCTATATTAGGAGCTGATGTGGCTTTTAAAATTCATGCAGGAGTTGGGTATTAATCTGCACCCTAAAATGTATGGAATGCTTCAGCCTAAAAGGATCTAGAAGAAAATCAAGAAGTGTGTGTGTGTGTGCGTGCCCACATATGTCTCAGTACTTCTCTGGAGACCTGAGGTTCAATGATCTGCAGATGTCTTTGAAGAAGCAATGAGGATACAATTCTAAAAGAACATACCACCAATATACATACTCTAAAAACTGTTGACTTGTAGCATAATGGCTGTAGTATGTTGATGGCATATTAGTGGCATTCAGTCATGCAGAGACTGTATTAGATTCTATGCACAAATTTTTATTATTGGAGTGGTGGTTTGTTTTTCACAGCCTTTTGACTGTTTTCCTGAGGAAACTTACTGTTACTAAATAGAGTAGGACTGAATGACTACACTTGTATTTGAAACCATAATTTTTTGTGAGAAGATTGTTCTGCAGGTAGTCTTAGTATGACAAAATTTAAAAAAAAAAACCAACAAACTTAAAAACCAGTGTTTTTAGCTTTATAGCTCCTTGAATTTTCAGACTGTTTCAAAGAGCTCTTTCAATATAGTAAAGCTACAATGACACAATGCTCTCCTGGGGATAGGGCATAAGAAGAACTGAACGCCTTCTGCTTTTTGTAGGGCCATGAAAGTTTACATGGTGAGAAGGAACATGCTGGCAATAGCAACAGATTTGATTATGAAGTAGCTGCTGGCAATATCATCCATTGAGGTAACTGGTGATCCCTGTGTCATGTGTGCTACTGCACGCCAGTACCTATGGCAGACAAGCATGTATCTTGCTCTGGTGCTGGTTTGTCATCAGAACTACATTATTGTTAATGTTTAAATGAATTATTTAATGTTTACACAATAACTCTTTCTGATGATAAATCACGATTAAAGTCAGACAAGTCCCACCTTGCACCTGCAGTTGCAGCCAACCATTCCTTCAGCAGCTGTCTGAACTGAAGTAGCTTCCCAGTGCTTAGTGCCATTAGCCATAGTGAGAAGTATTCTACCCTGGGAGCTTGCAGAGTGTAGTGCAGAACGGAGCATTTGTAAACTGGTAAATTATTTACACAGGCTAGTATCCTTAATATTTGCCACTGGGTTTGAAATCCTAGTCATCTGAAAGGGTAAAGAAGGAAAACCAATCCTACACTTTTAGGTCTTCATGTAGTGTTAAGAATAGCTTAAGACAAACCATAACCTGCCTGAGTCATCCATATCAGCTTAAACTATGTCAATGGTATAGAAACACTGTATTTTAGTTTACAGAACACATTTAGTATTTTTTTCCATTTAATGTCTAGATACTAAAAATGAAGAAACTTGATTTTGTTTTTAGTAGAAGCCTTTTCTGTTTTGTTTTGTTTTGCTTTTTTTTTCAATTGTACATAGTGAAATGAGTGTTCCTGCTTTCTAGACAATGTATTTTAAAACCTTGAAATTAAGCTAACTTAAGTCTGACTTCACTTTGCATGCTTCTATTTGGCCCCTATTAGGAGAAAAAAAGATACTTGTATTGACTACATTACCAGTTTAATAAGACCATTTATGCTGTAGTTTTAAGTTTTTCTGTTTACATAGCTTAGTGACAACCATGCATTTTTCCCAGTAGGCGGATAGTATTTGCAGTGTTTCATATTTATATATAAAAAAAAAAACTTTGCATCTTATTTAAATTGAGAATAAAAGTTTGACTATGAACCATGATTTTTGTATGTAGATGGTTGACTTAGTATTTTGTACTCTTCCCAGCTAAAGTGAGCTGTTTTGAGAAAGTGACCACCTTCAAAGTGGCAACAATCTTACTTAAGCAGATCACTGCTTTGTCTTCTTTCTGCTGGAAAACAGTCAATGCCACCTTAGTTTTCCAACAGATTCAGCTGGCTGCCAGCTCAGAATACCAAGGACTGAAGGACATTTGACTCTTATTTTTGTATTTAAATGACATGAATGTAAAGGGGATGCTCAGGGTTGTTTTGGAGCCTGTTGAATTTTTATCTTTTTGCCTGTGATTTTATTTTCTAAATAAATACTTCATGTAGCAATCTTGAATATGTTGAGAAGGAAAATGCCAAACCATTTTGGTAATGAGGTTACTAGTTAAGTTATGTTACGATAGGTGTTAAAGTACAAAAAACTTTTTATTTGTTAATTAATCTTGAAGAAACACGTGCCTCAGTTTAGATGTTTTGTCTTATCTTTTCTGCACTAAATACCTGACAGTTTGACCAATCAATGCACCTTTCCAGTGGCAAGACTTGCTTATCGTAAATTATATTGTCACAATGCAAGATTTAGTGACTGTAAAATGGAATAAAGTTTAAAGTTTCAGGGAATGCAAAAGGTATTAACTTAAGAGACAAAACCTTTATTCAATATGCTTTGCTTCATACTGTAAATAGCTTTTTGGCTTGTGAACCTAATTGTAATCTTTCAGGTATTTTTGTACAAATAAGGGACTGATATTCTGTTTCTTGTAATTAGAAATAAACGTTAATACAATGCTATTCATTTTATATTGGAATGAATGTCGTGCTTTGGATATATCAGTACACTGTATATTTCTTGCCTTAATTCAGATCAGTTGGATGGGTTGTATTAAACAGCTTTTAAGAACTGTGAAGAGGAAAAAACAATTCCCAAGACACCTTTATCCTGGCTGTTCTGTCTTTAAGATTCGTATTAGAATTTACTGCATTTAATTTAGAAAAGAACTTGTTCACTCCTCTGAAAAATTACTGGAGATATTCTGCTATGCTATTTACAGTATTCACTTAGGAAGGCTGCTAGAATCTTATCAGAACAACATACTGTGTCCAACTTTCAGGTCATAAAGTTATATAACTCACTGAAAATGCACACTATGCATAAAACACTTTCTTGGCCTGATAGCTGTTGGATCAGAAAACTTTTCAATAGTATTTCCAGAAAGCAATTATTTACCCCTGTAATCCTTGTATTTGTATGCATTGGAAATCCTTGTATTTCCACCCTATCAGAATTTGGGTGGAAAAGCACTATCTGCACAAAAGACATCTTTACTTAAAAAATCCAGGAGGGTTGAGGAGTGGCGTGGAGGCATTGGTGGTTCTTTTGGCAGACAGAAAAATAGAAGGTTGGAAATATTTCACTTTTATTTTTTGGACACAATCCTTTCCTGTTTCCTCCTTGTTAATCCATAGAAGCCATAAAATGCATTCCACTTCAAAACTCTGTTGCACTCTGGCTTCTGCATGCTATGTCTCCATGTGACGTCTCCTTGTTGCACTACAGCATGAGACAATTTATATGTTATCATGATGAAATTCATTCACCACTACATAAAGGCAGGGTACTTTCTTTGGATTTTTATATTCCTCAAGTTTTTTCCTATCCGGGCATGCATGTTAAAGTGCTTAGAATTCACTATCCTGCATATAGTAACTTACTTTTTTCGCTAAGTTAACAAAGAGGACTGCTTGCTTACAAAAGGTTTGAGGATTCCTGTTTCCTGCTTGGCTAGAGGAGGCCATACTAACACTGAAATTGACTCCCACTATGATCATTAAAAGTCACAGACAATAATTCTACAAAAACCTGTAAATAAAAAAAATCAACACCAAAACCCCACCTTGCGTTATTGTATATATTGCATTTGGAACAGACAGGAAGATGGCATTAAAAAAAAAAACAACAAACATGGTAAGATGATCTCAGTAAGCCTGCTGCATGGCAAGGTAGTGCTGTCAGCATGTTTGTCCAAACTGCCCAGCTCTGTGGCAGATTCAAAATGATGCCTGTGAAATCTGACCCTTGGTGTTAGCAGTGGGTACTAGGGCTATTAGAACATTACCAGTACAAAATTAATCTGGGCCAGAAGTGAGTCTGTGGTACAGATCTGAATTACCTGCCTGGTAGGTTTGTGCTTCTTTTACATTATTTGCAGAACAGACATGATCAGACATCTGATCCCACATAAGGCATTCCAGAAAGAAGTTCACCAGGCAAAACAGCTTAAATGCACTTGGCCTATAAGTAAATTCCTGTCGGACTCATATTTTACAGCATGTGGCTGCAGGACTTTTATCCTGATATAAAGAAACATTAAATTAGTATTGCTTTAACACTAAATTGTTGCTTTAGCCTGTACCAGCAAAACCAGATGAGAAAAACATCACCAGATGAGCTATTTCCCTTCAAGTTGAACTTTAGATGACTTTTTGTCTTTGTTATTGCTAATTTAGTAATGCTTTAATCTGGTTTGTCAATGTCCAGTCTGTAACAGACTGCTTAGTGTCTCCTACATTGTTTTTCTGACATCTTGGAAACTTCAGTAACAATTTCAGCAGATGGAGAAAAAAGATATCTCCCTCTGAAATATCCATGCTGCCTTCATTTAGGTTCCTTCTGCATCCTAAATCTTAAGTCTTCCTTCCTTAACTTGAAGCACAATTTAGTTAGTATTTGAAAATCCAGCATAACCACAACTATGTCCAAGACCTATAAGATTTTCATTACATATTGTGATTAGTCACATCTGAGACGAACATGAATTTGTTTGTGTAACCACATTCCAAACCCTTAGCCCAAAGACAATTCTGCTCTAATTGGTCATTATTTTTCACAGATACCAGCAGATGTTTTAGCAAGAAACACAGGTTCACACAAAACACTAAGCTGTGATTAAAAGGGTCTTACAACACTTGTTACAACACTTGTTGCCCAGGTTTGTTACACTTTTCTATAATCAGGTGTATTCCATCCCTTGGCTGCAAGATCCTGGTGCCACAATTGGGGAATAGGAAAGTGCAATTACAAACAGCTGTTGGCCCTGAGCAAAAATATAGCCTGGGTTTATATGGGCCCTGAAACTCGGCTTGGCTGTTCTCAGAGGTAGAAACCCTTAGAGCTCAAAAGAGAGAATTGGACGGAAGTGGAAGGGAGAAGAGAATTACTCTTGGGCAGTATTGTCCAAGGGGTGGTTTGGGTGCAACTAGGAAAAGAACACAGTGAAGGCAGTGCTGTAATGCCCTCGGTGCTGCTCACCACTCCCCAGGAGTCAGTTTCCCCTCCTGTCTCTCAAACTTGTGAAGATACTTCTACATAAAGACTGCCATTGTATTTGTCCTTTGCAACACATTCTTCAGAGGTCTTAGGACTGGCATCTTGCATTACCAAGGAGAGAAACAGCAGTGGAATTCGTGTTCTCTACAAACTGCCCATTTTCCAAAACAGCCTGCCCAACTGCCATTAGAAGAAAAGGAGGGTGAGAGTATGGTACTATGGTTCTGCCAAGAACAATGATGGTTAAAGCAAATGGCTAAGCACAGTCCTGAAAGTGGACAATATCGCTGCTCCACAAAGAATCCTAGGCACATCCTATTTTTAAATAATTTTTTAGACCTTTTCATTATTTGATTTCCTCCACGATGCTTCTCTTTGCTGCTGAATTTGTGTATGATAATAATGTGCTCCGTGTGACTCTTACCAGCTCCTAGTTTTCACATTGCTGTAGCACTGTCAGAATCAAAAACAAATACAGAAATGAGGCAAGCTGTGAGGATTAGAGCTTCCTGAAAAGTACAGGAACACATCTAGTTATGAAAGAATGTAAATTGGTAATTATAGAATTGGTGGGTGGAATACTTATTTGGTTTGGTTGTGGTTTTGTTTGTTTGTTTGTTTTCCTTGTTTTGGATTTTTTTTTTTTGCATAAGACGGTAAGGTTTGTGAAAACAGCTGGCTAAACAAGGGTGAGTCATTGAAGGCTCACAAAGTTTGCCTCAAAATGCTTAAAATCAATTGCTGGAACAAGCATTTGACCTGCTCTAGAAAAAAGTGCTTCAGAGAAGTACATGTACCTGGAAAGAGATTGCATCCTCTCTCCCTAAAAGTATAAAAGAGAGTAGGATCTCCAATGGCAGCAGAAGAGTTAGGATGCAGTAGAAATGGAAGATCAAACATGAGGGTCAGAGGAACAATCAAACATAGAATAAAACAGTTCAGTGAGCTAGTATGATAGAATTATAGATAAACATAGGCAGCTGAGCTGAAACAAAACACATAATTATGAGGTTTTTGTTGTTGTTGTTGTTGTTACATAAGTCACCTGAAGTATGCAGAGGACCAGTCCAGGAAAACCCAAAGTATTTCTTGGTAAACTGCTCATATAACCTCTTGCATTGTCCACCATGTCCAAAATGTAGCACGTGGCAAAAGTTCACATGGGTTCACAAAGGGCTTCTATCACATCATGATAGAGAAAACTCAGCTGATGGATAACTACGAAAATACCATCTTTTTCTCTGAAAGTCCATTGGTCACATGTCACCAAGTGCCAGGAGCAGTCTTCAAGGGAAGAATCAATACTTGACAGCACATATCTAAGTACATCTTCCCTGTATGTCCACTACTAAGGCTAGAGACAAGCGCTAGAGATACTTCTTACCTGATCCAGTAACGCGCCCACATGAGGGCTGGCTCTTACAGAAGCAGCTGAAGGTAGCACTTAAGACCTGAGGAACAACCATGAGAACCTGCTCTACAGTCAACTGGAGGCTCCCTTTGACTGAATTAAGGCTGCCCCTTAACAAAACAGCCATGTAAGTATTGAATTTGCTTCCTACCACCCCACCCAAGGAAGTGATGCCTCCAGGGTCTGCTGTCGTGCCCTCGTGTGCCTTCCCCTGCTCCAGCCTTCCATTGGGAGGATTTACCGCGTGTGTGGAGGCTGCCACAGCAGAGCTGAGTCCATCAGGGCTCTGAAGTTGCTCAAAAGTAGTCTCTGGCTTCATTCAGCCTCAAAACTGGGTCATAATTTACAGGGACTGAGCTTTTGAAGTGTCCTCTAAAATGAGCTTTAAACAGAGAATAGGCACTACTCCCTTTCATCTCAGAAACGAGTGTACTAGAAGTTTTGTATAAATGGGTATCTCTGGGCATTTTTGTTCAGCAGTGTGGAACATGTTGTGGAGGGTGCCTCTAGGTAAAACACAGATTTTTCCTTACACCATTGACATCTGGGGAACAGAAAGGGGTGTGCACCTGCTCAAGCCAGGTGATTTTTTTTCTTGCTGAAAGCTACAGTGCAGCCAGAGGCAGAACGCTGTGATGGGGTGGGCAGACCAGGTGTGGGGGAGCTGTCGAGGCTCCCCCAAGCCACCCACTGCTGTTCAGGCAGGGAGAGAATGGAAAGAGTAAATCACAGAATTTTTAGGGTTGGAAGGGATCTCTGGAGATCTTCCAGCCCAGCCCCCCTGCCATGGCACACTCACCTAGATCAGGTTACACATGAACGTGTCCAGTTGACTTTTGAATATCTCCAGACACCGAGACTCCACAAACCTCTTGGGGCAGCTTTTCCCACCATCAATGTAAAAAAATTCTTCTTCATGTTGAGGTGGAATTTGTGTTTTAGTTTATGGCCACTGCTCCTCATCCTGTCTCTGGGCACCACTGGAAAGTCTGGCACCATCCTCTTGACACCCGCCTTTAAGGCGCATCAATTGACGTGCATTGATGAGAGCAATTGCTGGTGCCCAGCTTGCTTCCATGCCTCCCTGGAGGACCCTGCTGCCCGATGGCCGTCCAGCAGCAGGTGTTGGAGGGTGCTGGGCTCTGTGCTGCCCCCCGGGAGGGGCTGGGCCCGGGCCGCTGCTGCTCTGCCAGGGGCCCGGAGGGGTTGCGGGCCGCCTTTGCCAAACAGGAACCCCATTTTGCTGATTTCTAGTCTGCGATTCTGACAAGTCTAAATTCTGGAGTAAGTCGCATCAGCGCGGGCCAGCTAACAAAGCCTGGCTGTGCCCAGCCCCAGAGGTGGAACAGGCCGGGCTGGCAAGGCCAAAGGGCCGCGGGCCCGGTGGGCTCCATCCCCTGCCCAGGGCCGGTCCTACACAAGGGTGCAGCGCTTTCCCTTGCTTGGGGTTCCTTTGTTTTATAGCGGCAGCCTGGGCCTTGTCCCCTGTGAAACCGCTGTGAAACAGCTCTAAGCACAGGCCGGGTGCCACCGGCGGGGAGACTGCTGCAAATGGCAGCAGGGCTGGCACCGACGCCTGCCAAGAGCAGCCAAGAGTCCCGGTTTGTGGACATGAGGGTTTCCCCCTCCGGGCAGTGCCCCTGAGGCACCGGCAGGTGGGAGCCACCAGGCAGCCGCTGCCCCAGGAGCTCTGGCTCTGGGTTTCCCAAATTGTCACGCTCGCTCGTTCATGTGTCTCGCCAGACATCTCCGTGGCGTGGGCATCCTCGTTGGCGTAATCCCGGCAGAGGCAGGATATGCCGGGGCTGCTGGCTCGCTCCGTCCCACGTCTCGTTGGATTTTTCTCAGTGACCAAGTGAGAAATCCCACGTCCCTCCTATCGCAATGGCTGCGAATTGAGGCTGAATGAGTGCACAGGTTCTCTGTTTTCCCCGTGTTGAGAAAGAGCGGCTGATGGAGCTGACATAGGGCCACGCCTGGTTAATGGTTAACGGAGGAGTGCAGGGCGAGCGCAGGACCCGTGAAGCCCCGGTAGGTGCTGGAAAAGCCTTAGAAATTTCTTGAGATTAAAATTCCTTAGCTGCTCCTGGTGACCTCTTCTTCGCAGGGCAACTGTGAATTATAGGGAGCTAAAAACAATACCTGTTTCCAAGATACCTGAAAACGGAGTGAAATCCCCAGAGAGGTAAGGATAAATGTGGTAACGTCTCAAAATGAACCTAGCCACCTCTGCACTTTCACCAAATAATCTGATCCAACTAATTCACATAATTTGTTAGGTATTAAACTAGTCAGTGTTTAAAAGTGCAGCATAATATGCTAAATGTAAATATTTCAATTGACATGTGCTTAAGCCAGTTTTGGTGAAAGGGTCAGGAGTTCATTAAGTATTTTGAAATCAAAGCTTTGCAATTCACAACATTTTTAAGAGAACCTCTTCTTAAGCACTGCTGAAAATTGGGTTGAGGGCACTGCTGCTTAAGGGAAGCAGTCTGGAGGGGTGGCAGTACTAAATGATGGTGTACTGGGCAGTCTTGGAGCTGGATCCCAGCTGACAACGTAATTTTATTAATCTTTTCAAATTTGGTCAGGAAAAAAAGTTCTTATTTGTTTGAAAATCTTGTGCTTCTAGGCCTTGAGCTTGGTTTTGTTGTAAACCTGTCACATGAGGTGTATCCTCTTACAGAGATCCTGTTCATTGCTCAGGGACTGGAGTGATCTTCATATGTTGACAGTACAGTTTTATGTGGGGCTAAATGTGAAACAGCAAAAATTATACAGCATTACTGGGATTCAAAGAGTGAGAATGTGCTGAACTTGGAAAGGTGAAGTAAAACGACAATCACTGTTTACATTACAGGAATTTACTGCTTATGTCAATAGTAAATAAAAGGGGAAAAGAAGGTACTCTAATGAAAATTCAGTGAAAAACAGGTTTGCTGTATACCTGTGATACAAGCTGAAAGGTTTACTTGGGTGAGTGACACCTCAAGGAAGAGCATCATGGAATTCTGGTGTTTGAAACGTACATCCCCCACCAGCAACACAAAGTGAGGAAACTGGAATTTCTTGCTAAAATTGCTAAAGTTTGTTGAAACTTGTAAGAGAGTTTCTTTGATTGGTCAGTTGATGCGCATCAGTAGGAAATTTCTGTGTTGCTTTAGCATATGGCTCTTACTCTGTTCTTTCCATTATTCTGTGTCCAGTTCTGGACCCCTCAGTTTAGGAAGGATGTTGAGGTGCTTGAATGTGTCCAGAGGAGGCAACAAGGCTGGTGAAGGGACTGGAACACAAGCCCTTTGAAGAATGGCTGAGGGACCTGGGATTGTTTAGCCTGGAGGAAAGGAGACTCAGGGGAGACCTTATCACTCTTTACAACTTCCTGAAAGGTGGCTGTAGTCAGGTAGGGGTTGGTCTCTTTCACCAGGCAGCAACTGAGAGAACAAGAAAACACAGTCTTAAGCTGTGCCAGGGGAAGTTTAGGTTAGACATCAGGAAAAAAATTATTCACTGAAGAAGTGATTGGGCACTGAAATCATCTGCTCAGTGAGATGCTGGAGTCACCATCCCTTGAAGTGTTTAAAAAAAAAGACTGGATGTGGCACTCAGTGCCATGGTTTAATTGCTGAGGAGGTGTTAGGTCATAGGTTGGACTTGATGATCTCAAAGGTCTTTTCCAACCTAGTTCATTCTGGGATTCTGTGAAGAATTGTTCACCTCATTCTTCTGAGGAACAAAAAAGGTATATTTTTTTCAATCACAGATAATATATTGCGTAATCAGAAAAATACATGGCCAGCAGTATTTCATTATCGCTTAGTGAAAAAAGAAGTTCAACCTCTACAACAAACTCAATTTACTTCCAGTTTATCCTAATCCCAATCCTGATACTCATCTCAACCATCTGTTAGCCTCTGCATGTGTACAACCCTCCAGTATTCCTGAGTGTTTCCCCATTAAACCAGATCATGCTGATTGTATTTTTTTTTTTTTCTCCTAGCAGTGATATCTTTCCTGTAGAAAATTTTGGAATGGAACAAGTGTTTTGTTGTACTTTTTTCACTTTTCTTGATCCTGTGTGGACTGTATTGCTATCTATTCAAAACCAGACTAATAAACAGGCGAAGAAATATTACAGTAAATAGTCATTTCTTGGAAAATAAATTGGGATTTCAGTGTTAGACTCTTTTCAGAGAGCTGGCAAGAGCACTGTATGCTTAAAAGGTTGCTCTTACAGTTTACTGTTAAATAATACTATATCTTTCCCCCTTTTCCCCTCACCACTTGTTTTGAAAGGAACATTTGGTTTTAAAATTCAGGGCAAGTTTGGTAAGCTTTGTGAAGGTATAAATAGAAATCAGTTTTATCTTTCCTGGTTGTATGTTTTCAGAGGAATCAGGTAGTTTACATGGAGTCAAATGTAGTTTAATGTTATTATTCTTGTATTATGTCATACATACTGCTTTATTCCTGAATTTATTTTTTACAGCTTCAGAGGCAGAGAGATTCTGTCCATGAGAAGTTGATGACTGATGCAACAATTAATGGCAACACATTTTTTTTTCCATTTATTGTCCCTCAGTGAAGTGCTGTGCTGTGAGTCTCAGTGTAGGAACATGGGATGACTTGAAGGCAAAGATGTGACTCCAGTACTGTGTCAACTATCAAAACAGCCTCTATAGAGGATGTATCTCCCCATCTGTTAGGCACAGCCTGTCTTTGCAAGACTGGATATGAAGCAGAGAGGTTAGGAAGGTTTTGAAGTGTTTTGAACAAAAATAAGGTGGAAAGGTTTCAGTCACTGAAAGGTATATAAGGAGGGAAGACATGGGACTCATCTGATCTTAATAGTGGAGGCAATTAAAGCCATAGTAACAGCAACTCTGCATTCCAGTAGAAGCTGGAATATGTATAACCCTAAGTCAGGGTTATTGTTAGCATTTCAGAGTTTCAAGCCAGTCGTGCCAAACTTGGCTTTGTGACATTCCTTATGCTACAGAATTTTTTTTTCTTTTCTTTTTTTTTTTTAAATGTACCAAGTACCATCTACTGTCTGATTGCTAGGGCAACGTCAAGCATTGGTGTCAGCAACACTGGCATATAATTCAGAGTTCACTTTACAAAAAGGAAGGGAATAATCGCTTCCTGCTCTGTAGACAGGATATAAGTAGCGGTCTAAAATTGGTGGAAAAAGAGGCCCTATAAAAAATGCACTGGAGTGTATTGTTTAGGAAGGCAATAAATTCAGCATGAGAGTAATGCTGCTGCTAAGTTACTTATTTATAACACCTCCCTATGTTTGGGCCTCACTCGCACTCAGTTATGCTGTTGACAAACTGTTTCATTTAGATGAATAAACCTCACAGTTTTTAGATTTTCCTTTTTCTGACACATGACAGTGCAGGTACAGTTAACATGACGTAACAAGAGGGAAGCATCATTACTGTGACTAGTCATGCAAAAAAAGCAAGATGGAAATTATGGATATACTACATATGGTGCTTTCTGCTTTTAAAAACAATATGAGCTCAGAGAAGTAGAAGGGATCCAGCTAATCGTAGAACCAGATCTATTTTTCAAGGCAAATATACATTGCCAGACACATGGAACAAGCTGAAGACTGCTGAAATGCCAGCCTGCTGGGAGAATGGCTGGCAGACACCTTTTCATCTTGGACAATACCCTGAAGGAAGTGGTCTTTCAGTGTGGCAGATGTTGTCCCTTTCTGTGCTGCATTTTTAAAGGGAGGGAGAGAGAATGAATGCGAAGGATTTCAGAGGAGGTGTCATTTCTTTAACAGCATCCTGTGGGTGCATTATCTTGCAGAGACCTTTTTCTTTGTCTCTCAGTCTGATTAGCACACGTCTTTGTGCAGTTTTAAAATGCCTGGCCAGTTTTCCCTGAAAAAATACATGTGCCTTCCAGCAGTTTTAAATTGCTCTTAATATGTTTGATATCCTTATACATCTGCAAACCCATCAGAATCTTGCTGAGTTCTTGACTTTAATTCTTCCTGTGGTAATTATATTTTCCACAGTTTTAACCACACATGATGTGAAAAAGTGTTTCCTTCTGTCTGTTTTTAATGTGCTGTCTTTATTTTCCCAGAATTATCCCTCTTGGGCTTTCAGAATTTGAAAAACAGAAAGAAGTTCTTAGTCTTCTCCCTGTGCTCTTTCATTCACTTATCCTTTTCTTGGTTTCTGTCATGTTGTTCTGTTTTCGAAGCTAATCAGGCCTACTCATTTGAATCTTCCCCAGAGGACAGTGCAAGTGCCTTTGAAGAAAAATCTTCTCTTATGCTCCAGGAGGGCACTGAAGACTTTTTGAAAGTGAAAATCTGAGAGAATATTGAATGCTCAAGAAATGTTCCAACAATTGATCAAAATTCATTAGAATATTTTTCCTGTAGTTCTCCAACTTGTTCTTAGTGGATCCAAACTTCTTGCTATTCTTGATCATGCTGCTTATTAAACAGAGGTTTTCATCCAACAGTGCCACCAATATTGGTAAGACTAAGTTTGACCCTTAAGACTTAACTCTCTCTGTATCCTGTGTTACTTCAGATTATTTGTACTGAGCTTCCTGCAGCTCCGTACTGATCATTCAAGATGTGACATTCCTAGCTCTTCTCCCCAGTTCCTATGGCTGCATAGGAAAAAAAGGAAGAGGGGGGAGGGGGATAATGGGATGGCAGAATGATACCCTTTCACTGCAAGTTGTTTTATCTCACAAATATAAAGACCCCCAGGTATTGCAGCTTTCATATATTTTAGGAAGCCGAAGTAGAGGACTCTGAGACCTCTAGCTGTGGTTAAGATGGGGCCTAGAAAGAATGGACCAGAAAGAATACTCACTGTAGTGATGGGTAGTGAGAGGCTTGAGATGGGAGATGATGAGTAAGCCTGTATTCTAATAAAAGACAAACATCTAAGAGAATCTGTGGGAGTAAAAGAGGAATATTGTGGGTATCTTTCTTATGAGGACAGGCTGAGGGAGCTGGGCATATTTAGTCTTCAGAGGAGACAAATGGGAGGGGACCTCATTGAGGTGTATAAATATCTGAGAGTGTCAAGAGGATGGATCCAGGTGCTTCTCAGTGGCGCCCATCAATAGGACAAGAGGTAATGGGCAGAAACTGATGCATATGAATCTCCACCTGAATATGAAGAAGAATTTCCTTGTGTAGGTGACCACATACTGGAACAGGTTGCCCAGAGAAGTTATGGAGTCTCCCTCACTGAAGATATTCACAGACCATCTGGACACAATCCTGTGCCATTAGCTCTGCGATGACCCTGCTTGAGCAGGGAGGTTGGACCAGATTACCCACTGTGGTCCTTTCAACCTGACCAGTTCTGTGATTCTGTGGTCTGTTGCCCAGGCTTATTGACATATACTGAAGATTTTCCATAAGATGATCGTATTTTCTGCCCATGTATAAAAGACACCCAGGAAACAAAAGAATTTATTTCTGCAAAGATAGAAATTTTGGCTAAAGAGTATCTTTTTGAAACATTTCTCCTAAAAAGTAGAAACTAGGAAGGTGTTACAGACGTCTTAATATTAAATAGCAAAAGTTTAATAATTAAAAACAACTTAGTGATGATCTTAATCTACGAGGAAAATTCCTTTATATCAATAAGTTTCCTAAATAATGTGTAAATAAAATTTTATGTCACAATGTACAATCACAGAAAATACTTGATTGTGAGAAGTGGAAAATCTCTGCATGACTGCTTAACACTATTATTATTAAGGAGCAATGATAAACTGGCATACAAAGTTAAACTGCATAACAAATGTAGATACAGAATTATAATTGCTCTGAAATAGAAGTCCTATAGCAAATACAGTTTTTGGTATTCATTCACCTTAATTAACCAATTCAACTAATTAATCCAAACTAACCTATTAAGCAATAGAAAGCATTTGTGAAGCTTTGTAAACAATAACAGCATAAGCCCAGCTTTGAGGAATGTGCATGCTCAAACAAAAAGCATTTTGCACCCCAGCTAGAGTGCCCGTACCCCAGCCAGCAGCAGGGCCAGCAGGAAAAGCCAGCAGGAAAAGCCAGAAACCTCTGACTGGATGCACATGCTACCCATGCTGCTGTGATTTTCCTCTTTTAATTTCTTTTTAGTGTTTAAATCTTCTTTTCTTATGGCATATTCTTCTTTTCTTCACTATTCTTTTCCTTCCAAGGAAATTTATATTTAATGTTGGCATCTGTCTCTAGAATACTCCTTTTTATCATCATACTAGAATTTATTTAATTATTTAGCCATATGTTCCTTGTTTGTTAAGACTAATGACATACAGCCTTTACTCAGGTGGGTATAGAAGTACATGCTTTTATATGTTAAGCTTCTCTTACAAGATCTTTTCAGACTCTCAGAAGTCTTTCATCTGCTGGTTGCTAACATGACAGGTGCCTCACACGCTCTCTCTCCTGTTTTCTGTTGCCTTTCACATGTCAGGACTCTTTTTCTTGGCACTGCTCACGGAGGAGATGACTTGTCTCATCGTTTGCCTGCCTTGCCAACTCTTAAATGGGCCCATATTATGCCATTCTCCTCGGGTACCTGGGGACCAGCTACAAAGGTGTTGATTCCTGAGCAAGTTTTGCAGGACCACATTCTGAGGCCTGCCACACGTGCCAGGATAGGGGCCTATTGTTGTGCTAGGCTGCTGAAAATGACTTTTCTGATAATGAAAAGCTTAAATTCAAAAGGTAAAACCCAGAGCCTTGCAAATGTGTTTTGTGCTAATGAAAGATAAGGCACAAAAAATAGAATGCATTATTATGATTGTGTGTAAGTGTGAGGATTCTCTGTAGCTGCATCAGCAGCTCAGCTAGTTATAAGGCTGATCTCAAGAATATCTGCCCACGGCACACAACTGTTGTGTGAATTCATGCCCTGGGTTGTTCTTACGCCTACCTCTGCCTCCTCCTTTTCAAGGTTATTGATACATATTTCTATTGTACATCCTAATTAGTATGTTCCTGCCTTTGGGTAATTTCCATTCTAGCTCTGTCCAAAAGTCTGAGATGCAAACATATTTTTTGTCTGTTTAGTTTTCCTTTTTCTAAAAAAAATACATTTTTTTACCATTGCAGTAATTTGTTACCATGTTGACTGCTGTTCTGTTCAGCCCAGTAATTACTTAATTGCATACTAGTCCTTAAATGACTTTAAGATTGAGTGGTGAACTACTCATTTGCTACTATTGTGGCTTTCTGACATGGTTCCTTTCAAGGTTAAAAAGAAAACAAAACAAAAAATGTCAGTCATCTTTGCTAGAGCTTTTGTTTTATTTTGAAGGTTCCTTTGGTCAATTCTTTTTCTTTAATTTTTCAAGAGCAGATTTCTTACACTTTTGAATATATATTTCTTAAAAATACATTGTGCACTTTTGGAGCAACAATTTTTGATAATATAAAGAGGTAGTACCTCTTTATGAATAGTCATTTTAAAAGCACATACAAAATTTCATAGCTGACAGAAAGAATAAGATATTGAAGGTGGTATAGGGAAGCGAGTGTTATTAATAGTGCAAAATAAAAAAATGTTATTACAGATCACTAAGTACTGTGTGTTAGTGCCTTCTTTCTTACCTGGTCTTATTTATCCTGCTCTTGATAGTGGCTGGTAAAAGGCACCTTTTGGTTACCATTTTATTTAGAAAATCATCCCTAATTTGAATGTCTCATTGATTTTGAAACTTAAAATGATCTGGATATTATGCAGGTTCTTTGGTGGACCTATGCTTTTTCATGCTATTTTACTAGGAAAGGCATATTGGCACATCTTTAATTTATCTTGCTTGTTTTGAAGGTCAAGTTCTATCACAGGAATGAGGCTATGGAGGCCATTTGCTGCAAATTGCTTTCAAGTATTTATTTTTAGTGTACGTATGTCTGGTACACAAATTACAAAAAAATAGTTGTGTGAAGAAAGGAGTTTGCTATTCTGAAGTTTTGAATGTTATTACATCATGTTGTTATAGAATTATTACAATGCAAAGATTATCACATCTAGTATAGTGGACCTTGCTGTGAGGTTCTGATTTGTCATTTTTTCTGTGGTTTCTACTGCTCAGCACAACCCCATGTTAGAAGTGAATCCAGTACTTGTTTTCAGGAGAGGATTAGGGTTTTTTTAAAATACAATTTCTTCAAACAACTGGTAGTTACTTTAGCAACAGAAGCTTCTGGTAAGTAGTGGAGATGTTTTGAAATTGCTAAGATGATGAATCAAAATTTATTGTATCCAAAGCAGGCTAAAACATTATTTTGCTCAAGAAAAGTGCCTGTTAAAGGAAACTGGAAGGAAAACAGAACACAGACATAGAAGTACCATTCACTTATTTGAAAAATAGCAGGAAGGTTATCTTTTTATCCAAACAAGAGATGTTATGAACATGAATGGCTTATTCAATAGTTGTTTAACAGGACAAACATAAAGAGAAATGTGAAATAGGTAATGCTAGATGATGAAGTGTAACTGAGCTATGAGTACAGGAAGTTTTATCCCCTGCTGTAATTTGGACATCATTCCCTTCTTCATTACACAGTGCCTCTACACTCCTGTTTCATCCCAGGCATAATATTCAGCCCATTTTTCACATAAGAAAAAAGTTTATTTTGGATGCCTGATGAGGAGGTGAGCAGCTTCACTGTAAGAAAACCTACAGCTCCACCTATCTCCATGTAAAATTCAACAGGCAGAACTATAGAAAATATTCTGAGTCTTAACAAAGATTCTGGATCCCTTATTCCCCAGTGTTCTTCCACATGCTAGTTGAGGATGCTTCTGGTCATCACGGTTTTACAGTTTGCTTTCCTGGATAGCAGCACTAGCAGCCAGCAGAGCTGAAAGCTGCAGAGCTGAAGAGAACTGTATTGTCTTGAGCATCCAGAAATACTGCCAGGCTTTGTGTGACAGTCTACTATTCTAACACTGGTAAAAATCAACTCTTCTTTGGAAGTATCCATTGAATATAGTGTAACACTATTTTTGATGGCATTTTTTTTTTTCAGTGAATGGGAAGTAAGGAGATCAGGTAATTAATCCTTTGTTTAACATAGCTTGGAGTTATTTCCTTTATCTTAGCCGTGTTGCAGGATTGCAATGTGGTTGATATGTATTGTACTCACAGCTGAAGAATCTTGAGTTAGGCTTTTTTTCAATATATATAGTAAATTAATTTCCACAATTATTATTCTTGAAGACTAAAGTCACCTAAAATGTAGACCTGCGTTGTATGAGTTCATTATTGTGTAAGATAAAGTAAATAAATGATAATTTTGATGAAAGATTAGAGTGATTTTACGTGCTGAGCATACATATTAAGAAAGAAAATTACCAACCAATGTAAAATATTAACTGCTTTTAAATCATTCACAAGTCAGAGAATGTAGATGCATAGCTGTTTTCTTACTTTTTGCTTCAATGGGCAACAATAATAGGTTCAGACTGGTATGTTGCTGAAAGAAACTGCAAATATACCCTAGAATTCGGCAGAAGCTATGGACAGGTAAGTTATCATGCTTAATTTTATTTTGCAGTGTATGTAACATAAAATGTGGTAGTGATTCTCCTTTCTTAAGCATAATTTCACACCCTTCTGTGTTCTCTGAACACTGAAAAACAGTGAAAAATGACATTTCTTAACCACTTCCTCCTGACAAAAGTTAACCTGGTGGTAGAGGTGGAAGAGACTACTCTTAAGGCTACACGGAACAAAATCATTAAATAAGAGAGTGCTTTTTAAAGAGTTGGCAGGAAGAAAGAAAACAGAAATCTCAAAATTTCCAAAACTTCCTAGACTGTCTTTCAGAGAACTATGCAGAATATCAGACTGCTGTGAAAACAGTTTGCTTCTAGACTGGCACCATCTGACCTCAGCACAGAGATATTCAAAATCTGTGCCTCTGACCAGAGACAAACTCTACCAAAGTCTTGACAGAGGGTGCTGCCACTTTAAACCTGGCCTAGATTTAGGCTGTTTGGATAAAAGTCTTGCTGGAGCCAAACGTGGTAGCACAGAAAAATAAGCTGGAAGAGAACAACCCTTTCTAGCAAAATATTTTATGGAAAATTCCTCTCAGAACTTACCCAGCATTTCACAGCATATGGCAAAGACTTGCATCTGTACTTGAAAGCAGCAGCTTGAACTAAGGCCTCTGAGTATAAATGTAATGAATATGTTGGACTGTCCTTCTTATTTAACTGTCTGTCTCTGCCAGTAAATAGCGGCTAAATGAGACCCTGTCTCTCCTAACGATAATGTGGAATCTGTGATTATCTGAGGTGTGGAAGTGAACAAGATCATAAGGAGAACAGATGGCAAGCAATTCTGAGTGGGGAGATGGCTGGCTGCACTGTGGTGAAGCTACCTGCAGCAGCTTAAGCTGTTATCTTTCCTGCCTCACTGTTTTCCCTCCTAGCTAGAGATGATTGCCTTTCTTAGGAGTTGGCAGGATGGAGAATGTGAACACTTGGTGGCTCTGTCACCTAATGTCACAGGGACAGGCAGATTCTTTTAGGGATCCTTGGTAGAATGAGAATTTGCCACAAGAGCTTTAAGAACAATTAGACCTTTTTTACTACAATTAAACATTTAATTTTCAGCATGGTTTATTGTTATCTACAATTTTTAGGATTTAGTGTAGTTTATTGTTGCACAGTATATATGAATTATACTTTCAGCTAAGCAAGATTTCTAGTAATGGTTGTAGCTTTCTTACTATCGAGAGTCTTTAATTACTCACACTTTTAGTCACTCGGATCCTCTGCAGATTGTGTCAAATTCTTACTAATCAGTGCATGATAAAATAATCATAATCTGGATTCAGACTTTACCCAGGAGAACACGATTTACTCAGTCTTAAGAGGAAGAAGACAACAGTGGCTGTGTCCCAGACCATTGGAGGGTCATGGGTTTTGCTGTCCAGCATCAGGCCTCACAGCTGTTCAATTATATAGGCAGTATTTAATGTACTGATACATTTCTGTGTTCCACAACAGGTGTCACCACATCTGGTAGCAATCTTGCATGGGCAAATAGTTTTTTTCACAATACTGACAGGGGATCTGGCTGTTCTGTAGTAGGGGTCATCACATCTTGGCGACAGCTACGGCATTGAAAAGGGGAAAAGAGAAGGAGGTGGTTATATGAAGAGCACACTTAAATGTTATGAGTGTTTGTCTTAGGAAATGGCATTGATCATGTTAACTGTATTAGCAGGAGTCAGGAGCAGGATCAGATGGCTCAGTGGAAAGACTCATCTTAGTGCAAATGCATCTTCCTGCCCTCAAGCAGGTGGGCTGTGCACATATATCACTCCCAGCTCTGAGATGAAGACAACAACCCAGAGCAGAAGGGAGCAAATATTACCTTATTGCTTCAGTTGTGAATGTGTGTCTATGACCAGGGAGACCCTGTGCATCTCAAAGATCTGGTACCCACTCAGTTCTCTGGAGCTCTCGTTTTGGGATATTTGCATAGTGGGTTGAACCTGGCTGGGTGCCAGCACACACCCAAGTCTCTCTTGCTTCTCTCTGCAGCTGGACAGGGAGAGAAGATGTAACCAAGGGTTACTGTGTTGAGATAAGGACTGGGAGAGATCACTCATCAAGTATCATCATGGGCAAAACAGGCTTGAATTTGGGATATTAGCGGAATTTATTACTAACAAAATCAGAGCAGGATAATGAGAAGTAAAATAAATCTTTAAAGCACCTTTGCCCCACCCTTTCCTCTTTCCCAGACTCTACCTCCTCCTTCCCCAGTGGTGATGGGTGACGGGGAATAGGGGTTTATGGTGAGTTCATTGCAGTTTGTTTCTACCTGTTGCTCAGGAAGAGGAGTCTATCCTCTGCTCCAGCATGGAAGAGAGGAAAGAGGAAACAGTCCTCCATGAACTTCTCCAATGTGCTCTACTAAGCATAAAGTCACCTGAAGCTTTGCATTGGTCTTTTCTGGAAAGATGCATGTGTTAGCACAGACTGAAGGGGAACCAAAGACACCTTCACAGAAAAGCTGACACGGTGGTATAGCAAGAAACACTGGTGTGATCCCCTTGCTGTAATCTCAGGTAACTGGGCACCAACATGCTCTTTATAAAGAGACTCTAGTGATGTTCTCATCCTTTCAAGAATGGCTCAAGTCTTAGAGTGGTGGCAAGTGCTCTTCCAAGCTCATTGCAAGTGCATGACCCTTGTGACAAGGCATTAATCACAGTCAGTGGCAAAATACCTTCTCAACCAAGCATTGTGTGTTCTTTGATACCTTTGTAAACAGTGATCCAAACAAATCACTTGCTCAAGAACAAGCACTGCATTGTGTTCCCTCTGTATCTCAAGCCATCTTTATTCTTCGTGCCTTACCTGGATCTGTCTTTTCACCCACATGAGGGTTATTCCATTCATAAACTAACTGCTCTAACTTGCCTTTCTAACATGAAGTCTTCACAGCACATTTAAGGCCTCATAGCAGTTCATCTGCCAGCCACAGCTTCTGTGAAGCTCACAATAGTCAGTGCTTGAGAACACTCTCTCTGTGAGCAATACATGGCTGGATGAGTGCCCTGGCAGTGCCCACGCCCCTAGGTAAGCACATCTCAGCTCAGAGCAGAAGCTATTCCTATCTCTGTATTGGAAGAGTCTGCCTACTGTGATTGCAGCCTGCTCTCACTGTCTCTGTGACTCTTCACAGCCTGTCAGTTTTTCTATTGACACTTTTTCAGTTCATCACAACCTCTCTTTTCTGTGGGCTTGCTTCCATAAGAGTGAGCTCAGGCTGCCTCCAACCAGCAAGTGGTACATTAACTCCTCTGAAACTGTGTGTGTGAGTCTGTGTCCATGTTCACTTCGTTAGCAGTTCCTTTTTTTCCTTCTTTGGTTTACCTTCACATGTTCACACAACCAGCAATAGGAACTGAACAGGGGAAACCAGTCACACATAAAATATTTATGAAAAAAGAGGATAGTTACTTTCCCAGTTTGTCAGCTCTGTCTCAGACTCATCTCCTGGTTAATCTGTTGCAAAGTCTGCTTATGTTCTGCCCGAGACTTAGGCTTTAGACATTGAGAGTAATCCATCTATTTGTGTTGGAAGGCTTTATTTAATTCTTACTTTCTTCCAAAGGAAATACACCCTTTGTTTTAATTAGAAAATTGTTAGTTGCACGTTTTATCTAAAATACTCTCTTCTTTCTTGCCTCATCTTTGTGCTTATGCAGATTTGGACCTTGTTTACAAAATGTAAAAGGATTTTTTATTCCATTCTCACATGTTTGTGTTTCTTTTACCTTCTCATAGATAATTTCCTGTAACTAGTAGTTTTACATTAATGGAAGAATATACTGGGGGGGAAAGAAAGACAAAGATGGAGTTCTACTATTGTTCTCTTTTTGAAGGAGCAGCTGCGAGGAAAACTGGAAAAAATGCCTGCAGTCTCCAAATAGCATCCTTAAACTACAGAGACGGGGTAAACCAAATACAACAAAGCAGTGGGTTTTTTGATGCATAGGCAACAGTGACTGTTCCTTTGACATCAGATGTGAAAAACAGGCACAAACATTGTGCTAGATCTGGATTAATTGTTTCAAATTATTTTCTCAATGTCTAAGATACTGAGTTTATCTGAATCAATTTAAAGCTCTTCATGTTATAGTGCAGAACATGCTTTTTCAAATAATGTTAGGCTTGGTGAACTTCAGCCCAAACACACCTTCATCAGTTTAGTAGCTAGACCCACACCACAAGGCTAGTGTGAAGAGTGTCAGGCTATTGAGGTGAGGGAAAAACAAAGTTGGGAGTAGAGTCATCTAATCATAACTGGACTAAAAACCTGAGGAAAGTGCCTTTTCATTTCTAATCTGCATTGTGCAATTGTGGAAGAGGTGAAAGCTGCTAGAAAGTGGGTACAAACTGTGTAATTCCCTCTGATTTGGTGTGATTTATTCTTTGCATGCAGACTGACAGTGGACTGCAGTGACTGACAACACATTGTCTGCTTCGTTTTCTGGTGCTGTGCTGGAGGCTGCTGTTCAAACACAGCTTCTCTCCCACCTTGTTTGGAAACCAAAGGGTTCAGTAATGGTAATAAATTGGTGCTATTACTGCATGGGCACAGCATTGTTTATGTATCATCATCACGGTTGACTTCAATGTGCAAAAAACATATCAAAGCTTTTTTCTTGTTAGCTGTGAATAATAGATCTGTTGGGTGCTTACCAACAAGCCCCAGCCTTTAAATTTTTTGGGATCATCTGTTATTTCTCACACACTTCTATCCTGAATTTTGGAACAGTTTGGCACTAAAGAGGGGATCTCTATTCGTGTGTTTCAGCAGTAAACAAAATTGTTCTCTGTGAAAGAGAGAGCAATCTGAAGGGTCTGGAAGAAATTCACATTTCAAAAGTCCACATCAGGTCTGACTTAGCCAGCAGCTGTGATAGAAAACTCAATGATCTTCCTTGTGTCTACCACAGAAAGATTCTGTTAAACAAAGATTTGTTTACTGCCAACAGTTACGATGAGAATTATGAAACTAGTATGAGCAAGAAGAATTTCTGAATTGTAGAAGACACATGGAACATGGGTTTTTTTTAGGAGGGCATTCAATACCCCTTTCCCAGCTTGCCTGTTGTACCTTCGGATTTTATTTCCTTTTTCTTCCTGAGAAATTGCAAAAATAAATATTTTAGTGGAAAATGTGAATATTGCCTCTTCACAGCAAACTTTACAGGTGCAGCAGAAAAATAAAAATACATAAGGTGACTTTGAGGTTGTATTTCAACACTGATTAAACCTGTATTTTAATACTCCAATCTTAATTTTTATTTCCCTTTTAAATTTCCTTTGAAAGTTTTGCAAGCCATTTGGATGAAACATTGAAGTAATATTTCATTGAATTTTCATTGAAGTAATATTTAAATAGTTATCATTAAGTTTACTAGAGGCAACTTCAATTTTTGCATCTCTTACGCCCTCACAACAAATTTTGAATTTTCAGTCTTTTCAGTCAAATTCAGGTAGAAAGGAATAAACAGGAAAAGTCTCCAAAACATTTATTTTCCTATGGGTTCCCAATATGCCCGGTTTGTAACCCTGGGCACTCAGGAGCTGATTTCAGGTGGAAGACATCTCAAAGGCTGTGGCAACTAATTCTGGGATTTCTTGATGCTTTTCAAGGTTGAAGAACTAATCATTACAGCAGGCAACCCAGGCACTAGAAATGTAAGTCAGATCATAGAATAACATCTGGCACAACAAGTGCAATGACACCAGAAAGCTCACCTGGGGAGTTTAGGTCCTGTTTCTATTTTGAATAGGCTCTTCCAGAATTGTAGTGGAGTTGTCATTGGTCTTGTAACATTAGAAGAGCAAACACAGCTATGACTGTTTTAAAAAGTTGTGACTTTTTCTTTCTTCACAAAAAGGTTGGCTGTAGTAATACTGCCTGGACTGGAGACTGGTCTGAGAGAAATGATCATCCCAAATCTGCCACACTACCTGGCTATAAACTGTTCAGGACTATGAAATGCTGACAGTGGTTTTTTTTTTTAGATTAACTTGAGTGAAATAAAAATGACAGGAAATCACCTGGATTCATCCAGGAAAGAGAACTCCACATAAAACATTTAGAATAGCAAAACAAATCTTAAACACTTCGAGTTGCTTTTAAATGTACACATGATTAAAGAGAGAAACTGGAAAAAGTTGGATAAAGCTTATCTGGGGATGTTAATTCCACAGCTATATTCCTGCTCAGAGCTTGCAGTCACTTGAGTGGTACTTCAATCATATCCATGTTTCTTTCCTGGCAATAATATTTCACAGAAGTGGATCAAAGCACTTGCTTTTACTGCAGCAGCCTCAGCAGAAATGTCCCGGAGTGTGCAGCGTAGACGGGGAGCATGTGATCAGACACTCGGTGCTGATGAACTTGTGAATGGAGCCCCTGGAAGAAAACACAGGGCACTGCAGAGTTAACCTAGGCAAGGGTGGGATCCTGCTGCTTTTTAGGGAGCTTTCTTTGCGAGGTATGTTTTGGAGGAGCTGTGGGAGGAGGGGGAGATGCTGCTGCTGCACGTTCAGTGCAAAGCCCGTGGCTGTGATAGGCTGAAGGGACATGGATACTCTGCCTATATATGCTGGCAACTGCATCCTCTCTGCTTTATAGCTGTCACTGAGGAGCAAAGAAAGGAAGTGACAAGGGCAGGGGAGAAGCAAAAACCTTACCATCTTGCTGTAAGTAACATTCTTTGTCCTTAAGGCTTTTTGGTTATTAAATTCAAGTAGGTGCCTTTGGATTAATGCAACAATTGGTTATGGAGAGTGGGAGCTCAGTTAATAAGCAGCCAGCTTGTGTTATTTTAGGGATGATGATGATGATGATGATAATAATAATAATAATAATAATAATAATAATAATAATAATGAAGCATTTATTTTTAATCTAAGTTTGCACAAGGTAGCGTATACCTATTGTGTTGTGTTTGCTTGTTTTTGCATTTGGTGTATGTCAGCTGTAACTGTTTATATACGTTTATGTAGAATCCCATGTATACAAAAGTTTTAATCTTGTCTTTCCAAGTAAAGCAGAACTTGTTATAACCAAGAACTTGAGAAATTCTCTGCCAAATATTCTGAATAATAAAATTTCAAGATAAATTAAGTGCATTACATTTTTAGGGTGATGTTTTCCTCAGAAATAACCCTTTGCCATCACTGTTGTAAGATCTCAGCAGGGAACATTATGAAGTTGCAGACTCTGTGCCAGTGACAGTAAATGAATACAGCCAGCAACTTCTGGAAAATGTATTTTTTTTAAATGTTGTGATTGTAACACATACTCCTAGTTCTTGACTGGTGCAAAGGTAGAAGTACAGAGTAGATCAAGTTCCTTTTTACTCTTGCCGAAATAAAATGTATCCTTCGGCTCTTTTTCTGACAATATCCTGTTGCCAGCAGGGGAAGTTCAGCTTAACAGTGGCAACAGCTGCAGAAACCTTCAGTTGGGTTCAGTACCAGGAAGTTCTCATGGCTTCAGGGCTGTCACTGAAGCACCATGAGCCCTTAAATTACATTTTGCTCTGCAACAATCAGATGACAGAATAGAAAATGCACTTGACTCGTGTATTGGAAAGAGACAGTTACTACTTTTTTTAGCAAGTACAGATATCAGTTTTAAGTGCTAATAATGTGTCTATGCATTCTTCCTGTCTGTATTTATAAACAGGAGTTGCTAAAAGATTTTATTTTGTTAGCTGTTGTTTATTTTAATTTGATGAATTGGAGACAAGGTAGACATAAAATGCTAATGCTTCAAATATACCTCTCTTCTCATTTGTTCTGCTTTTCCTCTTTTCCCTCTTTTTTTCTGCTTTTTCATCTTTTTTCTCTTTTTCTTTCTCATAACGAATTTCCTGGTAGCATTTAGATATATTTTACATTCATATTTAGTAAATATGAAAAATCCCACCCAGATTATAAAGTCATAGACAATGCATTTTAAAACAGAAATAATGAATATGCTGAATGTTATCAACATAATACTATACCTATAAATATCTTTAATAATTACTTGTGTGTAAACTACTCATTTGTATGGTTCAGTTTCAGACAAAGTAGAAAACTGCTTGCAAATGAACACATGAAATCTGAAGAATAGCAACAATTTTTGGTAATTTTAATAAAATAAAATGTGTCTGTATTCTAATTTCAGTGCACTGAGGTAGAAGGAGTAGTTTAAAAAAAGCAACAAAGGATATGTCAACTTTAGATTATGTAGTGTACTTGTCCTCTGATAAATTACAGTAAAATCAAAGACCAAGGAGTTTAAATATGAATAAGTAAAAAAGATACACATTTTATAATGTCAGGTTTAACATTCTTTTTCTTGTTTTTACCTCCAGTTTAGAGCAGAACTCAATCTTCTCCAGTAAAGTAGGTTTTCATTTGAAATATGCAGTGGTGACAGTAGCCAATGATTCTTGCTGGGAACAAAAATGCTCAGGCAGAATATATGCTTGGTAAAATTGTATTTTATCAATCAGAGTGAGGCTGTCAGTGAATTTTCATATAGACTGCTCACAGCGTGGTAGAGGTTGATAATTAGGCAGGGCACTTCCTGAGAAGCTGTGCTCTCCTCACTTGGGGTTCAGCTCGCAGATACTGAATACGCTCAAACTCATCCTGGGAGGTGTGGGATCTCTGAAAGTGTGGAGTTTTTCTCACTCTTTAGGGGCCTTCAAGAAGATAGACCACTGCTAAATACTTTAGAGAGAGACTTAGTTTCTCTGAAATTTCCATTTAGTTTTGGAAACTTGGCTTGCATTATTCTGCAGTTTAAGTTTGTTTGAGTTAAGTGGATATTTTGAGTGCATGCAGACTGTAACACTCATCCCTTCAGAAAGGACAGATTCTCTCAAACAGTATTTTAATTTTAAACCCTAAAGCCTGAGTTGTCTGGAGTATTTTGTTTCTTAGAAAATCTCTGTATTTTTAGAATATACTGGCATAGAGGGACGGTCTCTCCCTATGCATAGTGTTGCTGTACTGTACATGAGTTTTATGTGCATGCAAGAGGTAGAGATATTGTGTACTGGTGGAGAAGTGAAGTAATTTGCATTTAGATAGTACTCACTAGTGAGCGTTACAATTGCCTGCTGGAGTTGGCTTCTATAGCAAGTAGTCCTTTCAAGCAGATGAAGTGAGATCTATAGCAAACAGTTCAGGAAGAGAATAAAAATAGGGATTAAAGTGTAAGTGGGTCTTGTCACTCACAGAAGAACAGATATAAAATAGGAGGTGAAAAGGATGACCACTGTGTGCCTGCAAGGAATATGCCTTCACAGTTCCACCGTGAGATATGTATATTACTGTAGGCATGGAATTTTCAGGGAAGGGCTTTTTGGAAGGAAGATGCATGAATAGAAGAAAGTAGATTTTTAATTTCTTGTTATTGTCTTTGGAGCAAAGAAGAATTAAATATGTTGCTTCAGGTTGAAGCAGTTTGACATACTTCACTGCATCAAACTGAATTGTAAGAATATTAGAGATGAATACTAGTTCATATCACTTTAAAACACTGCAACCATTGTGGCACATTTGGGATGAAAGGCTCAACCTTTCATTCTTAATGTTTAAGCTTCCTGGTTCAGATGACTTCTTCCATGCCAAACAGTGGGTTTCCCCTGTAATTTAATTCTTTACCTGAATTTTGGTATTGCAACAGTGATTTATGACAGAAGCAGCGCAGCCAAAACATGCTAGCATGAGCCAGTGAACTTCCCATTCTTGGGAAGAATTAAAGCTAGCCAATAACAAACAAGATCTTAGTGATTATTCAAAATGTATATTTTGTCAAATTGAGTTCCATAGCAATAAACTAAAACCACAGACTGTGATGACCACTGGTAATGTATTTCCAGCTGCTTAGTAGCAAGATATGAGAAAGGTCCTAATACCCCTTGATGAAAAGTATAGACAGAGCCAAATAAACACTTCCATGATGACTAGAATGAATACTAAAACTCAAGTAAAATAGCAACAGGAACAGCCATCTCTGGGATCTAGAAGTCCCTGCTGTGCAGATCCCTTCTATGCTCTCCCAAGCGTTTCATGACCTACAGCAGCCCTCTGCCTTCTTAAATAGAAGCAGCAGCTGTGCCACACAAATCCAGATCCTCTGTTTGTAGCAGCAGGAACATCTCTAAGACAGTGCTTATTAATGATGTCTTTCTTTTGTGATGTTACAGTACAAATTCAAATGTAATAAAGCCCAGGAGGTTCTCTTTTCTCAAAATTATGTCCTTGGTTAGACATCCTCATGACAAATAATTGATATCTGAAAAATTGTGTCCTAATTATGTAATATTCACATTGTGCTTAATGTAATTGTTTCCTTACTAAGTGAAGATGTACAGTTGTGTGAGCCAAGCACAACCATTCTTGAGACCAGCAGTGAGTATCCTCTTTCCACTTGCCAATCTTCTGACTGGATTCCAAGGAACTGTATCCCTCAATCTGAGTGTATAAAGACTCTGGGACACTTTTTAGGTACTCAGTGAACAAAATGTTTCAGCCATATATTCAATGGGTACTCAAAATGCACAGCTACATAGAGTAATAAAATTGTGTGGGCCGGGGTGGCAGGAGCAGGCACTGTAATACCATGAATTTGTGCAGATGCATGCAGAGCACTTTGCACACAAACTCCAGCTCATCTCAGCTGAGCCATGTATCACCTTGTGTGTGGTCACACAATCTGCCTATCTCAAAGAACTCCTGGAGCTACAGCCCTACATCTTGGAAATACTGACAGCCCCAGACAGAGCTTCCTCACATTCTCCTGCAAAATACAGTACAGAACAACTTGAAGTGAATTATTTTTGAAACCTCACTAAGAAACAAAATTTTGTAGATGACACAGCATGTGCATTACAGTGAAAGATTAAAGAAGCTACATCTTGAGCCAAGACAGGAGTCAAGAAGCTGATAAAATGACAGGCCAACACAGTGGATCAGTGTGATAACTGTGATTATTATAGCTTGTTATTACAGATTGTAACAGAGACATACAGCAGGCTATTTTCTTACACTTCTCTATAAAGCAGGAGGGAGCTGATTATGTGCCACTTAACAGTGCCACATCCTTGTGTCAACCAGCAGCTGTAGGAAATAAATCTGTAATTTTTGAATCTTCATTAATGTGCTTCTGCTGTTCTTCTGTGCTAAACTTATTGCCTCTCTGTATTAATCTAACCATATCATGGCCATATGAGTCTTCCTGTAAATCATATGAATAACGGGTTTAAAACTAGCAAAATTTTATTTCAAAAATTACTGTTTTTTCTCTTTCTTTTAAGGTGTTTTTCTGAGAATAAGCCCTAAACTCTGATACCCATGGATGCTGCAGAATTCCGCAAGAGAGGGAAGGAGATGGTGGACTATGTTGCGGATTACCTGGAGAAGATAGAGAAACGACAGGTATTCCCAGACGTGGAACCAGGATACCTACGGCCCCTCATTGCAGATTGTGCACCCCAGGATCCTGAGAGCTTTGAGGATGTCTTCAAAGACATCGAGAAGATCATTATGCCAGGGGTAAGAAAAATGGAACTGTAGTGCAGTGTTCAATACTGCATTTAGGTTTTCTAACACCTTAAAGGAAGTGTGGGTTTATCAACATAAGTATCCACACTGATTAACTTTTAGAAGGCAGAAGCAAGCTTTACATGTTGAATATGATCTAACTAGTGTTTTCCATCCTTCCTAGAAGTAATCAAATAATTTTTTTGCTTCACGCATGGTTTACTTTTGAAAGTAATTCCCTTTCCTCCCTTGGACTGGTTAAGGCAAAACTACAAAACTTTCCGTTTCATGTGATATTGTTACTGCTTTCATAGCACAGTAAGTGTTTTACAAAATAGTATTTTTATTAGTCTGCTGTGCCCAAAGTGTTTTTTCAAGCTGATCTTTAAATGTTAAAATTCTCTTAGGAGACTTCTTTTTATTAGAGATTTAACCAGAAAGGATTCTCCCCAATACTTACTTGTTCTGTTGACTTACTCTCCTAAATGTCAACTACTTCTCATAGCTTTTACAGCAGAAGACCTCTGCCTAAATATTAGTCCTTGAACAGATCAGTGTTGGACAGACAATGCAAAACAAAGTGTCTGGCATTTGTTCAGACCTGAAATTTTATTGTTTTTCCACTCATGGTACACCTTTTTTATCTTAAATACGTGCTTGCCTCCTAAGGCCTTTAAATAGCTTGAAGACGACTGAATTATTAGTAAAAGTTAATGAGGAGTCTCTCCTTTGGATCTCTGCAATAAACACTTTGCATTTCTTCTCTAAATGCAGCTAGGTGATATGATTGTGATGGGAGTGGACATCACAATCAAAATGGCTTAGGTCAGTGTACTATAATACCAATTCTTTTTCATTGACCAATGTAAATATTTGATATTCAATATGATTTTGTCTTGTTTTCCTTGGAGTCAGCTCTGCTGTACTTTAACAGGCAAAAGCTCCACTGAAGTCAACTGAAACCTCTGCACTCTTTTCAAAGGTTTGTGGATGAAGTTTTAAATCCAAGAGAGTTAAATCAATGCAGATTAGATAAGAAAATTTTGTCCAACACATGCAAATACTTTAATTGCTTTTCACAGGTATAATTGCCTTTTCTTTTTCATTGGAGGAAAATAGTAATGTCTGTAAAGTAGAAGAGAAAACACTTTGAACATTTCAGAACTTTCAATAAAATAATAATGGATTAAAAAATAAGAGATGAATCACTTGAGAGTAGAAAGTGAGACATTGAATTCCAATTATGTTCATCAACATGTCATGTTCTCTCTTAACTAAATTGACTTTTTCTTGATATTTGCATGCCATGCAAACAAAAGTGATGCATTCTGAAGAAAAATCGTTCTATATTAAATTTTTCCATTGGTGTGAAGTGTTAGTGGCACAAAGAGCACATTATAAATCCCGGTTCTTGCAGTAACTCTGATTCTACCCATGTTGCTTATACTCAGTTCTGAAGACTCATATGGGCACAGAACCACAAGGTCATATGTAGTAGAGATTGGATGGTATCTCAAGATCATTTAGTTCATCCCCTCTGCTCAAAACTGAGTCAGAGCATGTTGTTCAGAACTATGTCCAGCTGGTCATTGAATATCTCCAAGGATGAGCTCTGCTGTCCTGTTCCAGAGTTGAATAACCCTCACAGTAAAAAAGCTTTTCTTATGTTTAAGTGGAATTTTCTCTGTTTCAGTTTGTGCACGTTTCTTGTTGTCTTGTCACTGGGTATTTCAGAAAAGGATCTGGCTTCCTCTTCTTTAAAGCTTCCTGTGAGGTGCTTATACACATTAACAAGGTACCCCCTGAGCTTCCTGCAGGCTGAACAGTTCTTTCAGACACTTATCACATGACAGATGTAGCAATTAATTATCTCCAGGGTCTTTCACTGGAATCACTCCAGTATGGCCATGTCTTTGTTCCTTGTACTGGAAAACCCAGAACTGGATGTCTCATTCCAGGTGTGGCCTTACCAGTGCTACATAGAAGGGTAAGACCAACTCTTTGACTTTCTGGCAGCAGTTTTGTTACCATGGCCCAGAATGCTCTTGGGTCTCAGTGTTTGCTGCCAGGGCGCATTGCTGGCTTGTGTTCAGCTTGGCCACCAGGATCCCCAGGTCCATTTCTTCCAAGCTTCTTGCCAGCCAGTCGACCTCTGTACTGGGGCAGGGGGTTATTCCTCACTTGGTACAGGCTTTTGCATTTCTTTGGTAAACTTCATGGGATTCCTGTTGGCCCATTTCTGCAGGCTGTTAAGGTCCCTTTGAATTGCAGCATGACCATACAGTGTATCAAACACTCCTTCCCCTTTTGTCATCTGCAACATTACTGAGCATGCACTCCATCCCATCATCCAGATATTTAAAGAAGATCTTAAACAGTACTGGCCTTTCCCCTTCACTCTCCATCTGACCTAGCCTAGAGCACTTCCAGGGAGGGAGCACTCACAACCTCCCTGGGAAGTTGTTCCAGTGCCTTACCACCCGCACAGTAAAGAATTTTTTTTCAAGTGTATAATATAAACCTGCTCTCAGTTTAAAATAATTCCTGCGTGTTCTATCACTACATGCCCTTGCAAAAAGTCTCTCTCCATCTTTCTTGTAGGCTTCCTTTAGGTACTTGAAGGCCACAGTTAGGTCACCCCAAAGCCTTCTCTTCCAGGCTGCACAGTCCCAATTCTCTCAGCCTTTTGTCACAGGTGAGGTGCTACATTCCTCTGATCATCTTGATATTCCTCCTCTGTACTCATTCCAATTGGTCAATGTCCTCCCTTGTACTGGGGATTCTAGAGCTGGACACAGTAGTCCAGGTGGGTCTCACCAGGATGGAGCGGAGGGGCAGAATCCTCTCCTTTCCCCTGCTGCCCATGCTGCTTTGGATGCAGCCCAGGGCACTGCCTTCACCAGTTCTTTCCTGCTGGTAAATGTGCAGTCCTACACCATGTCCCACATTGTCATCAGTTCCTCCACAGTTTCCCATGTTAGGTAATTATCAATGCTCTCCAGAACACTCCTGGACTGACCGTGTCCTGCTGTGTTGTCTTTCCAGCAGATGTGGGGACTATGACGTGTGAACATGAGGTTTCTTTCCGCTGTCTGAATGCTGCACTCAGGTGCTTCCTCTGATCAGGTGGTCTGTAGTAGGCACACACCCCCAGATGTTGCCTGTTTTGATATCTTCACCAGTGCTGGCTCACAAGTTCTTGACTGGCTTGTTGTCCATTCTTAGGCAGAGGCCAGAGCATTCCTGCTGTTCTCTTGCATAAAGGACAACTCCTCTTCCTCACCTTCTTGGTCTGACCTTGATAAAGAGCCTGTCCTCATTTGCTGCAGCATTTCAGTCATGTGAGCAATCCCACATCATCTCTGTGATCCCAGTGAAATCACAGCCCTTTACCTGCACACAGCCTTCTGTTTCCTCCTGTTTGTTCCCCATGTGTTATGCCACAGCTTATAGGTGCTTCAGAGGCACCCTTTTGTCTTGATTTCCCAGAAAAGATGTGAGAGTTCCTCTGTCCTGCCCCTGCCTCAATGCTGCCCTCTCAGTGCTTCCTAATTTATGTGGCTACACTGGGGATTGATCTCCTTAAGCTTTAGCTTCTTTTTGAGTTCTCTCATGTCTACATTACCCTTCACCCTTTGCTTGTCAGCTTGGTCCATCTTCCTCCCTTGATTGTGGGTTTTCCTCTCATTCTCTCATTGTCATAAACCCTTGTTTTGCCTGTAAGCTGTTGGTAGCCCATAAGTGATTCTTGTTTCATTCATGTTGACACCTTTACTGTGTTAGTTGTGTTCAGATATTTGCTACTTATTGTATGACAAAAAGTGTCAAAATGGTGTTCCTTCAGAAGAGTAGGGATGAATGAATCATGTGAAGCAATAATAATGCATCATCTATTGCTGTCTTCAACCTGTTGGAGAAAAGTGTTCATGAGTAGTGAAACTTCCTTATGGGGACTTGCCGTGAAATGTAAGGTAGACCTTCCAAGGGCAGTCCACCAAATGATAATGACAATAATGGTGCTGGGTTCCTGATTCTAACACAGAGACAGAGGAAATAACTACAGAACTCTGATCTCCACATCAGGCAGACAACATGGAAAGTCTCTGCATGTAAAAGTATCAGTCAGAATTGCCTTTCTCTCTCAGATTTGTTTTGCTGTCCTTTTTTAGAGCCAAAGATGATCAAGTGTAGTTGTAACTGAAAAGAAGTATTCAAGATGCTAATTTTTCTCACACTGGATCCATTAATCCGTGAACTTTCTGTTCATCAAGTACCTATCCTTAGTGTGTGGTAAAGGAAGACTATTGCTTATACTAAGCAAGCCAGAGAAAGACATCTTTAGAAGGAATCTTGGAAATAGAATGTCTCTGAGAATCACTAGAGTGGTAATTAGAGTGAACCCAAGATATTTGTATATCATTATTTATCAACAGAGGGCTAAAAAAGCAGGCATCAATTATGTCAGGCTCTTTGTAATATCTGACTGAGTGTATCTGTTCAAACATGGTGAAAAAAAAGGATTTTACAGCTGCTTCAAGGGACGGGGGAAGGGGAGGCAGGAGGAGGAAGCACAGCTGCACTTGCCCCAGGGCTTTTAGCTTTCTCGGTTTGTGTGAGTGGTGCAACTGGAATCTGCTGTGTTTCATCAAGCAAATGGCTCCCAGCAAGCAGTCAGTTTAACTTGATTAACCCAAGATGAATGTCACAAGTCTTACAGATCACAGAGGGTTAGAGCTGGGGAGATGAACAGTGGCAGCTCTGGCTCATTAAGGGCGTCAGTGAAAGTCTGCGCATGTGAATCCTATCGGGCACCACTGTTTCTTGAATGTTTTATTATTTTCCTGTGAAGAACCATGTCCTATCCAGGTTTTGTTGCTTTTTTTTTTTTTTTTCCTGATTTGTGAAGGAAGGCATTTGCCACAAGTGCTCTAAAACTTTGTTACAGCAAAGAAAGATTTCCTGACCAAATATGAGGTATAGCTGGAAAGGTTCACCATGGCGTGTCTTTGGATAACTGATTTTACAGGTTTCAACCTAAGGACAAGTAAAAATGAAATCATGAACATAGCAGGTACAGGACTAGTTAAGACAGTGGAAAATTGTAATGGATAGGAGCTGTTTTCACATAAAAGAGATGCGAACATTTGAAATTGGTACACTGTAGCAGGGAAAGTGATACCTGATTCACCCTGTCAAGAGTTAAGACAGTTTCCCTTTAGCATGGACCACATCCCTTAAAGAAAAACTGTTTGTTAGCATGAGGAAAGTTAAAAGAGGAAAGGAAGGGTTTATTTGCAGCATGCAGAACAGTGTGGTACAGCAATCCCTGAGTTAGCTCCAGGACCAGAAACCTTATCACAGACTGGGAGAGAGAAGTGTAAAAGCTAAAATTCATCCGAGGTGGAAATGTGGAGCCAAACAACACAGAAACACTGAACTCAGGCAAGAGAGAATATATATTCTTACTATCCTCCAGCTGTAACAGAAGAATTCCAGTATTGAAAAGAAAACAAAATTATGTAAGAAAAGGCTAGCCTTCAGTAACCCGGCAGCCCCTGGATTTCCAGCCATAAAAAAAAATCTTGCATATATCTGCTGAATTCTTGCTTACAGCTCTGGAAGCACTTTTTCAAAAATTCGCCTTTTACCTGGAATGTGAAAGCTGGTTTTGCCAAACATATCACATATCGTATTATTTCCACTGAACACTGTTGTGTGGCTGTGCATTTCCTGCTTTTAAATTTTATTTGATTGGAGGTGTAGAGCACTCTCAAGTATCTCACATTTCCTTAAAATTATTTGGTTGTTACATAAGATAATACTAAACATTGCTTTGGTAAGACAGTTGACTACTATTTATGCAGTTACTATGTTGTTCTCTCATATTAGTTCATACAAAGTGGGATTGTATGTATATCCCAACCTGTTCAAGGGAGATGAGAGTTTGATTTTCTACAGAAGGTGGTGTATACTCGGATGGGTTGTTTCATTTTGTGGCAAAGAGCTGTTTGGTCAGATTCAGTGCCTGAGAATTAATAAACAATACAAGAGTGTGGGCAGGAGTTCTGTGGACCTCTGCTGCACTGAAGACACTCTTCCTATGTCAGTTGCATGACAGAGATGGAAAAACAAAATGCCAGAGAGTCCCTGGCAGTAGAGACTCAAGAACAGTGTCCTGCACAGAAGCTCAGGTTGCCATGACCCACACAATTCTTTGTCCTCTAGGAAGACAAGTGGAGAACTCTGATTTTGGAGCTGTTGGGGGATAGGGGTGAGAATTTACTTAATTTAATTTTGAGCAAAAGATGGATAAAAAAATCATGAAAAAAGCAAGGTAAATTTTTCTAAAAAATGGGATCCTGTGTTACAGCCAGCTAGTCAAGAAATGTTGGCTTTTCACAACCACTAACCTTTTTTGATTTTGTTTGACAATTTGTTTCTGCTTCCTATATTAGTTAAAAATAACTCTTTTCCCCTTAATACAGGTGACTCACTGGCACAGTCCGTACTTTTTTGCCTACTTCCCTGCAGGCTCTTCCTTCCCAGCTCTTCTTGCAGATATGTTGTGTGGTGGAATAGGATGTGTGGGCTTCTCTTGGGTGAGTTTACTCTGGTGTGTGGTAATGGTGCTTCACCTTGCCAAGATTTTAGGCATTTCAGTAACATTCTAGAATGAAATTATTGATTAATAGAAGTGAAGTCACAGGAGTATTTTTGTAGGTAACATTCCTTGATTAATTAAGGGTTTTCCCATAGACACTGTGAATGATACCAGGAATAAAAAGCTATTCCCTCATACAAGTTTTGCTCTTGAAAAATCACCAACATTTATAATTGTTGATAGCAATGCAAACAGGCTGGTAATCCAGCAGTAAGTATGACTATAATTTAGCACCCATTGTTGCTATTTCTCTTTTCATCTGGATGAATGGAAAATTATCTTAAAACCCCAACATTCATATGAGGTATGCTCTTCTCAAAAGGGGTATTTGATGTTGAAAAAAAATATACAATATGCAAATCCTAGCTTTGACATTTGATAGTCATGGTTCTGTGCAAGGCCTATTTAGAATTTTTTTTAGTAAATGTTAGAAACTGCATGCACAAAATGGTCTTCAGGTCCCTAATTTGGCTGGTGACATTAGTCATCTAGTCTCTTCCTTTATAGCAAAAGAAAGAGAGAAAAAGAGAGAGAGAGAGAGAGAGAGAGAGAATTATTCTTGCTCTTGGAAATCTGATTTCTCTTCATGGTCTAGTGAGATTATTCCCTCTACTCTGTTTTTCACCACAGGCTGCAAGTCCAGCTTGCACAGAGCTGGAGACTGTCATGCTGGATTGGCTAGGGAAAATGGTTAATTTGCCTGAAGAGTTTTTAGCTGGGAAGGATGGCCAAGGTGGAGGAGTCATTCAGGTAAGAGGGGACATGAAAAAAAGAATATGGATTGATTTCATGAAACCCTTATTTTGTAAAGTCTTTATACTAGGACACTAATGGTGGAAATACATTTTTTTTTTTTTTGCTGCCATATCAGTTCCTTTCGAACTTCCAGAAGGACTGATGGTCTGTGTGAATGTCTGTAGGATCATTCATGAAAGTAATGCTTTTGTTTTTTAGAGCATCTGATTTCTAAAACACTTTTCAGTGAAGAATTGTTATTAGTTCAGTTTAAAATTTAGGCTTGAAATTCAAATCAGAATTTTGTAGGATTGAGACACTAACTTGCTACTTAATAAACTGAGCTCATACTTATCAGCAATATGCAACAATGTATCATAGCTGAGGTTAGAAGTCTACCTTTTGTATGTGCAATTGTTTATTTCAGTTAGTTTTCACAGAACATTGGAGATAAACTTTCAGATATAAATAGCTGAATGCAGTAGAAAGTCTTATCAATTTTTTACTAAAGAAGTTGAAACTTAAGTTTTTCTTATATAACAAAAGGAAATATCAGAATATTATAATAAAATGAAGAGTTTGGAATGTGAACCTAAGCAGTTCTCTCAATAGATAATACAATTTTGAGACTACACTGCATATCCAAACTAGAAAAACGAACTTTGACATTGACTGTTGAATGAAACTTACAATGTCTGAACAAATAACCTGAACAGTAATGAATATATCATCAATGGGCATGCATGCATAATAGAGCTATACTGTTTGTCAGCCATGGCTCCACTAGCACATAGTCATTCTGCAAAAGCAGCTCTGGTAACAGCTATTAATCTATCTAAAATAGATTTCTTCTATGAATAAGATTGAAATTTAAATAATTGTTCTGTGCTCCTATGATAATTTCTGGATTCTGGTCATTTGAGCGCAGGGCTCAGTCCGTTTTATCCTAAGACAGGGTTCTAATATATATCTGGTTTAGATGCTAGAACTGGGGGCATCTTTCTTTAATCTCAGCTGCAAATGCCTATAGTATATTCCAATGAATTCTTCCCAACTTCTTCCCAGGCAACAATGAGTTTAATCCAAATGCTGTCATTGTGCTAGATGGACCTGTACCTACCCAGTGTATTTCCAGTATAGTTCTTTACTCATCTGCTTGCTGTTAGTATCTTTATCATTCTGATAGCTAGGGAGAGCTTTATGTTGAAAAAGTCAAGCTTCCCTCATGCATCGTAGCAGCATCTATTTTGTACCAGTTAAAGCAAGCATTTATGCCTGATTGTTGTCAGCAGGAAATATTGCCCCTCCAGGCTGACAGCGCTGGATTGCCCATAATTTTCATCAGAAACCGGTCATTTTCAGAACCAAAGGTGGGCTCTGTGTTCCAGCTTATGATGCAGTCATTTGGGCTGCAGAGCTTCTTGTCTTGCTCTTGAAACAATAATGATCCAAGCAAGAGAGTGTGAGGCAAAGAGAACGTGAGTGCATGAAAGTGCCAGTCATTCTGTTCCTAAATGCCAAGTAATTATTGTGCTATTGGGTAAAACTGAGCCTGTGAAAATTGCTTAATTACATTTGAAAGTCTATGTCAATATGAAGCACTTTGTTGTTGTGTGGAAGATGACACTTCAAAATGGCAAAAGATGAAAGAAAATTTCAGTTCAGAGCTTTGGTGGACATGAACATCAGCTCTTGCTGATATTTCCTCCGCCTCTTGAGCCTGCTTGCCATGGCAACCTTTGTTTGCCTGTGGTAAAAGCAAAGGTATCATCACCCTTCACTTAATGCAGAATACAGCATTCAAGAGGAGAAAAAACAGCTTTCAAAAATAAGCAAGAAAGCAACTTTCTTCCTGAAGTTTGTATCCTGCTGTTCATTCTAGATAAATTGCTGGGAAGTGTACCTGCTTTGAATTTTAAAGAGTTTTCTTTTTCTGCAATGAAAAAGTTTTTAGGGGTGAGACAAAAATATTATTGGCCTGGCAAACAACACTTCTGATTTATCTCACTTGTCAGTTAGCCAAGTAGTTCAAGAACCAAGGCAGGTTTTTTTTTTTTCCCTCAAAAATATTTAGCACAAGACTTTGGTGCCAAGTGTATAAAAGATCATTGCAAACCAGGCTCTGCAAGCAGTGTAAAAAGCTTCCGTGTATAAAAAAGTGACTCAGTATAAAATAAGTGATGTATGGAAACTGAGGCAAGGGGATAAAGCCTGGGTCTATCATGAGACCTCCAAAAGCATTTCCAGGTTGCTGGATTCAGGTACCCTTAGGCTTTGTCCCAGCTGTTTATCGGGAGACAAAATTCAGCTGGGCAACAGGCCCTTGTCTTTTCATCCTTGTTTCTGTGAAAGGAAATTCTTACAAGAACTGTTGTCTACACTGCATAGATGAAGAACCAGGATGTCTTGGTGCACTCCTTAGAAAGCTGAGGCTATTCTTCAGCCTAAGTCATTTGCCCACACAGCCAGGTGCTCACCAGAGTAGTGGGGGCCTAAATTTCCCGATCTCAAATTAATGCCTTAACCTTTTTAATTTCTTACAGACATTTTCTTTTATATATTAATGCCTGTTTTTGTAATATGTGTTTTCCATACATGTCCTGGAAGTACGTTAACAGTGTAAATGGTTATTTTATTTCAGCTATTTTTGACTTTTTAGGCAGAAAAAGTAGGATGATTTCTCCATGTTCTGATATTGTGATGAGAGCTCTGTCTGGTTACAGACCATATACAGAATAACATTAAATGAGGAGATTGTCAAATAATGTATTCTGTAATTAATAGACCGAATTTCCTTCACCCCTTGCCTCCACATGGAAGTTCTACCCTACTTGACCAAAAGGAGTAATTGTAGCCTAATTCTGTACTGTATCTGTAATAATCTGTTATAATGTATCTCCGCTGTCATAATATGCAGCAGTAGCAGCAGCAGCTATTAAAAATGCACAAAAAATGCAAAAAAAGTGCATAAAACTGTCTCCAGTTTATGTTTATGCCCTGGGGTCTGCATTCCTCAAATCTTACACTACCAGAAAAGCAAATAAAATATATTCATCATTGGCAATCTATTCAGTGAATGTTCCAGGACTGTCCTTTTCCTGATTACTCCATTGGTGAGGCTGTTGAATTTCAGCTGGATTGCATTCATTCACTGTTGAGATGTAGACATGTGTAGAAGGCAGCTTGGTCTCATATGAATAGCTCAGCTAACTTCAGTGTAGGAGAACTCACTGGGATCATTCTCACATATGAAATCTGTCAGATCAGGCTCAACTTCAGGGAAATAAAATCACTTCCCAAATATTTAAACATTTGTTGTAATTAGTGACTATGCACAGGTCTTCAACAGAGGGCGGAGAAGATTTTGGTACAGGACAAGAAATATCAATTCAAAATTATTTTGCTGACGTGGGATATTTCTGAGACATAGTGACTCTAATAAAATAAAAAATAAGTGACATAAAATAAGTGACTCTATTCAGAGCACTGCTATGATTCACAGGATGTTTGATCAAATTTGAAAGTACCTAAAAACTTCATCCTGCATAGAGATTGAAACTCATGAGCATGTATTTACAAACTGCTACTTAGAGTTTAAAAAAGTAGTTTAGGGCATTTTTCAGATGCATGTTATAGGTGGAAGCCATCTAAAGAATGTCTGGGAAGTTGTATTCTATGAAATTTACTCATAAATTGATACAAAATTTCTCCTTTTTTATCACAGAGTATACAATCCATATTTTAAACTGTTGTTCTGTGAGTCAAAGTGCAATTTAGAAATAGTGCGTCACTGTCTCTTTAATCTTTGTTGGTGATGAAGAAAACACACAAACCTTATACTTTCAAGTGCAATTAGCTATATTGAATTTTGGTTTATCAGTGTTTTTTTCTCTTTCAGTCAGAATAATTTACTTGCCCAAGGTAATTCTAGTATGAAAGAAGGTACATGATTAGACATGTTGTTTGAAAGAAGTGAGAGTTGGCATTCAGATTGTGATGGAACTTAAATGTGCAGAAATCCAGAGTCACAAATCAACAGTTACTCTGACACTGGTATGAGTTAAGGGCAGATTGGTGCCTGGTTTGAGTGCCTTTTCACATACATTTAAGTCTGTGAGTCCAGCTTTCTAGCACTTTGTTACAAGACTGTTGCCTAAACTGGACAAGCATAGAGATTTAAGAGAACAGGCAGAGGCATCAGGAAGGAGGAGACCAAGATCAAACAGAGATTCCTCCCTTGCTGTCAGACATATTTTTAAGAAACATGAGATTGCACAGTTTCGCATCTTCATTTTCTGTTAAGTACTTCACAGTTTCATGCAGAATGAATGTCACTTTTCTTCTTCTGCAATGTTTTCTTTTTGAATATTTCCTCAATTTATCCCACAGGGAAGTGCAAGCGAGGCCACCCTGATTGCACTGCTTGCTGCAAGGACAAAGACTATCAGACAGGTGCAGTCAGAGAAGCCTGAGCTAACAGAAGCAGAGATCATGGGCAGGCTGGTGGCTTACGCTTCTGATCAGGTGAGCACCTCTCACTTAACATGGAAACACAGTGCCTATAATTAACAATTTCAGCCATCTGAATAGGCAGGTGAATTTAGTATAAACTCTTTGGATTGGTGACAGTTAATTTGATTTTGGTTGTTCAAATCTTGATGTACTTCATGAGTGTGCTTCGCAGGGATCTGTATTGGGATCAGTGTTGTTTAACATCTTCATTAATGACATAGTCAAAAAGATTGAGTGCACCCTCAGCAAATTTGGAGATGACACCAAGCTGAGTGGTGCAGTTGACACACCTGAGGATGGGATGCCATCCAGAAGGACCTGGACAAACCTGAACATTGCTTCGTGGGAATCTCATGCGGTTTAATAAGGCCAAGTTCAAGGTGCTGCTCCTGAGTCTGAGCAATCCCCAGTACCAACACAGGTTGGGGGATGAACAGATAAGAGCAGCCCTGACCAGAAGGACTTGGGAGTGCTGGGGGATGAGAGGCTAGACATGAGCTGGCAAAGTGTGTTTGCAGTCCAGAGAGCCAAACATGTCCTGGGCTGCATCCAAAGCAACGTGACCATCAGGGCAGGGAAGGGGAATTCTGACTTTCTGCTCTGGTGGGACTCCACCTGCAGTGCTGCATCCAGCTCTGGGGCCTCAGCACAGGGGGTACATGGACCCATTGGTGTGAGTACAGAGGATGGACATCAAGATGATCAGAGGAATGAAACACCTCTTCTATGAGTGTCCTAGTTTGAAAGACAGGTGTTTGCCAAGGAAAGCAGAAGCTTCCCTTTGGACTGAAAAAAAAATGTGATTCTTCCGATTATTATAATTTTGGAATTAAGAGAGCTCTCAGGCAAAGATATGGGGGTAGGAATAACAGTTCTTTACTAGTATATCTAACATGACAAACAAGAACAACAACAGCTATGAAATTACCCACAAACAGAACAGTAACTCAGTCCCAGTGTTTTTTGGCTGCAGGCACCTTTTCCCTGAGCTGCAGTTCCCGGTGCTGGGGGCGGGCGGGTCCCGCAGAGCCACAGGAGGGCTGGGGGTGATGGCAGCGCTGTCCCAGGGGGAGAGAGAGATGGAGAGAGAGCTCTCCGCTCACGGTGTCGGTCCCGATGCTCAGTAGAGTACTGGATGGTGGTAGTTCACAGCGAGAAGACAGCAGGGCAGGGTCCGATGGTGGTTTCCCGACGCTGGGATGGGACACAGACGGCGATCGTCCTTCTCGTCTGAACTCCGTGGGGGAAATGGGCCGAGACCCAGCCTTCCGCTTCCTCTTCTGGCTGTTTGAATCTCACGGGGTTTCTCTCTTCCCTCCCCTCCCCCTTGTCACCAGGGCCCAGTCAACAGGTATCTTAGCATGACAATGGGGAAAATTCCACAGAGGGAAAAGGGAGAGAACCAACCCCCAACATTATCTACCCTGAATTTTCCCCTACCATCATGCCAAATCAAATTAAAATCTTCAAATTATAGACATCCATACAGATACAGGCACAGTATTGTAGGTAGTTCACCCTAAAACAAGGTCTCCTTGGGGTATGCATTGGGTCTTTCCATCCCTTTGCATCACCCGCCAGGTACAACCTGGCCTTTGAGCAAAAACCACCCCAGGAATTGGATTGTCTTTGCTGGAGGCAGGGTTCACCCAAACAGTTTTTCCTAGCATACCTCTCATATGCACCACTGGAACCTTGTCCCCATCTGGTGTTCTCAAGGGCTCAGACTGGGCAGGGCCTGCTCGATTAGTGGAACCTCGGGTGTTCACTAACCATGTGGCCTTTGGTAGATTAATCTCCCAGTTTTTGAAAGTCCCCCCACCCAGTGGCTTCAAGGTGGTTTTAAGCAGCCCATTGCACCGTTCCACTTTCCCGGCCGCTGGTGCGCGATAAGGAATGTGGTACACCCACTCGATGCTGTGTTCTCTGGCCCAGGTGTTTATGAGGCTGTTCTTGAAATGAGTCCCATTGTCTGACTCAATTCTCTCAGGGGTACCATGTCTCCAAAGGACTTGTTTTTCCAGGCCCAGGATGGTGTTGCGGGCAGTGGCATGAGGCACAGGGTAGGTCTCCAACCATCCAGTGGTGGCTTCCACCATGGTCAGCACGTAGCGCTTGCCTTGGCGTGTCTGAGGCAGTGTGATGTAGTCAATCTGCCAGGCCTCCCCATACTTATATTTGGACCACCGCCCCCCATACCAGAGGGGCTTCACTCTCTTGGCTTGCTTGATGCAGCACACGTCTCACAGTCATGGATAACCTGGGAAATACTGTCCATGGTGAGATTCACCCCTCGGTCTCGTGCCCACTTATAGGTAGCATCTCTGCCTTGGTGACCTGAGGCATCGTGGGCCCATCGAGCCAGGAACAATTCTCCCTTGTGTTGCCAGTCTAAGTCTATCTGTGACACCTCTATCCTTGCAGCCTGATCTACTTGCTCATTGTGTTGGTGCTCCTCATTAGCCCGACTCTTGGGGACATGGGCATCTACATGACGGACCTTTACGGGTAGCTTCTCTACCCGACTGGCAAGGTCTTTCCACTCATCAGCAGCCCAGATTGGTTTTCCCCTACGTTGCCAGTTAGCTTTTTTCCATCTTTCCAGCCAGCCCCACAGAGCATTGGTTACCATCCATGAATCAGTGTAAAGGTAAAGCTTTGGCCACTTCTCCCTTTCAGCAATGTCCAGGGCCAGCTGAACGGCTTTGAGTTCAGCAAGTTGACTTGATCCACCTTCTCCTTCAGTAGCTTGTGCAACCTGTAGTGTGGGGCTCCATACGGCTGCTTTCCACTTCCGGTTCATCCCCACAATGCGACAGGAACCGTCAGTGAAAAGAGCGTAGTGAGTTTCATCTGCTGGCAGTTGGTTGTATGGCGGGGCTTCATCAGCCCGGGTCACTTGTTCTTGCTCCTCTTCATCGGCAAGACCAAAATTTTCACCTTTTGGCTAGTTTGTAATTATTTCCAAAATCCCAGGGTGATTTGGGTTTCCAATATGGGCGCACTGTGTGATGAGGGCGATCCACTTGCTCCATGTGGCATCGGTGGCGTGGTGGGTAGAGGGGACCTTCCCTTTAAACATCTGCCCCAGCACTGGTAGTCGGGGTGCCAGGAGGAGCTGTGCTTCTGTGCCAATCACCTCTGAGGCAGCTTGAACTCCTTCATAAGCAGCCAAGATCTCCTTCTCTGTTGGGGTGTAGTTGGCTTCAGACCCTCTGTAACTTCGGCTCCAGAATCCCAGAGGTCGGCCTTGGGTCTCACCAGGTACCTTCTGCCAAAGGTTCCAGGACAAGCCCTTGTTCCCGGCTGCAGAGTAGAGCACATTCTTCTCCTCTGGTCCTGTCCTGACTGGGCCGAGGGCTACAGCATGAGCGATCTCCTGCTTGATCTGGGCAAAGGCTTGCTGCTGCTCAGGGCCCCAGTGGAATTCGTTCTTCTTCCGGGTGACCAGGTAGAGAGGGCTCACGATCTGGCTGTACTCAGGAATGTGCATTCTCCAAAAGCCTATGGCACCTAGGAAAGCTTGTGTTTCCTTCTTGTTGGTTGGTGGAGACATCGCGGTGATCTTATTGATGACCTCAGTGGGGATTTGGCGCCGCCTGTCTTGCCACTTTACTCCCAGGAACTGGATCTCTCGGGTAGGACCTTTGACTTTGCTCCTCTTGATGGCGAAACCGGCTCCCAGCAGAATCTGGATGATCTTCTCTCCTTTCTCAAATACTTCCATTGCCATGTTCCCCCACACAATGATGTCATCGATGTATTGTAGATGTTCTGGAGCTTCAACCTTTTCCAATGCAGCCTGAATCAGTCCATGGTAGATGGTGGGGCTGTGTTTCCACCCCTGGGGCAGTCGGTTCCAGGTGTACTGCACGCCCCTCCAGGTGAAAGCAAACTGAGGCCTGCACTCTGCTGCCAGAGGAATGGAGAAAAATGCATTGGCAATGTCAATGGTGGCGTACCACTTTGTTGCCTTGGACTCCAGCTCATACTGGAGTTCCAGCATGTCCGGCACGGCAGCGCTCAGCGGTGGAGTCACTTCATTCAATGCACGATAGTCCACAGTCAATCTCCATTCTCCGTCAGACTTGCGCACAGGCCAGATGGGGCTGTTGAAGGGTGAGTGGGTTTTGCTGACCACCCCTTGGCCCTCCAGCTCACGGATCATCTTGTGGATGGGGATCACGGCATCTCGATTTGTCCTGTACTGCCGGTGGTGCACTGTGGAGGTGGCAATTGGCACTTGCTGCTCCTTCACCTTCAGGAGTCCCACTGCAGATGGGTTCTCTGACAGTCCAAGCAAGGTGTTCAATTGCTTAATGTTTTCTGCCTCTACAGCAGCTATTCCAAAAGCCCACCTGAGTCCCTTTGGCTCTTTGCAATAGCCATTCCTGAGGAAGTCTATGCCTAGAATACACGGTGCCTCTGGGCCAGTCACAATTGGATGCTTCTGCCACTCCTTCCCAGTCAGGCTCACCTCAGCCTCCAGCAAAGTCAATTCCTGTGATCCCCCTATCACCCCAGCAATAGAAACAGGCTCTTCCCCAACATGTTCTGATGGTATTAGGGTGACCTGTGAACCAGTGTCAACTAATGCCCTATGTTTTTGTGGCTCTGATGTGCCAGGCCATCGGATCCACACCGTCCAAAAGACCCGGTTTTCCCGTGCCTCTCCCTGGCTAGAGGCAGGGCCCCTCTAGCACTGGTTATTATTTCCTTCCTGGGCATACATGTTGGAGGTTCCCTCAAGGGGATCTGACAAATCATCCTCCCTTTTGTAATACCCTGCATCTTGGTTATGGGAAGTTGAGTCTACCTTCACTTTAGTGGAGCTCCTTTGGTTAGTGTTTCCCTCCCTGACTTGACGCACCCGCGCTGCCGGGGCAGAAGTGGGTTTCCCATCCCACCTTCTCATGTCTTCCCCATGGTCACGCAGAAAGAACCACAGGTCAGCTCGTGGGGTGTACCCTCTTTCCCTAGCTGGGGGGAGTTGGGCTCTAACTCTGGCATCTGTGACTCACACTGGTGCTGCACTGACCTTCCTCATCTCCTCCCTCATCTCTCTCATCTCCTCTTTGAGTTCCCTAATCACAGCAGAGACCTGAGCCTGCATTGGACCGTTCATTATACTCTCAAAATTTCTGAGCCTATTGGCAACAGAACCCACTGTCTCGTGGTTGGTGTCAGCATTAATGGCTGCAATGAATGTGGTGTATTGAGATGGCCCCAGGTGTGCGAGATTCCACAACATCTGCCCTGTGCACCTGACCTTGTCGGGGTCATTGTCATGTTGTCCACCCCTCCCAAAGAGTATCTCCAGTATTGCCACTTCTCTCAGCTGTTGCATCCCCTCCTCAGCGGTCTTCCAACGCATTCTATGGTGGTGCTCCTGCATTCTCTCTCTATGGACAAACCTCTCCCTTACACTCATTAAAAGCCGCTCCCAGAGGGAAAGGGGGTCTGGTTCCCTTACGAATATGTGATCCACACCTGAGTCCTGGGTCAGGGGTCCCAAATTCCTTGCCTCAGTACCATCCAGCTGCACACCTGTACCCATAAGGTCCCAGACCCGCAGTAACCACGTTGTAAAAGCCTCACGGCCCCTTCGTACAATGTCTTTATGCAGATTATGGAGACTCTCGTATGACAGGGACTCTGTGACGATCTCAACCTCTGGCTCCCCTGCTGGTTGTGAGGGCCCTGCTTTCTGATCATTATTATCCAGGTGCTTTGTTTTCACCTTAGACTTTCTAGTTTCCACAGGGGCAACTGCTGCTGGCTGTGAGTGCCCTTGCAGTTCAGCTGGAGCCTGGAGAGATGTAACATCTGTGGGTTCCACTGCTGCACCATCAGGTTCTCCCTCTTTAAGGCAGGGGGAGAGTTTCTCAAGAGCTGGGGAAAGGTGCTCCTTGAGCATCTGGGCCATCTCCTTCACTAGAAACCCCACCCACTCTGGATGGTTCCTTTCTGAGGTGAGCTCTGGGGCAGAGTCAGGCTCAGGGGCAACATCCTTAACCTCTGGGGCAGAATCCTTAGTCTCTGTGGCAGGGGCAGAGTCAGGCTCTGGGGCAGAATCCTTAGTCTCTGGGGCAGGGGCAGGGTCAGGCTCTGGGGCAGAATCCTTAGTCTCTGGGGCAGAGCCAGGCTCTGGGGCAGAATCCTTAGTCTCTGGGGCAGAGCCAGGCTCTGGGGCAGAATCCCTATTTCTTGGGGGACGTATCAGGGTTGTCATCCAAGTCAATCTCCCCTCATCTCGGAATGTTAAATAGAACAGGTTTACAAGGCCTATTAGCAATGTCAGCCACTGTATGATATCATTAATGCTTAGAAGAGATTTGAACCCCTCAAAAGCTGGTGGAGCAGACCCAAAAAACTGTGTAAGGGGTTGGGACAAAATTTTTCCTGGTGTCATATCCTCACAGTATGTGCCATTATTAATGTAACACCAAAAACATACAGTTAGAGTGTGATAGCCCTGAATCCATGTACCCACCTTCCAGAGGAAGTTAAAAATCCATGAATTTCTCACGTTATCAGCCCACAAAAGGAACTGGATAATAGTTACAGCAGCCTGAGTTATAGGACCCATGTTCAAGTAAGGGATTGCAAATGGGAGAGATAAAGCTGTGGCCACATGGAGCCCAAACCACGTTAAGCTGGACAACATGATGCCACCTAACACAAAACTGAGGTAACTCAAGAACTGTTATTCCTTTTTCACCCTTTTCTCTCAATGCCCTCGGGCCTCACGTAGGGCGCCAAAATCTGTCCTGGTTTGAAAGACAGGTGTTTGCCAAGGAAAGCAGAAGCTTCCCTTTGGACTGAAAAAAAAATGTGATTCTTCCGATTATTATAATTTTGGAATTAAGAGAGCTCTCAGGCAAAGATATGGGGGTAGGAATAACAGTTCTTTACTAGTATATTTAACAAGACAAACAAGAACAACAACAGCTATGAAATTACCCACAAACAGAACAGTAACTCAGTCCCAGTGTTTTTTGGCTGCAGGCACCTTTTCCCTGAGCTGCAGTTCCCGGTGCTGGGGGCGGGCGGGTCCCGCAGAGCCACAGGAGGGCTGGGGGTGATGGCAGAGCTGTCCCAGGGGGAGAGAGAGATGGAGAGAGAGCTCTCCGCTCACGGTGTGGGTTCCGCTGCTCAGCAGAGTGCTGGATGGTGGTAGTTCACAGCGAGAAGACAGCAGGGCAGGGTCCGATGGTGGTTTCCCGACGCTGGGATGGCGGGGATGGGACACAGGCGGCGATCGTCCTTCTTGTCCGAACTCCGCGGGGGAAATGGGCCGAGGCCCAGCCTTCCGCTTCCTCTTCTGGCTGTTTGAATCTCGCGGGGTTTCTCTCTTCTCTCCCCTCCCCCTTGTCACCAGGGCCCAGTCAACAGGTATCTTAGCATGACAATGGGGAAAATTCCACAGAGGGAAAAGGGAAAGAACCAGCCCCCAACAATGAGAAAAGGCAGACAGAATTAGGATTGTTCAGCCTGGAGAAGAGAAGACTTTAAGGTGACATAATTATGACTTAAAGCCACCTATATGAAAGATGGGGGGGGGGGGGGGGGTGTGCTTTTTACAAGAACATGAAATGGCAGGTCAAGGGGGAATGATTTTAAACTGTGAGATGGGTGATAATATTACAGAAATTCTTTGCGTTGGGGGTGGTGAGGAATTGGAACAGGTTGTCCATAGAAGCTGTGGATGTCCCACCTCTGGAGGTGTTCAAGGCCAGGATGTATGGGGCTCTGTAGAACCTGCTCTAGTGGAAGATGTCCCTGCCCATGACAGTGGGATTTGCACTAGTTGATCTGTAAGGTTCCTTCCACCCCCGGCCATTCTGTGATCCTGTGATAAGTGAACTGGAATGTCGCATGTGCTATCATAATATAAAGAATAAGTATCCAGATGTCAGTGTTAAATATCTTTATTAAGGGCTTATTTGAAGTTAATAAAGACAATTAAATAAGGTATTAATTTCAGTTCTGTTTAGTAAGTCTACTTGCATTCAGTCTTCTATGTCCCTCTGTGCACACAGTATTTTCCTCCTACAAGCACATGTGCAAGCAAACACACATACATCCTTCCCCTATATGCATGCATTGGTACAGAGGCATGTATGCAGAAAAACTTAAGGCATGAATATAAGGCAAATTGGTCACAGCTCTTGAAGCCAAAGAACAAAGAAGCCAAAACATTATTTTTTCTTTTAAAAAAGAAAACCTTTAAGGTATCCATCTGCCAATCTAACTTAAGAAATCTAATAAGGAAATGGAAAAAGTAATCCTTGATTTCTGACTGTGAGTGGTATTTAGCAGACTGAGTTACACTAAATTCTCAGCAGGCCATGACTATGAGAGGCTCTTAATGTTAATGAAAACAAATTCTGATTATATTAGTTCTGCTGCATTTCTGACACAGTAATCCTGCTGAAGGGCCACACAGTGTTGTTTCTCTTCATATGTGTGACATTTTCTTATCTACATGTCAATGAGACAGGAAAAAAACGCCTCTCTTAGTAGTTTATGTTTATTTTGAAGTAATATCTAATATGCAGAATAAAATAGCCAGGTTTCAGCCTTACTTTGTTTACTGCTAAGTGTATATTAGAAAGCACTGTAGAAGTTAACACTACACTTGCTCTTTGCTGGTGGGAAGAGGGTGCATAGTGAGAAGATTCAGGACAAGAAAGTATGAGAAAAAACAACTGCTTTCAAGAGGCACTAAGGATATATATATATTTTTTTTTTGCGCCAGTCCCAGAGCTTTGACCGACCCAGTGATGCACAAAACCTTTTACTTGTTTTGACTTTTTTGTCCCATATAAGAGGCTAACCTGAAATGAGGACTGACAGGCCTTCCTGCCTACTGAAGGTCAGAGGATCTTATGTTTACAGAAGGATTTGCCTTAAGATACTGCTGACCTTTCCAAGCAGATTGTTGCCGAGCTCGCTGTTCCTTCTGCGCTAAGAACACACCTGTGTGACTCATAGGCAATAATCCACGAAAGAAAGTTCAGCGTAAGCCATTCTGTGTTCAGCAATGCCAGAATGCATTTGGAAAAGAATCTTTCTACAATTTTTGAGTCTTGATGAAGCAGTTTAGGGGTTCTGACTGGCTAACAACCTCAGTGTATTATTGTAGTTTGCTTATTTGCAATTCTAGTATAAATAAGTTCTAAAATAAGTTTTTCCATTGAACACTTGAATGAAGTATCACATTGTTATGCTACATGTCTTGTTTTCTACTTAAAAAGTTATATTTCAAGTCTAGGCTTTGAAATTTTCACAAGTTGGTGCCTAATTAGTTACCAAAGCACTTTAACAGGAGGCATTACTGAGATAAAAATTAATGGTACATCTGTCTTTAAAACATGTCATTCCAGGGATATGTTAAGCTGAAAGGCAAAAACTTCATCTGGTCTAGTTCAACAAAATTCTGGATTGTATTTTTTTTTTGTGTGTGTGTGTTTTAATGCTAAATTAAAATAGAATTAATAAGCAGTCTTATAGGCACTGGCAAGAATCAACAAGGAGATTGTGAATGAGAGTAGTCATGATATGAAGAGGTGAGGGATTTTTCTCTTTCAAATTAATGATGATTAATGAAACTATAGAAGGTAAAATAGCTTTTCTGTTTGTTTGTTTTAATCGTGCTTTAAAGGAGATTATTTTGTGACTAATGTACCTTTCATTGTCAATGGAGTTTTTATTCCTGTTATTCTATTGTACTTCACAAATTTATAAGAATTTCTTAATGATATCTTTGGTTTTATTGACAGAGATGTGATCTATTTTCTAAAACAATATTATTTCAGTGGGATTCAAATGAAGTGAGTTGTAAATAAAATAACATTGGGAATGATCCTTACTTGCCTAAAAAAGTGAATGAATGATCAAACCACAATTTAGTCAGTATGTAATCAGAAAAAAAATGGTTATGTAAGAAAATATCTTTCTATATGACATTTATAATTTTAGAGTTCAGAAAAGCTATACACCATAAAAATATGTTAGCAAGTACCTGAGTCATTATCAGACAAGATGATTGTCTGCATGTCTTTTGATCGATCTAGGGCCAAATCCTGACTCTACATAAATTCTACCATGTAAATTAAAGCTCTCACTAAGGTCAATGGAACTCTTGTCTCATGTGATCATGGCAATGGTCTCAAGGATATGTCAGGGTTGCTATTAGCTTACTCTGTGTGCGTATTTATGTATATGTATATGTATATGTATATGTATATGTATATGTATATGTATATGTATGTGTATGTGTATGTGTATGTGTATGTGTATGTGTATGTGTATGTGTATGTGTATGTGTATATGTATATGTATCCATCTACCTATCAGAAAAGTGGAGAAGTATGTATCTATTACATACCATCAACAATCCCAGGATCTCAAGTATGCCTTTACTTGAAAGGACTTACTTTTTAGTTTGTAAATTCAAGTGAACATCTTACACTCCAATAAAAGATGTTGATCTTAAAACTTGCCCATTTCCTTGCAGGCTCATTCATCTGTGGAAAGGGCTGCACTAATTGGTGCTGTGAAGATTAAAAGCGTTCCTTCAGATGAAACATTTAGTGTTTGTGGTTCAGCTCTGAAGAAAGTTCTGGATGAAGACAAAGCTGCTGGTCTTATACCGTTCTTTGTGAGTACTGGATTTTAACATACCAGTGGATTTAATGCTTTTGTTAAGATGCTCTTGACATGAATAGAAGATCTCATCCCTTACAGAGGCACTGATAGGCAGCTGAGCTAGAATACTAGGAGAGATTCCATGAGTGTTCTTCACATGCCTTTTTGTTCAGGAGAAAATAATTGAAGCAGCTAGTTGCACCTCAGCAAAATGATGTTTGGGATCAATTTTGTAGTTGCGTGTTGTCCTGCAGTGTTGCAGTCTCCTGTTTCCTGAATTCTGGACTGTTTACCTTTATTTTTCAGGCTCCAACTTACAAATAAAACAAGTCTAAAGGCAATAAATTAAATGATGCTATCTAAGGCTCATGTGTCTTCAAGAAACAATAGTTTTCCTTTGATAGTACTTTAGCAAAGAAATGAACCTCCATTATATACCCCAAATACCACTGAGATCAGACATTGTCAGTCAGGTACTTGTGAGTATGTCACTAACCTATAAAAAGTGAACAATAGGGATTGCAGCTGTGGAGACTTTAGGTGTCACCATTTCTTGTTAACTGCCCATTTTTTTTTCCAGAGGTTCCTGCTTCCACAGCAGCACAGTGAAGGCAAATGTAGTTATGTCTCAGTTGCTTAAATTCATAACCCCCAAGTTTTGACATAGAACATTGTTAGATTAGATAAAATTCTAAAGTTTGGTTCTGCCATGGTAAGTACCTGATTAAAAAAAAAAAAAAATTGCTTACTCATCAGAACTATTCCTCCTTCCAGTTCACAATACCATGTTATTACTTCATGTTAAAACAAGATTTTGCCATTTGTTTTTTTTTCCCAAGAAGTAAATATCTTCTCTTGTGGTTTTGTACATCACCAACAAAATCCTTTGCTTATTTCCAAGCACTATGCTCTACTAAACTTGATATGGATCACAGGCTGTATAGATTTGTTAAGGGGTATAACATGCTACAGAGAGTATGTTTTTACTGGCCTCCACTGAAGAAAAAATCCTCACAAAACTAATTTAGAAACTGAGAATTTTAGAAATGAGATATTTTAAGAGATTCAAAAATAAGTCACCTTTTCACAGAAAAGTCATGTCTGACAATGGTTTCTTTTCTTTCGTGTTGTAACATTTTGAAAAGGGATAATATGACTTAAATGTCTATGAACTGTTTTCAGAAGAATTAGAAGATTAGGCTTGCTTATAGTCATGGATTAGTGCCAAATGGACAAAGAAGCTGAAATTTCACCAAGCTCTTTTGAAAATATAATCTTTTTACTCTTCTTGTTATTAGAGAATGTTTTTATGTAATATGAGGATGACTAGAATGAGAAATGGTTTTCATATGTGCAGAACACTGCTAATTTCTAGGGTCCCTAGAACTAGCAGGTCCTTAGGATGACCAAGCACATCCTGTCAATTGCTTTACAATATAATAAGATTCTGAGAAAAAGCATCTCTAGGGATTCCAGAGAGAAATATTTTTTTTCTGTGGGACACACCTATTGAGGTGAAGAACATGCCACAAGGCATGTTTTATTTCTCTGTGTTACGATCCTGGTTCATAATATCTTACACAGGATCCTGTTTCTATATATCATGGGTAATTTTAAATAATTACAAATACAGTAGGATATCACATCTTCATGCAGTAACTATAAAATTAATGTCTTTTTTTCCTCAGCTTTTGTCCATTAGCAAAAAAATTGCAACTTGCCCCACATAAATATTCATGCCTTATTAATTTTTCTATGCACATCAAGAGAAAAAAAAATTTGAATTTATGTATTCAGTGGCACCTTTACAAAGGGTGATTTAACTGCTGCTTTTAGTTCTTCTGTTTGTTTGGCTGTGCAGAACAGGCTTTCAAAGACAGCAGAGGCTCTGCCTGAGTTAAAACAGCCTGTATCGAGTCTTCAATTTATTTGTATACATAAAATATGTCACCTTAGGTTAGCTAGATCTCATTATCGGTATGGTTGGCCTCTTAACTCAAAAGGTGTGTTAATTCTCTGTCATGCTGAGCAGCAGTCCATGCACTGTATTAGTGCTCCCTTTTCTGGCTTGCAGATTTCAAAAGCCTTTCCATTTGTTTTGTTCTTGAGTGATTTGGTGGTTTTGTATTTTGTTCTGGCACAAAGATATGCACATTGCCAAGGAAACACCTTACAGCCACTTGATTCCTTGTTTCCGTGTATTCACTGATCCTTCACTAAGGGGAGTGATTCAACATCAAAGCAACAAGTTTGATGGAAGAAATTCTGCCTGAAGAGACTTGTGACAGCAAAGACATCATTCCTAATGAAGATGTCTTGTTTGCATCCAATCTGCTACAGTTTCCCTTGGAAGCAAGAAAAGGTTTTGTAAGGGATTAAAAAGAACGTACAAGTAAATTGCAATGCCTTATAGGCATGTGTCTCCTCTTATGCTTAATGAATAAATGAAGAATCATTATACTGAACTTGATAGCAATGCTTTTTCCCTGTAAAGGTGAGTGGAGAATCAGGGTCAGGTTTGCTTGATGTGAAACAGGTTTTGTTATTACAGCAATCTGTTAATTAAAGGTTTGCTTTTCGCGTACATAGGATTTGGCAGTCAGCCTTTTTGGGGGGAGAGGCATTGTCTTTAAAAGCAATCTTTGCATTCCTACCCACTGTCAATGTCTTGTAGCATAAGTAATGTGTATATCATTTTGTTCAGTAAAAGCTGTTGCCACTAAGGTCCCCAGATCTCTATTTTTGTTTTCTTTCTTTTATTTCTGAGGTCAGATTTGTGTTAATTTGTCTCTTTCAAAATACTTTTGCAGAAACTGAAACAGAGATATTTTCATATGGTAAAGCAAGCAGACTGTGCAAACAAAGCACTTAACTGTGTCAAGTATTGAGGCACTAAAGTTGCCACAATTTACTGAGGAGCCATTTCCCAGCACAGGTGATATGCAGCCCTTCATCTGGCCTTGTGTTAAGGGGGAGCTTTAAAAGTGCTGAAGTCATGTCCGTTTCATCAACTGTAAACACACACCGGTGGTTAAGCGTGTGTGTAAATGCCTCTCGCAGTTGGACCCCATGCTCCCAGTTCAGACAGGCCTCTGTGTGGGCAGAATGTTGGCTGGGATGCTCAAAAGTGAAGACCACTAAGTTAAGCACTTCTAAATTCAGCTTGAGTGCTCACTGCATTCAAGCCTAGCTCACCTAAATGTGTAGGGGGCCTGTGCTGTCTTTTCATAAGTCAGCACTGACAGATTGCAGCTGGCATACACAAGGTACAATATACTTCAACAACCTCAACCAGTATAAAACTGCCACAACACAATTGCCTGCTGCCCAGCATGAAATCTCTCTGATTCTAAATGAAATGACTCTTCTGAATGTGATCCACAGGATATTAAGAAGCAGGCTTTCTGTATCCAGACTCACTTGGGAAACAATAAATCAGAATCAGACTTGACAGAGGAGCCATCTTTTCAGTAGAACACTTAGATCCTGACCACAGATTTCCATTAGGAAGAAACATTCTTGGGACGTGTACAGATGTCTAGGATGATGTTTCTTAACCCACAGTTCATGAGTGATTGCTGTTCTGTAAAATACTGAATGGTGGTTTAGAGATCTGTTGAAGTTTTCTTCAGGCCATAGGCATTCTTATGAGTGCAAGCTGGCAAGAGCTGAATAGGAGAAAATAAAAACTATATGTGAACATTGAAAGTTCTGCCTCATTTTAGTTACCTGAAAATTAAAAGATTTGTGGTGGAACCATGCAAAATGTATCCACATATTTTTCAAAAGCTGTAGGAGCTCTTCCAGTTGTAAAGATTGGGAGTAATTTCTCTCAGGAATCATAAAGATTCATGTATGTTTCCTGACTTAGCTCTCCATTTCAGGAAAATAATACATGAGATGACTGAGTTAAGCATATTAGCTGCTTTGTATTCACAACCAGGGCCTGAGTCAAATTTCAAGTGCACAACCTGAAAAAGAAAAGGCCTGCAGGCTATACTGAGCTATCAGTCCCATTTCTGTGATGCAGTCTGTCCCCTGCCCTTTGCACAAATGTGATTTTTCTGGTGTTACACAGGCTACAAATTGAGTTAGATTCATTCTGTAGTATTGAGGCAGGGTAATGAGAGTCCTTTCAAGGGCAGATGCTGTCACTCTAAGTGGTTTCTGAGAATTAAAACAAGTAGCTTTGAGGCTTAGACACCTGCAGAGAGGAAAACAAAATTATTCTAGAAATTGAGGTATACTTTACAGAATAAGTCATTATTTAAAAGACTAAGCATATATTTGAACTCATATAATCTCTCACTGAAAAAGCATGCTCCTTATCCTATTAGGAGAATACCTTAACTGCAGTACAAAACTAATAACAATAATATGCAACTTTTTGTTGTGAAATTTCCATCATTCTTTTAATTGCTGTGAAAATTAAAAACTCTTAATTTGTGAAAAACTATTTCACTCTAATCTTCTCCAAAAAGTCATACCATATTACCATAAAATATATGTGTAAAAGCAGAGTTAAGTCTATAGTGCACTCCTTTTATTTATTTCCCAATCCAATCCATTCCAACCCAATCCCCTATTCTTTATGCCTATAGAAAAAACTGGCATTTTCATCATGGTACCCTCCATTATGATAAATATATTTTCACTCCATGCCTTCTTAGAAAAAATAGAGATCAAATTTTTTCCTGCTATTTAAAAAAAATACCCTGCGATCTTTTCAAAGCTGCCCCTCTCAGAGTGTGATTAGTCTTCTGGAGAACTCTTAAACGTACCTCAAGGCACTTCAGTTTTGTGTTCTCCTATGTCTCTGGAATATAGGAAGGCCCAGTATAGATAAATATTGGATTATCTTGAAGGAAAAAGATACTGATGAGGTCATGATTAGCTCATGATTTTACTAACTATATGCATAGAATATGGTGTCTCATTTTCAGAACTGTATTTGTTTCAAACTCCAGTTCTTAGTAGCTTAATGTAGAAAAAATACTGAATGGTCCCTTTTTTATTTTAATAATGACTTTTTTCAAGTTTTGCCATGACAGAATGTTTGTTTCTTGAAATGTCTAATGGATGAACAAGTATAATTTAAGTTTTTCTTTCTCTTATGGGTCTCATCAAGAATTTGCAAAGGGACATGGGCATATATACACACAGAAAAATGTGGATAGTTCCAGATATATAGGGAAAAACTGTAGGAATAAAATATGTTGCATTAATAGTGTACTTGGCAGAAAAGGTAACCAGAAATACTGAAATAAAAAAAAACAACAAAATTCTGGGTTTGGCATTTTTATAATCATCTCTTAGCTGTACTCTAGTTTATCGGTGACCTTGGATAAATTATCTAATTCTTTTGTACTTCAATACTCTGACTAGAACACAGCATGCTTTATTTGTCTATTTAAACTGTAAAATGTCTTTTATTATGTAAAAATCTAGTAAAAGACAAAAATATTAATTGGCCTTTATTAGTGCTTGCAGAAATAAGACAGGGTGTTTAAAACGTAAGTGTAGCAATGAAAAAAAGTCTGTTTACATGCTCTTGGTAGTTGGGGGTTTTTGGTTAAAATTCTAACTGCGTATTCCCAATAAATTACAATAGCTCATTTTCACCTAGTAATATTCTCTTTCTACTGTGAAACTTCAGCATTTATGTTGCCTCTGCTTTAGGCCCACTAGTCACACAGAAGGATACATTAAATGAGCCATTAACAAAATGAAGGAAGAACTGTTCCTGTGTTTTAGGATGAATCTGGGAGAAGTTTCCCTGTGAAAAAGTCTTGCAAGCCAAATAGTGAACATATGCTACTAGTAAAGAAGTTCCAGGCTGCAGATCTCTGGAGCATAAACTGGTTACAAATCTCTGTTGCAGAGCTGTGGCTCTGATCAACACAGCAACATTTGTCCATCTATTCTGTCAACAATAATTCCAGCACCTCTGAGTCGCTCAAATTCAGAACTTGCTTATGCAGCATGAACTGCAAATAATTTTGATGGGATTTGCATATGTTAGGGTAGTACTGAGCCACAGGATAAGCATGTGAAACATATAGAAAATATATAAAAAATAGCATTAGCACAACCCTGTGTCTATATTACAGTACTTATCACTCAATTTCATATTAAAAAATATTTTATTCATCTACTACAATGGACTGTTGTGGGAGCTTTGAAAAAAAACCACTCAGTCTTAAAAGTTCCACTAAGGGTAGGTAGTGATTAACATAATTTTTTTTTTGTTCTATAATGTCTGTTCTTTCTGTTTATTGCTGCCTTTCCAGACCTTTTTGCTCATTTGGTCATTTTCTGTGCTGTAACACTTTTTATTTTTGTTTGGCTCTGCAGTTCTGTGCAACACTTGGAACCACCCCTTGCTGCTCCTTTGACAAACTGTTAGAACTGGGTCCTATATGTAAGTCTTTGCTGCTTCGTCCTAAAATTGCAGATACCAGTGTAAGCCATGCTGAGTCATTTCCAGGACATTATGCAGTGTCAGTGTCCAGATACAATAAAACTATTTATAGATGAGACCTTCAGTTATATTTTTCTTTCTAGTATTAGGTCAAGTAGTGAATGTGCATTCTCAAGTTGGTAAAAGAGTTAGAGGACATTGCCTTAAACATTTCTTTTCTGGGGAGGACATATTTTGGAATACTGTCAGTTAAGAATTACTACTGTATGTGCCTCCGTTTGTAACATAGTCATTCAAGCCCTTCTACCTGCAAGGCCATCTAAAGGAATGCTGAGTATCAGGGAAAAGTTGAACTCTTAATTCTGCTCTGCACCAGGAGTTTTGTTTCTGCCTGGTTCTAACAACTATAAAAGGTAGGCAAATATGCACCAAAAATCCCCTTCTATTCTTAATCCTTACTTCTCTTCCCAATCTCCTTCCTCTTACAAGAAAATAGGACAAATGCCAGTGTGTTTAACACAGTGACTGAGTCATGGACTCTTCATAAGTATTTCTTTCGGTGTTATGTTTGTTGTGTCAAGCTTTGATCTGCAGCAGGGCTTGGTCAAATCACCTGCTTGCTGGCTGATTAAAACGTTAACAAAGCACAGTGTATCTCTTCAAGTGTACATTTAGAACGGGAAATCCATAGCTGTAAGCAACTGGAAGCAGCTGCATAGAAACACAGCTTGATTTGGTGTCCTGTTAATTTATTCAGATGGGGTTGTAAACTTTGGGGCTCGTGTGGTGGTCATTTGCTCTGTGAGGTTTTTTGCCTTTCAGCACAATCCCCTGAGACTCAGTTTGTCCCAATCCTTCTTTTTGAACACGTTATTATTTTGAACACGTCTGCTTAGCAGCTACAGATGACTTTGCTGTTTGTGTTGTTCCTACAGACCTATTAAAATAGTAACACCAATATATTTAGGCGTAGCAAGTAATCATGTGGTCACTTCAACGATTGCCTGCTTGTGCAGCAGAGCCCAGCAGAAGGATGGCATCCCAGTGAAGTCAGAAGTCTTGCGCTAGCTTTTCTGCTTAATTTTCTCCTTAGCATATGTGAGGAGCAGTCCTGTGATATAAAGGTAGTGTCTCAAGCCAAGTATATTTAAAAAGAGGTAATCAGTTAAACTTTCAACATGTGTTCAAATAATCCTAGGTTGTGGATGTTGTGAATAATATTTTATTAGCTTTCCCAGGCATTCATGCAGAAAGAGAATTTAATTCACAAGAGCGCAAATTTCAGCATGAACTTGGTGCCCAACTGCAGATCTCAGTAGATACACCTCTGTATGTGGAAATACCATCAGAATAATTTGGTGACCAGTGTAAAGATGTAATGTGGGCTTCAGCCATCAACTAATATACCATAATTGTTACAGAGTGCATTAAAACAGTGTTCTCTAGTAGCGTGTGAATACCTAATTACAGAGTATACGTGCGCTGCTCGTATGCCAAAATATTCCTGCAGAAACCATTCAGTGACTAATCAAAAGTAATACTTTATTAACATTTTAGTGCTTGCTTTTGCGTAAGTGTCTCTGTCCTTGAAATAAATAGTTTGCTGCACATAGTTCAAAAGCATGTGCATGCACATTTATCAATATGTAAAAAATACTGTTTAGAAATGTTTCTGTGATTCATGAGTTAGAAGTGGGGAGCACAGCTAATATCCTATCTCCTCCTGCTAAAGTAGTTTTATTGCCATAGAAATGATAGCTAAATCTCTAGATACATTTTTTAAAAGTGTATTTTGTGATGGTTCTTAAATCAAAACCACAAAATAATTTATGTTGCTTAATTTTAGTAAGATAAACCTAGAGGTGATGATCCTTATGGGTCCTTTCCAATACAGGATATTCTATGATCCTATGGTTCTGTAACCTTTTTCCAGTAGAAGCAGGAAGGAAAAATGAATATGTTACATGTCCATTTTTATATATTAATGAAAACCCAGGTGGTGGACACATTTAATCTCTTTATTTAATTTTAAATTGGGAAAATAATAATATCAAAAAGAAATCTCTCAGCCACTCACTTTCATGCTAAATAATTGGTCTTTTTAATCTGCTGTTTAATTTATTTCCTTCAATTATTTTTTTAGGTAATAAGGAAAATATCTGGATGCATATTGATGCAGCCTATGCAGGAAGTGCTTTCATCTGCCCTGAATTCAGGCATCTTTTAAATGGAGTGGAGGTGAATGAGTGTTTTTTTGTCTACCAGCCTGCTGAAACCTTGCTCTTTCATAGAATTTGTGTTTCTTACACACCTAAGATTAATGACTCTTCCAGAATCTCTGAGTAAGCTGCACCTCAGTTTGCACTACAAATCCCTGGTAATTCTATTACATTGCTTAAATTTTTAAAATTTTAATGGTTTATACTGGGAGTACGCGAGTACCCCTCTATAAGAAGTTTGTCACTTAGAATAACAAGTAGTGCTGCGTCAACAAATAGAAAAGAGGAACTTTTCCCCAAATATTGCTTAAAACATATTTTTAACACCCTGATTCTACATTACATAAAAAAAGAGGAAAAAAATAGACAAATTAATGAACTCGTTATGTCTGGTTTTCTTCTTGAAGTCCTGAAAGTCATATAGTATAGAGCCAGTAGCTGTATCTCAAACAGACAGGGTTTAATAACCAAGAGACCTAAATGAAATATTCTCCCAACCACACTGCTGTTCCTTTCCCTCGCCTTGCTGAGCTACTTGGCATTCAGTTGCTTTGATAAGAATACTTCAATTTCCTGCAGCTCCCCTCACTCAGATAAGTCCTTGTCTTCCACGTCAGTGGAGAAAATATTACTGTTTGGTAAAGCCAGAAGTTTAAACACAGCCCTGATAGGCAGTGACTAATGAAGAAGAGGAGGGAAAACCCCCTCACAAATAAAGCATTTCTTTCTGTCCCCTTTTTATCAGCAAATGAAGCTTGTTGTAATTTCCTGTGGGGGAATATTTTTTAAATTATCGTTATTGGTTCCCGAAGGAAATGAAACAGCATCCCTTGTCTGGGCCAGCATTTGTCATAAGAGTAAATATTTAACAACCATGAATAGGTTTCCTACCTTACATAGTAAAGGGTGATAGCTAGATAGATGTATAGATAGATACATAGAGAGACAGACAGATCCCCATCTCTTACTAGAGTAATGGTTAATTGTTTATAGGTGACAGGGAAGGGTATGAGAAGCAAATGAGAACAGGAAAGTGCTGTATGGAATAGTCAGATTGTGGTGCTGCCAGGTCCCCATCCCCAGCTTTTTAAGGCTGGTGACTTCTGTCTTTGTTAAAACAGAAAACATGGATGAAATCTTTCTGAAATGGTGTCCACCTGGGTTTCTTCTGATGCTGCACCTAAACATGTCAAGTAAACCAGACCTGGCACATGGTGTATAAATATGTATTTATTGAAAGTGCTTACTTATTGGTGGTTTTTCTTTTGATTTAGATTAAACACTAATTTCTACTGAAAGAAAATACCCTGTAAAAAAAAAAAAAAAAGAAAAATAATTTCCTAGTCAGTTGCAATTTTTTGAAGGAATGTGATGTGCAGATTCTGAATTACATAATTTCTTGCTATATATGAATATTGTGTGTATTAGTTTAATATTCTTAGAAGTAGAAAGCTTAGGGAATTGTTATTGGAAAATGTGATATGAACCCCAGTGAATGTTTCTGAGTATGCAGATTTATTTATTTATTTATTTGTTTATTTATTTTTATAAGATCACAATATACACTTTTCCATAACATACATATCAAGAAATTATAATTGTAAACAAATGCTCAATATGTTAATAATACCACTAGCCTAACTGTATACCTGACATGAATTCCACTCCCAAAATAAATGAAGATTTAGCTACAGCAGTTACTAAATAAGGTGACATCAACAGGAACATTATAAAGACCTAATTCAGAAATTGATTCATAGTTACACAGACAATTTGACAAAGCCATATCATTAGCACATGGATCCTTTTCTCTTTCATAATTTGTTTTTTATTTATCTATTCTCAGTTTGCAGATTCATTTAACTTTAATCCTCACAAATGGCTCCTAGTGAATTTTGACTGCTCTGCAATGTGGTAAGTATTACAGTAAAGGGAAACATTACTAGAGACAAAAATGAGGTTATATTAGTCTTCCTTTCTAGCAGTAAACATTTCTTTATCTTTCTCAGTTGAAATGAGGAGAACTGCATTGCTTTAAATTTTAGAAATTATTTACAGAACTCAGACTTTCATTTAATTCAAATTTCAAAACCATGAAATTTTGAAATTGGCCTGAACTGAGTATTAAGTTTCAAAAAGATAGAGAAGTCCCAAAAAGTCTGCAGACTTATACTTGCTCCATTTTGGAACTGTTTAAAACATAAATTAAAAAAACCATATTGTAAGGTTATCAGTGCAATGAACAGCATGCTAAACAGGGCTTTTTTTTTCTTCTTCCTTTTCCATAACATTTGTTTTGGTTTGATTCTTTTAAAAGCCTTTCTAAAAATGTTTAAGATTTGGCTGAGTAAAAGCAGCTGATTTCAAAAAGGCCTATGTATGTCATTTTGTACTGACTTTCAGTTTTCCCAGATGACAGCAGAGACATTTTGATATTAAATGATGCCAAAATAGAAACCCATAGACATACTTTCAAACAAAGCCAAGTATCATGGCAGTAATAATAGCACGGGTTTAAAAACATTCCATAGTAGATGATCTTATTTTGTCTCAAACTAAATTATTACCAGCATCACAATTAATGATACTTATTAACAGAACAGCTATTCAACAAATGCGGACTATTTATCAAAATAAATGAAAACATTAATTTCATTTATAATAGAACAAAATTTGCAAAAGAGGAAAAAAGGAGACTCCAAAACATCATCCAGAAATAGGTCACCTTATTTAAAAGAGGAATAAATGTAAGACAGTGCTCGCACAGTTGCTTTTGGTTAACCTTTGTCTCTTTTAATTTCCCAGGCAAAGTAGACTTTTCGGGTAATATATTATGGTTTTTGCTTTAATATTTCAGCTGATGTAGGCATTTTAAATCTTCCAACACATTGTGTTTTTTTCTTTTCGTTAGGGTAGATGGCTTACATTCTGACCCTAATTCATCAGTAGTGGCAGCACCCCATAATGTCCTGTGTCTCCGTGTGTAAGGAAGTAGGAAGATGATGAAACAAACTCCCTTTTAGTTCCTCCTATCTTTTTCTCATCACTCAAAGACATTGTTAAAAACTTGCAAATTAGACAACATACTGTCATTCTCTTTAATGTTTGTAGAACAATTAGGAACCACAATCTAGTCCCTAACAGTTTAGTTTCTCATTAATTCTGCTTTCCCTGAAAGCCCTGTTGAACTATGTTAAAGGCATTTTACCTGGCTTTCCAATAAAACAAGTAATATAGAATCATACTGTGAGTTCCCATCTCAGGTGATTTTAGGTTATTCCCAGTAAAACTTAGACTTTAGACTTAGGAAAGTATTTTTTCTGCATTTTGTTTCTTGTTGGCTTTTTTGGTTTGTCTTTTTTTTTTTTTTTTAGATAAGGCACTGCATAAAATTCTTGTTTTCATAGATACGAAGATTCCAGGCTTCTGGAGAGACCTTGCAACATCTCCTTTACTAAAAGTAGAAGTTTCATAACTATAGACACAAGGGCTTAAATTCAGATAGGCATTTATGTATAGGGGTTATTCACTTAATACAGAATAAATGTACACTTAAACTGTTTGACTTGAAGCCAAGTCCATTGTCCAGCATTGTCCACATCCAAAATTCACCTGTCTTACCAATTGTAACACTCCCAGGAGAAGGTGAAAAGTAATAATAAAGGATGGCAAGAAAAAGCAAGTGTGAAAGATACGTAGTCCTCTTAGGATCCATGAAAAGTATTAAGTATGATACTATGGTAATATGGAAAGAGTTCAGTAAACACTGAACAACATTTCAGAACCAAAGTAATCTGAGTTCCATTGATGGGCAGACTTGAAAGTAACCCAGACTCCTCAGCACTTTCCCCAATAAACACTTGGATTTCTTTTTGCTGCAAGCTGATTAAAATAATCTACCCATTAGATCTGTAATGTAATTATGTAACTACTCAGTGCAATATGTGGCACTGATGTAGTTTCAGATTTGAAGACAATTTCATTATAAACCTTCTGTAAAATATTCTCAGTCTTCCTGATGTACAGAAAAGAGCAGTCAATTTCCTATAAAAAAGAATTTAATAAAGCCAGTCCAAGAAGGGTATATTTTCTATATTCAAATATCAGAGTCTTTTAGAGACTTTGTCTTGAAACTGCAGTCAGTTTTGCCTGACTTGTTTAATTGATACTCTGGAATATTATAAAATAGGAAGAAGTGTCTTCATTCAGAGAGAATGAAAATAATAATCTTGCAAAGGTTTGGTATTTTCGATTTTTATTACCCTTTTAAGGGTTTAAATGTTACGTTTTTACCTTCACCCTTTGGGAAGGGTGTTTCAGTAACTGGAAGAAGGTGTTTACAGGAAATACTCATCTGTAGATCATAGGACACAGAACAGTTTGGGTTGAAAAGGAACTTAAAGATCATCTTCTTCCAACACCACTATCATGGGCAGGGACACCTTCCACTAGTCCAAGTTGCTCAGAGCCCCATCCAGACTGGTATTGAAGACTACTTGAAATCGTGTTTCAGTTCCTGACTTCAGTTTAACAAACTTGAACAATCTACTTGAACACAAACTGAAGTGAAATTTTCCTGCCGTGTCATAATATGAGGTCACCTTTTTATCTGTCATTAAAAATGAACAAAATAGAGTGAGGCAGTTAAAAGCTGCAGATCACGTAAGTCACTTCTCACAGATCTTCATTACTTATTTCACCAGGAGTTTCGTTGTGCATTTTGTATTATGAGTACTTAATATGTGAATCTGTGCTACTTAAGCTAGGTCTTGGTCTATTAGCATAACATCTAGGCTTAAAAAAAAGTTTACCAATATTATTTGTGAAATCCATATTCACAGGATCACAGATTCATAAGGGTTAGAAGGGACATCTGGAGATCATCTAATCCTATGATTTTCATCTCGAGAGGCAGTCAAGGAACATCTTTCAGGCTGGTGGATGGGTGCCTCAGAGCCCCTTTAAAAGAGAGTCGCCCACTACAGTCACTCAACTTTTCTTTTTACAGTAACCATTGTGTGGTTCCTGATGTAGGCCCTCCTTGTTTTCCTTGCTCACAGACATGTAAAACCTCTAAAGAATCATACTTGATTTTTGTATGAATATTGGAGGGTGGAGGTTGGAGCCCTGCTTTTTTTGATCACCAAGGTGTCTCAAGCTAAGTGTTATCCACTGTAGGTGTATGGTTCTGGAGCCACATATCTACCTCTATTTCAGTCCCTCTACTAGCACACAGCCTGTTATCTGTGTCTTACAATGCAGCCATCTGACAACAGGTCATCCACCTGTGTACACCTTGTGCAGGTACCAGCCTTTTCTCCAGGAGAAGTATCTGGGCATCCATTGCAAGCCACCAGCTGTACTGACATCTCCTTCTTTACCAGTTCCATCACGAAGGGCTGCCTCAGTCGACACACTGGGTTTGCCTCTGAAGTGGGGTCCCACCATTATGGCAGAGACCTTGAGCACTGAGCATTCTGGTGTGGACTGGAGTACTTAGGACTCGCCTGAGGTGTGGACCTACTTGCAGAATGCAGCAGCACCCATCCTGCATGGCCTGCCTATGGAAAATTCCATGTCATTTTTGTGTCCTCTAAGCTAGATGTTGCTGCAGAATAGATACCTGTTCCATTGTTTAATATAGCATCTTACAGGAGAAGAAATTAAGTGCTCACAAAACATCTAAAGACATTGCTTGTAACTTGCACTAGCTGCACAGAGAATGAGCTACTGAAACATAAATATAACAAAGTAATCAAATACTTAGACTACAGTAGAACAATCTAGAATTTGTTAAAAAGATTTATCCTAATTAAATATTTTTCAGTTATTGTTTTCTTCCTTTTGTCCACAGGACATTTCTAGTAATACTTAAGTTATTCATTGCTTTATTTTATCTGAAAATATGTTGCTATTTTTCATGTGTGTAAGTTTACTTATTTTCAGCTATGTACTTCCCATACCTGAAGGCATATACTTAGCTGTTGACCGTTCCTGACCATTAGGGGGTGGAAGGCTTTTTGTTTGTTTGAATAAGATGTTTTATGTCCATGGTCTGGATGTGAATGAGAGTGGGAGTATGTACTGACCTGTGCATTTATACATACAAACTAAAATATTGGAAATTAGACTTTTACTTAGAAATTTACAATTCTATATTAAACCATTAAAACACAGAAAAAAAGGTTTGGACTTTTTAAATGTAGAGTATCCCTGTGTTGTTATGATTTTTGCTTACTTTGTAATATATTAATAGGCATAATATAATGATGTAGCAGTCTTTCCCTTTTTGATTTATGGTTTCTTCTTCTGCCTCTATAAACCCCAACATTTGTGGAGGCGAGTCAGTTTTACTCAGCATGAAGCATGAACCAGAAAAATCTTGTTAATAATCACTGGCAAAACACAATTTATTCTCTCTAGGGAGACACTGGCTTTTGAATCTCAGTCCATTCACACCACCCCTAGCTGGAAACAGTAAATTACACTTCTCAGTGTAACATTGCGCTTAGAATGTTTGTCAGGAATTGTGTAGTGGATCCAGCTAATGGCAGGGTGGTACAAGAGGGGAGCCTGAGTCAGGACTGGGGGCTTGTCCCTTCCAGTGGCTGCTGCTGCTGCTTCCACAGCAGCAGCATGGACAGCCAGTGGCCAGCACCCCCAAAGCCTCAGTGTGGCTCTGTGTGATGTTTAGGAAGCAACAGCTCTTCCCACGCAGCTTTGTACTGCAGTAATTTCAAGACAACTTCTGTTGACTGCAAACATTAACATTGCTTCAGCTAGTCTCACATTCTGGTGTGAGTGTCTATCACCATAAAAAGATCCTCTATGTCTGCTTCTTGTCTGTTTTTTAAATATGCAGTCGTGCAGTCATGCTGCCCGTTCCTGCTGAGCCTTACACTTAACTACTTGTAAGTACAGTACTGATATGGCTGTGAAAAAGCACTGAAAATGGCACAGGCTGTGCTCAGAAAATATGCCAGTTTAAACACATTCAATTTGACTTTACTTCCTGTGGAAATTTAATCCCTTAAGTTTTTATTCTTAAATTTCTCAATTTGATTTTTTTGTCTTTTATACAGGGTGAAAAAAAGATCAGATTTAATAGGTGCCTTTAAATTAGAACCTCTTTACCTGCAGCATCACCATCAGGAATCTGGTAATTTTATAATTAAGTGTGATTATTATTATTTTGTTTGCATGCTGATATTTAATGGAAGTAAATAGGACTTAAGATGACAATGTCAATTCTTAAATTACCCAAGTTGTTTAGGAGGCTGTTTCCATTTTCTGAGCACTCTAGGGAGCTAAGCTCATTAAAGTGCAAATATATGTCTAGTGAGATTTTAGATAGTTAAAAGCAGTACAAGGAAAGTAATTTCATAAAGCATTATGCATTACTGTTTTTGTATTAGGATTTCCCCAGTTTCAGACTTACTGATTGATTTGCAGGAGTGTTGAGAAAATTCTTATTATCTTTTGGCTGTCAGATAAATGCATTAATGGGTGTTGTGTAACAAGTCCCTTAATCTGTCTTCCCCAGCACATCTTTCTTCAGAATGATTTCAGTATCTGATTTAGTTTTGGATTTTCTAAGGTCTGTGACTTATTATGCAATCTCCAATTCAAATTTTTCAAAAAACCCATGCGAGCAGCAAACACTCCCTGAAACTACAAAGAGGGAGTGAACTGTGTTTGCTGTCTGTGCTCTGCTTTTGAGTGATAGCTTTCTGGGACATTACACTGTAGCCCTCATGCTCTTACACTGGCTGTAGAGAAAGGCAGTAAGAGCAGACTATCTGTCTTGTACAAAATGCTCATGAAAGCTCTTCACAAAATGATCACAAAGAACTTACAAATCTCAGACTCTGTACAAAGCTCCTTAATGGATTAGTGCTGGTCCTTGCACATACCTAGCAACTGCAGAGTGGTATTTACCCTCCTGAAGCCCATTTTTACACATTTGGTTATTAAATGAATAATTGTGAAGAAGGTCACAGTCGTGCAGTGTCAACATGTGGTGGAAGTTCCCTCATAACTTTCTGAAGACAGTGAATCATCTATGGAAGGTTTTACCATATACTGAACCTCATCATGTTCCTGGAATTGCTGGTGCTGATCTGTGTTCAGAAGTGTATCCTGTCATGGCTATGAAATCATTGACATTTAAATTAATACTGTCCAGAATTCCACTGTTCACTAAAAAGCCCTAGGAGAAATGGATTCATGTGCCTTAATCCTGAGCTGGCATAAACGTTGCATTTTATTCCTTTCCTCCATTTCCAAGGAATGCAAACATAGAACAGTGCAATAAACAGGATGTATTACATGCAGTAATTCTGGAGCTGGTGTTCATCCTCTAAAGGTTTGAATTGTTAGGAAAAAATATATATACTTTTTATTTGCCTTTTCAAATGGAATATACAAGTTACAGCAAATAGACTTAAGGCACTAGGTTTTACTTAACATACATTAAAAATATTTCTCTTCAGGAGAAAAAAATCCAGCCTTAACTAAAATGAAAATATATTCTTGGAACAACTGATAGTGCTGATACAAGGACTTTAGGTCTTACCTGGATTAAATAACACCTGAAGAAAATCAAACATTTCATAAAAGCAGTAATTTTGGTAAGGCCACCTAGTTGACCTGAAAACTTTATCAGCCCAGTTGGAGTAAGAGTTTTTCAGCCTTCATCTTGCCTTCAGAAGGGTGATAGCATGTTATGTGATCTAACGTCATGATTTCAAAGAGATCAGCTGATTACTAGCAGTCTAGGAATGTTGATTTTTTTTTCTATGCTTCATTCCCATTTGATATCAATTTTCCAAGGAGCTGGACAACGCTTTTCAAATGCAAATGCCCCTGGTTAAACTTCCAACCAACACTTACTCTTTCAATAAACACAGTCAAATTTGCTACATTAAGGTGCTGCAGTCCCCATTGATCCCTGTGTGAGTTATGGGATGTCAGCACTCTTGGAAATATAACTTGTCTAATGGAGGGTCTTGAATTCTCTGTATCCTCAGGTCTGAGAATTCCTATCCTGGTTAGTATAAGTAAATGAAGTAGTATTTCTGAATTTGCTCATCTCTCACTCAAGAATTTAAATGAGTGGAAAAATATCTCTCTGTGAGCAATTATTCTTCATAACCATATGGCAATTATGTGTGTCCCCAAGGGGAGAGTCTTTATTTTGTCATTAATTATAATTTTATGTGATCTGCATCATCACACCAGGACGATTATACTAGCTTGCCTGGCAACCCAGGATATAGGTCAAATCCTCATGGCAGTGTTAGAAGAATGCAGCTTTATACTCTATTGTGAACACCACATACACTCCCACAATGCAATTCCTCCTGGTTAAATACAGATGTAAGACTAAGGCTTGTAATCAAGGAATCAAGCACTAATCATTGATTACATTCTGCTTCACAGCTTGTGAAAGGCGTTGTTGTGGATCATTAGACATAGCCCCTTACAGGAGCGTAGGATTATTTATCTGTCACCAGTTGCTTTACTCTCTTTTCTACCAGTCTTGCAGCTATCAAACAGAAATGGCTGCTACATGCAGAAGAATATAAATGCTATCAATTTACCTCGTTACCAAGCAGAGACAACCACATTAATTTCCTGAAGTCCAGGAACAGGTTAATGATTGTTGGTTGTTTTGTGGGTTTGTGTTTTTTTACCACCTGGAAACCAACACAGTAACAGGTTAAAGAGCTTAATGACCTCCCATTACAGAGAAAGAAGGACCATGGCAAGAGAGCTTGTTACACAGACAAAAGTTGTTGTTTTTCTTTTTCCCTAGAAAACATAAAGGCTGAAAATCATGTAAATGGCATATACTGGTCAAATTCAAAAGCTACAGTTCAACCTTCCAGCTGACAGTTCCCAAGGGTACTTAGCATTTTCCCAAGGAATCCAAGTACATACTCTCCTATGAAGCTCATACTCCACTGCAGAGAAATAAAGCAGAATAGGGAAGCTAGGCAGATGCTTCCTAAAGAAGTGCTTTAAATATTACATCAGTTTAATTTCTGTCACCAAGTAACTGACTGTGTTCAAGTTTACTGTGAAATCAGTTTAATTCCTTGATTCAAAGAAAAGTAGATGAATCCTGACACTGTGTGCTTATATAAAAGACAGCTAATAATGCCCTCTACTTGCCTCCCTGGGCTGCTTTGTGGCTTAGTCCATCTGTTTAAGGGGCTTTCACTCCATCAAAAGAAAACCATAAAAATTGCAGAATATTATTCTCCAAGCAGGAACAGGTCAAATTATGAGTCACTTTTCCCAGTCACTTATTAGATATTCTGAAGAATTAGCAACATATACATGAATGAGTATAAAAGGTATTTGGAACTGGAGTATTTTAAAGAGTGTTACCAGTTCACTAGGGTAAAGGTGATAACAGTTCACAGCAGAGAATGAGTTATTAACTGAGTCTGGGGATTCTGCAAACTGTTTAAACAAAAAATAATAGTAGTTGTTTTATCTACTGTTTGTTTACAAGAAGAAAACAAACATAATAATTGATCTGTCATCTCTATAGTATCTGCAGTATAACAGACAGGAAAATCGTGTTTCTTCTGTAAACTGTTTGTTAGTGGCATATTTTGACTAGCTAAGGAACGAAGATTATTACAAGCATCTTAATTTAACATGCTGCCAAGTACCCAGCTAGATATTTAGTGGTTCTGTTGACACTGATGATGCTGAAGTTTGTAGCAGATGTAAAGGATAGCTAAGATACAGTTTTTTTCAGTAAAATTTCAAATTAGTGAACCGAAACCACTATATTAAATTTGCGTTTCTGCCTGGTTTCAAACTGAAACCAGGACATCTTTGAATTATTAAAGTCTTTGGCTGTTGTGATGATGATGCAATGTGAACATTTTTTCTTTAATTTCCAGGTCTTGTAACAGATTATCGGGTAAGTACAGTCTCATTGTAATAATTAATACAATTGCTTGTATATACTGGTATTTGTAGGACTTTGTTTTCCATTACTACCATAAACTTCCAAACTTTATGTTTCTTTACAAGCAGGATGCAGCTCGCTAAATTTTTTAACATTCCTCAAATAGAAATTTGTTTTTTTGTTTTTTGAAAAAAAAAATTGTTTAGAGGCAGAAATTGTCTTGCATGTTCAATATCTTTAGATTTAGGCAGTAGAAGGAAATTTTCTAAAGTTGTGGGTTTGATTTTTTTTTCTTTAACATAGTGAATAACACAATTTTTAAAAAAAATTAAAAGCATCTCTATTTTAATCTTTTACCATGGAAACGCTGTTGTTTTGAAATGGAAAACATGCCTGTCTTTGTAGATGCTAGCCCCACAACTTTAAACAAGCCAATGTACATGTGTTTCTCAGATACTTGTTTTCCTGAAGCCTTTGAGGCGAATTCAGGATGCACAAAGAAAATTTGTTTTGCCTCACAACCCTTCCATTCTGATTCCAACATCCTTTGCCAATTTTAATTTGAAAATAATGAGTATTAAACATTATTAATAAACAGAGATTAATAAGGCAGGAATAGATACTTCTTCTATTATTCAATCCACTTCTAGCAATTGCCCCTAGGATGTGGCAAGGTGGTTCACTTCAAAACCACAGCAGAGTGTACTTTCTGCTGTCACTGCAGTGGTGACCTCTGACATGGGCTCTTCTCTCTGGGTTGCAGCACTGGCAAATCCCCCTGGGCAGGAGGTTCCGCTCCCTGAAGCTCTGGTTCGTGCTGAGGATGTACGGGGTCAAGGGATTGCAGGAGCACATCCGCAAGGTGACTGGGAATTGCCTTCTTGGGAACCTGTGGTGGGATGGCAAGGGAAGATGATCTGGCTACCTATCTACTTTCCATGACTTCTGTACGCATCAGAAAGCACAGGAAACAGTTTTAGGCAGCTCAGTTCAACAGGGCTGCTGCTTGTTTGCCCCATGTAAGGTCACAATTTTGTATCATGGCCGGATCAAAGGTGCCATTCATTTCATGCTCATCTTTAGGAAAGAAGAGTCTTGGAATTTGGAATTTCTACAGTATGGTATCACTCAATCCCTCTCAAATTAAGCCAGAGCACAGCTATGGTTTTATTGTGGAAACACATGGATATTCATTACTTCTTTATTTTATTAATATGCATGCATTGATAGGATGTTTAGATTATGATTAAGGGACAACAGTGACTCATTTGGCATGTCTACCTCTGCTGTTGCTTTTTTTCCTGTTTAAAATACATTTTTGTTAAAAAAAAGAATATGTACAATTTACAGTTTGCTAATACTGTTATAAGTACTAAGTTTATTCCTGATGAAAAAAAGGAGAGTTTTCTAATCACTAAAAAATGCATGTGGTGCCTGTCTAAATTATATATATACTTCCTCTGTAGCAGTAAAGTCAAATTCAAGCATACCTTTAATCTTTATGAAGTTCAGGGAAACCCCTAGTGGCGGGAGATCCATGACTTGGCTCTAAATATTTACAAAAATATCCATTAGCTAAGGGCCTAGCCTAGCATACCAAATTCCTTGCAGGCACACATTCTTTTCAGTTTTGGTACTAAACAGAATAATTCCTAAGAGAAACTTTGGAAGACTCATATCAGTTGCATGGCCTTTTGTCATGCTGGTTTCCACAGGCCAGTATTAGCATTGAAAAATTCCCTCTTTCCCTGTCTCACACATATTTCCCTGACTGTCCTGCCTAAAGCTGCTTGTCTTCACAGAATCATAGCTGTGGACCAAGCTTTGGTATTTTCTGTGACAATACTGTTCAGGAAGGCTGAACAAATGAATCTTTTCTTAAAGATACTGACTCTAAAGTAAAACCCTTGTGTGTTTCCTCATTTGTAAAGGTAATTCAGACAGCTGAGATTTCCAAGGGCTTGTTGAAATTAGAGTGTTTGGTTTATATTTCTAAGGACTAAATTGTTCTTCAGTATAGATATCAAAACGAGTTATGAAAAGACAAGAGGAATAATTAGGTGAAGACTTTTCTCACTGTATACATCTTCAAGTTGGAACCATTAAATTAATTTCTCCTCATATCTCCTTACCCAGCCCCAATGAATACTGGTCCAGTGGGTTCCAAAGCATCTTAAAAAAATTTAAAAAATAATGTCTGTCTCCAGCAAGCCTCAGTTGAACTTAAATTTCAATAAATAATTGCTTTTTATTTGCTCCCTGCTCTAGCAGAATTTAAGGTATCTCTTCTGAGGTTTCAGATATGTTAATAAAATTATATCACTAGATGCAAAACCAAAATTAAAAATGCCTTTCTTGTACTTTTTCCTGCCTTCTCAACAATTATCATGAGCTCCAGGTAGATTGTGATGACTTTTCTTTTTGTGGAGTAGTAATGAAGTATCTAAACCAGCCTGACATTGGTTTAAATTTTCAAACCTATAGACAAGTTTCCAAATGAAAAATAAATTGGAATTTAGCTTCATTTGCTATCTGAACTCTACCATTGCTCATCCCCATGCCTGGCCTTGAGAAGATGCTTTCTTTTAAACCTGCTGTAGCATCTTGCAAATAACAGTTTTTATATTTCAGATGCTGGCTAAGGCAGTCCTAGGCAGTTCCTGGTCCCAGGCTGGTAGTGGGATCTCCTGTGTACTTGGGACTTTTGGCTGGGTTTTAAGGGAAGCCCTTAATTAAAGGTGCCAGAATTATTTCTGAAGCTGCTTATGATGATTTGGAGAGTAATTTGAGTGAGTGATGGAGTGGGAATAGGTCAAATGAGAAGAGACATAGGAAAAATTGCAGAGGCAGGTGTTGCAACCTTCCAGTGGAGAGCAGAGGGGCTGGAGCTGGAGAAGCAGGAAGAAGTGGTCTCTCTTTCTTGTATTACTAAGGAGCTGCCCCGAGGAAAGTGTAACAGAGTAGGGCAGATAAGTGGAGGTTTGAAGCAGCTCCTTGGGCTGGAATCTGTGGAAGGACTTGGCGATGTTTGTTCCTAAGTAATGGAAAATTTCAGGAAAACCTGTGTGGTTTTTTTTAGACTTCTAGTAAGGCTTCTTTTGTGCAGCCTGGTGTTACTTACAAAGGAATTTGAGATTTTCAATAGTGATGACATTATATAGAGGGAGAAGACACTGTAGATCCTTAAGAACCCACCCTGTTGTTTGTTGGCAAGTTTCTATGTGGAAGACCAAAGACATCGGTAAATGTCTCTTCACAAACTTTTTTTCCTTGATGTAAACTGTCACCAAAAAAAAAATCTCCCCCCCGCCCCCCCCTTTATTAGTATATTTTAAGGAAAATACGTTAGTTGTGTTTGCAGCCTTAAGGTCTTCATCAAAATGACTGGATAACCACTGCAACTTGGCATTTGCTTGAGGATGGCATTTAGGGACTAAAATATTCCCAGGAGATGAGAATGTGTGACTTGGATTTAGACACAGGAGCTTTTTTTGTTTTCCAAACATTCCAGTTATGCACTCTTTTCACACACAACATGTCATATCAATCTATTGCAAAGTATAGGGTTTAAAGGGATGATAAAGGGGAGGATAGTCATCTTTGAAGGATGTGGGGAGAGACAAATACAAATTTTGGAGGTAAGTCCAAAAGCCACAGAGGAGATGTAAAAAAGAGGGCAAACCCAACAACAACATTCTTCTGGACTGATGCCAACTACTCAGAGTCCGTATAAATGGGAAGTCCAATTGCCCATTTGTAAATGGCCCATTTGCAAACTGCTTGACCATCTCTTTATTATTCCTTTGTTGGTTTAAGTCCTCTCAAAGAGCTCAGAAGTAATTTGAGAAATTAGAAGATAGTGTGTTTTTGTATGCAATCCCTATGAACATTGTGACTCAGCTGAATCCTCCTTAGGACCAGAAGCAATCAGTGTACTGAGGATAATGAATGCCATTAAAAATTAACAGTAGAGTCCAAGAAACTGGAACTGTAAAGAACAGCAATGCTAGAGATAGTATTTGAACTGGAGAGTGGCACAGTCCAAGTGGCTGTTAAGAAGACTCTTCTGACAGCATTTCCCTTCAGTGTAGTGGGATACAGGCTAAGGCAGACAAAGAAGTGAAATTTATAGGAGAAAAAGTATGAAATTATCCAGACTAGGCCAGTATGCTTGTCTGCATATACACAGTATTGTATTCTGATGCTTCCGAGAAGCTCCCTGCAATCAAAAGCTATTTTAGCTTTTGAAGGCATTGCCCAAAAATTAAAATTCAGCTTGAACACTTCAGTGCAGAAGCATTTATATTTATATTCATGTTTCTATTTCTCTATTTAATTTCTATTTCTATTTCTATTTCTATTTCTATTTCTATTTCTATTTCTAGTTCTAGTTCTAGTTCTATTTCTAGTTATATTCATAGTTACAGTTATTTACTCACAGACATACACAGAAAAATACATATTTTTTAAAATAGGGACCACATCATAGTGCCTCACAAGTTTACTGCTCCTATTATTGTTTATGTAAGACATTTCCCTTAATCCAGAATAACCAAATTAATTAGATCTCTTGTTTATTTTTTCACTCTTCTGCAGAAGAGCAGTGGTTATTTACCTGAGATAGTAGCGACACATGACAATTCCTTACAAGCCTCTTTTTTCAATCAGCTAAATTGTGCTGCAAAGACTGGGGCTGTTACTTTGTTCCTATTTGCCAAGATACTTCAGGACACTAACACACTCCATGTGATTCCACTCGGAGAACCTACCTGATGAAGGGATTGCTCAAATGGTAGTTTTAGAAACAATATATGAGTTGGACATGAGTTGGACATGAGTTTGCTCATGTCCATACTTTTGTTAAATCAAATAGCAGCTCTAAATAAAATAATTTTGAGAAGTTAAATAATACTTGAATGCCAACATTAAGTTAATGGTGCTAGGGAACACAGCTTGACACAGATGTCAAAATCAAATACACTTGGAGGATTAAGATATCCATAGGCTTGGCATGTACATATTCAGCAGAAAACTGAGAACAGTCTGTCAGTCTTTTACTTCTCCTTCTTTCTTATCCTCAGTTTCAGTGACTGCAGCTTTCCAAATGGGACTTTATTTTCATGTGCACCTGCATGCCTGGAGGAGCTGAAGCACTAAAGCCACACGTATCCTCCTGTGATTTATTGCCGTGCTCATGTCCAGAGCGTGGGTACAGTTTTTGGACTTAGAGAGGCACGTGTGGCACCTCAATGCCCTGCAGTTCTACAGAACCTGAACATCCAGGCTTAGTAATATTTAACTTTACTGCTGCAGCAATCTTTGTAAGAGCAATTCAGGATAATAGCTCGTGGTTCAAAGGTGCAAGGCCTTGGCTAACTATATTTAGGGGAAGCTGTACACGTGAAACTCCAGTTAGATCCCCTCTTTCTCTTCCTTCCAGTTCAGTAAAACCTAAAACGCTTGGTGCCCCCCAGTGTCTTTACTAATTATTGCTGTTAAGACTTACTGTGGATAAAAGTATTTGCGTTCAAACATGAATGCAAAATACTTCTAGAATTTTGGTTTGTGGCTTAACTAAAAAAATTCTATTTTCCCTTGCTTTTATTTCTTTCAAATTCCTGAAAAATCATTTGTTTCAAAAAAGTGGACATAAGTACCTGCTGTAAAATGCACAGCTTTGGTCTGGAGTTGTCTTGTACAAACTCCTCACAGCAAGTCAGATCTTAAATGTTTGCTTCATTCAATTCTTACCCAGATAAAATTTGATGAAATTCAGCTGGTGATTGCATTCAGTTGGACATTTGTGAAATCTTTATCTCATTGAACATGATTTGTTTTATGGCTTTGATTTCCAAGACATGGTACATGCAGTGCAGAATTTTGTGGAGGTGTGTAAAAGACATGTTTGGTTAAAGCTATAGAACATGAGGATAGAAGGAGACAGTGAAAGACCATTGCAACACCTGTGCTTATTTCACATATGTTTTTCATGCACTTATTATGCATGTAAGTATCTGTATGTATGCATATACTTCTGGTTGGATTTCACAGCTGTAAATTCATCCTCTTTGTATTAGCAAAACATTCAAACACCTTGGAAGGGTTTGAGCATTTTAATGGTCTCATTCCTGACTCAAAGAGCTTTCAGGCTAATTTTAGAGGGAGAAGATAAATGGATGTAATAGCAGAGTGGAAGTGGTAACAACAGGAAAACTGGCTGGTTGCATAGGGTACCAGTAAACCCAATATGAAGGTTTTGAAGAAATATTTTGATTCAATCTAAACTATGTTTTTCTATTTTAAGAGATAAAAAACCACCAGAAAGCTATGATTAAGATTGCAAAATGTGTTGGCTTTTTATATTCTTTTTCTCCCCCTTTTCTGTACTTTCTGTTTTGCCTTGTCCTTTTGGAAGAAGTTCCTGTGAAATGAAAAATTCCACATTTAATCTTGACACAAAGTGATACATTTCATTTTTGTTTAATAGCTGTCCTTGAACTTACAAAAAGTCAAAGTGCAAAAGCATGGGCTTAGTTGTTTATTTTTGGTAAAATTATTTGCAATCCTAAATATATAAAAGCTGTAGAATCTTTGAACATAACTTTTAGATATTTCAGATAATTTTTGGTATAGACTAGCTTTTTGAAGGCTTTTGTTTGAAGACAAACTATAATTCAAAAGGCTGGTTGCTGTTGTTGTCTTTTTTGGTTGGTTGGTTGGTTCTTTGGCTTTTTCTAGGATAGTGAACACTAAGCTAATGACAGAGCCAGTAGGAGGGGGACTGGATAAGGTATTGCAGGTGCCTGATGAGTATGTGTGTTGGTTTTTTGAAAGTGCTTTAAAATTAATTTTCTCTTTGGAAAAAAAGCAAAGCAAAACATGATATGAGTATGCAAGTATCACTGACTGATGTTAAGACTTCCCAGGTGGTTTTTATTATGTTGGTATTTTTCCTATTTATTTGAATTTTGTTTGCATCTGCTTCAAAATAGTTGCTCTGGCTTGGTGCCAAGTGTCATTCTTTTTTTTTTTTTTTTTGCCTCAGTAGCTTCTCAACAAGTTTGCTCTCCATTTTCTTGAATATACTGCCATCACTTTTTTTTTTCAATTGAACCTGAGCACCCAGGTCAGAATAGTGAGCAAGTTCTCCCTTTCTTCACAGATTTCTCATATTAAGTGAACTATTCTTAAAAATATATCTTTTCAGCTCAATTTTCACTGAAATTGTGACAATTTTTTCCCTGTGTATCTGTGTATTTCCCCCTTTTCCTCTAATGACTTCTGGATTCTTTAGCCATTCCTAGCCAAAACTAACAATGGTATAAAACCTAAAGAATTATTAAAATTATTTGCTGTTAATGTGGTCTCATATCAAATTGTGCTGAAATGCCTCAAGAAGTAGACCAGCGCTGCCTAAGACAGACTGAGATACTAATACATCCAGGGCTCCATATGGTCTCTGGAAGTCATAAATGGGATAGAAGTTAACACAAACAGATGGCAGTATGTGAATATTATCACACATCAGCAGAAGGAACAGAGCAAAGGAATGGAAAATACTTCAGCACACCTTTTCTCTTGAATCAAATGTATTCAATACAGATACTCTTTCTCTTCTAAGCACATCAGACTGTCGCATCAATTTGAACACTTAGTCCTTCAGGATGAAAGGTTTGAGATCTGTGCTGAGGTTGTCTTGGGACTGGTCTGCTTCCGGCTGAAGGTAAGGCAGCTAAGATCTCCTGTTCCTTCTCTCGTGGTTTATAGCAACACCATAACCTGCAATTCAATACACTCTTTCTAGTTAACATACTTGATTATTTTTAAGGAAAGTTAAGCAAGTTCGTTTACAGCAAAGCAGATGACAGAAAAAAAGCTTACGACGATTTTGCTAAAACTGAATCAAAAGCTGAAGAGAAATTAAAGCATATTAAGGCATTGAAATACACAGTCAAGGCAAACAAATGTTTAAACAGTCATCTAAAATGACATACACTCTTTGTTTGATGAGCTTTGATAAGATGATTGTTTTAGTATATTTCCCTAGACTTCTGAGTATGATGAGTATGTATTACTTGTTTCTTGTCAAGTTAATTTCTTATGTGTATATATTTAATATTCAATTTTATTTAAAAATTACTACCATAGATGAAAATCAGAGCACTAAACACTTTTTTATTGTTTTCTTTAGAGACTATTTTTTCATCTATGAAATTCTATGGTGAAACTGGTAAAATTGAAGTAAAATATGTTTAAGAACAAGTTACATGGGTGGCCAGCTTCCCTGATCTGCTTTTTATTGCTGAACATGATCCTTTTGCCCTGTTTGACCTTTTATTCCCCACAATCTCTCAAAGTTCCAAGTTCATTGATGTGGAGACCTTGCCCAATGGAAACTAGAAGATTCATTCTGCACTTGGAGCATAAAAGCTGAAGTAGTTGGGAGAGCTTATTTGTTTTAATCAGACATTAAAAGAGGATCAGTGTCTCAGTTTAGGTAAAGAAGTTATTTTTCAGAGGAGCTCGCAGCTAAAGCCTCTGCAAAGGACTGGATTGTAACACTTAAACTGAACACCAAGCAACAATAATAACAGCACTTGTGTTTTCTAGTTAACTTGACACCTAAATGAGCTTTTAGCTCTTCTGAAGGCTTGCAAACACATTAATTTCTCCTTCTGGGTAGTTTATTTTTAACAGATTCTTTTCTCAGTCATTCAGTTGCCCCAGTTACCTGAGTTTGATGCAACTGGCTGAAGAATCTAACAAGTAAATAATAAAGTAATGGTGAATTCATCTGGAATAGGAAAATGGTTTTGTTTGAATTTATAATGTTTAAAGTAAAATTTTAAAAGACCCTGTGCTTAGGGGACTAGACAGATTACAGAATGTAGTTTTTTCAGTCAAGGGAGTCATGAACATAATCTCTTTCATAACAAGAACTTTTAAAAGATATTGAGGGATAGATTCTGTGGCTTTTATTGCTCAATAACAAAATACTGGTTGCAGTCTGCTCTCTCACATGGAACAAGCAAACAGTAGTTTTGCAGATCCAGATACAGTGCTCTGCATTTACTTTGAAGGAACAGTTCTGGTGAAATAGAGCATAGCAACACAGGAATTGTCACTTTTGATCAGACCAGTAGCTCATCTACATCTGTTCTCCTGTCCTTCATGATTCAGAGGAAGAAATCACATCTAAAGGGAAAGACAATTTTACAATAGCAGGTAAATATTGGACCTTTAGCTAAGAAACCTTTGGACAAGTTGTAGAAAAAAGGCCTGATTCTGCTGAAAACCAGTGTTGAAAGAGCAGTGTTTTCATTTCTTGCCTGTCTGATCCAAAAAAATAAAAAAATCTAGCAAGCTTTAAAATTAGGAGGTTTTTATAGCTATTTTAACAGCTTTATTTGCTTTTTATATCACTCCTTCAAAAACCTTTCTGTCATTTTTATAATTTGTATTAAAATACATCTTAGTAGCAGGGTATTTGTTAACTTTTATGTAGTTACAGTAGGACTAAGGGTCAGGGGACTTGAACTATATTGTGCTGCACAGCTGCAAAAGTATGAAATATTTTTTTCTTTCTTCTTTTATTCTTGAGAAGCCTTTTAAATTTTTTTTTTTGCTTAGCTGCAGCTTTTGTTTCACACTGTTGAGCAAATGGACTAATTACCTATGATGTTCATATTATAATTATTTCATCAAATATGTCGTGCCAAAGGGTTGGTTTTAGGCCTCCTTGTCATGACTGCAGATGAATACAAGTCAAGCTAGTAATTTCTCCAAGGGGATGAGAATGCTGTCTTATTGAAGCTCACAGACTTGATCAAAGCTGCCTTCTCAAAGCTCTGGGAGAGGATTAGTCACTACCAACTTCAATTTGACATGACACCCTAGTGTCACAGCAGCCCTAAGGTGGAGCTGTGAGAGTAGAGCAGAAAAAAAGATAAATTAATCTTTCTCCTTCCTCCCCTCACCCCTGCCAACGTAACATCATATAACTTCCTGTATTGCCTGAAAGTCAGCGCTGTGCTTTTGATATTAAAGGCGAGGATTGTCATTTTAATAATGCATTACCTCTGATGAGAAAGCAGGACATAGTTGTCACCACTGACTGACCTGTAATAGGTGGGGACTTGCAAAACACCAAAGTTGGTCCATTTTCTTAGTTAGGAGCATCTCAGTCACATAAATATCTCCTAAAAGAGTAAGGGTAAGCCATGAATTTTAGAACATCGCACCAAATTTGTAGCAACTTGTGCTAAGACAGAACAAGGTTTTGACTTGGGTTCAACTCTTAATATGACCTAAAAATGTGAGAATGATACATTTATCCTTGCTTTCAATGGGAAAATGTCTGCCTTATGCTTTGGTTTTATATAGAAAAAGCTAAGCAGGAAAGTCACAATTGCCTGGATTTGAGAGAAGGTGTTTTCTGGTCAGGATGTTTTCAAGACCAATGCTGCCAGAGTAACTCAAGGGCTGCTGAACAGAAGGATTTGTCCATTTGCAACTCTTTTTCCACAGTCAGTGCTCAGTATGGGGACACTGCAGTAAAAATGCAGATGTTCCCAGAATCACTTGAAATTGTGTGTTACCACCAGTGTAATACAGAGAGTAAAGGTTGCACAATACCTGAGATACTTCCTCTGATGGATTCTATGTCAGTAGCTTCTATAGAACTTTAGGCAAATACTTTTTTAGGGTTTCCACTGATAATATGAAACCTTATTATGCCAGGGATATATTACCTTAAAAAAATTAATTAAGAGTAAGACTTCATATTAAAAAAAATATCTCACAGCAGCCATGCTTAAGTGAGGAAAGTTAGTATAGTTCACTGCAAAACTTCCTCTCATGTTTGTTTGATTAGATCCAAGAAGAGTCTAATAACAAAGATACTGGACTGAATGCTTTTAACACAGCTCACTACTTTAGGTCACAAAAAGGCAGTCAGCTATCACAAATGCCCCAGTGTGAACACTGCTTCTAAACTGAAGGTAATCCCTAAATCTCTTTGTGGCTCAAAACTTCTCTCTTACATCATCATCATCTTTTGTGATCCTTTGATGGCAAGGCACTGAGAGATGAGAAGGTGGCTGCTTGTTACAGATGCTACCTGGGCTTGGCTGCTTGATGGGATTTACATTTTCCAGATTTGTTTCTGAAATTCATTGTCATATCCATTGAATTACAATGATTTCAGGGCTCAAATGAGCTAAACGAGGCACTTCTTAAAAACATAAATGATGCCAAGAAGATCCATCTGGTCCCATGCCACCTGCGAGAGAAGTTTGTGCTACGTTTTGCTATTTGTTCCCGCACTGTGGAATCCACCCACATCAAGTTTGCCTGGCAGCACATCTCACAGCTGGCAACTGATCTTCTGAAAACGTGGGGGCAAAACCACCACCAGCAGTAGCAGAAGTGAAATATAACTGGAGATGAGGTAATTAACTGGCTTTCTTTGTGTTGCCAAGTTTTATTTTAGGTGCAGGTGGGAAAGTCAAACTATGACGGAAAAAAGTACAAAACCTGTTGTTATATAGCCCAGCTGCAGTAGCAAAATCCTTGCCAGCAAGTTGAGTTGTAACCATAGCCATTCCTTCTCTGTACTGTAGTTTCATCTTGCCTGTTTCCAGGATGCACATAGCCAAGGAGACTCAAGCTGTCATTTCTTACCAGTTTGTAGTCAAGAGCATTTGTTCAACCAAGCAATGGAAATGGAAGGGTTGGTGCTCCTCTGTTGTCCCCATTCACCTTTAGCATGCCCCCTCCTTTCTTCACAGATGAAACTAAGAGGTATTACAACCAATTAATTCAACTTTACTATGACTGCAGGAAGAACCCAAGTTGGGGAAGTTTAGTTCAGGTACTAAACATGTTAATATCTGAATAGGCATGCACAAATGTGGTTGCCAGGATTTGGGGCACTATCATGTCATGATGCACTTGCTGCAGTAATTTTGTAAATTAACAAAGGACTTCAAGACTTCCTTCACTGCATAGCCAGACCTAGGGGAATGAGCACTGATTACTGATTGTCCTTCTGGCAGGTTCTCTATTTCCCCCCAAACTGTTTGCTTTTAAAACAGCCATTTTGTCAAATTCCAACAAATAGTTTATGCTGGATATTGGTTTCCAGATTGATCATTCATAATGACGTCTCTGAAAAGCTCCTCCTGAAGAGTTTTGTCAAAAGCCACATGCTGCCTGGTATTTTATATTTTTAATCAAGTTATTATCAGCAGTATTTGAAAATAGTCTGTAAGATATGTTCTGTGAAACTGAGTTGTGATTTGTTTTTATGGCTACCATTTTGATTACTCCATGGTGTAATAAATCTTTGACAAAATGTGCTAAGAAATGTGATGTCAAAAATGTTACTCTTAGTTTCTCAAATTAGCTAACAAATGAGTAAACAAGTGACAATAAAAATAGGAAATAAGAGAACAAATCCCCAAAATCAGCTGTGGTGCCCCCATCAGTGGTTTTCTTCCATTAACAGTGATGAATGGAAAATGAAAATACTGGAAAAACGTGTTTCTGACAAAGTCAAATCATACATATTTGACACAAACCATTGATACATCACCTTGTCAAAGACAGGAACAGTAAAGATCTAAAATGAAAGTTAGAGGTGAAAGTCAGAAAAAGTCAAGAAGTACTTTTGCAATTTTAAAAACATAAATTCCAGGCAGTTAATTCTGTGTGAATAAGAACAACATAAGTAGCTGCTCCAAGAAAAATAGTATGTAGGATTAATTTCTACATTTGCACTTCAATCTTCCTTTTAATGCTCACATTAACTTCTAAAGCCTCTTGAGCAACATGCACAGTTACTCAGGTTTCTTCCTCCATCCCTTCCAAGTATACTTCCTATGGTTGGGAAGTTGCAGGTAGACCAGGGAACATGGATCAGGACAGTTAATTTGACACATGGTCTGCTCCTACCTGTCTTTCCTAATCTCTCACTTCTGGGGTGCAGACTGGGAAGGATTACTATTTCTGTAAGGAACTGATTTCCCAGGTAACAGATGAAGAAGGGGATTACCAATGAATTTGATAAAACACAGTAATATTTGAGCAGGTGACTGACACAAGACACTGCTGTCAGCTACAGTGTCAGAAATTTTGATAGCATCTTTCTCTTCAGCAGAACCAATATGAAATTTTTCTTTTCTGTGGTAGCACAATGCAATAGATTGGTAGACTGAAGAGAGTGGATAATGCTGGCAGTTGTTCCCTTTCTCTGTTGCTGTTTTATTTTTTTTTAAATAACATTATTCAGATCTCATTACCTAGAAAACAATGTTCATATACAATTTTACAGCTTTTACATTTTGAAAACTCTAGAATCTTGGAGCCAGAGAAGAATTACAACTTCTCTGTGAGACAGACCAATATTTTGTATGTGAAATATAAAACAAGGCCTGTCCAGGAAAAAAAAAAAAAAACAACCATAAAACAGATTTGGATCAAAGTTAACACAGAGTAAATCCAGGATAATTCCACTAAAATTAAATGGAGCTGCTTTGGACTTAGGTGATTATAATTGAAATTAAAAATCTGACTAATAAGTATTGGAAAAGAAAGGCATAAGGTAAGGCACCACTAAATGAACATAAGAAGATTCTGCTGGAAATCTGCTCCATGGAAACAGAGCAGAGATGAATGATGCCCGCCTGTGTGAGTCTCAAACTGCTGTAAAACTGGGATGCAGGCAGGATGCACACCCAAACCTAGGAGAGGTGAAATGTCCCAAACAGCCCAGAATTAGACATAGATTGCTTTAGACATTTGTGGGAAAATGCTGCCAAAACTGACAGACAATTAAACATTTTTCAGTACCTGGATATCAGTTTTAGAAGTGGCTGTTGTCCAGATACAAAAACTCCTGCTGGCAAAGAATTTAAAATTTAAGATAAAGGCTAATTTAAAATAGAGATGGAGTAAAAGTTGATTTTTGTTTTGTTTTCTTCTAAAGAAGTGACATAAGTAAATCTGTCTAATAAACAGCAGTGATGAGACCCATGAAATTACATTTCCCCTGTCTAGCCCAGTACAGAAACCTGAAGTTCACAGTTCTGGTTTTTCTGTAGGATAATTCATATATGTAACTAGTGAAGTCTCTTGTACCATCTTTCCTCCATGTGGTTATTCCTTCTTAGACTATTAACACTAGGTCATCTGAAAAGGAAATGTGGGCTATGTAATCATCTCAAAAAGAAGCATTAAAAGGAACATTTTGAAAGAAGAACATAACTGCTGTTTCTGCTCTGTAGCTTTTCAATGTATCTGTAAGTGAGAAACACTGTATTTATGAATAGTTAATGTTAACCTGGATTTATTGTGCCTTGTGTGCAAAAGCTAATACAGTCTGTGCCAATGAATACTGTTTGATATTAAAAATAGTTACAAAAATCCCAGAACTCTACTTTAGTAGAATAGCCACATCTCAAGGAAGACTGCAGCTATTAAAGAAGGAGGGAAAAAATCTGACTTTTACTTTCAGGAATCTCTATTTTTTTTTCAACTAGCAGAGTACAGTACTTACATTCTTAATGATAGATTATAAATATATTTTATTAGTGATGGTGAGATAATGAAAATATATGTATTTATTAAAGTATTGGTGATATATTATACTCTGAACAGCATTATAATTATTAGATATTTAATTTTTTATTGCCTTTACACACAAGATTCTGCTCATGGCTGTTTTGTTGTTGTTGAAGGTTACCATATGTGATGAGTAGTCCTCACATTGAAGTTGCCTTACGACAGCAGTCTGAACCTTGAGATGTATAAATCTGAATTGCTGAAAAGACAGAAGCAAACTAGAAATAAAACCAAGAATCCTGAAGACCATGGTGGTTTATGGGAGCAGGTTAAATAACCATCAATGGATAATATCTATATAGCATATGTAGGGTTTATGTGTTCTAAATGGAAAAATAATCAGAAGTCTAATGCTCTAATTATTTGTGAGCTGTTGACTCCCTTTAAAATCCATATCCAAAACCTACTGAACAGACATATAGGTTTTAATTGGCAATATTAATAAACAGAAACAAAACTACAGATAATGTCTCTTTGTACTTAGCTAAGCTTTTCTCGTCTCATCCATGCCAGATGCACTGTAAGAGGCCCAACTTCCCCACTTGTAACAAGTCACCACCAAGAAATTTTTTTTAGTATGTCCTTCAAATTACTTTGCAAATGGGAGTTTGCAAATTGTCCTGCAGGAAATTTCCCCCTCAGCAACAGGAGTCCAAAAAACATCTGGCCATACCCAGGGCCAGAGCCGACCCTTCTGCCAAGTTTTGCACAGTGCTGCAGCTGGAGCCACATGCCCAGCTTTGGCTTTGGTTTGGAGCTCTGGTGCCATAGGATAGGACAGGGAAGGAAGAGGCCCATGACATCAGTCCTGCCTGGCTGCAGCCTGCGTCCCCAAGTTGCTTTGCTCCCTGCCTCTGTGCAATCCCTGGGAAATCGGGCAAGCATGCCTTGAGAAAAATTTGATGGCAGCAGCAGCACGACCTATTTAAATGTTAGCCCAGTTGGGTCTGAGATGATAGCCTGAAGATTAGCACAGTTCAATGTGCTGTCTGCACTAATGGCATAACAAGCCTGATGTATAACAAAAACCTGACAGTAACTGCAGGAAAGGTTCCTCACAGGAAATGAAATGTTCACCCACACAGAAGCTGTCTCTGTTAATACCAGAGGTGTAACTGCAGCTTAGAGTGCTAATTTGCATCTGATTGCTGTGCTAATTTGAACGTGGGTTGGTGTGATCCAGCTGAGGACGCCACCAACACATTCAGTTCATGGGATACTTCCACATGGACCACCATCTTTTTGCCTTGTAAGACAGTGTGTCATTCATCTTGTCCTCGTCAGAGCTGTTCTCCCAAAAAGGCCCGTGCAGCAGCTGTTGTTTTCAGGAGTGTTGGACATCATCCCCTTCTGACACTCCCATGCTGGCCATGGTGGCCCCGCAGACGGTGCCACAGGAGTAGAGATTAAATAGGTAGCTATGGAGGTCAAGTGCTTTTGTGGCTAAGAACCAGGTACACATCACTGGCCGCGAAGTCACCACCAGGGTTAGGGTTAGGGCTTTGGGCATCATTTGTGCCCCATTCGAACCCCCCTCCTATGGAGCCCGTCCTGCACAGAGCGCTGTTGCCAAGGACAGAGCCCGGGATGCCACTGGCCAGGCCGCCTGTGAGCTGAGCAAAGGGCATCCATTTCTGGCTGCCAGGAGAGGAACTAACAGCGGGCAGCTTGGGAATGCTGATGGGAGACGGCCGCCCTGCCGTTTTGGGCAGCCGAAGTCGAGTTTGACACAGGAAGAGCTTCAGCAATTCCTCCTTCAATCACCGAACTGAAGGCAAAGACCTCGTGTGCCTCACAGAAATTGCACAGCTCCACATTTCCCTTTTCTACTGCTACTGAAAATGGCCTGGACGGGTAATAAACGTGTCAGCACCTGTTACATTCTCCAGCCACTCCCTTCTCGGCTGCTCTCAGCTGGGGAACCAAGCCCTGATCAGAAAGGTTTTCCCGAACCGCGGGAGCGGGGCTGGCAAGGCGCGAGAGCCGAGACCCCGGCACCAGGGGGGAGCGCCTGGGACTGAGGCGGAAGCCGCGGGAGGGACCCGGGAAGGACGGGGGGGATCCGGGGGGAATCCGGGAGGGAACACGCGGAGGGGACGGGGGGAAGATCCGGGAGGGAACACGCGGAGGGCACAGATCCCTCCCCGTCAACACGAAGCAGGCGCGCGCACCACCCCACGCGCTGCAGCGGGCACGGGGCCGGCCCCGCCTCCCAAGGCACGGACCCCGCGCCCATTGGACGGCGCGCGCCTCGGGCGCAGCCAATAGGGAGCGCCCGCCCTGCCGCGCGCCGTCCCTCCCAGCGCTGAGGGTGACGTCGGCCCAACGAGCCCGCCCCTCTCCCACTCGGCCCTCCCTCCAGACCTCTGATTGGCTGCGTCTCCCGGAGCTCTGCTATCCGATTGGCGGGAGGGGCGGGGCGGGGCCGGGCACAGAGCGGGCGCGCGCGGTTCTCGGAGGCGGCAGTGGCCGGTGGGTGTGGGGGGAGGGAATGGCACGGCCGGGGCTGGGGTTGGGAACGAAGGGAAGGGGAAGGGGAAGGGGAAGGGGAAGGGGAAGGGGAAGGGGAAGGGAGCTTTTGGACCTTCTCGGGGCTGCGGCCTCCTCTTCCCGGTGCCGTGAGGGGGGACCCGCCGGGCCGGCCAGGGCTCCTAAGCTGAAGGCCATGGGAAGGGGCGGTGAGCGCTCAGCCGTGCCCAGGCAGCTTCCCGGCTGGATTGCTGGCCTGAGCGCGGTGAAAGGACGGGTGTGCTTGTCTGTGTTTTCCCGGGCTCCGCGCTGGGCGTGCTCCTGTGTGGAGGCAGCGGCACCAGCAGCAGCTCCCGCCCGCTCCGCGCTGAGGCGAGCGCGCACCCGAGTGCCTGATCCATTGGTGGCCGGGCTTGGATACACCCCCGGCTTCTGGCACGCGCACCACGTACCGCGTTCCTCGTCTGGGAACAGTTCTGGCTGAACGTGTGTGCATGGGCCTCTCTTGGAGAGACGCTATAAGGCTATGAGGACAATTAATATGGATTAGACTAGGAGAGAGAATGATGCCAGACAATGCTTAAGATATATATAAGTATCTAAAGGGTGGGTGGGGAGAGGATGGAGCCGGGCTCTTCCTGGTGGTGCCCAGCAATAGTACAAGAGGCAATGGGCAGAAGCTGAGGCATAGGAAGTTCCACCTGGATATGGGGAAGAACTTTCCTGTGGGAGTGACCACACTGGAACAGGTTGCCCAAAGAGGCTGTGGAATCTCCCTCACTGGAGATACTCAAGAACTGTCTGGGCACCATCCTGTGTCATGTGTGCTGGAATGATCCTGCTTGAGCAGGGCAGTTGGACCAGAGGACCACTGTAGTGCCTTCAGCCTGACTTGTTCTGTGATTCTGTGAATAATCAAACTGAAATTTCAAACTGGTTACCACTGTTCACTTGTTACGGCTTTCCCTCAGTGCTATGAAGGTGACCACTGAATCATTAAGAAAGTGGTGGTGAACTTGAGATTTTATGTCCCGAATTGTGGAAGTATTTCATGGGGACAAATACCTGCTATTAAACTTTTCCTGAACTTAAGCTTTTATGCCACTTAAGATATTTTTGATTCAACAGTTACAAAAAAAAATGTGCACAGTGGCAGCTATTTAGAGAAAAGAAGTATAAGGCTGCAGCCTTTCATCTCTTGTTCACCTGCCACTCAGCTAGGGATGGATGATGTGAGTTTGTATCAGATTCTCTAGGTGCAAGTTAGACTTCTCATGGTGCAAAAGTTGTCAGTAACTTTTCAGAGAGAGTCTTATTTCTGTGGGTTTTTTTGTTTGTTTGTTTTAATTGGGTTTGCTTGTAGAGGTGCCAGATTTACAGGTAAAATGTGTTTTGACTTTTCTAAACAGCTCTATAAATTTAGGCTGTAATAAAAAGTATTCAAACCAAAACTATTTACATACTTATTTTTTATCATGTGTATAACCATGTACGCATATGAGCAACAATAATTTTGTGCTCTCTGTTGTCTAGTGCTGATGCCAGGGTTTTTGCAAATAATTAGGCAGGATACCCCCACATAGTCTGGATTCCTTCAGTTCTGTCTCCCTAGCCTTGCATGAACACTGCACCCGTACTTTCATTTGCATTCCTATGCAGTCCATAGCTGATCCAGAGGATTGCAACTGGACTCATACTCTGTTGCAAAGGGTGCAGAATGTATGGACGTGACACTTTGCAGAGAAAGATAACACATCTTGAACGTGAGAAAATAATTTCAAGTCAAACGAAACACTCCTCCTGAGCCAAATGTAATCATTCCTATTTCTTAAAAAAAACCCAGCACTAAAGGAGTTTAAATCCCACTTTCTGAAACTGAGAAACAAGCACTGCTTTAAACATGTGAGAGCTTTGTTTCTCTAACGTGTAAAATGGGGAGATTTTAGTACCTTCTAAATGGAAGAAATAATTTTGAACATTTGCCAGTAATCGGTTAATATTTTCTTAATCTGAAATTTGCTACATTCAGGATTATTCATTCCATTTTTTTCTCCCTTGGAGACACTGCACACAGTTTTACTTCCTAGCTTAATTGTTTCATTTCTATTACCATCACTGTAATAAAGTAAATCATTTTGACAGTGGTGTATCCTCTGTCCTCCACTGCACTGTGCCATATTCTGTCAAATAAGAATGAAAGCACTGGTGATTTCATTTAACAAGGCCAGTTTTTGCTTGGCCATCTGTTACCATTCTTTGCAGCCTACTTACCTCCCCAGGAGACCTCTGGTTAGAAGCAAACTCTCTTTTTCCCCCCCCGCTTTTTTCTTTTCTTTCTTTAGACAAGGAAGAAAAGAGAAGCTCATTCTAAATGCCTTTAAACCACCACAAAGCAGGCTGCTTTTTGAAAAGAGTAGTGTCCAAACTGGCTAAATAGCTTGCAAGACCTCCTGCCCTGTTTGCTTCAGTTAAAATAATGTGGGTTTTCCCGTGTAAGTATTTAGGAAAGAGGGGGAGCAGCTGGTGCAAATGGTGTGAAATGAGATTTTGTAACTGCAGGTATTTTCTGTTTGTTCCAGTGTCAGTGATGGAAGCCCCCACCCCCAGTGCCTTGCACCTGAGTGACTGGCAGGAAAGTTACTTTGCTGTCACCTCTGGCACCTGCACGCCTGGGCAGAAGGCAGATGGATACCGTGCCAAAATCCTGCGTATTCAGTATGCATGGGCAAACTCTGAGATCTCCCAGGTCTGTGCTGCCAACCTGTTTAAGAAGTATGCAGAGAAGTACTCTGCGATTATTGACTCTGGCAACACAGAGACTGGCTTGAATAACTATGCAGAAAACATTTTGACTTTGGCAAAATGTCAGCAAAGTGACAGTGACAAGTGGCAATCTGCCTTGACAACAGATAACGTGTTTGAATTAAAGTGTGTGCAAGAGAGGATGCAGGCTGGCAAAATTTTGCAGAGCTCTCAGATGGCACTGACAGATGCCTGCGTACGAGCTGATAAAGGGGTCAGTGCCTCTGCTGCTCCAGCTCTTCCTAAACTCGATGTCTTCAGTAGTACTAGGGAGTCTGAGCTCAGTGCTGGCTCAGCAAAATGTGCAAGTCAGGGACCTGATCTTCTTGGTCATCCCTCATCTTCCAAGTCCCTTCAAAACAGTGTGCCTCCTGTGGCCAGAACTTCAGACACACTTCTTGCCTCTTCAGCCTCCTTAAGCAAACAGGTTCATCCATGTTTCCAGGCAACTCCGCTCTTTGGAAGTAAAGAAGCCACTAATAGTAGTTCTTTGAAAATGTCAGCTAACTGTTGTGATGGACAAAATTTGTCTCTTTTCAGCCAGTCAGCTGTACCTGCCTGGTCTGCAAATTCTGGGAAAAGAAAAGCATTCTATGGTCGGGTTGATGAAGGCAGCACAACTATTCCTAGCCTTGCTCCATGTCAGGCTTCCATTTCTACAGAAACTAATGGTTCTTCAGGGCAAAGAAGCAGAAATGAAGAGAGCAGTGCTCCCGGGTTTAAAACTGCAAAAGAACAGCTGTGGATGGATCAGCAAAAGAAATCTCAAAACCAGCGTGCACCTGTCTCATCATATGGAGGTGTAAAAAAATCCCTGGGTGCTGGCAGGTCTCGGGGTCCATTTGGCAAGTTCGTACCTCCTGTTCCAAGACAAGATGGAAGTGAAAATGGAGGAGCACAGTGTAAATCTCATGCTGGGGAATCAACAGACCCATTGCTGCCTGTGGATGAACGGCTGAAAAACATAGAACCAAAAATGATTGAACTCATCATGCATGAGATCATGGACCAGGGGCCTCCGGTCAGCTGGGATGACATTGCTGGAGTTGAGTTTGCCAAAGCTACTATAAAAGAAATAGTGGTGTGGCCCATGCTGAGACCAGACATCTTCACTGGCTTGCGTGGTCCTCCAAAGGGAATTCTTCTCTTTGGCCCCCCTGGAACTGGCAAGACCCTCATAGGCAAGTGCATCGCATGCCAATCTGGAGCAACTTTTTTTAGCATCAGTGCCTCCTCTCTGACTTCCAAATGGGTGGGTGAGGGGGAGAAGATGGTGCGTGCGCTGTTCGCTGTGGCGCGGTGTCAGCAGCCAGCAGTGATTTTCATCGATGAGATCGATTCCCTGCTGTCCCAGCGTGGAGAGGGGGAGCACGAGTCATCCAGGAGAATAAAAACTGAATTTCTGGTGCAGTTAGATGGGGCAACAACCTCCTCTGAAGATCGTATCCTAGTGGTTGGAGCAACAAATCGACCCCAGGAAATTGATGAAGCTGCCCGAAGGAGACTGGTGAAGAGACTGTACATCCCTCTCCCAGAGGCTTCCGCCAGGAAGCAGATTGTCACCCGGCTGATGGCAAAGGAGCACTGCTCTCTAAGTGAAGAGGAAATCAATCTCATAGTCGAGAAATCCGATGGGTTTTCAGGGGCAGACATGACACAGCTCTGTCGAGAAGCCTCTCTGGGCCCTATCCGCAGTCTGCAGTCCACGGACATTGCAACCATCATGCCGGACCAGGTGCGGCCCATCTCTTTCCTGGACTTCGAGAGTGCCCTGAGAACGGTGCGGCCCAGTGTGTCCCCCAAGGACCTGGAGCTCTATGAAACCTGGAACCAGACTTTTGGCTGTGGCAGATGAGCTGCACCACAGCTGTTTCACAGGAACAGTTTAGGACTTGATCTCTGCCATGTATTAAACCTGTGGCAATTTGGTGCGCCTGCACTTCATTTTGCTTTCGTCATGGAGTTAAACCTCCTTATGTTATGCAGGCAGATATCCAGGCTCTGCTGAGGCATTGCCAGCTGAAAAGACCGTGAGGAACTGCTGGTCTTGATATGAGAAATTGCTGAACAGCAGTGGCATTGAGAGGCTGACAGAGTTTACAGATTGCTGGGAGAGATGGACAAATTTCATTGATGTTTAAGGGGAAGAGGTTATCAAACCTCACAAATGTTTGAAAGGAATATTGGGGAAATCTTGCAAGGTTGGCCATGCTATATCAGCAAGGGATTCAAGTAATAGCAGAAATATTGATTTTGGGTAGGGGCATGGCAAAACTGGGATGCATGGGGAAGAGTAAATAGAGGTGCTTTTTTTTGGGAGAAGACGGGAGCAGAGGGAGGAGACGGCAGAGGTGGATGTGGACTTGTATGGAAAAATGGAAGGGGTGACAAAAGAGGAAGGTCTCTTGAGCTTTGCTCTTGTCTGACAGCCAAAAGGCTGTCTGTCTGACTCATCACTGTAGTCAATCCCAACTTCTCATTAAAAATTTTTCTGATGATTTTTCTGCTTGACCTTGATTTCTCTGCTGCATCAGCATGTGTGAGTGTGTTTTATTGGGAGGTCTGGACACCTGCAGGTGGAGAACAGGCCGTGGGTCACAGGGTCTTTAGGATCTGGGCCCAGCCGTGAGGTAGCCAGTGTAGGCAACTGGCTGCTGTAGGGATCCAAAACTCACTGCCAAACTAAAGGCTGGACGAGCTGGCAAGGATGAAAAACAGGATTTGGAAAGAGCCTCCCAGTGGCAGGATAAGGGGGTCAGGGTCTGGACGTGGGTAACTGATAAACTTGAATCCTGTGGCAGTGTCTGAAGCTCTGTGTGTGAGGTGTCCTTGTGAAACTGGAGAGTGTACACTGGTGGCCTTGGGTGTTGTGAGGCTGGAGCCGAGGGACAGGGTGGGGCTGTGGATGAGTTTATGGAAGTGCTGGGAAAGACACTGCTCCCTCACTGTCGTTCTCTCTCTCTGTGTGTGTGTGTGTGTGAGCAGCAGCTGCATCCATCAAATTAAGATGGAACATGCCTTACTCTGAGAGTGCTGGGCTCTGGTGGTCAGCAAGGAGAAATCCCATGTCCAAACACCTCCTGGCTTCTACTGCTCCTTAAAAGGTCCTCATGTGTCATTGGTAAAATTCCTGTGTTTGGCATTCATACCTAAAGCATGAAAGAATGCACAGCCTTTTATGCACATTACCTGTCCTTGCCCAGTGTCTGAGCACAGCTGTCCCTGAAAGGAAAATAACTAGAAATCTTTGCTTTGGATTCCTTTGCCAGTGTGGCAGAGTTGGCTGCTCTGCTGTCTGTGCTTCGTTTTTGGTTTCTCTGAAGAACTTTTTTCTCCTACTGGGGAAAATGCAGAGCTTAAAAGCTGGTCTTCCTCAGATTTCTCTGAAACTGGATGAATGCCGTTTAGCATTTTTTAAAGACACTGGAAACCACAGGGCCCAGGAAACTCTAGTGAGCCTTGAATTCAGAATAATTTGGAAGGCTTAGAATTTCTTAGAGCTCATCCTGATTTAAACAAATGAGTCAGTTTTATTCATAGGTCATGTTTTAGTAAAGTCTGATATATATCATCAGGAAATGTTCTGCAGCGGTGTAAAAATTCAGGCATGGGAATAGATCTTCATTTTTGAAATAGTGAAAATACAATAAATAGATTATTTTGTAAGAATAAATGTGTGATTTGGTCCAAACCAATTGACTTTTGTGCCACTTGGGTAAAGATTATGACATTAAGTCTATTCTTACAAGTTCAGTTTTGGAGAGCTATAAACACATACTAGGTAAGATTTTTGCTCTCTCCAAATTTTTTTTTTAAATTAATTGTTCAAATAAGTGAATGAAGCACTACAGAATTTTATTTGTTTATTCAAATTAAGGGTCGCTCAAGGGTTAATAAATGCCTTATATATTATTAAATACATGCCTTATTTATGCTGGGAATTACTCTGGTGTGCTATGGTCATTCTGTGGTCATCTGTATCTGAGTTTTCACATTTTAATGGAAGTTCTCTACAAGGAGGGACCAGTGAGAATCCACACGATGACAGAGAATTAAGCTCCTGTTGAGGTAACAAGAGCTGGGACAAAAGTTCTGTGCCTCTGTATTTGTCTTCTGCAAAGTGGAACTTACCAAAGAGATAAAAGGTAGAACCAGACAAGGCTGTTCTCCCTTCTACTTTTGAAGTTATTAATTACAAGAATTACATGAACATGCAACATCCTTTTTTATTATTTTTTTTTAATTTTTTTTTTTTAGGAAACACTTAGAAACTGTGAAAGGGACCATTAGGTAAAGTTCACTATGGTTTAGTAATGATGCCGGTGACACAACTCTCCTTCAGCCATGTAGCATTCTTTAGGCTTTGCTGCAGAGCTCAGAGCCAGCAGGACTTGCAGTGTCAGCCCAAGATGAGTTTCATAACCCTCTGTAACAGTGCCACCACACAGCAATTCGACTGCCAGGAACATAATTTCACAAAATACAGAAAATTGCACAGAAATAGGGCATAATTGTAATTTAAGGGAAATGGTGCAGATAAATCCACTTTAATGGATCTGTTTAGTGTATGCAGAAACCTATGTACTTCATTATTTATTCTTTTTGGCTGGCTGATCTTTGGAAGAAGAAATGCAGGACTCCGGTTTTGTGGTTCAGCAACGTTGGGTGCACAATCTCTCAGTTTATTTTAAAGGTAAATACAGTCCTGGAAAAGTCAGGTCTTATTAATAAACAAGGCAATTCAGACTCTCAGTGCATCTTGGATTTGAGGTAGCTAAATTGTCTTAGAGCTGTATGAAGTCCCCAGGGGGATTTTCATTTACAGAAAACTGTGCCAGCACATGTAGGGGAAAAAGCTGATGAGGCAGAAATAATTATCACCTGCTAATGGCGAGTGGGTGGAAACCAGACTGCCTCTTAAGAGCATCGCTAAGATTGTCCTTTTGGAATAAGGCATTTCCTTCTAACAGAAATTATGGAACTGGTCACAAACCAACTGGACAACAACCCACCAAACAAACCAGCGTGGGCTGTCCCCTGGGCTGAAGTGCATCTGCTCCATGGGTCTGCTGTGCCTTCCCCCAAGGAGGCCACCCCTGCAGCCCCCCCCTACTGAAACCTTCACACCTGCACTCAGCACAGAACAATTCCTGTAAAAATGGGGCTTAGCAAAGATACAGACACAATATTCACAAAATCTGCATTTCTTAGCCTTGCTTTTTAAAATTTTGTTACCATTCTGTGTCTTACCTGTAGAAAGTCAGTCATCCATAAGATGCTGTAGATATAAGCATCTGTAGTACTAATAGGTCTCTAGTACATTTTTTTGTCCCATTACGTGAGAAACTTCATGTAACCTTGGGTCATAGCTGTGAAGCCAAAATAGCATTGTCACAGAGTTATGGGTCTGGAAAGGAGTATAAGAAATCTTCAAATTCCCACTTTGTGTAAGGTGAATTAGTTTTTGTGATTCCTGGTGCATGTTTTGCCTGGTTTGTTCTTTAAAAACATCCAGTACTTATAAAAACCTTGGTCTCTCCTTAGAGTTCATTGCCATGCCAGTGATAGGATCACGCTCAGGACCTGACGTATTCAGTAGATGCTGCAATGCAAACACAGAGTGGTAAATGTTCAATGTTAGCCATTAATACAGTGGCTTTCTTGCCTGGATTCTTCTTTAGCAAGACTGAAGGTGAGTAGAATTCTTCCCTAATGTCTCATTTCTGTTGCTGAGATGCAAGTGTTTTGTGTCTTATCCTGTCTGTATTGCTCACATCACAGACATGGGGAAAGGTTCAACCATCCTCTTTGCAGCAGATACCTGTAACAGTTGAGATGTGTCATCATTTGGCACTACAATACAACCTGTACTAAATAAATGCCGCTCTTCCATTCCTTTTAATAATTCTCTGTTGGTTAGACTTCTGAGCACTTCCATGTGCTCATCTCTCTTCAGTGTAGATGCCCCAAATGACAGTGCCCACCAGTGATAAGGGATGAAACTGGAGCAGAGTAGGACTGACCATGGGTGGAGGGTGGTAGATGAACTTTTCAGTGTATTGTTCATTTTCAGCAAAGTTCTACTTTGCTGTGTTTTCCCATCTTTCCCAGGTTGGTTTCAACAGGAAGGTTACACAGAAGAGCCTCCCTCTCCCATCACTAATAGTCACCAATGAATCCATTGTCACTGCTGCAGGAAAGACCCAAGTGAAATCTCTGGCATGCCTTGTTGCTTAGCTCTTAATGCACTTGGATAATGGCTTTAGAGCTAACTGGGCAGAGGTGTTGCAAAAATTTAATAATTTCTATCTTCAGAAAATATCACAAGAAAGACTCAGACCAGGTGTGTCCTGTGTCCATATTCCCATATTATCAAGGTATATAACCTGTTCTAAAGGAATATTAAGTTGTTTTCTTGTGGCAAAGATGGAGCAGTAAGCAAAAGACAATATTGTTCTCTTCCAGAAGCTGAGGGTCAAGGAAAGTCAATGAAAGCTGCAGGGATGCTGTAAAGACACCAGATCTGCTTTCTGGCTGGGGGAGAGATGATGCAGTGCTTCCTCACTGTAGGTCACTGGAGAAAAGGGGAACAACTTCCCTTTCTTCACCCAGGCATGACTGGATTCGTTAGCTGGGCAGGGAAGGGAGGAACAGAAAAGGGGAACCTTCAGCTGTCCAAGCTCAAGGCTGCTGTGGATGTGATTTGGGTGTAGCATCACAGCCACAAGCTCATGGGTGCCACTGAAGTGGTACCTCAGATTCCCAAACAACACCCTAAGCCCAAGAGAGCCCCTGTGTTTGATTTGGGTTGGTTTGTAGTGGTCAGGGTAGGGTGGCATCCTGTGTTCAGTCGTGCCTCTGACCTTATCATATCCTCCTTTGGCTACAGCATAATCAAACACAGCCAGGCTGCTCTGAGGCTTTTCCAGCAAAGCCACGTGAGAAAAGCTCCCAGGAGTTCAGGCTTTCCCTAAACCATGCTGATAGAAAATTCCAGTTTCAGATTAGTTTTCCTAGTTTTGGAATTGGCATGCTGCAATCTGAAATTCTGACTGGGCTTTGTAAAATGGAAACACCTGAGCACCAAGAATTAAATGATGGCCAGCCTGCTAATGCTTTGCTCTGAAAGACTGTCTGGAACAATTGTGTGTTCACAGGGAAAAAAAAAATAAAAGCTGGTTTGTTTTTTTTTTTTTTTTCTTTTCAGAATTAGATCACAATCTTCGGGGCAGTGGCTTGTGAAAATTCCTGCCCAATTCATGCAGGTTTTAAGTTCTGTACCATGGGTTAAAATGGAATAAGATTAAATTTCCTAGGCTTCTGCTTTTAAATTTAGAATGTTTTTAATGATTTTCGATTACTGGTGTTAGTAAAATTCTCTTTATAACTTTTTCCCTACAGCCAAAGGCAAGTGTGTCTCTGCCAGCTGGGGCAGTTCCACCTAAGCCTGTTGTGCAGGATCATTTTGATTAATAAATGTCTCCAGTCCCAAATATGCCTCAGTGGTGGTGAAGACCTACAAGTCTGTTTTCTCCTTTCCCAAATGAGTAATTTTATTTTGTGGCACTTGCAACTAGTGACTGCTTCTCCTTGCTGGTCTGGTGTGACCAGTGAGATTTTTCCCAAGACTCGTTATGAAATGGCTTAAGCTCACATACTTAATTCAGTATTCTGAAGAAGGAGAACTTATTTGACCTGTGGACTTTTTTTTTTTTTTCACCAAGAATGGAAAGAAAAAAGAAATACAGTAAATATTTACATAGGGAGCTTGAATTCATTTGATATATTGTATTTTTTGCACACCAATTATTTGCACTACAGAATGGATATAGATCTGGTATAATGAAGGATATAGACATTTACATAGCATTATAGAAACTCCTGATTTTTCTTAAATGATGGAGAATTGTTTTCCAGAGAGGGCATGAACTCTGCGAGCTGGTGTCAGCAAACTATTGTGGTGCTAGCTTCTCTTAATTAAAAAAAAAGAGAAAATTTAAACATAATCAGCAGAGAAAATGGAAAAGTACTGTGGGTGGGGAGGTCGATTACATGTAAAGACAAATTAGTGTATACTTTCAGGCTGTTTGTCACTGACGATATATTGTTCAATACCTGTCAACAGCTTAATGTTATATAAAAATATACATTTAGTGGTGATGGGATAAAACTGAAACAGGAAGGTCACAGAACCTCTCAGCTGGCATAGCTACCACTGGAGAGAAAGGAGCAGCTTGTAGTGACAATTCTGTGATCAATTCATTATTTCCTGAACATGCCTTGTATTTTTATTTTTTTTTAACTTTTTTTTTTAAATTTAAAGGGTTCCACCCTGCTTAATGTGGTGCCTTGCTGTCATATGACAGTGAGTCTGAGAGCTGACTGAAAAAAATTAAATGTGATAATTAAAACATTGTGATATCAGAAGTCATTCCAAAACCAGAAGTTTTGCATCAAAGAAATAGAAGATCAAATTTTCAGAAACTTTTGCTGTCATCTGCTGAAAATGCACACTAACACTCTGTCTGTAAATGTCTCAGAAGGGACAAAGCTGAGCATGCTGGGGACTGCTCCATTGTGGTTTCATTCACGAAAACTATTTTTCATGTGCTTTTAAAAATAGCTGTGGTACTGTAACTCACGCCTCTAGTCACCCCAGAGTAAGGGTAATACATGCCAGGAAATGTTACCTTTTGTCTGTAGAACAATCCCATTAAAAAAAAAAAATGTTTTAAGAGTCTTTATTGCCCCTCAAGCAGTGGAAAAGCCATGCTGCCTTATTTATGTCAGTAGGTAGGAATGAATGTAGTTATTATCTGTGGGTGGATCCCAGTATCCGGGACACATATGCCTGTGGATGCAGGTCGCAATGGCACTGCTGCTCCTCATCTTCCGCAGGCTGGGGATGTCTCACACTGTGCTGGCAGCAGCAGAAAATGTGCAACAGGATAGGGGAGCCAGGTGAGCTCAAAAACGTGAGCTCTGCCTGCGTTTAGGACAAGCCTGAAAGATGCACTGCTCAGTCTTTCCTATATAAATCTTAGAAGTTTATGGAGAAATAGTTATCCCCAGGACTCCTCTCCATTTCCAGTAGTAGCAGTCTTTTCCAGGGAGGGGAACACAGCTGTAGTGTTTGAGCTGCTCTTTTTTTTTGTAGGCTGCCACCAGATGGAGTTCTTTTCCTAAAGAAGTCCATCCAATCTCTTAAGGAAAGCCCAAGGGTAGTCAATATTATTTCCTTGTTTTGTCACTTAAAATAATCTATTATCAATGACTTGTTACTGTACTTTTATTAATTATTGTATTTATTGGAGGTTTTTTTGGGTGGACTTTGATTTTTAAGATTTTTTTTTTTTGAGGGAGCAGCAAAAACCAGGCTGACACTTACAAACTTACTATTTAACAAAGCTAGGATTCTAAAAGATTAGTTTTACTTCGTGTCTCAGGTCAGCTGGGTCTGGGGAAAGAGGTGAAAATCCGTGTACAGTGCATTTGTATTTAAAGTGATCCTTGATCTTGGAAATTTTAGTAACAGAATAAGTGAGCAGATACAAGCAGTCTCCCAGGCTGGAGATCCTGACATGTAGCTGCACAACAGGGAACAGGAGCTGAGTCCAGTTAGCTCAAAAATCTCAATTCATCTGAGTTTTGGTTGATAGTAAATAGCATTTGCTGCTCTCTTAGAATTGTCTCAGAAGTCAAAACCATTGTGCTCTTGCACCGGGGTCAAACGCGAGCAGCGGCCGCGCCCAGCAGAGCCCGATCCCCTCCTGCTGGCCCTGGCAGGATTCCTTGGGGCTGCCTAAGGAGTTAAATTCTCGGCCGATCCCTGTGCCAGCCCTCGGCTGAGCTGCCTGGGCAGCGTGCCCGCTGCTGCGGAGCTTTTGTGGCTGAAGAAACCACTGGACTGATTTCTCTGAGAAATAATCCTCTGGAGCCGCTGGAGACTCCGGCCCCTTGAGCACTTTTCGAGGGAATATCGCCGATGCCATCCGCGATCACTGATCAGGGATATTTATACCCCCTATATATTCCGATGGCTCATACTGCTCTATCTCCCTGAGTCCTACAGTTTCTCACTTCCCCGCTTTGTGGGTCAGGTGCTCTGAAGCCAATTTACATCAATTCCTGGCACTGTTTTTAAAGGAAGCGAGGGGGAACAGCGCGAAGTCTCACTTTCTGCCAACAACAGGAAGCGCCCGCTCTTTGTCAGGCAGCTTGTTCCAGCCATCCCTTTTGTTGAGCCAACAAATTTGTGGACTACAGATTTGGTTTTCCACACAGCACGGCTCAGCAAATCCTTGGAAAGGCAACGTCACGGAGTGGCAGCATGGATGGTCGGGGAAAGCCCGACGCTGCTGCTGCTGCAAATCCTTTTCCCAAGGGAATGTTCCTTTAAAGAGCGGTCGCTGAGGGAAGGGAAGGGAAATGCTGATAGAAAACATCTCTGTCTTGTTCTGTCCCTCGGGTCTGCTGGGATGTCGCTGGGCGATGGCTGCGGGAGTCTCCTGCTGCCCTCTGTGGAACGCAGCTCTCCTGCCCAGGGACACGAGGGGAGCAGCAGCGCTCTTGGGACCTGCGCTTCGCTCTGGTGCCTAAAGCAGACCAAGGTACCCCGTGGGGTCCAGACAATCGGTGTGTAGAGATGATCACAGATCAATCCAAAATCCCTATTTCATTTCTTTCTCCTGATACACAATAAAAATTGAAACTGATGTGAGACTACTGTAAAAAACAACCCAACAAAAAAACAAAAAAAAAAACAAAAACCAAAAACAAACAAAAAAACACACAAAAAAAGAAACAAACCAAAAAACCCCCAAACATAAATCCCTTCTCTGTAATATCCATCTTTGGGGTAGATCTTTCCAGGTCCACTTTTTGTGTGCTGATTGCTTGTGGCAATTGCGCTGTTATTTTTGTTGGCTTTTTTTCCTTATCACTGCAGAGGCCAGTGCCACCAAACCTGCTGGCATTTGTTTCTTCTAGGCATTTCCTTTCTAGCCCCATGCTAACAAACTTGTCAGGGCATCCTGTGGGGCTGAGTGGCTCCAGCCTCTCCCTCTTCCCCCTGCCCTGAAGGCTTCAACACTAATGCAGTCCTGGGCTGGAGAAGAACTACAGTCCTGGTACGATATTAATGACATAAAATTATGGAAGTTGCACGAGACTTTGTAGCAAAAGCACACAGCAGAATAAGATGTGGAAATGATGGGGTTTGAGTCGAGCATTTCCCTGATTGCAAAGGAAATTAGGCAAGCAGTTTATACAGGAGAAGCAGAACCAAAAGGAAAGTTCTTCGCTTTCCCCCTTGGCACATAGTGTTTCTCCAGAGAAGCGGTGGTGATCCTGCAAAGTTTGACAAGGAGGGTGTAACAAGTTCTTCCCTATTTTCTGGAAATCCCACCCTCTTTCCACAGCTTATCTGAAGTTTCTATTTTGCACGTTCCTATTTGTGCAAAGTTTGGGCCAGCTTCATCTTTTCAGTTGCAAATGAGCCTCTAAGTAAAGCCTTCACAGGCTGACTTTAAAAAAAAAATTAAAATTTTTGGTGTGGTTTTTTTTGGTTGTTTTGTGTTGGGTTTTTTTTTGTGTTGTTTTTTGTTTGTTTGTTTTGGTTTGTTTTGGTTTTGTTTTTGTTTCTTCCCTGGCATTGTTGGGAGGGCAAATGAGGTAATTTTGTGTTGTGTTTTTGAAGGCTTAGAAAAGCATCCCAATTTGTTAAATCAGTTGGTCACCACAAAAGAGCCGAACATTACAAATCTGTAGAAAAACTGAGAGAGGGCCCACAGGGCTGTACATCAGACAGAGAGCCCCTATCCCAACATTGTCTTCCTTTTCTATCTGTGCATCATTTAAAGAAATTTGCAAGGCAAAAGCTGTCTAACTTCAACAACTAATCATGGAACAGATTATGTGTCTTGTTGTGTTTGGTCACAATATTCAGTGAATTTAGGCAACTAAAGATGTTTTCATTAACAAAGAATTGGAAGGATAACTTGCAGTTCTTGTTAAAAATATATAAATTATTTAATATTTTGAATTATACAGACATGTAGTATTTACACATATGGTATATATGCACAAACACACATTCTTTGATGTAATGTAAAGCCCGACTTCTTAGTCCTGTGACCTTTTTTTCAACTTTTAGCTGTTAGTACAAGGGTCTGCAAGTGGGGTTTCCTGAGTTTACTGTCCACCAAAGAGGAAGCCTAATCTGTGGCTGGAGAATAAACAAGTATTAGGAGACCTGGCTCCCAATCCTAATGTTGTCAAAAACCCATTGCACGACTCTGCATAAGGAATTCAGGGAGCATTTTGTGCTTAAATTTCCCTTTCAGGGAGGGAAGAATGTAGTTGTTTCACACTAGTGCTGCTGTTTACAACATTTCAGAAAAAGTATATTGAATTTTGGAAACTATAGAATAAATTTAAAGATAACAGGAAGAAATTCTATCACCTTTTGGTTCAAAGTAATTTCCGCTTGTAATCTTAGGCGTGCAGACATGCACTCATCCCAAAGTCAACAGAGCTACACACCTGCTGCATTGGAAACAAAAATGGATATTCTCCACAACTCTGAATCTCCAGAGAATGGGATAGCAAGAAAAGTTTTGGGTTTTTTTAATTAATGACAGCACCAAAGGAATTTTTGAAAAGAACTTAAGCCACACAATTCTCTGCTTTGTCAGGTATTGAAGACAAAAAGAAAGTGTGAATATATGGTGGGAACACCTGTGGTGGCTGCCTGGATTTGGCAGGGTTGAGGGGCAGGGGAGTTGTCACTAAGATCCAAATGGAAGAATAGTTTTAGTTCATAAATTGATTTCAGATTTAAGGATAATCACCAGAAGAGGACAACTCTTCCCACAAGCACTATAATAGGCGTGCAGCCATTAAGGAAAGTGGATTTTTTTCCCCTTGAAATGCACTGGGTTTGGCTTTTCTTAATTCTGTGGTAATAGCCCTTATGGTGGAGAGTAATTTCTTCACTGCTAAACTTGATATGTTAATTTTTCCACCCAATCTTCTACTACCCTTCATTTCCCTTCTGGTCTTCCTATCACTTCTGGTAGATTTCCTCCTACCTTCAATGACCAATGAGCTATCAAGAAGTAGTAAATGAAACTCAGGCAGATGCCTGTAGTCTCCTTCTCCTTCCAAAGCCCTAGCCTGGGCTTTGGAATTTTGTTGAAAATGCTTGATTTTAGATGACTTGTTCTATTTACACATGCATTTGTTTTCCTAAAACCACTTGAGTTTTTCTTCCTCTGCTCTTTCTGCTGATCACGATCCCACCTTTGTTTAAAGGTCAATTAAACGTGATGGAGCTGTGACTCAGGGAGAAGCAGCTGCAGGGTCTGTTGGTGCTGGGTGCTCCTCAGGAGCCTGAGTATTCTCACTTATTCAGCTTTACCCTGGCTCCTGCAGGAGGAATTCTCTTGTCAGGTACTATCATAATATCATGATATAATTACAATACACCTTACAAGACTGGCTGGTGTCTCAGCCTTGATTACAGAGAGGGGTCAAGACAGATGTTTCCAAAGCAGAAGTAACTATTCTAATTTGTACCAATACTTAATGAGTCCAAAAACCCCCTCTGTACATGTGAGTGCTCAGCACAATTCCCATGTGCATTTGCTAGACTATGCAAATAAAACACTATCTATATTATTAACCAGGAACTAAGTGACTGGATGCAAAGCAAAAATATAGAGTTTGTGAATGTTTCAAAGCTGGACTTGGGGAGTAAATCACTTATGTGCTGTGCTAAAAAAAAGTGAAATTCATGTGACAGGGCTTTGGTTACTGTCCAGAAATATGTTTTTTTGCAAGTATTAAACCCTCTTTTTATTCTTCAACACAATGGAGTCTGTATGCACTCCCATGGCTACACTGAGGAATCTGTAAGGTGATAAAAGTATATTTTTGTACACTGCAACTATCAGTGAAATAAACCTGCAGTGTTTGAATCCAGATTTGAACAACCCTTAACGTTAAAAGCTCTGTGGATCTCTCTTTTGATTTATATGACATATTAAGACTGTAGTTTCTTTAATCCTTGTCAGTGCAACAGGGACACTATAAAGTAAAAGCTGTAGTCAAAATTACATTACTATCTCCTCTGAAAGAAAATAGGAAGTATAGAAAAATAAAAGCCCCTCTTTTACTTGTAGTATACATCCCATCCATGTTTTAAACTGGCCCCTCAATACTCAGTTTATTTTCCCTGTTATTTTGGTAAAGTGCATGCAGGGCTGGCAGATGCAAAGGCTATGACATGTTGGTGAGGCTTTGCAGCCAGAGGCTCTCCTATCCCTGCTCCCCCAGGCAGATGACCTTTCCCCAGGAAGGGATGCCAGGCTCCTCTAGGGCCCTTGGCTCTGTTCTTAGTGGTAAGGAGATTACAGGGGATGTTAGCCCAGGCTCGTGGTATCCAGTATCCAGGCTCTATGAGTTTTGGTGCACGCAAATAGAGGAGATGAGCTCAACGTCTGTTCTGCTGCTTGTTGAAAAGTTTATGGGCTTCGGATTCAAAAATCAGAGCATGCTGAAACTGGTCACCAAAGTGTCATCTGACTGAACAGAGATCAGGGTTTTAGCCCTGAAAGCTTCAGTGAAGACCTGAGCACTCCCACCACAGGTTTCCCTAGAAGAGAGCTGAGAACAACCCCAGGCAAGGAGTAGGGTCACATTTAAGATTTAATCTGGTTAAACCTTGAGTGGGAAACAAGAAGTGAAAACTGTCAACTGTGCCCAGATCCATTCAGATCACTTCTAGGGACAGTTTTGATACCAAATTATCCTTGTTATGCAAAGTTCCTCACCAACTGGCTGGTTCCCAGTTATGCATGGGGAGAAGCAGTGGCCACATCTGCTTCCCGTTTTGCCGTTTCGGAGACGAGCCATCTGTTTGGCCTCATCCCGAACAGCCTGCTTGGGGCTGATTAACTTCCTCACCCCCCCAGCCCCTGGCCCACTGTCTGCTGCAAGGTGTAGATTTTTTCTACTTTTTTCTTTTTTTCTTCTCTAACTGCTCATAAACCAGAACCTTCACTTCTCTCCCAAGGGACAGGAAGGCGTTGGTTTGTGTGATTTGCAGCCGCACCAGCGGCAGGAACAGCAGCAGCTGCCCTCTATCATTCACATGTTTCATATGTGTGGTCAGGACAGATAAAACCAGGAATTGTTCCATGTCCTGGGATGGCTTTAAAGCAGTGAGACCTTTCTCTATATGGAAAAAAATAAAATAAAAAAAGAAAGCAGCAGAAGTCTCACTGCAGTTAACAGGGATCTGTTCATTTGAGGTTTCAGTCATGCTTGTGCAGCCTTTTTTTTTTTGTTTAAATGTGATTGACTCCTGCTGTCTGAAGCCCAGCTTTGGATTTCTCACTTCCATCTATCCCATTTTCAGCGAAACTTTGCAAAATTTTGTCCTTCCTGTTTTCTGCATGCCCATCTTCTGGCTATTACAGCAGGATTTCAGAAATGCTGCATGTCTGCTGCTGCCACTGCCTTCAGTTCAGTAGTCCTGAAAAGTCAAATTCTGTGTGGCCAAAATAAAGGAGCATCAAAATTTAAAAATTGGGATAATGGATGTCCTGTTAAGATTAAGACTTCTGTTGCCTTCCACAGGCCAGGTCTGCAGAATTTTTTTCTTTCATGATGCATTTTGACTAAAATTCATTCTCATGTAAAATTTTCCTTCTAGACAAGAAGCTTCCTGTGTTTCGTGCTGGTGGACACAGCCTGGCTGGCCCCTAGGCAGGGAAGGATGCCCTGGAGATCTGACCCACAAGACAAGCATGAACAGTTTGTTCAGAAATCAAATATTTTGATTTTCCAGTTGCCACATTTTCAGTTTTCAAATTGCCAGTGCTGCTGCTGAAATATTAAGTTTTCAGTGAAAGCTTTCCCTTTATTTTTGACCATCTCGCAAGCTGATAAAAGCAGTATGATATCCTCAGTGTATTGGCAAAGTCAGGAGAATTTCTAACTAACTCCTTTTTCCCAAGTAAGATGTTGAGTGATTCACACACACACACACACACACACACACACAGACACACAGACACACACACAAACATATATAAAAAAAAAGAAATCAAGAAAAAGCCAGGGAATTGTTACAGTATCAGATCCACATGCTCCGGGTCTGGCTCTGAGTTCTCATTTTGTTATCTCTAAAATGTTCATGTGTCTTTTAATGTATTTCTTGATTTCAAACACATTGTTTGTTGAGCACAGGTTAATGCTCTTTTGGTGTTTTGGTGCCAATATATGGATTGGGAAGCCAGTCTGGGCTCTCGAGGCTGAAAATAATCACCCCTGGTAGATGTTGGTTTTGTCTGTATGACAATTTGTATCTTGGCATATGCCAAAATACTCATGTAATCTAATCAAGCTATTTGATGTAATTCTGATGTAATTTAATCAAGCTATTGTAGTAGGAAAAAATATAAATGTGTTGATTTGAAGGAAGTCTTTGAAATATAATTGATAATAGACCCAGAAGAGATTTTTAGGGACAAACTTGCATTTAAGTCTGTGGATGTCTCTAGCTCAAGGATTCAATAACACTGATTGAGAATATGAAATTTGGTCTATTTTTGTGTTTATTATTGTTGCTATTATTATTATTCAGATCGTATTTGTTTTGGAGAAAAGTACCAGCTGAAACATAAATCTGTAGTTTGTTTCATTTGCTGAGATGATGGGGAACAGCTATGATGGGGAACAAAGAAATTAGTATGTTAGTTCCTTCTTATATTATGCAGTCATAGTTTGTGATGAAACTATATCACAAAAACTTAAGGAAATTAAGGAAAATTTAGATTTTGAGAACCTGTAATAGAGTTAATTGCAATACCATTAGGGTTTGTTTTGGGGTTGTTTTTTATTTTTTAAAATCTCATTTTGTTCATAATAATACAGTTTAACAAATGGAAATATTTCTGAAACCTTATAAATGGTGCCTTTTCTGAACAAAACACTGACTCTTGTTTGCATTAAATATGTGATGTGAAATTTTCTGTGCTGGAATCCAAAGGAAACAGGGACACACACAGAGAAATCACCTTTTTATGGCAAATAGTAGAAATAATTTCTCAGTGTTTTATTTTGAATTACCATGACTCTACATGCAGAAGTAATTGTGCTCTGTAATGACTCCATCTGGCTGGTGGGAGGGAAGGGTGCGAGGAGAGGGCTGGAGGTGAAGCACTTCTCAAAGTCAGCTGCTTGCAGGACCTGGATGATTGGGATGAGCAGGGACACTCTGGATAACATCAGCCAGTTCAGGACCTGATCTTCACTGGAGCTGGCTGAGCAAGGCTGCCTCACGTAGGGGGTGAGGGCAGGGTGGTGACACAGCCTGGCTTTTTTTGGCCACGGAGTTTGAATTGCAGGGCCAACACGGATGGACTCTCCCTGGTGCAGGGACAACGTGGATGGACTCCCCAGGGGTCTCTGTCTACCTGCACCTCACCTCACTCTGTGTCCCCTCCCACGCAGTCACCACCCACAGACACAGAGCCTCCCCGTGTGCCCAAAACCTCCTTCACCCACGAGGAGAGTGACAAAAATAGTCTGGGGTTTGGGGTTTTTGTCTTGTTCTCTTGTCTCAAAAGATACATCTCAGTTTGCAGACATAATTTAATAACATTTCCAAATTTTATGAAATTGCTTTTTTTTTTAAATACAATATTCTCAAAGGAAATGAAGTTACAATATAAAACCACAGCAAAAAAAAGTGTAAATACAACTTTTTCTATTAGAAAAGACAGTGCCTGGGGAAGGAATGGGAAGCAATTATTTTTTTTACTTTTTAAAAACAGATATAAACTTAAAACCACTCACATATTTACTCCTTTTAAAGGTCAGCTAAGCCGTTTCAGGGTATTGCACCATAGCAAAAAAAGAAAAAAGAAGATTACACTAAACTTTTCTGAGGGCACAGTTTGTTTCAATGCACACAGACACAACATTCTATTTTCATGCCATCCTTGCATATGTTCATAAATAAAATTACTGAACCACTTGTTTCCAAACAAATTGAAGATGATTTTGTGCAAAAGAGAAAAAAAACACTGGAAAAAAGGAAACCTAAAAAAGCCCTTTAGTGAACAGAGAATGCCATTTGTTTTGCCTTTGGACTATGCCCCGAAACACTGTGTCTTAATATACTTACTTATACTACTGTACTGTTTATTATACAACACCAACATATTCTGTTATAGTATAAATAAGAAAACTCCAGAGCCAGGAAACAAACCCACTGTGAGTGACAGTGCATCATCAATGTCATACCAACCATTTTAGATATATATACACATACAAATGTATATAAAATATTAATGATACACAAAGCCGCAGAGAGGGCATGTGCATGTCAACAAGAGGAGAGACACAGGGACTCAGACATTTGTGTGTGCACAGAGATGTGGTGAAGGTAGCAAACCTACCCACGAATCAGAATTCACCTTTCAAAACTGTCTTTGAGGCACACTGGAACTCTGGAGCTGGAGCTGTGCTTGTTTACACGGCTCATGAATGTGGTTTTATTTGCGTCGGTGTTTGGTAAAAGCAAAGAAACAAAACCACCTGAGTGAACTGTTGTCCCCCTCCTCTGTATAGCTGGGGGAGCCTTAACATTAAGAATGGAAAAAATTATAACATGGGGTACATAGTGACCTAAACCTATGAAGAACAGGAAGGAGCTCTAAGAGCATTAAAAGCAGAACATTTTGTAAAGTCAGTGTCTGGTCTCACGCAGGACATTGCAGCAGGGCTTGGAAATTACTTTGTCCCCTCTCATTTGGCATCAATCAATATAGGAGAGGGGTAAGAACAGCTGAATATATCCCTACCAGCTATGAAAAATGAACCCATTTCAATTGTACTTAAATGTAAAAAATTAAAGGAAACTCATCCATATAAGTTACCCCCTGCAAAGTCCTTTTCAGATCATTCCTGTACAAAATATTTGGTAACAGCATGTTGCCAGGTACAATCTGTCTTGAAGATGAAGTGTAGCAGGCATTGATGATGAGACCATGGCTGGTGCATGACAGTGGCCAGGGATTCCTTGTGCCTACCCCTCACGCAGCCTCTTGGGCTGGAAGGTAACAAGCAATAACAGCTCAGCTGAGTTATAACGCTGGAGTAGAGGGCATCAATAAAGTCCCTCAAGGCAACCAAATTCTAATGTGGGAATAGGGGTGATCACCTTGGGGTCTGTAGTTCACGCTGCTCATTTTTGGGGTTAACTTGCACTAGTAATGTGCTTTCCCTGCTGTGGATTTGTGCACTGGTCTGTGGGCATTCCTACACAGCATTCATCTCTGCTGACAAAGCCACCGCATTGTCAGGCTGTCCTGCGTGTTCAGTGTGAAAACACCACCATGCCCACGTGTCCAGTGAAGCAAGAGCCTCACAACTGGCATGAACCTCAAGCTAAGGTTTGAGGTTGCTTGTACAAGCACACATTTGTGGTTCATTTTTTCATCAGTGTCCTTCCTCAGCTTCAGTGTTGTCGCTCCTGACCTACACCTGCAAAAGTGAAAGCAGAAGAAGGAACTCGGCATGCCTGTAATAATATGTGTGTATAGGAAATGTTTATCAAATATAGCTGCAAATGTAATATCAGGCCACGCTGGCCCAAGTACAAGCAGTTCATGGTCCCATCAAATCTGTTTTATAGTAAATACATATGCTTGTATGCACTTGTGAATGGAAAATGTATAAATGTATGACAAGACTTCTAGTCTTGTTGGGTATTTGACTGTGTTTTCTGCAAAATACCCATTCCTTATGCAGAGTGGAAGTATTTCTATATTAAGCTAATAAGATGGGTTATTTTAATGAATGTTGTCCAGGACAACAGTACAGCAACAATGACAGATTTTTATGCAGCTGCAAAAATTTTATTTTTGCCCAGTCTTAGAGCATGAGGGTGTTCAGGGAGAAAAATGAAATATTTGGAAGAGGAAGCTAAGCAGAAGCTTAAAAAAGAGATTTTTTAATCACATGTGTTTGGAACTAAAATCTATTTATCATAGAAGTTTGCATTCTAACTGAAGCTACGGTACCTGCAGCAGAACCCACCATGGAGAAAGATTTTGGTGGACTTTTCTGCACTCTGCAAAGTGTTGTAGCCTCTGGTCTCCATTCTGTAAAACCCAACATTTTTTATGTCTTAAGATTAGTTCCACAAAAGTAAAGCTGACTCAAAGCACTTAGTGAAAATGACTGGTTGGATAGGAAGGCTCTCCACGCCTTTGTGGGCCGTGGTCCCTCATTAAATGGCAAATGCCAGGAAAAAAAGAAGACGGCTGCAAATTTTGACTGGCTGATTTAATTCACCTCAGTGCTTTAAAAATAATCAAGTGCAACACTTATGACTAGAGCCACAAAATTCACAAGAGAACATCTTCTGTGTAAGCAAAATGGGATTTTTTTATATCTAAAAGAGGGACATTTGGATATTTTTCAGACAGTTTGAAGAGATGAAAAATGTGCTTAAGGAGACTCCCCACACATATACCTATCTACTTTCTCAACTGTACGTCATACTTTTCTAAATAACTAAAGCTTTAAAGAGAAAGAAACATTAAATACATTGTAACTTTTATATGCAGAGAAAGGAGGGGTTGCTTAAAAGAGGTGGGTGTTTATTGGATAGGAAGAGAAAATATTTATTCGAAGAGCCGACAATACCCTTTTTCTATACATTAAATGCAATTCACACTTCACAGAATATATTACAAGGGTGTTTCTTCTATCTTTTGCATTCCTGTTCTCCTGCCTGGTGACACAAACAAGGCACGTTGTGCTATCAATACCAGTAGCATCCTTGCAGGCGGAAATGTTCTACTTCTTACCACCAAAGCAACTCAGAACCTTCTGGCTGGGGGAGGCCCCATCCCACCCCAGCTGTCCATAAAGTTATCTGAGATGGGTCCCTCCATGTTTAGTTGAGTTCAATATTCTCGAAAGAGTCAAATAATACCAAAATCAAAAAACCACACATTTTGTAGAAGAGCCCTATGCTCAGGGTGTTAAGAGAGAAAGCCTGGCCACTGCTGCCTGTTGTGTCCTGGTCATGTGGAGCATTCTGCACGTGGTTAAGAGTTCTGGCAAGGGAGGCTTGCAAGAAGCATCATTTTAGGGAAGGGCTTTCAGCTATGTGACTACAAAAGCTCTACTTACTAAAAGTTTTTGGTGATCAAACATTTTCAGTAAAAACTCATTTTAGAAAACTGAGTTGTGATGCATGGTACCAAAACAAAATCCCTGTTCTTGTGGGCAAACATTGCTGAACTTCTGATTCTCATGTGACTTTTACTGTCCAGCTGACTTTTGCTTTGTTGCTGTCATGGCTCATGCAGCTCCAGTAATGCAGCTGTTGAGGCTTGATCTGTGCCAGTGTTTTAACCCATGTGGAAACGGTGCTCCCCTCGAGTTATGTGGGAAGAGAATTCGTACCTGTCCTGACTGTGGTAGCCACACATGTTGCATTCAAAAGGATCACGGAACCCGTGGCAGCCCATGTGGATCGTATACATCACATGATCCAAGAAAAGGACTCGACAGTGTTCACACTTGTAAACCCTTACTTGCTCCCCATTACTGCTGATCACTTTGAAAGCATCCTGGGAATTGTCAGTACCCGCTCTCAAGACATCGTATTGCCTGTTTTCTTCCTTTATAGAGATGCCATTTCTTGCATGGGCACCTATGTGGTTTGTCAGGTAGATCAAACCACTGCGCTCCTCATTATTGCTCTCTGTATCTGTTGAGTCTTGGCAGCTGTTGCTGGGAGAGACATCTCGTTCAGAGGAGACAGACTTGGCTTTGGAAAGCAGCAACAAGTTTTCCACTGCACTGTCCTGAGGGAGGTTGGAGCGAATCTGATTGTCCCCGAGAGGTTTGTGGAGCTGATACATGGGGCTGATGACAGGCACCACCTCAGAGCCACCCGGCGGTGTCTGAATGAGGGGACGCAGGGACTCTGCCCCCAGGTAACTGATGGCATTGTTGATGGCCTGGTCGATCACGTGCGTCTGCATGAGTTCGTTCTCCTTCTCGTAGCTGAGGCTGGCATCGTAAGGAAGATCGGGCAAACATTTGTCACCTGCAGTGAAAAACAGTGAGGAGTTAGAGGGCTGATTTCTGCATGATTAAGGAAATGAACATCATGGGTTAATAAAGCAGGGAAGAAGAGAGTTGAACGAATACACCTCTGAAATCCACCTAAAGTATTCTCAGTTCTCTAATACAGCTGCTTAGAGAAATGATGGGTTTGCAGTCTGTTTTAGTATGCAAAATAATTTGAGGGCTTTGGAAAAGCAAACGGATTAAAGAAATTCTGGAAATAATTATACAGGGACTCATGGAAGCTACAGATCTAGTGCTCTGTCATGTCTTTGTCTTTTCTCACTGGTGTCCTTCATCTGCCTCCTACAGTGAGCAGAGGCACTGCCTTTGTGGTTGGTGAAGCCACTGTGCCCTCACAGGCACAGCAATCTTGGACCGATGCTTCAGAGCATGAAGCACATTATTAATATTTTTACCTAAAGTATTACATTCTTAGACTGGAAATTGTATGGTTTAGTTTTAGACCTTCAGTTTCTTAGAAATAACCCACATCAGCAATGTGGTCATATATATGTCATTTTGGAGAAAAAAACAATAAAAACTTTATTTTTCATATTGCCACCATCCCACACACCTACCATAAGCCATGTCAGACACATTACCAGAAGCTACCCATGTTCCTAAATATTTTGTGTCAAAAAGTTGTTGTGTAGAAGAATAACCCAGAATCATGTAAAATGTATAAGTGCGTTTGTAGTTGGAGCATATATTTCCTACAAGGTAGAAGGCCCTATCTAGAGCAAGATTGCTTGTTACTGGTAAGTTTGAATCTGATGGGATGCCAAAAGTAAGGGGTAAATCTATAATTTTCTTTTTTAAATCAGACTGCACTAATGTATATTTAGCTGGATATCCCAGTATTGATGTTGAGTTTCACTACAATTTCCTCCAAATTACTGGACAGATAGCAAAACATAGAAGGCAAAAGTTAGGAGTGGAAAAAACTATTTAAATCACAGATGTTGATTTTATGAACTTCAGCAGTCTTCTCTAACAGTGTAAACCATCAAAGTTATTACCAGGCCCTTAATAAATTCACCCAAATCTAAAGAGGTAAAAGATTTTCACAGGCTCCTCCATTGGTCTACCAATGACATATTGTTGATAGTCTGGATGGATTTTCTAGCTCTTCAGATCTTGGGAAACACTAAAAGCCACAAATATCTCCGTGAGATGCTGTCATCATTGCCTGATCAACATGAAATTTTACTGGAAGGTCTTAGAAAGTCCTAATTTGTTGAAATTATATCAGAAGCATGGACATTTTACCAGAGGATCTGCACATTAATTTATCACCAATTTTCCACACAGTTTCTACTCAGATTGACCATTCAAAGTAAGTGAGGAGACCAAACCCTTCTAGCATGACACTTCTGCAATGATGGGGACTAAAGTGTAGGAAATCCTGTGGTCTACATTTCCCACAAGATATGGTTTCATACTAGTTCCATGCTCTGCAAGCAGAGAAAGAAATACCCTGAGCATTGCATAAGCTCTTATGAGAGATGTAGGGTACAGACACCTTTTAGCTGCTATGCTACACAAGCTTTCAGTTCCTCTTGTTTTCTTTCCCAATCATTCTGCCAATTTAGGTTGCATTCTTTTTTTTATCCTTTAAAATGTTATACTTCTCAGGCAGAGTTGCCTAAGATTCAAAATAGTCATTATAAAAGACTCTTAAATTAAATACAGAAAAACTCTCAAAACATCAATGTATACACTTTATTCAAGGATGAAAAAATGAACCCAAAATCATTTGTATTCCACGTGCACTGCACACCACTGAAAAACGGGACAGGTCTTCATTATAAACAAAAATTTGGGCATCCAGAAGGTGTGATTGTAATATCTGTTTCTTGGCTAGTATTTGCTTTATGTAGCAAAACTAGTTGGTAGTTGTAGTAGAGAGGATCAAGTGTTCATAAGAAAAAATTTTCAAGCAAAGTGTCTGAATCAGACACAAAGTTAGGGTAGGCAGGTACCATTTCTATATCTGGGCAGTGCAGTAATTCTTGCACTCATTAAAAATAATAGCTCATTTCTGTGGTTATTAAGGCATAAGTAAATTAAACTGCTAATGGTTTGATGCACTTCAAGGTTTGCACTGCTCAGGATTCTGCAGCAGGTACTTAAGCAGTAAAAATGCACTCAGTGCATGTGGGCAACCTTTCTCTTAGCATTTTTTAATACCATTCTTGGCTGTTTATTCTTTTAAGCATTATAACCATATGTCAACTTTTCATGCAATTCTCACTCTGGTTTGGATGGCCCAGTTCTTTTGGGTTTGGGAACTATTCCAGTTTGGAATACAGAGAATTTTACAGGTAACTGGCTGGATTTGTTGAATAATCTAATTTTTGAAAGGTAATTAATTTAGTCTTGAGAAAAACTAATGAAGCAGAAGACACTTCACCCTTTATGTGAAGGAGGCCATTTGCACCTTCTCCCTGTATTTCAGCACGGGTTTTGGGACGACATGATAATCTACAGGAGCAATAAACATGTCTTAGTACCCAAAAGCTCTCCTCACCAGCCAGCTCAGCCTTGCATTAATCAGGAATTTTTCTATAGTATGAAGCAGCAGATGAGGATTGCAAAGAAAAGTATTTGGGAGTATTTTCTTGTTAGAAAAGTTTTTCCTTTTGAAGATCAGAACATTTCCATAAATATCTGCTGTCAGTAGGTTGTCTTTTCCTACACTGCACCCTGAAAAACTGACAGGAAACTCTGCCCTCCTAAAGCTCATAGCTAAACTGGCTGTCTTTACTGTTTCTCAGGTTGAGCAAAGAAAAAGAGCACAAAATAGCCAGTCCACACCCAAGGATACATGATACTACCTTTTAAATTTTAGCACTTCTGGTCTTCCTGGAACTTTCATAGAATTGGCACCATGCCTAATGCAAACAGTTACCAGAGTGTCTAAACTAGTCTTGCTGGCATTACGTATATATTATAGTTGATGTATTTTTGGTATCTAGCTCTACTACAACTTTTGCCCTTTTATAAGCATAAGCATAATCATAATCACAAGCATTTCTTATCCTTGACTACCTCCTAGAATTGTTGTCGTTGGACTTGAAAAAAGCCTTGGAATTTAATTTAAAACCTTTTGGTATACCTCCTGACATAGTTGAAACTCCCCTTTCCTCATCTAGGAAATGCTAATTTTCCTTTCACCCCTGTGTCCTTGTTGAAGAAAGTGTATTTGCATTTTCTGCCTTATAAACTGGTCCTTTTTTTGCCTCAACTTTTGACTGAAGACCTTCTTAAGTGCATTTGTTTCAGAGACTTTAATCTAATTGTCTCCTATAGAATAACATTTTTTTAAATGTACAGAGAATTAAAAAAGAACCTAGCTAAATATGGGTATATGCTGTCCTCTGATCTCCCATATTTTTATTTATTGAAGACTAACCTTACATAGCTGACAAAATACTGTCTGTGGATTTCACAAAAATGGTGTAATCCCTACTTAGCACAGGCCGACCAAACAGAACAGTATGTGTAGCCTTCATTTTTATAGGCTTAATGTCAAATTTTTTCATTGTTAAGACAAAAACTGCTATATATAAATAGGCATGAAATTTTTGCATCGTACATAGAATATACACAAAGGTCATTTTACTTAGGTATTGTTTTCAGACATATCAGTCTGTGCTGTAAAAATGAGCAGATTTTATCAAAGGATGAAGAGTATTACCCAGTCTATGCTCAACTATTCACAAATGCTTTCAGAAACACCAATATGCCCAGATCTGAATGTCATTGAAGAATTCAATAAAATAACTCTGGAAGTGTGATCAAATGCTATTCCAACAGGAAATGTCTATTCCTATTTTCAGGTTCTTAAGGCAGCTTAAAGAACCTGTCCAGATTTTGTAATGATCTGGTCCATAAGCTTTTAAAAAGGCAGGAAAAACACTTAATACTGATCTCCAGATGTGAAAAATTAAACATGCAGAAATTTATGCTGGAGATGTTTAGTTATTTTTTTCCCCCAACACGTCTCCGTATCTGCTTCTACAGAGATACATATTGTTAATTTAGCAAAACAAGTAAAATAATAAAGCAAAACTAAAAATGCTGTGATTTTTTTAGGGGTCTTTGTGTTATTTTATTTTTAGGAGACAGCAAACGTTTAACTCTTACCAACAAATTTCTGAGGCATAGAGCTCTTACGTTTGGCGACGTTACTTGCTAGTCTATCCAGCACGAGGGCTCTCTCTGACCCTATCTTGCACAGGTCTTCAGCCATTTCACTCTGGTTACTTTCGTCTTTTATGACTGAAATCAAATGACATCAGAAGGGTTAGGCAGGTTCCATTTTAATGGAACTTTTGTCTTAGATTATTGTTTGTCAGTCAATTTCTTTTAGCTGCCAAGCAGCCGGGCAAAGGAGCTCAGCATATGAGACACGGAACAGTTCTGACTCTCCGTAACAAATTCCCTCATGCTGATTAATCTATGTACATGCTCATGTTTTCCTCATTTAGGACACAAAAATGAGATAGCAACTGCAAGGTTTCTGCCTGTAAGTCACATAATCACTCCACCCTTGTTCTACAGCCACTCTGCATTTCAGTGAATAAATTAGGTCCTAATTTTATCCTGGACACAAAGCAGTTCATCTTTCCACTCTCCCACTAAAACCCCCTGCAATGTTCTTCTGCCTTTCTCCCAGTAAAACCCCCTATATGATAATTGCTTCCTCAGCAGGAAAAGTGGACAAACTTCTCAACACCAAAAGTGGAAGATGTATTTGCAAGCTACACCAACCCTTGTTTCCAGCTCCTTTTATCCCATAGCAAATATTTCAATGCTTCTTTGATGCTATTTTATCTTTAACAATTTTAATTGATAAAATCACACCCTCAGTGGAACACTTGATTTCCAATACTCAAACCTGTTTCCCAACCTCCTGCTGCTGCTGAGACTGTCGAATTAGAAGCTTAACTGTGAGGCTCTAGGAAAAGAAGACTATTTCACTTTCAGTATATTTTACTTCAGTACTTTCCTGCAGAAACAAAAGGGACGTATGAAAATGCACTGTCAAAACAATGACTGTCAAAATGGTACGGAAAGGTATTTCTGACTTCCAGCACTTAAGAGGAAAGTGAATGCACTGAGATCACAGCACAACTGTTTTGCTGGTGGGTTTTTTGTTTGTGGGGTTTGGGGTTTTTTTGTTTGTTTGTCAAGGGAGAAAAAGGGGTGGATTTTACTTTTATCTGCTGCTAAGATATGGACATTTTCCCTGAACTTTTGAGTTGCTATTAAAGGAAGACACAAAAGATTATTTTTATACTTTGATTCTTTGAGCTGTTTCAATTAAGTGCCCCACTCTGCTACATTTTTTCCTTCTGTGCCTGCTGAGAATTTGTTTTATCACTGGATTTACTGGTTCACAGGACCCATTAGTCTGGTAACTGGGTGTTTCTCAATAGCTGAGAACACATCGTTGCAATCCAATGTTATTCTGACCATATACCACAGCCATAAAAGGATGATTGTAAAAACTGTGTTGTTCCTGAAATATGAAATCAGGTCTGATGGATAACTGTGAGAAGCTGCTGAAGTGTCTTATTCAACAGTGCCCTGCAACCTAACTGAGAAGTTCATAGCTAGTTCTTGAGTCTTTGCTGAAGCAGTACATACAGCAGTGATAGTGATAGTGACTATGAAAATGCCACTGCCAATGACAGTTACATGGAGTTTCATGGAATTATATTCCAGCCCCATAGAACACTAAAGATTGTGACCAATGCTGGAAATGTGAAGAATTTAGTCATGAAGGTGCAGAAGAGTAAAGAATATTTATGGCACATAGCCACCATTGAATAACACCATCAGCATCTTGTGCTGACCAGGGCTTCCAGATACCTCAGGAAGAGAATTACAGAGTATGTTTTAAAGCAGACCTTCAACAGGGACACAAAAGACTGAATATTTAGTTAAAAGTTGAAGTGATCAAGAAATATCTGTTTAGGTTATAATAACATTCCTTTTCTAATCAGTTCAAGAGAGGGTGAGTCATGTACTCAACAGTTAAACTTTCAAGCTTCTTAAAGTGTTATTAAAAAAGAGAGCAAATTGAATAATGTACTAATCCCCAGTGCTTGCAACAGAAATCCTCTGAAGTTTCCTACCAAATGAGTAACTATGTCTCTAAAATTTGGTGCCAGTGAACTTCAAAAAAAAATTATTATTTCAAACAAAAATTCCCAGTGACGGAAGAATTGTAACTGACCCTTTAAAAACTTCAGAAACGACTTCTCCTGCTGTTTTATTTAGTCCATTAAGACTTCAGCACACTTCCATTCAACTCAGATGCAAAACTCCAGGTAATATTTCTAAGAGAAGAACTTCACATGGACAGTGAGATTATAGTCCTCTAAAATAAGATTTTTGCCATTAAATTTATCAGGTTCCAATTTTGTGTTATATTTCCTTCTCTTAAAGAGAGAAAACAAAAGTTAAAATGTAAGTACCATCTCCTGTTCCTCGTCTTACTCCCTTTTACTCTCTTTCCCTTATTTAAGTTCTTTCTCAATTACATTTGTTAGATTTACAAGCTGATGGAAAGCTTCTACAAGTTTAGCTTCTTTCTACTGACATTTTTTCTATGCATACTGCCAAAAGTATTTTAAAAATGCTGTAAAAAAAATTTTGCAGTGGCAGAATGTCAAATCAGATACTCTAGCAGATGTTTTTGTACCAGCTTTTTTTGAGGCTGGGGGTAAAAGGGGTCCGAATAATGACTCTAACAGATCCACATCACACCTTGAAATAGTTTAAGAACAGTGGTATTTTAGCTACATGCTTTTCTAGATATATCATAGAATATAGTAAAATTCACAGGACATCTACTTATTCTCAACTGTTCTTTCTACATTTTCATCATGCAAAATACTGGGAAAAATGCAGGAAATTTTCATTGTTTTAGTACTGTACAGAATTGATTTGTTAACTGAGGACTAAACTTCAAGTGTGAAGCCTTTGGCTGAATATGAGCTTTAAACCCTTTAGTTAATTTCATTTTTTTCTAATTTTCAAAACAGTCCTATTATGTCAAATGTAGACTATACAAGAACAAAAGAAGAATATACAAGAAGAAATATATATATTTTAATGCACATACAAGAAGTGATTATTTTGAAGCATTATTCAATTCCTCAAGTTTTTTTCTCACTGAGTTGTTAGATATATAGCTGTAAGTTAGTGCAAGCTATCCTGTCAGGATTTGATGTAAACAAGAGTCAGTTTCTAAAACAGTTTCATTTCTTATTAAAGTTTATGATTCCTGACATGAGTTTCATCTTATTAAGACTTTCATAGTAGTTCAGCTACTCATTCACATAGATTTTCAAATTCAGTGTGCAGGCACTTAAATTCATGTGCCAGACACTGAAGACTGAAATCCCAAACCAGAATATTTACTTCTAAATCCTGTTACCTCTTTGAGAAATAAGTATTGCTGCTTACTGTATATTATTACATTGAAATTTTCTATTCATATATTCTTCATCCCCTCAATAAAATTAGAAGGGGTGCTGCTTTAACATGCTGTCTCCAGAAGCATCTCAGTTATATTCACCGATATCATTATGTGCATATACTTTACATTATTTGATAGCATGTAAAAACATATCAGGTTCTGTACAGATATAAAATACTAAATGAAGCATCATTGTAAAGAGGGCAGAGAGAACTTTCAATTTTTTTGCCATTTGACAAACTAAATAACATATACTGACAGATTAAAAAGATATGCAGGAAATGGAACTTACTGGCTGTGTTTAAATTCCACCAGAGAAGCTGGATCTTCTCCATCTAAAACTGTACATGCAAGAGGACTTTGTATGGCTAATTACTGTGATAAATCCCATACAGGTCTTCTGGATCTTTGTTAAAAAATATAATCCAAGCCCCAACATCTGCTTGCTCTCTTTCTGGGCATATTTTTTTGATATTCTCCAATAAATGGACTTTACCTCCATTGTCACAGTAGTCTCAACACCTTACCTCCCCCAGTTTTCTTTCAAGGGGAAGCTTGGGAAGAAGGCTGTCAACAAATTTTTAGCTGTTCTGGACTGTTTCAAGTCAAACTGCCTAAATTAAATATCTCTTGCTTTATGTCCTCTTGCTTGGCAGAGTGAGATCAAAGCCAGATAGCTCATCCTTCTTAGATTAGTTAGTCCCAGTGGTCAAGTAAGCCCTTTAAGCTGTGCCTGGGAAGGGGAGGAGATGTGCAGCCTTATCTAGAACACTGGAATTAACTCTTTATTAAAAATACATCCACAAGTGTATTGCAATACAGGCCTCCAAGAGAAGGTAGTGAGGTGATGTAGCCATATTGTCTTGAGATGACAAACTGATGTTTTCCAGGCCTTGCAAGTGTTTTGCTACATGTTTGAATTGTACTTTGTTTTTTTATTTGAGCTAAACAAAGTGAAAAAACAGCCAAATATTTATCAAATAAAGAATAAATCCAGATACAGTATCATATATATGGGGGATATGTGTGACTCTCCAAAGCAAAATTGCCAAAACTGGTACTACCATTTTTTTGCACTCCTTTCTCTGTATTTATGCCAGCACAGCAGTATTCCCCAAATGGATGCTTTTATTACCTGGATAGATGCTGCTTGAGTGATTCATGTTTTGAAGGTAGTTATGGCAGCGTTCTTTATGTTCTTCCAAAGAGCTGCGCTGCTTGTAACTGCGACCACAGTATCCACACTTATGGGGTTTGCCAACTGGAGAAAACACAATTCATTATGAGATTCAGATGAGGCATTCAGCAGCATATTAACAATGGTAAGGACAAGAGACAAAAAGCCCACCCCAAAAATAAAGCCATGCTGTGGTGAAGGAAGATTTCCTTAATTTAAAAATCTAAGTGAAAAACAACTAATGGAAAACTGGTTGTATATCTTTACATCAATAGGCCAATTTTATGGGTCCTGCAAACTGATTTTAGATTATTCAGATCAGATAAAGACTGTGACATTAAATCTTTAAAAACAGCATCTGCACAGGTTAGAAACTGAGACACCTTCAAAAGTCTGGGAGCACTTTAGTGTCCAGTCACACAGAGACTACCAGTGGACAAACAGGTGGTGTAGGTAGAGACTTGCTTGGCTGGAGGTCAATTCTGGTACAAACATAACCAGCTCAACTCTTCTAAGACAATCTTAGATTTTGTGTGTTTTCTGCTTCTGGAAATTCAGGATAAATGGCATGAAAATTTATTTTCTATATTACACCAATCCAGATCTAGCTAGTTCTAGGAATTTTTCACCAACAATACTTTTCTGTGTATTGGACTTGAATTTTGACAAGACTGTCACTTTATATGTGATTTCACAATTTTAGATAGTTGCACTGTTTAATTTCTGAATTTTATTTACAGATTCTTAGGTGAAAATCAGTTTCAGACATCCAACTTGTTTTTTAATGCATTGGTGTCAGTTTGCCAATTGCTTGAACTAATCATTATCTATAATTTAGGTATTGTCTCTTTAACTATGGAATCCTCACAGTTTGTTGAGAGTGTCCAGGTGAGATTCCATATATATATATATGCATGAAAAGCTACATTTCAAATTGTGCATCCATGAAAATCAGTAACAAAAGGGAAAGGGAGAAAAAATTCTATTTAAAGTATGTGCCTTCCTCAATCAGGCTGGGGGAAAATAGGACAAATGTAAAATATTTTGGAAGTCTGCGATCAACTCTAAGGATCTCATTATTCAATACTGTATGCTAGAGAAGAATTTTCCTAACTTTTTTGAAGCACAAAAAATCGCTTTGAGAGCTCCCCTTCTGCCACCCAGAAGCCCAAACCAACTTTCACAAGTAATGTTACCAGTGTCAATTCCAGCAATGTGTATTGGAGGTCTCCCATCCAAATAGCAATTTGCATTTGCAGCTTAGCTTGGGAAACTAGTTGACACTCTGCTTTTAAAGGCACTTTGAATGTGCTAAATTGGTTTTACTTCACAGAAGGTATGTGACTGTGGCTTCTGTCAAACAATGAGACGTTCATGGTAATGGGAAAGTGCAGCTATTCAAAAGTATTTATTCATATCTCCATATTACTGTTGAAACAGACACTGAAAAAGTCCATGAGAGTCCTCTTTTGCGGAAGATTATTGTCTTTCTTTCTCCCACCCTCTGCCTTCTTCCCACTCTCTCCTTCAAGGTACTTGTAATAAAATGTGCAACAAATAACTTGCTAAATGCTGTAGGCAGTGTTCACTCCTCAGGCTGAAGATGAATACAAGACTGTGTTTCAACTTTATATTATCTCTAACCCTAAAGCATTCATCAGCTTAAGTCATGTTCGTACTTCCATGAAATGGATAACTCACACGAGGCTTGTAAGATGAAACTCTAATACAGAAACTTTGAATCAGCCAAGAAGTATGGGAAAGAACCCAGTTCTTCTGGTGAAGGGTCGTGAGTGTGATGTGTGTTTAGTCATTTCTTTGCTGCTAACACGCTGTGGCTAGTTCACAGGTTGGTTAACTCCAAAATGGGGCTACTCAACTCCTCAGGGTGAGAAGAGCTCTGAGGATTGGTGGCCACCCCCATCTCCTCAGTGGGTATGGTGCTAAGCAGCCCTGGTTATTCCCAAACCTTCACTTACCTGAGTGAGTCCTCAGGTGTCCCGTGAGGGCATCCCTGCGGCGGCAAGCGTAGTTACACAGGTGACACTTGAAGGGCTTTTCACCTGAGTGCAGCTTTATGTGGCGCAGGAGGTTGCCCTTCTGGGTAAAGGAGGCTCCACACTGATTGCACTGGAAAGGGCGTTCTCCTTTGGGAAGAAGGAGAAAATATGTGAGAACAAAAAAAAATCTTATGCAGTAACAAGAGAAAGATTTCAGGGAGAAAGTTGTTTTCTCACTGCTGCTCTGTGACTTCCACCAGCTGCAGGTTTGATATAACATGAGGCTTTCAGACTAAACCTGCCAGTTTCTTAATGCTTCACTGGCTGGGTCAATTTGATCTGAAAATCTAATTTTTTTTTTCTAAATCAGAATGGCACATCACAATGCAAATTCAAACTCATTTAAATAAAGTGACTGCAACATTTTGTGTTGAAGAGCCACTCTTCCTGATCAGCAGTTTTGGAATAAACCAATATCCAATTTTGCATGTTGTGGCATTTGGTGGGGTTTTTAATGTGGCTTTTTTCAAAGGGTCTTTAAAATATGCCACTGAAGCAGCAAAATAAAAAGGAAACTCATTAAAAATGCATTTCAGGATCACAAGTTCATTTCAGCGTTACATTCTTATATTTAAATGAAAGGCACTTCATTATAACAGTTATAATAACTTCTTTTCATTTACATTTTCCCTGTATTTTCCCTTTCAATTTCTTCTCCATTACCTGTCTGTCCCTAAGCAGCCAAATCAGGAAAGAGACAGAGAAAAGAGAGAAAGCTAGAGAGTAAAACCACAGAAGTTAAGACAGTGCAAAGGAAGCCCAGTACTTCCATGCCTAAATCCAAGCCCTTCTCTAGGTAAGGTATGAACAGAGGAGCTATGCAAATAGGCTCTGATGGTTTACACTTTGGACAGATGTAGAAAAACTTGAAGAGACATGGCCTTGATTTGTCTAAACTGGTGGCTGTTATCAAGCAAGTGAATCAAAGCCTTGGCAAAAATTAATATAGCTGTTGTTGGCTTTTTAGTGTTGTTTAAAATCAATATGATGTTGGTTTGGGTTTTTTTTTCTTGGTTTTTTTTTTTTTTTTAATTTAAGATGGATGAGGCCTTTTCTGAAATCAGTGGGAAATAAAATATGTTTCCAGTTGTACCAGACAGGAATAAAAGAAAAATTATACATGAGAGCATTCTGTCATCAAGAATTGCTTGTGCATGCCTGTTTCTGTACAGCCCTCAGCTAAGTCAAACTAGCCTTTTAAACACATTTGCTGAATTTTGCTTCTCTTAGGCATCAGTTCAATCTGTTGTAGCAATTATAGTGCATCAACATTAGAAACAGACCAAAGATGACCTGTTCATAGTTTTGATTTTTTTTTGTGTAACAATAAGATTGTATTTAAGATTTCAGTGCTGAAGTTAAAATACTATAAGGAAAAAAAATTAAACAATTTCTTCCTTCTCTCTCACTTAAATATCATGTATAATTTTGCACACCTAGGATGACCTTTTATGTGCACACATGTGCAGCATGATCTTTTTTGGCTTCTGGGTAATGCAGCAGAGCAGCTGAAGATCAGTTAGACAGCAGCACTGTTCCAAGCCAAAAATAGGAAAACTCTGCCATCAGGGCTGGCAGCTTTAGCATTTGGAAAACAGCAAAATGGATTCCCTTTATGGCAAGAAATTTTCACTGGTCAGTTTCAAGCAAAGCAGCATAGTGCCTATCAAGCCAAATGAGCTCACTTCTTTGTCTGTCAAGTAGCTCCATTCATCTTAACTATACTCACATCTGGTTTGGCTGGGTGGCATGCAAAAATGCCAGCATATGCCTTACAGGACTTTACAATGTACTTCATAGGGCATGCATGGTATGGTTAGGGAGAAAAGAAAACAGGTAAGTGTTTCTCTACTTAACTTCTTAGTCTTTCTTAATCTTTGGGGCAGTTACTGCAGAAAGTGCTTTTCAAAAATGGAATTAAATAGTAAATGGAAGAAGTCAGCTTGGCAAAGGGGACACATTCAGAAGAAATAGTTAATTCTTACTAAGTAGCTTTTCTAGCATGCATATCTGTTATTTTTACTCGGAGGACTGCAAGAAGACAAAACCAGAATCATAAAAGTACTCCAGGAATGAAATGTAAAGCAAAGTAAGAATGCAATGTATCTCTAGCCTACAGCTGTCCCAATTACAGTGAAGTTTTGCACTGGGTGAAAAAGACAGATGGAGCCTTTCAAACGAGACTGCTGCACACCAAATACTTCTACAGAACTTAAGAGTGGGATCATCTGATCTGTAAGGATGCCTGATCTCATGTTGCTGCAGAAAGGAAACAAAGTCACCAAAAGACCCTGAAACTATGTGTAGCTTGGGCTAGCCCTTAGCTATCCATGCTCTAATTACTGGGGTGAGGAATGCCTCCTTTATGAGCCCCGCAAAACTCCCAGACCTGCCAGGATGCTGACAGCGTCTGATGGAAGGTTACTGGGTGAGGTGATACCTCCAAAAATGAGGATGGAACAGGATGGAAAGATAAAATACATAATGACTCTTTTTCTAAACAGTCTTATTTTCTTCAGGTCTGAACAGTACATACCTGTCCTGGGCATGCAGCCATGACCAAATATAAGACCAGGAACAAAAACTGCAATGGGACTTTGATTCATTCAACCATTATCACCATTGCAGTGATTTGCAAGCCCTAGTAGGAGCTTGGGCCCTGGACCACTTAAACAGTAAATAATACTTTTAATCTTAATTCAAATATTTATAATTACTTAAACAATGACAAGATCACCTAACACTCAGAGAACTGCAGAGCTCTCTTTCTAAATAAATTTGAGACATTCCAAGTAACAAGATAACTGGTGACTTAGTGTACCGTATAAGGAGGCAATACATACACCTATGCACACACATACACAGATATGAATGTATATACAGATGTATGAACAGTGAGCAAGAGAAGCCTGAATATACCCTGGGGTTTCAGCATCAGGGAGCAGAAATTTCTTTCTTGTTTCAAGCTCTCCTTTTTCTTAAATACCAAACAAGACAGTGGCAAGCTGGAGCAAATGAATGTGCTGAAAGGGAAGGAGAGTGAGAAGTGTTGGGCATCTGTGAGTTGGGATTTTCTCTGCAGATGTAAGCAACAGGTAAGGTGCTAGGAAGCAGTCAGTGCAGTACAGCTGCCTGCAGACAGGAGAGGGCAGAAATATCAGGTGCTGCTTTGCATATCTGCACTTGGCAGGTGTATTCATTAAAAACAATTACATCTTTTATCAGGTCAGGCAGTCATTTTATTTTGGCACTTTAGTGTGCTAGAGTTTTGTTCACTTATCAAATATTTATTTAAGAAAACCTCACTGCATATGCAGGTTTTACATGAATTAACAGCAAAGTAATTCATTTGTGAGGTTTATTCCTTCACTGGGCATGTATTGAAATGGGCTTCGGCATACTCAGTTAAATGTCTGTAATAGTATATCACATTTTGACTTTAATTTTCACAGTGCAGCTGAAAGGAAAAGCAGTCACCACTGTTTCCCCATGATGTCTCTTTAATTTAAGCTATCAGCTCTGAACTTCCTCTCCTTTGCCAGCCCCTGAAAAACCACCTGAGCTCATTCAAAGGAGAGGAGCTGAAGATGAGGCAGGAGGGAAGGCAAAGGCATTCTTCCCATGGAAGGATCCAGGGACAAAACTTCACACCCTTCAGTTTTTTGAGTGTAAAATAAAGCACCTGTGGTGTGCTTCCACATTGAACCGCATTCCCTTACTAAAAAGAGGGTCTATCGGGCAAGGGAAGATCACTGCAAAGGGTGGAGAAATCTTTAAGTGACAATCCTTGTGTGGTAGCACCTCAAGCACCCTTGGCAGGCAAATGGGTCCCTCTGCCAGGCATGAGGTTCAGGGAGCAGAAGGTCTGTGCTGGGGAAATGACCTGGCACCCAGTGAGGTGACCCTGGGGATATTGTCACAGGGACCAGATAGCCCAGCTCATGCTCAAAGACAGTAGGTTGGATACCAAGGAGTTAATGAGAAACAAAGGCAGCTGTGCTCACCACCTCCCTTAAAGTCAGGGGTGTCCTCACACAGGCTATTCAGCCCTGGTGCAGACACTGACTTGGACCCTTCAGGAACCTGAAACAGCTCCTCTAATCCAGAAACTGTTTTTTTTTTTTGGTTTTTTTTTTTTTTTTTTTTTTTGTTTTTTTTTTTTTAACAAAAGAACAGTCTGCTTAAACAAGCACAAAGACTTCTACCTCTAGTGGCATTTCAAGTTGCAACATACTGTTTCAACCACTGCAGCATCCTCTTCAGCCCATGGGTCTGTTTAAAAGGCCTCACCTACCAGTAATTTTATGTGTTCATTTTATCAATTTTTAAAGAAAAGAAAAGAAAAGAAAAGAAAAGAAAAGAAAAGAAAAGAAAAGAAAAGAAAAGAAAAGAAAAGAAAAGAAAAGAAAAGAAAAAGAATCAACAAGCTCTTTGTTATATCTAAAAAAATAGGCTACAGCCTCTCTTCTGAGTGCTAGCTGTGGCTTTTCCAATAATGATCTGCTCTTCCCTGACAGAGGGATTTTTTACATAGAATTGAAGAGTACTTTGAAGCAGGCAATGTAACAGCGTTGCTTTTGAAAGCGAGGAACCCATGTTACAGATCACACACTTCCATAGCTTTAACAGACACAGTTACAGTGACAGACAGGAACACTGAGGGCAATGGAACACACTCCAGGGCTTTTCATGGATCCTCTCCATTAAATTCTGAATGCACTTTGTTAATCTCACTCTACTTAGTAATTCTGGGAAAGCTATTTAAGCAAGACTGTGAGGATATGGAGAAAGTATGTATTTATGTGTTTATTGGCACAATTATTTCATGAATGTAAGACAGATCATTCTTACCTTAAAAATATTTTAAAATTCCCTCTCATTGGAATATTCATGTAAAAGTGCCAAATCCACAATTTATTTTCAAAGCAACCTTTGTGAAACAACAGTACAGTTTTTCTCTTTTAGCTATGAATGACATTAGATTGGAAGCCTGATTTTTAGATTTCTTATATCAGGTAAGGTGAGACTCACTCTTTACTTTTTAATTTCTTTCAGCCTCTTCATTTTTGGCCCTCTTTGAGACTAATCAGAAAATTGAGGCAAGAATATTCACAGCACTGTATAATGAAATCCCTATGGAGCACGAAATCTTTACATGTCTATTTTAGCATCCCGGTGGAAACACTTTACTGCACATTTGACCTGTGACAATACTTGTTTTTACTTCATGCAACTCTAGACATGAAATGTAAGTATTTTTTACTAAATCTGTCAATACAGCTCTCTTAATTAGTACTTTTCCAATAATTTTCATAATCACTAATCCATAACAAGCTTTGCTGTTTTGTTGGAAACTCTACAGTTGGGTTAATTTCAGAGTTAGCTACAATTGGGTTTTTGTACTGCAGTTCTTAAAAATTTCTTAGAAATTAAAGTATACTTCTTTACTTTTCTCTTAAATTTGTTTTTTTTTATTGTTATGTTTTTTGTTTCAATCCAAACAAACAGCACAATTTCTAGCCCAATAGATGGACTTCCATGAAGAAGTCACAATTCATGTGCAGGCCAAAAGGATGTACCGAAATAACTGCATTCCAAAGGCTCACCAATGCTGCATTACCTTACAAGAGGCACATGTGTATGATACAGAAAATAAGTCTTAGTTACTAATGTGTGGCCAGTTCTTGTCAGCTACAGGAAAAACTATGGCAGGCCTTACCAGTGTGGCTTCGTTTGTGAACCATGAGCACATTGGGACCGATGCAAATTATCCCACAGATATCACATTTTAGCTTTCCGTTAGGAAGTCGAATGCCTCCAACTCCTGACAAAGCCTTGCTGCCTGGGCCATTGTGTGAGCCATTCATTTTCTCTCCTGCGGCATCAAGCATTCGTAAATCCTCTGCACATTCTTCCCCATTCATTTCACAGGCACGCCCATTCTCTTCATCACTCTGAGTCTCTATTTTAATATTACCGGCTGAAAGAAACAATACAGGATGCCACTCAGTTTGGTTACAGAACAAATAATGTGGCAAAGCAACAATCACATAAAAGGAGTTAACTTCTAAACAGCAGGTACAATATCACTAAATAACAAATGCTATGACCTCAACTATAATTCTATGGGCAATGTGATGAGTTTGTAACACATGGAGCAATAAACAATGAATATCAGTAAAACAAATACAAGGCATTCAGGGAGCTGGGAACCTAAACAATATTACAAGTCTGTTTCTAGGTCGCTTTGAGACTTTTGTGTTTGTAGCTTTCATTCTGACAATCAGGATAATTGGAATGAAAGTTAAAATTATTCCACTTCATAGGGATTTGTCCAAAACAATTGTGAAAGCAAGTAACTCAACTCAATGGAAAAAAATGAACAGAAAATGCAACATTCTCCATTTGGCAGGAAGATTCCAAGGGTTGTACTGAATCAAAATTTTTGGTTTGCAGTTCTATGGAGTAAACAGTGACAATTGGAAAGCAGAGTAGGGAAGGATGGAAGGAAGAATTTGAGGAAATTATAAGAGCAACAGTTGTGTTTCTAGGACAGAAGGGTTAGGATTGCTGAGTAATAGGATACAATTAGAGTACGAAGCTATGATTAAAAATCATTCAAATTAAAAAGATGCCTGAAAAAACTGTTATTACTTTATTGAATAATTTTTTTTTTGTTGTAATCCCATAGATGACAATTGCTTGCAGCCAGAAGAATTTAAGTGTAAATTTGCCATAACCTCACAACATACGATAACATAGAGGCTAGCAAATTTCATCTGATATGAACACAGCAGACTCTACCATTAAGGAAAAGGGTCAAGATTCAGGCAAGTTCATGCCAGTATTCATTCCTCTTCTACCCACAGGACTGAATGATGTTTTGTGTAGAAAAAAATAATCTTTGCTATTATTTCCCTCTTTTCTAATGTGGTGATTTTGGTGAAAAAATACTTATTCATTAGGCTGAAAAAGACCGTTTCATTGCTCAAAGTCTTACTTTCCATATAGTAAAAAACCCTCTACCTTCATCCTACCCCACCTGAAAAAAAGAAAGCATTTATTTCAGTAGATAGTTAAGATGGTGAGGGACCTGTTTCATCCAATAAAGTCCAGGTTTTTTCCTTCTGTGGAACAACATTTTTATGGTAACCTCATTCAAAAGTGCAATAAGCTATGGGCAATAATTACCTCAAGAGACTGAAAGACTTTGATACCCCTTTGAAATGGAGAGGATTGACAAGCTCTTCTCTGATACATCCTGCAACCTCACAGGTGTCCCAGAAGGACTGCATGGATGTAACTGACAAGAGTATCTGACTCAAAATCCTACTGGGAAACAGAAACCTAAAGGTGTTCACATGTACGAATACTGCTTGACAGGACACCTCTTAAAAAGTCTACCAATCTAGGTATTTTAATGATTTTTCAATTATTGCATTTTTAATAGAAATCATATGCAAAACAGAATAAGAGCATATAATAAATAGCAGTTTTCCTTTAAAATGTATGTTCTAAAAAGGGGAATAATTTAGTGATAGATAAAAAAAAAAATCAATGACCAAACAATGACTTAAAAAGGTGGCATGACTGGTTAAACAGAAGTGATTCTGCAAATTTTATGGGCTACAAGCTCATATTGCTGTTTTTTCACATAGCAAATAGAAGAAATAGGAGTATTTGGCTTGAGTATATGACAAGATTTTCCACAATTTGCATGTAATTTTTTTCCTTTCAGTTATAAGAATAATAAATATATATTTATACTAAACAATGATAGGCTCCTTGCCTGCCAGGAATTTGGAGAAGGTGGCTTTTGAAGCAGATTTTCTGCTACAAAACACAAATAAACAAAACAAAAAGATCAGACTACTTAAATGCATGCAGAAAAACATACATACTCAGAAATAAAATGGCACAAACAAAAATCATAAAAGTAGGAACTAGATGGAAATGCTCTGTAGTGAACTGAGTTTCAGTATACTTACTGGAAAAGGATTTGGGAATTATTGCATGAAAGTCCCTAAAGCCTTCCGCCTCGTATGCAGCTGCAATAAAGAAGGCAAACAGGATGCTGGTTTGTGGTACTGCTAGCAGTAAATGTAAAAGAAGATGGCACTATTGCTATAAGAAAAATACCTAGGAGAAAGACAAAACTATCATCACAGAAGCAACATAAACAGTTTAGGATGAAGGAGGAACAGGAGAAGGACAGCTGGCAGGGGAATCCTGACTTGTCTAGAACAATTCCCATTTGCGAAAATGCCCTTTTCTTCCAAAGCAGCCAATAAGTTTTATCATGTTATCTAGAAGCATAATGTGCTCTTGGGTATTCCCCTTGCTTGAGCATTAATTCCTGTTGAAGTTGGGAGGAACTCTTGCTTATGTGTCTCAAAAGGGTCAATGCAGGCCCCTACAGTGCAGCTTCCTCAGAAATTATTTTTTGTTAATATGTCCTCTTTCTGTGACAGAAATTGTCACAGAAAAATTGCACATTCTTGTTTCTAGTCTCTGAAATTATAAAAAGTGAAATTATATTGTTTTCTTCTCATGCCTGCTGATCTTATGCAATGGAAGGAGTTCAGGTTTACATATATATGTATTTATTACTGTGTATATTGGCATATTTCTGGTTTGTATTTCTAAGGATTGTCCTCAAAATGTTGACAAAAAAATTGACAAAAAACAGATGCAGATACAGGTAATGCTGGAGTTCATTACTTGACATAAGCAATGACAGGGATATTGATGCAGCCAATATTCACTGAAGCTCTCTACAGCTGTGTCCTGGACTGCTGCAGCTGTAGTGCTCAATGAATGTTCCTGTGCAGACAAGGCTGAGTATCCAGGATGTGCACCCATTTGGCAGTGCAGCTCATGACAGGGGCTCAGTTCATGTGCAGAGTTCACTTTGCCAGTGAGAGCTGATGGACATTGAGGGCAGCTGACTCACCCTGGGTCCTCACAGAAAATTTATAGGTTTAATTAACAAAAAAAAATAAATAAAAAAAAATCTCTCCCTGTTCAAACGTAGTACTTCTTGCAAATCTGTCTGCAATACAAGAACTAGTGAAAAGAGCCCCACTGATACAGGAGATACAACAGGAGAGAGAAATAACTTCTGTAGAAATGCTAAGGACTTTTATTAAATCTGAATAATAGGGAAAGCAGGATATACTTATTTTTGTTCTCCCCATGGGGTTTCCTACTGGAAATAAAAACCATCAGTGTCTTCTACTTTTGTGAGAGTGATTCCTATCCCTCCCTTTTTAAGTGGAGAAATCACTTATGGAGCAACAATGATGTGATGCGCACTGATTAAGAATATAATGAGACTTTGTACTGGTTTCTGAAACTGTTAACCAATATAATTTTTGTAGAAATTACTTCTGTGGACATCCATAGCTATGTGCACACATATGCAGACATTAATTAGCTTTAAAATAACACGTAATAACTTCTCATTGGTTCTTCTAACACCATTAAGAAATTACTCATTAATTAATTTACTTCAATTGGGTTGGAATTGACCTTAGAAGGCTCTCTATTTCAATCCCTTTGTACACATTACCCCAGCTCAGGGGTGTTTAATACAAACTCTTTTTTCTATGGAAGGAGTGCAGAGTTTTTTTATGTCACTGAACTGACAGCTTCCCCCCACTCCTTTTTTACCTTTCCAGAGTGTGGAAAAACTACCCAAAAGCAGGGCACTGGCTGAGTCCCTGGTGCTCTCTTATGTTTACTGGGAATTTCACTTGGGATTTTCTTAAGAGCATTTAAAATTAATGTTAAAACATCTGTTCTCTATTCTACGGCTAAAGGTGATTTACACAAGTCTTAGAAAAAAATAAATTGGTATGCCAAAGGGGAGAGAGGTAATGATATCATTTATCACTGAAGGACAGTATTGCTGGCTCTGCATCAGACTTGGGCCAGGGCAATCAGGAAAGCAGGATGGTATGAGAGCACACAGCGTCACACTTCCCTGGAAAGAGCCGAGCAACATGGAAATGGAAGGGAGGTGTTTTGCAATGAGTGAAAGGGTTAATAGTAAGCAGAAAGGAGAAAACAAACAGACCTCCTGGGAAACTGGACGTAGAAGGTGGCTTTCGAAGGACAGAGAAATAGGCAGCTGGAAAAAAGATGCATGGGAACAATTAGTAATTAGTTCTCAATTCACTACCAATTTACCTTCTCTTTTAGCTATGGGACTCCCTCCCAGCTGTAAAATCCTTTAAGTTTTGTGAAACTTTGACATTGGCATAGGTCTAAGTACCTGGGCCATAATTCCATTTGGAAGGGGGCATTCACCTCCAAGTCATATTGTTCTCCAGTGGGATTTTTGAAGAAGCAAAAAAGCATAAGAACTGGCTGTCAAAAGTAATTAAAAAGTAACAGAGAAAGACAAATCATACTGAAGCTTCTGAGGCATTTAAGCAATAGTTGCCTTACACTCTTTGATTTTTAATGGGATTTGACCTTTTATCCCAGTAAGTACTAAACTGCATCTTGTGGCATATACCTGCCTTTTAGAACTTATCCTTCAGACTCTCTTTGAAAATAACCCAAATAATTTGGTTTTGTGTCATGCAATGTCTTGTTTGTACATTGTAACCGAGAGCAGAGAAAGATCTCTCTTCAAGTGTCAGCAAACAGTTTGGGTACATGTAATTTTTTGTTTTCATGTCTCACTTGTTATTCCAACACAACTCAGAAGTATTTTGTTGATATTAGTTGATGCTTAAATGGTAGCTTTAAAATCCAAATGTTCTCATAAAGACACCATAACTATTCAACCAGCAATCATACATGACTGATTTGAACAGTACCTTATCACTGTAACTGCGAGAAAAAAAAAACTTTAACACAGACCTTTCAAACAAATTATAGAAAATGTTTTTAAAGAGGCAGAATAAGATGAAGAAACCCCACTGATCAGGCCAAAAAAAATCACCTCAGCATGCCAACATGCGTCAATAAATGCAGACAGGATCTCCTCTTGTTTACATAGGTAATCAGAAAACAGAATATTGTCAGCAATTCCACCTGTTATTTCTGATATAAGACATAACAGCTATTCTGTTTTGTATCAGCATATGAAAATTCTAGCACTTGGCTTTATGCACTGCACTGAAATCCTTCCCCCTTTCCTTTTAACATCATGGTCATTTGCTGTGGTGTCAGTTCTGTTCTCACCCCACAAGAGCACTGCAGGTGGAGGATGCCATTCTCAGAAATGAAAGTAGTTTTTCCACAGAATATTCAAGGAGTCATTTTTCACCGCCAGCCTTGACAACAAACAACGAAGACCAATTCTTTAACTTAAATTATGTTTCCATTAATAGCATCTTTCCCTTATGAGCTCTCAAGTGACAAGAAGAATTGTGTAGGTGTGAAAAATGACAACAAAAGATCTGGGCAGAGGAGCCATAATGCAATGCCTTGAGCTCCTCAGATGACACAATAGAACACAGATGGGACTGATCAAACTAACTGGTAATTTAGCTACAGACAAAGCAAATGCACCCAAGTGCCCCTAAAAATTACTTTTCTGCTCCCTCCTTTTTACATATAGCACTGCATTGGCCAGTTAATCAAGTGTCTATGGTGTCTCTCTGTGGAAAATGCTGAAAATTAGGGCATTTTCAAAGGGAAACAAAAATAACAGAAGGAAGAGTAGTAGCAGGAACTGCTGGGACACACCTGCAGGTAGTGAGGCTGGTGCTGACGGATAAGGAGATCCTCCCTGCAGGGTCCATGCTGCTTCCTTTGACTCCAAGTGCCAATCAGCCCTTGGCAGCCAATTTCTTCCCTACTCTAATTCTGGCTTTCAATCAAATGGATACTATTCCACAAACACAGGCATCCACAGATAAGCTATCTCCCATGGGACAACTGGTGTGAGGAGCTCCACCCATGTCATCGCCCATGACTGCTGCTTCTCCCTGCTGCTGTCTGGGGGAGGTACCCACCCCATGTGCCAGCGCCAGCACCTGACATCATGCACAGCCTGTCCTCAGCAGAAGGGAGCAGGGAACTGTGCTTCACTGCATTGCAAAGCATATCAACATGTTTTTCTAGGAGCTGCAGTGAAATCAAACTATATGGAATCAATCAACAAAAAAAAACCAACAATGTCCTCTCTAGGTACAAAAGTGGCTTTTGCTCTATTGTTCATTCTCCCACTAGTCTCCTGTTAGTTACCTACAGGAATTTTCTACAGGACCAGCAAAGACACATTGGTTAGAGACAGATTCAAATAATGTCCTCAAATATATACTTGATACGTGCCTTTTATACACCTTTCTAAATTTGTGTTTCAGTAGGAAATGATCTGTAACTAGACCAAGGGGCTGGTCTAGTTCATATTTCTTGTCTTTGTTGTGACATTTCCTGGTACATTTTGTACTGGATTCAAGTTATTTTTCCAAAGGACAGTTAACTACCTGGCTGCTCAGTGTTCATCATCTGAACTGCAAGTGAAATTAAATTTTAAATGCAAGAGAAAGAGCACTGTAAGGAAATGCCGTACTAAACTCTCAAGTGTTACATGTATATGTAATCCATGCTTCCTATATTGGATATGCTCTGCATCTTTTACTGGCTGCATGATGGAGAAACTAAGGCAACTGAAGCAGGTTTGCTGGTTACAGACTTTATTGACACTTCTCTGCTTTGAGAACTAAGCTGGGAACACGTTCGAGCAGGAGACGAAGATTTGCTGACAAATGATAACAAGAACAGCACTTTTCATCCTCAAATTTTTTGTCTCTTCTGCTTTCACCAGATTTTTTTAATATAGACATTAAAGGATGAGGGAGTAGTAAGTGGGCCCTTAAAATTTTTTAAAAATTTTAAAAAAAGCAAAGTAGCCTTAAGTAATAACACATAACAGTGAGATAAAACACTACTGTACTTGAAAACATTCTCAACTCACACAGGTGTGTCTGTGAATAGACATGTGCTGAGACTGGAACCTCTGAAGCTGCATTCTCCAAAAAGACTACAGCTACAATCATTGTGGCTTATGCTCTTCCCCACACAGCAACAGCTATCCAAGAAAAACAAAGCCTCAGATATATGATATACTATCATTTATAAGATATTTTTCCTTCTCTAATCCTTCCATAAAGCATGCTTTAGTGAAAGTCATGGGTATTAACCAATCTTCAACTAATGCAACAAAATTCTAGCTAAAGGTCATCGCACGTGGCAGCTGGGAGAACATGGAGTATGCACCTGCAAAGATTAATGCTTTGGAGAAGAGGAATTATTACATTAAGATTCAACAGGCAGACCAGAAGCTCCACAAAGATGGAAGAGACAGCCAGGCTCTTCCATGAAGACATGCTGTCAATGGCTGGAAGTTGTCCTTGACTGGGAGTTACTGTGGGGATCCCATAACAAGACTAAGGGCTTAAAAACTGTAGAAACATGATTAAAACCAGACAAGATGATCAGTTGCATATAAATAATGTGAACTGGAATTAGAGGGGGAGTTTTAAACTTGCTTGACCAAGAGAAAAGCCTGTGAAATCTGAACACACGGAGAAGGTATTGGTTGGGTACCAGACGAAGGCAACAGTCACTGCCCTGAGGAACAAAACTACCACTTAGGAGAAATGAAGTGTCCTCGGTTCTTTGGTTCAGGGAAAGTCAGGGAGGTGAACTATTTTGTATATCACTTCAGAGAACCTAAATTTTCTTTGCCCTGGATGCAAAGTTATCCCTTCTTTGCAAACCCTCCCCTTTCCATGTACCAGTTCAGTGAGCTGGTACAGCTTACACATGGTTATTTTTGTGCCTGGAATGGCACAGAGCTACCGTGGCTCAGGGTCAGGCCCTTGCAAGTCCATCCATGTTAACGAGTCCATGCATGTTAACAATGCACTGTGCCTTCACTATCAGTGAACGGACGCAGGGACTTTTCCAGGGACCATTCATCTACCACGATGATGCTTTGAGCAACATTTCACCCATATGTACATAGTTCCCCATAGCTGTCAAGTAGTCAGTAGATCTAAATTTAGACCAAGCAGCTGTGTTTAGGTTTGGGGAGGTGCCTTTGGGTGTCATGCCAAAGCTGTGCACTGTCTATGTCCTCTTTTGAGAAGAGGTCAGAGGATGAAATGGAGAGGAACCCAGATATTTCAGCACTTGAGAGGGAATACAGTACAAAAATTTTATTTTATTGCCTGTTCTAATTGCTGAGTTGAGTCTTCAGTGCCCTCCTCATCTGTCATAGGATGAAAAACCCCCAGGGATATTGAAAGTTTATTTTAGACTAAAGCAAATAAAATACAGTCATCACATTATGAGTGATAAAGTAGATGTTCTCTCTGAGAACTGTGCAAAGAAGTTGATGCTGAGTTATGAAGCCTGCTTTAGCTCTGTTAATCCTCAGTTATTGTTCCAGATGCTATTGAAGATTCTTATTTTTGGGTTTTAGAAATTTTATGAGAAAGTTTTGCAAGTTTTGCTGTTTACTTGATTAGAGTGTACTCAACATTCCAGAAAAAGGAAATCCTAATCTATATCTTCTGGGGAAAAAGAAAAAAAAAATTCTGCAGAAATCTCAAAGAAATTCTCTGGATATGGACATACCTGATAGCTCCTGAGAGGAAAAATGTCAGGACAATATAAATTCTTTCCCACTGTGTATCACAGAAAATGCTTTACTACAGGGACCTGTATTCCCTCTCTGGCAATCAGTCCTTTATGTTGAAATGGCAAGAAACCCCAAATGATGCTTCCAGACTCTCAAGCACTCAGAGATCTGGATTATTCTACAAGCTCAGTTTGTAGAGTACATATTTTTAAGAAACGTCTTTCCTCATTTCTTGACCATTTTTCATGCTTCCAGTTTTCTTGCTTTTACCTCAGGAAAAACAAGCACACCTACTCCTTTGTGAAAAGAATCTATCCTTAACCACACTGGTGCTATAAGTCATCCCTGACATTAGATGTCTCTTCTGTGAGGAATACAACAATTGCAAAGTTGAATACTGTTTTATTTGGTCTTTGAGTGCAGTTCTAAGAGAAAAACCTATATTTCACTAGCTTTCTGCAAAATCTGAAGGAGATAATATTTTAAAAAGTTCCATTCCTCAGAAAGATGTGGAGAAAAATATGTCAGAAGTTAAGGTGGAATAATTAATATATAAAAGATATTACAGCATCCAACCTGAACTTCTTAACTCTGATCTGCAATCACACCTCAGATGTGATTTGAAACCACTGAATTTAGGCGTCTCTACTGAAATGTGTCTCCAAAACCAGAATGCTGCAGAGTTGAAGTTTAGCTGACTTTCTGGTGCAGGTATCACCATGCTTCCAGAAGAGAGAGGCAATCCACTCAGGTGCAGCTTCTTAAACCTATGAACAATTCTTCAGCAATATCTAAGGCTAGTGAGTGTAAAAGGTGTTTTCAAATTATTTTACCTCTGTTGAATTAGTTATCTGACATTTGAAATTCTCTGGAAACGCAGTAAAGATCACAATCTTCAGACAGTCACAATCACCATGCTGGGTATCTTACATAAAAATGCATTTTCTTAATTTGGATAGAACAAAAAATCATCCAAGCCAACACCTTGGTGGCAGAACTTCAAGGGACAAGCCTTTCAAAACAATAGTTTTTAAACTGAACCGTCTCCAATAGCTCCAGTTACTCAACTAAACTCTGACAATGACCCCAAAACTATTATGAACATTAGAAACTTATATAACTCAGACCACAGAAATTATCCCATCAAACCCCTTATTTCTGGATGAGGTATAGAACAGAATAATCCACTATGGTCTAATTAGTGTTCAAACACTCTTCCAGTCATTTCAATAGGCCTACCAATTACTTTAACATTTGTCTATCAGGAAAAGATTTTTACAAAAGCAACTAACATTTTGAGGCACCCCAACTTCAGATACTAAGGAAACTAGATTATCAGAAAGCAGATCACCCTGGAAAAGGCTGATCCACTAAGAAATCAGACCACTGTCTCAAGCTCCATATCTGAATCATGGGTATCCAGTCATCTCAGAAGCTTCCTCTGTTTAGCTTGCCTGTGCAGGCAGGCATTGGTTACCTCCTCACAAACTCTGATATAACCTGCAAATTGATCAGTAGTGCAGTAATTAACAAAAAGGATATGTATTGGCATTTCAAATTCCAGAGATGGTTGAGCTATTGCTTTTCAATCTGCAGCAGAGACTGTGAAATCCTTGGTCCACTGCAGCACCACACAGACTGGAAGCAACTGTGTGGCATTGCAGAGCAATTTTGTAATATCAAAATTTTCTGGGACCTTAAATCTCTTTGACTTTTAGTAATATTCAGATTTTTTAGACAACCTGAGCTTAGTGTGGTGGGGGACTGGGGGGAGTGGAGAAAAAGTAAGCCCACAATGAGAATGATGAGAATGCTGGAACTTGAGTCCAATTCCAGCCATAGCTGAGAAGTTATTACAGCTTCCCCCTTGTCCCCTTGGCTTAAGAGGAAACCTTTACCTGATGTTCCTCTAGCTCCTTCCACAAAGAGCAGCCTGGACATATTTCCTCCATATCCACAGTTGTATATCTCCTTAGCATCTGTCATGGCCTAGAAGTTTGGGTCAACTCCTACACCAGTTGCTGTAATGTCATTTTAAATCACCCATGTTGGAAGGTTTCTAGGAGACCACAGACATTAAAAAGGGAAGGGAAGGGAAGGGAAGGGAAGGGAAGGGAAGGGAAGGGAAGGGAAGGGAAGGGAAGGGAAGGGAAGGGAAGGGAAGGGAAGGGAAGGGAAGGGAAGGGAAGGGAAGGGAAGGGAAGGGAAGGGAAGGGAAGGGAAGGGAAGGGAAGGGAAGGGAAGGGAAGGGAAGGGAAGGGAAGGGAAGGGAAGGGAAGGGAAGGGAAGGGAAGGGAAGGGAAGGGAAGGGAAGGGAAGGGAAGGGAGGGGAGGGGAGGGGAGGGGAGGGGAGGGGAGGGGAAGGGAAGGGAAGGGAAGGGAAGGGAAGGGAAGGGAAGGGAAGGGAAGGGAAGGGAAGGGAAGGGAAGGGAAGGGAAGGGAAGGGAAGGGAAGGGAAGGGAAGGGAAGGGAAGGGAAGGGAAGGGAAGGGAAGGGAAGGGAAGGGAAGGGAAGGGAAGGGAAGGGAAGGGAAGGGAAGGGAAGGGAAGGGAAGGGAAGGGAAGGGAAGGGAAGGGAAGGGAAGGGAAGGGAAGGGAAGGGAAGGGAAGGGAAGGGAAGGGAAGGGAAGGGAAGGGAAGGGAAGGGAAGGGAAGGGAAGGGAAGGGAAGGGAAGGGAAGGGAAGGGAAGGGAAGGGAAGGGAAGGGAAGGGAAGGGAAGGGAAGGGAAGGGAAGGGAAGGGAAGGGAAGGGAAGGGAAGGGAAGGGAAGGGAAGCTCTTACTAATGGGTGCCCTAGGAAGCAGCTAGAGAAAGTTCTTGGAAGTCCTTGGGAGTGAGTTTTTCCAGCTGTCTGACATCTCAAGAGAACTACAGTATCTCATTTTCAACCACCTTATCTTCCAAAGGTTTACTTCACATACAGACATGGGCCCTAAGAATAGTTTTTCTTTTGAGGTTCTATTATTTATTGTTGTTTCTAAAGGACAGCTTTAAGAACTATGCACAGGACAGGTCTAGATCTCTGTTCAGCTTTCATCTCTACAGACAAGTTCAAAAACACATCATGGCTATACCTCCTCTGTTGCAGCAGTATTGGGGAGGCCCCTACACTGGTACTGCCTGCATGTCTCCTTTGCATTCAAGGACACAGTGATGGTTCAGTTTGGGATTAGCTTTAACTATATGCAAAACTATTATCTCAAGTTACCAAGCAGGAAACTTTCTGACTTTTTGTCATTTCTCTTCCCTATTTGTGAATCTCTCCCTTCCTTCACCAGCTAGGCACTCCTGCCTCTCCACTCGGATCTGCTTCTTTGCATTCCTGGAGGTGAAACAAAAGAGCTGCAGCTGTGACACTGCAGATTATGTGTCACATTGTAACATTTCCACATCCTCCTCACTCTGTTATAAAAGTACTCTAAGAGGAAGAAGGGTAAATAATGAAATATAGGAAAGCAGGAAAAGAGGAAGCAGCCAAAAGACAGCAGCCCAACTGAAATGCTAAGAATTATGGAGAAGTGACAGAAAGGGAAGCATAGACCAGGAATTATACTTAATGGCTTAGCAGAAAAAAAAAATAAAAATAGCATAAAAAGAAAATAGAGAGATTTAGCCCTTTTTGCCCTTCCACTAATCTTCCAGGTGACTATTCCTCTCTGACATTCACTCACATGACATGTATTCCCTACTTGAAGACAGACACCAAACTCTGGTGCTCTGTGTGTAGCTCAACTCCTCTAAAACTGAACTAACCACCAGCCCATTCCTTACCTTCATACCAAAGGCACAATTAGGCAATGATCTTTTTTGCTGAAGGCAGCTGAGGGGGACAGAGATGGAAGAGTACAGAGGGAAATTAGCTAAAGCAGAGTAGGGATTGCCTAACTAGGCAATCCTGCCTGGCTGGCAGTGGATGGAGCAGACGACTTAGGAAGTCCTTCCACTGAGATCATGTGTCCCACTTGTTCAGAATGAAACTTGGCTGGAGCAGAAAGTGTTTGAAATTCACATGAAGAATTTTCTCTTCTTCATTTCCAGGCAAAATAGATACAAAACATAACACGGACTTCTTTAAGAACAGAGTGGGAACACTGGCTTTTTACACTCTTCAATATCTTGGGGACTTTTCAGCAAGAATTTGTCTGATAAAGAGCTAAGTAGAAAGCAAAAATGTGAGAAATGACCCTTTATAAATATCACAACACTAACAGTTATGCATAATTTTGGAGTCAAGCTCCAGTTTTTGTCTTATCTGTTGGCTAACTGAATTTTGTAGTTTCTCAGGAAGATAGTGGTGAAATCCTGCATGTAAATAAAGACAGGAGTATTACACAAAGGTATACTGTGGTATATTTATCTCTTCATCACTCCATGAAAGCTACCTTATTGGAAGAACTGTCAAAATCATTTGGGGCTATTCCCCAAAAAAAGAGGCTGTCAGGAGGTAATAAGAAATGAGTTTTAGTAAGGCTTCATTTTCTTTGAAATAGTCTTGAAGAGAATATCAGGAGGTTCAGCTCTTCTTCCTGCCATTTATCTGTAAATTAGAAAATATCCTCTGGGTCACTTCAGCAGTGTTAAGTTCTTCAGCTAAAGTCATTGCAATTTGGAATGTGTGGGACCTTCTACCTGCCTAGGAAGGAGTTAGCACTATCCTCCAGTGAATGGCAACAGTCCCTGAGATGGGATCACTGTTGGAGACCTGCACTTCATGTCCCATCTTGCAGCTGTGACTGCTTTCCCAGTTCCCTACAGGTACAGCACCAGTACCTCTAGTCTACAAGGGCAGAGTTTATACAGTGCACTGTTCATGTAGGGCTGGCAGTGACCAAGCTGTGCAGTACCCAGTACATTTATGTGAGAGGAACTATGACCACTGTGAAAGTTTCACCTAGCTTGTCATATCCTGCCTACTATAGACATGGGCTTCTGTTTATTGCAGATTTGAGGGACATGACCTTGCTTTCTTCTGGCTTTACTGGTCCTGATCTGGTTTTCACTTCAATGGAGGCCCTCTTGATATAGTTCAGCATTTCCAAGGATAAAATTCAGTCATGCAGCAGTTCAATAAAAAGAATGGTTTTTTTTAAATCAAATGAGCATAATAAAAGAGAACATAGATATGGATGTTCTCCATGGGAAATTGATGTAATTTTTCTATTTGACTTTGGATGAGAAATGTAAATCAAAAGAAACATAAATAGAATCATTTTAGGCCAATCCAGTCATAATATTACTTACTGTTGAACCAGAACGCTTGGAAACAGCTAAACATTGGGCTCCACTGCAACCCTAGCCATAGGGAAAGGCACAAGTAGTTTGGTTAAGGAACAATACCACAAGGGGATTTTTATGCTGACGTAAACTTGGAAAAAAGAGAACATTAAATAGCAATAGAAATGGGCAATACTTGATCCAGAGCTATTCTCAGTTTCTCACTAATTATTAATAGTATTTATTCTCTAATACTCCTCATTCTCACACTCAGTGTTCTACTGCTTCAACATGCAGAGAATTTGATAACAAACAAAATTTTACAGCCTGAAATGGGGGCAAGGCACTGGATGCAGACTAAGGAAATCTAGGTTTAATTCCTAGCTTAGCCACAGACTTCCTGTGTGGCCATGGGAAAGGCATTTAATCCATCATGTGCCCTTACTTCCCTATCTGTACATTTTTCAATTCTTTTTAAATGGGGATAAGACAGTTGGTTTTTTCTTTTTTTTTTTTTTTTTTTTTTTTTTTTTTTAATGGGGAACTCAAAAGCCATTTTGCTGCTTAGAGTGGTTCCTATATTCAGGTAAATGCCTCTCAAGTGTCCTAACACATAAAGCTGAAATCTGGCCACCCTCCTGGTATGCATTCAACAGAAGACTAGGGACCATAGAGCAGGTAGAAGCTGTAGCTCAAAGAAATTGTATAACTTAGGTATTTGTGAAAATGTTATTCATAGTCTGTGATGCATCCTACAGAATTATACAAAAGTAGAATTACTGTCCAGTCTCATAAACCTTGGTTCTACCCATAAAATACTGGATATCAAATACTTGGAGCCTTCTGCCAGCTCTCTTATCCAGGATTGTTCAAGGCCAAAAAATAAACTTTTTCTTCCTCAGACTGATGCAGAAGCAGGAAAGAAATTTATTTTTCCTCATCTGACTTTTTCCCATGTTATCACTCTGTTTCAAGACAGATGTAAAATCCCAAAGGCAACTACCTCAAGCTAATTAATAATAAGCTATTTAATAGCCAAAGCAGTTTTTAATTATCCTCCACACTGAAGACAGCATGGCAAAATAATCAGTGGTCTGAGACAGGAGAGAAGAGAGGGGCTCAGACTGTACCTCTTGTGTGGGAAATGACCTAAAACTGAAAACTATGTCATCTTCAGTTCAGCTGCATAGGGCTTCTCATACATGTTCAGTTATGAGACGTGAAATCTCACTCCAAAACTAAATTGCTAGAGTATTTTTCTTAAATGCAAAAGATCTTCAGAAACATCTCAGCAAAAAGAAAAGTCTGGGCCAGAGTATGGATTTTATATCCTGAAATTTGAGCTTATGTCCCTACTTTATCTTCAGTTGCCCAGCTGCCCAAGACCAGCCTCACTCACTATTGTCACATCAGCACCAGACTGGAATTTCACTCACTGTGCTTGTACAACCCAGGATTTCTGCCTTTCAAAATCAGGCATAGAGCTTGGAATCAGGTCTCCTCTTTTTCCAGAAGTCCAAGTGATACAGTACACTGCTCCTCTGTACTAAGATCTAGACTAATTAGAAGTCAGGAAACAAATTACTTCCTGATTCCCCATGTGATCTAATAATTCATTGACAATATTTATTTTATTCCCTCACGTATGATCACCAAGTCCTTAATTTATTTACTTTTACATGCTTTCTATTTTTCACTCTTACTTTTCAAGCTAAAGAGATGCGGTTTAAAACAAAGTTGAGTACTTTGAACCAAACCAATCCCACTGCACCCTGGAGAAGAGCTCAGAAGACTCTTTTGCTGCATCTGTTAGATAAAAAAATTTGCTTTCTGGTCTCCAGAATACTGTATATGGTTTAGCTTGCACAACATAATTGATTACATTTCATTCTGCCCTCCCTTACACTTACCTTGGCTTGGACTTGTAAAGCTTAATTAATCAATTATGTATATATATAGCCTTAATTAGACTGTAAACCCTTTGGGGTGTTCTGTTGGTGTTTGTGCAGCGTTTAGAGTAAGAGAGGCTATTTTCCAGGAGCCCTGTGCCACAACATAAAATCAGAGACAAAAAAGTCCCAATGAAACAACTGGAAAACAATGGCAGTAGAAAAACCCCAAGCTTAATTCACTCCCTTTCTCAGTCTTACACCAGCAGCAAGAGCTAGAGGACACACACCATTATGCACAAGAAGCACAAGATCAGTGCTGTGAAAACCGGTGCCAGGCATTCAGAGGCTGATCAACACTTGGTCTCCTGTAAGGGTTAATGACCTATTTAGACTACCATTGTTGGCATTTCCTGCCATCTCAGCATTTATGGAATATTTTAAAGTGTCTATCAGGCAAAGTTTCTGTCAAACTTCCTCTCTGATCCTAGTTGCATGCCCTGGCCAGCATAAGTGCCTTTCACTTGGAAGAATAATTTTAAAAGCATCTGCCCAGTTTATGTTTAAAGTGCTTTTCAAATATTCCAAAGGAAAAGATATTGCATTGCATTTTCACCAAATATGATGTATTCTCAGGGTAGGAACGCACAAATGTGTGTCCTAATTTGCTGTAATATATTAGGAAACCTTCTTTCCCATGAACTGCCAAGTTGCAGCTCCTTGTTGCTACCAAGCCAGACAGAATACATCAGGAGTGCCCAACCCAGGATTTGTAAAGCACCTAAATTTCATACTGACACCCAGACAGTGTGGTGGGACTAAGTATGAGGCAAATGGAAAGCTTGAAAAACCTTCCTAATTAAAAAGCAAAGCAGTTTTACAGAAGTTGCTACTTTTATTAACTAAAGTAAACTTTGGTATCTGCCATGGCTGTGCTGCACTGGGGAGCACAGCAAGGTCAAGAAAAGATATGAAATCCTGCTAACTTCATCACCTACAAACACATATAGCCAGAAATAGAGTTTGGGCTATTGGTCATACAGGCTGAGCCAGGTAAGTCTGTCAGAGGCTGCAGAAAGTGTGCAGACTTGGTTTTCAGAAAGTCAGCCTTTACCTGGTAAACTGGTCAGCAACTGGAGACAAAAATTTGGGACTGATGAATGATTCTTTGTCCATTTAGAAGAGAGAAAGAGTCAAGTTTGAGTCCAAAGTTATTTGTCCAACACAAAAACACAAAATTGTAATGGCTGATTATTTCTGAGCACATAAACCATTCAAATCCCAGTTATCCCAATATTCTACTTGAAGGCCTTTGGACTCCTAGAAACCATTAGTCATCAGGATTGTCACTTGTATTAGAGTGGTTCTAAGAGTCTCCTTGCCACCTGGATAAATGAAGTAAGGCTCATCTGTAGCTTCATATTCCTTTACCTCAAAGTCATCCTGGAGTCCCAGGAAAGCTGATGTGAATCACAGGTTCACACCTTCAGGATAAGGTGCTTCTCAAGTGTTTGAAGAAGAGAACGTTAAAGTTTCATTTTCTATTGTCATCTGTTTTATCGAATGAATGTGCAGTGCCTGTCAGCAGGGCAGGATGGTGGCATGCTGCAGCAAATCTTCCCAGCAAGTCTGCTGAAGCTAGCTTCTGCTGATGCAAATGTGCTATTTGCTAGAGCTGCCCATGACTATCTGATTAACTTCCATCCTATGCCTGAATGTGAAAAACACAACCCGCAGCCCAGAACGTGAGGATCACTGTGTTCTCAGGAAATAGGCAACTATTTGTGCTCTGTCTCACCGAGAGCAAAAATGAGGGGTGAAAAAAACCACCATCGCAGAGAAAACATGAATTCTCACATAGGAAGGCAGGGCACTGCATTGTGCTCAACTAGCCTGGTCTTTGTGAGGAGTTATATTTTGAACTTACCTGAAGTTCCCCAAGATGTACATAAGAAGATTCCCTGAATGTAAATTGCTTTCTGGGACAGAAGAGCAGAGGAGTCCGTCACTACCTTTATTACAGTGGCACTTTTAACTGTGCTTTTGTATTTGTTAGCTCAGGTAGCTACCAAAATATATCTAAGAAAATTATCAAGTTTGGCATGCATAAGCTTTTAGTGGAAAGCTGTATCTCAAATGAGAGATACAAGATATTATGTTTGCATTTTCCATTAGATTATTTTAATATCTCCCTCTGCTATGAGTATTATATGCCCACCACAGCTTCACTATGCAATACTCAATTTGGTATAACACTGCAAAAGAGTTTTCTGGAGAAAAACATTCCACGAATGTTTTCCTGATGCTCCATTACCGACTTTACCTATATAATACTGCAAGGAGTTAAGTTAATAGAACACCTGAATGCAAGGAGGAATAGCACTTATGAGCTGCAGGGGAGAATCCTGAGCACCCATGTAACCCTCACTGCTAAGCCACTAACAGCAGGCAGGAGAGCCTTTTCAGGCAAAGAATGCTGGCAGGAAGACTTGGGGACTGTTTCTCTGTGTGTTTCTCTCTCTCCTTTCTCCATCTCCCTCTATCTTCATGAACTCCTTGGTGGTCCCTCTAGTACCATGTCCTTCACAGCTGCCTTGGCCAGCAGCTTTACACAGACTACAAAAGCCACAATGGGTACAAGCGGATCTTCCTCAGCTGTTACCCACTTCCCAAATGGAATTTACAGTTAGGTTTCTTATAGGGATATAGACAAGCTAGCAGGAACTAACCTTTTCCTCTTTTAGGTTTGAAAAAAATATTTTTATGGCATGTGTTTATGTTGCATAGTATGTGTTTGCTTGGTCTTAAGAAGAAGGAAAAACTCAGCTATCAAGATAAATGTTCTTTTGCATATGTGTAGTGTTTTTACAGAGACATAAATATAGAGGAACTTGGTTTTGCAGGCACATAATTTTATGTGCTGACAAGACACATATTTGTATGTACATATGTGTATGTGTGTACATATCAACATGCAAAAAGGGACAATATGGAATAAAAACCCTTGATGGGTGGAAAATACATTGCCATTTCACATTTCAAAGGGAGCGTTAAAGAGAGTAAATGAATTATAAAAAGCTTTAGAAATAAAAAACATACTTGCATTGTCTTCTAAGCACCAAGGGCTGTATCATGCATGGTATAAATTAGTCTCTTGCTTTGAACAGAGGAAAGGGCCTTATTATTAATGCTTATACTGTACAGCAAATGTACAGACTCATTAATGTGTAATTACAGAATAAACAATATCAGACTTCTCTAGTCTGTTTTGCAAGGAGAAAAAGAACTCCACTTAACACCATAATATGCCCATGATAGGATAGCAATTTTACTAGGATCTACTAGCAATGTAGTGGCAAGATTAAACAAATGTGACACTACAACAGAGGTAATGCCTCATTACCATTATTCCTTCCTCGTATATTTCATGTGTGTAGCTCCTAAGCCACTGAAGCCTTTTGCTAGCACAATTATCATTTCTCATTTTTACTTCTACTTGCCATTATGTGAACAAATGGGCAGGAAACTCAACCCCTCCCCAGAAAAGCCTAGTTCCCATTTGACTTCTAGATAAATTGTTGTAGATCTACACCTGCAGCAGACAAAGCCCCATTGGGGCTCCCCCACCTCCCCTCCACTGTCCAGTCACAGGAGGTGCCAGTTACAAAATTAGTTGGATTGTGGGAGGAAAAAGGAAAAACCCTGACTCAGAAAGGAAGGTGCCGTATCAGTGCAGAAGAGACGTTCGCACCTCTTTGTTCATGGCTTCAATCTGGGAAAACTGGGAGTGCTCACATTCACAGCCTGAATTGTGAATAACAGCCAGCTGGAGGTCAGGGTACAGATGGCTCATGCACAATTTGACACTTCCCTCAGTCTTATTGGTGCTTTTGCTTTGCAAACCTGGACACAAAACCCAAGCACCCCACAATACGGCAAACATATTTTTCATAGTGAATTCTATAGGTGCGCGTGTTGTTTTCCCCTGAAAATAAATTTTCATATGGAAAGAACTGGAAAGATGTATCTGAAATGCAGATGCAGCATGAGGGGTACAGAAACAGCATGAGGGATGCAGCATGAAGTGTTCCCCAGCTTGCAGTCCTCATTTTGGTGCTAATGAAACCATCCCACTTTAACGCCAACCACTGCCACCACTTCCGAGCGTTGCAACACATATTCACATCAGGAAAAAACAGGTTCCATAACTTGACCCATTTAATGCTGAGGTGCATAGTACTGTGAATTAGAAGGGACAGATCTCCCTCCAAAAAACCTCTAAGCCACTATTAAAAATCAGAACACAAAACTCTTAGCTTGGACAAAAGCCCCCAAAACTCAAAAATCACCAACAATTTGAGAAGTTCAAATCCATAGCAGGGATGTTGGCTGATCACAGCTTCTTACAGACACAGGATGCTTTTAAATTATGAAATATAGAGAATGAATATTTCCTCTTCTATTAATTGCAACACAAGCTGAAAGTGTCGCCAATTTTAGTTTAAACCCACCTTTTCATTGGATTAAACATTCCTGTTGTTACTTAATCAACAGGGAAGGCAAAATGGTGTGCAGATACTCTGTTACATGAAGGAATTAGCAATTTATTATAAAAAAATCAATTATTATTTATTTTTTTAAGGAAGTGTCAGGGAACAAGCAAGTTTCATATCGTTCCATGAAATAATCTTGAAGTTACTGAAAACTCTGGTAATAGCCACTTCCTCAGAAGTAACATTTCCAGGGTAAAAAAATTGGTTCATGTGAAAGTTCTCCTTACTCTTGTTTCTTCTCCTTTTTTCCTCTCTCTTTTTTTTTCTTTTTTTTTTTTTTTTTTAGGTTTTTTTGTCTTTAAACTCGGATATGTGGCTTGGAAGAGTGGAAGTCAATTCATGCCATCATATTTCTCAGTTTTTGTTACAATTATTACACTTCTCAATCAAGATCATTTCAGACTATCTTTGTGGGAGGAGAAACAAGGGAAATGGAATGTGAAAAACAAAGAGAAAAACATGTGCCTAAACTTTTCTTCTTGAATTAAGCTGTTTTGGCTGGAAATTGAGAAAAATTCTGTGCTTGCTCTGCCATTTTTTTTTCTGCAATCCTTCAATCATTTTATTAATCCAATTTTTAAGTACAGATTTTGCCATGTTAGGATTGACATCTCATTTGCATCAGTAGAGTACCAGTTACTTCCAAAAATCCTATTTGGTGACTGTGGTTTCACTATGGCTAATAGTTAAGTGACAGATTAGATACCTTCTTGGTATCTAATACCTCTTTTTATGTAGGTAACTTAGACACTTAAATGTTTCTGTGAAACATGACCCTGAAGTGCAATACAAGAACTGGGCATTTTTCCTAAGTTCAAAATGTGTAAAATACAAAGAAAGAAGCACACACCAGGTTTAATTTACTAATAATTATGTTCCTGTATGTGCACCTTTATAATACAGAATCCACCTATGGGTGAGAGGGGAAGCAAGGAAGGGAGGGAGGCAGCAGCAGCAGCATGCCTCACATTACAAGCTGAGGTAGCCTGCTTTTGGGCTGCTGCTCTGCTCAGTTGCTTGTTCAGGGAGGCAGCAAGATGAGGCATGACAGTTTCCAATAAGCTGTCTCTGGAAGTCAAAATCCTGGAATGCTAGCTGACCCACCTTCATAAGTTAACTGCTTGCTGCAGTGCCACATCTTCACCATAAATGACATGCTGAGGGTAAGCCTGCCCTGGTGGCTATGTCACACCTGCCTACTGCCTGGCGGGCAAAGCTTTTTCCTGAGAGACCATCTGAGGCTTCAAGAAACCTCACATAGTTAGCTCAAAGGAAAAAGTCTGGGAACAAAGTTCTGTCCTGCTGCAATGAGTGATGTTCACTCCTGGCTTTAGGACTGCAGCTCCAAAAAAGGAGCTCTTCCATCCCCTTTCTTTATCATAAAGGGTTTATTCTGCATTGGGGAAAACTGTGGAGGCATGGCCATGCTGCAGATCCTTCCTTGCAAATCTCAGATGTGGTGGATCAAGCCAGAGTCACATTATGTTTGCACATTTTACTGTGGGACAGAGCCTGGGAAGTTCATGCCTGAGGGGAGAGTATAGCTGCAGGTCATCTGCAGCCAGAAACCATCTCTTCACAGGAAGCCACCATAGGAGGAGTTGAAATTACAGAAATGTGAGGAGCAGCTGAACAAAACCAAAAGAGCAGCTGGTTCCAAAACAGCACCTCTGTAGAGTTCTAGCATTGTTCAGTTCTAGCATCTAGCATCTAGCAGTTCTAGCATTGTGCCTCAGTCCAGTAATTAAATTTTCTGTAAGGGTCCAGTCCTGAAGAGCATTCAGTGGACAAGAAAACTTGCTAAAGGTAAAAAGCAAGCCTATAACAAGGAGCAAGCAAGAATTAACATAGAACAGAGGGGTGGCTGGTGTTGAGAAGCCAATCCAACCTTTTGATGAAGAATAGTTCCCTTAAAATAACCTGAATTTTTGCAAGCTTCAGTTACAGACGTCCTCCCCATCTTAAAATATGCCCATCTTCCAGCCAGAGTCTGGTGTTTCTGAGTTGAGCTGCAGCCACTGCTGAGATCCTGCTAGATAAATTTAACTCTCCAGCTAGAATGGGGCTTATCTCTGAGGCACATCTCCTCTGCTCAGATAAAGAGAACTTCCTCTCACTGCAGTTAGATCAGCAGACTCAACCTCTGTACTAAAGCCACGCAGCTAAACATACTGCATCTCTCCCTATTCAAGCAATGCTCACCACTCTCCAACACTGAAGAAACAAAACCTGCACAATTCCCAGGCTTTTCCTGACTTTTGTATTGATGCTCTCTTCTGAAAACACAGCATTACCCAGCAGGTTCTCATGAAATAGGCTGCATCTCCACAAGCTACACAGCTCCGGAGAAACTGGAGAAAAAACCCATAGCCTCAGCACCTCCTGCAATATAATGTTGCCACGCAGTGGCAACACAAATCACACTGATGTCATACTTCTGAGTAAAAAAATTCCTCAAAAAACTAAATAAAAATCATTGTAAAAGTACAACTCTTTTTAGGATCAGTTCTGTTCTCAAGGATCTGATTTGTCATGTGCGATGGTTGCATCAAGAGGGCAGATTTTTACATGCCTGATCTGGCTTTGCATGGGTTGAGAGAACTGAGCTCATAATGTAGTGCAGCCGAAGCTGGGGCTGCAGCAGCTGTTTTCCAGGCAGGGTCACCCTTACTTCCACAAATTTCTTGCAAGTTTATTCTGAAAATGTTTACCCTCCATCACTTGCAGCAAGCATTTTAAAATTTGATAGAGGAATTCACCTTCAGTAATAGGGCATTTTTCCATTTGCCTTCATGCACATTTTTATAAGTCTTAAGTAATTACATAGATCAGAGCTTGTCTCTGGCACAACAGGAAATTCCCAAAGGCCTCATATACCTGGGTCTTCTGCACCTTACTCTAGCACGCTGTTTCACACTATGCCCATGCAAACTATACCTTTGAAGGCTGGAATATCACTTATCACCGGTATGGCATATTTAAGGGCATTCATGAAGTTTGTCACATGCCTTCTCCAACTAAACCACCCCCATGCTCCTCTATACAAATCCCTGTAAGAGTTTTGCAGACAAAATGAAAATAATCCTGACAAAAATATCTCCTGCATTCTCCTTAAAAAAATAATCATACTGGCAGTCTCTCAGAGCATACAATACCAGTCCATACTGGGGAATGTTAATTTGGGGTTAGAAATAGGGGCTTCAGACCAAACAAGAGGGGAGATTCCTGACTTCCCTATTTTTAAAAGTTCCTAAAATATTTCAGCTTCAAGTTTTTCAATTCCTTCAGAAGCCTCCTCAGTTTGACTTTCAAGCTTTGCTTCATTGTGGAGGGTTAAAGACAATTTTTAAAGCTCTCCAACCCTCTTGAAACAAATTTTCTCTCTGCTCTCATGAGGTCTACATCAGATTAGACACTAATTATTACCGCTTATTTACAAAAGCTCATCAGCTTCTGCACACTTCCATACCTTTGAGCAGGAGAGATGTCCATCTGAAACCTGAGCTAATAAAATATGTTACACAGCCTTCCAGGTTACTTCAGGTCTTGGAATTTAGTTCTCTGAATGTCCAGGCACACACATGTCACACTTTATTATTCATTCACAAGATACTATCTTCATAGCCACTGAACACCCACAAGGAGAAGTGTACAAAGATGTTTATAGCTCCAGCAGTCTTTTTCTTCATCCCCTCTCCCCGCCCAGCAGAATTACCAGGGCAGCAATGAGCTGGACCTGTCTGAACCACAGGACCGATTTTGCAAGCTGGGGTGGGGCACTTCCCCTTTTGTCTTTCCTTGCTTTTCCACTCTGTCTGCAGCCTTTCCACACTTTTACTCTGCTCCACCCAGTTGTGTGAGAGTTGCAGCAGATTTATGTAATGGCAATGGTTGTGGTTGCCTGGTGGCCCCTCAGCAGGGCTTGTGCCCAAGCTCTCAAATGGTTGAGCTCCTTTTAAAGAAATAAAGCATCAAAGCTGCTCATAGAGGGGCCACTTGCCTGCATCAGTAAGTAGCTCCTCATGCAGGTTAAGACCTCTGAATGCCCATGGCTGGGAGGGAAGACCCCAGGGTGTGAAGGCAATGTCCCAGTGATGCCAGGCACCAAAGCCTGCAGCTACACAGGCTTCTGCTTCAATAACTGAGTTGTGGGAAGGATGCAACATCATCACTTGGTATTTCCCACTGGGAGAGAAACATGTTAAAAAAAAATCTTCCCTTCAGTGTCTCTTCCCATACTTACTTATTTTGAACAAATAGACTTTATAACTTCAAATGAATCTTGACCGTTTTCTACTGATGTCTATGAACACCCTGACTCGTTACTTTGGGTATACTCTGTCAATTGAATGACAGTTTCAACCCAAATTTGTGAGGTGAATTCTCTCACGTCTTAAAAAGAAAGAGATCTGTATACAGTATTTATTCTGGGCCCAGACTGTAATCTGTGACTACAGAGGTAATATTTGACTTCTGTTTTAGAAGTTTATGGTCATCTGCAGCACCAGACAGCTATCTGTGCAGAAATGGTGAGCCCACAGCCTCTTTCTGAGGCCACTAACACTGTGAGATGGCTTTTTTATCCAGTGATGGCCACCTATGGAATGGGCAGTTATGGATAAAGGAAGGTACTGCCTATTTTCCTAAACATATGCCACCACAGCAACAAATGGCTCTTTCTCCATGAAGTAGGGTCTGATCTACAGCTTACTGAGTCATTAACTTCCCATACATGGCTTGAATTAGGATACAGACTCAGAGCATAAACAGCCCTAAATTGCAACTGTTTACCAAGCACAGGATGTTCAGAACTGATCATCTCCAAAAGGTGCACACAATGTTTAACCTGAAACTTGCCGAGACTGAGAATTATCAAATTATATTTCCAACAGGGTGCCATGGGAAATAGGTCTGTTCAAAATAGGCTGCAAAGCACTAATTCTTAATGGAATCAATAATTTTTCAGTGGGATGTGTATTTTTAAATAACTCAGACCAAGATTTCAAAAGGATATTTAGGAGAGATGATAAAACAGGGTCTCTAGAGCCTTAAACTGCTGTGAAAACCTCACAATTTGCTGAAAATGTTCACTGTGTTTTTCATAGAGAAACTATATGTAGAGCACATGGGTGAAAAGAATGAGAATATAATAAAATGTTTTAGGTGCCAGATCAGCCTCAGAAGTAAATTTGGGGTGGAGACTAGGACAAGGAAGGAAGAAGATCTAGTGGACAGAGCAGCAGAAATTAAGTATGCCGAAGGAAGCTGCTCAACACATAGTGGCTTTCTGGAGGTTGCAACATTAAAATCATAGTAAGATAATCAAGGAAATAAAGAGCCTTGATGATGACCAGAACATCTCTTCCAACATGTTTCTGCTTTGCTGTGTTACTTAGGGTTATTACTAGAAACTGTTGATGACTTTACTTCCGTAAATTACCGTGAAATTACCTTTAACACTCGTTGATAATTTTTGTATTCATCAGAAGAAACCCATGTCTTGGGCAACCCCCCCTGCCTGGGGACACAAGTCAAAACATACATTTCACAATCCCCTGAGTGCCTCCTTTATGAAATTCAGACCCTCCATTTAATATTGTCATTTTAAATGATAATTCAAAAACTGAAGACATCCAATAAAATTGGGCAAGTAGAGGATATCAACACATCCCTTCTCAGAGTAGGAGAAATATTTCAAATGTTTCTATCATCTTTGTAGCACCACATTAAAGTCTCAGTACAGGTTTGGAAGAAGCACAAAAGGAGATTTTTGAAAACACATGGAAGAGTAGAGCCTATCTTTCTTTTCTAAAAATAGCTTATTTTCTGTAATCTTTGACCTTTGAAATGCTAAACTGATGAAAAAAGTAATTAAACTTCTGACACCAGGGTTAAAAATTATTTCATTAAATGTTACTACAAATCCAAACTTTCACTTGAACATTTCTATCTCCCAGACTGATTAAAATTAAAAACAGATTTCTCACTTAATTTCACTAGGACAAGGTAAATATGTATTCTTTTCATTTAACAAACTTGCAATTCCCATTGTTACCTCTATAACCCTACATGTACAAAAAAGTCTTCCAGAATGTAGAGACACTCTTCATTAAATGTCTGAGTCAAATTCATTGGTGTATGCTGTATGGACAGTTGATCTCTCAGACTGTTACAGGTTAAGTGCAATGCACTATAAATCCTTTGTTGAAATAAATCCAAATGCTCGGGGATTCCCTTTTGATGAAGGAAACAGATAGGACATTAGGAAAGTTACACAGAGAGACATTGTTGCCTGATCATATCTGCTTGTGTAGGGCCTGCTGGTTACCACAGTCCACAGTCTAGCTCCCACCTGCCAGATGCACACAGATAACTTCAGTGGGTCTTTACAATGCTGTCCTGTCTGTCTTTCAATGTTCAAACTACTTTTTCAGATCATTCTTGTCTACCTAAGTTTGGTGAAATATAGCAGTGAGGAACAGATCTTGGGACTTGGTGATGAGAGTGTTGTAGTCAACACCAAGCCACTTTGCTACGCCACTGCCTACATAGGAAGACAGCCCCCTTCACTCCTAATACACCTATAGGATCATATAGGCCAAACACCACTCCTAAGGTGTCATTTTATTCCTAAGAGATTTTCTTTTGATGAAGATCCAGAATGTGCACAGCAATCCTGATATGCCTGGGGCATGTGTTGAGATCCTTTTTGCAAAAAGAGAGAAATTAGTTTTTTAATAATACTGTTTTCAGAGAGTTAGCTTAGAGTGAGCAGAAAGGAGCAATAGAAGAGGTAAAGGTGTATGCAGCTTTACAGAAAAGACAAACATTGCAAGCACTGGCATTGATACCCATAGATCATCCATAAAGCAGAGTATTGTGAATTGTTTATGTTGACTATGTGAATATCTTACTACAAGATGGAACCCTTGTAAACAAAAGAACTATGGGTAGAGAAAGTGGCTGTAGAAAAATTGTTAAGGTCAGGACATGGAAAATCTAATTTATTGCTGAGTAATGAGAATAACAGATGGAATTTATCATATTTAGGTTATGTGTACATATTGATATATGACTGAACTGTTGGCAGAATCATTACATCATCAGCAAATATTAAGTTCAACTTTGCTGGGTCTGCATGATATTTAAGTGTATATTAAAAAAAAAGTCAACACAATGAAAAATCATGTTTGGGTTTGAACAAAGAATTTAAAAATTTAATTTTTGACTCAAAGCTTAAATATTTTATAGGGTTAGTTACTGTGCAGGAAAGGAGACATAACTCTTTTTACTGAGTTGATGGACAAGCAGTTAATGACAGATTTTTTTCCAAAGATCTTTGGATGGAAAAATAAAATAAAGCTTTTAGTAAGTGATCAGACTTTTTAAAAATCATTTTAAAATGATTTTTAAATATAATTTTAAAATTATTTTTAAAATAAAGTATATCAGTATGCATGTAGAAGCTGAAATTTTTGCTCACATTTTTGATAAGAGGGGATCAAATGGTAAATAAAATGAAGATGCATAAGGTAATGCACTCACTACAAGCTAATGCTGGAGTTTGAGAATAGGTTCTATTCCTAATGCTGACACCATCCTGCTTTATTATGTTGAATTAATTATTTTGCCTTCTGTGCCTCCCTTTCCACCTAGCATCTTTTCCTGGATTTCTTTAAACAATAAATTTTTAAAGGGGCTTGTAATCTTTCTGTAAATCATACCCCTGACCCTTACTCTTACAATAATGCAAGAATGAAAGAATAATGAGCAATACTTTTACTTGTGGGTAAATACCTGTACTTTGATAGTCACCCCTTTACAGTAATATTTTTATCATATAGGGCATCAATCACAGCATTCTGGGAGTCAGTGTGCTTTTTTTACCTATTTTTCTTCCCCCCCCACTAGTAAATAGGCATGGTACTCAAGCAATATTTAGTCTTTTCAGTGCACTACATGGGAGCTGGTGCTTGCAGTAGTCAGCAGCATTGCTAGTCCTCTGTGTGAGTCTGGGATCCCTAAGAATAATCAGCATTTTGCACAATCATCTCTGGACAACAGTTTCAACCCAACAGACTTTATCAGTTGTAGATTTTATCTGAAAGACAAGTGTTTTCTAAAGTTTTCTCATGTAAAAAAATCAAGGATAAATGGAGATCAGATATTGGAATCACACATTTTTTAAACACTATGTATGTTCAAATATGAATTTCTGAAAAAATTTGAATAGCAGATAACACAATAGCATTCAAGATAGCACTCAAATTATTATTATTATTATTATTATTATTAATAGCAATATACCCGATAATTTATTGAATTTTTATCAAATCTGACTTCATATAATTTTGACTTGAAAACACATATGTAATTTTCTACACAGAATGAAAACTGTCTTTCCTGGGGAGAATTTCATGTAACAGTCATGCTTTAAAAATAAGATAAATAATAGGATCTTAAAAAGTTCTCTGTGGATGAAGACGCCTTTCCTAAAGAAAAGATTACACAAAAAAACATTTTGCACCTGAAGAAGTTGAAAAGGCACAAGACCTACTTGTTTACCAGCTTGTGAAAGAGTAATCTAGTATTACTGCTATATCATCTACTAGCATTTCTTATCAGAATATATTTGTGATCTTACCCAAGATTCTGTCATTCTTAGAACTCTGCTGACCTCCAGTACTAGTTGAAAGGTCCTCTGGTATAGGCATAGGTTCATCTGGATCATCAGGGACATCACTAGTTGGAGGACTTTCCTTTCCTAATAGTGAGGAAAGCATAAGTTAGTTGTCAGAGTAGCCTCATTTTCAAATAAAACAGTAAGAAGAACCACAAACCAAATAAAACTTTTAAAAACCCTTAAACACTACTAAAGCATGATATTCCTAGGACCAAACCCTACTCTCCTGCAGAGAAAACTTCTTATGACTACGAGGGAATTATATTTTTTGAAATAATGCATGCCAGTGTCTCTGATAAATTTACTGAGCCTGAATACACAGTTATTAACCTTACCATTTTGGATATTTGTGAGATATGTATGTTTTCCAGCTGCTATGCTCAGAAGATCCAAATTAGCCAATACAGAATGACAGATTACAAAGGTTATCAAATGGACATTCTTTGTATAAACTCTTCTTTCTTCCACAAGTTCTCCTTGAGAATGCATCCGGATTTGCTTCAAAGACATAGTGAAGTCTAACTCACAGGTATTCTGGGGCTCCAAAAGAACCACTTAAAAAATAAAGTTTCATCTTCAACTAAAAATTCAACTACAGTGCCAGCAAGCTTCACTAATACCCACAGATCAAGCTGTGGCTAGTTCTTGTGCCTACAAGTAGTGAAGTGCCGGTAGGTACCAGGATTTCTTAAATATGTACTATTGGCAAAGTTCAAAAAATACACAACTTCGAGTATTTTATTGTCTTCTATTTGTAAATAGGCAACAAACCGAATATCTTGAGTACACAAGGTTTTCAGAGGCAGTTTGTTGCTTTAACACATTGAAGGTATTGTGGAACTGTTTTAATGCTGTACACAATACCGTAAGAACTCCTGCTAAGTATTGTGCTTCCAGAAATGGTGATGTTTCTTGATTCAGTCCTCAGTCACAGCATATATCTCCTGCCCACAGTATTATCACTGTCTTGCAGAACTTCTTTTAAAATGAATTCATACATCTCAAAAGCATGCCTTGGGAGCATCTACTGAAGGAATTATCTAAGTGATTTGTTTCATTTACTATTACTAAAAGACTGGCCTTTGCATTAATAGCAAAGAATAGAACAGTCCCGGAGCAAAATTCAAATGAAGTAATGCTCATATTGTCTTGAAATGTGGAGATGTTACCAAATTACATTGACGAAACTTCTTAGACATCCTGTGGCAATTGGCACACCACTAAAGGCAGTAATTTTATGACACAAAGCTCTAGCAAAGTAATGGCTTTTTCCCTAAAGAGAATTCCTTCATTAAAACACCAACATCTATTAAAACAAAAAACACTTACCAGAAATGAAAAAAACTAAACCAAATATAGCCTACTTTAAAGATAGCAGTTTAGTGGTGCCAGTTATGGACTTGTTCTGAATGAAGTGAATGGTTTCCTCACTGCCTCCTGGATGGATCAAAGTATTGTGTTTTCCCATTATTTAGCTCCTTGTTTAGTTATTTCTTCAGATTTCTGGGATGTAGGGAAATTACAGAACTGAGAGCAGCTTTCCATTTCAAGCCCTAAACTGCCAAGCTGAGATATCTCTTACAGCTAAGATGCCCAAGTGAGGAGAGACAGCTGAAATATTTCAGTTTGTTCAACACATTTTGCCCCACACAAAACAAAAACCAAATAACTCCAGAGATTTAACTGGAGGGCAAGCAACAGCCAGAAGCTTTCTTCACGTTATATGCAAATTAAGGAAATTTGTTAAAAAGTAACAGCAATCCAAAGCTACCTGCATCTTCCAAGGTTCAAACTGCACTCCCAATTACAATGGATGTTGATGCTTTGACTGAGCCTAAACTGAGAACAACAATTATCTTGAAAACCTGAAGATTGTTTTTGACTACAAACCAATATAAACTCATGATACCAGAACTATTGGATAACAGATAACAGACAAAATATTTTTATAAGTGTATTATTAGGCATCCTACAATATGTAGTCTAAGTAGGATACTTTGAAGTCAGAGCAGTCTTTCTGGAATGGAAACCTGCTAGCAGAAGAGTACATTTGCAGTGGTGAACTCTTTTGTTCACTAAATGGGTACCCATCTTTTCTACTTGTTAAATTAACAGCAGTTTGCCCAAGTGGTATGAATCGGACTTATCTCATGGACTTGGTGGGGTAGAAGCTGCAGATCAGGTCTGCTTCCCTCTTTGAAGGAGACTGCAGTCAAGAAAACTTAGTAAACTTATCTTTAATGACCCATTAATTATAATTTGATTTCTTATTACACATGATTGAGAAATCCCTACATGCAAAAAGACAGGGCAAAATAGATCCGTTAAAACAGATCCATTTATTGAGCTCTACCTCTTGGATTCTAGAGCATTGTACTTGCATCTCATGCCTTAACTACATCTAAATCATTACAGCATGGTAAGTTCATTACTGCATGGCAATCTTACACACATACAATCTCACTAATATTCTTTTTCCACTGAATTTAGAAATGGAATTGGGGGGTGGGGAAAGGTGGGAATGCTTTCCATTTTCATTTCAAATAGACATGCCCAAACAACAACTGGTGAAAGGAAAAGGAGCTAAATCCCACCCCAACACCTAGTGCTTAGCAGTGGGGAAAATTATTCAAAAGTCACATAACAGACCAAAGTAGCATAAAGAGTGAGCTTTAAAAATAGAATCTAATCTTGGGTTGGAGGGGGTGTTTTTTTGGTTTTCAAAATTAATTATGATAAAGAGCCACCTTAGCTGTAAAATTGAAGTTCTGTTTCTGGGACTGATTCATGTTGCTCTTTTGTTAAGACATATATAGAAAGAATTGCAACTGCAGGCTGTATCAAATATCCCTTCATTTCAATCTGCGTCTCTCTAAGATGGTCTCAGATTTTCAACACTGCCATTTCTGTATAACAATAGTCAGAGAAAAGCCTAACTTATCAGTGATGCCTGGCAAGACCTGCAACTTTTCTCTATTTGAGTTTTCTCATCTCTGCCCTAGAAATATACTTGAATCCATTAGGAAAGAGAGGAAAGGACAAAACTACCCACTTCAATAAGGTTTTAGTATCCTTTATTTCTGTCAAAGTCCTTAACCTGGTATTCCTTTAACATATACATCCAGTTCTGGAGTGATTCAGTTCATGTCAGATTGGTGCTGTTGGTGCTACGATTGTTGAAAAGAAAACTAGGGCAGGATGTCTTATAGAAATTTCATTCCCTGTCTTTTCACAGACTAGTGTTGGGGGTGTGTGTATTTAGTATTGAGGGTTTCTTCTTCCTGCTTTTGCAGAGTGCGGCACAACCTGGTTTGTTCTAGGAGATGTTCTTAATGTTAGATGTGGAAACATTTGTACTGTTTTATCACCTTCCTTTACTGTTAGGCCCTAGAACAGAAGGAAAAAAAAAAAGAAAAAGAGAAAAGAAAAAAAAAAGAGAAAAAGAAGAAAAAAAAAGAAGAAAAAAATGGCAGGAAAAGTACTGCTTGTTAAGTGAGATATTATCTGTGTTTTCTAACTCTCTTGTATGGGTGCCGGATACCTTTTGGTTAAATGTATGTCAGCTCTCTCATTTCAGAACTGCAACTGCTGGTCTCATGAAATATCACTTTCAGGAGAAAAATAAAAAGTGTGAACTCTGTGCTAGTCACACAGTATTTCAGTTCCTCTAGGAGTCAGCCATGCCTGGATTCCCCAGGGTGGGAATGCCTGGGTGCACATAGGGTTTGGCTCACTCACAGTTTTATACTCTCCTGGCCTGGCTGGCTGCTGCCACACCTGAGTCAGCTGCAGCTGCATAAAGGACATGGTTGCAAAACACTGCATTTGAGCTGGTGTGACTGTTTCTAGAGATCTTTATTTCTGGGTTGAAAAACAAAACAAAAATCCCTAAAGAAACCCACCAAATCAAATTTATTCTAAAATTTATATA